>NC_135885.1:99317105-100616272 GCF_964194155.1 Cetorhinus maximus
TGTGAAAGAGTGAATTAGTGATGTCCCTTGCACTGGCAGTGAGTGCAAGCCCTGTGGATGTGTGATGGGTTTGTGAGTGTGTGAGTTGGGAGTGATGAAAAGAGTGACTTACCCTGGTGGAACGAAGGAGATCATTCACCCTTTTGTGACACTGTCCTCCTCTGCAGGGCATTCACGCTGGCCACCGCTGCCACCACCTCGCAAGCTGGGTTGGTGACATTGGTACCCATCTTGCGGTGTGAACGGGGGTAGAGCACATCCTGGTGGGTCTCCAAGGCATCCAGCAGTCGCTCGAGGGACTCGTCGTTGAAGCGGGGGGGGCTGCAGTTTTTTTGCCTTTGCTGGCCATGTCTCCCGGACAGCAGTGTTGAGCTGGTGTCGATGAGCACTCTGCTGGCTGCAGCCTTTTAAAGATGGCAGCCGGCATGATGCAACAATGGGGTGATGGCGAGCGGGTGAATGAGAGCCCACCTGCCACAGAAACGGCATGTTTCCCTGGAATGCATAAATAATGAGGAGGTCTCGGGAAGATACGGCGTGAAAACCCATTATTTTCGTCAGCGGGTAGGACTTTATTTTACACGCCCGCTACCACACTTTGTGCAATTCTGGGAAAATTCCACCCACCATTTTGCTCTAATGCCCACATGTCCGTCCTTGGCCGGCTGCAATGTTCCAGTGAAGCCCAACGCAAACTGCAGGAACAGCAACTCACCTTCCAATTAGGCACTTCACAGCCTTCTGGACTTAACATTGAGGTCAGCAACTTCAGACTATGAACTCTCTCCTCCATCTTTATGCACTTTTTAATCCTAATTTTTTATTTTTATTTATTTTATTTTTATTTAGTTTTATTAATATATTCATTTTTTTATTTTTTTTTATTCTTTTTCCCCAACACCACCCGCCACACCACCCCCCAACACACAAACACAGGGCCACCTGTCACTTGTTTCAAGTTGTGCTTTCACACAGTGCAGGCCTTTGTTCTGCTATTAGCACATTCTGCTTTCTTATTTTTATGCCACTGTCAGCACCTTCTTTAGTCTTTAACACTATCATTAACACTCCCTTTATCTTGTGTCCATGACATTTTTGTCAATCTCTCCTGATCTCCCATCTATCCCTGACCTTCTATTTTGATCCACCTGCTCCATCCCTCTTAAATAGTATAATATCCAACACATTTCTACTTCTTTTTAGCTCTGAAGAGGTCATAGGTACGCAAAATATTAATTGTTTCTCTCTCCACAGTTGCTCACAGGCCTGCTGAGATTTTCCAGCATTTTCTGTTTTTATTTCAGATTTCCAGCATCTGTAGTATTTTGCTTCTAAGCTTACAACTTTCTGGTGGTTGTACACATTCTGGTGAGGGATGGGTTTCCTCTTTTTATTCGTTTACGGGGTGCAGGTGTCGCTGGCTAGGCCAGCATTTATTGCCCATTCCTAATTGCCCTTGAGAAGGTGGTGGTGAGCATGTTCTTGAACTGCTGCAGTCCCTATGGTGTAGGTACAGCCATAGTGCTGTTAGGGAGGGAGGTTCAAGATTTTTACCCAGCGACAGTGAAGGAACGGTGATATATTTCCAAGTCAGGATGGTGAGTGTCTTGGGGGGAAACTTCCAGGTGGCGGTGTTCCCTGTATCTACTCCCCTTGTCCTTCTAGCTGTAGCTATCATGGGTTTGTGAAGCATTTTGTCACTTCTCAACAATTAAGAGTACACACACACACACATAACTATCTGCTTCTGAACCCCCAGCTTCCTGTGTAAAATAACAGAAGGTTCCTTTATTCCTTTTTCTACACAAGAGAGCAATACATTTGGGACTTAGCACACCCTACTGGCAGGTTTTTTATATAGCACTTTGTTTTAACTAAAATGTCCTTTTACAAAAAAGCATAAATGTGAAACAGAAAACTTCACATCTCCTCCCCATTTAGTCAGGAACAAATCAGTCATGCGGTTTGCAGATTCACTTTGGTCTAGAGAGGAATGATGGCTTAGGTATCCCAGGTTGTTTGTTTAGGAATGATAGGTTCTGCTGTTCCACTTGTTTCTGTTCAGGTTCAACAGTTGCAGCTACAGGCACGACAGGTTTGTCAGCTGAATCAATTTGGGTTTCACCAACTAGAGCAGATATTTCCCAGAAATCTTCCACTGTAACTGGAGATCCCTGGAAATTTGGTTCCTTGGATTTAGCTTCTCTAATCTGGTCGGTGTGTCTTTTCCAGATTTCACAGGAAGATTCAACATCATAGGTTAGTGGTCCTCAATGCTTGATGATTCTTCCCAGGAGTCACTTTGGTGTTCCACAGTAATTTCGATCCAAACAGGCTGATCCAGATTAAACTCACAAATTGGTTTACTTTTGTCATGTGACCTCTCCTGATCAAGTTGCCTTGAACCAATCTTTCCTTTCAAATCTGGACACAGCAAATCCATTCTGGTACACAGTAGTCTTCCAAACATCAGCTCAGCAGGAGATATGCCTGTTGTTGAATGTTGGGTGTTACGATACATCATCAAAAAGTTCTTCAACTTCAATTTCCAACCTGTTTGCGTCCTCCCCTTCAATATGTCCGTTTTGAATGTCTGAACAAAGCGCTCCTCTTCTCCATTTGAGGGCGGGTGGTAAGGCAGGATGAGAATCTGCTTGATCCCATTGTTTTTCAGGAATGTTTGAAAGTCACATGATGTGAACTGTGTGCCATTGTCAGACACAATCTCCTCCGGCAATCCAAAAGCAGTGAATACATTCCGGAGAGCATCAATGGTCTTTGCTGAAGTAGTTGACTTCATGGGAATAATGAGGCCACTTTGTGCAGGTATCCACCTCAATCAGGAACGTATGTCCAAGAAGTGGCTCGGCAAAGTCCATATGAAGTCTCTGCCATGGATGGTCAGGCCAAGCCCACAGATGTAATGGGGCAGATGCAAGAAAAAACTTCATTTCTTGGCATGGAAGGCAATCACTGACAATGCCTATGACGTCTTTATCCAGGTGTGCCCACCATACATGTAGATGAGCGAATGGTTTCATTTTGACGGTTCCCATGTGACTGAGGTGAAATTCTTCTAACACTCGTGTTTGGAATTTTGGGGGAATAACAACTCTGATTCCCCATAACAAATAACTGTCTTGCAGAGTCAGCTCACATCTATACATGTGGTAAGTTTTAAGCTTAATAGTCACTTCTTGGAGTACACACCAACCCCTCTGTGTGTACATGTAAACTTTGGAGAGCACAGCATCCCTCTGGTTTCAAGTCAAATTTGAGCCACTTTAACAGGTAACATGTCTACCTGGTTCGCGTTGAAAGCAGTGACTTCACTTCGAGTTGTGGAGCTGTGGTGTAATGAAAGTCCGAAAAGTGCATCTGCATTTCCATGATTCTCAGTAGAGTGAAATGTACTTTCGTACTGGTGAGCAGGTAAAATCAATGCCCACCTTTGTAGGCGTGCAGCGGCAAGTATTGGGGTTTGTAATTTTGGCGTAAGCAACCAGGTCAAATGCTTATGGTCTGTAATTAACATGAATTTACGCCCATACAAATATTGGTGGAACTTCTTGACCCCATAGATTAGTCCAAGAGCTTCTTTCTCAATTTGGGCATAATTTTGTTCTGCCTGGGGCAGTATGCAATGGACCTTTCACTGCCATCAGGAAATGTGTGGGAGATGGCAGTTCCAACATCATATCCAGATGCATCACAAGCAAGGCTGACAGGTACCTTTTCATTAAAATGTGCCAGGACTTTAGCAGAAGTGAGCTCTTGCTTGAGTTCCTTAAAACTTTCCTGACAAGCTTGTGACCAATTCCATTTTGCACTCTTCTTCAGCAGATTATTCGGTGGTGCTGCCTTGGTAGCCAAACTGGAAATAAAGTTGACATTGTAATTCACAAGTCCCTGAAACAAACAAAGCTCCTTAACATTTTTGGGCTGTGGTGCATTCACCACTGCCTCCACTTTTCTGGGTAAGGTTGAGAGGTCAGTTTCATCGATCACATGTCCCAGGTACTCCACTGAGGCCTCCAGGAATGAGCATTTGGATTTCTTACAGTGAATGGCATATCTTTCCAGGTTACGCAGAACCCTGCCTAGGTTCTCTAATTGAGTTGGGAAGTTTTTCCCAGTGATGAGCATGTCGTCTTGGAAACAGATTACACCAGGGAGGCCCTGCAGCATTTTTTTTCTTTTATTCATTCACAGGATGTGGGCTTCGCTGATGGGGCCAGCATTTATTGCCCATCCCTAGTTCCCCTTGAGAAGCTGGTGGTGAGCTGCCTTCTTGAACCTCTGCAGTCCATGGTACACCCACAATGCTGTTAAGAAGGGAGGAAGGGAGTTCTAGGATTTTGACCCAGCGACAGTGAAGGACCGGTGATATATTTCCAAGTCAGGATGGTGGATGACTTGGAGGGGAACTTCCAGGTAGTGGTGTTTCCATCTGTCTGCTGCCCTTCTCCTTCTAGATGGTAGTGGTAATGGGTTTGGAAGGTGTTGTCGAAGGAGCCTTGGTGAATTCCTGCAGTGCATCTTGTAGATGGTACACACTGCTGCTACTGTATGTCAGTGGTGGAGGGAGTGAATGTTTGTGGATGTGGTGCCAATCAAGCGGGCTGCTTTGTCCTGGACGGTGTCAAG
Organism: Cetorhinus maximus; assembly: GCF_964194155.1. Lineage (NCBI taxonomy): Eukaryota > Metazoa > Chordata > Chondrichthyes > Lamniformes > Cetorhinidae > Cetorhinus > Cetorhinus maximus. The sequence continues at coordinate 99,321,753 of NC_135885.1, forward strand.
CTTCTTAAGCATTGCGGGAACTGCACTCATCCAGGCAAGTGGGGAGTATCCCATCACACTCCTGAATTGTGCCTTGCAGATGGTGGACAGGCTTTGAGGAGTCAGGAGGTGAGTTGTTCGTCGCATAATTCCTAGCCTCTGACCTGCTCTTGTAGCCATAGCGGTTATATGGCTAGTCCAATTCAGTTTCTGGTCAATGGTAACTCCCAGGATGTTGATATAGGGGGATTCAGTGATGGTAATGCCATTGAACATCAAGGGCTGATGGTTGGATTCTCTCTTGTTGCAGATGGTCATTGTCTGACACTTGTGTGATGCGAATGTTACTTGCTGCTTCTCAGCCCAAGCCTGGATATTGTCCAGGTCTTGCTGCATTTGGACATGGACTGCTTCAGTATCTGAGGAGTCGCAAATGGTGCTGAACATTGTGCAATCATCAGCGAACATCCCCACTTCTGACCTTACGATGGAAGAAGGTCACTGATGAAGTAGCTGAAGATGATTGGTCTGAGGACACTGCCCTGAGGAATCCTGCAGCGATGGAGCTGAGATAACTGACCTCTAACAACCATATCCATTTTCCTTTGTGCTAGGCATGACTCCAACCAGCAGAGAATTTTATCGCTGATTCTCATTGATTCCAGTTTTGAATCCATGATGTCACACTCGGTCAAATGCGGCCCTGAGGTCGAGGACAGTCACTCTCACGTCACCTCAGGAATTCAGATCTTTTGTCCATGTTTGAACCAAGGCTGTGAGGCCAGGGGCTGAGTGGCCCTGGCAGAACTCAAACTGGGCGTCAGTGAGCAGGTTATTGCTAAGCAGGTGCTGCTTGATAGCACTGTTGATGAACCCTTGCATTACTTTACTGATGATGGAGAGTGGACTGATGGGGTGGTAATTGGCCGAGTTGGATTTGTCCTGCCTTTTGTGTACAGGACATGCCTGGGCAATTTTCCACATAGCCGGGTAGATGCCAGTGTTGTAGCTGTACTGGAACGGCTTGGCTAGGGCCATGGCGAGTACTGGAGCACAAGTCTTCAGTACTATTTTCGGGGCCCATAGCCTTTGCAGTATCCAGCGCCTTCAGCTGCTTATTCATGACACTTGGAGTGAAGCAAATTGGCTGAAGACTGGCATCTGTGATGCTGGGACCTCTGGAGGAGGCTGAGATGAATCATCCACTTGGCACTTCTGGCTGAAGATTGTTGCAAATGCTTCAGCTTTATCTTTTGCACTTATGTGCTGGGCTCCTCCATCTTTGACGATGGGGATATTTGTGGAGCCTCCTCCTCCAGTGAGTTGTTTAATTTTCCACCACCATTCACGACTGGATGTGGCAGGACTGCAGAGCTTAGATCTGATCCATTGGTTGTGAGATTACGTAGCCCTGTCTATCACTTGCTGCTTATGCTGTTTGACACACAAGTAGTCCTGTGTTATAGCTTCACCAGGTTGAGACCTCATTTTTAGGTATGCATGGTGCTGCTTCTACACTCTTCATTGATCCCTGACTTGATGGTAATGGTAGAGTGGGGGATATGCCAGGCCACGAGGTTACAGATTGTGTTCGAGTACAATCCTGCTGCTGCTGATGGCCCACAGCGCCTCATGGATGCCCAGTCCTGAGTTGCTAGATCTGTTTGAAATCTATCCCATTTAGCACGGTGATAGTGCCACACAACACGATGGAGAAAGCGGGATTTTGTCTCCACAACAACTGTGCGGTGGTCACTCCTACCAATACTGTCATGGAAAGATCTGCAGCAGGAAGGTTGGTGAGGATGAGGTCAAGTATGTTTTTCCCTCTTGTTTGGTTCCCTCACCACCTGCCGCAGACCCAGTCTAGCAGCTATGCCCTTTAGGACTCAGCTAGCTCAGTCAGCAATGATGCTACCAAGCCACTCTTGGAGATGGGCATTGAAGTCCCCCACCCAGAGTACATTCTGCACCCTTGCCCCCCTCAGTGCTTCCGCCAAGTGGTGTTCAACATGGAGGAGCACTGATTCATCAGCTGAGGGAGGGCAGTACGTGGTAATCAGCAGGAGGTTTCCTTGCCCATGTTTGACCTGATGCCATGAGATTTCATGGGGTCCGGAGTCGATGTTGAGGATTCCCAGAGCAACTCTCTCCCGACTCTATACCACTGTGCTGCCACCTCTGCTGGGTCTGTCCTGCCGGTGGGAGAGGACATACCCAGGGATGGTGATAGTGGTGTCTGAGACATTATCTGTAAGGTATGATTCCATGAGGATGACTACATCAGGCTGTTGTTTGACTAGTCTGTGGGACAGCTCTCCCAATTTTGACACTAGCCCCCAGATGTTAGTAAGGAAGACTTTGCAGGGTCGACAGGGCTGAGTTTACCATTGTCATTTCTGGTACCTAGGTCGATGACAGGTGGTCCGTCCAGTTTCATTCCTTTTTTGTGACTTTGTAGCGGTTTATTACAACTGAATGGCTTGCAAGGCTATTTCAGAGGGCATTTAAGAGTCAACCACATTGCTGTGGGTCTGAAGTCACATTTAGGCCCGACCAGGTAAGGACGACAGATTTGCTTCCCTCAAGGAGATTAGTGACATTTTGTGACATTTTGTCCATGGCCTGCTGGGGTAAGGCTGGTGATGACATGATTCCAAATGGTTGTAGTTTGTATTGATATAGCCTCTGTGTGTGCTGATGGTTGTATACCTCCTGGAATCTTCACTCAGCTACATTTGCGAAAATGCCTGTAATAGGTCAAGCTTTGTGAATAATTCACCTCCATTCAGAGCAGGGAACACGTCCTCAATCTTCTGTAGCGGGTACTGATGCATTTCCAGGAAAGGATTAATGGTGATTTTATAATCACCACATATTCTGATAGACCCATCATCCTTCACCACTGGGACTATTGGAGCTGCCCTCTCTCCATAATCAATTTCCTCAATTATCTGCAAGTTTCAAGTCATTCTAGTTCCTGCTTAATTTTTGCATTCAGTCGGGAGCTGAACATGGTTTGAAAAACATCAAAGGAGCTTTGGCCTTCACAGCAAGTTTGGCTTCAATGACTTTAATAACTACAAGACCTTCTTTGAAGACATCAGTATGCTTGTCTAACAAGCACTGCAATATGGAGTTGCAATGCACCTTATTTATTTTATTCCAGTCCAGCTGAATTTCTTTTAGCCAGTTCCTGCCCATAAGTGATGGGTGATCCCTTTTCAAAGTGGCAACCTTGCTATTTGATCTTCATATTTAGCTTGAACAGACATTTTTCCAAGTATATGTATAGGCTCACCAGTATAGGTGCTAAGCTGGAGGAGGGTATTCTCCAATGAACATTTCTTGAAAATGTTCTCCCATGTCTTCTCTGAAGCAATAGAAACAGATGCTCCAGTGTCAACTTCCATTTCAACCATTTTATCATTTAAGGCAATGCCAGCTTTTAGCCCTTCATCTAGTTTCAAATCAGATTGAATGCAATACAATTGCTCTTCTGTATTGTTGCTGTTAGTTTCACTTTCTGTTTTGTCTGGACTCGCATTACTTTTGTATTTTGATTCCAAGTAATGGGTCTTCTTAACCTGCTTGTTTATTTTCAAGCACAAGTTAGTAACCACCCCCCACATTCCTGACTTGTGCCTTGTGCTCCACGTGATGCCCTTTTCTTGGCAGTACTGCTTTATTGTGATCAGCCTTTGATCTACATGTTCCATTTGCTTCACATAAACTGCAAAGCCCAAAATGGCTGGATCAAAAGCCTCTAAAGCCCCCAATAATAATGATCCCATCATTGTCACCATTTGAAGTGTTTTGTCACCACACACACTCACACACACACACCTTGGGGAGTCAAGAGGTGAGTTACTCGCAGCAGGGTTCCTAGCCTCTCACCTGCTCTTGTAGCCACAGTATTTATGTGATTCATCCAGTTTCTGGTCAATGGCAACCCCCAGGACGTTGTTCTATCACACTCCTGACTTGAACTTTGTGAATCAGTGGATAGAGAGCTACCAAGTAAGTGATGCTAACAGTATAATGTGTATAATCTGTGTTTTGGATGAGAGGTTAAACTGAAGCCCCACCTGGCCTCTCAAAAAGACATAATGGCACTATTTGAATAAAAACAGGGGTGTTCTCCTTGTGCCCAGGCCAGTGTTTATCCCTCAACTAACATCACTGAAACAGGTTAACTGCTCATTTTATCATGTTACTGTTTGTGAGACTTGTCTACGTGCAAATCAGCTGCTGTATTTCCTGCATTACGACAGTGTCCTGTGGTAAAAGCCATTATCTAAATGTTTCTCCATATGAGACAACACATAAAAGATTCCATTATAACGGATTTATTTCCTCATATTTTTTAGTCGTCATCTGCACAGTATACAGGTATTAAATACATAGAGATAGACCAGTAGATAGTTGTGCACCATTAGCCAGCACAATGCAAAAGTGAGCTCAAATCATTTTGACAGGGTGCCAAAGGATAAATAGGAGAGGGGTTGGGCACAATATGGTAGTCACTAAACAAGAGTTCCAGTGGTAGTTACGCCATGCTTTAGATTTTTTTTATGGTGCTCAGGATGTGAATGAATTCAAGCACACAGTCAACTACTTGAAGTTTTATTAATGATTACAATCATACATTATAATTGAGTGAATTCAACCTTCTGAATGGCTTCCTACTTCCTCTTCTTCCAAATCACAATACAATGGTCTTGATTTTAAGCTTAGTTAAAAGGTAATTGTATTACCTCCTCCCTGACCCTTCTCCTACTCTCAATCTCCATTCTGATGACTGATGGTCTTGAGTTTTAGTGTTTTAAGGTTAGCATGACAGAAAAGGAGACAGCACCAAAATAATGATGTCAGTTTTCAATTTTAGGGTTTTTAAGCTGTAGAAATAATCTAAGAAAATGGAATATAAGTATTAATTTCATGTTTAATGGTTTCCCATACTACTTCCCAATCTTAATTTCTAATGGTGGCAGGCCTCACCCACGTGGTGAAGCCCAAGAAGGAACTACAGGACGTGAGTAATTTAGGCAAAGGGAGCATGGAAGAATTTGTACATTTTGATGCTTAAATAGCAGCAGCTTCATGTTCATCAGGTAACTAAACTAAATAATTATGGCGGCTCAGATTGAAAGAATCTGTTGTCAAAGTCAGGGGAAAGTGCAAAAGGTTTTTGATTTCACTAAAAACACAACAAATAGCACTCATAATTATTCTTAAAGACGTCAGTCACAATGACAGTCGGATGCTTGGTTAGTGCCTAACTTTCTTCAAGCCTAACACTTGCCCATTCTACTCAATCTTATCAAAAGTTGATGAGCATAAACTTTTTTAAGTTTAAAAAGAGGACCTTTTATTGGGGTGTGCTTGTTACTAATGTAGCAATCATACATGGTTCTAACTGCTGTTTAAGAACAAACAAGCATACATCAACAAACTGAAAAAACCTATGTGCTGGCTTTCATACTGTATACAACCTATTTGTAATTGAAACTCTGACATTTTGAGAAAAGCTTTCAGGCAAGATACATGTTTCCCTTTTTTAAAAAATGCAAATGCTTTGATCAAACAAATCACCTATCAAGTAAAAAAAATGGATTCCTGTTCTCTTGTGCATTTAAAAAACAGCTTCTCATTTAGTCTTTAGTATCTCACTTGATTGACTGGAGAACATAATCTTTGAATGTGAATATAAAACATTAGCATTGTCTTTATGTTTTAGGATTAAAGCTTGGTTCAATATTTTTCAACCTCTGTTCAAAAGGATTATACCCGGATAACTAGAAATTAGAAACCATTCAGTGTTTTATCCTGCAAGCAGCTTTTTCCGTTTAATTGTACTGTTTGGATCATTTCATCATCTGAAGCTCATGCAACCTAAATTTCTGTTTTATGTCCGGCTTGTATCCATAGGCAACATGCTCATTGGATGTGCAGAAGTGCCTGACCTCTCTGGCATATCCATAAGGCACAAGCATATCATTGCTCAAGTCTTATGTCAAGCATACTGATTGACTCAAATATCATTGAAGCAATGAAAAAAATATTCAAAATCTCACATTCACAGAAATAGTAAGCAACAAAAGGCATGTTTTTATTCAAAGCCCTCTCAGTAGTATATAACTTTGCCACCCATTGCAGTGTACACTTCTAAAAATTAAATTCATATCATAATAAACACTTAAAATAATCAATAATTTTAAAATATTCAAAACAACTTTCCTAAACATGACTGCTTCTCCCAGGCTTCAGGCTTGTCCTTTACAGCCTTGATAAGACTTGCGATTTTTCCCTTGGGCCCTTCCATTTTTTTGGTGACCCTGGGCATGCATGGCCTTCATTTCCTACTCTTCTTTCATGAGCTCTGATCCTGGTTGCCCACTCTCCTCCCAGCCACTTTCGGCCACATCTGTTGCTCCAACTTTGGCTGAACACTCTCCCCTACACATTAGTAGGTTTGACCATTTGGGCCTCTGCTTATGCATTATGCCCCTTTTTGTTTGACATATTTTCCCTTCCTTGACCACCATCTGCCCAGAGCTTAAAAAAAGTAAGCAATTCAAATGGTATACATAGCTAAAGGAACAGACATGAGAGCCACATAGAAAGATTAGGTAACGTAAAGAAGATAGATGAAGTATAGCTATGGAGAAACCTTTTACTTAGTGATTAACTCACAAAGTTTTAAAATTATTCATGTTTGAAGCATCTGGTGATATCTGAAAGATACATACACATGAAACGATTAACTTTCTTAGCATTTTTACATATGCAAATAATAATAGAAACAATAATTTGTATTTATATATCGCCTTTAAAATAATAAAACATCCCAAGGCCTTTCGTGGGAACATTACAAAGTGAAATTTACCAACAAACCACATAAGGTGATATTAGCACAGATGGCCAATAGACAACTCAAAGAGCTAGGTTTTAAGGAGCATTTAAACGAGGAAACAGAGGTGCAGGAGTTTAGAGAGGGTATTCTAGCACTTAGGCAGTTAAAGACGTGGCCACAAATGTTGGAGCTATTAAAATTGGGGATGCTTCAGCCGCCAGAAGTAGACCAGCCCAGGTATCTGGAACTTTGTGGAGCTGGAGGAGATTACAGAGATAGAGAGGAACGAGACCATGGAAGGATTTGAAAACAAGCATGAGAATTTTAAAATTCAGATACTGCTTGACCAGGAGTCAATGTAAGCCAGTGAGCACAGATGGGTGAACCGGACTTGGTGTGAGTAGGGACATGAACAGCAGAATTCTGGATGAACTCAAGTTTATGGATGGTAGTATGAGGGAGGTCAGCCAGGAATGCTTTGGAAAAGTCAAGTCTAAAGATACCAAAGACATCGATACAGGTTTCAGCAGCAGGCCACCTGAAGCAGGCCAGGCTCAAGCAAGGTTACAGAGGTGGAAATGGGTGATCATAGTGATGGCAAATCAATTAGTTAGTGTTAAATTTTCCATGTAAATTTCAGTCTCCTTCAGTCTTTAATTCCCAGTCTGGGCACGAGTATTGGAAGGTAATTTGCAGCACAGGCATGAGGAGTGTATTGATCAAAGTTCTTTCCAAATAGCATTACCTCAAAGAGAGTAACATCACTCATTTGCAGTTTTAAAACCCTCATAACAGTTGCTGGATTTCTTTGTTTTGGGGCATTGCTGGGGAAGATGGCAAATAAATGTTAGTCTTATTTATTTTTTTCTTTTATCATTCTTAACTATCACTAGTCTCATAATATACATACAACAGCAATATTTACCAAAACTTTCAGATATGTTAATTTTCCCAGTTTTTTTCCCCATGATTCCTGCTGGGACTTTCACTACGGATGTCAGCAGCCATCCAGAATGTCATCCAACAGACAATATTTATTTATGAGCCTTAACAGTGTCAGTAGATCAGCTGACAACAGCCAAGCATTTTGTCACAGACAAAATTTATGGGCAGAATTTTCCTGTGGGCATGCAGGGGCGGGCTCTGCATGCCCACGCATAAAATGACACCCGGTGACGTTGGGCGAGCGCGCCATCATGATATTTTGGAAGGCAGGCGCGCTATATGTTCGGATGTGCACCCACCATCAATTAACAAGCCAGTTAAGGCCCTTGAGGCAGCAATTGATTTTGATTTTTCGCAGCCCGTGTGATCTTCAGGATGTCACATGGGCGCAATGGGTAGGCGGGTAGGAGACATTTGTATAAGCCTCATCCACGGGCAGGATAAGAGGGGTGAGTGGGGTCGTGAATGTGATGTTTGAGCGATTTAAGTGTGAAAGTTATTTATACTTGACTGTTTGAGCAGGGAGACTTCAAAACTCATACCAGCTGCTAGGACAGGTGTAAAAGCCTTGGTCAAGACTCTACAGTAAAGATCATTTCTGAAGCCTGCAGCTTTAAGGAAGCCTCCCCTTAGCCTGGGTATGGGAGTTGTGCTCTCCACTGGAGGCACCTCCTCTGAGGAGGAAGGGAGGGCAAGAACGGACAGGAGGCCAGGAGCCCACATTCAGCCTCCAGGGGCGCCACCTTTGGGAGGAGAAGCGCAGGCACAAGGGGCGCAGGGCCAACAGGAAGTGCAAGGTGGAAGGGGCCGCAGAAGACACCACTATCCTGCTGCCAGGGTTTACAGGTGGCGAAGAAGCTACCTCAATATGTCTGAGGTCCAGTACCAAAGGAGGCTTAGTCTCTTAAGGGAGGCAGTCACCTCCATCTGTCAGATGATAGGCCCTGAGATCTCTGCAAACTATGTGGGTGGGCACCCCATGCCAATGGCTCTGAAGGACACGGCTGCCTTCAACTTCTCTGCTTCCGGCTCTTTCCACGGGCGTGAACTCCGGGGAGTCTCCCAATCAGCTGTCCACACTTGTATCAAGCAGGTGACAGACACTCTGTTCAGGCGTGCATTGACTTTCATCCACTACCACTGGGACGATGCCAGCCAGGCGGAGCGAACCAGAGGCTTCGCAGCGATTGCTGGCTTCCCCCATGTCCAGGGTGCAGCCAACTGCATACAAAGCCATGAAGGCACCAGTGGGTTAGCCTGGTGCCTTCATCAACAGGAAGGGATTCCGCTCCTTGAACGTGCAGATAATGTGTGATCAGAAGATGCAGATTCTGCAAGTCTGTGCAAGGTACGCAGGGAGCTCCCATGATGCTTACATCCTCAGACACTCCCAGGTGCCGAGGCTCTTCGGTGCTCCAGCCCGTCTGGATGGATGGCTGCTGGGTGACAAGCGCTATCCCCTCAAAAAGTGGTTCATGATGCCTCTCTGCCATCCAAGAACAGAGGCTGAGCAGTGGTACAATATGAACCACGCCTCCACAAGGGCTGTGGTGGAGAGAACCATCCGTCTTCTCAAGATGTGTTTCCGATGCCTGGACCACTCAGGGGGCGCACTCCAATACCTCCCAGATCGTGTGTCACTGATAGTGGTTGCATACTGCACTCTCCACAATCTGGCGCTGGAAAGGGGTGACACAGTGGACGAGGAAGATGTAGACGCAATTGCTCTGGATGCACACAATGAGTCCAGCAGTGAGTCCGAGGATGAGCTCACACAGGAGAACGCTGAGGGGTTAGACGCTGACCCGGGCATACTCCAGGGAGGCAGGGACACCAGGGAGGCTTTAATCCAAAGAACCTGCAGCTAGCCCACTACAGCTGGACCTTCAACACATGCCAGGGCTCCAGGCTCCACACTCGATGCCCGAGTGCTAAATCAGCTTGGATATTAACGTTAACAAAGGCCCTTGTCAATAAAGCTCAATGTCAAACAACTCACTCAACATCATGGCTTCCCATTCTCTTGCAGAAGTAAGGAATCACCCTGAGGCATGGCAACATGTCAAAATTTATTGAGTGAACAAATGTAACTTCATAATGCAAAATAAAAATGGTGTTGGGCATCACACCAAGTCTTCCACAAAGTAAAAATACCTGGAAAAACTCAGCACATCTGACAGCATCTGCGGAGAGGAATACAGTTGACGTTTCGAGTCCATATGACTCTTCATCAGAACTAAGGAAATAGAGAAATGAGGTGAAATATAAACTGGTAGAGGGGGGTGGGACAGGTAGAGCTGGATAGGGGGCCAGTGATAGGTGGAGGCAAAGAAGAGATTTCCAAAGATGTCATAGACAAAAGGACAAAGGGGTGTTGACGGTGGTGATATTAGCCAAGGAATGTGCTAATGGGGACATTAAGGGTAGCAAGCAGGACAAGCTAGAGGCAGATGGACCTAGTGGGGGTGGGGTGGGGGGGAAGGGATCGAAATGGGCTAAAAGGTGGAGATAAAACAATAGATCGAAATAAATTTAAAAATAGGTGGGAAAAGAAAAATATATATATTTTTTTAATTATAAATTATTGGAAAAAGGGGGATCGAAAAGGGGGTGGGGATGGAGGAGAGAGTTCATGATCTAAAATTGTTGAACTCAATGTTAAGTCCAGAAGGCTGTAAAGTGCCTAGTCGGAAGATGAGCTGCTGTTCCTCCAGTTTGCGTTGAGCTTCACTGGAACAATGCAGCAGGCCAAGGACGGACATGTGGGCATGAGAGCAGGGTGGAGTGTTGAAATGGCAAGCGACAGGGAGGTCTGGGTCATGCTTGCGGACAGACCGAAGGTGTTCCGCAAAGCGGTCACCCAGTCGGCATTTGGTCTCCCCAATGTAGAGAAGACCGCATTGGGAGCAGCGAATGCAGTAGACTAAATTGAGGGAAGTGCAAGTGAAATGCTGCTTCACTTGAAAGGAGTGTTTGGGCCCTTGGAGGGTGAGGAGGGGGGAAGTAAAGGAGCAGGTGTTGCACCTTCTGCGGTTGCATGGGAAGGTGCCGTGGGAGGGGGTTGAGGTGTAGGGGGTGATGGAGGGGTGGACCAGGATGTCCCGGAGGGAACGATCCCTGCGGAAAGCCACCAGGAGCGATGAAGGGAAGATGTGTTTGGTGGTGGCAAAGTACTATGGGCCAACTTAAAAGCACCATTGAGAAACCAGTGGTGTGCCTAAGGTGCCTTAAGTTTATGCTTACAGGTGCTACATCTTGGCGCTGTCCCCTCGCTGGCACTGGCATCTGAGACAGCCTGCTCACTGTGCTGTCCTGTTGGCCTCAATGACCTTGGCAGATGTCCTCTGGCCTGTGGAGCTTTTGATGACCCCGCCTGGGAGGGAGCGGCCAGTTCCAGAGCTGGCATCACCCCAGTCACCGCAGCCTCATCAGATCCCACGGTCACTGGCAGAGGGGTGGAGGTGCTGCTGCCCTCATCCGGAGCACCCTGAGAGGAGCCCTCAGAGAGACAGGCAGCTGCTGCACTGACGTGAGGTCACTTCGGACCACCCTGCTCACCATAGATAGATGGGCACTGAGCTGGGATACTTAGTGCCCAAACCATCTCCCACACTGGCACTGACCAGCTGAGGCCAATGCAGCTGTGAGGGCTTGCAGGTCTGAGCGCAACCCCAGGAAGCCCTGATTGTTCTCATGGAGAAGCCTCTCCACGAGAGTCACCACTCTCTCCATGGAGGAAGCATGGTGCTCAGCCATGAGGCTCATTGCATTGGTGATGCTCTGCATGGACTCCTCCAGCATGGGCATCATGCCACACATAGCCTCACGTAACTCAGCCAGATCCACCTGCATACCCTGCTGCACTTCCAGCGTTCGCTGCCTCATGGATGACTCCAGAGACACATCATCAGCCACTGACCGAGCAGGTACCTGGTCCCCAGCAGTCCCCAGCAGCGCTCTGTCTCCGCCCGCACCTCAGGCGAGTATGAAGTGCCCTCACCGCCGTGCCTCGGGACACTAGCCGAATATCTAACTCCCACCGAGGTTCTAATATCTGTGCTGGTGCCTGCCTGGCTGAGATGGTGTGACACTGGTGAGTGGATTTGCTCTGGGGCTTCAGGGGTGAGAGGTGGGCCCTCTGCCTCCTCCTCCTGGCCCTGCTCCGGTGATGCTGAAAGGAAGAAAAAGGACATTTGATTAGTTACAGTGCAGACAATGTCAACTTGCATGCCACTACCCTGGACCATTATGCCCTCATCCATCCACAATCAATCATGTTGTTAACTTCAATCACAGAGCAATCAGCAGTGCTATGGCTTCTGGGACACACATTGTGACCCAAGTGCTCACCAAACATACCTCAGCCTCACCGCCACCAGTGCACCTGGGGGCATGGCGCCTCTCTAGATCCATGTCCTGCTGCTCAAAAGCCATTAGGATGGCCAACTAGGCCTGCCCTCTGCCAGTCCACATTCATTCAGAGGCATTGTGCGCAATCTTCTCCTGAAAAGGAGAGAGGAGCATTGATTAGTCTAGCCTGCACCTGGATTCCCATCACATTCCTGCCAACCCAGCCAGAGTGGGACACTGCAGGACTCCAGTTCTTCATCACCCTGCAGCTGCTGCACACTCACCCAAACAAGCCTGGGCTGACCCCACCCACCCATTGCCCAAATGATGCCTCCTTCACATGTGGCACCACAAGGTGTCACTTTGCTAATCAAGGAGGCACAAGCACGTGGAGCGCAAACACCAGCAGATGGATTGGTGCCCCGCCAACTGGAAGTCCCCCTCCCAGCATGATAGCACCCTGACTTTGACAAGCTTCCCAGTTCCAGCACTCTGCCTAGGTACAGATCCTTGACTTTTAACCCCATTTTATACTCTGAGTGTGAGTGTCACACATGCTGCAGATGCAGAACACATCCTAGCTCAAACCCCTTAGGGTGAACTGGGCATGGGCAATCTCTGCTGTCACACCCAGTGAGTGATACATGCTGTGAGGGATCCAATGCCGTTACTGTACTCAGAATTGCTGAGGTGGGTGGGGGGGTGGGGGGGTGGGGAAGGGTGATGGCTGCATTAAGTTACTTGAGGCAACATGACATTCACCCTTCCGAGTGCAGGAGATCATTGAATCTTATGCGGCACTGGAGCCATGTGCGTCGCACCACACCATGGGAGCTAGCACTCTCGGCCACCTCCTCCCACGCACTTTTGGTCAGGTGGGGAGGCCTCCATCTCCCGTCTCTCGGAAGAAGGACATCCCGTCGCACTGCCACCTCCTCCAGGAGGGCAGCTAGGCATTCAGAGAAACGAGGGGTACGCTGCCCAGCTAGCCTACCCTCTGGCCTGACCTGCCCCGATGGACTACCCTCCAGACTTGCATCAGGCTCAATCCCCCTCTGATGTGCCCTTCTCCCAGCCATTGTGAGAAGCCTTTCCAAGGCTGCCAGGCCTTCATTTAAACAGGCCACCGGGTCGGCATTGGACCCAGTGGTCTGAGTGCCCCCGCCACCGCCCGTCCATTCCTGCTTCATCTATGAAGCTTTAGGTCTGCCACAAGAGAGACTGAGATAATTATAAGCTGTAACAGAATATTATCTTCATCTGTATCTAATCTATATGTGTTTGAGGGTGTGTGCGAGACAAGTCAGTGAAATGTTACATTAAATTCGGGGTAAGTATATGTTAATAAATAACTTCCTTTATTTTTAAACTCATAAAAACTTGCTGCTAGAATTATTTGATTGGGACACTCACTCTGAGGATAAGAAAACACCGATCCAGTCCACACCCACTCCCACATGGCCCGCCCAACATGGGGAAAATTCTCTCCTATGTGTTTCCTTTTACTGCCTACGATCAGCATATTGGTATGGAAGATGAGAGTCCCAATCAAATAATTCTAGCAACAAGTTTTTATGAGTTTAAAAATAAAGGAAGTTATTTATTAACATACACTTAACCCGAATTTAATGCAACATTTCACTCACTCGTCTCGCACACACTTTCACACACATATAGATTAGATATAGATGAAGTTAATATTCTGTTGCAGCTTATTATCTTATGGTGGTGGCGTTCCCATGTATCTGCTGCCCTTGTCCTTCTAGATGGTAGTGGTCATGGGTTTGGAAGGTGCTGCCTAAGGAATTGGTGAATTGCTGCAGTGAATTTTGTAGATGGTACACACTGTTGCTACTATGTGTCAGTTGTGGACAGAGTGAATGTTTGTGGATGTGGTGCCAATCAAGCGGGCTGTTTTGTCCTGGATGGTGTCAAGATTCTTGAAGGTTGTGAGAGCTGCGCTCATCCAGGCAAGTGGGGAGTATTCCATCACACTCCTAACTTGTGCCTTGTAGGTGATGGACAGGCTTTGGGGAGTCAGGACAGGAGTTACTCGTCACAGGATTCCTAGCCTTTCACCTGCTCTTGTACCCACAGTATTTATATGGCTGGTCCAGTTCAGTGTCTGGTCAATGGTAACTCCCAGGATGTTGATAGTGGGGGATTCAGTGATGGTAATGCCATTGAAGGTTAAGAGGTGATGGTTAGATTCTCTTTTGTTGGAGTTGGATGTTGCCTGACACTTGCGTAGCATGAATGTTACTTGCCAGTTGCCAGTCCAAGCCTGGATATTGTCCAGGTCTTGCTGCATTTGGACATGGACAGCTTCAGTATCTGCGGAGTCGTGTATCTGCGGAGTCGTGAATGGTGCTGAACATCATCAGAGAACATCCCCACTTCTGACCATATGATGGAAGGAAGGTCATTGATGGAGCATCTGAAGATGGTTGCACTAAGGACACTACCCTGAGGAACTCCTGCAGTGACATCCTGGAGCTGAGATGACTGATCTCCAACAACCACAACCATCTTCCTTTGTGCTAGGTATGACTCCAACCTGTGGAGAGTTTTCCCCCTGATTCCAATTGACTCCAGTTTTGTGAGGGCCCTTTAATGCCACACTCGGTCAAATGCAGCCTTTCACCTCACCTCAGGAGTTCAGGTCTTTGTCCATGTTTGAACCAAGGTTGTACTGAGTGGCCCTGGTGGAACCCAAACTGGGCATCGGTGAGCAGGTTATTGATAAGCAAGTGCTGCTTGATAGCACAGTTGATGACCCCTTCCATTACTTTACAGTTGATCGAGAGTAGCTGATGGGGCGGTAATTGGCTGGGTTGGATCTGTCCTGCTTTTTGTGTACAGGACATACCTGGGCAATTTTCCACACAGCCAGGTAGATGACAGTGTGGTAACTGTACTGGAACAGCTTGGCTAGGGCCGCAGCAAGTTCTAGACCAACCAAGCCTTCAATACTATTGCCGGGATATTGTCAGGGCCTATAGCCTTTGGCGTATCCAATGCCTTCAGCCCTTTCTTGATATCACATGGAGTGAATTGAATTGGCTGAAAACTGGCATCTGTGATGCTGGGGATCTCCGGAGAAGGTTAAGATGGATCATCCACCCGGCACTTCTGGCTGAAGATTGTAGTGAATGTTAAACAGTAAAATATTGATGATGGGCTGAGCTAACACTTACCTCTGCACAACAAGAGAAGAACTGGAGCTGTTTAGAATGCCTGGCTACCCTTAGCAAAAATCTATTTATAAACAAAATAACTGGGTTTTACACACAACATGAAAATACCACATGTAATTGTTTAAGAATGATAGGAAAATTGTATTACGTTTTTTCTTTTTATTTCATGGTTAAATATAACCAGCAGATGACGTGCATTTTCATTCCACCTGCAGCCTTACACCAAGAAATAAGAAACATGTTAATTAACTGGGAGTTTGTTATAAACCATCAGAAGACTGTGAATAAAAGAAGAACAAAAGTCATTGATTTGCAAAGCTGTGCCATTCACAGTAGTTATCATTTGTCCTCTCCACCACTGTGTTTGTTTTGCTGAAAGAATAGTTCTGTCTACCGAAGATATCAGGGTTACATCATTGTCAAACTGCTATAGCAACGCAGCATAATTAGCCTTATTTCAATCACACGTGTGGTAGCTGTGGAATAACATTTTTCAGTTAGTGATCTTCATCATTCACGATTGTCCTCTAAACCTAACATTCACATTCTTTTCCTCGGTACCTATTAGCAGAACAGCTGTATAAATACAGAATATCGAACAGTATGAAATAAAATGGAATATGAAATGCATTTAACGAGTAAATTACTTCCTAATTTGCAAGATGTCAAGTTACAAGCGAGCTATACAGTTCATTCACTATTAACTATTTGTATCTGAACAGAGTGTTTAGGCATATAAATGTCCATTTGAATTGTTCTGAACACTCCTTGTAAAGGGGATGAGGTCTATTGTTACAGCATTTGGTGAGAACCAGCTTCACCCAAGGTTCTGAATTAAAATGGTGCAAAGCAAACAGCAGCAGTTGGATGTGAATTATTTTTCCGAGAAAGTGAAGCAACTGCATTGCCCTTTCCTGCTTGAGGGATTAATGTCTGGGGCTTGTTGAACCTGGAATCAGTTTATTGCTAGTACCTCACTTCCTGCAGAGAGGCAGATCGGAACTGAAAGTGAACTGTTCTGTTGCTGCACCCCCAGCTCTGCATTGCATAACATTTGGGGATAATTTTGTCTTTGTGTAATTAAGTACAATCTGTTATACATCGATATTGAATCAGCTGCCTGTTTTACATCAATATCAAATCAGCCTCCCATTATACATCAATGTTGAATCAGTCGCCTGCTATAAATTGATATAGAATCCATCTCACACTTTGATATTGAATCAGCTGCCCATTATTGCTTCAATGGAAATGTAAATGGGAGGAAACGTATAACAGGCAGCTGATTTGATATCTACCGCTTTACACCAGTGGCCAAAGTCAAAATTACCCCCATTGTTTAAAAGCAACCCTACACAATGAAAACACACAAACCCAACATTGTAACATTCCATGCCTGACACAGGATCTCACTCAACAGGAATGCAGATTAGGCACACTGACCCACGCACCCAAATACAGTCCTATTTAGCAAAGTTCTAAGCTTCTCATAACTTCAGGGACTGTGTTTCAATTTAACAGCTCTACAGTGGAAGTGCAATGAGTCAAACTCAGATGACACAAAAATTTGGTTATGTCAAAGCCATCAACTAATTCTGCCAGCAGAATAGCAAATCCCAGAAAACGATGCCCATGATAAACTGAAATTCTGCATTTGTATCTCTTGGTTAGCCAAATTTATCTAAGCTTGTCGTATGATCGCCCTGACCAGAGTGGAGTTAGACTACACAAGGGTGCAAAATCATGGAGCACTGGGATAGCCATTATTTTGACATCACGATCTCCCTGTAAAAGGATGTGCAAAGCCTGCGAGTGTGGCTAAACCTGTGAGAAAGTTAAAAGTCTTGCCAATTGGAGAGAAGGTGAAGTTGATACAGCAAGTGGAAAGCCGTGGCACGAAACGGAAAGTGGACATCACAAAGGAGTAGGAGATTCCAACATCGAGTTTACCCATCATTATGAAACACAAGGTTAACATCTTGGAACAGCTCAACAAGCAGGCATTCTCTTTAGCAGGGAAGAAGATCAGAATAGCTGCCTATTTCGATGAAGAAGCTCTGCTAATGTGGTTCAAGGCAGCCTGAGCAGAGAACTTTCCCATCTCCAGTCCAATCCTGCAGGAAAGGGGAGTCACCCTGGCAAAGAAGCTGGACCACATGGAGTTCATCTGCAGAAATGGATGGCTGGGCCAATCAAGAAGAGGCATGGCACCATCATCCATGTGGTAAATGGTGAAAATGCAGCAGTTACAACAGCAGTGAAAAATGATTGGCTCCAAAATGGTCTTGCCCACATCTTGAACAAATATGCAACATGAGACATTGTTAATGCGGATGAAACCAGACTGTTTACATATTTTGCCAGGCTACTCTTTGATGTTTAATGGTGAAACGTAATGGTGGAAAGCTGAGCAAGAAACATACCGATGCTATGGTCTGCACCAACATGGAAGGCACTGAACTATGCAGGCATTAATGGAGCAGGGTGAGCTAACCTTGCCTTGCATCTCCTTCCTTGCTGAAGGGTCAGTGTTCTTATCTAATGCATGAAGTTGTAGTGCATCTGCAAAATCAATAAAACTTCCCAGACCACACATTACTAGCGCATTTCTCTTTGTTAATAAACTCTTTTTTGCTATTCCCAAGAGAACACCAGCCCCTGTGCTGTGGATTTAAGCCTATCCATGTCACTTAGGTGGAATATCCATAGTGGATTTCTGCAGTCTGGTCCTGCCTCAGTATCTAAATTGGTCTTTCCCTAGATTGCCTGGCTCTCCAATGATTGCTATGCATGGTGAACCTTATGTGGCACGAGACCTGTTGTTTGTTTTGTTGTTGTCCTATACCATTCTCTGCAAATATATCCACAGTGGAGCCTCATGCGGATCTATGACATCCTCTGAGTATAACCTTCAGAAATCTTGTCTAAATATCTCAATTTCTGACTATTACTTGTCTTTAATCTCCATTTTCACCAATGCCTCACTGTTGTGACTACTTACAGCCCCACGCTGACCTTTCCCTGTGGATAAAACATGACACACAGCAGATTTCTCTGTAATGTTAGATTTTAGACATTGCTACAAATGCTGGAAAAATGAGATTTGGGTGCTTGGCTCATATATCTCAGGTTGACTTCCACCTACCCCTTGATCCCAGGAAGACCTGGGTGTGTTGTACACAAATCATTGAAGGTGGGAAGGCAGGTGGAGAGAGTGATTAAAAAGGCATCTGGGATTGTGAGCTTTATAAATAGAGGCATAAGGCTGGATTTTCCCCTTTGAGTCGGGAAACATGAATGGGGCCATTTCCCAATGTAACTTTCCCACCTTCTGTATAAACCTACACTCATGTTATTTGATCCCCCTGAGGATTCAGGGTTAGGCTGGAGTTGGGGTCACCACCTCCCAAAGAAAGCATGAGATGGGAATAGATGTGGGCGGATGCTGAGGGCGGCAGGTTAGAAGGCCCAGCTCCATTTGCTGGCACACTGGTCGAGTTCTATTCAGGACTTTTAGGCTCCCTGGACCTCACCCCTCACATCCTCATATCCCCACCCACCATGTCCCCTCCATACACCCCATGCCCCCTCAAATACCCCATATCTCCTATGCCCCCCTCCAAGGCCCCCCCTGCTCCCTCCACACCCCCATGCATCATCCATACCTACTCACTCAGTATCCACAATGGACAGAGCTCATAAGCACTATAGTAACAGCCTTTGAAATGGTCGTGAAGCATAAAAATAAAATCAACTATTCAAACACCACTTGAAAGAAATTGCACCTCCAAGGAATTCATAAAACCATTAGTCAAATACACATCCATTCAAATTCCACTTGGACAAAACTTAGTTCCCTTAAATGCTCAAAATCTGTCAAAATAAACAAATGGCCACTAAAAAGCTACTGCAAAGAATCATAGGGCAGGATTTTAAGCGTTGGCGAACAGGATCTGGGCCCACTCGCCAACGTGTTAAATGATGCTTGGTGACGTCAGGCGGAACTCCCAACGTCACTGCACCCCATTTAAATTTTCAGGAAGATGGGGGCTCAGCATAATCAGCTGCGTGCTCACCGACTTGTCAATGGCCAATTGAGGCCATTGACAGTGTCAATTAAGTAATTAAAGGACCTGCCCGTCCAACCTTAAGGTTGGTGGGCCGGCCAGGAGCCCCGGTGCGAATTGGAAAAAGCATGAAACCTCAACCACGGGCGGGATGAGGTTTCATGTAGGTTTTTTAAAGTTTTAATAACATTTTTGTAAAAATTATGGACATGTCCCAACTCATGTGACAGTGTCGCATGGGGGGACATGTTAGGAAAATTTTATTTTTCTATTTTTAGGTTTTTAACGTTTAGAGCCGATCTCCCTGAGGCTGCACTTAGCCTCAGGGAGATGAGTGCACTCTTTCATGTGCGTGCGCAAAACAGCGCACTCTCAATTTTGGGATTCATCCCCCACCCGTACAGGAAGTACATAGTGCTTCTGTGCCGACGTCATGCTGGGTGAGCCTTAACTGGCCTGCCAATGTAAAATGGTGCCGCGCCCCCAATCAGGGGTGCCGATCGGAAGCGCGCCTGTGCACACCCGCCCTTCAACTTCGCCCCCGAAGGGGGGAAAATTCAGCCCATAATGCTATCAAAAGGCCATAAAACTGTCAATGAAACAGTCCTTTGACAGCTGTGTAAACAACCCATGCTGAGATAAACCCATTAGTGTGGTTTGGAACTTAGCCAAACATTCAGAAATTCCATTGCATAACTGTATGAACAAACCCACCAGAGCTAAATACAACAGAGTTTTTAACATTGAAAAGACATATGGCCATCAGTTCAGTTTTTTCAAAGGCTCAACAGATGGACTTTTAATCAAAGAAGTCAGGCATCTGCTCAGTTTTCTTAGTCGCAACAGATATCTGGATTTAAATCAATGTAAAAAATCAAAGCACAGGGTCAAAATGACATTAATATCTGATTCTCAAGACCGTTGAATGCATAAGAGACCCTTATCCACTGGAGGAAGTACTTTAAGGCATCAGAACACTTAAACAATGCTGGTCAATTTAATAGTCACTTCCCTTTTAAGAACAGAGCTCTATCATCAATTTATGCATTAAAAACATGACTTACTATAGAGCATCTAAATATAACATTTGAAATTGGCAACAACTTTCAAACTTACCTATCAAAAAGGTTCTCAACTTCACAACAGGCTTGCACCAAGGTTCATGAACTGACTGACCTGACATGCTTCACAAAGGCTTTAGGAACCCATCCACCTTGCTGAAGATCTCAAACTCCAGGATATTCAAAATTAAGGCAGGCATTTAAAAGGAACCTGACGATACTTTGCATGCATGTCAGGTCACAGCCTGCCACGTTTGCCATGACGGTCAAAATTGTAGCCAGCAGGAGTCAGCTGGAAACTTAAACTTACAGTGCCCCCATCGCCATTTTCAGCCACCTGATGTGGGTTTTCCCAGCATCAGGATGACAAAATCCCTCCCAAAGAATACAAGAACAAGGAGGTTGTGATGAAACTTTATAAAACACTTCTTCTGCACTGTAACCATTCTATGATTTATTATAAATCTGTAGTGATAATGATATTTAGTGAGGCCTTATGTTTAATAAAGCTGTGCTCTTAATGGTCTATAGTAAGGGCTGTATGTCCACAATAAACACATAAATATGTGTAATTCAAGGGCCTGATGGGATATTGTCCAGCTGCCTTGTTGATTGGAGCTCCAATAACAACCAAGGATCGAATACCATCCAGGACAAGGCAGCCTGCTTAATTGGCACACTATCCACAACCTGAAACATTCACTCCCCTTACTTCCCATGTGCATTGGCAGCAATGTGTCCATCCATGAGATGTGCTGCAGTAACTCGCCAAACATCCTTTGACAGCACCTTCCTAAAATACAACCTCTGCCACCTAGAACAAAAGCAGCAGATGCATGGGAACACCATCACCTTCCAAGCCACACACCATCCTGATTTGGAACTGTATTGCCACTTCTTCACTGTCACTGGGTCAAAATCCTGGAACTTACTTCCTTACAGCTCTGTGGGAATACCTACACCACAAGAGGGCAGCTCATCACCACCTTTTCCAGAGCAATTAGGAATGAGTAACAAATGCTGGCCTAGCCAGCCATTCTTGCACCACATAAACAAATTTTAAAAAAACATTGTGGCACTGATTCATACTGAGTCCTATGTAATAAAGCTGAACTAAAGTAAGTCCTCTCTGTGTCACTATAGCAGCTACTGTTCCTCGTACTGTTGCTACATTTCTATTCTACATACAAAATAAACTTCATTTTTGAACATTGCTAGATATTGCTGAAAGCTAAGAAAATCAAGTTAGAACTTAATTAACATTACCAAAATGCCACTAGATATGGACCACCCTCTCAGAAGGCCAGTCAAAATGGTTTGCTTAATGCTACTGGCAACATTTTATATTAATTTATGTTAGCAATGAGAATGCATTGCAAAATTTATACCTTGTAATAATAGTGATAAATAGCAGACACTAAAGTAACAGCAGGGCAATGGGGCTGTGGCACACGCTGGGAATGGGCACTTTTATTTGACCCGCTAATCTAGAAGTATCCTGAGATAGTATCCAGGACCTTGTAAACATTCTCCTATTAATTCATCTGGATGAAACAGACTAAGATTTTTTGGTTGAACCAATCACTATGAACGAGATTCCCTTTCTTTCTAATCTGCCCCAGATTTTTACAACAAAGTCAATCCCCAAATTGACCCCCTTACTTTTTGAAAAGTCATAAAATTGGTTATATCCCAATACTTGGAGCCCAATTTCACTGCAGGCGGGAACGTGATAAAGCAACGGGGGCCATATGGTTGTGGTAGCAGGGAAACTCAGCTGATGAGAATGGCTAGGCTTCATTAGATTAGCATTTTGTGGCTCCCCAACCAGAACAACTAAGAAGTTGATGGGAAGCAGCTGCCAGTCGCTAAAATCAAATAATAGGAGGTGGTCAAAGCGACCCAGGGAATGACTGAAGTGTGGCAGAATTGCAGCAGAGCTGGTGATTTTCTAGTTCTCTTCCAACATGCCCATTCCAGCCCCTGAATTTTCAGGGCCTATTACTAAGTCCTTCACTTGGCCTTGCTTCTATAGTGGCACTCTTGCATCAGAGTCAGAAGGTTGTGGGTTTATGTTCCATTCCAGAGACTTCAGTAAATCACCTAGGCTGACACTCCAATACAGTACTGAAGGAATGCTGCACTGTCTGAGATGCCTTTCTTCAATTAAGGCCCCAACAACTCTATTAGGTCAATGCAAAAGATTCCATGGCATTATTTCAAAGAAGAATGGAAAATTCACTTGGTGTTCTGCCCCATGTTTATCCCAATGT
This sequence comes from Cetorhinus maximus, assembly GCF_964194155.1. Lineage (NCBI taxonomy): Eukaryota > Metazoa > Chordata > Chondrichthyes > Lamniformes > Cetorhinidae > Cetorhinus > Cetorhinus maximus. Next base: position 99,344,481 of record NC_135885.1, read on the forward strand.
TACTAAAAATGGACAGATTATCTAGTGTCAACCATGGCTCAGAGCTGCATCTGAGTCATAAGGTTCTGGGTTCAAGTTCCACTCCAGGACTTGAGCATAGAAAAAAAACTCTGATACGTCAGTACAGTACTGAGAGAGTACAGCATAATTGGAGGTGCTGTCTTTCTGATGAGATGTTAAACTAAGGCCCCATTTGTTAGTTCGGGTGGATGTAAAAAAAATCCCATGTTTCAAAGAAGAGCAGGGGAGTTATCTCTGGTGTCCTGATCAATAGTTATCCCTCAATCAAATTCACAAAAAAAAAGATTGTCTGGTCATTATCACCTTGCTGTGTGTGGGAGTTTGCTGTGTGCAAATTGGCTGCTGCATTTCCTACAGCACAACAGTGACTATACACCACAATGTACTTCATTGTCTGTAAAGTGTGTTAAGAAGTCCAGTAGCTATGAAAAGTATTATATAAATGCAAGTCTTTCTTTTAGTTTTTTTAAATCACCAATCTTTGACGTTTATGGGACTTTGCAGTGCATAAACTGGATGTTGTATTTCCTACATTATAACAGTGACTACACTTCAAAAGTTCTTCAGTAGCTGTAAAGCACTTTGGAATCTTCTGAAATCATGAAAGATGCTACATAAATGCAAATCTTTCTTTCTTGCATGAGCCTATCATGATTTTCCTTGGCTTAGCACTTGTTGGAATGTTTACCAGAATACAGTGGCAGCGGTGTGGTACCATCTACAAGATGCACTGCAGAAACTCACCAAGGCTCCTTAGACAGCACCTTCCAAACCCACAATCACTACCAATTAGCAGGACAAGGGCATCAGATGCATGGGAGCACCACCAGCTGAAAGTTCCCATCCAAGCCACTCACCATCCTGACTTGGAAATATATCGCCGTTCCTTCACTGTCGCTGGGTCAAAATCCTGGAACTCCCTCCCTAACAGCACTGTGGGAGGGAGCTAGTCACATTTCTCACAATAATGAATAAGGCTACCGACTACACTATGAGGTCATGAGTGCCCCATCAATACCAGGCATAGGCACTGAAAATTGATTGCAACAAATTTAAAAGATGAAGGCAGAGGGTGGAATTTAATGCCCTCCCCCATGGTGAGTTTGGTGGTGGGGGTGCATTTAATCAAAGTGGCAAATGGAGATCCCCATCATCTTCCCACCATTTCTCTGGTTAACTCCATGGTAAGCCCATTGGCAGCCTTCCCACACTGCAACCAATTGAGGACCTTAGGTGGGGTATTCACCCTGTGGCAGGTGGGGACTCGCTATTTACAGAGCCCAAAAAGCAAGCCCTGGAGTGTTTGCTTGCAGACTCCCAGCAGGGTCCCTCATTGTCAGGCACGCAGCATATGATCAAGGGACCCAGCATCAGTAGAGGGGGGGTGGAGAGGGGGAGCCACTGAGAACCACCCTCTGCCCTTGCTGCCGACCCCCATTTCCCCACCTCCTTGGTGGTGCTGCCACGCAATGAAGAGCTGCCAGCCTCTGATTGGCCAACAGCTCTCAGTAAGCAGCACTTCCACTAACCCCCCTCCACCTTCCCCCCACAGCCTAGGGTCCTTTATCCTGGGGAAGGCCCACTGCTGCCCTGTCAAGTCCCTGAATGACACATAATTTAGTGGACCTTCCCAAAAAGAGGTGACACAGGGCTCTCACCTGCTTTCCAGCCAATGGGCTAGACGCCTGTCGCCTAATACCACAACTTGCACCCAAAATTTTACGTTACCTTTTCAGTTTTCTGTGGCCCTCCAATTAGTTTCTTTTATTTTAATTCAGTTTTCCCTAGTCGAGCTTTAACTGGGGCAGATTTTGAATTTGCGTGATTGAAGTCAATGGAAATAATCAGAAGAGGTGTAAATTAGGTGGCCAATTCAGCACCACTTGTTTTACATTATTGAGTAAAGTCAAAATCTACCCCATGGTTCCAGTGCTAGCAAAGAAATCTTATATCCTTCTGCACGTTAATACACACAATTAAGATTCAGAAAATACAATTCCTTCTGACTAGAGGGCTATTTTGTACTTTTGTAACAACCCTTTTTTTTCAAGAGAATTCAAAGTCAAAGCCCCCCAGTTGCACTTTTCATGGGTGAAAAATTGTCAAAAATTTAATCCATTTTAATTTTTGTTTGAAGTCAATCCTGATCTCTAATTTTAATTTCCTGCAGATGAAAATTAATTTGCAAGTTTGCATGCTTTGGTATAACTGGGCTTCACTTTATCCCTTCACCCTTGTATTCTAACAATGTACATGATTTTTCAAAAAATATTTAAAGTTTATAAACTGGGAGCATTCCAGAACACCATTGGCCCCTGGGAATTAATCTCTATAGGTCACTATTTTGCACTTAATGTGTGAAGAATGTAAAGCTTTTAGATTTACGCATTATCTTGATTTACTTGGACTTATTCTGTGAACCAAATCTGAGATAATCCTCAAAAATCCTAGTTTACTGTAGGCAGAAAATGAAAAAAGAACTGTTTCAGATGACAGTGCCTTTGGAGTAACTGGGAGATTAAGCAAACTTCAGCAATAAAAAACAGACTTATTGCTGCACAGTGAAAAAGCAATTAAGTAGCTGGCTCTTGTGCAAATGTAATGACTTCTGCAGGATAGTTGCCAGCAAGTGCCTCAGAACTGAATTTAAAATGGAAGTGTGGGGTAGGCCATCTCAATACATTTTCAGGGACTGATTTTGATTCCTCTGTTCCTATGTCACGGCACACACACCAAAGTATGCACAGCCCAGATTTAGCTCAAGCTGCATGTTTCTAATTTGAGGTTCTTAGTATGGACTGGGCATGCATCTGGCAGTAGTGGTTTGCCAATGGGAACATATGCACACTCTATAGGACCTTTAAACACTGCTCCCTAAAAGCCTGCATGCATTATCAGCGCATAGGTGTATTAAAGGTGTTAATAAATTATGGGATGGATGCCAGTTAGTTTAATCTCTGGCTGCCATTTTTCAGCTTAATTTTGCGTTCTGTCTCTTTTGGTCTGTTTATTTATTTTGCGGTTGCTGGCTTGCATTACATCATAACATTTTGGATGGCTGATGTTACCTGGACTTTTTGATAATAACTGTGGTCATAAGATGACAAAGATTTTAGCAAGAAGAGCACAGCAGCAGTTGGCAGAATGTAGTAAGGCCATCAGCACAGGGGACTAAGGTCAGAAATTCAACGAGCTAACTAGGGAAGATCAAGTAGCCCATGCAAAGTGACATATTCTCCATACCCTAGTCATAGCACCTCCTTTCTTCTAAAATTTATTCCCCAGATGTTAGCAAGGTGAGTATTTATTCTCCATCCCTAGATGCCCTGAGAAGGTGGGCTTTCTTCTTGAACTATTGCAGCCTATGTGGTATTCTATGCAGTAACTCTTGTTACAAGAGTGGCCACTTCAGAGGGCAGGTAGGAGTCAACTCTTACCTGTGAACGCCTTCATATTTTCTCCATCTTCCCACAGGTATGATTAAAGCTGACTACACAATCTCCAGCACCCCTCTAGCCCATTACCCCAGCACCCATTCCATTTGGCTTTTGTGTCATGAAACCTTTGTCATTTAATCTCCTCTTGATCTTCATCCTAACACAGACCTTCCCTTTTCTTTCTCTCTCCCCACCCTTTCACTTGCTGAAAATCTTTTACATTTCTATCTTTCCTCAGTTCTAATGAACGGTCTTCGACCTGAGCTGTGAACTCTACCTGCTGTGATATGATGTTCATGCATCTTTAAGGGGCGTATCTTAAACTAATGTTAATCATTACATACATCAACAGGATGTGATGTGTAGTCCCATGATTTATAGGCAGTTGGCAAGCAGCAAGGTAGAGATCACATGTACCATACTTAGCCTCCCAGTGAACGTTATCTTATCTTCAAACCGCATTATTGTTTAACCATTCCTTGTGCATGATTGGTATGTATATGTTGAAAGGAAGAAAAACGTAACAACTGGCAGGGTGGCAGCATGGTTTTTGAAGATTTGGCCAAGTAGAATACAAGCCTCAACCCCTTCATGCCCAATAGAAGATAAAAGCTGGTGTGAAAGTGAAACAACCACCAAACTTCACCATGTGTAAGGATTCTTCAGCTCTGTAGGGATTCTATTCACAGCGTAGCTTCATTCTGGATTACACTTTGCTCAAGGCAGAAGGCATCGGGTCCCATTAAGATTGTTTAAATCTGGGAGAGCTTAATTAATAAAAGTCTAACTGCTGCAAAGAAGGGACAGAAATTAAACAGCAGCCTGCAAATGGTTTCACTTTAAGTAGAACTCCACAGACAAGATAACTCATTACTGCTGAAGCCAAATACTGCAGGCTAGGCTGAAAAGAAGAAACCCATCCACTAACAGATCATAACAGTGAAAAGGTTATGAAAAAATTTTGTTTCTACTTTTTCACTTACCCTTCTTAGAGAGCAGCTCCATTTCGTGCCCAAATTACTGTTTTATGGGCAGAACTGAGTGGAGTTAAACCGGGGAAAATCAGAATGAGCTGGACAGCACCATCATTGCAGTCGAGCAGTAACTTAGATAATATCACCACCGTCCTTTTGTCTATGACATCTTTGGCAATCTCTTCTTTGCCTCCACCTATCACTGGCCCTCTATCCAGCTCTACCTGTCCCACCCCCCTCTACCAGCTTATATTTCACCTCATTTCTCTATTTCCTTAGTTCTGATGAAGAGTCATACAGTCTCGAAACGTCAACTGTGTTCCTCTCCACAGATGCTGTCAGACCTGCTGAGTTTTTCCAGCTATTTTTGTTTTTGTTTCAGATTTCCAGCATCCGCAGTATTTTGCTTTTATATGAGCAGTAACCTACAATCAGCTAAGGCAGTGGCCACTAAAGGTACTGCAACTCAGAATTAAATTAACTCTAAAAGAGCTGGAGGAAACCTAGGCAGCTTTCAAAAGCTCCCAATAGCATTAAAAATCCTTAAAAAGCTAAAAGATGACCACAAGATTTCCAACACTCAATTGGAAAGCTACGGATCTCCTATCTGAGTTTACTTTGTTCTGACAACACAGAGCTATGTTTTCTTGTCATTAATATTTCTGAACCAGATAACCAAGCCATTAAAATTAAAATTACTCCAGGCAATGAAGGCCTCCACGGGCTGAACATGTCAGGTCTGTCCAACGTCCATCTTAAAAGGCCAGAAAAAATATGATCAACACTCGAAGTGTGGACAATTACAGGCAAAGTTCAGCTTCAGAATACACCATCCACAATTTTTGCCTTTTTAGGCAACAACCAACGAAGACCATTGACCAATTAATAAATAGATGCAGAGACAAGGAGTGTGATTGCGACTTCACATTGTCCAGTAATCACAGGCCTATCAGGACGCAAAGACCATGGTCACCATCCACGGTATCGTCAAGACAATGGTAAAAACCACAGACCATGTGGAGCACAATCGGAAAACCTGTGCTTACACTAGGACAAGATCACCTAACTCTGCAGTGCAGATCATCAGCCAACAGGCTACACAACACCTTTTAAACCAAATAAGCATTCCCATTCCAAACTTGCAAATATTGCACTGTGGAACCAATAGAATTACTATTCAGCAGCAAAGTGTGGACAAACTTCCCCAGTCATCACTTGTTGATACTCCCAGGAGTACGAGGTGCATTACTTGAAAAAACAGGGGAAGACTAAAGATGCCCACCATCTGTATGCAGGTAATAAATTACCCAAACTGAACATTGGACAGAAAGCTTGAGTACAACATCCAATTGATGGTACATGGAATCCAGCAGAAATTATCAACATATGCCCAGAACAAAGATTGTATCAAGTACAAACACCAAATGTCATGAAGGTACAACTAAACAGATACCAAATCAGAATAATACCACAATCAGAAACACCAAACAACTCTATTGTGACTAGAACATGGCCCAAGATGCAAAATAAACAAAGCACTCCTAATCAGCACTCAGAAAATATACAACAGCCTCCAGCAAAGATCACCATAACTAAGGTTGGACAGATAAGCAAATGGCCAATACAGTTCAGAGACTTGTAAATTTATTCCGCTGTGTTAAAGTACATTCAGACACAAAGTTATTTTCTTTTGTTTTTATGTAAATAGTTTGATTCTCTAAGGGTAAACCTTTAGTTAGAAAAAGAGGGAATGTTGTGAAATGATGTGCGCCTTTACGGGAAACAGATCTAAACCTGTCAACCATTACATGCCTCGACAGGATGTGTTCTATTAGTCCCATGATTTGTAGACATGGATAGAGTTCTGATGTACCATTCTTAGCTTCCCAGTGAACATTATCTGTAAATAGTCTTAGCTACAAATAAAGGACCAACATTATTGTTTCACCATTCCTTGTGTATGATTGGTATGTTTATGTTGAAATGAAGAAGTACATAACAGCTAACTCTGTTTCTCTCTACAGATGCTGCTTGACCTGCTGAGTGATTCCAACATTTTCTGTTTTTATTTCAGATTTCCAGAATCTGCAGCATATTGCTTTTCTATGAACTCAAGGTTTGTCTACAACTGCTCCTTCCTTTACATCCTTCCTATGTAGTTCTAAACACACTGGCACACAAACCGACCATATCAGCTGCAGCAATGTCCACTCCATGCTGAAAACAGCTCATTGATAATTTTTCAGGCTATTCTCCTAACAGTTTCCTCTTTCTATCTCAACAGATATGAAATTAATTGAATCCAGACCCTCATCTAGCACCCCAATACTGTATCCATGTCAGGCAAATAGTAGCATAGATCCATCTACCTTGTTGGGATAGAGACAGTTGAAGGACAGCACACAGTGTGATGCACAGAGCACAGGTGAGCAGGAGTAGAGGAAGAAGAGGCTGAGAATCAGCTGTCAATGTCTAGTGTGGTTAGAGGTTCCAATGGGTCCCTGGAACTCCGCTTTAAAAAAATAGAAATGTCCTGAGGTTGAAAGCCTGTTAATTTATTATTAAATTAATATATATTTAATATATCCTTTAAATATATTATTAATTCCACAAGCACGTGCATGGGGTTCTCAGGCACATCATAGAGAGCATGCAGTCAATCTTTGAATAAATGGCAGCTGTAGGGCCATCTGCTGTGCAACTCCTCATGGAAGACATTGTAATACCTTTGTCATGCTGCTTCTATGTAGACATTAACCTGCAATTTCACATTCTGAATGGACAGGATACCTGATGAGTTTGGCCAAATGAGGTGACATGTTGGACAGGTTTATATGATGCTTAAATTACTGCAATTGGGTCCAGCCAGCCACAGGTCAACAGACACAATGAAAATGGAGTTGGCTATAGATAATGTTACTGTCTTTCTTGATAACGACACATACACCAAACTGACCATTCCAACACGCCTGATGACTTCAGAGGAGCCAAGAAGCAGGAGGGTTAGGCTAACCCCATGCCAGTGGTTGTGCTGTAGCTGAAACAGGCCCATAGAGCAGATCTTCTGACAGAGATGGAAAGCCACTCCACTCCCAAGAGCTCTCCTGCAAACTCAACTGCCAGCCATGGCTCCAGCCACAGGGGTTCCACTAAAAAAATGAGCACAGCTCTCTCCATTTTCATTGAAGCCTGTGTGTTAAACTATCTGTTAATGATGGGATTAACAGCATGGAAAATTTAGCTTTATATCCTTAACACAAGATTTGGGTGCAGCAGTTGTAGAAACTGGTGGCTTTAATGAAGGCTGAGATCCCAAGCAGAAAAGAGGAATGGTATTGGGAAGAAGATAAACATGCTAGGATATGTTAGGAATTCTCACTGTTGCAAAGAATAGTGAAGGTAGTGTTTGGAGTTAGAAAGCAAGGCTTCTTGTGTGCAGGAACAAGTATAAAGTGTTAGGCCCTGCCAAATCTCACTAGCAGCTGGAAAGTATGCTTGTGAGGGAGTATTGGTGGGGTGTTAAGAGTTAGGAGTGCTCCAATATTTCTTCTACCTCTTGAACCTACACCTCCAAGTCTTCTTCTGGAGTTCCTTGCTGTAGCTACACCTGGTGGATGCTCCATTCTATAGCAAGTTTGGGAAAACTGTAATAAACCAGGAATGGTCCAGAACACTTTGTCAGAGCTGACACTCCAGAATGCCCTTTGATCTGTCTATATAACAAGAATAATTGCTTTTATGTGCCAATTATATTGTCAGCACTAGACTTATTCGCCCTGGAAGTTCAGGGATGGAGAAATCCAGTAAATCTTAATGACAAAATCTCATTATCATAACTTTCATTGAGTACTGCCCAAAGCTGGGCAGATGCACATCTTTGCTTGTGGATAGGAGCGCTATACCACAGGCAGGACGCTTCAGCCAGGACCATGTGGGATCAATTGCCAGCTGACAGGTTATTAGAATGGAGTGTGCTCAGGGGGTGAAAGCAATCAGGAGTGGGGGGGAAGGAAGCCAGGAGCAAGGGATGTCCAAGGTTACCTTGTGAGGCAAGGAGCAGCAGGGGGTTCCACTGCATTGGAGAGGGTAAGCTTCTCCATGATTTTAACAGCCCCCAAACCCTACCCATTTCTACCTTACATGAGAGTTAAAGCCTGTACTGAGACGGCTACTTCTGAATGCTACAGTGGAGTCATAAACCAACAGTGGGCAACCTTGATCTCTTGGGAGTCAATTTGCGGGCTGTGGATCATTAAATAATGGAAGACAGGTGCAAAAGTAGCGTCAGCTGTAGATGGGTGGCACTTTCATCATTCAATCAGAAAGGTGCAGATTCAAGTCTCACTTCTTCAACACAAAATCTAGGCTGACACTCCAGTATGCTGCAGAGGGAATGCTGCACTGTCACAGGTGCCATCTTGTGGATAAGGCTCTGCTTTCCCTTTCAGGTGGGCGTAAAAGATCCCATGGCATTATTTCGAAGAAGAGTAACATAGTTCTCCCGGGTGTGCGGGTCAATATTTATCCCACAACCTAAACCAAATCATCACACAACTACAAAAAGCAAAATAAAACAGATGCAATAAACTGAAATAAAAGCAGTAAATTCTCAGCATGCCAGGAAACAGCTGTGGAAAGAGAAACAGCATTCCAAGTTGATGACTCTTCATTAGAACTGGGAAAAGTTCAAGCAGTAATAGATTTTGAGTATGTACATCGACAAGGAAAAGGTGAGAGGGGGAGGAGAACACAAAAAGGGATAAAAGTGTAAGAAAAAAAAAAGAGGGCAGTAATGGGGAGATGGTTGGATTCTCTCTTGTTGGAGATGGTCATTGCCTGGCACTTGTGCGGTGTGACTGTTACTTGCCACTTCTAGTGCAGGAATGGGGATAGACACAGTTAAGGGCCCTTTCAATCATGGTGGAGAGAAACTTTGGTTGTGGAAAAAGAAATAATTGGAAACACTGGAAGAGAAGGCAACATCATCAGAACAGATGGAGTGGAGGTGGAGAAGGAGGGAGAATGGAATAAATTTCTTCTTAGTTAGTCCCTCGGGATCGAGGATAACTTGCTTCCACACTAAAAATGAGCTCTCAGGTGACTGAAGAGTCCAAAGCGTGACTTACAGTCTGTGTCACAGATGGGGCAGATGGTGGTAGGAGGAATGTGTGGGTGGGGTGGCCGGGTTGCCATGCAGTCCTTTTGCTCTCAACGCTTGGCTGAAGCTAGCCCTGGGCGATGAGATTCGAAGTGTTCAGCTCCTTCCTGGATGCTTTCCCTCCACTTCAGGCGCTCTTGGGCCAGGGATTCTCAAATGTCGGTGGAGATGTTGCACTCTCTCAAGGAGGCTTTGAGGGTGTCCTTGAAGCATTTCCTCTACCTTCCTGGGGCTCACTTGCCGAGTAGAGCACTTCTTTTGGGAGTCTCGTGTCAGGCACGTGGACAATGTGGCCCGCCCAGCAGAGCTGATCAAGCGTGGCCAATGCTTAGATGCTGGTGATGTTGGCCTGAGCGAGAACACTGACGTTGGTGCACCTATCCTGCCAATGGATTTGCAGGGTCTTGCAGAGGCAGCGCTGGTGGTATTTCTCCAGAGTGTTGAGGTGTCTGCTGTACATAGTCCATGTCTCTGAGCCATATAGGAGGTGGGTATCACGACATCTCTGTAGGCCATGAGTTTGGTGCCGGGTTCAGGGTCCTGGTCTTCAAACACTCCCTTCCTCAGGTGGCTGAAGGTTGCGCTGGCACACTGAAGGTGGTGTTGAACCTTGTTGTCAATGTCTGCCCTTGTTAACAGTAGGCTCCCAAGTTATGGAAAGCCGTCCACGTTGTCCAAGGCCTTGTCGTGGATTTTGATAACCGAGGGACATTGCGGTGTTGTGGGGGGTGGGGGGGGTGGGGGGGGAAGGTTGGCAGAGGACCTCTGTCTTTACGGATGTTTAGTGTAAGGCCTATGCCCTCGTACGCCTCGGTGAAGGTGTTGACAATGGTTTGGAGCTCGGCCTCTGAATGTGCGCAGACAAAGCATCGTCTGTGTACTGTAGTTCAATGGCAGGGGATGGGACGACCTTGGATCTGGCCTGCAGGCGGCAGAGGTTGAACAGGTTCCCAGTCATTCTGCAGTTTAGCTCCACTCCAGTGGGGAGCTTGCTGAGGGTCAGATGGAGCATTGCAGCAAGGAAGATCAAGAAGAGCGTCAGTGCGATGACACAGCCTTGCTTGACCCCGATCCAAACGTAGATTGGGTCTGTGGTGGATTCGTTGCTCAGGATCACGGCTTGCATGTCATCATGGAGTAGACAGAGGATGGTGACAAATATTTGGGGGCAGACAAAACAGGGGACGATGCTTCATAATCCTTCACGGTTGACAGTGTCGAAGGCTTTTGTGAAGTCAAAGAAGGCCATGTACAAGGGTTGGTGCTGTTCCCTGCATTTCTCTTGCAGCAGCCCCTTAGTGGGTGGAATCCACATTGTGATTCTGGAGTAAAAATCCTCTTTGGACTTGTCTGCAGCATCCAGTGTTGGGGCATGTGCATTGAGGGCTGTAGCGCAGTGGTTCTGGGCTAGAGTGAGCCGAAGGGTCATGAGGTGCCTGTTAATCCTGCAAGAGGTGTCTTTGAGATGGCCAACTAGTTAGCTTTTAATGGCAAAGCCAACCCTGTGGGGGCGGCGATCTTCTACTGGTTTATTTTTCCAGAAGATGTAACCGCCACCTTGTTCCTTGAACTGGCCTTCCCCTGCCCACCAGGTCTTGCTTAGGGCTGCAATGTCAATGTCGAAACGTCTGAGCTCCCGGGCAATGATCGCAGTGTGTCATTCCGGTCTGTCGCTGTTGTGGTTGTCCATGAGGGTCCTTACGTTCCAGGTCCCGATCTTCAATTTAAGGGGGTGGAAGATGTCTGTGCGTGAGTTATTTTAATGTGGAGTGGCCACTCACACCAGCTACCACACATGAAATAAGTTGGAGCCTTACAGCTGCCTCGTAGCCAGTGCCTTTGCAGGCTTTGATTCTCCTGGATGATGGTGCTGGAGCTCTGTGACCTGCTGTAGGCGAACCCGCAATCGTACTCTGAGTCAAGCAGGGCACAGCTAGTGACAGTCAAGATCATGGCTGCCTTAAAAGTTTTTACCTCGGGTGGGGATTATGGAGGTGAAGTTCAGTTCACTCCTGGAGACAATATCAATGATCAGCATAAACCCCATGGAACACTGTGAAGTCATGAAAGGTGGTTATATAAATGCAAGTTCTTTATCTTTCTTTCTAAAAAAACAGGAGTGCTGTCAGGAAATCTATCCAACCCTTGCATAGTGTGCAGAAAATTCACACACAGGAGCTGTACTTTGATGGAGCCCTTATTGCTAACATTGGTGGCATACCTTTCAGCATGAAGAGTTCGTGCTACCTAACACCCCCTTGAACTTTACAAAATCCTAAAGTGCTCAATGTTGTCAGGGTGAAGTGCGCTATGGTCCTTGAGGTGGGCGGCGTTGTTGCAGTTGTTGGCTATACAAATAAAAGCATCAGTCAATTGTTTCATGCAGTGATGCACTGCTAATTTGTAAACCTGTCTCCGGGAGCCAAGTGAACTTTACCCCCGGCCCATCACCCCACTAACGTTTAAGGCAGCCATGATCTTGACTGTCATTAGCTGTGCCCTGCTTGGCTCAGAGTGTGATTGTGGGTTCGCCTATAGCAGGTGCCAGAGCTCCAGCACCATCACCCTGGAGAATCAAAGCCTGCTAATGATGCCTCAACTCTTCGCCATTCAGAATTGCACCCTGTTCAGCCATTCGCTTTTCCTCCAAAGAAATCAAAACATAATCAAATTCTAGAAAGGATCTCTGTGGTGGGTGCTGAACAGGATAATGCAGGTTGATTTTAACTTTTGGTGATTTATCAGCAGAGTGCACTGGCCAGCCAGCCACTGGTTCCAATGGTGATATTTTTGTGAAGTACAGAGACACACTGTGATTCCTTCCAACCATTTCCTCAGTGTCTGGCAGAAATCCCTTCAAAGACTGCTGCTTCATCTGCTTGATTGGGACTACATGTGGATAGACCCTGCATGGTTGCTGCCTTGCCACGTGTCCCTTAAAATTGGATTTGATGCCTTGCTACATTATTGGGACCCCCATGTGCAAGAGTGTGACTGCCTGTTTCAGGCAAGTGTTTCGGCTGCTCAGGAGTAGGTCCCCTTTTAAGGTAGTGGCAGCCAAAACTTGCACCCAGATTCCCTCTGCATAGTGCCTCAAAAATAGGTATTGTTAAGGCACAAAGCAGAGCAAAATCATTCTCATACAGTTCTAAAGATCAGTGAAATTGCTATATAATATTTAGTGAACGTGCAGAATCGGATGAAATTTGATTTTTTTTTATTCTTTCGTGGGATGTGTGCATCACTAGCAAGGTCAGCATTTGTTGCCCATCCATAATTGCCCTTGAATAGAATGGTTTGCTAGGCCATTGCAGATGGCAGATAAGAGTCAACCACATGACTGTGGGTCTGGGGTCACATGTAGGCCAGGCTGGGTAAGGACGGCAGATTTCCTTCCCTAAAGAACATTAGTGAACCAGATGGAGTTTTACAAAGAATGATAGTTGTCATGGTCACCATTACTTGATCTAGCTTTCAGTTTATTAATTAAATTCAAATTCCACAAGCTATCATGGTGGATTTGAACCCATGTCCCAATAATAGTAACTTTGCTGTCTGGATTTCCTAATCCAATGACATTACCACTATGCCACTGCCTCCCCAGAGCTAAAAATCTATGTTGAGCTCATATCTGGTTTGAGTAAATTATTTATGGAATTAATTGAGAATTGTTTTTTAGGCCAAAAGTCATGGGGTTGACTTTCACATGGGTAATGTTTGAGGGTTTTACATGTGTGCTTGACTCGGGCCCAAGTGAAATGCAAAAAAGACTGTCGCAATAGAATAAACTAAAAACTAATAACACTAAAAAATTCATATTAATTATCATTCATAATCTGATCACTAAAATTTGAATAAAAAATTGAAACATAAATGTTTTAAGCATTTATTTGCCAGTATTCATTTTCAATATTATTTAAACATTTACGGTTAAATTGAATCATTAACATCTCCAGAATCATACTTCTGTTCTAAAATATTTGGGCTTTAATCTCTGAAAAACCAGGGTCAATATTTAAATAAGATATATGAAAAATCATGTTTTTTTTAAACTTTTACACAAGTATATTTGATAATTATAAGTCATAAAACCAGTCTAATTGCTTGGATGCAAACCCATGCTACTTATATTCTATTATCTTTTAATTTAGGTCTACATAGCAATCAATGTATATTCTGCAGAGGGCTAATTTTAATTTTGGATGCGAGTTTTCCTCCCCTTGTACTGGGGTTTTAGCTTTCAAGGTCATCCAACTTGAATGTTCATCACAACAAAAGTCACATCAGTGAACAGGTACACACCCAAACCATATAAACACATACCCACAAAACCACCAGGGAGTGTAGATCCACACCACCTTAATCACCAGAGAAAACAGATGTCTATCCAATGCTAGACCAGCAGGAATGTATCAGACCCCTTTATTAAAGAATAGCAATGCTAGAGCCTCTCAAACCATCCAGCCAACCAAAATGTCAAACACTACAGCTAATTTCTTTATACAAGACAGAGAAGGTTGATGTAAATACTAGGAAATCCATGAACGTCAGAAGCTATTAATATATGGAATCTCATGACAAACAATGGTCTTTATTTAATTACTTTAAGAGATCCCTGTAGCATTTTTTTTTCTTATTTTGTGGCATCAAAAGACCCTCCTGCAATGTGAAAGATCATTGTGGCACTCAGTTGATCCCAATGGTAAAACTGTAAGCTTTTTGAAAGAAGATTGCAGATCCATCCCATTTCATCATTCATCTGTCAATGATAGTTAAGTTTCCATGGAATGCAATAACTCTCTAGGATAGGAACAGAAGCAATAAACATTTACAAGCCTGCATGTGCCATGTCTCATTTTTCAGCCTGGCAGAGAATAATCAGCCATAGGTATATCAAACTGAGACCAATCCTCACTCAACACATCGGCAGTAGTCCCCTTTGCTGACATCGGCTAACTCAGCTGAGGCCAATCGGAAACCTGGAGGCTCTGGTCCATATTGTTCAGCTACAACTTGCATGAACTTGCTGAACCATAGAGGATGCTTTCCCATTTAGTCCTATTTGTGATGTACGTAAATGCTTAGGCAGTAGCTGACAGCCTGCTCTGAGGGAATGTATACATTACTTGATCACTCAGTCAATGTTAGACAGTAAACCAGTGTCATACAAATAATTACATTAGCTTTAATAATTTGCGTGTTATGTTCAATCTAGTGAAAGAAAGCTAGGCAATAAACATATCCATGGGTAAAATAGTTCGTGATACAAGTGTGAACGCTGGTGCTCTACATTGTGTTTTTCTAATGACGAAAATACAAAATGCGACAGTCCCTACATGACTGCATTCATGATAAGGCGACTGTCTCTGTTCATGCAGACCCAAGGAAGGAAGTCTCAGAGTACAGCGACTGCCAGTTCTTCAACCCAGTCACATCACAAAGTGTGGGGGAGTGGGCAGCTCCCAGGTTCTGTGAGAATCAATTATAGGAAGTGAAAAGGCACTGGGTTTCTTCCTGTTAGCTTCGTGGGAAATTGTATCAAATGCAAAGAGCTCAGGCAACAAAGACATCATAAATTACCACAAACAGGAAAAATTCATTAGCTTATGGAAAACAGCTCACGAAAAATCAGGCCTCTACTGGGTTATTTGGAAGAGAAAATCGTATGCATTTCATTTCCCAGCTCCACAGATTACACTGCAGCTTTGAAGATGTGTATGGCACTCTTATCATCAAACCTAATCATTACTGTTCACTTGTGAGAATTCAAATGTCCATTGTATTAAGAGGGTGACATGGGTTTGCTTCATTATGTGAACATAGAGCATACAGCACAAAAACAGCCATTCCACCCCTATACCTCTGCCCATCCCTCTTCATCTAATCTATCAGCATATGCTTCTAATCAAAGTATAAGAAAACAGTCCAAAATTGCAAAATACACAAGTCTCAATTTGATGAGTAGAAAGATCAATCCATGTACTTAAATAGTATGGAAAGGTACAAACTGGTATTAAACCTGATCCCAGAAGAAATACATTTTAGTAGATTTTTGTCTTTATTTGCTGACGTCAAGCATTGCTTGGGCAGTGCAGAGGATCAACACACCCCTAACAGAACCTATCAAATTTCTCTTCCATTAATTTCAATGAAAATCCATTTTTTTTTCTTTAATAGATCTTCCCACCAGGCAGTGTTTAATGGTAAAACTCAGCAGGTCTGGCAGCATCGGTGGAGAAGAAAACAGTTGACGTTTCGAGTTCTCATGACCCTTCGGCAGAACTGAAGTATACTTCAGTTCTGCCGAAGGGTCATGAGGACTCGAAACGTCAACTGTTTTCTTCTCCACCGATGCTGCCAGACCTGCTGAGTTTTTCCAGGTAATTCTGTTTTTGTTTTGGATTTCCAGCATCCGCAGTAGCTTTTAGCTTTTTGTTTTTATCTCTGTGTTTAATGGTAGATGGCCTGTGATGCCCTGTAATAATCCACTGTGGCTATTTTTACAAAATGCTGATAGAATCTCAGATAAAAATCCCACCACTATACTCATAAAAAATGTAAAATTTGCCTCAATGTGTCATTAAGAATATTTCTTATGTTGGGTTTTAGCTGAAGCGTTGAAAATTTTGAAGAACTGGCCAGTACTGCCAGCTGTCATTAGATAATACGCAGCAATTTCTGAATACAAGGGCAAAATCACAAGCAGCCAGAAGATGGCAGTATGGCACAGCAACAGCTGCACGAGCACTCCAGCTCTCATCTGTACATAAGACGCTGAGGAAGTCATCTGTTCTCTTCATCAGTGTGTCACATGACTACCACATCTCGAGCAAAGCCAAATCAACTGTAGACCTTGGTGAAATATAAATAGAGAAAGAAATTACAACCCCCATTCTGACTGCGCTTTGGTTGCATCGTTTAGCCCTACAAATCCAAACACTTGCCATTCTTCTTCGCTTGGTTCAATTAACACTCTTACTGTGTCTGTGGTACTGTCAATCAGCAATCCATAGCAATTTGATTTTTTTTTCTTTAGAGGCCCAATTACAGAGAAAAGTGCTGCAACATTTGTAAAATCTGTTTGACATTTAAACCCAAAGCTTTTTTTTTGCACAAACCTACAATGACTTTGGTTAAACCTTGTGTAATCAATCAAAAAACATGGATTTGAAATCACTGAAAGATCTGTCATAAATGTTTAAATCGCAAGTTTATACACATACAACATTTGTTTTTCAAGGTCCCTGGAGGTGATAGTAATGGTGACCAATTATACCAATGTTTGTACAGTCAACAGGGATTAAAATTCCAGGAGAAAACTGGTTGGATTACTATGAGAAGAGAGAGGAGGTGCTGTGATTTATCTGCATGGCTGACTTGGCCTTATGGAAACTAACAATTGAAATACAGCAACTTTAACCTAATTGCTTTTGATTTTTGCTTATTAGCGCTTTAGTTGTATTCGGGTTACAATCTCGTACCTAGTTGGTGAATGAATGGATTTCAAGAGTGCTTACAATGTGGATGGTGAAATGCACCCAGGTTTCAGCTATGGGTAACAGATACGTCTTTACTGCTCTGTGTGGGCAACATAGGCAGGCAGAATCAAGAATGCAGGAGAGAATGGTTAAACCTTCAGGGAAAAGACCGAGTTTATGATTAGGGAAGTACAAAAGATTCAGATTTCAACAGGACCTTTTATGTTTTTGATGTTTTCCAAAAGGTTTTTGTCCACCCAGAAAAAGAGGCCTTTTGCTAAGTGCTGCTCTTTTCACATTGCTGTTTTCTTTGTTTTTTACCCCCACCATATCATAAAACTTGTGACTAAAAGGGATACAATGGTGCTGTACTGTGTGTCGTATGGCAGGACTTAGGTTAGCACTCTTCCCCCCTCCCATCAGAAAAACAAATGAGTTCTTAATCTTAGCTGGACAATTGTGGGAAGTGCTATCAGGAAGGGAGGAGGAGCCAATCTGCACCATTCTTGGGAGATCTCCCAGATCCATTAAAAGAGCAATATAGGTCTGTCCGTCCAAATAGTGAACGCAGCCTGCCGGGAAGCAGAGACTAAAGAAGAATTAAAAGTTGATGAAATATGTTACTAAAAGATTTATGACACTGAGCTGAATTTTAACTCCCAAAAACATGTGGGTTGGGGTAATGTCAGAGGTTAAATTGTAAAAGAAATCTGGGATTGGAATCAAATCCACCTTGAGCTCAATCACTTCCAGTTTGAACAGAGACGAGATGAGGGGCGGGCAACAAATCCGCTTGCAGGAAGCAAGTTTGTCATTTAAAATATTAGAAATAGGCTGTGTGTTTTAGTTTTAACTGTAATACTATTTTTAGCCAAAGGCAGCCCAGGTCTCCAAGCCTCAGGGAACTCAACAACTAAAAGGAGGTAAGAAGGGCTAAATCCATAAGTAAATTGTCTTTGCAGCACAGCTTATGGCCCAGGAGGAGTAGGTGTATTTCCTCCAGGTCAAACAAGCTTACAATTGAATTCTTCCCATGATCTGCCAGCTATTCAATCATCCTCGACCACCAGTCAACATCAAACCTCCCATGCCACAATCTAACCACCATGCCACTGCACAATTGGAACCCCCCCACCCAGGCCAAAGTCCCCTCTCATCTCCTGCCACCAGGACCGGGAGCCTACAGACCTGACACCACCGCCCTCCCTGTCAATCCTAGCCTCTCCACTGGTGAAATAGACTCTCCTTACATGATCAGGGCAGCCTATCCCTCCCCCAACAGTCCTTATCACTCTCCAAGTACCCCTGCCTGCAAATTTCCTCGGGAAAGGCCTCCTGCGGGCGGAAACTCCACTTAAAGCAGCATTGCAGATCAATTCTGTAGGGCATTCAGGAAATCCATTCTTCTGCATTTCCTGACCTCACAACCTCAGTCCAATCATCCACCTCTACAGAACTCGCCTCCAGGTTAAAATCTAGGCTAACATGCTGACATCTCCTGGAGTAACTTTGACTAACCGATGGATTCTCCCACTGTTTCATTGGATGTGTTCAGCAAAAAAAAAACGGTTTACAATCTAGGTTGATGTCGTCTCACATGTGATAGTGGGTCAAGTCTCAATTTGTATAACTGATTGCAAATACTGCATATGAAGTCAGTGTTGGAGGGATGGATAGAAGCATTGGCTTTGTGCCACGCTTGCTTGTCTTGAGGCAATTGACTCTGCTTTTCTCAAATGTCAAAATCGTTCGATTAGAAACTTCTCCATTTTAGTCTGTCCAAGGTTGTTTTTCCCATGTATTGACATCCAGCTTGCAAGCTCTGAGGTTGACTTTCAGATTGTCTTGACATCTAAGTTTGGGATGTCCTGTGGTGTGGGGTTCCATTACTCTTCTGGCTGTAGAGAACTGCCTTAGGTGTGCTGGAGTTCTCCATGCGAACCACATAACCAACACAGAGGTTGAGCTCTGATGAGCATGCTCTCGATCCCAGGTATGCAACGCTTTGCAAGAACCTTGATGTTGGGGATTTTGTCTTGCCTGATGTTGGAAATAGATCTCAAGCAGCGAAGATGGAATGCCCCTAGTTGCCTTATGCGATGCCAGTAGGTTGTCCAAGTCTCGCACCCATAAAGAAGTAAAGTAAGTACCATTGCCTAGTAGCCTTTAATCTTTGTTCTGAGACAAAGTTCATTCTCCTTCCATAGTCTGAGTGAGCCTGCCAACCGCTGAGCTTGCTTTTGCCAGGTGATGTTGATTTCATCACCCAGTGTAGTGTTTTTGGAGAGGATACTCCCAAGATAGCAAACCTGTGTACTGAACGGAAGGGTGTGTTGTTGATAGTGACTGTAGGGTCTTGGAGTATATGGTCAGGGGCAGGTTGATACAAGATTTCTGTCTTCTTCAGGCTTATTGACAGGCCAAAGTTTTCTAAGGCTAGGGCAGAGCAATTTGACTAATCAGATCATAATTAAAGAGTACAACCAATTTCTTCAACTGATCATATCTAAGAACTTAGATCTGAACCTAGAGACCACCATGCTTTTAACCTATCAGATCTCAGAGCCAGATCCAATGAGATCTCACAGTCATGTCACCAGGGACTAATTTGTTCCTCTGGTACCATTTCTGATCAAGTCAATTACAGCAATTACCAAAATCATGTTCAAAAGGGAATGGACTTTGCGGCAGATTTTTTTCTTCTGTAATTTGTTTTGGCTCAGTTAAGCTATGAGATATCTGCAGTATTAACTAAGCAGGATGAGCCAAAATACTGGAAAATATAAAATATATAGCTTCCCATTACTCAACATAGAAGTTAAATCCTTGCTGAGCACTGACAGAGAGAGTCTTTTTTTATTTTGTGGCATTTCAGTTCTATAGCTGCATCAGTGATGCTTCCTACACATTGAAATTCAAGTGGCGAAGTCTGCTTTTAAAAAGATGCAGCATGGTGAGATATAAGCAGTGACTTCTACCAGGAGTCAAAAATCCAATTTCAGAAAAGTCTGGAATTTCCACCATCCAAACTGGAAATTACACAATGTCCTTAAGACTGCACTCTTCCAAATTTGTTTTTGAAGAAGTTTTCTACACTCCTGTGAAGCCACTATACCGAAGCTTTGCAAATTCCACCTGTCTGATTAAAGATGTTTTAAATCAAGTTCCCCAGTTACATGACAATTTAGATTCTTGAGAGCTGTAAAAGCACCAATGGGGGGGGGTGGGTCTTTACTAGATCTTTCCACACATCAATGGATTTGACTCCCATCATGACTCCAGAACATAAAATAATGTCCCTCTGCCATCTTGATTGTGTTTTGCTATTTTTCGCAAAATGAATATTATTTCTGTAAAGACAAAATGTATGATGAGTGATTCCTGGGATGGGGGAGGGGGTTATCTTTTGAGGGAAGTCTGGACAGGTTGGGCCTATATCCATTAAAGTTTAAAAGATTGAGAGGTGCTCTTATTGAAACTTAAGACCCTGATGGGACTTGACAGGGTGGGTGCTGAAAGGATATTTCCCCTTGTGGAAGAGACTGGAACTAAGGAACACAGTTTTTAAATAGGGAGCCCTCATTTAAGTTGGAGATGAGAATAATTTTTTTCTGAGGGTCATGAATCTTCAGAACTCTCTTCCCCAGAGAATGGTGGAGGCAGGGTCAATTAATATTTTTAAGGCTGAGGTAGATAAATTCTTGACTAACAAGGGAGTCAAGTTTATCAGCGATAGGCAGAATGTGGATTTGAAGCCACAATCAGATCAGCCACGATCTTATTGAATGGTGGAGCAAGCTCGAGGGGTTGAATGGCCTACTCCTGCTCCTAATTTGTATGTTTGTATGAAAGTATTAAGTAATATAAACCTATTTAATAGTTTCTATGATCACAATATAAACAGCTAGAAGGGGTCATATGATATGATTGCCACTTATCCACTTTGATTTGGACAATGGATGTATATTCCTTTGTCTGAGTTCTTGAGATGGTCAATATATATTGCCACCTTTTCTAAACAGGTTTGAAGACCCACGGAGGTGAGTGTATCTGTGCTAGTGAAGGATGATGCACTTTAATAATATGACGACATGAACAACATCCCTCTTTCAGCCCCATAATTGACCCCATGGGAGAAATAAGATGTTGGTCATAAGAATCACCTCCATCAGCAGATACTTCTGCAGATCTAAGTCGTGACATTACTGTTGGTGTATTAGCTTGGCGTCAGCTGAAGAGGAGGGCACTCCAACCCCTTCACCTGGATATTTTGAAATCATTTCACCCTGTCTTAGATGGAATTCCATTTCTCCTTCACCCACTCCTTGATGCAGTACCAGCCTAACCATGACAATGCTGCCCTGCAACAGCGCTTCCAGCAGAACAATCATATGAGGTGTTACAGTCTTCAGTGTTGCCCCTGCCACATTGAGCTTGGGTTATGAGCTTTGCTGATGCTCAGTATGGCTCCTGGGCACACATTTTCCCCATGTTCAGGAGCACTATGCGCCCTCAGGCCATGCAACTCTTGTGCATGTTGGTGACTACAGACCTGGAGAACTCTCATCTGGGTGTCACATTGTACTCACCTTGCCAGACCTAAGAAAGTCAACGTAATTCTTGCAGCACTGAGCCCATGACCCCCTCACAACACTGCGGATAACCCCAGCATGAGCCAACGCCTGTCATACCAGCTTCATCCGTCTTGCCGGCCTTTTCCTGCTGCTTTCAGAAAACACACTTCTCCTTGCTGCCACCATCTCGAAAAGAACCTCAAGGGAGGCACCTGAGAAATGTGGGGTTATACTACCTGGCCTGTTGTCGGCCCATTGTTCCCCTCTCTCTTCATTTCTGCATGCAATGGCCACCAGAATAATGGCTATATTTGACCTTTAAATTAGGTCTGCTCAGTGCAACTCCAGCCTTCTCTGTCTGCTGCCCCTAATTGGGCAGTGATCTCAACATCGGACCAATTAGTGCCTTCACTTTCAAAATCACATTGCACACTTAAAACAGATACTATGTAGGGTCAGAACCTGGAAGTTCACCCATCTTTGAGGTCCTGATCCCAGAGCAACAATCCAACCCATTATCACAGGATTCACCACTGCCTGTTATTTCACTGCCTCTCTCCTCCATTCATCTATCCCAACTAGAGAGAATTGCAAACATTTAAAATGCTGAAACAAAGACCAAGCAGTGAGAACATTGTGAGAATGTTCAAATATAACAAAATAAATAGAAAGAAATTCCCTCCCTGACAGACTTTCAAACTCACCATCTATAATTGGGGATCTTTATAAAAAGCTTTCTAATGAATCATGTTGTGGGAGACCAGTGTTGGGTATTGGCAGCAGAATGAGGTTAGCAACTCTGGTCTGAACTGAAATTTTTTGCAGTGAAGTGGTTTGGTTGAAACCACTTTCAAACATTTAAGCTTCTGAGTTCGCCAAGTCTATTTGTTAGAAAAGGCAAATGGGAACCAGTGTTGTGCACACTTGTACACCATGTCAGTATCTGGAAACTGCTTATGTCCACAAGTGTAAAACCTGTTTCCAAACTGACTCACTCAACCTGAAAGTTGCCATGCTTTAGGAATGATTGAAAATATTTTGCACCATGCAGGAAGCAAACTCAAAGACAAGTAGGTAACATAAAAACAATTCTGACTTGTTTATGTTTTGTAGAGTTCCCTTTATGGAGTAATTAGCGCTATAAATATTATTTCCCCCAAAGATGACCTTTTTGGACTCCACTGGAGTATTTAGGTTCAGACATTACTTGGGATCAAGTAATTATCATGAAATTGGTCGGTGTTGGCACTAGGACGAATACATCTTAGGGCTGTAGTAAGTCATTTGTTGACCAGTCAGGACCACTAACTAAGACAATGTTTACATTTTTGCCAAGCCAGGCCCCCTTTATAAGGGGAGCCAGTATGAGTCACAGTGCCAGCAATTTTATGGGATCCAAATCAGGATGCCCAGGTGAGCCCTATTATTGCTACTGAATCAAATTTTACATGAGGTTCATTCCTGTTACTGGTGGTGGAGAAGCTTGGTCCAAGGAAATTTTAGATCAGAGAAATGTTTCTCCTCAACCTTGTTGTAGTCATGGGCCACTTTTGGGATGGACAGAGGTTCTGCCCATCCCAGGTCCCATCGGAAATTGTCAGCCTCGAGCATTTGCAGAGACACAGCTCTCTGTTCAACCTAAACATGGGGCAAATGGAGAGCGGAGCTCCAGTCTCTGAATTCTGAGTTAACATCCAGCAAGTTCCTTATGATTAATGGGAGGGGAGTTATTCTCATCATAGCCACAGTGAGAAGGAAATGGGAGCTCTGCTCTGAATACTGGGTTGAGATCCAGCCCCATGGCTAGGCTAATGACTGGTCTGCATAAAAAGGGTTTTTTGTTACAAATAAAACAGAGCACAAATTACTAAAAATAGAGCAATGGAAAGAATGGGCTGCCTTACACCACCAGCCATAGAAGGGAAGAACAAGTATTTTCAAGTAGTTGTATCAATCAATGTAAGGTGCAGCTCCACTTTTTATTATTTAAATAAATGTATACAACAAAAACAACCTAAATTACCTACTACTGCATGCATAATTGTCTGTTCATTCTTTTAAATTGGGAGAATGTTGTTTCTTCTTTTTCAGCTCTTTCTCTTCTCTGAGGTAAAAGGTTGTGGGTTCAAGTCTGATTCTGGGGCCTTGAACACGTAATCTAGCTTGACCCTCGAGTCCAGTACAAAAGGATTGTTGAATTGTCAATAAGATGCTGAACCAAGGTCTCACCTATTTGTTCAAGTGGAGAGAAATTGCATTACTCAAAGTTAGCCCTCAAACAATGACCATCAAATTAACTGACTGTTTATCCAGTTGCTGCTTTTGGAATATTGCTGTATGAAAATTGACTGTTGCATTTGCTGCATAACAACACTTTAAAAAAATAGCAATTTGAGATGTTGAAGATGTGAAAGGTGTTATATAACGGAGTTCTTTTTTTTTCTTTCTCCAATCAGTGAAGAGACAGTTTAACATTTAAAAAAAAATCTTGTTAATGGATGCCAGATGTTAATGTGTCCTTTTGGCATTGGAACCTTGGTTTGAACTGAACCCAGATTAAATAATTAGATCCTCTCCTCGCTTTGTTGGCCATTAAAGATTCCAGGTGAAATGAGTTTGGGCATTCTCAACCTTGATCCCAGTGGAGGGAGTTCACAGCACAAAACTGCTATTAAATTGGTCACAACTGGCACTAATTTGTCAATTGTGCTCAGTGAGACTGTAATTAAATAGCTGGTGAGCAGCTTTGATTTTTAACAGGGTCTGAAATTCCACCATGTTGACTAACGGACCAAAAATGTCTGAATATAATTATTGCAGTCCTTCTATTAGACATTTTCTCATGCTCCAGAAATGTTCCTCTGTTTTGGAAGTGTCACTGAGTTTTAAAATAACTTACTTTCCTTTGAGAATATTTCATTATTCATGATCTTTGAAACAATAGCAACCATATTCTGATATCTGTGCATTTTCATCTTGTAAATGCGCTTTATATAAAGCATTGAATGCTTATGAAAGAATTAGACGGCACTAGGAGTGATTTAGATCTCTTAAGTTGTGAGTGCGTCAGTCATATTATGAAACTGCCTTGCTGTATAAAATATGTGAAATAGGGATTTTTGCTCAAAATGTAAAACCAATTGACAATCACTTACTTGAGAGAGGCAGTCTCACTTGCATTGTATAATGTATACTGGACAGGCAATTTTACTGTAATCAACTGCAGATTATTTCTCTACAGGCCTGCAACAATGATGTCAGAAACACCTTTGTATCTATTTTCTAAAATGTGAATCACTTACTTTATTGGTTTTGCTTTTATACATTTGTCACAGGCTGGAAATAGCATCCCAGTGGAAGCATTAATATCCTGAGGGTTCAGCATGTGATAACATATGTGGAGTTCCATGAGGGATTATCAAGGCCAATAACTTCTATTGCGTTACAAAGCCCTGTTCTTTAGACCAATTCTTCTGTCTGACTCATAAGAAAAGGCAAGCAATGTCCCTTAGCTTAGCTTTCAAACATTGCAACACTGAACGTTACCTACTGTTGGAAAGCAATGCACTGTGATTGTTCACAGGGATTGCTTTGTAACTCCATAGATTCTACATAAGTGCAAACTGTTACATAGGAACATGAGTAGACCATTCAGCCCCTCAAGCCTGCTCTGTCATTCAATGTGACCACAGAGGATCTAACCTCATCCTCCAATTAACTGTCATAGCTCCGTATCCCCTGACAATTATTCAACAAAAGTCTCTCAATCTCAGTCTTCAAAGCTCCATATGTCATCACATCCACTGGCCTTTTGGGTGGGGGGAGGGGAAAGAATTTTTGATTTCTGCTATAAAATTGCTCTCTGTGCAAGTCTCTAGATAATTCGGAATTTCACCAATCTTTACCATGTGCTGCTTGCCATGATGATTGCACAGTACCCATAAAATAGTGTGGTCAATTAGAGCACAAGCACGTTGACCTCTCTTTCAAAATGATAGCTTTCATCCTCCCAGCACTGCCACTCCTCCTTTGCTGTTGCCTGTTAGTCAGCCAGGCCAGACAAATGTTGCCCACACTGAGGTGGTGCAATCCGAAGCCAGGTCTTCTAGGGCCAGAGCTGGTCGAGATCGTCATGCAGGGCCAACTGCAGTCTCCTCCACTGAAAGTCATCATCCCTCCACCAACCACGCTGCTGCCACTGGGGTAGAACTGCAGAGGAACTCTAGGACAGGCAAAGGCAGATGGAATACAGGTAGCTAGGGAATGCACAGGGGTGAATAGTTTAATTTTATATGAAATGTTGGGTGATTTGATGTATTTGGTTTGGATTGCTTATTTTGTGGTGGCTTTTATTTCAGCATTGTGGTCAAGATGGTGCTGTGATGGTCAGCAACAGAGGGAAAGTCAAATGTGGGACTGTTGATGAATGGAGGATTGAGGTTGCATTCACTAGTTTGGTGAGTCGATCACAGCCTGGTTAGAAAGAGCATGTGTTGTTTGCTTCCTCGCTTCCTGGTCCTCTTCCTCTTCCTCTTCCTCCACCTCAGCCAGGGAACTACAGGCCAGTGAATCTCATGTCAGTGGTAGGGAAACTATTGGAGAAAATTCTAAGGAGAGAATCTATCTCCACTTGGAGAGGCAAGGTTTGATCAGAGATAGTCAGCATGGCTTTGTCAGAGGGAGGTTATGCCTCACAAATTTGATTGAATTTTTTGAGGAGGTGACCAGGTATGTAGATGAGGGTAGTGCAGTTGATGTAGTTTATATGGATTTCAGCAAAGCCTTTGGCAAGGACCCACATGGAGACCTATAAAGAAGGCAAATGCACATGGGATACAGGGTAATTTGATAAGCCAGATTCAAAATTGGTTTAATTGTAGGAGACAGAGAGTGATGACAGAAAGATGCTTTAGTGACTGGAAGCCAGTGTCCAGTGGCGTACCACAGGGATCTGAGCTGGGTCCCCTATTATTTGTCATTTATATAAGCGATATAGATGACTATGTGAGGGGTAGGTAGGATTAGTAAGTTTGCGGATGACACAAAGATTGGCCGGGTGGCTGTGTGTCTTGGGCTACAGGAAGATATAGATGGGATGGTCAAATGGGCAGATAAGTGGCAGATGGAATTTAACGCTGAAAAGTGTGAGGTGATACACTTTGGAAGGAGTAATTTGACAAGGCAGTATTCAATGAATGGCGTGACGCTAGGAAGTTTTGAGGAACAAAGGGACCTTGTTGTGTGTGTCCACAGATCTCTGAAGGTGGAGCGGCATGTTAGTGGGGTGGTGAAAAATACATTTGGGACACTTGTCTTTATCAATCGAGGCATAGATTACAAAAGTAGGGAGGTCATGTTGGAGTTGTATAGAGCCTTGGTGAGGCCACAGCTGGAGTACTGTGTGCAGTTCTGGTTGCCACATTATAGGAAGGATGTGATTGCACTGGAGGGGGTGCAGAGGAGATTCACCAGGATGTTGCCTGGGACGCAACATTTAAGTTATGAAGAGAGGTTGGATAGACTTGGGTTGTTTTCGTTGGAGCAGAGAAGAATGAGGGGTGACCTGATCGAGGTGTACAAGATTATGAGGGGCATGGACAGGGTGGACAGGGAGGAGCTGTTCCCTTTAGTTGAGGGACAGTCATGAGGGTATGTAAGTTCAAGGTGAGGGGAAGGAGGTTTAGGGGGGATGTGAGGAAAGATTTTTTTACCCAGAGGGAGGTGACAGTCTGGAATGCACTGCCTGGGAGGGTGGTGGAGGCGGGTTGCCTCACATCCTTTAAAAAGTACCTGGATGAGCACTTGGCACGTCATAACATTCAAGGCTATGGGCCAAGTGCTGGTAGCTGGGATTAGGTAGGTAGGTCAGGTGTTTCTCAATTGTCGGTGCAGACTCGATGGGCCAAAGGGCCTCTTCTGCACTGTGTGATTCTGTGATTCTGTGATATGTTTGATTATAGGCATTCTGCCGACACATGTGTGAACTGCACACTGGAGCCAGATGGTCAGTGGATTGCCCAGGCCACCCAGTCACGACTCTATGGTGGTGCTCATATGCAGATGGTACAACAGAATGCTGCAGAATGAAGGTATCATGATTGCTGTCAGGGTACCGAGCTTTGACCTGCAGGATGCACTGAGTATGATCACATTACTAGCTTCAGGGAGTGGATTCCTTTCCAGTTGTGGTACATTTCAGGATTAACATGCAGCGTCTGCAAAGTGATGTGTTTATAGTCAATGCTACCCTACAGCATGGGGAGGCCTGCAATCCTCGTGAAGGAACTTGTTCACTCCATGTGTTTCTTTTTGCCAAGAGGGTATAAAATTTATTCAACCCTCTTTGCATACAAAGCCTCAGAGACCTCCCTTGCACAACAGTGGATGGTGAACTGGGGATGTTACAAATATTAGTTGCTGCAATCTGGAAGGAGCTCAATGTTTACGAGTTCATAGCCACCATTGCCTCCCTAGCCACTGAAAATGCCATTCTCACTCTGCACTAAGACTGCAGTTCTGACTGTAGCAGGCAGCAAATCCAGTGAACACCTGCTTAATGATGCAGAGACATCTGACACAATAGCTAATATGGCCTCCCGCTGAGCGCTCCTTCTCCTCCTTCTCATTCAAGTAACTTGTCTTGCTCTGTAACAAAAACAAAAAATGCTGGAAAAACTCAGCAGGTCTAGCAGCATCTGTGGAGAGAGAAACAGAGTTAACTTTTTGAGTCCACACAAGTCATACGGATTCGAAATGTTAACTCTGTTTCTCTCTCCACAGATGCTGCTAGACCTGCTGAGTTTTTCCAGCATTTTCTGGATAGAGGGCCAGTGATAGGTGGAGATTGCCAAAAGATGTCATAGACAGCTGGTGGCAGTGAATTAAAAGGCCACTACAAGGCTAGCGGTGGCCCTTGCTGTAACACCAGGGACAGGGCATCTAAATAGTGACGCGCTATTGAGAGGAAACCATTCCCTGATGATTGGGGTGGGGTTGGGAGTGTGGGGGTGGGCAAAGTTGAGGGAGGTGTGAAACACCAGCAGCAACATTGCCTTGTGGGCAGCCATTGCTGCTGGGGGACCCGTCGGTGAGGCACGGAGTGCCCATATAGGAGGGCTGCCCCTGAAACCACCCCCCAAACCCAATGGGAGGCTGCCAAGTCTCACAACATGGGTAAAATACCCATGGAGGCAGGAATGGCCCTTAATTGGCCACTTAAGTGGTTTAATTGGCCACCAAACGAGCAGTGGATCAGTCATGTTTTCTGCCACTGGCAACATGGCATAGTGATGGAAAGGCATTGGGGACTCCTCCCGATGCCTCCCCCCCTATTTTGCCAGTCCTCCCAGCCAGTCACCAATGGACTGGAAAAATTCAGCCCAACATTTCATACACATTAACCCACACAGGGGAAGTATAGGAATGCCAGTAAAAAGATAATTTATATATATATAGTTGTACATATAAGTATATGGACAGCTGTAAAACTCTTCAAATATAACTGTCAATACAAATTGCACATGAGAGGGGAATCAGTACT
This sequence comes from Cetorhinus maximus, assembly GCF_964194155.1. Classification (NCBI taxonomy): domain Eukaryota; kingdom Metazoa; phylum Chordata; class Chondrichthyes; order Lamniformes; family Cetorhinidae; genus Cetorhinus; species Cetorhinus maximus. Next base: position 99,373,663 of record NC_135885.1, read on the forward strand.
AATTATTTGCTCTGACTATGATATTTCCTGTTATCTCTCAATTGTTGTCTCAGAGTATTACTTCTTCAGTATAGATATTATTCTACAGCAAAAATAATCACAATTATGATTTAAGAGGATGGGTTAACCCATCATCTGTATTGTGGGTGAAACCTTTCCAATGACTATTGTGAGACCATAGTTTTAACAGGTGTTTAGACTAATAACATGACTGACATTATATTTAACCAATGCCATCAACATATTCCATCTCCATCCCTATCCTGACTCCTGTAAAAGAAAGAAGTACTTACATTTATACAGACCTTATCACAATCCCAAGACATCCTAAATTGCTTCACAGGCTATGAAGTACTTTTAGTGTGTGTTCATGCTTGGAATGTAAAAAGAAACAGCAGTCAATTTTCAGACAGCAAGGCCCCACAAACAGCAACGTGACAATGACAATATAGCAATTTTTAGTGATGTAGTTAAGGGATAAATATTGGCCAAAACACTGGTGAGAACTTCCGTGTTCTACTTTGAGTTGTGCCATAAGATCTTCGAAATTCACCTGAGATAGAGTAGAAAGGGCTTTCATTTAATATGTTAACCAAAAACCATTTATTCTCACATTGCTATGGTGGGACCTAACTGTGCACAAATTGGCTGCAATTTTTCCTACATTGCAAAATTTTCCTACATTACACTTCAAAAGTATTCTATTATCTGTAAAGTGTTTTGGGGAATCCTGACGTTGTTTTGTGGAATATTCACCACTTGCCTTGATAGGTACAACTGTAGTAACATTTAAGAGGCTCAACATCATTCAGGCAGAGTATCACATTTGCTTGACACTTTTGCCACTAAACTCATTATCCAACCCTTCCATAGCCAATGTACTATGTCTACATATTTTATTGGTAGGATGCACCACAGCAACACATCAAGCTTACTTGTCAGCAACTCACTTCAATTGCCCTCTATCACTGAGAAAGACAAGATCAGAAAGACCATGTGATCACCATTGCTTCCAAGTTCCCCTCCAATTCTAACTTGGACATATATTACCATTCCTTCATAATCATTAGATCAATGCCCTAATGATTGAAGGGCACAAAGACTGAAGTAGTTCAATAATGAGGCTGCTCAGCACATTTACAGGGCAGTTAGAGATGAGCAATAAATACTGTCTTGCCAGTGTTACCCACATTCCAAGATCAAATAAAAACTATCTTGCTCAGTGTGTGATTCCTCTTTTAGGGAGTTTAGCAATGTGAAAGATTTATGAGTGCAGATTGATGGTGCTGAAAAGCAAAAATTGTTTTTCATGTTAAATAAAGAAACTAAACAAAGAAAGATGTGAAAGTTGAACTGATTCATACCAAAAATAATTAATTGAGTTTTGTGGTTCTTGTATTGGTAATAAAAAATACTTCCTCCTTTATCAGTAAAGCACTGAATACCCTTGACTGAGGATGCAGGTTTATTTTTAACATTGTTAGTATTGGTTACTGTTTTAGCCCTTCAGTGAATTTTAACGGAGCAATTGACTCCGATTTCTCATGGTCCTTCCAATCTTACGGTTGGCGGATGGGTGAATCAGCCAGGCGGCCTTTACATTTTTCATGAAACCTCATCCACGAGTGGGATGAGGTTTCCGTGATTAAACAAAATATAAATAAATTTCTGTGGACAGCATTTTCAGTAGCTAAATTTTTAGGTGTTTCATTATGATGCATGGGCACTTTCTTTCAGCTTTTGAAACCTTTATTTTTGATTTTTCAGGTCTTCAGCTTTCTTTAGGCGCAGGCCCGCGCCTATGTTGACATCAACACCCGCCATCCTCCCACCCCCACCCCGGCAGCGCAGTTTCTTAGCGCACGTATCACTCTAGCTGGCCAATTAATGGCCAGCCAGCCAGCCCAGCCGATCCCAGGCCCGCCGAACGCGCCCATCCACCAGCCTAAAAATTCATGCCTATGTGACAGCTGAGAATAGTGTAGCATCATTTGCATGGAATAACATTTAAGATCACAGTTCAGTATGTTCAGTATTCATAGGAACCTAGAAAAATAGAAGCAGGAATAGGTCATTTGGCCCTTCGAGCCTTCTCCGCCATTCAATATGATTGTGGCTGGTCCTCTATCTCAATGTCGCACTCCCATTCTCTCCCCATACCACTCAATGCCTTTAGAGTCTAGACATCTATTTATTTCCTTCTTAAAGATGTTCAGTGACTTGGCCTCCATAGCCTTCTGCGGCAGAGAATTCCACAGGTTCACCATCCTCTGAGTGAAGAAGTTTCTCCTTATCTCAGTCCTAAATGGCCTACTCCATATCCTGAGATTGTGACTCTTTGTTCTACACCCCACAGCCAGAGGAAACATCATCCCTGCATTCAGTCTGTCCAGCCCTGACAGAATTTTATACGTTTCAATGAGAACTCCTCTCATTCTTCTGAACTCCAGTGAATACAGCCCTAGTCGGCCCAATCTCCCCTCATACGACAATCCTGCCATCCCAGGAATCAATCTGGTGAACCTTCACTGCACTCCCTCTATGGCAAGTATATTCTTTCTTAGGTAAGGAGACCAAAACTGCACACAATACTCCAGGTGTGGTCTCACCAAGGTTCTGTATAGTTGCAGTAAGACATCCTTGCTCCTGTACTCAAATCCTCTCGTAATGAAAGCCAGCATACCATTTGCCTTCTTAACTGTTTGCTGCACCTGCACGCTTGCTTTTAGTGATTGGTGTACAAAGACACCCAGGTCCCTTTGTACATCAACATTTCCCAATCTATCACCATTTAAATAATACTCTGCCATTCTGTTTTTCCTACCAATGTGGATAACTTCACACTTATCCACATTATACTGCATCTGCCATGCATTTGCCCACTCACTCAGCTTGTCAAAATCACCTTGAAGCCTCTTAACATCCTCCTCGCCATTCACATTCCCACCTAGTTTTGTGTCATCAGCAAACTTGGAAATATTACATTTGATTCCCTCATCCAAATCATTGATATATATTGTGAATAGCAGTGAATATTCAAACAGCAAAATCTTATTTTTTCTAGAGCTAAGTATCTAAAGTGACAAGATTAGTATCTCATCAGTGACCTGAAGTGATAGTTCATTCCCTTCAACTAGAACACCCTGTGGGAGAATATATAGGTAGTGCCTGATAGTGTCAGATTAAGAACTGTCCATTCTTCAGTCTGATAACATCTTAGACACTGTTCAAAGCGTATTACTTTATCAATGGTATCTGCTGGAAGTGGAGAAAGGGATCCCCAATTATGTTACACTTACAGAAAGAATGCTTCTACATTTTAGAGCCATGTCCAGGGTGACTTTGTATTGAGAATGGTGAAGGATCACGACATTAAACCCAGTACTGAAAATACCTCTTCGGACAAAATATGATCGGAACATTGTGTAGTGAATGATCTTCTCACTTCCCCCTTGCAGTGACACGATTAATTATTCATGATCTAGAAATCAAATGTCTCTAACTAACAATGACTTTACTGTCACCAAACTTCAAGTGGAAATATTCAGGTGTGGAGGCGCAAAATGGGTGATGGTGCATTGTTAGCCCATTTGCACTGTTCTTGGCTTCACTTCCCAAAGAAAAATAAAATCGGATGAACTCTAAAACAAACTAACAATGAACTATTGCCCAAGTAAATTTCAAACCAGTGCCTTTGAAAAATATGACGGCACAGGCTCATGTTAGGCACAAGACTTTAATTATAGAGATGAAGCAACTTCATAGTCAAGCCATTTTCTGTAGGGTAAATGTCTTTTCGAAGCATAAAACCAATATAGAATCCCCCATTTTGTGCATCATGATTGCATATACATAAAACACTCCCTAATTCATGAGTGGCACAAATATTCATGAGTCCAGATGGATATTCTTACAAAATAAAAAATGCCTACTAAGCAGCATCATCTGTGTGACATTATATTTATTATAGAAAAATTTTCAGACATTGTAAATGCAACTCATAAAGTGACCCATTTAGTAATCATTTATGGCACTCAGTTGTAGTTTGCCAATTTGCTGTAATGAATTATTGTGTCAATGAACAATGAGACAATCAAGGATATCTGTGGCATAAAATTGCCTATTTTGCTGAAGGCATTAATCTTTGGTACACAGTCATTCTATATGATCAATTGTTTACTTTTAATGAGCATACCAGAGCAAATGGGACTTCAGCATTTATTTTCTTTTGCAAGTTCTCCTAACTGGGCACAGCCCCAACAGCCCAGAGAACTTTCTGGCACCTCCTCACTGGCCATGTGACTTTAGACAGTGAATGGCCACAAACTATTCAAATATGACCAGGGCAGGCAACATCACTGCTAACCTTGATTCTGCTCTCAATACCATGCATTGCAGCAGTGGATGACTTACACTAGAGAAGTTGCACTGAAATATTTCCCTTCCTTACCCAGAGATGCTGAGGACAATTGTACCATCATGACAAAGTTCGAGTAACATAGGACAAAAGCAAAATACTGTGGATGTTGAAAATTTGAAATAAAAATAGAAAATACTGAGCTTAGATTAGGCTTCAGCTGTATAGAAAGAATCAGAATTAATGGGTAGAATTTTCTAGATACGCACCCCCCACCCCGCGCCCTTCCCCACCACCACCACCACGATGGATTTAACGGCGAGCAGGGGAGGGGACATTTCGGCGGGAGCCTGAAAGTCGGTTTCCCATCAGTGTAAAATGACGGCGGGAATGTGCGCTTCTGCCCGTCATGGCAGGGTCACCATTCCTGCCAGAGACCGGCATGAAGCCATGTGCATTCCGTTAATGGGATGCAGATGAAGGCCCAATCGGAATCGTCCGTCCCCCACCCCCGCGCCCAATCTTCAACGCCACCAGTGGATTTTCACACCAGTCCAGAACACTTCTGGACCAACGTGGCATGCAAATGTCGGACTTACCTGCGAGAAAGCCTAGGGCAGCTCATGGAGATTGGAAGGGAAGATGGAGGCCTCCAGTGACCAGACCCTGGAACACCACATGTAGCAGGGGGTGGGTGGAGCTTCTTCCAGGAGATGTATCTTCAAATTGCAGCTTCTTACAAGGTTTAGATCTTCAAGCTGCAGGTGGATGGCTGCAGGAGGTACTGTTGGGCGACGGTGGCCTGTGCTGGGAGGGGAATTAAACAGGGAGAGGAATAAAGATGTGGGGCAGGTGTGGTGGCCTAAAGTGAGGCGGGGGAGGTAGGGGGTGGTAGGGGAAAGAGAGAGATGCTGCGGAGGTTGTCGAATGGGTGAGTTGGTATGGAGCGGGAAGGTGAGAAGGCCCTTGTGGGCTGGTGGAGGGATGTGGTGTGCAGCAGTGAACATACATGGAAAGAAGTGCAGGTCTGAATGGGCATGGGGATGTGTGTGCAGGTCTGAATGGGCATAGGGGGTGGGGAAGAGGGGGAAGGGGTTCAGAGGGAGGGGTCTGTAGTGTCAGTTGAGGGATCCTGGGGGCATATTTAGGGAATCAGTGATAGGAAGGATCAGTGAGGGTTAAAGGGGCAGTGGGAGCCGGTAGGGTGGGAGGATATGGGTTTGGCGATGGTGGGTGAAGGAGCACTGAGGGATGTGGAAGGAGAGACGGATTCTAGTGGTTGACAGGATGAGGGGGGCATGTTTATTGTAATGGGGGTGGGCTCCTCAGCAAGGTAGAGGGCTTTGACATTCACTTGCATGGGACAGAGGGTGATGGGAGTTGAATGGCAATGGTGGGGAGGTTAAATGCTGCACCTTGGGAGGGGTCAATGGCTATGGGTTGGGGGAGAGGGTGTGGGTGATGGGGCAAGCAGTAAAGCTATTCAATTTGACTCTGAAGTTCACAATAAACATGGCTGCTCCAAACTATGCAGAGCCCCATGGTGGAGATCTCGAGGTGCTGCATGGGAGTTGGGTCACCAGGGGTGGACGGAGATGCAGGTCATCTCAACTGGACAACTGAAGGGGAACCCCAGCATGTAGTATTTAAAATGCTAAGGTATTGGGACAGATGAGTGTGTGAAGGGCAAAGGCTCAGCGTGCACGGGAGACTTCTTACACATGGCTCGCAAGGGCCTTGCAAATACCTTTGCCTCCCTGCACATGCATGATTACAGGAGACATAGACACAGCTTGGGGTGTCCCACGGAAGATGTTGTGGGGTGGGGTGGGGGCTGCTGCATAGGCTTCAGGACTGCACAGCAAATAAACCACATCAGGCCTTATTAAAGTGCAAGTGGACTATATCTACAAAAGTGTCACAGGATTAACCATCATAGTGCACCCGTGCAACCACATGTGAAATCAAAACTTAATCTATTGTTCCCTGCCACTTCTTCTAAGTGCTCCCTAGTCTTAGGTGCCCCAACTGGTGGAGATAGTTCCTCTCTATCTGCCCAATCTGTCCCTGCCAATATCTTGAAAACTTTGATCAAATCATTCCTAAACCTACTAAATAATAGGTAATACAACCCTGGTTTGTGTAATCTCTCCTCGTAATTTAATCCTTGGAGGCCAGGTATCATTTTGGTAAATCTATGCTGCAATCCCTCCAAAGTCGATATATCCTTCATATGGTGTGGTGCCCAAAAGTGCTCACAGTGCTCCAGATGTGGCTTAACCAGGACTTTGTACAGCTACCCCCTTGTATTCTAGTTCTCTACATATAAACGCCAGTATTCCTTTAGCCTTTTTGATTATTTTCTGTACCTGTTCATGATATTTTAATGATTTATGTACCTGAACCCCAAGTCCCTTTGGACCTTCACTGCTCCTAACTTTTCACCATTTCAAAACTACCCAGTTCTCTGCTTTTTCGGTCCAAAGTGGATGACCTCACATTTGGATGTATTGAAATCCATTTGCCACAGTTTTACTCATTCATTTACTCTATTGATATCTCTTTATAATTTTCTGCTTCAAATCTACGCTGCTTACAATTCTACCTACCTTTGTGTCTTCAACAAATTTGGATATGCGGCTTTCTATCACATCATCTAAATGATTAATAAGTATGGTGAATCATTGAGGCCCTAACACAGATGCTTGTGGGACGCCACCAGTCACATCCTGCTAATTATTCCTACTCTCAGTCTTCTACTCAGCCAACTTACGAACCAGGTCAATGATTTGTCTTCAATTTCATGAGCTTCAATTTTGGCTAACAGTCTATCATGAGGGATTTTATTAAATCCCTTCTAGAAATTCGTTCAATAACATTCCTCATAGAAATTTCTCTGTACGCTAATCACCTTAATCAGGTTCATCAGGCATGTCCTGCCCTTCACAAACCCGGGCTGGGTCTCTCTCTCCTCAGCTGAAATCTTTCAAGGTGTTCATAATTGTAGACTCTCGTATTTTCCTGACAACAGATGTTAGGCCAACTTGTCAGGAATTTCCTGATTTTCCTTTCTCCTCTTTCAGCACAGTGGCTTGCACAATTTTCAAATCTAAAGGAACAGTTCCCAAACCAAGAGAGGTTTGGAAGATTATAGAGCATTTATTTCCTTTAAAATCCTGGTTTGGGAAAAATCTGGGCCTGGGGATTTGCTGATTTTTCTTCATTACAGTTATTTTGTTTATGTTAATTTTGGCGAGTCTCTGTGCCTGATTCAATATTAGTTTCCTTGAGCTGTCTGGCATGCTGACCTCTTCTACTACTGTAAGCACTGATACAAAGTCATTATTTGACATTCAATATTTCCTTATTTAAATTGACAATATCACAGTTTATCAGCATTTAGTGCAGGAAGCCAAAGCACAAACAGTAGGTTAATATCATGGAAGGGAGTGGGGGGTAATTTTTAATATTGACAAAAACATGGGTTTAGGTCTAGGCAGGGTGGTTAAATTCGGAAATATTACTGCATCTGGAAGCTGGCCCTAACGCACAAACTTCAGTGTTTCATGCAAGTGCATTTGGCTGTATAAACCCCTCCAGAAAGGTGGGTTCATGATTAGAATATTAAAAGGAGTGTATTTCAATTATATTTTAACTGGTATGTAGGTGTAACAGCACATGGACAGGCTTCCTGGGCTTCCTGAAACTCACCATTGAAACAAAGGTTGAAAACTGAAAGGTAATATATGGGGTTCTTCAAAAGTTAGGTATTTAACAGCAATAAATGTTCTGTACCCACAGCTGCTTTTGTATTTCTCACTGGTTGAGGGTTTGTTGAGAGTACTTGTAGGGAGAAGCTAAGTTGTGCACTTTGGAGCTCAAGATCAGGTTGGGTGGCTTCAAGATTTAGTTTGGACCTCAGAAAAGGGCAACAACAGCAACAACTTTTACTTATATAGCACCCCTAACCTATTAAAATTTCCTAAGGCACTTCACAGGAGCATTATAAAACAAAATATGACACCAGGCCACATAAGGAGATATTAGGTCAGATGACCAAAAGCTTTCAACATCAAAGAAGCTTTTCCTTTTTTTTTATTCCATCTCAGGATGTGGGCTTCGCTGGCTGGGCCAGCATTTATCGCCCATCCCTAGCTGCCCTTGAGAAGGTGGTAGCGAGATGCCTTCTTGAACCACTGCAGTCCAGGTGGTGTAGGTACACCCAAAGTGCTGTTAAGAAAGGAGTTCCAGGATTTTGACCCAGCGACAGTGAAGGAACAGCGAAATATTTCCAAGTCAGGATGGTGAGTGACTTGGAGGAGAACTTCCAGGTGGTGGTGTTCCCATCTATATGCTGCCCTTGTCCCTCTAGATGGTAGTGGTCATGGGTTTGGAAAGTGCTGCCTAAGGAGCCTTAGTGAATTCCTGCAGTGCATCTTGTAGATGATACACACTGCTGCTACTGTGTGTTGGTGGTGGAGGGAGTGAATGGTTGTGGATGTGGTGCCAATTAAGTCGGCTGCTTTGTCCTGGATGATGTCAAGCTTCTTGTGTGTTGTGGGAGCTGCACTCATCCAGGCAAGTGGGCAGTATTCCATCACACTCCTGATTTATGCCTTGTAAATAGTGCTTTGGGTAATCAGGAGGTGAGTTACTTGCTGCAGGATTCATAGTCTCTGACCTGCTCTTGTAGCCACAATATTTATATGGCTAGTCCAGTTCAGTTTCTGGTCAGTGGTAACCCCCAGGATGTTGATGGTGGGAGATACAGTGATGGTAATGCCATTGAACATCAAGGGGTGATGGTTGGATTTTCTCTTGTTGGAGATGGTCATTGCCTGACACTTGTGTGGTGCGAATATTATTTGCCACTTGTCAGCCCAAGCCTGGATATTGTCCAGGTCTTGCTGCATTTGGACATGGGCTGCTTCAGTATCTGAGGAGTCATGAATGGTGCTGAACATTGCACCATCAGCGAACATCCCCACTTCTGATCTTATGATGGAAGGAAGGTCATTGATGAAGTAGCTGAAGATGGTTGGGCCGAGGACACTACCCTCAGTAGCCCCTGCGGTGAGGTCCTGGAGCTGAGATGACTGACCTCCAACAACCACAACCATCTTCCTTTGTGCTAGGTATGACTCTAACCATAACCAGCGGAGAATTTACCCCCTGATTCCCATTGACTCCAGTTTTGCTTGGGCTCCTTGATGCCATACTCAGTCAAATGCTGCCTTGATGTCAAGGACAGTCACTCTCACCTCACCTCAGGAGTTCAGCTCTTTCGTCCATGTTTGAACCAAGGCTGTAATGAGGTCAGGAGCTGAGTGTCCCTGGCGGAACCAAAACTGGGCGTAAGTGAGCAGGTTATTGCTAAGCAAGTGCCACTTGATAGCACTGTTGATGACCCCTTCCATTATTTTACTAATGATCGAGAGTAGTGGAATGAATCAAATTGGCTGAAGACTTGCACCTGTGTTGCTGGGAACCACCAGAGGAGGCCAATATTGATCATCCACTCGGCACTTTTGGCTGAAGATTGTTGTGAATACTTCAGCCTTATCTTTTGCACTGATGTGCTGGGCTCCTCCATCATCGAGGATGGGGGTATTTGTGGAGCCTCCTCCTCCAGCGAGTTGTTTAATTGTTCACCACCATTCACGATTGAATGTGACAGGACTGCGGAGCTTAGATCTGACCTGTTGGTTGTGGGATCGCTTAGCCCTCTCTATGACTTGCTGCTTACGCTGTTTGGCACACAGGTAGTCCTGTGTTATAGCTTCACCAGATTGACACCCCATTTTTATGCCTGGTACTGCTTCTGGCATAACCTCCTGCACTCTTCATTGAACCAGGGTTGATCCCCTGGCTTGATGGTGATGGTAAAGTGGGGGATATGCCAGGCCATGAGGTTACAGATTGTGTTTGAGTACAATTCAGCTGCTGCTGATGGCCCACAGTGCCTCATGGATGCCTAGTTTTGATTTGCTAGACCTGTTCGAAATCTATCCCATTTAGCACGGCGATAGTGCCACACAACAGGATGGAGGGTATTCTCAATGTGAAGGCAAGGCTTCATCTCCACAACAACTGTGCAATGGTCACTCCTACCTGATACTCTCATGGACAGATGCATCTTTATGGATTTTTTTGATCTATTACTGTCCTTAATTCCTAATAAGCCTCATATGGACCTTTCTTGCTGAGTTTTTTTTAATGAAATGTATTTTTGGTCAATATTCTGAATTGTTTCTTTAGCTGTTTCCCACTTTTACTTATCGCCATTCCTTTTAGCCTATTTGTCCAATCAACCTTAGCCAGCTCTCCCCTCCTACCTATGTAATTGTTTTTTAAGTTTAAAATTCTTGTTTTGGACTTGAGTATATCGCTTTCAAACTTACCATGGAATTCCATTACATCATGATTACTTTTTTCCAGAGGATCATTTACTATGTGATTCCTAATTAAACTTTCCTTGTTGTAAAATACAAGATCTAAAATAATTCAATCCCTCATTGGTTTCACAATAGATTGTTCCAAAAAACTGTCACAAATGCATTCCACAAATTCATCTTCCAGACTGCCATTGCCAATTTGATTTGTCCAACCTATATGAAGATTAAAGTCCCTCACAATTAGTTCTTTGGTAGTACAGAACTGCTGAAAAAAGAGACATGTCAATGCTTTTTCATCATGCACTCATCAGGTCACTTCGCAAGAATACCAAAATAAAGGGACAACAACAATTTATATTGTATGTGAAGAGAGTGCTGACTGGTTTGCATGTGGCCTCTGATTGGAAGAAGTGTTGTCATGGAGAATGCACCACTGATGGTAACCGACAGTTAACTGCCAAGCATTATTTGAAATTTAAACCAGGCAGCTTGACCCTGATTGGTTGTCAGGAAGATATAATAACTTTCATAATGTTATTGGAATTTATTGTAATATAGAATAATAGTGGGGTCTGTGTCTATGGGTCTGTGTGTGTGTGTGTGTGGGGGTGGGGGGGGGGCATTAATTGAGTTACAGACAACTGGTCTAGGTGCTTTGTTGTAAGAAGAGAAGCTAGGTTTGAAATGCTAAATAGGTAAACATGGGTGAGGTTTTAGAATGTGAGGTATAAAGGGAACATTTGCATTTTAAAATAAACCAGAGCAGCTTGAATTCAAAAGAGGAGGTGAAACATTACACCTAGCCATAAAAAGTTAAGAAACAGTGGGCAGGATCTTCTATTCGGCGAGCAGGGGGGCAGGTCCCATTCGCCGACGTGTAAAATGATGCAGGGTGACATCGGATTTGCGTCCCGACATTACCCCATGTCATTTTGATTTTCAGTTTGGTGGGCGCGCAGCTGAATTGGCTGTGCGCCCACCGAGCTGTCACAGGCCTATTAAGGCCATTAATAAAGTAATTAACATGATTAATGGACCTGCCCATCCAGCCTTAAGCTTGGTAGGCAAGCCGGGAGCCCAGGTGGGCTTCTGAAAAAACATGAAAGCTCATCCACGGGCAGGTTGAGGTTTCACGAGGGTATTAAAATGTTTATAAAATGTTTAAATAAAAGAAATTGACATGTCCCAACTCATGTGACAATGGTACATAAGTGGACATGTAAGTAATTTTTTTCCCTTTCTTTATTGAAATTTTCAAACCAGAGCCGATCTCCCAGAGGCAGCACTTTGCCTCAGGGAGATCTGTGTGTTCTTTCGTGCGCATGCGTAAAACAGCGCACTCCCGGCTCAGGGAATCCTCCCACCCCCACCTGCACAGGGATAGCGTTCCCTGGTGGACATCACACTGGGCGGGCCTTAATTGGTCCACCCACGTAAAATGTTGGCACGCGGCCAACCGGGGGCGCCGATCAAGAACTCACCCGCTCACACCCGCTCCTGCACATCCCCTCTGACGGGGGGTGGGGTGGGGAGGGGGGGTTAATGTTGCCCAGTCCATTTATTTTTCCCAAAGATTACTGGTAAAATTAATACAATGATAGATTTTTATTATTAGAGAGGTGAAGTCCAAAGAACAGTGAAACAATGGGAATTTGTGTTCAGAGGAGAACATACATAGAGAGGAGGGAAGACTGTGTGCAAGGGAGGGCATTCTAAGATCTAACAAGTGTGAAAAAGCTTCCAGCCTATGTGCCCAAACTGCTGTCTGCAAGAACTGAAGTTAAGAAAACTCATTTTGAATTCGACTGTTCAGGGTATGGTGTTACTATGCCTGGGTCTTTTAAAATCAATATCTTTTTACTGTTGCCTTAATGGAGGCGTAACTGGGAGTTAGGTTAATCAGGGGAGCTAGAAGTTGGTATGGTAGTAATTTGTAAACCTATATGTGTACTTAAAATCATTTTTTTTACTTAATAAATGTTTAATTTAGTTTTTTAAGAAATCTATAAGACTTGGTGGACTTATTACTACTGAATTCAAGGCATGCATCTCAAAATATACAAATTGCAAAACAATTATGGCAGTTGTTTCATGTTTCCCTTTGGGTTTTGAGCAGCTCAGCATTTACCATCGGCTGTGCCATAACAGACCCTCATCTCCATGGCAACGTGCCACAGAAGCAACAACAATGGGAGACACTCCCGCTGCCGGCCCCCACTTCACTCTCTGTGCTAGGGCGTGGGGTAGTTGGGAGTTGTAGTCCTCAGCCGCCACCCCGATAAATCACAAACCAAACAATACAGATTCCCTCACAATTAGAACTGGCAAAACAAGAATGTTGCAACTTAGCATTAAGAAGATGATGGTATTTCTCTTGCTGCTGAAATTTCAAAATGATTGAGTTTTGTATAATATGTTGTTCGCTGATATTTAATTGGGAGATCCCAATCTCTCCATCTCCAATGGTCAGGATGTCAAAATACTATTGACCTTCAGTGCTTCCTTCTCTGCAGCAGTTAATTGTCAAATCTGTGGAAGCCACCTTTGGTTCTTTTCACCTCCCTTGTATTTTGTGCTCTCTTCTACTGCAATGAGGGAGCAAGTGTAATGGCATGTGTTCACTCAATTGATGCAGTGCATTTGGTGAGGGTGATTATCAGAAAGAGGCATAAAATTGTATAAGGATGAGGATGAATGGCAGTGAGTAATGAATAGATGGGAATTTGAGGGACAACGTAAAAAGAGAACGATGAGTGTTTGCAGATTAAATGGGTGTGAGGAGTGATGTGATGGAGCAGACTTAGCAAGGCTGAGTAAGGGGTGTGGTGTGATGTGCACAGCAGGCTGTTGGTGAATGCATAACTGTATTCACCTTTCCTGACCTGGTTAGGTCATTAAAGCACTTCCTGTACTGAATGAAGGAGCATGGGACTGCTGACCTCCTTGGCCACTTTCAGTCATGCTTTTTTTGTGGCATCAGGAGGTTTCTTCCTCCCATTGCTGGGGAAGACTATCACTCTCCTACACCTCACTGCCTTCAGAAGCATATCAAATGATGCATCATTAAATCAAGATGGAACCCTTGACCGTCCTGAATCCATGATGAAACTCCTCCCTCTCTTTCTGCAAACATCTAACTCCTTCAAACTCTATCTTTTGATTGGCTCTTTAAATATCCCAGGTGAGATTGTATCATGTGGGTTTGGACCATGCCTGCTGGCACCAAATTCAGACGCAAAATTAGAATGAGGTAGCTCTTCAAAATACCACAGGCCAACACACTGAAATTTCTTACCTCCCCTTGCAACTCTGAACAAGCCAAGAAGTTACAATCAGGGCCACTGTCTCAAAACCTAGGATTAGAGTAACATCAACCACGGACTAAGAGACTGAATCTGGGACCTTTGTAGTTTGTACAGGTCAGTCCTGGCCCTGTAAAGTAAAGCAGTAAAGTTATTGATTGAGCCACCAAGTGGAGCCAAACGTTTGAGATACCTTCCTTCAACCTTCAGATGTTACCCCCCTTTTAGCTCGCTGCATTGTTTGGGTGGTTGGACTTTGCATTTCTTCTTTCTCTAAGCAGAACTGACATTCAATGATCAGCGGATTTTTTTCCGTACAGTTATATCAGCATTTTTGTCCCCGACAGAAAAGGTTGTTGACTCAGGAGCAACAATATTTCTTTTCCCACACCATGTTCTTGACAGTTTTGAATCCTGCAATACCAACTACTGCTGTCATAAACAAACAACTACGCTACACTGAAATTCCACTTATTGTGATCACTAAAGCAACAGGATTCTCTTTGCTTTGTGACAGCAGAGAACCATTGTTGGGTCAAATTCTCCTGAGGTGCAACCCGAAAAGAATCACGTGACCCAGAAAAAGGGTTAGGCTGCAGGAAGTCTCATTGCTCTTCTACATTTTTCTCTCTCGTTCCCCAGAGAAAACGTAATATTTAAAAGTGTAACATTTGCTGGAATCAGGCTCAACTCAAACTTGATTCCATTATGTGTAAAAATTCTATAATCAGAACAGGGGCATAGATATTTCTGATACAGGCTGGTCAACAAAGTTAGACAAAGATTTTTGGATTGAAATCACACTATGGCAGTCATTACAAACACTGTAAATGTTCACACATAAGTTCTAATCGAAAAGCAGAACACTGCGGATGCTGGAAATCTGAAATAAAAACAGAAAACTACTCAGCAGGATATGGCAGCATCTGTGGAGAGAGAAACAGAGTGGACAGTTCATCAGAACTGAGAAAAGTTAGATCTGAATTTTTGCACAGATGTCTTTGCAAAAATCACAATGGAGTCCCAGATCCAGAAAGTCCCACCCCCAAACCCGCTCTGACCATTTTCGCAGGCAGAGGTGAGTGGGGAGAGTTCCAATTTACACATTCATGGTTCATGGAGGCAACTGCACATGCTAAAATGCAGCTACCACAGTCAGATATGATTTTGGCTAGTAGGATGTCTGAAACATGACATGTGCACTTTAGACCAGGTAGGAGAAGATGTAAAGCTGCCAGATTTCTTTGGGGAGGTAGGGTACCCTTTTGGATGTGGTCCCAGGACATCATTGGGACAGGTAAGGTACCCTTTGGGAGTGCTATGGTGCCTTTGAGAGAGAGGTAAGGTGCCCTTTGGGAGTGTTAAAAAAGTAGACAAAAATGCGTGTAAAAAGTGCATAAACTCATTCAACTGTCAAGCTCATTGAATTGTCAAGAGAACTGTCAAGATAGATGTCAATGGATTTAAATCTCCTGTCCTTTAGGATTTAAAAGAAAAGTCTTCAGAGTTAAAAAAAATCAGTGATTGCTATTTCACTCTGTATGTTGACATGGGCCTGAGGGTTATCAGGATTACTGCTGCATGACAGATTTCACAACCTTTCATTATCACATTATTACTACTAATAAAATCTTACAATTACTAATAAATTACAAGCTTTGAAAAATAAACATCACAGAAGTGCTGTGGTGGAAGTTTGTATGATCAGAACAGACCAATGGAGACAGAGGAGGTGGGAGAATTGAATGGCATCCTTATAGAGTGTAAGGAAGCTTGAGGAACAGCACCTCAACGGGCATTTTACAGCCTGCTAGGCTCAACATTGAGTTCAACCATTTCAGATCATAATCCTGGTGCCCATTCTGTTTCTTTTTCTTTGCATATTTCGGTTTTTCTCTTATCTTTGGTTTCAGTCAGCAGTACATCGACGCTAGGCACATCTTTTCTTTCTTTGCTTTTTTTCTTGCCCCATCACCATTCCCTTCGGCCCTGGAAGACTCACTTTTGTATTTCAATCTCTCCTGTCTTTCACCCGATCACAAACTTTGTCCTTGCCCTACCAACTCCTTGATCAAAACCTATTATATCTCTTTTCCCAGTTCAGATGAAAGGTCACATATCTGAAACGTTAACCCTAGCCAGGATTTTCTGGTCCTGCTGGACAGAAAATTTGGAGAGGCAGCCAAATGTCCATTGACTTTAGGCAGGTGGGTGGGGCACAAAAATCCAGCCTCTGTTTTTCTCTCTCACTGATGCAGCTATAACCTGCTGAGCCCTTCCAGCATTTCTGTTTATATTTTTTATGAAACTCCTGTCTGCTAATGAAAGGAAGGTGTTAACTCACTTAATATAATGCAGCTAAAATCCATTAAAATAAATGGGTTCGTGCACTTGTGGAAATTGTATATGATCATAGAACATACAGCATGGAGGGAAGTCATTCAGCCCATCATGCCTGTGCAGGCCCCTTGGTAGAGTCATCCAATTAGTACCACTCCGCTGAAGTAAAAGAATTTCATACAATGCATCAACATATTCATTACAAATACCACAAATCAGTGTATCAACTCAGCTGCCTATCTACATTACTGCAACCAAGTTGCTTAGACTAAAGTTACAGCAGTATTGTTTCATTGCATACATAAAGGGATAGAATCCTGTGGGGACGGTAAACACAAAGTTACGCCCAAAATTTCATCCTTTTGGCATCCATTTTACTAACTTACACCTAAATTTCCTGCCAATGTCATTCTCATTTGCCAGAACATAGAAGTCAGCATAAACAGACCGGGGGAAGTGTGAAACTCACACAATTTATTTCTTTTTTTAAGTATGAAGATTAAAGGTTCTAGCCTGTGAACCAACAGTCATGCACATCAGGTGCAGTATGTTTAAGAACAGGAAATTGTAGAAACTTTTCAACTGTTTATATGAGTTATAATGATGCCATAAAAATACAGTCAAAGAAACAGAAAATATAGAGCCCGTCTCAGTGAGGATAATTCTTTTGAAAAACTGTTTTGAATAAAACTGCAATAAAGCATCAAAGAAATTATTTTGTTTTCTGCTGCGCCCAAAATCCTAGGTGTAATTTCCCATTTGTTTTGAAACAGTGTAATTGCAGGAAAATCATGCACACAGTTCTTTCGCCTCGAGGCAGAGCCGTTTTCATGAGCTGAGATGCGTCTGCAGCAAGAACTAATTATCATGAATGAACAAGGAAATTTAGGTGCAGTGCAGGATCTGTTTTCTCAATCTTTTTTACAGCAACTATTTGCTTCACTCCCCGATTACACAGGTCTCGAGGCACAAGCACTCAAGAAATTCCACTCCAAAATGCAGAACGTAAGATATAGCTTCCAGTGCTACTGATATTTTACAAGCCTCTTTGTTAAAGGATAAAAGTCATTCTATGCTTTGGTACTTCTAGGCTTTCAATTCCAATAAAATAAATGGATTTTACTAGGAGTGAAGTTTTCCTTGACCCTGCTTCAATGATGGGACCTTGTATGCTGTGGGCATTTATCAGAAAAACTTGCAACTTTCTGTCCACTGATTTCTATGCTTAGCCCAATTCCTCTCTCCGCTAACTTATTCTGGTGGCAGCCTTCCATCTCGTAAAACGATGGTTTGTGCCATGGTGATAAACTCTGTGTTAAGCATCGCCTGGTGTGGCCTCAGGACCCCCATTCTGGCATGGCGGCTTCTTTCACATTTGCTGCAGAGGAAGACAGTGGTGTACAATTCTCTGGCCTGTTTTGTCTGGTCCCCTTCTTGGCCAGCTGAGCTTTTTGTTTTCCAATGTCCTTCCAGTCAGCCTCCAGAGGTCACGGCGGTCAGTCACTGTCATCTAGTTGTCAGTGTCGATATCTGCCATCTTCATACTTTGCTTGTGGGTGTCCTTGTAGCAGGGGTATGGATGCCCAGGAGGTAATGGCCCAGTAGCCAAATCACAGTACAGAGGATCTTTTGGGTATATGACTGTCATCCATCCAATAAACGTGGCCGTGCCAGGCCATACATCACTGGCTTAGCAATGAGTGTATGCTGATGGAATCAGCACACTCTAGGACCTCTGAGTTGGTGACCCTGTCCTGCCAAGTGATGCCAAGTATACTTCTGAAACAGTGAAGGTGGAAACTGTTCAGCCTTTTCTCCTGCCTAGCATATGTTTTCCGGATCTCACCACTGCAGAAGAGCACACTGAGGATGCATGCTGGGGCTAAGGCAGTGAAACGTGACAAGTAATCTGGAGTGGAGCCCAAAAATAGACTGATGTCTAAAGATGTCATCTTCCTGGCAATTCCTGCAACCAAGCTGGTGCCACACGTATTGCTTCACATTCCTTTCAACTCAACCAGGGAAGTCAAGAGGAAGACTCTCGGATGTTTGGACAGCACAGGATCTCCACAAATTTTGCCCAGGCTTGCGTCCTAGAAAGGACACTCCAATTTTGCTGCAGAGCATTAACACAACTTGGGGGACAGCAGTTATGAGTGATATATTCAACACAACTGGCGGATAAAATGGTGCTACGAACTGTCTCCGATGGTGGGAGGGACCATCATGTCTCATTGGTCAGCCACCACCTACCTCCAGTTGGGCAGCACCCCCAACTGGAAAGGTGCTGACCTGCTATGGTCTTTGTGCTTCAAAGGGTGCTTGGAGCTTACAGCCTCTCCTCAACAAGGGGACAGAATCCATTACACCAGGCATACAAACAAAATGAACAAAAACAAAGAAGATGCCAACTCTTTGATTGGCAAGCTGGAATGTCAGGAACATGTGTATGGGACTGGCAGATGACTTGCAGCTGGTCAATAATGTGCAGAAGACAGTTGTAATCCATTAGTTTAACAGAGGTCTTTAGCTATTTAAAATGCCATTAAAATACCAGAGGGAGGAATTTGAACTTCGTGCATCAAGTGTTCACACACTATCACTACCAACAATTACTACCCTTAACAGTCAATGTATCCTCTTGAATGAAAGTATAAAGGAATCCTCAAATATAACACAAAAGCTGTACATCAATAACATGAATATGTATTTATGTAGTGCCTCTCGCATAGTAAAATATCACAGCAGCATAATCAGATACAAATTGACAAATGAACCAAAGAAGGACACAATAGGACAGATGAGCAAAATCTTGGTTAAAGAGTTAGCTTATAAACAGCATCTTAAAGGATGAGAGGACAAGATGCATAAAGGTTTGGGGAGGGAATTTCAGAGTTTACAGCTGAGAGGACTGAAGAAACATAGAAACTAGGAGCAGGAGTAGGCCATTCGGCCCTTCGAGCCTGCTCCACCATTCATTATGATCATAGCTGATCATTCAACTCAATAGCCTGCTCCCACTTTCTCCCCATATCCTTTGATCCCTTTCACCCCAAGAGCTATGTCTAACTCCTTGAAAACATAAAATGTGTTGGCCTCAACTACTTTCTGTGGTAGCGAATTCCACAGGCTCACCACTCTCTGGGTGAAGAAATTTCTCCTCATCTCAGTCCTAAACGATCTACTGCATATCCTTAGACTGTGACCCCTGGTTCTGAACGGCCCCACCATCAGGAACATCCTTCCTGCATCTACACTGTCTAGTCCTGTTAGAATTCCATAGGTTTCTATGAGATCCCCCCCTCATTCTTCTGAACTCCAGCAAATATAATCCTAACCGACTCAATCTCTCCTCGTATGTCAGTCCCACCATCCCAGGTATTAGACTGGTGAAGCTTCGCTGCATCCCCTCTATAGCAAGAACATCCTTCCTCAGATAAGGAGACCAAAACTGCATACAATATTTCAAGTGTGGTTTCACCAAGGCCCTGTATAGTTGCAGTAAGACATCCCTACTCCTGTACTTGAATCCTCTTGCTATGAAGGCCAACATACCATTTGCCTTCTTTACCACCTGCTGCACCTACATGCTTAACTTCAACGACTGGTGTATGAGGAAACCCAGGTCTCATTGCACATTCCCCTCTCTCAATTTATAGCCATTCATATAATAATCTGCCTTCCTGTTTTTGCTACCAAAGTGGATAACCTCACATTTATCCACATTATATTGTATCTGCCATGCATTTGCCCACTCACTCAGCTTGTCCAAATCACATCTCTGCATCCTCCTCACAGCTCACCCTCCCGCACAGCTTTGTGTCATCTGCAAATTTGGAGAGATTACATTTAGTTCCCTCATCTAAATCTTTAACATATATTGTGAATAACTGGGGTCCCAGCATTGATCCCTGCGGTACCCCACTAGCCACTGCCAGCCATTTGGAAAAAGACCCATTTATTCCTACTCTTTGTTTCCTGTCTGCCAACCAGTTTTCTATCCATCTCAATACACTACCCCTAATCCCATGTACTTTAATTTTACATGCTAATCTCTTATATGGGACTTTGTCAAAAGCCTTCTGAAAGTCCAAATAAACCGCATCCAATGGCTCCCCCTCATCAACTCTACTAGTTACATTCTCAAAAAATTCCAGTAGATTTGTCAAGCATGATTTCCCTTTCGTAAATCCATGCTGACTCTGTCCGATCCTGCCACTATTTTCCACATGCTCAGCTATTAAATCTTTTATAATGGACTCTAGAAGTTTCCCCACTACCGATGTCAGGCTGACTGGTCTATAATTCCCTGTTTACTCTCTGCCTCCCTTTTTAAATAGTGGGGTTACATTAGCTACTCTCCAATCTGTAGGAACTGTTCCAGAGTCTATAAAATCTTGGAAGATGACCACCAATGCATCCACAATTTGTAGGGCAACTTCCTTAAGTACTCTGGGATTATCAGGCCCTGGGGATTTATCGGCCTTCAATACCATCAATTTCTCCAACACGATTTCCCTACTAATACCGATTTCTTTCAGTTTCTCCCTCTCCCCAACATTTCTGAAATGTTATTTGTGTCCTCCTTTGTGAAGACAGAACCAAAGTATGTATTTAGTTGGTCAGCCATTTCTTTGTTCCCCATTATACATTCCCTTTTTTCAGGCTGTAGGGGACCTACATTTGTCTTCACCAATCTTTTTCTCTTCACATACCTATATAAAGTTTTACAGTCAGTTTTTATGTTCCCCGCAAGCTTACTCTTGTATTCTATTTTCCCCTTTTTAATCAACCCCTAGGTCCCCCTTTGCTGATTTCTCAGGTTATGTGAGGTTATCCTCAGGTCTGTTGTTCTTTCTGGCCAATTTGTATGCCTCTTCCTTGGATCGAATACCATTTCGAATTTCCCTTGTACGCCATGGTTTGGCCACCTTTCCTATTTTACTTTTGCACCAGACAGGAATAAACAATTGTTGCATTTCACCCATGTGCTCTTTGAACGTTTGCCATTGCCTGTCCACCATCATCCCTTTAAGTAACGTTTCCCAATCCATCATAGCGAACTCACGTCTCATACCATCGTAGTTTCCTTTATTAAGATTCAGGACCCTAGTCTCAGAATCAACTACTTCACTCTCCATCTTGATGAAGAATTCTATCATATTATGGTCGCTCATCCCCAAGGCACCACTAGATTGCCAATTATTCCTTTCTCATTACACAATACTCCGTCTAGGATGGCCTGTTCTCTAGTTGGTTCCTCAACGTATTGGTCCAGAAAACCATCCTGTATACATTCCAGGAACTCCTCCTCTACGGTATTGTTACTAATTTGATTTGCCCAATCTATATGCAGATTAAAGTCACCCATAATTACAGATGTTCGTTTATTGCTTGCATTTCTAATTTCCTGTTAAATGCCATTCCCAACATCATCACTACAGTATGGGGGTCTATATACAACCCCACTAATGTTTTTTGCCCCTTAGTGTTTCTCAGCTCTACCCATACAGATTCCACATCGTCGGAGCTAATATCTTTCCTCTCTATTGCGTTAATTTCCTCTTTAACCAGCAATGCAACTCCACCTCCTGCCAAATGATGGATATAAGGGAATGGGGAATGTAGAAGAGGCGAGAGTTGAAGAAACAGAATGTTGTAAAATTGGAAGGGATTATGGAGGTAGGAAGGTCACGGTTTTGTACACAAATTAAGAATTTTAAAATTGAGACATTGTTGGACTGGGAGCCATTGCATGTCAGCAAAAACAGGAGTGAAGGGTGGATGGGAATTGGTGTGAGTTAGGTTACAGGCAGCAGAATTTTGGATGACCTCAAAAATATGAAGGGTGGAAGATGGGAGGCTGGCAAGGTACGCATTGGAATAATCGTGTGTAGAGGTAACAAAAGAGTTTTGATAATAAATGGGCTATGGCAGGGGCAGAGACAGGTAGTCACACACTATCCCGACTTGGAACTACTGTAAATCACCACCCTTCACTGTCACTAGGTCAAAATCCTGGAACTCCTACCCTAAAGAGCACCGTGGGTGTACCTACACCAGATGGACTGCAACAGTTCAAGAAAGTCACTCACCACCACCTTCTCAAGGGCAATTAGGGATGGGCAATAAATGCTGGCCTAGGTAGTGACACTAACATCTCACAAATGGAAAAATAAAATTCCATAATAATCCAAGAAATCCATAACTCTTCATTCACAGTTCGCCTTTTCTCTCAAATGTTGGAATAAATAAATGTATTAGAACTGTCCAATGATTATTGGCTAAGTTGGTGTTCTCAGTTTCGTAAGGGTAAAGGAGTTAGAAGGATGCCTTAAAACCACCAAGTGAACTTTCCATCTGGAAAAATTAGAGGGCTCGGCAAACCGTGCAATATATAGCATTTATAAAAGTAGCAGGACTCTGATGGTTTTATTGTTGAACTTGCCAACAATCTCAATATCTATCACTGAAGCAATTTCTTGGACTCAGCAGCAAATTTACAGCTTTCTCTTTTGAATTTAAAGTGCCTGAAACAGTTGTCAGATCATATTAATGGATTTTGTCAGAGAACTGAGAATAAGAGCCCATGCCTTAAATATCAACTACAGTAGGGTGCCTGCAGCCTTTCATTGTTACTTGATTGTTTCTGCCATAACTTCCAATTGTGCTGTGAGATTGATGTGGTGACTCACTTCCTTGCTCAAATTGATGCTCAGACAAAGAACTATGTTTTCACAATGGCCCCACCTAGTTTGATAAGCTTTATGCAGCAACTATTTTGAACCTACCCAAAAGATATATTTAAGCAACACTTAAATTACTGCATGTTTTTCCTGTGGTAAACTACTTTCATGCTGGCTTTTATGGATACATGTTCATTCGTCAATCACTTGCCTCCTTTCAAAAGTCGCAGGATTTTCATCTTGTTGATGGTAATGGTGGAGTGGTGTTGGGGAATTAGTTTATCCTGCTGGGTCACTGTCTATTTGATACCAAAGCTAAAACAGTTAATTTATGGGGACAGTTTGCATAGACAAGGCTTGTATACCCTTAAGTATAGAAGATTAAAAGATAAACGTACTGAGCTGTTTATAGTAATTAAAGGATTTAATAGAGTAGAGAGAAAGAAACTATTTCCTCTAGGGACAGAGTTTAGCATAGGGGGCATTGCCAGAAAATTAGAACAAGGTAGTTGATTTCAGAATGCAGTTCTTCGCACTAAGTGGAGTGGAAATTTGAACTTTCTTTCCCAAAAAGGCTTGAGGCTCAGTCAATCAAAATTTTCAAAATCGAGATTGATAGATTTTTGTTAGGAATCAGTGTTAAGGATTATGGAGCAAAGTCAAGTAAATAGAGCTAGAACGCAGATCAGCCATTGTCTAATTGAATGTTGGAACAAGCTCAAGGCTCCTGTTCCACTTTTCCTATGTACTATTTGCACAGTTACGCCCATCATCTAGCATCACTGTTATTTGACATCAGAAGTGTCTACACAGATACTTAAAGACATTATAGAAAAGAAGCAGCAATAATGGAATATAATTTCTCATATTCAGTGCCAATACTGCCTTACAAATTCCAGCACTGGGAGGGAATTAAACATTAAATAGCCCACCTCTCTGAACATTATTCATTGTGTCCTGAACGATACCTTTTTCCCAAACAGCAAAGGCCCTTTGCTTCTTACATGCCCAGGTAGCATCTAACCCTTTTAAGGTTCCTTGAATCAACTCTTGGTTCCTTCACCCAAATATGAGGCTGGGTCATGAGTGGATCATGACCTATCCCACCAATTTTTTTTTTGTTGAAAAATATACTTTATTCATAAAGTACCTGAAAGAACATTACAAAACATTTCTAAATCGCCATCACAAAAAGTGCAATCAGATTCAACTTTTACACGTGGATCACGAGGTATTTCAATACAATGAATATTACAATCATTTCAATATGGCCATTACAGACAGCCAGACAGTGCAATGGTATCCCACCACTTTGGTTACATAATATTACATATTATTTACAGCACAGAAACAAGCCTAAGCCAGGTTTTATGCTTCGCACAAGCCTCCACCCATCTTACTTCATCTTATCCTATTAACATATCCTTCAATTCCTTTCTCTTTCATCTACATATTTGTCTTCCTTTTAAATGCATCTATGTTTTTTCACCTTAACTACTCCTGTGGTAGTAAGGAAAGTCAGCAATCCTATTAAAAGGCAAATCCCAAACCTACTCTCATTATTTTACACATTGTTGCTTCAAACTACAATTAGCAGTTATACGTCAACAGTCAACAGTCAGGGGTTCCAATTACATCCATGTTAATCTTAAACTGAAGATTTAACTCAAATCCAGGGTGGTTGTACAGTGTGTTAGTGTTTCAGTGCATCAGGGAGTTCCAGGAGGTAAATTTATACCATTTTCTTCCCATTTGGCAACTAGCCAGATTGCAGCTGTGCTTTTAGAGTTTTGAGCAGTGAGTTACTCTTTTGTTCCTGCTATGTTAAGGGAGGACAAGCTATCCTCAGTGACTCTCTCGCGCTTCCTGGTATTCAGCACGAGAATTGTATTAGCTGAAGCCTGGATCAGATTGCTTGCCTGGTCGTTTAATCAGGGATTGCTGTATAATCAATAAGTACTTAAAAGAAAGAAATATTATTTATTTTAGAAATGGCAACAACAAAAGTTAACTAATTTAAACAGATGTCAGATTGTGTTAGTTCAAACTTACATTTGTCTAAAGGCCCTGTTTGTTGGTTAATGCATTCACATTCTCTTCTGATTTAGTACAGCAGTGTCATATTCTTGATCCACATTGTACATGTGTATGATACTAATACATATATGCTATTATTTTGTAGCTCAGTAAAACCAAATTTGATATCATTAGAGTTCAGCCTCAAGAGGCCTGCTATCTACTGCTAGAAAAATAATCTTGCCAAAAAAAAAGAGATAAAGCTGTCCTCTTTTAAACTCCAGTATTAGTTAAATACATCAAGAAAAGTGATAATGTTCACAGGAGGACAAGAAAAGAGAGTTACTCCATCAACATCCACAAGGTGATGAAGCAGGTTCACCCCGACAGTGGCATCTCCTCCAAGGCCATGATCATCATGAGTTCCTTTGTGCGCTATATTGTCAGGAGCAATGAGAGTGATATTTCCTGCCTGGCAAATTACAAAAAGCAATTGACCATCAGTTCAAAGGTGATGTAGACTATTGTGCACCTCCTGCTGCCTGGGGAGCTCACCGCACCAAAAGCGACAAAAGCTCTGACCAAGACATCAGCTCCAAATAAAGCTTTATAATGTAGTGAAAAAAATACACCTATATATATTCTATACAAGACAAATTATTTTGTCGTGGCATGACATCCTGTGACAAATTTTACAACCTTTTGTAAGCTTTGCTGCCCATATATTCATTGTCCATATGTTCATTATCAATGGCTTTATTGTCCGTACCTTTAATGTCCACACCTAGTTGCCTTGAGAAGTTGGTGCTCAATGAAACGTGTTAAAAAATGATTGAGTTCCTAGGCAGGAAAAGTGGACTGTGTATTGCGACCTGAGGTCAAGTATAGACCAGACCGTGCAAGGGTGGCAGGTTTTTGGGCTGGATTTTATGGGGCACCATGTTCCCCTCTTCCCACCCCCCACCCCCCCCACAACTCCCCCCTGCCCACAACCCCACTGATTAAAAAGTCAGTCAGGAGCCCTCCCACGAAAAAGCCAGCTGCCCTGCAGCCATTTTACGCTTGACAGGCATTAATTGGCTCAGGGCGAGACTTCCGCACCCGCTCCCCCCCCTCACCATCTAGGAATGAAGTCCCGCCTTAGAGAGCTACCAGAAAATCCAATTGGCCAGCAGCTCTGTAGTCCCAGCAGCACTAGATTTGATTGGTGGCCACTGCTGGGACGTCAGCCATAACCCAAAGAAGAGGTGGTTTATGGAAGCTGCACAGAAGATAAGTCTAGGCCATCAGCAGAGCCTGGCTGACAGGTCCAATTGAGGGTGATGAGGGAGTTGGGGGGCCTGGGCATAGGGTTAAAGGGATGTATGGCCTTGTGGGGGGATGCCCCTGATAGGCACAGAACCCCCCCAAAGGAGGTTCACCCCTGCCACTGCTCGCCCAGTAAAAGCTGTCAGGCTACCTGTTTGGGCCTGCCCCTCCCACAGGTAAAATAGCGGTGGGGCAGAATGGGACACTTAATTGGCCACTTAAGGGCCTCTATAGGCCCAAAGGCAAGCGGGCCACCTGACAACTCCTCTGTCACTTAAAATGGGAGAAGGTTTGGGGTGGGCCGGAACACAGCGGGCAGGCAATGCACTGCATTTTATGACCCTCTGCCTTCAAACACGCCAGCAGAGGGCTATAAAATCCAGCCCTCTTGTCTGAAGGACATTCATCAACCAGTTATGTGTTTAACAACAATCCGGCAGCTTTCATGGTCATTTTCTGATGCCAAACCACAAATAACCAGATTTATTGTGGATAAAATCCTTTTGAAAATGGGATGGTAAGCAGGTTTTATTTTTTGAATTATATTGTGACCCACTGTCTGCCTGATGTCTTCAGAACTCATTTTTAACCAGGCCTCAAAATGGGCAGCTAGTGCTTACTCCCATTTATAGGACCCCATACAATTTTTAGGTATCAGTGGGCAGGGGCTGCTTCTGAATATAGCAGGGAAGTTTTCCAGCCTGCTCTCAGTGCTTCTAAACATCTCGCCAACCCACTGCCCTCATCCATAATCATTTTGTGATTATATTTCCAGCCTGACTCCATGGCGGAGCTACTGCATTTTTCATTGATTGGCGAGCTGGCCATCAACACCTTGCTGACAATTGGCAGCTCATCAATCACATGGAAATGTAGTTTGACCATGAAAATGGTTTAGGTCTCACTGGAGCTACTGGGTAGTCTGAGTGGTGAGAAGGTGGTAGTGAGCTGCCTTCTTGAACCACTGCAGTCCATGTGGTGTAGATACACCCACAGTGCTGTTAGGAAGGGAGTTCCAGGGTTTTGACCCAGTGACACTGAAGGAACGGTAATATATTTCCAAGTCAGGATGGTGAGTGACTTGGAAGAGAACTTCCAGGTGGTGGTACTCCCATCTATCTGCTGCCCTTGTCCTTCCAAATGGTAGTGGTCGTGGGTTTGGAAAGTGCTGTTGAAGAAGCCTTGGTCAATTCCTGCAGTGCATCTTGTAGATGGTACACACTGCTGCTACTGTGCGTCGGTGGTGGAGGGAGTGAAAGTTTGTGGATGTGGTGCTAATCAAGCGGGCTGCTTTGTCCTGGACAGCGTCAAACTTCTTGAGTGTTGTTGGAGCTGCACTCATCCAGGCAAGTGAGGAGTATTCCATCGCACTCTTTACTTGTACCTTGTAAATGGTGGACAGGCTTTGGGGAGTCAGGAGGTGAGTTACTCATCGCACAATTCCCAGCCTCTGAGCAGCTCTTGTAGCCAGTGTATTTATATGGCTAGTCGAGCTCAGTTTCTGGTCAATGGTAACCCCCAGGATGTTGATATTGGGGGATTCAGTGATGGTAATGCCATCAAACATCAAGGGGCAATGATTAGATTCTCCCGTGTTGGAGATGGTCATTGCCTGACACTTTTGTGGTGCAAACATTACTTGCCACTTGTCAGCCCAAGCCTGGATATTGTCCAGGTCTTGCTGCATTTGGACATGGGCTACTTCAGTGTCTGAGGAGTTGTGAATGGTGCTGAACGTTGTGCAATCAACAACGCACATCCCCACTTCTGGTCTTATGATGGAAGGAAGATCATTTATGAAGCAGCTGATGATGGTTGGGCTGAGGACATTACCCTGAGGAACACACTCAGTGATGTCCTGGAGCTGAGATGACTAACCTCCAACAACCACAACCATCTTCCTTTGTGCTATGTATGACTCCAACCAGTGGAGAGTTTTCCCCCTGATTCCCATTGACTCCAGTTTTGCTAGGGTTCCTTGATGCCACACTTGGTCAAGTGCTGCCTTGATGTCACTCTCACCTCATCCCAGGAGTTTAACTCTTTTGTCCATGTTTGGACCAAGGCTGTCATGAGGTCAGGAGCTGAATGACCCTGGTGGAACCCAAACTGGGCATCAGTGAGCAGGTATTGCTAAACAAGTGCTGCTTGATAGCACTGTTGATGACCCCTTCCATTATTTTACTGATGATCGAAAGGAGCCTAATGGGGTGGTAATTGCCTGGGTTGGATTTCTCCTGCTTTTTGTGTACAGGACATACTTGGGAAATTTTCCACATAGCCAGTTAGATGCCAATGTTGTAGCTGTGCTGGAACAGCTTGGCTAGGGGCGTGGCAAGTTCTGAAGCACAAGTCTCCAGTACTACTGCTGGAATATTGTCAGGGCCCATAGCCTTTGCAGTATCATATGCCTTCAGCCATTTCTTGATATCACATGGAATGAATTGAATTGGCTGAAGACTTGAATCTGTTTTGCTGGGAACTTCTGGAGCAGGCCGAGATGGATCATCTACTCAGCACTTTTGTCTGAAAATTGTTGCGAATGCTTCAGCCTTATCTTTTGCACTGATGTGCTGTGCTCCTCCATCATTGAGGATGGGGATATTTGTGGAGCCTCCTCCTCCATTGAGTTGTTTAATTGTCCACCACCATTCATGACAGGATGTTGCAGGACTGCAGAGAGCTTAGATCTCATCCGTTGGTTGTGGGATCGCTTAGCTCTGTCTATCACTTGCTTCTTATGCTGTTTGGCATGCAAGTAATCGTGTGTTATAGCTTCACCAGGTTGACACCTCAATGCCATTAAATGTCAAAGGGATTCACTCTTGTTGGAGATGGTCATCACTTTGTAATTGTGGAGCATGGATGTTAATTGTGCCTTATCGGCCCAAGCATAAACATTATCCAGGTCTTACTTCATGTGAGCACAAACTATTTCAGTTTCTGAGGAGTTGCAAATGGAATTGAACACTGCAGAATCATCGGTTAACACCCCTATTTCTGTCCTTATGATGGAGGTATATAGAGATGAAGCAGTTGAAGATTGTTGGGCCTTGGACGCTGCCCTGAGGTACTCCTGTAGCAATTTCATGTTAAGAGCATCCACAACTATCCTCCTTTGTGCTAGATTTAACTCCATAATCTCCACTTGACCATAATCCCTAACCTCATGGCCTGGCATATCCTTCACTCCACCTTTGCCATCAAGCCAGGGACCTACCAGCCACTGGACAGTTTTGCCCTGTCCCTCATTGACTTCAAATTTGCTGGGCTCCATGATACCATATTTGGTCAAGTTCTGCCTATGGATGTGGATGTTTGTGAAACCTCTTCCTTTTCCCATTAGTTGATAAATTGTCCACTGCCATTCATGCCTATATATGGCAGGACTGCAAAACAGTCATCTGATTTGTTAATTGTGGGATTGCTTAGTTCTGTCTATAGTATGCTGCTTCCACTCTTTAGTATGCATGAAGTCCTGTGGTGCAGCTTCACCAGGTTAGCACCTAATTTTTAGATATGCCTGGTGCTTCTCCTGGCATGCTTTCCTGCACTCCTCATTGAACCAGGGTAGGTCCTTGGCTTGATGGCAAAGGTAGAGTGAAGGATATGCCAGGCCATGAGGTTAGGGATTATGGTCAAGTACAATTCTGTTGCTGCTGCTAACCCATAGTGCCTCATGGATGCTCAGTTTTGAGCTGCTAGATCTGATCTGAAACTATTCTGTTCAGCACAATGGTAGTCCCACGCAACATGATAGAGAGTAATCTGATACCATGACACTTCATGGAGTACAGAATCAATGCTGAGGACTCCCAAGGCAACTACCTCCCAACTGTATATCATTGTGCCACCATCTCTTGTGGATCTGTCATGGAAGTGGGACAGGACATAACCAGTGATGATAATGGAGGCGCCTGGGACATTTTCTTAAAGGCTTGATTGTATGAGCATCTTTATGTTAGACTGCTAAGTAGTCTGTAGAACAGCTCTCTCAATTTTGGCACAAGTCCTCAGATGTTAGTGAGGAGTACAGGAGGACTTAGCAGGGTCAACTGGGCTGGATTTGCCTTAATTTCTGGTGCCCAGGTCAGTAAGGTGATCCATCTCATTTTATTCTTCTTCAACTAGTCTGTCGTGGAGCTGAGTGGCTTGCTAGCCCTTTTCAGAGGGAAGTTAAGAGTCAACAGTATTGCATTGGGTCTGGAGTCACATGTAGGCCAGACCAGATAACAACAGCAGCTTTCCTCTCCAGAAGGTCTTTAGTCAACCAGATGGGTTTTTAAACAACAATCGGCAGTTTCCTGGTCACCATGATTGAGAAAATATTTTTATGCTAGATTTTATTTAATTAATTGAATGTAGATTTCCACATGCCATGGTGGGATTTGAACTAATGTCTATGCAGCATTCTTCCAGGCCTCTGGAAGAATGCTGCATAGACATTACTGGTCCAGTAAAATAGCCGCTATGTCATTGTTCCCATCAACTCAATTCACAGATGAATTATTGTAATTGCAGGACATTCTAAACTGTGTTATCATAGAGAGCACAGGCCATGGTTTGCCTACTGACTATCTTAGTTACATCTTAGCTTTTGGAATTGGAGAGTTCCTTTGATAATAATACCCATGCATTGGCTTTCAGGTTTTTGGATGGTTATCGGAAGTGGGAGAAAAGTTGAATGTTTCCGTTCCTAGACCAGGGCTGCTGCAGCCAATTGTCCAATTGCCAAGATAGATAAAGAAAAATAATTATTCAAGAGCCTAAGGCAGCTAGGAAAGAGTGGGAACAGTTAGGTGAGAAGGTGACTATTCTTATCACTTGCCTGCTGCTCTCAAAAACAATTCCAGTATAGAAAAGAAAGAACGTGCCATAATATAGTGCTTTTCACAACTTCAGGATGTCCCAAAGTGTTTCACAGCCAATAAATTACTCTTAAAGTGCAGTCACTGTTGCAACAAAGTTGTAACATAAAAGTGTTTTTTAATCAGCAGAAAGGTAAATATTGGATGTAAATTCTATTGATTCCCATCCCTGTTTGCCATTAAGATACCCATTTCTTAACATAGAAAACTATTAACTGAGTAGAAGCATGGTACATGAGAATCATTTGCCTTTGATTCAATGTGATAAACATTGCTTTAAATAACAAAGGACATACTAAAGCATTCACACTTGTGTTTATGGTATCAAATCTTCCTGAGGGTCATCCTGTCATTCACATGCAACCTGACCCTTTAGTTATTCTGGTGATGAGGATGTTCATGGGACATAACTATTTATGTTTTCAGTTGCTCACCAATATTAGACTCCTTTGAATTCCATCAGCCAATGCTTTATATTTTGTTTCTGTATTTTGGTGCAGGGTTATTTTGGGGGAACACATTTCAGTTTCTCTCATTTCCTTTGTGAAGAGGAAACAAAACATAGTTTCACAGTGATGTGAAGCAAATGAGGTGACTCAAGGCTGAGGTTTGAAAGTACCCAAGTCTGAGATAATTAAAAAGGCTAACAAAATATTAATGATTATTAAGGAAACTTGGTTATCTTTCAGCTCCAAGGGCCTGGCTTTCAAATTCAATCCAGGTTAATGAGATTAAAAAATCTCTGTTAGCTGTGGGATTCTTACATGAATGGGGCAAGGTGATGTACAGCAAAAGCTCTGGTATTATTTTTATTTACGGAAACTAAGCCAATGGACACAGTGGGACACCAAAATTGAAAAATATAAAGGAAGATTCATTCATATAGGATATGTCACGAAGTAGCATTTAGTGGATCCCAAGCCTAGGTTTCAATGGTTCGTAAACCATTATTGGTTCAATAATAAACTGCAGAAATATAGAACAAACTTTCCTTCCCAATGAAATGTTTTGGCATTCACATTGAGATTGTGCAATTTTTATTTGGCACCAATTTGAAGAAACAAGAAAGAAGAAACAAGCCTTGATAAATTATATTTTAATTCTAAAGAACCTTGACTGAAATTGCTCTGCTTCCCAGAATCATAACTGGTCTATTCGTATACTGGCTTCCTGGATTTTAAAGATTAAATTCTGACCTCTGCTGCCATGGAAATTCTGCACATCACTGACTAGCAGATAATCCTTGTGCCCAGTATTGTGATCATTTGAATATGATTACAAAAGAACTGTCCACATGTGGGATGGTGTATTATGTGCCACCTCGTATGTTGGATGGGAAATCCGATTGGTGAGGAAAATGGGTGGGAATGCAATGGATTGCGTCCTCTTCCTGTTTCTCACCTGTCCTTTCAGTTTGATGCACAAACTCAGCAGAAGGTCCTAGTTGTTATGTTTAGGTATGGAGCTGCAATTTGTAATGAATATTGCATTTGTTCCAAATCCTCAAGCTGCTGACACATATACACTAAATCTACTGAAATGAAAAATGCTCCCTGTTTGACAATGGAGAATAATAATTCAGTGACATTTGTGAAACAGGACTTGTTAATATAAGAAAGCATTGTGTAAATTGCATATAATATAGCATGCATTGTTTGAGATCTTGTATGTGAAAACTAATAGAAGCAGATTGTGGGAATGATAAAATATATTTTCTAGTCACTAAATTCAGTAATATAGAAAGGAACAAGTGTGAGGGCACCAGAAAATCTGTCTCAGATCTATTCAGGAAGATTTGGCCACATTAGGTCAATTATGATTTATTGGCGTCCCTTTTAAGCCAGCCTGCACTGGTCTTGTCAAAAAAGGACACAGAGCTCAATTAAAGATGGAAATACACTGAAAAGCAACCTAGCACAATTTTTTACCCACCTAGAACCTTGCAGGGCAGATACAAAGAAAACTCCATAAGCACCGAAGCTCTTTAAGGCTGCGAGACATCTTAGCTTTAACTTTTACCTTCCATTTTTATAGCATGTTTTTATACTGTATTCTGTTGCTTATTTTTGTTGAATTTTGTTTGCTTTTTTTTCCTTTCCTATTAGCATTTAATATTTATGCACTTAAAGTAGCTAAATGTTGTGTTTTTAATGGGTAAAGAAAAACACAGGCAGCCCAAAAAGATAGAAACTGGACTGATGACAGGCCTACCAACCTTTAAATTTTGAACCATCTTGAGGAACTAACTCTCCAAATCATAAACATTGAGGCTATAGAGTGGATCAGGGAGGGCTCAGTGGCATTCTTGTCCTTCAAACTCACTTGCTCAGTAGCGCACAAGCTCATCTGCCCATTCTCGCCTTGGGATTGTGTGCAGCTCCATTTCAAGGAGACAGTATGTGAATACCTGTCCTTTTCCTCCTTGTTTAGGGGATGATGTACCTGTCAGAAGAGATGATCAGGAAGCTGGACCATTGCACAGGCATCTGTCATGCACTCCTGATCATGAAAGCATTACCTCAAATACATCCACCTAACAGGAATCAGATAAAGGGGGTGAGGAGGGGGCACCAAATA
Source organism: Cetorhinus maximus (assembly GCF_964194155.1). Taxonomy (NCBI): domain Eukaryota; kingdom Metazoa; phylum Chordata; class Chondrichthyes; order Lamniformes; family Cetorhinidae; genus Cetorhinus; species Cetorhinus maximus. The sequence continues at coordinate 99,407,512 of NC_135885.1, forward strand.
GAGCACATGGGAAAAATCAGCAAGTTGAAGTAACAAGTGGAGGAGAAGCTTTACAGTGAATGAAGTCCCCGCTTGCCATTGCAATATTTCATTGGGCAGGCACGCGATGATATCCGATGCACACCCGCCATTAATTAACGGGCCACTTAAGGCCCTTGAGGTGCCAATCAACGGCGATTTTTCGGTGCCCATACGATCTTCGGGTTGACGCACAGCTGCAATGGGCAGGCGGGTAGGACACATTTATATAAACCTCATCCATGGGCGGGATAAGAGGGCTCAGTGGGGTCGCGAGTGTGCTCTGTCAAATATTGATTTTTCAAAGTTACTGATACTTGCCTGTGCGATCTGCAATACTTCAAAATGCATACCAGCTGCTTGCACTGGACTCACAACCTACAGGTCAGCACTCTGCAGTGAAGAATCTTTTTTGGGCCTGCATGTTTCAGGAAACCTTCCCTTAGCCTGGGAATGGGAGCTGAACTCTCCACTGGAGGCACCTCCTCTGAGAAGGAAGGGAGGGCTTGAAGGAGGAGGAGGCCAGGAGTACACATTCAGCCTCCAGGGGAGCCACCTTTGGGAGGACAGGTGCAGGCACAAGGGGTGCAGGGCCAAGAGGTAGTCCAAGGCAGAAGGAGCCGCAGAAGACGTCACTGTTCTGCTGCCAGGGGATACAGACGGCGAAGCAGCTACCTCAATATGTCTGAGGTGCAGTGCTGAAGGAGGCTCTGTCTCTCAAGGGAGACAGTCAACTATATCTGTCAGATGATTGGGCCTGAGATCTCCATGAACTGTATGGGTGAACACCCCATGCCAGTGGCTCTGAAGTTCACAGCTGCCCTCAACTTCTATGCCTCTGGCTCCTTCCAGGGGTCGATGGGTAATCTTTGCGGTGTCTCCCAATCAGCTGTCCACACTCGTGTCAAGCAGGTTACAGACGCTTTGTTCAGGCGTGCATTGACCTTCACCCACTACCGTGTTGGGACCAGGCAAGTCAGGCACAGCGAGCCAGAGGCTTCATGGCCATTGCTGGCTTCCCCCGTGTCCAGGGTGCTATAGACTGTACACATGTGGCCATCAAGGCGCCAGCAGGTGAGCCCAGTGCCTTCGTCAACAGGAAGGGCTTCCACTCCATGAACGTGCAGATAGTGTGTGATCACAAGATGCTGATTCTACAAGTCTGTGCAAGGTACCCAGGCAGCTCCCACGATGCCTACATCCTCAGATACTCCCAGGTGCTGGGACTCTTCAATATCCAGCCCGGCTTGTTGGATGGCTGTTGGGTGACAAGGGCTATCCCCTCAGAAGGTGGCTCATGACGCCTCTCTGACATCCAAGAACAGAAGCAGAGCAGCGGTAAAATAGGAGCTACGCCTCCACAAGGGCTGTGGTGGAGAGAGCTATCGGTCTTCTCAAAATGCGCTTCCGATACCTGGGCCGTTCAGGGGGCGCACTCCAGTACCCTGCAGTGTGTCGCTGATAGTAGTTGCATGCTGTGTTCTCCACAATCTTGAGCTGGAATGGGGGGACACCGTGGACAATGAACTTGTAGACGCAGTGGCTTTGGCTACACACGATGAGTCCAGCAGTGAGTCCGAGGATGAGCATGCACAGGGAAATGCTGAGGGGGCAGACGTTGACTGGGAATGCTCCAGGGAGGCAGGGACACCCGGGAGGCTTTAATTGAATGAACCTTCAGCTAGTACACCACATATGGATGTCCAGGACAAGCCTGTGCTGCAGCCTCCATACTCGATACCTAAGTGCAAAATCTGCCTGGATAGGAACATTAACTAAGGGCCTTGTTAATAAAGCTGAATGTCCCACAAATCACTCATAACATTATTGGTAACCATCCACCTGCAGAAGAAAAGAGGCTCCCTCAGCCATGGTGACATGTCTGAATTTAATATTACAACAAAAGGAACTTAAGAAAACAAAATGACAAAGTTGTTAAACATCACACCAACTCATACAGACCTCATTGTAGGCCAACACAAAAGCAACAGTGACAAAGCTGTGGTGTGCCTAAGGTGCCTTATGTTTACGTTTTTAGGTGCTATGTCTTGGTGCTGCCCCCTCGCTGGGAGTGGCATCTGAGACAGCCTGCTGACTCTGCTGTCCTGTTGGACTCGATGACCTTGGCGGCCGTCCTCTGGCCTGTGGAGCCTGTGCTGGCCCCACTTGGGAGGGAGCTGCCAGTTCCACAGCTGGCATCTACCCAGTCATTGCAGCCTAATCAGATGGTCACTGGCAGAGGGGCAGAGAAGCTGCTGCCCTCATCCGGAGCACCCTGAGAGGAGTCCGCAGAGACGACAGGCAGCTGCTGCACCGACATGAGGTTGCTTCTGACATCCCTGCTCACCGTGGATGGATGGACACCAAGCTGGGAAACTTGGTGCCCAGGCCACCTCCCACACTGGCACTGACCAGCTGAGGTTAATGTCGATGTGAGGGCTTGCTGGACTGAGCGCATCCCCGGGAAGCCTTGATGGGTCTCCTGGAGGAGCCTCTCTATGAGAGTCTCCACTCTCTCCATGGGGACGCATGGCGCTCGGCCATGAGGCTCAGTGCATCAGCGATAGTCCATGTAGACTCCTCTACACGGATACCAAGCCAAGCATAGTCTCATGTATCGCCACCAGATGCTCTCGAACACCCTACCGCATTTCCTGCATTTGATGCGTTGTGGATAACTGTAGAGGCACATCATCAGGCACCAACTGAGCATGTGCTTGGTCCCCTGCAGTCGTCCTCCTGCTGGCGCCTTGGGCACTCTCTGTCTCTGCCAGCTCCTCCAGCAACTGTGAAGTGCCTTCATTGCTGTGCCCCAGGACAGTAGCTGAAGTTCTAACTCCCACCGAGGTGCTAGTATCTGCGCTGGTGCCTGCCTGGCAGAGATGGTGTGACGCTGGTGAGTCCATGACTTCAGGGCCCTCAGGTGTGAGAGGGGGCCCCTGCTGCTCCTCCCCCTGGCCCTGCTCCACTGATGCTGAAAGGAAGAACAAGGACATTGGATCAGCTAATGTGGAACAATGTCAATGTGCATCCCCTGTTCCCCGGATTATTATGCGTTCATCCTTCCATAAGCAATGGTCAAGCCATGTTGCAAACTTCAATCACTAAACATTCAGCACTGCCATGGCGTTTGGGAGAACAATGGTGACCTCACTGCTGGGCAAACATACCTGCCTGTGGCACCCCAGCCTCACCAACACCGGTGGACCTGGGCGCATGGCACCTCTCCAAATCTAGACCCCCCTGCTCGAAGCGGCTGAGAACCGCCAACTGGGCTGGCCCTCTGCTAGTCCTCACCCGTTTGGTGACATTATGTGCATTCTTCTCCCGAAAAGCTGAGAAGAGCATTGATTGGTGCTACTTATACCTGGATTCCCTTCACGGACAGCCCACCCCAGCCATAGTGGGACATTGCAGGGCTCCAGTATCTCCTCACCCCACTGCTGCTGAACACTCACACAAAGATGCTAGGCCTGTCCCCCTCCCGCCCCACCCCCTTGGCCAAATGCTGCCTACATCACATTAGACACCACATGGTCTAACCTTCCAGAGCAAGGAGGCGCAAGCACGTGGAGCGCAGAGGAGAGCAGATCGATCGGTGCCACGCCACCTTGAAGCTCCCCTCCCAGCATCTCATCACCCTGACTTTGACATGCCCTGGAGTTCCAGCACTGCGCCTAGGTGCAGCTCCTCCAGGTTGCCCCCAAAACAGTCATGTTGGTCTTGGTGTACCACATGCTGCGGGTGCAGAACCCATCTGCCCACCACCCTCTCAAGGTGACCTAGGCATGGGCAATATCTGCTGGCCCACCCAGCGAAGGACAAATGCCGTCAATAATTCAATGCAGTCACCACACTCAGACTTGGGGAGTTGGGGGTTGTGGAGGGGTGTGTGGCGCCATAGGGAAAGCCTACCTGCTGGGTTACGTGACCAATGCCAACATTGTCCTTGCCCTTCCCAAGCGCAACAGGTCATTGAAGAGCTTGCAGCACTGGATCCAGGTGCGTTGCACCATGTCGCAGGAGCGCACGATCTCTGCCACCTCCTCCCAGGCACATTTATTCATGTAAGGGGGCAGGAAAATGAGGGGCACAGTGCCCCCCTGTCCTACCCTCCTGCCTGGCCTGTTCAGCAGCAGCACTCTGGGGAGCCCTTCCACTGGCCATGGTTCACAGCCTTTGAAAGGCTGCAGCAGCTTTTTAAAATGGGCTGCCAAGTCACCATTGGACTCGGCGGTCATTGCAGTCCTGCCGATGCCTACCCACTCCTGCTGTCCTCGGGAGCTGTGATTCACACTGGGCAGGCCTTAATTGACCCGCCCGCGTAAAATGGTGGCACAGACCCGATCACGAGCTGCAATCGGGTCCGCGGTTGCCCGCGCCCGCTCCCGCACTGCCCACCTGACAGGCAGAAAATTCTACCCCAAGAGTCAGTGTAGGTCAGTGAACACAGTGGTGAGGGGTGAATAGGATTAGTGCACGTTAGGTTTTGGCTTGTATGGTCTTGGCTGAGCTTAAGTTTATGGAGGGTGGAAATGGGAGGCCAGTTAGAAGACAGGAATTGTTGAATCTGGACGTAACAAAGATATAAGAGGGTATTAGTAGTTGATGGGCTGAGACAGAAATGGAGCTAGTAACTTTAATTGAGAGTGTTGAAATTTTCCTCATTCAGAAGATAAAAGGTGTACTTCACCTATTAAATGTAGGATACCTGAGATAAAGAAGTCCACTTTGTTATATGTATGATAGTTACATTAATACATTTGTTTAATTAACTCAATGAATTGGGAAAATGAACATTTGGTGCAGACATTGAATGTTGAATTTTGTTCTCCATTACCAAAGAGATTGCATAGCATAACAGTTCCAGCAGATGAGAAATGTGCTGGAACTATTGTCAAGTTTTATCCAGTAAATGTATCTGATAAGGGACAAAGGTAGACCAGGTTGATGCCCTTCAACTATGTATTATAATCCCCATACAGACTGGTAACTTAAAAAATATATTTGAACTTCCTGTGAATAGCTGAAATGACATGACCAGATTTCAAGATTTAAGACTTTTACTGCAACACATAAACCAAAAGCAATGCTAACGAAATACTATTTCAATAGGCAGCTTATACTCTAAACTACAGAAAAGATCACCCATTTAACATTTAAAATGATAAAAAAAATCTTTCTCCATGGTTATACTTATTCTATCCCTTAAGTAGACACCTCATTCTCCAGGAACCAGTTCAAAGTGATTTTTTGCTCCTTTTCTCTTTTCCAGCAGATAACTTCTAACCCCCAAACTGATTTTCATGGTGCTGGTTACTCTGGAGATCCCTCCCTCTAGCTAAAGCTAGGCAAATCTACCAGTTTAATTTAAACCTACATGACCTTGGTCTCTTCAGTCCGAGCATGAGATCCCACTTGCATTTTGCATGGTGAACAATGGAAAAATTGTTGATTCTGTGCCTCTGATCTCTCTCTCTGTCTTGCACACTGACTCTGTTTGTGAGGTTCTGTGATATTTTTAGGAACTCCCGCAAACTGGTCCTACAATGGGTACTTATGGAAGCTTCCACACTCTGCACTGGAGTGCTGCTTTGGGCTGCAGTAGAGTGCTTAAGTTGGACTTTGGTGACTGAGGGAGTTTGGTGAGGAGGGAACAAGGTGATCCTTTGAGTACCGTAAGTACAGTCAGGTAAGTATTTACTACTTTTATCACTTATAGTTTTTAAGGTCTTATTTTCTGGTTCATGGTTTGTAAGGGCTATATTCTGTAACAACGAGGAGCAGGGAAGAAGGGCCCCAGAGTAATTGATATTATTTGATATTAAGTATCTTCCAAAAGGTTTAATTTAATTTAAAGGGGTAAGTCATGGCAGGAGAGCTCAAAGCTCCTCCTGCTCTATGTGGGAAGCCGGGAACATTTCCAGTGCACGGGGCCAGCATGTGTGTGGGAAGTATCTCCAGCTGCAGCTCCTGGAAGCCCAGGTTTCGGATCTGGAGCGGTGGCTGGGGACACTGTGGAACATTCCATAAGGTGGAGAGTATTGTGGATAGCACATATAGAGAGGTGGTCACACCGCAGGCTAAGAGTCCACAGGTAGGAATGGAATGGGTGACCACCAAGCAGAGCAAGAGGACTAGGCAGGCAGTGCAGGAATCTCCTGTGGCTAGTCCCCTGTAAAACAGATATACCGCTTTGAATACTGTTGAGAGGAATGGGGTCTCAGGGGAAAGCAGCAACAGCCAAATTCATTGCAACACAGTTGGCTCTGCTGCACAAGGGAGGAGTAAAAAGTGTAGGAACACAATAGTTATAGGGGATTCAATTGTAAGGGGAATAGATAGGCATTTCTGTGGCCACAAACGAGACTCCAGGATGGTATGTTACCTCCCTGGTGCTAGGGTCAAGGATGTCTCAGAGTGGCTACTGGACATCCTGAAGGGGGAGGGTGAACAGCCAATGGTCATGGTACACATTGGTACAAATGACATAGGTTAAAAAAAGGGTTGAGGTCTTAAAAGCAGAACATAGAGAGTTAGGAAGTAAGTTGAAAAGTAGGACCTCAAAGGTAGTGATCTCAGGATTACTACCAGTGCCACGTGCTAGTCAGAGTAGAAATAGCAGGATATATCGGATGAATACATGGCTGAAGAGCTGGTGTGAGGGGGAGCGTTTCATATTCCTGGGACATTGGGACCGGTTCTGGGGGAGCTGGGACCAGTACAAACTGGACAGGTTACACCTGGGCAGGACCGGGACTGATGTCCTAGGGCAAATATTTGCTAGAGTGGTTGGGGAGGGTTTAAACTAAAATGGCAAGGGGATGGGAACCTATGCAAGGGGTCAGAGGAGAGGGAATCAAGGACAAGAATAAAAGACATAAAGGGGAATAAGAAAAGCAATAGGCAGAGAAATCAAGGGCAAGAATCAAACAGGAGCTCAGTGAAAAATAGTGGGAACGGGACAAGTAATGTTAAAAAGACAAGCCTTAAGGCTTTGTGCCTTAACGCAGGGAGCATTCGCAATAAAGTGGATAAATTAACCACGCAAATAGATGTAAACAAATATGATACAGTCGGGATTACGGACACATGGCTGCAGGGTGACCAGGGATGGGAATTGAACATCCAGGGGTATTCAGTATTTAGGAAGGACAGACAGAAAGGAAAAGGTGGTGGAGTTGCATTGCTGGTTAAAGAGGAAATAAACGCAATAGCGAGGAAAGATATAGCACCGACGATGTGGAATCTGTATGGGTAGAGCTGAGAAATACTAAGAGGCAAAAAACATTAGTGGGGGTTGTATATAGACCCCCAAACTGTAGTGATGATGTTGGGAATGGCATTAAACAGGACATTAGAGATGCATGCAATAAAGGAACATCTGTAATTATGGTTGACTTTAATCTGCATATAGATTGGGCAAATTAAATTAGTAACAATACCGTAGAGGAGGAATTCCTGGAGTGTATACTGATGGTTTTCTGGACCAATACGTTGAGGAACCAACTAGAGAACAGGCCATCCGAGACTGGGTATTGTGTAATGAGAAAGGAATAATTGACAATCTAGTTTTGCGAGGCCCCTTGGGGATGAGCGACCATAATACGATAGAATTCTTCATCAAGATGGAGAGTGACGTAGTTGATTCTGAGACTCGGGTCCTGAATCTTAATAAAGGAATCTACAATGGCATGAGATGCGAGTTGGCTATGATGGATTGGGAAACGTTACTTAAAAGGGTGATGGTGGATAAGCAATGGCAAACATTCAAAGAGCACATAAGGGAACTGCAACAATTGCTTATTCCTGTTTGGCACAAAAGTAAAACAGGAAAGGTAGCCAAACCGTGGCTTACAAGGGAAATTCGAAATAGTATTCGATCCAAGGAAGAGGCATACAAATTGGCCAGAAAAAACATCAGACCTGAGGATGGGGAGCAGTTTAGAATTCAGCAAAGGAGGACCAAGGGATTGATTAAGAAGGGGAAAATAGAGTATGAGAGTAAGCTTGCGGGGAACATAAAAACTGATTGGAAACGTTTATATAGGTATGTGAAGAGAAAAAAATTGGTGAAGACAAATGTAGGTCCCTCACTGTCTGAAACAGGGGAATGTATAATGGGGAACAAAGAAATGGCTGACCAGCTAAATACATACTTTAGTTCTGTCTTCACAAAGGAGGACACAAATAACATATCAGAAATGTTGGGGAGCACAGGGTTTAGTGAGAGGGAGGAACTGAAAGAAATCTGTATTAGTAGGGAAATGGTGTTGGGGAAATTGATGGGATTGAAGGCCGATAAATCTCCAGGGTCTGATAATCTACATCCCAGAGTACTTAAGGAAGTGGCCCTAGAAATAGTGGATGCATTGGTGGTCATCTTCAAAGATTCTATAGACTCTGGAACAGTTCCTATAGATTGGAGAGTAGTTAATGTAACCCCACTATTTAAAGGGAGGTAGAGAGAAAACAGCAAATTATAGACCAGTCAGCCTGACATCGGTAGTGGGGAAAATTCTAGAGTCCATTATAAAAGATTTAATAGCTGAGCACTTGGAAATCAGTAACAGAATCAGACAGAGTCAGCATGGATTTACGAAAGGGAAATCATGCTTGACAAATCTACTGGAATTTTTCGAGGATGTAACTGGTAAAGTTGATGAGGGGGAGCCAGTGAATGTGGTCTATTTTGACTTTTAGAAGGCTTTTGACAAAGTCCCACATAAGAGATTAGCGTGTAAAATTAAAGCACATGGGATTGGGGGTAGTGTATTGAGATGGATAGAAAACTGGTTGGCAGACAGGAAACAAAGAGTAGGGAATAAACAGGTCTTTTTCTGTATGGCAGGCAGTGACTAGTGGGGTACCGCAGGGATCGGTGCTGGGACCCCAGCTATTCACAATATATATTAATGATTTAGATGAGAGAACTAAATGTAATATCTCCAAATTTGCAGATGGCACAAAGCTGGGTGGTAGGGTGAGCTGTGAGGAGGATGCAGAGATGCTTCAGTATGATTTGGACAAGCTGAGTGAGTGGGAAAATACATGGCAGATGCAGTATAATGTGGATAAATGTGAGATTATCCACCTTGATAACAAAAACAGGAAGGCAGATTATCTGAAAGGCTATAAATTGAGAGAGGGCAATGTGCAACGAGACCTGGGTGTCCTCGTACACCAGTTGCTGAAGGTAAGCATGCAGGTGCAGCAGGCGGTCAAGAAGGCAAATGGTATGTTGGCCTTCATAGTGAGAGGATTCAAGTACAGGAGCAGGGATGTCTTGCTGCAATTATACAGGGCCTTGGTGAGACCACACCTGGAATATTGTGTGCAGTTTTGGTTTCCTTATCTGAGGAAGGATGTTCTTGCTATAGATGGAGTGCAATGAAGGTTTACCAGACTGAATCCTGGGATGGCAGGACTGACATATGAGGAGAGATTGAGTCGGTTAGGTTTATATTCACTGGAGTTCAGAAGAATGAGGGGGGGATCTCATAGAAACCTGTAAAATCCTAACAGGGCTAGACAGGGTAGATGCAGGATGGATGGGGGAGTCCAGAACCAGGGGTCACAGTCTAAGGGTACGGGGTAGACCATTTAGGACTGAGATGAGGAGAAATTTATTCACCAAGAGAGTATTGAGCCTATGGAACTCGCTACTACAGAAAGTAGTTGAGGCCAAAACATTGTATGCTTTCAAGAAGGAGTTAGATATAGCTCTTGGGGCGAAAGGGATCAACGGATATGGGGAGAAAGCAGGAGCAGGTTATTGAGTTGGATGATCAGCCACGATCATAATGAATGGCGGAGCAGGCTCGAAGGGCTGAATGGCCTACTCCTGCTCCTATTTTCTATGTTTCCATGTTTCAATGTTCCTCTCCCTGGTAAAATGAATCACATGGGCCTTGTATCCATGTAGAAATATTAATTAGCTGTCCTCTACCCAAATTCATTGTTTCCCAAGGCACGCAAGGTGTAGCTTGGCATATTTAACCCTGCAGACTGCTGGTCAGTGAAAGGGTGTGGGTTGCCTCATTCCCAGGCTCCCTATGCCAATCAGAGGCCTGCCCATAGTTTTGCCTCCCAATGTCCACCCTCCCGGCCCCTCCCCCCAACCCTGTCCAACATGCCCTCCCACCCTGCTCATGAGTTCATGGACTTAACTTCATGGTTCCTCTTCCCAGACCTCTGCAACGCCAGCAGTGGCCACCAACCCTGATGTGGAGCAGAGCTGCTGGCCTCCGATTGGTCAGCAGCTCTATGAGGGGGGACTTCCTATTGGAGTCAGACTTAAATCCCATCTCACAATAATTAAAGAGCCATTGTCTGAAAAATTAAGGTGTGGTTAGTCGCCAAAGGGAGGCAGACTCAGTCCTGACATTTACGCTGGGGTGCGGGGTGCCCATCCGCGGCATATAATCCAGCCCTATACTCCAATTGAGGCTGAATTGATGTTTTATATAAGTTTGTCATAATTCCCTTGCTTTTGCACACCTATTTGGAGAGCCCAGCATTCTGTATGCTTTATTAACTGCTTTCTCAACCAGCCCTGCCACCTTCAATGGTTTTTGCAGATACACTCTTTGCTCCTGTACCCCTTTTAGAATTGTACCCTTCATTTTATATTGCCTCTCCTTGTTATTCCTACCAAAATGAATAATTTCACAATTCTCTGCATTAAATTTCATCTGTCACTTGCCCGACCATTCCACCAGCCTATGTCCTCTTGAAGTTTACCACTAAATTCACAATACTTCCAACTGCAGTGCAATCACAAATTTTGAAATTATGCTCTGTACACCCAAGTCTTGCTCATTAATAAATATCAAGAAAAGCAGGATTCTAACACCAAACCTTGGGGAACCCCACTATATACCCTCACACTGGTGAAAAAGAGCCATTCTCTCTGTTTCCTATCACTCTGCTGACTTTGTGTCCATGCTGCCACATCCCTTTAATTCTGTGGGCTTTAACTTTTCTGACAAGCCTGTTATGTGGCACTTATCCGACACTCATCAACCAGCTGTTTCCTCATCAAAAAACTCAGTCGTGTTCATGTGAAAGTAAAGATTGGTGCAACACTTAACCACCAAACTGGCGAAGTGAAACTGACAGAAGTTACATTTTACCCAGCACCACGTACACTTGAAAATGAAAGGCATTGTCGAGCTTTGGGGAAAGAGGGCGTGGGATTAATTGAATAGCTACAAAGGACCAGCACAAGAACTGTGGGCTGAATGGTCTCTTTCTGTGCTGTTCAATCTTAGAATTCAAATAGCTAATAAAAACTGAACTTGAGGTTCAACTCTAGTTTAGTTGAGATTAATGAAATTGTCTTTTAACAGATGATATCCAGGTTCTTCCCACTCTTCCTGGTGTGATTTGTCTTATCCTAGAGTTTAATAGTTTCCTAAATAGAGGTTAAGACACAGATGTGCTGCTTGTACTAAAGAGGAAACCGCTCCTGACAAATGTTGCCGAAAAGTTGCCTTGGCTCAGGCAATCAGCTTTGCACCGTTTTGTTCGAGAGGAAGAATAAAGCGAAATGATAATAGGAGACAGGGGGATAAATGTAATGAAGAGAAACAATACAAGAGGTCTCAGGGTTAATCCCGCCACAGTACACAGCACTACTGTGCTATTCTAGTAGTATGGGCCTCCGGGAGACATTCTTGCGCAGATCTCTTCATGTGAGTTGAGTGAGACTAGATAAAGGAAAAAGTTTGTATACAAGATCACTCTCTTCAGGATTTAGAAGCAAACAGGCAGAAGTTATACAGATGGGCTTTTGTGTTGAATGGAACTTGTGCTGAGGTCTATTTTCTGGTCGGATAACTGATTTACAAGGATGGTTCGTTGTTTTGTTTTTAAGTCGGGTTTGAGAATAAATCAGAAACGCCCTTGACTTACTGGTGATTATGTCTCATTGTAGCTAAACTACAAGTCAAATAGCGTCACGCTGGGTGGGTGAAACGAATGTCAAAATGCTCAGCAAATCTTCCTACGACGGAATCTTAAAAGCCATAAATAAACTGTTAATTCCTTACCCAAATTCCATTATACAACTATCCTTGGTCAGAATGCTCACATTTGTTAGATCCCCGCTATGATTGAAATAATATTTTTAAAAATATTAATTATAACGAAGAGTTTATTTTCTACAATGGTGTATTTTAATAACATTTTAACTGGTTGTGGGACTTTCAGTTCCTCTCATTTTCAGATCGATTTAACTAGGGCCATCTCAGGATTTATTGGCTTTTTTCTTCCTGAATAATTTTCCTCCTGAAATTATTGGTTACCCTCAGGGCAGAGTTGGCAGCGATAAAGGTGACAAGCAGCGTGTGCTCACGAATTCCAAAACGGGCCATTCCCACCGCCGTTCCACCTTCACGAAGGTCCAGGTGGGAATAAACCAAGTCCACATCAGCGAAATGACCTCGATTAATGTGGAGAGCACGCAAATGTTTTTTTTGGTGGGGTTGGGGGAGAAAGAGTGGGCTCTGTGTCCTATGTATAATATCCTTATAAACAGTCTTTAGAAACAGGATTATGGTTTCACTGCACGTCCAACACAAAGGAAATCCTCCCCCCGTCAATTGTGTTCTTGACACTGTTTAAGAAGATGCTTTAATATTATTCATTCTGGTGCTGAATTACAATGCGAAGCAGTAAGGTTAAAAAAGGTTAAAGATAAGGAAAAGGTACCAGGTCAGATGTTAGATAAAAATAAAAAATGAGAAAAGAGGAATGAACAGAAAAAAGGACTTGCATTTACACAGTGCTTTTCAAGACCACTGCAGTCTCAAAGCATTTTACAACTAAGGAAGTATTTTTGATGTGTGGGCACTGTTGTAATGTAGGCAATGTGGCAGACAATTTGCACTCAGCAAACTCCCACAAACAGCAATGTGATAATGACCAGATAACCCGTTCTTGTGATATTGATGGAGGGATAAATATTGGCCAGGAATTCCCCTGGCTCTTCTACAAAACAGCGCCATAGGGTCTTCTACATCCACCCCAGTAGACAGATGGGGCCTCTGTTTAAAATCTCATCCAAATGACAGCACCTTACTACTACACTGAAGCATTAGCCTTGAATTTTGCGCTCAAGCCCTAGACCTTATGACTCAGGAGCAAAAAAAAATGTTACCAACTTAACCACAACTCACTGAAAAATAAAATTATGCATAAGTTAAAATGCAAAAGTTCATAAAGTATCAACAAAAATCATCAAAATGGATTGCAGTTTAGGATCAAACCTGATTACAGATTGTTAAAAAAAAAGCATTTGCATAGTATGTTGAATAAAAAGGGAACTGTTCATCAGTTAGTCTGAAGAAACATAGAATTGGTGCCCTAGTAAAGACCATTGGATTGTGTAACATATGAGGCCAACAGTCAATGAAATGAAGTATAGGGCCAGTTACCTAATGTGATAAAATTTTACTTCATCTATATAATGCCTTTGGTGTCCACAGAATTTTGTTATTAATAGATTTATTGAAGTTTTGATTTCAATTCTAATACTCTGTGTCGGCAAAAGCAGCAGTTAAATTGTGCACCAGAAAGCACCCCAAGCAGCAAATGGATTTATTCTTCGATAGGACGGGGGTACCGCTGACAAGACTAGCATTTGTTGCCCATCCCTAATTGCTCTTCAACGGAGTGGTTTACTAGGCCATTAGGCAACCACATTGCTGTGGGCCAGAAGTCACATGTAGGCCAGACCAGACCAGATTAAAAACAGATTTCCTTCCCTAAAGGACATGAGTGAACCAGATGGGCTTTTACACTATTGCTGAAATTAGCTTTTAATTCCAGCTTTTTTTTTTTAAAACCTGAATTTAAATTCTACCAGCTGCCACAATTGTATTTGAATATATACCCCCAGGATTACTGGTCCAGTGACATTAGCACTACACCACCATCATCCCTGAATAAACTACACTGGCTGTGATTGAGGGAGGAGTATTGGCCAAGAACCGAAGAGAACTGCCTATTCTATCAATAGCTCCCTGGGGTCTTTTACATCTACCTGAGCAAGCAGCTCCAACCTCAGTTTAACATGTCATCAAAAAGGTCCACTTCAAACAACTCAACACCCCTTAATCTAGGCTGACACTTCAGTACATGATTAAGCATTTAAATCTAGTGGGGGGCTTCAACCCAAAGCCTCCAAACTCAAGTGAATCCAGTCCACTTGCAACTTCTGCGTCCTAGACAAAACTATGTTCCAAATATAATTGAAGTGAGAGAGTCTTCAGCCCCCATTTTACTATTTAAGAGGGTGACACCTCAATTTTTGGACCAAATTCACTTCTGATCTTTGACCATATAGTATAGAGGAAGGTGGGTAGATCCAAGGATCTTCTCCTGAGCCTGCTGCATCAGCAGGTCACAGGGCCAAGATGAGATACCCTGACTGTCAGCCCACCTTCTGGGGTCTTGTCCACGTCTGGGTGTATATCAGAGGGATGAGGGACCAGGGACCATGCAGTGTTCTGGGCCTTCTGTGGCTGGTGGCTTTGCAGATTATAGAAGATCTAATTGACATAATATTGTGATTTATTGTTACAAGTTTCTCTTAATTTCATTCACCTCAAAGTTAGATTATTTTCTTAGTGTACTTGCTCAGATGAAGAGGCACTTCTGAAGCAATGTTTCTGTTAGTGACAGTTTCAGCCTTACTGGTCTAGGTATCTTTCAGACGTTTCCTTCCATAACCAGTCTACACTGATATGTTTATTAAATAATTGCTTTTGACAACAATATCCTGACTTGGATGAGCGTGTTAGCAACCAGCAGTAATGCATCTCATCTATTCAATGTTGACAATGATGACTTGATTGAAGTATACAAGATCCTGAACACTCTCAACAAGGTGGACATGGAAAGGATGTTTCCTCTCGTGGTTGAGTCCAGAACTAGGGGGAACTGTTTTAAAATGATGGTCACCCTTTTAGAAGAGAGATGAGAATTTTTTCTTTGTTCTGAGGGTTGTGCGACTTTGGAACTCTCCAACTCAGGAGGCAGGGTCATTGAATGTTTTTAAGGCGGATGCTTTGAGGTCATGTCTAAAGCATTTCTGTTGTCCTCCTGGGAGTCTGCTATGACTGAGTTCTGAATAGAGCCATTGCTTCGGGCATCAGGCGTACGAATGACATATTCCCCCAGGGAAGCTGGTTGTGAATATCTTGCTGCTGGACAAGTTGGCTTGAGAGAAAACACTGCTGTTTGCCCTCCTTTCTTGCCATGGGATTTAGAGGATCTTATGAAGGCACTGCTGGTGGTACTTCTCCATTGCTTTGAGGTGCATGCTGCAGGTTGTCCAAGTCTCCAAGCTAAAAATACCTACGCATCACTTAACTAATGATTTGGAGGTTTCAGGTAACTAAACGCTCTGATGCCCACCGCTCTTACGAACATGTCAAGATAAGTTTTAAAATGATAAATGTTTCATTACATAAATGATACATTGTTCATAAGCCACTATCAACTACTAAATACTAATCCAATTGTAGAATCAGAATTTTAGCTCGAGATTTTGAAGCATTTACCTTGTACCACAGAATGAAAAGGGGATAAAGGTCCAACTAACTTTTCCATCAATTTGCAAAGGGGTCAGGTTCTAAATTAATGTAACAGGGGAAGAAGCAGTGGGAGGAGGCAATGATGTAGTGGTATTGTCACTGGACTAGTAATCCAGAGACCCAGGGTAGTGTAACCCACAGCAGATGGTGCAATTTGAATTCAATAAAAATCTGGAATTAAAAGTCTAATGATGACCATAAAACCATTGTTGATTGTTGTATAGACTCATCTGGTTCACTAATGCCCTTTATAGAAAGAAATCTGCAGTCCTTACCTGGTCTGGACTACATGTGGCTCCAGACCTACTGGAATGTGGTTGCCTCTTAAATGCCTTCTGAAATGGCCTATCAAATCACTCAGTTGCATCAAACCATTACAAAATCTCAAGAAAAGGAATGAAAGTGAACAGGCTACCTGGCATCAACCTAGGCACTGGAAACAACAACGACAAACTCAACCTTGTCCACCCCGCAAAGTCCTCATTACTAATATCCGGGGGCTTCTGCCAAAATTGGGAGAGCTGTCTCACAGACTAGTCAAACAACAGCTTGACATAGTCATCCTCACGAAATCATTTCTTATGGATAATGTCCCAGACACCACCAGCACCATCCTGAGTATATCCTGTCCCACTGGCAGGACAGACCCAGCAGAGGTGGCAGCACAGTAGTATACTGTTGGGATGGAGTTGCCCTGGGAGTCCTCAACATCGATTCTGGACCCTATGAAGTCACATAGCATCAGTCCAAGCATGGGCAAGGAAACCTCCTGCTGATTACCACGTACCACCCTCCCTCAGCTGATGAATCAGTCCTCCTCCATGTTGAACACCACTTGGTGGAAGCACTGAGGGTGGCAAGGGCATAGAACATACTCTGGGTGGGGGATTTCAATGTCCATCACCAAGAATGGCTCGCTAGCACACTACTCACTGAACTGGCCAAGTCCTAAAAGGCATAGCTGCTAGACTGGGTCCATGGCAGGTGGTGAGGGAACCAACAAGAGGGAAAAACATACTTGACCTCATCCTCAACAACCTGTGTGCCACAGATGCATCTGTACATGACAGTATCAGTAGGAGTGACCATTGCACAGTTGTATTGGAGATGAAGTTCTGCCTTCACATTGAGGATATCCTCCATTGTGCTGTGTAAACTACCACCATGCTAAATGGGATAGATTTCAAACAGATCTAGCAACTCAAGACTGGGCATCCATGAGGCACTGTGGGCCATCAGCAGCAGCAAAATTGTACTCTAACAGCAATCCGTAGCCTCATGGCCCAGCATATCCCCCACTCTACCATTACCACAAAGCCAGGGGATCAACTCTGGTTCAATGAAGAGTGCAGGAGAGCATGCCAGGACAGCACCAGTCATTCCTAAAAATGAAGTGTCAACCTGGTGAAGTTATAACACAGTATTACTTGTATGCTAAAACAGCAAGCGATAGATACAGCTAAACAATCCCACAACCAACGGATCAGATCTAAGCTCTGCAGTCCAGCCACATCCAGTCATGAATGGTGGTGGACAATTAAAGAATTCACTGGAGGCGGCGGCTCCACAAATATGCCCATCCTCAAATGATTGGGGGAGGGGGAGGGGGGAGAGCACAGCACATCAGTGCAAAAGATAAGGCTGAAGCATTCTCTACAATCTCCAGCCAGAAGTACCAAGTGGATGATCCATCTTGGTCTTCCTCTGGAGGTCCCCAGCATCACAGAAGCCAGTCTTCAGCCAATTAAATTTACTGCACATGACATCAAGAAATGGCTGAATGCACTGGATGGTGCAAACACTATGGGCCCTGACAATATTCCAGCAATAGTACTGAAAACTTGTGCTTCAGAACATGCCGTGCCCCAAATCAAGCTGTTCCAGTACAGCTACAACACTGGCATCTTACCAGCTATGTTGAAAATTGCCCAGGTATGTCCTGTACACAAAATGCAGGACAAATCCAATCCGGACAATTACCGTCCCATCAGTCTACTCTCGATCATCAATAAAGTAATGGAAAGGGTCATCAACAGTGCTATCAAGCAGCACTTGCTTAGGAGTAACCTGCTCACTATTACCCAGCTTGAGTTCCACCAGGGCCACTCAGTTCCTGAACTCATTACAGCCTTGATTCAAACATGGACAAAAGAGCTAAACTCCTGAGGTGAGGTGAATGTGACTGCCTTTGGCATCAAGGCTGCATTTGGCTAAGTGTGGCATCAAGGATCCCTAGCATTACTGGAGTCAATAAGAATCAGGGGGAAAACTCTCCACTGGTTGGATTCACACCTAGTACAAAGGAAGATGGTTGTGGCAGTTGGAGGTCAGTCATCTCGGCGCAAGAACATCACTGCAAGTGTTCCTCAGGGTAGTGTCCTCAGCCCAACCATCATCAGCTGCTTCATCAATGACCTTCCTTCCATCATAAGGTCAGAAGTGGGGATGTTCAATGATGATTGCACAATGTTCAGCACCATTCACGACTCCTCAGATACTGAAGCAGCCCATGTGCAAATGCAGCAAGACCTGGACAATATCCCAATTGGGCTGACAAGTGGCAAATAGCAATCATGCCACACAAGTGCCAGATAACAACCATCTCCAGCAAGGGAGAATCCAACCATTGCCCCTTGATGTTCAATGACATTACCATCACTGAATCCCCCAGCATCAACATTCTGGGAGCTTACCATTGACCAGAAGCTGAATTGGACTGGCCATATAAATACTGTGGCTACAAGAGCAGGTAAGAGGCTAGGAATCCTGCGATGAGTAACCCACCTCCTGACTCCCCAAAGCCTGTCCACCATTTACAAGGTACAAATAAAGAGTATGATGGAATACCCCCCACTTGCCGGGATAAGTGCAGCTCCAACAACACTCAAGAAGCATAACACTGTCCAGGACAAAGTAACCTGCTTGATTTGCACCCCATCCACAAACATTCATTCCCTCCACCACTGACACACAGTAGCAGCACAGTAGATACACTGCAGGAATTCACCAAGGCTCCTTAGACAGCACCTTCCAAACCTACAACCACTACCATCTAGAAGGACAAGGGCAGCAGATAGATGGGAACACAACTACCTGGAAGTTCCCCTCCAAGTCACTCGCCATCATGACTTGGAAATATGTTGCCATTCCTTCCCTGCCACTGGATCAAAATCCTGGAACTCCCTTCCTAACAGCAATGTGGGTGTACTTACACCACATGGATTGCAGCGGTTCAAGAAGGCAGCTCAGTACCACCTTCTCAGGGGCAACTAGGGAAGGGCAATAAATGCTGACCTGGCCAGCAAAGCCCATGTCTTGTGAACGAATAATAAAAAGAAATAAAGATGCAGCTGTTATCAGAACACACTGGAAACTGTATTTGGGATAAAGTCTCCAGAGAGTAGTGACCATTGCTACTTTCACAACTCTGGTCCAGCTTCTTTAATAAACGAAGGGCCGGAGGAAACAGATAAAAGGAATCAAGGACAGGTTTGTCCATGCGTCTAATACTCTTGGATACTGCTGTGCCGCTTCATTAGCTAAAGTCCAGCTGAGTGACAGCTCAGTGATAAAGTCTGTCCAATGTTCTCCTGCGGAGCTGACTGAAGCCACCCTGCTGATTGCATTTCTGAGATTTCCTTCTGTTCTGGCCAGTCTCCCGGTCCAGATTCCAGGCTGGAGTTCTTCATTAATGCCTGACTTAGAGCTCCTGGTGAAAGTGATCAGACTCATTAACATGAAGGTGAAAGGGCACCCACTAATTACAAAACAAGCATTTAGAGCTAACGATCGTAATGGTAATAAGTGCCTAATAAGAGAAAGCGTATTTCCGCCAACATCGGATCTCTAATATTGGAACCTTCCGTTCAATGAATATACAAAACGCCACATTTATTTGACCCATCCAATATAATCATCTAATAAATTTAGGCCGGACTACAAATGCTCACAGTATTATTGGCTGTTTGCAACACAACGTTAGCGGCACTGATTTTTTTTACAATAGATTCCCATAGTGTGAGTGTCCTATGTGTGTGGCAGGAAAAGGAGATATGAGACAGCTGGTTTAGATATGTATCTACGGAGAGGGGTTACAGAATGAAATCAAACTGAAAAGATAGAATTAAACCGAAGAAAAACACGGGTTGTATTAAATGTGGGTTGACTACCTGTAAGAGAAGGGCACAATGGAGGACAGGGTGAAAAGAAGCCGGTAAACACATTGGATCAAAATTGAACCAGTTATTATCATTTGTAACTGCTTATCTTGGTGTGGTTCCGAATGAAATTGTTGAAACTGTGCAAGAGGTTCCTCAATCATCGGCCACATTGCTATTTGCTGTGGAGTGTTTCTTTTGTAATGCAATCAACTAACGGATCCTGGTAACCAGAGAGGTCATCTGAATGTAATTGAAATTAACTTGGGAGTTTAAAAAACAAGAACGGCAAGTGGAATTCAGAAATGCGGACTCTGCCTTTCATCTTGCACTACACTCGCACTGCAAAAGCAATAAAGCCCTCAATCTCTTAAATGAGGTGAAACGTAATCTCCGGCTCTTATCAAATAAATGGACGAATCTCACTGCTCTGGCATGGTTTTGGCAAATGGAGTCTGAACTGCAGACAGAAATCTGCACGTGTTTATTTTAGAAACTGAAAGCTAGTGATTATTTTTGTTCTGTAGCACCTGAGGCAACAGACTCCCGTGTGGAAGGAAAAATTATTGCCGCCAACCTAACTTCGAAATTCACTTTCGTCTTTGAAATAAGGTCAGCCAGTAAAGCAACCGAAAAATGCAGTCTGATAAGAAATTCGAGTGTCATGTTTCTTTTCGAGGGAAAGCCTATGTATAATAAAAATGAAATAAGTTACGCATTATAATCATCGAATAAAGTACAATTACAGTTTGAAGTATTCAAGTTAATTGATACAAACGGCCCTTGACCTCTTAATCCAACGGAGGCGTTTGTCTTATTTATAAAGGCAAAAAGGGTTAAATAACTTTCCTTTTTTTATATATATATGCTTGTAATCAATGCAAGCAGTTGGACGCTTTCCTTGTGCGCACACGAGATTTAGTAAGTTAAAATATTGCTTGTCTCTTACTCAATGAAGCATTTCTAATTTGAAAATTTACCAGGACATTTTTTTTGCAAGTAGCATGTTTTGAATGGAAGACATGCCAGAACTTCTTGTAGTGCCACACAGAGTACTTCATAACATTACCAAGTTGTAGAACGTACTTGGATAACAACACCATGCATTTATATAGCACCTTTGATATAGCACAATGTTTCAAGGCACTTCACAAGAGCATAATCAGACAAAAAAATGACATCAAGCTGAAGAAAGAGACATTCAAAGATTGGTCAAAGAGTTAGGTTTCAAAGAACATGTGAAAATAGAAGACAGAGATGGAGACGGTTAAACAGGGAATTCCAGAGCTAAGGGCATAGGCAGCTAAACCCACAGCCATTGACGATGAGACAAAAGAAGTGAGGATTGTGCAAGATGCTGAAGTTGGAGGAATACAAATTTCTCAGATGGTTGTAGAGCTGAAATTGCAGATTTTTTTATCCATTCATGGGATGTGGGCTTCACTGCCAAGGCCAGCATTTATCAAGCATTCCTAATTGTATTTGAGAAGTTGGTGGTGATTCCCCTTCTCGAACTGCTGCAGTTTGTGTGGTATAGATACACCCATAGTGCTCTAGGAGGGAGTTCCAGGATTTTGACCCAGTTGCGGTGAAGCAATAGCATTGTATTTCCAATTCAGGATGATTGACTTGGGAAGAGAACTTGTAGGTGGTAGTGTGCTCATGTGTCTACTGCCCCTTTTCTTCTAGGTGATGGAGGTCACAGGATTGGAAGGTGCTGTCACAGTAGCCTTGGCAAGTTTCTCCAGTGCACTTTGTAGATGATACACATTGTATATGAGGAGGGGTGAGGGCATGGAGAAATTTGATTATGAGTTTGAAAATTTTCAAATCAAGCCTTTGCTGAACTGGGAACCAATGTAGGTCAGCAAGAACAAGTGACAGTAGAGTGATATGCAATCAAAAGGGGTGGCCCTGAGAGCCTTCAACATTGACTCCAGACACCATGAAGTCTCATGGCATCAGGTCAAGCATGGGCAAGGAAATCTTCTGCTGATTACCACTTAGTGGCCTCCCTCAGCTGATGAATCAGGACTCCTCCATGTTGAACACCACTTGGAAGAAGCATTGAGGGTAGCAAGGGCACAGAATGTATTTGGGTTGTGTGGCTTCAATGTCCATCACCAAGAGTAGCTCAGTAATATACTACTGACTGAACAGGTCACGTCCTCAAGTACATATCTGCCAGATTAGGCTTGCAGCAGGTAGTGAGGGAACAAGAGAGAAAAGCCTACTTAACCTCATCATCACCAATCTGTTGCATTTGCATCTGTTCATGATAGTATTGGTAGGAGTAACCACCACACAGTGCTATGAAGACAAGTCCCATCTTCACACTGAGGACATGGTCCATTGTGTTGTGTGGCTCTACCACCATGTTAAATGGGATAGATTTCAGAACAGATCTACCAGCTTAACACTGGGCATCCAGGAGGCACTATGGGCCATCAGCAGCAGCAGAATTGTATTCAACCACAATTTGTAATCATGGCTCAGAATAACGCTCACTCTACCATTACCATCAAACCAGGGGACTAACCTGGTCAAATAGGGAGGGTAGGGGAGCAGGCAGAAGCAGCACCAGACATACCTAAAAGTGAGGTGCCAACCTGATGAAGTCACAACACAGAACTATGCATGCTGAACAGTGGAAACAGCATACTATAGGCAGAACTAAGCAATCCCCAGCAAGCAGTCCTACCACATTCAGCTGTGAATGGTGGTGGATAATTAAACAACTAACCAGAGGACAAGGCTCCACAAACTCTCCCATCCTCAATGATTTGCACAACAGTGCAAAAGACAAGGCTGAAGCATTTCTAACCATCTTCAGCCAGAAGTGCTGAGTGGATGACTCATCTTAGCCTTCTCCTGAGGTCTGCTGCATCACAGATACCAGTCTTTAGCCAGTTCAACTCATTCCATGCGATATCAAGAAATGGCTGAAGAGAATGAATACAGCAAATAGTATGGGCCCTGATTTTACTTCCCAGCTGTAGTACTGGGGACCTGTGCTCCAGAACTAGCCGTACACCTAGCCACGCTGTTCCAGTATAGCTACAACACTGGCATCTACCCGACAATGTGGAAAATTGTCCACCATGTGTCCTTTTCACAAAAAGCAAATCCAATCCAGCCAATTACTGCCCCAACAGTCTACTCTCAATCATCATCAAAGTGGTTGAATGCATTATTAACAATGCTCATGAATGGCATTTGCCCAACAACAACCTGCTCACTGATGCTCAGTTTGGGTTCTACCAGGCCCACCTAGCTTCAGACCTCATTACAGCCTTTGTACAAACGTGGACAAAAGAGCAGAATTCCAGAGGTGAGATGAGAATAGCTGTTCTTGGCAACATTTGACTGAATGTGGCATTGGGGAACCATAGCAAAATTGAAGTCAATGATAATCAAGGCGAAAACTCTCTGTTGGCTGTAATCATAACTAGCACAAAGGAAGATCATTGCAGTTATTGGAGGCTAATCAGCTTCACTCCATGGACATTGTTGCAGGAGTTCCTTAAGATAGTGTCCCCAGGCACAACATGACAGGCTTAACAGGGTAGATGAAGAAAGGATATTTCCCCTGGTTGGGTGGGGTGGGGTCGGGGTCTAGAACCAGTGGACACAGAATCACAGTGCAGAAGAGGCCCTTCAGCCCATCGAGTCTGCACCGACACATGAGGTCAGAGAATAAGTGGTGAGCCATTTAGGACTGAGATGAGGAGGAATTTCTTCAGTCAGAGGGTGGTGAATCTTTGGAATTCTCTGCTGCAGAGGGCTGTGGAGGCTCAGCCATTGAGTATGTTCAAAGCAGAGGTCGATAGATTTCTAGGTGCCAATGACATCAAGGGATACGGGGATAGTGTGCGAAGAGGAAAGTATGCGTTGAGGTAGCAGATCAACCATTATCTAGTTAAAAGGTGGAGCAATCTTGAGGGACTGAACAGCTTATCCTGCTCCTGTGTTCCTAACCGTCTTCAGCTGCTTCATCAATGATCTTCCCTCATCATAAGGTCAGAGTGGGAATGGGATGTTCACTGATGATTTCACAGATTTCAGTTCCATTTGCAATTCCTCAGATAATGAAGTCCATATGCAGCAAGACCTTGACAACATTCAGGCTTGGGCTCATAAGTGTCAAGTAACATTCGCACAGTGCAAATGTCAGTTAATGACCATCTCCAATAATAGAGAATTTAACCATCTCCCTTTGAATGGCATTACCATCACTGAATCACTCACCATCAATATCCCAGGATTTACCATTGACCAGAAACTCAACTGGACCTGGCACATAAATACTGTGGCTACAAAAGCATGTCAGAGGCTGGGAATTCTGCCGTGAGTAACTCACCTCCTGACTCACCAAAGCCTGTCCACCATCTACAAAATACAAGTCAGGAGTGCGATGGAATACTCTCCACTTGCCTGGATGAATGCAGCATCAATAAGCTTGACACCATACAGCTCAAAGCAGCCCACTTGATTGGCACCTCATCCACCTTAAACATTCACTCCCTCCATGGCTGGCACAGAGTGACAGCAGTGTGTACCACCTACAAGATGTATTGCAGAAGTTTGCCCAGATTCCTTCAATAGCACCTTCCAAACATGCAAAATCTACCACCTAGAATGACAAGGGCAGCAGAAGCATGGCAACACCACCACCTGCAAGTTCACCTCCCAAGTCACAAACCATGCTGACTTGGAGCTATAGCATCACTCCTTCATTCTCACTGTGTCAAAATCCTGGAACTCCCGCCCTATCAGCACTTTGGGTGTACTTACACCATGTGGATTGTGGAGGTTCCAGAACATGGCTCATTGCCACCTTCTCCAGGGCAATTAGAGGTATGTAATAAATGCTGGCCTTCCAGCGATCCTCAAATCCCACAAATGAATAAAAAAGGGTTGATGGGTGAACTAGACTTAGTGAGACTTAGTTTACAGTTAGCCCATTCATTAATACTTAGACATAGAATGTAAATCTTTATCTTCCTGCTGGTGTTTAAGGTGGCCAATGGCAACAAGCAAACAGCAAGTTCAAGTTACAAGGCAGTTATTCAGTTGAGAAATCATTGGTGGTGGTATAAATGATAGCCAAAAGCTCTCAGACTTTAGGATTATTAACATAAGAACTGAGGTTTAATCACAAGCTTTAAAATGTCTTACCACTTCCTTAGGAGGTTTGCAGGTTGGTTCAGTTTCTTGAACAGTTTGTAATAGCTTGCATAGAAAAATCTGTTGTCATGGCACCACATTGGTAGCCATGGTAAGTTTATGTTGGAGTATATTATGTGTTTTCTCTATTTTCAAGCTTTTATTAAAGCAAAGTTCTTTTTAACTTAGAAGCAGACACAATGACATAACTGCATCATTGATATTGTCCTTTTACGCCCACTTTGCAAATTACATTGCCATTATCTGATTGTACTTTTTTGAATTAATGCTTATTAGTTTGGGCTAGATACAAATATGAAAGTGGCAGCATAATGTAGGAGTTAGATTGCTGAGAACACTGAAGCCAAGAATGTTAGACCATCACTAATGGGTCTGCATTGTAACACCCATTTACTCTGGTCTTGTATATCTAAAATGGAATGCCAGTTCAGACCAGTACTCTTATTTCCAAGTTTTTACTGTTTTTTTTTCCACTGATCTTGGCCCAGAGTTTCCACTTTGGAAGCAATTGGTGGTCTGGGTGCAAACTGGCCTAAAGATTGTGCTAATTTTTACTAACTGTTTTATTTTGCTCAAGTTTCTGCTCAAATTCATTTGCACATTATTGTATGATATTCTATGTGCCTGCATGCCACTGTAAGGTGAAGGTGCTCGGCAGAGCAGGGGTTAATGTGGGGCTGGAGAATAGCACCACCCACGGTATGATATATAGAGTCACGTAGTAATAGACTGAGAGAGCAGTTGAGAGAAAACACTCTGGAACCAGCCTGCATGGAGGTAACAGCATCATGCATGACTGTAAGCTGGGATCTGTAATTTGTTAAAGGTTAACAATAAATGGTTCATGTTTAAATGTACAAGTCTCAAGATCTTACCACTGAGACACCACTATGCACCATAACATGACATGGTTGGCAGCACTGGGAGGTCCTAAAAGATATCACATCAGAGATAGTACCATAATTCAACATGGTGATCCAAGGTGATATGAAAGGGGGCAGCATTTTAAATGATGAACCCAGAACAGCATCCCAAGGTATGAAAAACTACAAGCAACTGAAGACTAACTAGAGATACATACACTTAAGAAGAAAACTTGAAGAAAAAGTTGAAGAAACTTCACTACAGACTTGGAAGAGAGGAACCTACCAGTGTGAGTGGAAGTCCATTACAGAAAATTGCAAGAACCTGAGTGACACAGTTCATGAGCTGGCTGGCAAAAATATTTTTAAAATAGCTGTATTTACATTTCAGAATTGGTGGCAGTCCCAAGGGCTCATCATCCAGAGGGTAGCTAAAAGAGATCTGCAAGTAAAAAACAAAGATTTTTTTAAAAACTAAATAAATCAGCCTGCGGAGCCAAGAGAGAAACGTGCAGGACACAATAAAAGGAAAGAGCCTGCAGAATTTAAGAGAAAGGGAACCTTTTTCAGTTGGGTCCTTAGCTTCATGCATAAAGAAACAAATTGCTGCAGGGTTAACAGCTCACAACTTTAAAAAAAAGCACGTCCACCAAGTCTCCAGAATGTGGGACATTAAAAAAAAACAGAAAAAAACCTGCAGAGTTCAAAAAAAGAAATCACTGCAGTGTTTTCTTTAAAGGAAAACATTTTAAACGTTGCACAGCTTTTAAAAAAAACGAAGTGGACAATTGCTGGAGAGCTCGCCAAAACTCTCAAAGTGCAGGACATTCAAAAAGAAGAGAAATATTCCTGCAGATTTAAAAAAAAAATCAAAAATC
This sequence comes from Cetorhinus maximus, assembly GCF_964194155.1. Lineage (NCBI taxonomy): Eukaryota > Metazoa > Chordata > Chondrichthyes > Lamniformes > Cetorhinidae > Cetorhinus > Cetorhinus maximus. Next base: position 99,434,217 of record NC_135885.1, read on the forward strand.
GATCGTTGCAGCCAAATTGCTGTGGTGTTAACAAGTTTAAATAAAGAAGGCCCATGATTGCCGGGGATCTCGCCAAAACCCAGAAAAGCACAGGAAACTTACAAGCAAGAAAACTGGCAGCTGCAGAGACAGCCTGAGTTAAAAAAAGGTTACTGCACTGACAGCTCTTAAAGTGTTAATGACATTTAAAGTGATAATAAGAAAGAAAAAAGCCATAGAAAGCAAATTAGAAGAGCCAGATGCATTTGTGCTATGGAAAGAGCTAAATGAGACCAATAACTGGGAGTCTTGGAGAAGACAATTTTAGTGTACAGGAGAAGTACAGGATCAAATAAGGAATCAGAAGAAGCACAAGTTGATAAGCTTTTCTTCATCTTTGGTTCATTTGCTGGTGAAGTACCCCACAGCCAGTGTATAGATCTATACTCAGCAGGATTTGTTGAGATATTCAAAAGCTTTTATAGATATTTTAAGCTCCCAATAAAGCGCCGAGGGCAACAAGAGACTCCAGAGAGAGGGCAACTCCCAATAAAGTGCTGAGGGCAACAAAAGACCCCAGAGAGAGGGTAACTAAAGACCCCAGAGGGAGGGTAATAAAATACCCCAGAGAGAGGGCAATGAAAGACCCCAGAGAAAGGACAACAAAGGACTCCATAGTGAGGGTGATATACAACCTCAGAGAGAGGGAGCCAAAAGATCCCAAAGCGAGGGAGACAGATGGCAATGAAGAGCAAGCAGGTGGCTATGAATGAAGTAAAGCTATTTGAGGTAATGCAAAAGAAGCAAAAGGTGCAAAAATGAAGCTGTTCTACCGGAAAATTTTCGCATCAGAGCTGAACTGGAAGGTTTAAAGTGCAAGATTCAAACTGAGTATATACCTCTGAAAATGCACGATAAACTGAAGTCTTGAATGAATCAAGCTGTTTGAGATCTGAATAAACAAATTTCAGAGATGATACAAAGGTATCAGGAGGAAATACTGCCCCTCAATTCCACAGCTGGCAAATCAAAGCAAGAGCTGTGAAAGATCAACCAGATGTACAGCCAGGCAAAACAACAGGCAGAAATGGCACACAAAGAAGTTGCGACTTTGAAGGACTCCTTGAAGAATCAATGTGTAGCCATGAAAAGTATGAGTAGCTAAAAAGGACATCGAATATTACTTCAGAAAAAGCTGCATTGGCACTATCAGTAGCAATGAAATGATGAACTGAAGCCCAAAGTGAGTTGGCAAGAAGTCAACAAGCATTTAAGCAGTTGAAAGAACAGTTGATTGTCCTTCAAGGTCAAATGCAAAAGGAATGCAGAACCATTCAGCAACATGAAGAAATGCGGACTGTAGAATCCCACCACAGCCGATGGTGAAATTTAAATTCAATAAAAATCTGGGTGATTACCATGAAACCATTGCCAATTGCTGTAAATATCCATCTGGTTCACTAATGCCCTTTCAGGAAGGAAATCTGCCAACCTTACCTGGTCTGGCCTTCAGACCCACAGCAATGTGGTTGACTCTTAAATGCCCTCTGAAAGGCATTAGTTTTCAAGGGCATTAGGAATGGGCAATAAATGCTGGCCTAGCCAGCAACACCCATATCCCATGAGCAACTACAGGAAAACACCAAGATGAAGCAAGCAAGCTTTACAAAGAAAAGAAAAACCTGTTCACAGACCTCACATGCTATGAGAATATAGGACAAAGTTTATTCCTCTGGAAAATTACAGAGAAGGAAAATGAATGAAGAACCAGTCGGCACAGAAGACTCAGCAATGTTTTATATTGGAGGAAAGCGAAAGCTACAAGAAACAGGCTGAAGAGCTGAAGAAACTGTTGAAAGGAAAAGCTGTAGACTTTCCAAACTGTGAGCAGATAATGAAGCCATGAATTGTACAATTTGCTGGAGACAGATCTGGTCAACAATGAATCTAAAATGAAGGACAAGGACAAAGTTCTTGCAGACAGAAAAAGAAAAGATAGAAATTAGATTGGAAAATGTAACTCTGACACTGAAGCACAAGGCACTTGAAGAAGAAAAAGCTGAGCTGAATGAAAAATGCATAAGCTTGCAAAAGGATTTGCAAATAAAACAGAAAATAAGTGTTTGGCTGAAATTGTGAAACAAGTGGAAATGAAAGTTCTATTTGCAAAATGTCAAAGTCCACCAAGAACATGATGGACATCATGGAAAAAAAAACTCGAACCCACTCGAGGAATGAATTGAGAGTACATCCCCTTAAGAAGGAACAGAACAAACCCACAGTGCGCAAAAAAAAAAGCAGACATGTTGTTAATAAAGAGAAACACAATTTGAAGGAGTGCAAATGTGAATCAAATGGAGATAGACAAGCACTGGAAACACAGAATACTGCTAGCATTCCTCAAAACATGACAGACCAAGATGTGGAAGAACTGTCAAGCCTCAAGACAGTCTGAATTTGTAAAGTCAGAAACTTCAGGCGGGGACAGAAGGGAGGAAAGTTTTCTTTGACATAGAAAGGGGGATGTTGTATGATGTTCTATGTGTCTGCGTGTCACTGTAATGTAAAGGTGCTCAGCAAAGCAAGGGTTAATGTGGGACTGGATGATAGCACCACCCACAGTATGATATATAGAGTCACATGGTAATAGAATGAGAGAACAGTCTACAGAGTACATTCTGGAACCAGCCTCCATCCATGACAGTAATCTTGGAGCTGTAAATAGTTAAAGGTTAACAATGGACGGTTCATGTTTAAATATACAAGCCTCAAGATCTCATCACTGAAAGATCTAAAGAATCCGTATTACAATACATATCGCTGAATGTAAAATCTTCTATGAACCAGCACAATCAGACAATGTTTCAGTATGTAACTTTTTTTGCATTATGAAATATTGCTTGATATATTTAAGAGTGGTAACCCGATGCAAATTTGTTAATGCAGTTTACCACATAGATTTACCACAAAAAACAAGCATAGTTAATCAGAGCATCCAGTCCACCAGTATTGAGTAATCCAATTTTAAATAACTGAAAATGACTTTAAAAACTACATAGAACCATGTACTGTTTTGATTGGTCAGTAAATTCTTAGTAAATTTAAAAATATTAAAAGCTTTTTCTTAAAAGTGTTTATTCTTACCCTGATGCCTAAAAATCTTAATTTTAAGAGCTTCTTTGAAGACCCACAAATGAGTACAATTAGTTGAAACTCAATGAGTAATTTGATCTGGAGCAATGGCCATGGTTATGGGCTGAGAGCTAAAAGCTACTGCGGATGCTGGAAATCCAAAACAAAAACAGAATTACCTGGAAAAACTCAGCAGGTCTGGCAGCATCGGTGGAGAAGAAATCAGTCAACGTTTCGAGTCTTCATGACCCTTCGGCAGAACTGAAGCATAGTTAGGAGAAAGATGAAATATAAGCTGGTTTAAGGTGGGGGGGCGGGGGGAGAGAGAGAAGTTGAGGGTGTGGTGATTGTGGAGATAAGCAAGCAGTGATAGGAGCAGGTAATCAAAAGATGTTACAGACAAAAGGATCAAAGAGGTGTTGAAGGTGGTGATATTGTCTAAGAAAGGTGCTAATTAAGAATGGAAGACAGGACACTCAAGGTACAGCTCTAGTGCGGGTGGGGTGGAAAGACTAACAAAGTTTTAGTTTTAGATTTAAAAATAATGGAAATAGGTGGGAAAAGAAGAATCTATATAAATTATTGGGAAAAAAAGGGATGGGGGAGAAACGGGGTGGGGATGGGGGGAGGGGTGGGGGGGGGTGGTAAGAGGGAGGAGTTTAAGATCTAAAGTTGTTGAATTCAATATTCAGCCCGGAAGGCTGTAAAGTGCCTAGTCGGAAGATGAGGTGCTGTTCCTCCAGTTTGCGTTGGGCTTCACTGGAACAATGCAGCAAGCCAAGGACAGACATGTGGGCAAGAGAACAGGGTGGAGTGTTAAAATGGCAAGTGACAGGGAGGTTTGGATCATTCTTGCGGACAGACCGCAGGTGTTCTGCAAAGCGTTTGGTCTCTCCAATGTAGAGGAGACCGCATTCGGAGCAACAAATGCAGTAGACTAAGTTAGGGGAAATGCAAGTGAAATGCTGCTTCACTTGAAAGGAGTGTTTGGGCCCTTGGACGGTGAGGAGAGAGGAAGTGAAGGGGCAGGTGTTGCATCTTCTGCGTGGGCATGGGGAGGTGCCATAGGTGGGAGTTGAGGAGTAGGGGGTGATGGAGGAGTGGACCAGGGTGTCCCGGAGGGAACGATCCCTACGGAATGCCGTCAGGGGGGGTGAAGGGAAGATGTGTTTGGTGGTGGCATCATGCTGGAGTTGGCGGAAATGGCGGAGGATGATCCTTTGAATGCGGAGGCTGGTGGGGTGATAAGTGAGGACAAGAGGGACCCTATCATGTTTCTGGAAAGGAGGAGAAGGCGTGAGGGAGGATGCGCGGGATATGGGTCGGACACGGTTGAGGACCCTGTCAACGACCGTGGGTGGAAAACCTCGGTTAAGGAAGAAGGAGGACATGTCAGAGGAGCTGTTTTTGAAGGTAGCATCATCAGAACAGATGCGACGGAGGTGAAGGAACTGAGAGAATGGGATGGAGTCCTTACAGGAAGCGGGGTGTGAGGAGCTGTAGTCGAGGTAGCTGTGGGAGTCGGTAGGCTTGTAATGGATATTGGTGGACAGTCTATCATCAGAAATTGAGACAGAGAGGTCAAGGAAGGGAAGAGAAGTGTCAGAGATGGACCATGTGAAAATGATGGAGGGGTGGAGATTGGAAGGAAAATTAATCAGTTTTTCCAGGTCCCGACGAGAGCATGAAGCAGCACCGAAGTAATCGTCGATGTACCGGAGAAAGAGTTGTGGGAGGGGGCCGGAGTAGAACTGGAACAAGGAATGTTCCACATACCCTATAAAGAGACAGGCATACCTGGGGCCCATGCGGGTACCCATAGCCACACCTTTTATGTGGAGGAAGTGAGAGGAGTTAAAGGAGAAATTGTTCAGTGTGAGAACAAGTTCAGCCAGACGGAGGAGAGTAGTGGTGGATGGGGATTGTTGGGGCCTCTGTTCAAGGAAGAAGCTAAGGGCCCTCAGACCATCCTGGTGGGGGATGGAGGTGTAGAGGGATTGGACATCCATGGTGAAGAGGAAGCGGTTGGGGCCAGGGAACTGGAAATTGTTGATGTGACGTAAGGTGTCAGAGGAATCACGGATGTAGGTGGGAAGGGACTGGACAAGGGGAGAGAGAAGGGAGTCAAGATAACGAGAAATGAGTTCCGTGGGGCAGGAACAGGTTGACACGATCGTTCTGCCAGGACAGTTCTGTTTGTGGATTTTGGGTAGGAGGTAGAAGCGGGCCGTCCGAGGTTGGGTGACTATCAAGTTGGAAGCTGTGGGAGGAAGATCTCCAGAGGAGATGAGGTCAGTGACAGTCCTGGAAACAATGGCTTGATGTTCTGTGGTGGGGTCATGGTCCAGGGAGAGGTAGGAGGAAGTGTCTGCGAGTTGACGCTCAGCCTCCGCGAGGTAGAGGTCAATGCGCCAGACAACAACAGTACCACCCTTGTCAGCAGGTTTGATGACAATGTTGGGGTTGGACCTGAGAGAACGGAGTGCAGTGAGTTCAGAGAGAGACAGATTGGAATGGTTGAGAGGAGCAGAGAAATTGAGACGGCTAAGTATGTAGGCCGTACGCCCCAAAGACTGGCGGATCTTATCAAACAGTATGCTCCTTCTGCTGTTTGCAATGGGCAAGGTACAGACCGTACCCAACCAGCCCGTGTTCACAAAACTCAAAACACTGTGTTCAACTTTAGATGTGATTCCGCGATTGGACAACTTTTGTCAAATAATCCTCAGTGTTAAAAATTACACTGACAGCCAAATTAAGATTGTGAGTTGGGCTTGCAGTGTGGCACATTTGCATGTATTGGAAGCTACATATATTTAGTACAAAGGGCCCAGTTCTTTGCAGACAGAAAGAACATGTACACACATTGCATCTGTTTCAGCTAAACAAAATAAGTGACAGCCATTCGCTGGTTCATTCCTCAGGGCAATGCCTTGACCAATCAGAGTCAAGCTGCCTGGTTTAAATTTCAAACAATGCTTGGCAGTTAACCAGCAGTCACTGCTGCATTCTCCAAGTCAATGTCTCTAGCAATCAGAGTCCACTTGCTAACCAATCAAAATAATTGATTATTAAAATTATTATTATTAAACTAATTCATTAATAATCAAAAGATTCAAAATAATTGGCAAAAGGTGTAAATGTGATGTGAGGAAATTTTTTTTCATCCAGAGTGCGGTTGGTGTCTGGAACAAACTTCCTGGAAGGACGGTGGTCAATTGAGGTATTCAAATAAGAATTGGATTGCTACCTGAAAAGAGAGAATGTGCAAGGTTACGGAGAAAAGGCAGATAAATGGGACTCGGTAGAATGCTCTTTCAGATAGCCAGTGCTAGGGCTGAATGGCCTCCTTCGGCACTGTAAGGATACTGTGATACTGATACAATCAGCACTCTCTTCTCATACAGTATAAACTGTTGTTCCCTTTACATTTGATATTCTGATGAATTGTCCTTATGAGTGCAAGGTGAAAAGCTCCAACAAAAATTCCCTTTTTGTCAGCAATACTGAAGGGTACTCTTCCATGACACATGGATGCGATAACTATTACCAAGTATGTGGGTAATCATTCTAATGTTGAAATAGTATGAAAATGATTAAATTCACAATGGGTTGCAAAAGATTTATTTGATAACATTAAGGTGTTAGATATCTTTAGGGTACAACACTGAATAACCAGAAATTAATTTGGATGAGATTTTACTTGCACACAGATATGGTAATAGGAACTAATTTGGAGCCCACAGTGGCTCTAACATCAGACTTGTTCACGGAGAATTGCTCAGACCAAAAATAGTTTCTACTTCTTACAGTCCTTAGGGACAACTATATAAATAATCTATATGTGCATACCTCTGAGATTGATTGATTATATGCAAAAATTTCTGTGTTCTCTGGAACTTGACCATCTAAAATATACCAAATTTAAATCTTCTATTGAGATTATAAATAGGGGCACATTTTTTCTTTCTCTTCACATTTCCTGCCAGTTTTTGCCTATTGAATCTCTTTTCCTGAAAGTAGTGACTCAAACTGAAGTATGGATTTACGGATGCTGCAGCCCTCTGGTATCTATTAAGAATGGTAATATGCAAAAAGTCTCCATCAGCCATTAATTACTTAATTGTCCACACCATTCATAACTGATAGGACTGTAATACTTTGACATCATCCATAGCTTCTGGAATGGCTTGGTTCTGTATGTAGTATGATGTTTTCTCTGTTTAGCATGTATATAGTCCTGTGATGTAGCTTCATCAAATTGGTGCCTAATTTTCAGATACACCTGGTGCCAGTTCAGGTATGCTCTTCTATATTCCTCATTGAATCAAGGGAATCATCTGGCTTGATGGTGATGAAGTAATGAGGGATATGCTGGGCTTGAGGTTGCTGATTGTGATGGAATATAATTCTGAAGGTGTTGATGTCCCACAGCACCTCATGGATGCCTAGATTTGAGCTGTTAGATCTGTTCATTATAACCTATCCCACTTAGCACAGGGGTAGTGCAACATGACAAGATGGAGGGTTTCTTCAATGTGAAGATGAGACTTAATCTCCACGAGGATTGTGGGTTGGCCACTGTTACCAATTCTGCCACTGAAGAGATCCATCTACAACATGTAGATGGTGATGATGCAGTTAAAAAGGGTATTGTCTCAAGTTGGTTCTCTCACCACATTATGCAAGCCCAATCTGGCAGTTGTGTTCTTCAGGACTCATCCAACAGTCAGTGATGGTACTCCTGAGCCACTATTGGTGATGCACATTAGTGTCCTAACCAAGGTACATTCTGTGCCTTTGCTACCCTTAGTGCTTCTTTCAAGCGGTCTTCAACATGGAGTACTGATTCATTAGCAGAAGGATAGCAGCATTTGATAATTAGTATGAGGTTTGTTCGCCCATGTTTGACCTGAAACCAAAAGGCTTCATGGGGTCTAGGGTTGAAGTTGAAGACCCCAAAGAGCAATTCCTGTTGTCTGAAAACCACTGTGCAAGAGTTCAGGATATACCTGGGAGAGTGAGGGAAAAATCTGGAAAATTGGCTAATAGGCATACTCACATAATCATACCTATATCAGATTTTGCAGGGTCAAATCAGTTGTATATGCCTTTGGTTTGTTGTAATTCACTCTCACAGCTAAAGGATTTGTCCAGTTTTATTTTTCTTATTCCTTTTTGCAGTTTGATACAAACTTCAGAGGGCAGTGAAGAGTCAACCACATTGATGAGGGACTGAAGCAACATTTAGGGCAGATGGGATAAAGGTAGCAAGTTTCCTTCCCTGAAAGACATTAGTGAACAAGTTTTGTTTTTAAGACAATCTTACAGCTCCATAGTCACTTTTACTAAAAACAACTTTTTATTTCTGAATTTTAAAAATTGTATTCAAATACTGAAAATACACCATGGCAGGATTTGTTCTTTGGATCACACTCCAGCAACACATCCACAACACTCCTGTATTCTAAGTGGAGTATGAATAATATTTTCAGCATTATATAACTTTCAAGTATCTTGTAGAACCAGTTGTTAACAGAAAATTCCAATTTGCAGACTGGTTTATTTTCACTTGTCAGTCAATAAGTTCCCTGATAACTGAAAGTAAAACTTCCCCAATAATGATGACAACCAACCAGGATTCACCTTTTGAAATAAAAACAGAAAATACTTTTAATACACAAATGGTCAGTCTGCACCTGCAAAGAGAAAGGACAGGTTATGACATTCTCAGGTGTTAACTCTTCATCTGACAAACTCTTCATTTGATAAAGTACCAAATATTACACAGGAGGAGGGGAGAGAATCAATCAGAGAGAGAGGCAATGGGTTAAAATCTATTAAAATACTGTTTAATAGAAGGGTATTAAATGATATAAAAAACCATCAGTGAGATGATTCAGAAATACAAAAGGAGAAAGAAATATGCAAATAGGTAAGGTGAAGACACAGGAAGGGATGCCATAAAATCAAGAACAATGGAAAAAGGAAAGAAAATGAGCTATAAATGCAGTATATCTGAAATGATGAAAAAGGGAACGCAAACAAAAGGCAGTGAATCTGTCAGCCATAAGAAAAAAAAACAGGCCTACTACTCAACATACACACACCCCTGTCAGTGCTGTGCACTGACAAAAGGATTGGTTTTTGTTGCTTGCATACAAATACTGCCACAGTCAAAACCGATACTGTGTTTCAACCACAAGTGTGTGTTTGACCTTTGAATTGATGTGCATTGGATATGGCTGAATCACAGACTGACTTGAGCTGTAACAGTAGCAACGAGTGCCATCACTGCCAAGACCTCCTACTAGGCTGTAAACTTCTAAGGTGCTCTGGAATTCTCACCCCCGCATCGGTCTACATAAGTTTTTTGAAAGTCATGGCACAGAACTACCATTGTCAAGTGTCAACCAGTCACTCCTGTACTACTTTGCATAGGGCATGGCTGGAGGGCAACGTCTCTTGAACACCACCTGGAACAGGGCAAAGGTCAATCCTAGGATCTTCCTTATCTGTCTAAGTACCATACCACACAGTCCATTTACTCATTGAACCATTTGGAGATGGCAAGCTCCATATTTACGAAACAGAATTTATGAAATAATTTACTATTTCTTTATGAACCAACAATGCAATGACAAAAGTTGCATCACAATGCATCATTGTGCAGCTCATCTGGCTCTTTTCCATTCTCAAACAATAACAAGTTTCTCAAACATTATTTGAGGAGAAAGTGCCTCTTTAAGAGGCACATTTTAAGGATTTTGTAGATTTTATCAGGTTCTATTGTGTTGGTTTGCTTGAATCTTGTGTCATCGTATCCTATTTACCTCAGAACTTACCATTTAACAGAACAATATGGTTTAAAGAAAGTAATTTTAACAACATGGCAGGTGTACACTTGAATAACTGAGAATAATTCAAGAAATGCCTGTGTCCATAAGGCTACAATACATCTAAACCTGTGATTCAGCGATATATAATGTAAGTTAAACCAAAGGACAAGCTTCATGCCTTTGGTTGGAGCACAGCAGGGGGTTTGGTTGTAATGGTATTTACTGCAGACGGACATACGTAGCAACAAAAAACAAATTCTGCTTGGGTATGTATCATCACTGTTGGGGGGATTTAGCTCTCAGTTACAAACAAAATGCTCTGTGGATTGATGAGTGCAATAAATCAGGCTGTAAATCAGGGTATTCTGTTAATTGCAGCTTTTATAGGACATCGAAGCATCTGCTCTCTGATGTACCCTAGAGTAAATACAGATGCACTGCTGCTTAAACCACTGAAAAGAGTAGAATACAAGGAGTAAAAGTGAAAGAACTTGATGAAGACTCTATAAGGGTGCAGTCAGGCTGAGTGTGAGGGTCAGAAGCGAGGACAAAAACAGCTGCTTTTGTTGAATAGACTCATCAGAGCTCTTCCGTGCTCACTGCACTCGGCCACGAGCCACTAGGCAGAGAGTATTGTGTTATTTTTGTTTTGTGTGGGAACTCCAGCCCGAGGGAACAATTGGCCCAGCTTAAAAAGCAACTGTCAATCAATTTTGGAGTGAAAGAGATTTTTAATTAGGTTTCTCTCTGTGATCAGTGCAGTTTTACAAACTTCCATTTACTAGTTTCAGGTCAATGAAATTCTCAAATACTTGCTTTTAGCCAGTGTTTTTTGATTCATTGCTTATTTTTAAAAAACATTTATCTGAAACTGACTGGTCTTATTAACTAATTTTCTTGAGTGGTCTTATACATATATAGAAATGCACAGAATTTACAATGCGGAAACAGTCCATTCAACCCAATCAGATTGCATCGGCATTTACCCTCCAAACAAGCAAATAGTTCTAATCAAAATTACACACTCTGTTCCCATATCCCTTTGGCACACTTCCTTCATCCACCTGTCCAATTTAATCTTGATTGTTGACATAATTTCTGCCTCAATGGTTAACTCTTGAAGTCAATTCCACATCCTCACAGTACTCCGTTTAAAGATATTTCTGCCCCCCTCTGTTCTAAATCTGCTACATTTAATCTTGTAGTCATGGCCCCTTGTTCTTGTCTCTTTAAATATTGGAAATTGACTGCTATCCTACCCTGTCCCTCTTCTAATAGATCACTTGTAATCTAATTTTAAAATACCCAATTTGTAACAATGTTTTAACAAATCTATTTATTTCAGTCATCAACACTGAATTTTGGTCAATTTATTTGACACCAGACCCATGTGGAATAACCATGCCATTATGAAGACATGAAAGAAATGTTAATTTTTACTAATCACCAGGTCCCTTCCACACCAATTTCTTAACTTCAGGTATCACTCATTAGCGCTGACTCCCATTATCTGGTAATGATAAGGGCAGTTTGACCTCCCAACCAATGAACATGTGCCCAGAGTGCTGTGTTGTGTTTTTAATTTGTTCACTAAGAGAATTGAAAGGCTGCATTTATCCCAGGGTGGATTCTCAACTTGCCACCCAGGTGTAAAACTGGCATTACCGATTGGCTAGCTGTTTCTGAAACTGCATGATTTTCTTTCTACATTGACATTCAAAATAAAAATCAGGTAGTTTCTATCACTGATAGCTAATCCACAATGTCAGTTGTATTCCCAGGGGGGCAAGTTGAAAGTCTACCCCACTTCACCAGTTGACAACATCAACGGAATGTCACTTCTACTTTTGTATGGTCTACAAAGAGTGACAGGATACCAGTACCAGCAAGCGCATTCTCAATAACCTTAACTACAAAACCAGTTTCACATTGTAATGTAATTTAATGAGGTGGCATTAGACTGGTATTGGTATGGTGCCAGCATTTTCAGCACTATAAAACCATATCACATTGCAGAAAATAACTCTAATACTTCTCACATGATGCAGTCTCATTTTACTTGCCTTTTGTCACTGTGAAATACCTCTGAATATCTCCTTAAAAAGTAATGTACACATATGCATTTCTCAATATTACACATGGCATAGAAATGAACTTGTCATATAGGGACATTTAAAACTTTTGATTTGCCCAGAAAGATTCTTGTATATATGATATAAGGTATGGTTTTTGTGCTCTGCCCGGAGGCAGGTCTTTAGCCCATTGTCAGCTGTTGCTTCATCCTGAGCCAATTTCTTGGCAGTTTTTGTTAGTGGTGATTTGCCAATGCCTTCCATTCTCAGGGACAGAGTGAGCAGGCAGGTCCCAAATCTACCTTAGCTGGAATGTGAATCGACCTGTGTGGTTGGCATTATTCTGAATCACATGCTAGCAAACTGAGCTAACCAGCCCCCACTGTGATATAAGATAACTAACACAATATGGTGACAGGGTGGTAAATTAAACCTTAAAGTATTACACTATAGAATAAGAAAACATGGTGCATAGGGCACCTTTACAATAAATACAACTGTTCTGGAACATTCTTGTTTCTATTACAAAGCTGTTTAAAAGTCATGGCACAGAGCTGCATTGTAATGGGTCCCACTGCTGTTGAATCATGCTTTACTCCATGAATTCCACTGTTGAAGGACTTTGCAGGTTGCTTCATTGACACCATTTCCATCCCTGGCAACTGTATGAAGCTGAGGAAAACAGTTTCTAACCTTGTTATTATGTTTTGCCCCAAGATGAGTTTCTGACCACACATCCACTCCATCACTAAGACTACCTGCTTCCATCTCAGCAACATATCCTGATTGTGCTCTTGCCTCAGCTCATCCGCTGCTGACACCCTCATCCATGCCTTTGTTACCTCTAGACTTCACTATTCCAAAATGTTCCTGTTGGCATTCCACCCTACATAAGCTTTTACTCATCCAAACTCTACTGTTCTTATTTTAATTTAATTCACCCATCACCTCTGCACTTGCTGGCCTACACTAGTCTGACAATGTTTCAATTTTAATATCTTCAGCCTTGTTTTCAAATTCCTCCATGGCCTCGCCCCTCCCTATCCCTGTAACCTCCTCCAGCCCTACAAGCCTTGATGATCTCTGCACTCCTTAAATTCTGGCCTGACGTGCATTCTCGGTTTTAATCAATCCACCATTGACAGCCATGGTTTATCCCTAAGCTTCGGAATTCTCCCCCTAAAATACTTTGCTTTGCCATCCCTCTCTCGTCCTTTAAGATGCTCCTTAGAATGTAACACTTTAGTCAAGCTTTTGATCATCTGCCCTAAACTCTTCTTCTGCAGATTTGTGTCAAAAACGTTTTTTTTATTGAACTTGTTCTTGTTAAGCGCTATTTTGCTATGTTACATATAAATGCAAATTGTGTTGTTGTTGGTATTTCCTCTGAGGCCCACTAATCACTGAATGTAGAACCACGAGCATCAATGAGGTCTAGAGTCTCCTCTTCATGATTGCCAGTAACCATTCTCTAAGCAAGTTGATGCTGGCCAAATCTGCATCTAATAGTTTTGGATGTTGAAGCTGCGTTGCTGCAGTGATAAAGCTCATGGGAGATACCCCTACTCAGAGTCAGAACTGTATAACAGAGGTCTCTGTTGCAGATGCCAATGATGTTGTGCCCACAGTGGCAGTGCTGCCAATCAATGCTTTAGGATATTACTCGTGTACAATGGCATTGAATATTAAGTTATTTGGCAGCTCTCATCACACAGATCATCTTCCAATATAGCCTACAATAATGCAACTGAATGCTCCATACAGTCCTGATACTATACCGGTTCCATCGAAAAGCAATGTCTGTACACAGTAATGTTCAAGAATTGTACACAGCAAACTGGGTTTTTGTTCTGCACTTGCTGTTTCTTCCACGTTGTATCCACCTGTGCAAGTGCCTGCTTCAAGTGTGTATGGTAATTGTTCGTACTCTGGGGATTATTATTCTTTAAATATGTTTGATCGGCAATTGTGCTCGCCTTGCTATATTAAAATAGGCGTTAACATATCATGAGTAACTAACCACACTTAGCCACTTAGTTACTGCATTGACATCATATCCACTGTTATGCACAATCGCTGCATAATGATGCATGACTTGCAACAAAAAGACTTGCATTCTTATGGCATCCTTTAAGACATTACAACTGTGACGATACTTCAGAAATGCCTTAATGGCCGTACAGTGCTTTGTGACAGCCTGCGATCCTAAAAGGCATTATATAAATGGAAATTCTTTCTTTAGTTCTTTCTTTCATGTTTGGAAGACCAGATCTTCTACACACTGTCACCTTCAATTATACACAAGTTTAACTTAGAATAACTTTTAAAAAGTGACATATCAAACCGATTTAACCCATTGAAACTCCCTTCACAAAATAAATTTTCTCTCCCAACATAGCATCAATGTATAGCCCTGCCATTTTCATTTCTGATACCTTATTTGCAACAACCAGAAACCCACAGATGTACTTCCGGCAGGGACCAGAGGAGGGCAATCAGGAGCAGGAATTCTGGAGAATTTTCCTGTCATGACTGTGGAGCACTGACATGAATCACAATGAACTGCCTGCAATCAACAGATTGAACCTTGGTTCCTTCCTGATCTAAAAGGTCCAGCTATTAGCTAAGCTTTTGGGGAAGTCAAAGTTACTGTTTTATTTTTGCTTGTTTTACATTTTTAAAGTCGGGGGAATTATTTCTTAATACAATTGTCTTTCTCCAACCTGTCCTCTATACAGAGGCAACTGGACCTTTGCTTTCTTGCCCCTCCCTGCAAAGACACATGTCCCATGTGTGACCCTTCTTTCTAATCCATTGCAGTTGGGAACCAGTAAATGTGGATCCCAAGTCCAAGTGGGGCAGATCATATTTCCTGCTTTTCTATCCAGCTCTACTTATTCCAGCTCCAAGAGCAATATCCTCCACTTCATGCTTCAAAATATTTTCCATTTATTCATAATTATCAAACATCAATGAGGGTATTTTAAGCTGCCAGGGTAATCAGATATCAGTGTAGACAATAGCTTAAAAGATCAGAAACTGCAGATGTGTTGAGAAGCACATTCGTTAGCACATGGGAACACCCCCTGTGTGACAGGCAGGTCTGAGATTTACATCTGTTAAAATGGCGTCTTAGTGCAGCTTTAACTCAGGAGTCTGCCTTTAACTCTCAGTGCACAAGATTCCCAGGCTTCCTGAAACTCAACAGATAAAATAAGATGAGGGGACAGTGGGGTTTGGCAGGGCTGAGAAATTCACGGGAAACAAAGGTTTTAAGTATTGAAATATGACAGCTGCAAAGTGGAAAGCCTTTACTTACAGGACTTGTTCTCAGATCGTGCTTTCATTGCTTTGGAGGTGATTTCCAATCATTTGGATGTCATTTTTGCCACCTTAGAGTTTTTTGATTTTGATCTGCACTTTCCAGCCGTCAATCTTTTCAGCAGCATGGGAGCCATTTATACAGCTCTACCTTGACCTCAGAAGAGGACCAAGAGAAGCAGCACCCCAAAGAGCCACAGCAGCCTTCCCCTCAACCACATGTTGCTCCTTGGGACAATGGGGATGAAACATGGAGCTCCAGTTCGCAGGTGGTGATACCTCGAAACACAGGGTTTACTGCACAGCAAAATGTACTCTGTTTACTACAGCTTGCTGGACATGACTGGATACCAGTGCAACAGGAGGCTCAGGCTTTCCTGTCAGGTGGTTGCTGAGATTTGCAAACCTCCTGCTGAGTGAATCAGGTGAGAATGCATTTCCAGTGGTGGTCACAATTTACACAATTCTTAATTTATTTGCCTCCTGCGCCTTTTAAGGATGTGTTGGTGACATTTGTCGAATCTCACAATTTACAGCACACAAGTGGATCTCATCAGGTGATGGCTGCCATGTTTGCCAGGGCACTTAAGTGCACTTGGCTACTGATGATTCCAATCAGAATGCAAGTGTTCTTGGATTTACTGCTGTGGTTAGATTCCCACAGGTACAGGGATTTACAGATTGCACACATATGGCGATCAAGGCAAACTCAGATCACCCAGCAGTATTCATCAAGCAAAAGCGATTCCACTCTATTCATTTTCAGGTGGTTTACAACCACTGAAATATCATCATTCATGTATGTGCAAGATACCCAGGAAGTTGCCTTAATGCCTTCATCCAGGGCCAGTCAAGTCTCCCACAGATATTCACACCTCCAAGCAGAGTCAGCAAATGACTCCTTGGAGACTAGGGATACCTTCTGGAGATATAGCTGATAAAACCTGTGAGGATTTGTCCCACTGGCACCCATAAATGGCATAACCAAAGCCACATGACAGAATGACCACAATGACCAAGCCATTGGATGCCAAAGATGCAATTCAAGTTCCTGGACAAATCTGGGGTACCCTTCATAATGCACAATCGACAGTTTCCAGAATGGTAGCGGTCTGGTGTGCCTTGCACAACATTGCATGGTAGTGAAGACTGGAGTTTCAGGAGGAGGAAGGTGATGGCCACTATGCATCTTCAGAGGAGGAGGAACAGAGGGAGGAGACACCTGATGTAGCAAGGGCACTGCAGCCATTCACTTAGTTGCCAGGGATGCCAGGGGTGGACACATTCAGGCATGTTTTAGATAATATAAGGCAGAAAAACCATCTGGCACATCAATTCTGAACACCCTATGCCTCTGTGCCTCCAGCCCCCATAAGATGTACATGGGTTGTACATCAGTGCATCCTCAGAATGAGTGGTCTCCACTGCAGAGTTTTCACCCTCCTCTGGCACCAGCTCTTGGGGGATGCTTGTTGTAGGAGATGAAAGACATGAATTAGAACTGTCAAGATGAGAGGGTTCTAAGTTGTCATTGTGCACATGAACTTGTACCCAGAAGCAATGCAGCCCTGTTGTTGACCTCCTCTGCATCCTTCAGCCAAGCCTGCTTGTTCTCTGACACTACCTTCTTCCTCCCATGTGCAAGGAACAGTATCCCCCTGTGAGTCCTTACAGCCTGCAGCATCCCAGAGAAAGGTGGTACAGCCTTTCCACATTGACACTCCATCTGCCAAGTTCCTGGTTTTGTGATGATACTTTGACATTGTTTCCATTTTGACCATCACAGGGTCTCTTTAACTAGTGCAGCTCTCATAGACTGATGTGACTTTTCCTTGTGCCTGCCTACTCTAATGGGTTGAGAAACCCAGAAGCCAGATGCAAATGCCATGGCTGAGTTAAAAAGCCACTGACAAAGTGTTATTAAAACTTCCAGGTTTCTGATGCACTGTTGGCCTCCCTACTGCAAGTGGGTCTGAAAGGTAAGATTCAGCCTCAAATGTCATAATTACATCAGCTTTAATGGTACAATGCACCCATAATCATAATCTGAGGGACAAAGCCCATGAGGTAAATATTCATTTATGTAGCACCACTTCAAATGGCATTCCCTGGGGGTAGAAAATGCCACCAGCCACTATCTTTGTGATCCACATGGGTTTTCTCAATGATGTCAAATGAGGAAAGCCATGCAGGCCATGCAGAAATGGTTCCAGCCCAATTTTAAGTCTGTGTTAGTAGGTGGGTTTTGAATTGGTTAAAAATGGGCCCATTAATTCTGTTTCTCTCTCTGCAGAAGCTGCCTGACCTTCTGAGTATTTACAGCCTTTTCAGTTTATTATTTCGGGTTTCTAGCATTCGAGTGTTTTATGTTTGTTTCTATCAGGAGAATGACAATTAGACTTTTTCATTTGTTCTTATATTGTGCTGTCCAACTGAGCAAGTGGGTATTAAGCTTGCATATGCAGCTGCAGTGTGCTTACTCTATGGGCACCCAAAATGTTGACTCAGGCAACAGAGGCAGCAGAGTTCTCTATTTGAAATTCATGTCAGAAATATGGGGTGGAATTGTCCCAGATTTGCACTAAAGTGGGGTAGCGGGCAGGTAAAATTATGTTTTGCTGTATCGTCCCAAACCTCCTCTTTATTTATGCACTCCCGGGAAACACGCTGTTTCCATGGCGGGTGGGCTCTCATTTGCCCGCCCGCCATCACCCCACTGCTACATCACACCAGGCACCATGTTTAAAGTCCAGGCGCAAGTACACATCTCAGTGCTTCCAGCTCACCGCTGCTGCATGAAGACATGGCCCTGAAACTGAAGAAGAGAAGACTGCAGCCCCCAGGTTCAGCAACGCATCTCTTGAGCAACTTTTGGATGCTGTGGAGGCCCACCGGGATGTCTTCATCCACCTTCAGGCTGAGGTGATAGCGCCAGCATTGCAACGCACCAAGGTCAACACTGGTGGGATGGCAGCCGCCACGGAGACCTTGATTCTGGACTTCGCTCCTGCCCTGCTGTGCGGGCCCAACCCCATCGCTGATGCCATAGTTGGCCTCCAACAGTGTGTTCATGAGAGGGGTGCTGGGCAGCTCGATCTCATTCCAGCTACCCCTGTTCCTCAAGGAGACAACCCAGGGCCCCTGGGCGCCCATAGGGAGGAGGATCCGCAGGTGCACACTCCAAGCCCATCCATCCAGGTGACCCCAAGAGTATCCGGCCATCCATCTCCCCTCTTCCTGCGACTTCAGCAGCTCTAGCTCCACAAGCCGATGAGGGTGCCACTGCCTCACAACATGACCCTGAAAGCAGGTCGGAGCCCTCCAAGTCTCGGCCCTCCAGAGGAGACCCACCGGAGGAGGCCCGCCAGAGGAGGCCCTCCAAAGTCATCACAGACAGGGCATCGCAGTCACAGTCAGCAGGCTGCCTCCACATCCACTGTGGATGTCCAGGGAGCACCAAGACATAGCAGCAGGATTAGGATAGTTAAGGAAAATTAACTCTTTTAGAGTCCAACAAATAAACTAAGTTAACAAAACGGGGGATAAAATAAAACATAGCCCCTAAATTAGGGAACTGCAAAACCAAAGGCAAAATTTAAAGGAAACTTACAAACATTAAATCAAAATGTGCTTAAGGGGTCGATAAAACACCCCAGAACCCGCGGTGTATGGGCTGCTGCGCACCCTTCACTTCCTCACCTTTGCCCGCTGCCCGGACACACCCTGCCATCAGGTGGCAGAGGTCCCCGTTGGGGGGCCCTCTACGGAGATGTCCTCCTGCTTTCCATCGGGGACCTGTGGTGGAGGGTGTTGCACGCAGCAGTCCCGTACAACCACAGGATGTGTCGGTTCACGGACTCCCAAGATACCTGCGCTTTTTGCGGCCTTGTGGAGTCCATGGACCATGTTTATGTAGGATGTTGTAGGCTGCACTCCCTTTTCAGTTATTTAAAAAACTTTTTATTGATGTTTTCTTTGCACTTCAGCCCCACGCTCCTGATATATGGGCACCCGGTGCGGAGGGGGTCCGGGAGGGAGGAGGACCTCCTCGTGAACCTGCTCCTGGGCCTGGCCAAGTTAGTCATTAACAGGCCCAGGTAGAGGGCGATTGGGGGGGTCGTCTGACCCGACTGTCTGCCCCTCTTCCGTGGCTACGTTCACGTTAAGGAAAATTAGTTGCACAGCCTGGGCACTTGTCAATAAACTCCCAAGAATGTCTTCCTGCTTATGGCTCCTTGTTCTGATGAGCAGTGTTCTTGTCACTCAGATGTGATACCTTTCTGCACAAGATAAAGGCAGGTGTCTCAGTCCAGGGCCTTTTCCCAGTGCTTTGTGCAGCCTTCAGACCAAAGTGATGGTCCGGCTTCACACTCACTGGACACATTACTGATGCCTGCACCTTGGCCATATTTGTCATTGCTGCCAGAATGTAGTTGACAGGCGCCACAGAGTTCTCTCATTCTCTCAGTGTGCTCTCAGCACCTTCATGAAGGGGCTGGCCCCCATCTCTTTAGCATCTGTGACCACTGATGCTGTGCTCCAGCTCCTGAAGGGCTCAGGTGCTTAACGTGGACAAAGCATCAGGTGCTTCTAAAGTTTCAAACCTACGTCTCTATGATATGACCATGATCACAGAACGCAAGCGAGCCACCCTCAGCCAGACAGGAGTCAGACATTCTCAGAGGCTATGTGAAGGTTTATGGAGTGTCCCCACTGCATGTTGTCAGCATCCCCCTGCAATAGAGCAACTATTGGGGCCTCCACTGCATCTCTATGTCAGGAGCATTCTCACAGAGGGTGTTCACTGAGGATGTAGGCGTCATGCACACTCCCTGGAAACCATGCACACACCTGCTGGATGCATTTCTGGTGGTCACATACCAGCTGCACATTCAGCGAATGGAAGCCCTTGCGGTTGATGTAGTCCACTGTGTGTTGTGACGGAGATCTGAGCGCCACATGAGTGCAGTCAATTGCACCCTGCACCTGTGGGAAACCCAAGATCTGGATGAATCCAATGGCTCTTACATCCTGGCTGTCCTGGTGCCGGGCAAATTGCACAAAGTTGTGTGCCCTCGTGAAGATCACATCCGTGACCTCATGGATGCATTTGTGTGTGGAGGCTTGAGAGATCCCACAGTGGTCACCTATAGAGCCCTGAAAGGAGCCACCGGCAAAGAAATTGCACTCGCCCTCAATTCCACCCCCCGCCACCAGGTGGGCAGGGTGGCTGATAACGCCCACTGCCCCCCCGGTACCCCTGAGGCCTGCAAAGCAACAGGTGACCCTGGCAAGATCTGCAGAACGTTGCTGTGTTCAGTGAACATTCCAGTTCACCCAAAATGCAGGCCGCCAAGTGTACGTTGCTGCTGTGCTGGTATGAAACACGTCGGTGTGCTTTCCTGCCAACGTGGATGGACGATCCAGTGGGGGGTACGACAGCCTGGCGTGATGGCCTGGTAACGATATGCTGATGTATTACGATGAGGTTCCTGACAACTGATAATGGGAAACACGGCCCACCCTTGGTAGGCTGAGTGGACAATCGCGACCTGCCTTCCTGCCGTTGTGAAACCGATGGCGCCATATTGTCCGCTCATGTCACCTATCACGCCCGCCGCCAGTGGGCATGGAAAATTCCGCCCATGGTCGTTGAACAGGCAGGTGAGCTGTTTCTGCTTTATTCCTATCATTAGTTTGGAGAATTCTAGCAGAATGTGCCTACTCCCATCCAGTAGTCTTTATTCATTTTCTTTACTTGCATTAAGTTGCAAAATTGGCACTTGTGATGTCCCTGAACATGTTGTTAATTAGGTTACAGCTGTAAAGTCCTTTCCCAGTTTGTGAGTTGTGCCACCATCACACCAGAAGCTATGGGGACCTATGAGCATGGCTCACCACTGTTCTGTTATCGGAAAATCCCAGGGCATTTGTCATCAACCACTATATTTATTTCAGAGCAATCTCTGAATTGTCCATAAAGTCTTGTTTTTCCTCTGGCGATGCTTTACTGTTCTTTCCTGGTATTCTTCATCCTGCCAGTTATCTGAGTATTTATATCCCTGAACTATGACTGTCTCTTGTACCTACCCGCCCACAGCCCATACCCTGAGCTGTTAGCTAGGCCTGGCTCTGCAACACATAATAAACAAACCTATTTTTCATCTCATTTACTTCCAGCCCAGGAAAGATTATGTGGAGTTGAGACAGAATGGCACCAAAAAAATAAAAAGTAACTGACCAGCAATATTTCATTAAGAAACAAATGGTCTTTAGTAAATTGTATAGGAAATTTGTGCCACTTTGGAATAAGGAGCAATACCGCTGATTATTCGGATAACAAGAGACTATGTGCTTTGTATCCAGCTCAAAAATAAAAAAAAATCTAAGTACATTTCCAGAACAGTCCAAGCATATCCAAGAAAACCAAACATTATTGTGATAAGACAACTGTAAAACTTCAGTGTTGTCTTCGCTGTTATTTGTTCAAGATTACATCTGAAGCAGTTACTGGAAAAGTACAAGAAGACAACAAGTATTTTAGAAAAGGCTTTTAATTCAAATTATACCAGGCACACTGTACCAGGCAGCTTAGTGCCATCATAATGTTTGTATGCACTCTGATCTTGAAAGATATGTAACCCAGTTGTATCACTCGTTCTAATACAATTCAATGGACTTTTTTTTTTTACCGACTCACAAACTGTATTAACAGCAACAAAATTACGTTGCCTTTTTACTTATTACCCTTAAACACTGGCACACAGAGGGGAGGTGTTGGTGTAGTGGTATTGTTGCTGGACTAGTAATCCAGAGACCCAAGGTAATACTCTGGGGACACGGGTTTGAATCTCACCGTCACAGGTAGTGGAATTTGAATTCAATAAATGTCTGGAATTAAAGTCTAATAACATGAAAACCCATCTGGTTCACTTATGACCTTTAGGGAAGGAAATCTGTTGTCCTCACCTACACGTGACTCCAGACTCTTAAATGCCCTCTGAAGTGGCCACTCAGTTGTAACAAACTGCTACAAGTCACAAAAAAGGCAGCACTGTGGGTGTACCTACACCACATGGACTGCAGTGGTTCAAGAAGCCAGCTGACCACCATCTTCTCAAGGGCAATAAACGCTGGCCCAGCAAAGCCCACATCCTGTGAATAAAATGAATTTTTAAAAAAAGACTAGTAAGGAAGTTCCAGCACTTAGTTAAAGAAGAAATAAAACTGAAGTGAAATTGTCTCATTCAAAATGCTAATGTAGGCTTGCTAAGGTAAGGATTGCTTTGGGTTGTGACCAGATGAAAGCACCTAACCTCCTCAGGAGAGTTTTCTTTTAACTGTTACAACAATTTTTACAACAATGTTAATAAAGTACATTCTGCCAGAATAGTGTTGGAATTAGAGCGTCCAGGAACTTGATTTAATCAATTTCATGAATGATGGCATCAAAGTTGCATCTACCCATGTGAATGGGGGTTGGCAAATAACTCAACAACACAAAACTTCTCAGAATTTAATGCTGAATTCATACGGATAAAAGTCATCAGATTAGTTGGTGTAGGAAATACAAATGCCATACCAACACTGTGAGAGGTACAGTTTGGAGGAACATTGTTTACTGAGATATGGGGTTAATTTTCACTCCCTCCCACTGGCCATGAAAAGGCAAAAGCACAGGCAAAACAGAGGAGTGGCACTTTCTGACAGTTCCCAGACATTTTACTGGAGGTCTCATAAATGGACAACCCAATGGCTTGCTGGAAACAAGCAGAAGCATCATGAACTCATGCAATCCTATGATTCAGAGTTTTAAAGTGTCAATGGTGGGAGCTTGCAGCATACAACCTCCACACTTTGGTGGTTGATGTTGCATGCCCCAACCAATGGTTTTAAAGGACTGCTGTATGCTGCTCAAAACAAGTTGACCAAATTGTTTATAAATGATTTTTGTTGGGCCAGGATGTGCATTGATGTGAACCCACTATGCCCTTCGCCCCCTCACAATTGTCTCTTCCACCCTAATGCATCTGGAGCTGCTGGGCTATGCGGTGCAGCCAGCAGATTTCCAACTCCCTTTGATAGACGAGCTGTTCCAAAAGCATGAGCAGCTTGCCAACAGAATGCTAAGGAGGTCCAACTTTGAAAATGGTTTAGGCCTCCTATCCTTTCCATCAAGCAATGGCTCACTCCAGCTGCCTTCTGCTCCTCTCTTCCTGATGGGTGTGGTCATCTGACAACCAGCTCACCTGGCTTGGAATGGATCGATACTGGATATGAAAATGGCAGGTGTCTCAAGCTAGGGAAGGAGGGGGAAAAAAATCAATCAGACTATTTCTGATCACTGCCTGAGGACACTTCTTGGAAAATGCAGATATCTGGTAAAGACAGAATTGGTCAACATAGGTGCCCATCACAGTTGAATAACCTACTGGCATCCACTGTCAGGTTCACATGTGCATAATGCTCACATAGGTGAGGTGCAACTTCACCTAGGGAGTCAGAACCTCCAGGAAAATAAGTCAGAAAAATTAAATGAAAGGGTTCAAGTTGTGCTTTTTTAAATTATTTATTCATTCGTGTGATGCAAGCATCTCTGGTTGGTCAGCATTTGTTGCCTATCCCTAATTGCCCTTGTGAAGGTAGTGGTGAGCAACCTTCTTAAACTACTGCAGTCCATCTGGTGTAGGCTGGCCCAATGAAAGTAAATAAACAGTGATAAAATTCCAAGTCAGGATAGCGTATGGCTTGGAGGGGAACGTGCAGGTGGTGGTGTTCCCATACATATGCTGCCCTTTTATTCTAGATGATAGATGTCACAGGTTTGGAAGACGCTGTTGAAGGAGGCTTACATTAGTTGTTGCTGTGCAAGTTGTGGATGCTGCACACAGTAGTCACTGTGCGCTAGTGGTGGAGGGAATGTTTAAGCTGGCAGGTGTGGTGCTAATCAAGTGAGCTACTTTTTGCTGAATGGTATCGAGCTTCTTGAGTGTTGTTGGAGTTGCACTCATCCAGCCAAGTGGAGAATATTCCATCACACTCCTGACTTGTGCCTTATGGATGGTGGACAGACTTTGAGGAGTCAGGAGGTGAAATACTAACCACAGAATTCCCAGCCTCTGACCTGCTGTTGTAGCCACAGTATTTATACGGCTGGTCCAGTTAAGCTTCTGGTCAACGGTAACCTTCAAGATGTTGATGGTGGGGATTCAGTGATGGCAATGCTACTGAATGTTTAGGGAGATAGTTAATGTCTCCCTTGTTGCAGATGGTCATTGGCTGGGCTTGATTTTCAATCTGGGGTCAAGAACCTGACACCTTGATCATTTCCAGGTCCCAGCTCTGCATTGTGTTTGCATCACTGACACAACATTGTTTTGAAATGGAAAGCCACTAATTGTACCAGAGGCATAATCGATGTCCAATTAGTGACACCGGGCATTGCATGTAGCCGGGAGCTGGCTCTACCTTGAAATGTTCAAAGACAAAGGACAGCCACAACAGGGCTTGCCATTGCCTTACAAAATGGAGCAGGCAGGAGATCAGACGGCCAGCAGTGAAGGCACATACCAGTGGCCAAATGGTCAACCAGAAGATATTTGATACACTCTGTTTGAGTAACCCTATTTTTCCATTACTTTTTTTTCACCAACCACATCATGTAATGGCTTCCTGCATTACTCCTGACAGCTAAACACTTACTTGCACCAGACCATTTGCTTTTCCCAGTCTCCATTTTGAAAATCTCCTTCTGGCCCTCCCCATCCTTTTAATAAGGTCTTCAAGGAGTTTAATAGGCCAGTAATTGGAAGTTAGCAGGTTGCCAGCATGTCACTACTCCTGCTCACCCGCTGCCCTGGCCCTAGCTTTGAAAATAGCAGCACATTCTGGACGCATCGGAAGACTGACATTCCATCTTGGATCACTTTTTCAAAGTGCACCTGCACCCAACCTTGTCCCCACAGCCTTTTGAAAATCAAGCCCTCTGAATCACTTTGAATTTTGCCAATTTTCACCAGGGCTAGTGAAGTAAAATGAATTTCTATTTCAGCAAATGAGTGGGGTCTCCAATAATCTCTATGTCACCCCTCTTGAACTATGTCCGCTGTTGGCGCATCACAGCGTGCAGTCACAGCAAAAAGAAGTTCATAGCATGTCATAGTACAGCCACGTCTACAGCCCTGCCTTAAAGGGGGGTATGTGACAGCACAGTGAATAAAAAAGAAATGCAAGAGAATTGTAAGCTGGAAAATATGCTCTAACAAAAAAGTACTTTCATGTGAACAAAGCTGTAAAGTTCCAATAGTTAAATGATTTCAGCAAAGTGGACAAATGAATTGAACAAAAAAAGAGATCATTAAAATTAGGACCTTTTTTTTAGATTTTAGAACCCAACCGATTTAAGCAGCAACAACCAAACAGGCTATTTGGATCTAAAGAAGTCTTACAAAAGGGACAGCTGGTTCTTATAAATGCTATGCATGACAAGGGCATTAATATACCACAAACAGAAATACCCAAACGAAACATTATGTTACAATCTGAGTGACTTTTATGAGGTTCATAGGAGAAGCCCGTTGGCACTAATTCATTTCCTTCTTTTCTAATTGAGTGTAAGTAATGAATATACATGTTGAACAGGTCCATTATTCTTCACTGATTTCACATTTGTGCAGTGGCTTAGAGTCTAACAGGGCTACACTTCATTGTCTTTGAGGAGGACGAAACACATTCTAAAGGATTGCCCTCCAGATGTTTTAAACCACCCACAGAACTCCATCAATAGGCTGTAAATTTGTGAGGAACGTGTGAAAGATTTATAAAAGAATCAGAGGCTACCACTGTGCTGGATTAGAATGGAAAGTGCTCCACTGGTGGTGATGGTAACAAGAGATGGACAAGCCCTTGGGTTTCATTGAATCCCAATCTGTTCTTAGGCATAAATTTAAATGTGTCCATATTAGACCTCAGAAAGAGTATACTTTACAAAAACAGTGTTGTATGGTTTCATCTTGAGTGCCCCTACCAGCTGTCTGTCAAAACAAAGTTCCTATGAAATGAGTGTATTGGCTAAGATAGTCAGGGATAGGAAAAGACAATTTATATTCTTTTATACTTTAAGTTCTGGTAAAATCATTCTTGTTGCTGTGATAACCCTCTGTTACCTTGTTGTGGAAATCATAGTTTCTATTTTCTTGTCATTTACAACATTTTAGCCTTGCACATCTGGTTCAACTTATTTATTTCTCTCTATATCTATGTCTATTTCACTTGTTATCCATGTCTATCTATTTCTCTGTTGCTGGGAATATCTTTGGCTTCCTCCTATGTAGCTATCATAGCTTCAGCAGACACTCAGTTCATGTGCAAGCAGGCTTTCCATCTAACCTTTGCTAAAGTGAAGACAGAGCAGGAAATGAGGAATTTCCTGGAGTGTCTAACAATTTTTCCACCTACCTGTGCATGGAGTAGCCCATATAGCCCCTCAAGCCTGCTCAGCCATTCAATATGATCATGGCTGATCTTCTGCTAAAACTCCACTTTCCCGATCACTTCCCTTGATTCCCTGAGAAACCAAAAGAATTATCTATCTCAGCCTTGCGTATACTCAATGATGGAGCATCCACAACCCTCTGGAGTAGAGAATTACAAAGATTTACAATCCTGAGTGAAGAAATTTATCCACTTCTGAGTCTTAAATGATTGACTCCTTATCCCGACATTGTGCCAGATTCTCCAGCCAGAGGAAAAAACCTCTCAGAATCTCCTATGTCAAGCTGCTTCGGAATCTTGTATGATTCAATGAAACCATGTCTCATTCTTCTAAACTATGGAGAATATAGACCCCAGTTTACTCAGCCTCTCATCATAGGACAATCCTCTCATCCTAGGAACCAATCTAATGAAACTTCAGTATACCACTCCCAAGGTAAGTACATCCTTCCATAGATATGGAGGCTAACTTTAATGGTTAATGTTAATGTTAACCAATGTCACTCCAGGTGTTGTCTGGCCAAAGCTCTATACAATTGTAGCAAAATTTTCTTGCTCTTATACTCCATTTCACTTGTAATAAAGTCCAAAATGCTGCTATGTCTTGGTGCTCCCTGGACATCCACAGTGGAGGTGGGGGCAGCCTGCTAATGATGATGATGAATTGGTGGGAGTCGGCAGGAGAGGCGACACATGGAGGGCTCTGGCCCTGACCTGCTTTCGGGGTCCTGCTGTTTGGCAGTGGCACCCTCCTCAGCCTATGGAACTGGAGCTGCTGGGCTCACAGAAGAGGAGATTCGGATGGGCTGGTCACTCCCGGAGTCACCTGGGTGGTTGGCCCCAGGGTCTGCACCTGCTGATCCTTCTCTCTATGGGTGCCTGAGGGCACCTGGCTGACTCCTTGAGGAGAAGGGATAGCTGGAGTGAGATGGAGCTGCCCCACACCCCTCTCGCTTACACACTTTTGGGGGCCAACTACAGCATCAGTAATGAAGTTCGGCCCATGCAGCAGTACAGGAACGATGTCCTGGACCAAGGTCTCCATGGCAGCCGCCATCCTACCAATGTTGACCTCGGTGCATTGGCATGTCGGCACTATCACCTCAGCCTGAAGTTGGACAGACTCCTCTGACATGCCTTGCAATCTGAGGAGTACAGCCGGCATCCCTTCCAAATGTTCCCAAGCTTGCCTTTGCAGCTCCAGAAACTGAGGTATGACTGAGTCCAGAGGTTCATCATCTGACTCGGACTCAGCAGATTTCTGGCCTCCAGCAGTCCTCCGAATGCTGGAGACCTGGGAAGCCACTGCCGCCACCTGCTGTGAATCAGACGAAATGCTCACCAGGTTGTGATCCCGAGGCTACTCTAAAGCTATGTCCCACTGAGGTGTGTGTCTCTGCGCTGGTGGAGGGTGTGGGAGGGGTCTTCAATGAAGGTACTTTCGGATTCCTCTTCAGAGGTTTCTTCCGGGTTTAATTGGAGGCCCTGGGTCATGGACTCTGTTGGCTGTTTCTCAGATGTGCCTGCGGAAGCAAGGAGAGATAATTGGTGCATGGCAGGGGACTGCGGAACAGGACACATCACTCACAGCATGGTTGTCTGATGGATATTGCACTGCTGGATCCTCACTTGGTCAAGCACCACCAACCTCACTGTCAGCACAGGACTGGTCCAGATCCTCACCGGCCAGCTGGATGGCTCTGTTTTCAAAGTCCGTGAGGACCTTGATTTCAGGCACTCCTCCACCAGTCTGCGACCTCTCCCTCTTGTTGTGTGCCAGCTTGTCCTGCATGAATAGAGATAGAGTATGTGTAAGCAGGATGCCTGCCAGGCCACATGATAAGTATGCCTGGCATGTGTGGGTGGTGAGTTGTCCCATGGACAGGATGAGGACAATGAAGGTGTGTGTGAGAGAATGAATGGTGATGTCCCTTGAACTAGCAGTGAGTGAGGACCCTGTTGGTGTGTGATGGGTTTGTGAGTGTGTGAGTTGAGCGTGATGAGAAGAGTGACTTGCCCTGGCAGAACGGAGGAGATCATTCATTCTTTTTCAGCACTGGGTGGCTGTCCTCTTTTGTAGGACATTGGCACTAACTACCACTACCACCTCCTCCCATGCTGGATTAGTGATGTTGCTGCCCATCCTGTGGCCAGAGCCGGGGTAGAGGACATCACGGCGGGCCTCCACTGCACCCAAAACGTGTTCAAGGGACGGGTCATTAAATCGGGGAGGGGGGCGGTGGGTACAGTCTTCTTGCCTTATGTGGCCATGTCTTCTGTGCAGCAGTCCTGGTCTGGGAGCATCGAGAGGTGTGTGCATTACTGCACTTTATATACGGCGTCCGGCATGATGAAGTGGCGAGGTGACGGTGAGAGCCTGCCCGCCATGGAAATGGCATGTTTGTCAGGAATATATAATTAATGAGATGGAATTGAGACAATACGGTTTGAAAAGTCGCCATTGCGGCCAGAAGGTAAAACATCTTTTTTTCCGCCCGCCACTTGGTGCAAACCCGGGATGATTCCACCCCTTAGCTTTATTTTTTTTTTGAAAAATATACTTTATTCATAAAATATCTGGAAGAACATTACAAAACATTTCTAAATCGCCATCACAAAAAGTACAATCAGATTCAACTTTTACACATGGCTCATGAGGTACTTCAATCCAATCAATGAATATTATAACCATTTCAATATGGTCATTACAGACAGTCAGACAGTGCATTGGTATTGGAGCTATCAACATACATCATTTTGCACTCTGAAGTGCTTCAATACAATTATAATACAATTAGTATTCAATGCATACATTCATTGTGAGCCGTACAGCCCGAGGGGTCTACTCAAGTCCTGGAGCAGGTCTTGAACCCACAGTCATCTGACTCAGAGGCATGAGCCACACTAAATGAGCCACAGCTGACAACATCATAGTCATCCTGCCAAATTCATCTGCTCTTTTTGTGAAATTGGTTAAGGAAACATAATTAGCTGTTTAATAATGATTGTCTTCAAAGATCTAACTTCTCTCTGCATTGTTCCATTTAATTTGCTCACAGGGAAGGATCAAGGGTAAACCCATAATTGCCCTCACCTTTAACATACTCAAAATTAGTCACATTTAACTTATCAGGCACATGAAAATAGAGGCACTGAGACAGCCAAATTAGGTATGTCATTCTGAGTATATAATAATGTACTGCAGTTCACTTTACCTCATCATATGGTCACAGCACTTCAAGTATATATCCAAGAATCTTTTAAATACAATTAGGGTTTCTGCCTCGACCACCCTTTCGGACGGTGGGCGGAATTTCCCTATCCGCTGGTGTTGGGCGTGTTCGGCGACATGAGCAGACAATATGACACGAAGGCCAAATATCGGTTTCACGACGTCATGAAAACCGTTTGCAATTGTCCGCTCTGCCGGTCAATGGTGGGCCACGTTTCCTACCGTCGGATGTCGGGAACCTCATTGTAATACATCTGCATATCATTATAAGGCCGGCCCACCAGAATCAGCCCCCCATGCTGGATTGTCCACCCACTCACGCCGTCCTATACACAGCTGTACATAAGAGATATGCACCTGGCAAGCTTCACTTGGGACTTGGAGGTTTGTTTGCCTATCTTGCTTCAGGCAGTACTTGCATTAATCAGCACCAGGCTTCGCAGACAGCACCACATCACTTTTAGTGGGGCTCGTGTGCATGTCTCAAC
This sequence comes from Cetorhinus maximus, assembly GCF_964194155.1. Lineage (NCBI taxonomy): Eukaryota > Metazoa > Chordata > Chondrichthyes > Lamniformes > Cetorhinidae > Cetorhinus > Cetorhinus maximus. Next base: position 99,464,773 of record NC_135885.1, read on the forward strand.
CCATCAGACCAGCCTTAAGGCAGGGATGGCTTCTCAACGTCTGCAGGGCTAGGGCTTGCCTGGGGAAGGGGGAGAAGTGGCCTCAGGTAAGGAAAGAGGCTCCAGGGCAAGGGCTGCACTAGGAAGGGGGTATCCCAGGGTGTGTAGGGGGCACAGGTTGATCTGTGCAAGTGGCCTCAAGATGGTGAGTGTTGAGGAGGCAGGCTCCGGAGAAGATGAGGCGAGATGGACATGTGAGGGTGTGAGTGAGAGAATGAATGGTGAGGTCCCTTGAACTGACAGTGAGTGAGATGTCAGTGAATGTGTGATGGGCTTGAGTGTGTGAGTTTAGAGTGATGAGATGACTACCTTACCCTGGCGGAACGGATGAGATCATTCATCCTCAATCTGCATTGGATGGCCAACCTCTTTTGTGCAGCATTGGCACTGATCACCACTGCCATCGTCTACCAAGTCAGGGTGGTAATGTTGCTGCCCCTCCTGCAGCCAGAGTTGGAGTAGAGGGTATCACGGCAAGCCTCCAAGATATCTAAAAGGCGCTAGAGGAATGCATCACCAAACCGTGGGGCTGCAGTCTTCTTGCCTTTTTGGGCCATGTCTTCTTTACAGCAGTCCTGGGCTGGAAGCACTAAGAGGTGTGCACACGGCTGCACTTTAAATGTGGCATCCGGCGTGATAAAGCGGTGAGGTGATGGCATGGCGGGCGAACTGGGAAAATACCCCTCAACAATTACCCTTTGTTTCTTGATGTTGAGCCAATTTTGGGTCCAACTTTCCATTTTCCCTTGAATCCCATGGATTCTTCTTTTTCTGACCAGTCTGCTATTTGGGACCTTGCCAAAAGCCTCACTAAATTCTATATAGATTACATCAAATATGCTAACCTCATTGACGCTCCTCGTTACCTCCTCAAAAATTCAATCAAGTTAGTCTGACACAACCTTCCCTAAACAAATCTGTGCTGACTGTCATTGATTATAAGCTTTTATAAGTGGCGGTTTATACTGTACTTGGAATTTTTCCAATAATTTACCCACCACCGAGGTTAGGCTGACTGGTCAGTAATTAGTTGGAACATCCCTCTCTGCCTCCTTAAAAAATTTTAGCATATTAGAAGTCCTCCAGTCCTCTGGCACTACATGTTCATCCTATCCAATAGTTCTCATTCCTCCTCCTTAGCTTCAATCTCTGCAAAGATTCCCTCCTTTGTGATGAGCGTTATTTTACCGGATGCTGACAGTGATTCAGAGCTCTGCATTCTGGGGAGCAAAGCAGACATACAGGAAAAATCAGCAGGTTTGGAGGTGTTAACATTTATCAAGACCTGTAGAAATGTCAGTATAATTCTCTATCAGGATTCATTGATACTGGTGACTCAGGACTTCGAAGATATTAATAATCAGTGCTTCATTTCAAGGCCTGGGAAAGTGCTGTACTCTCACAGTTGGAGGTCAAGGATTCTTCACAAATTTACTCTGTTCTCAGCCTTTGATTACAACTTTGATTTCCTTTGGCATCAAAAGGACACCTATTTTGGTGAACAATGTTCTTCCTCAACATAGATCTAGTTACAGCGTCTGGCAGTGAGCCAGATTACTTACTGGCAAAATCTATCCAACTTTCATTTCATTAGATATGGATGAACTTTTGAAACAGGTTAAAATAAATATGTTAAAACAATGTCTTTGTAATAAGTGACTTTTTGTTTGTAAGAGTTTAGGCTAAAATATTTGTGACATCTTTTTTTGATTGTCTTTCAGCTGGAGCTTATCTGAGGGTTAATGGGAAACTGTCCTAGTGGGCATGGAAACACAAACTGGGATAGTCATTGCAGTCACTGTTTTTTCCCATGTGCTGCTAAATTTGTACCTATTGTTTCTTGTGCACTAAATTAGGAATCTGACCAATAATGATAACAACATCTTGTCCAAAACCTTAACATGATGTGACGAAAGGTCATCTGCAATAATAAGAAATAGATGTTATTGACTGCCACAGATGAATTGAAAACAGGGATTTTTACTGTTGACAAACTATATTCACTGACTATGCAATTCTGCAGGCAGCCTTGCAAAAACAAACATATGTACTACTGCATAAATTCTGGGAATATTGTAAAAGTCTCAGATACTTGCATTGTCCACTTGGATTATTTAAGTAATAAAAAAGGTGCTTGTTGGTTTTAAAACAGAATTTTCAATGCTAATATGTAGCAAATTTCAGCACCTATATTTTATGGGCAGAATTTTACGGCCCCTCCTGGCGGGGATGGGGCCGTAAAATGCGGCGAGCTATTATAAACCCATTAACTTCAGCAGGAACGTAAAATCCCGCTGTCGTAAAATTCTGCCCTGTGAATTTAATGCTCCCAAATTTTTGAAGCACCAATGATAGATGAAAGATGCATTTACACCAAAGTATTAATGGAGTGCCTGTGGGTCCAGGAACCTTCCACTCGATAAGAGTGAGGTGTTCTTTAATGTTGGGATTGGCTAGCATGCTGCTTACTATTGACAGACATTGGGGAAATCGCTTCAAGGCCTTTCTCATTAACATTTTATCCACCTTTTGTCTCGGTATTCTTTCCAAATTGTATGAATACACTTTGCCTTAAAGCACAATCCTTACATGTAACTCCTTTTTCCAAATCCTTTCTATGAGAAATTGGTCACAATTCTAAAAATATGAAACACTTCATGCAATATTAAATTGACGAGGTTAGGAAATACCATGTCAAAGGAGTCTCACTATGCTTGACGCTAGTCAGGACAGACCCAGGAACAGAAGTAGGCCATTCAACCCCTCGATTCTGCTCCACCATCAAATGATCTTTACCTGAACTCTATTCACTTGCCATGACTCCAGATCCCTTGATACTCTTACCTAACAAAAAATTATCTCAGTTTTGAAAGTTCCAACTGGCCCAGCATCTACAGCTTTTTGTGGAAGAGAATTCATGATGTTTACTATCCTTTGTATGAAAGAGAGCTTCCTGATTTCCCTCCTAAATGGCCTGGCTCTAATTTTAGGATTATGCTTTGTTCTGGATTCTCCCACCAGAGGAAATAGTTTCTCTATATCTACCCAATCTTTTTAATGTTTTAAGTACCTCAGTTAGATCGCTGCACAATCATCTATATTCAGTGAAATAATGCTAGGCTTATGCAACCTGTCTTCATAATTTAATTCTCTAAGCCCAGGTTTCATTCTGGTGAATTGGTGCTGCACACCCTCCAAGACTAGTATATCCTTCCTGAGTGCGGTGTCCTCAGGATACTGCATTTACACTGCCAGTTTGAAGCCAGTGCATTCTAAAATGAAATTCTTGCCTTGGTTGACAACTGGCTTCACTCATTAGCTGAGTTTTACTTACTTTTAGCCAAACTTTCATCAGATCATTTTATACGAAAAGGAGAGCTGGCTCATTAAAGTATGTCTCCTGTAGTTAATCAAGGATAAGATTGTGGGAAAATGGTGAGGTTATCATGAAAGATATGTACATAGAAATGAACAATATGTTCATAGTGTGTTCATTGTTTGGTCTATTGAAACTCTAATGAAAAATTAAACTGAAAATAATGGATATCTAGGAGTGATTACAAAGCAGCAATTTTATTAAGGGGCCTCAAATTGCATTAGTAACTTGGTCAGTTTATTACTGTTATCTACTAAGTTAAGATTACAACTTTAAGTTTGATCCAATATGTCTATTTTTAAGTCACCTTGAAGTCCAAAGGTAAGATTTATTTCATTTTGTGTTTTCTTTGCAAATAACATGCATCATTTAATTTAGCAATCAACTGGATGACAGATGGAAATTCAGGGAAATAGATTTTTGAAACTAAGTTAATGAGCTTGTTTATTGCCTGACATTTTAGATACTGAAATAATTGGTTAACTTTAAACACAAGGACAAGGAAAATCAATTTTTTTTGCATAATTCGGATCCTTTTGTTTTCACATAGTTTGCAAACATTGCAAACAAAAGAAATATTTCTGCACCTAGTTTATTAAACAGTTCCATCATTTGAGGGCATGATGTGAAATAGCTACTCTGTGGTGGTTCTGTTATGGTTTTCTGCACTTCTTGTGGAATATTAAGAAATTGTGGAATATTTCTGTAGATGTTTTTCCTGTGCCAGTGGCCTATTCAATGCAAGGAGAAGAATCTTTTGAAGGGCGTTGGCGCTGACCACCACTAAGCCGGATTAGTGAGGTTGCTGCCCATCCTGCAGCCAGAGTGGGGGTAGAGGACATCACGGCGTGCCTCCACTGTATCCAAAAGGTGCTCGAGGATGCGTGATTGAACCAGGGGGCTGCAGTCTTTTTGCCTTTCAGGGCCCATGTCTTCTTTGCAGCAGTTGTGCGCTGGAAGCACTGAGATGTGTGCGCATGGCTGGACTTTAAATATGGCGCCCAGCATGTTGAAGCAGTGATTTGATGGCGTATCAGGCGAATGACAGCCCGTCAGCCATGAAAACGGTGTTTTTCCCAGGAATGCATAATTAATGCGGCCGATTTGGGACGATACAGTATGAAAAGCTCTCATTACAGCCAGCGGGTAACGCACTTAGATCAAATCTGGGACGATTCCGCCTATGTTTCCGTTCACTACTGCAGTGCCAATATTACTTCTGATTATCGTTCTGGTTATTGTTGTGAATTGCAGTATTATTTCTTAGAATTGAATAATATAAATGGGACAATATGTAAGGAGTAAAAATAGAACTTCTGACATTTTACAAATGAATGAGAACAAACAGAAATCCAGCTTGTGGAAATATATGTGGCCACATGGTAATATAAACTGAGTGAGTGATGCTATAACCAGTGTGAGGTTAAAAAACAAGATGCTTTAATGTTAAACAAAAAGTGAGATGAGTAATTTGGAATGATTATGAGTAGCTATTCATTATTTAAAAGGATACTGTTTTTAATAATGCTGAAAAGATGGGGCAATTGTCTGACGATTTAATAGCCAGTTATCTGCTGGTGAAGCCAGTTCCACTCCAACAGAGGGCGTGTTTTCATTACAACTTTCTGCTCTGCATGTTTGCTGGAGTTGTAAGGACCAAATGTATGTGACCTGCTCAGAACCCACCAGTAACACAAATCCCTGATCCCCAGACCCTGCTCATAATTTTCTGATTTTCACTTCTGTTACATGAGGAACCACACTGGAAGTGTATATTTAACTCAGACCTTAATAAATCAAGAAAGGGCTGAAGTGAAGTGGAGTGAGACTTCCTGCAGGGAATAAAGCATTACCACTTTGGGTTGGACATTGCATGGAATATGTATCCAGTGTGGTGTGAAATGTGGCAAGCGATAAACCTATCTGAAAACTATTGCGATGTTTAGGCAATGTGGATATTGCTAGCTTAGGTGCTCAGTGCACATATGTAAATTGTGGTGAAAGAATCCTCTGCTTGACAGCAGAATTGTCATTTCAAACAGGGCCTATAAGTTAGGCTTTTTTATCATTAGTTCTTGGGATTTGGGTGACTCTAACAAGTTTACATTTATTACTCAGGAGAACTGAAGGCAAAGAGTATCTGAGAATAGTTCAAATAAAAGGGAACTCAAAAGTCCTTTATAAACATACAAGTAATAAAAAGGTAGTCATGGGAAAGATGGAGTTATTTCGGGACTAGGGAGAGATGTTCTGGTGGGGGCAGAGGGCATGGTTGATGTCTTAAGTGTGTACTTTACATCTGTCTTCACTAAAGAAGAAGATGCTGTCAATGTTACAGTAATGAAGGAGATAGTAGAGAAATTGGATAGGATAAAATAGATGAAGGTGAGGTACTAAAAAGTTAGCAGCATTCAAAGTACAAAATTCACCCAGTCTGAATGGGGTGCATCTCAAGTTGCTGATGGAAGTAAGGGTAGAAATTGCAGAGGCTCTGGTCATAAATTGTGGTGGAGGAATCTTTAGAGACATTAATCCAGGACAAAATTAATCAGTTCTTGTAAAAATGTTGGTTAATAAATGAATCATAGTATCATAAAATAGTTACAGCAGAGAAGGAGACCATTTGACCTGTCATGTTTGTGCTGTCTCTGCACATATACCTCCATGCTCCTGCACTCCGCTTAGAATTGTACCCATTGTTTATATTAGCTCTGCTCATTCTTCCTACCAAAATGAATCACTTCACAATTTTTTTCACTAAATTTCATCAACTACTTGTCCACATATTGCACTAGTCTGTCTATATCCATTTGAGGTTTAATACTATGTTCCTCACAGTTCACAATAAGTTTTGTGTCATCTGCAAATTTTGAAATTGTGATCTGTACATCCAAGTCTATGTCATTAATATGTATTTCAGAAAAAGCAGGGGTCCTAAAACCAACCTCTAAAGAAAATTGCATTCACATATCCAGTGGTCTAGGTCAGTGAATGCACCTTCAAATGCCATATACTTACAGCTGAACGACTAGCCTCACATAATGCTCAACTCATCATAACCCCTTCATTCACCTTCTGCAATCTCTATCAACTACAGCTCATACTTCATATTTGTAGCTTGACCTCACACTCAAACACTTCATACTGCTGCAAGCCTCACACCCACATCAAACATCTTGCACATGCTGCCAGATTTTCAACTATGAAACCTACATCACTCAAACACATTGCATCATGCTCACTGTCACACACCTCCTTCTCTTGCAGGATCAAGTGACACTTAACCAGAAGTGGCAGAACCTTACCGCAGGGGACAGGCACAGCTACATGTCGTTACCCCAATGGTGGAGACAACATTTTCCATAATGGAGTGGCCATATCTGTCTTTGGTCAACGGCAGGGCTCAAAGCATCAAAGATGATGGGATTCTCATGCATAATCCTCCTTTTCACATTTACCTTCTCATCTCACAATTTTCTCTGTAGATGGTGTAAACATGCACCTTTTGCTTTCTCCACCCTACCCTCCTCACCACAAAGCTACCATAGTGCCTTTCCCATGTCAGACAACCCAGACCAGACAGTGGTACAGGAATGAGAAGTGGAAGGGGAAGAAAAGACTGATGATGAAGGAACACCGTCACTCACACTCACATCCATCAGCTCAGATACTGACACTGCATGAACTCTGGAGGTGTGATCTGCATGTGGAGAGTCACCAGACATGAGTGCTGTAGCATGCAGTCAGGGCATGGGGAAAAGGGTAGCAAAGGTACCAACTCACAGGTGCGCAATGTCGCACATAAGAAATAGGGGCAGGAGGAAACCATATGCCCCCTCGAATCTGCTCTGCCAATCAATACCATCATGGCTGATCTTCTGCCTCAACTCCACATTCTTGTCCATCCCTCACATCCTTTAATTCCCCAAGAAACGAACTATCCATCTCAGCCTTGAATATATGCAACAAAAGAGAATTCCAAAGATTCACAACCCTAGATAAAGAAACTAGTTGTCATATCAGTCCTAAATGATCAACCCTTCCTGAGACTGTGCCCCCTGTTCTAAATTCCCCAGCCAGGGCATGCAACCTCTCAGTGTCTATCCTGTCAAGCCCCTTTGGAATTTTATGTTTCAATTAGATCACCTCTCATTCTTCTAAAGTCCAGAGAGTATAGGCTCAATTTACTCAGCCTCTCATCATAGGACAACCTTCTCATCCAAGAACCATTCTAGTGAAACTTGCTGTACCATCTCCAATGCAAGTATATCCTTTCTCATATATGGAGATCAAACTGCACATGCTACTCCAGATGTGGGCCTATATAATTATAGCAGAACTTCTTTATTCTCGTACTCCAATCCATTTTCAATAAAAGCCAACATGCCATTTGTCTTCCTAATTGCTTCCTACACCTGCATGCTAACTTTTCTGTTAGCTTGAACAAGTACATCTAAGTCTCTCTGAATATCAAAATGTAAATGTTTCATGCCTTTTTAAAATATTCTGTTTTTGTTATTCTTGCTACTAAAATAAATATCCTCACACTTCCCCACATGATATTCCATCCGACACCTTGTTGATCACTCGTGTAAACTGTCTCTATCCTCTTGTAGCCTCTTTGTGTCTTTCTCACAGTTAAAATTTCTACCTAGCTTGTATTGAAAGCAAACTTGGATATATTACGCACGGTCCCTTTGTCCAAGTCATTAATATACATTATAAATAGCTGAGGCCCAAACACTGATCCTTGCAACACTTCATGAGATGCAGCCTACCAAATGAAATTTCCTGTTTATCCCTACTATCTGCTTCCTGTCTGTTAACCAATTCCCCATCCATGCCAATATATTACCCTCAACTACATGAGTCCTTATCTTGCATACTACCCTTTGATGTGGCATCTTATCAAATGACTTTTGAAAATCCAAGTATACTATATTTACTGGCTCCCCTTTATCTACCCAGTAATTACATCCTGGAACATGATTTTCCTTTTGTAAAACCATGTTGACTCTGTCTGATCATACTATGATTTCTAATTGAAATGTTAAGATTTCATAATAATGGATTCCAGCATTTTCCTGACGACTGATATCAGGCTAACTGGCCAGTAGTTGCCTGTTTACTGCCTCCGTTCTTCCTTGAATAGCAATAATTTATTTGCTAACTTCCAATCTGCTGGGACCATTTTAGAATCGAGGAAGTTTTGGAAAATCGTAGTCAGTGCATCCATTATCTCTGCATCTCTTTTAAAACCCTAAGATGCAGACCATCATAGGAACTTAGAAATAGGGGCAGGAGTTGGCCATTACTCCTGCAAGCCTTCTCAGCTATTCAATACGATCATGGCTGATTTGATCATAGCCTCAATTCCACTTCCGTGACTGCCCCCACCTCTCCCCCCCCCATAACCCTTGACCTCCCTGTAGATCAAACATCTGTTTCTTGAATATATTCAGTGACCTATCCTCCACTGCCCTCTGGAGTAGAGAATTCCAAAGATTAACAACCCTCTCAGGGGAGAAATTCCTCCTCATCTATGTCTTAAATGGGGGATCCCTTATTCTGAAACTGTAACACTAGTTCTAGATTTCCCCAGGAGGGGAAACATCCTCTCAACATCAACCCTGTCAAGGCCCCTTAGAATCTTTGTTATGTCAATAAGATCACATCTCATTCTTCTAAGCTCCAATGAATATTGGCCCAACTTGCTCAACATTTCTTCATAAGACAACCCCTTCATCCTAGGAATCAACCTAGTGAACCTTTTGTGAACTGCCTCCAATGCAAGTATATCTCTCCATGAGGGAAACCAAAACTGTACATAGTGCTCTATGGTCTCAACAATGCCCTGTGCAATTGTAACAAAACTTCCGTCCTTTCTTGTTTTGGAGTGTTACATTTGCATCAAGTCCTGAGATTTATTGAATTTTAGTCCCTTAAGTTTCTCTAATACTTTTTCTCTGCTGGTATTAATTACTTTAATTTCCTCACTGTTATTAACCCTTTGGTTACTCTCTATTTCTGCTATGTAATTTGTGTCTTCTAATGTGTGGACAGGTCAAGGTGTCACCAGGGCTGTGGAGGAGGCATGTTGGGGACCAAAGCACCTGTGCCTGCCTGCTTGTCAGTTTCCCAACACTGTTCCCACCATCAGTGAGTTTCATCAGGTTGGGGAGTGGGTGGACCTGAGTTCCTGCCCAATCCATTAACCACGGCAATTAAGATTATTGAAGACCTCAATGAGAGCTTGTTGAGTGGCTTGTTCAGATTTTGACAGGATCACAAAGGCTGTATGCTGGCTCTGGGGCAGAGCAGTTGCATGGAGGCAGATACACAGCAGGGAGCCAGTCATGGCCAGCCTAGGGATTTAGGTTGGCCCCAAAGTACCCACCTGGCATTGGGGGGGGGGGCGCATATGAGGATGGGGCAAGGCTGCCAAACATAATTGGGGGGCCAGGTGAACATAAGGAAGGCAACAGTTGGCAACGGGAGCATGAATCTCAGATTTTGGGTAAAGTGCTGATGAGGAAGAACATTATCCTCTGGGAGGCCAGAGCTCCAGGCATCAGGAGTGGATGGAGGGAGGGACAAGGGCAGGAAGGACACAGAGGCCATGCTCTCAAATGGAACCACCCTGAGATAAGAGAATCAGTGTGACAGGAGACTACGACTTTCCAGACAGATGGTCACAGAGATCTGTGTTCTCATCGCTGAAGACATCACACCTCACATCGCTGCCCGCCATGCCTATCAGTAACCATCAAAGTCACTGGCCTTGAAATTATTCACTTCTGGCTCCTTGCAAAGATTAGCTGAGAACCTTGGTGGCATCTCATAAACGGCTGTGCACCACGGCATCTTGGTGGTAACTGACGTCCTATTAACAAGAGCTGGACAGTACATTCAATTCCAGACGGATAGGGCCTCACAGGCACAAGAGGGTAGTGTGTTTTACCTGTATGCCTATTCCCATCTACTATCTTTCATCCATTTAAGATAGCCCATACATGTGGGTGCTACACAAATAGCATGTTCTCTATTCTGATGCTAGCCTGTCAGAGTACCCATCTTTCCCTGGAGTCACAGCTCTCCCTCACAGCAATGATATAGCAAACAAGGGGGAAAGCAATTTATTTAAAAGTCTGGATCCAATAACCTTTCTTATTTCCAACTTTCCAGTGCTTCCTTTTCGCAACTGACTGATGGCTCTGTTTGTTAGTTTCACATTGTGCTGAAGTACAGCCCCAGTAGGAGGACTAACCATGATGATAGGGAGGGCTAGAGTGCTGGATGCCTCTTGGGTGGTTCTAGCTGTGACCCTCTGGGTGCAGGGGCTTCAAATTCCCCCGAAACAGCAGAAGCCATGGGTCATAACATGACATTCAGTGCAGTTCAGAATATTGGATGAATAGATCTACGTTAAGCGTGTGCACACTCTCAAATTTTTCAATATCATTAAATCAGGGGTGAGTAGCCCAATTGGATCACATCTAACTTGGTAAATGCAGTTTCCCTTTCTAACGTGCTTTAAGTCATATGTAATTAACCTCTTGAATATTAAACTTCTTTTCTATGCAATGTTACTCAACATTTGAGACCAGCATGCCAGCTCTTCATTGTACACCTAATGTGAACAAACAAAACCTTTAGTGAGACAGTGAATTCTAAAAATGCTCTTCTTAGCTGAATAGCAGAACTCTTTATTTCAAGTACTGCACAGCAGAAACACTATTGTAGGGCTGAGAATTCAATAGCTGTAGGTCATGGTGGTTTATGTAGCTTACAATATTGTGTGCCAGCAGCTGTGAGCTCAGTTGGTCCATACAGTGCCACAATCCCAGTGAAAACAGAGACCAAAGGGAAAACAACAATGAGAAATCATTGCTCCTTCCCAATGTCGCCTCATTTTCATGAGAGTGTGTTCCTTAGTCATGTTATGTGTTCATGTCTAGTACTTATCAAATAGTCTAAGATGATCAAATTAATATTAAAAAAAGCCAAGACATACAATAAGACTGCACTTTTCAGAACAAATGTTTACATGAACCTTGTAATTTCTTCTGAATTTTCCTGTAAAAATGTTTGGATAAGCAGGTCCATTTTTCCCAATACTCACACATTTGTTCAGACCCCTAATATCAGGAAGCACTTATTGTTTAAAGTGAGTTTAGTCATGTGGTGACAAAGTGACATTTTTCACTTACAGGAACAGAGCATTTCCTGCTCAGTGGTTTCACATGAGAGTTTTCTTTTCTTATTGAATAGGCCTGAGTAAGAAAGAGTACACCATTATATAATAAGTCAAACAATACTACCTTCCCCTTCTCAAAACTATACATTGTTTGAACTCACATCATAAAATAACTTGACTTGCACTCAACTTTCCTTTCCTAAATTAACCCTTTTACTGTCACCCAGCACCTAAATTTACAATTTCAAGATACATTTTTAATTAAAGGAAGGCTTATAATGTGAATGCTCTAAAGAAGGGAAAGCAGATTATTAATTATATAAATACCAAAAACTTTGTTAGTTAAGGTAACAAGTCACCTCCTTCCTTTCATGTCTAGTAATTGCGTAACCAAAAACAATTGGTCCCAATGATCTAGACTGCAGTACCTTCCTATACAGGCTCCAGAGAGTCTCTTTCCTTCACAAAGATTCTCCCTAGTCTTGTACAAACATAAACACAATCTTCCCTGGTTTTGAATACACGTGTACATTCATGCACACAAAACACACCTTCCAGTTTCTCCCACACCCAGAAACACAATGTTTCCCTTATCTCTTTTACACACACGACATGCCTCCAAGATTCTCTTGTTCAGTCCATATTTCCAACAAACGGTTTCTTTCTGAAATGTCTCTCAGATCCCTATGTCCTGTCCCAGTGTAGAGATTCCCTTTTACATGTTTCCAAGATCCCTCTATCCTCTGTGCATTAGATTTCCACACATCAGTGAGATGTTGGATTTCATTGTAGACAAATGTGAGGTGATCCACTATGGTCTTAAAAAAGGATAGAACAGAGTACTTGCTAAATGATGAAAAGCAAAAATATTGGAGGTCCAAAGTGACTTGGGAGTTCAGTCCCACAAATCATTAAAATGTCATGAACAGAAAATAATCAAAAAGGTTAATGGATACTGGTTTTCAGAAATCTGGAGAAATAGAATATAAGGGGCTATAAGTCATGCTTCAAAAATCATACAAATCCCTGGTTGAATATTTAATACTGTGCATTTGGACAATATTTTAACCAGTATTTAAATTTAACAGCTCATACACAGATTTCCTGGGTTTCTTAATACTCATTATTGACACCGAGGCGAGAAAGTTGAATGGCAATTCATGGGGTTCATTAAAAGTCAGGCATACAATAGCAATAATGATTCTTGCTTGCCTCCCACTGGGAAAAGATTTGTTGAGAGCACAGGTAGTGAGAGGCTAATTTGTGAACTTTGGAAGTATTGAGGCTCTGGATCAGGATGGATGGTGTCATGGCTGCCTTAGTTTGGACATCAGACAAGTAGCAAGATGACTAATAGCAGCAGCAATAGATGTGGAGAGACATGCAAGTGGTCAGCAGCGAGGGGAGCAGCAGTAACATTCTGCCATGGAGGAGGCCTGCAGGTGCTCAGTAGAAAGTAGAGCTGCCGAAGGTACTACCCACGCAACAAGGTGTACATGCAGAGGGTCAACTTCTTTGACCTCTCGGGAGAATAGTGCTTCCAGAGGGTCAGGCTGTCATATAAAATGCAGATTTCTGCAGCCTCCTAGAAGGTGACCTGCTGTCTGCTGTACCTGGTGGCCATGCATTACTGGTGGTTGGGAAATTGGCCAATGTCCTCAACTTTATTGTTTAACTAAGCCTTGCAGGGAGCTAGAGGTGACATGTCCAGTTTCTTTCTGGCAACTGGACACAAATGCATGAGGCAGGTTGCTGATGGATTGTTTGTCAGGACCAGCAATTATGTCAACTTCACTTTACAAAATGAGCAGGCTCTTGGCTTTGCATCTCTGGCTGATTCCCACGAGTGCAGGGCATCATTGACTGCACAAACACAACAATCAGTGCACGTCCAGATCAAACATTAGCATTTGTAAATCGGTGTCAATGGAAGTGCACCTGTACTTACCTTTTCCTGACCTGGTTAAGTCAATCAAGCAACTTTCTGCACTGAATCTGGAAGTGTGGTACATTACTCCTGCTGCTGACCTCCTTGGCCACCTCCAACAACTTTATTGCAACTGCAGGTTTCTTCCTCCCATTGCTGGGGAAGAATATCCCTCACTGACTCACTGCATTCAGCGGTGCATCGAGCGATGGGTCATTAAATCAAGGCATATTCCTTGACCGTCATGAATCTATTATGAAACTTCTCACTCTTTTTGTTTAGCTACTAATTCCTCTAAATTCCATCTTTAGGTTGGCCCAGTTGAGATTGCATTACTCAAGTCCACACAATACCCACTGCCATGTAATCCACGTCAAACACTGAAGTAATATTACAATGAGCTGACTCCATTAAAACACCACAGACATACATACTGATGGTTCATTTTTTAAATTAATTCCTGGGATGTGAACATCGCTGACAAGTCCAGCATTTTTTGCTCATCCCTAACTGCCCTAGAGAAAGTAGTGGTGAGGCAGCTTCTTGAATCACAACAATCCATCTGCTGTAGGTACACCCACAGTGCTATTAGGCAGGGAATTCCAGTTTTTTTACCTAGTGTCAGTGAAGGAATGATGATATAATTCCAAGTCAGGACTCTGCATGGCTTGGAGCGGAACTTGCAGGTGGTGATGTTCTGATGCACCTGCTGCCGTTGTCCTTTTAGATGCTAGAGATCACTGGTTTGGAAGTTTCTGCAGTGCATCTTGTACATGGTGCACACTGCTACCACTATGCACTAGTGGTGGAGAGATGTTTGTGGTGGTGGATGGGGTGCCAATCAAGTGGGCTGCTTTGTCCTGATGGTGTCAAGCTTCTTGAGTGTTGTTGGAGCTGCGCTCACCCAGACAAGTAGAGATTATTGTGCCTTGTGCCTTGAAGATGGTGGACAAGCTTTGTGGAGTCAGCTGGTGAGAATTCTCAGCTTCTGAGCTATTCATGTAGCCACAGTATTTATATGGTTGGTCCAGTTATGATTCTGAACAATGGTATCTCCCTAGATGTCGATGGTGGGGGATTCTGTTAGATTCTCTCTTGTTGGAGGTGGTCAATGCCTCGCATTTGTGTGGTACAAATGTTACTTGCCACTTTTGAGCACAAGCCTGAATGTTGTCCAGTTTTTGCGGCACGTGGACATAGACTGCTTCAGTATTTGAGTTGCAAATGGTTCTGAACATTGTGCAATCATCAGTGAACATCTCCACTTCTGACCTTATTATGGACATTGTTGAAGCAGCTGAAGATGTTTGGGCTTAGGGCACTACCCTGAGGAACTCCTGCAGCGATACGCTTAATTTTTCGTACCTCACTGCTGGGCAGGTGTCTAATCCAGAAGTGCATAGATCACTGACTTCCACACCCAGCTTTGAGAGATGCCAGATAATAAGTGTAGCAGCCAATTAATGGCTGCCCAGCGAGTAGCTGTCCAGCAACAGCAAGCAATGGTGGGCAGTGCACCCAATCAGCCACAAAAGGCTGGATGTCTGGAAACAGAGAGGGCAGGCCATGAACCAGAAGCAGGTCATGGCCACCCATTTAAAGGCACCCCTGGCACAGGACTATGGCACCTGAACCTGAAAACAATCTTTGGACATGGAAGAATTATGTCTGGAAGAATTTAAATTCCAGTGAACTATTGCTGTAGGTAAGAGCTTTGTTTTAAATCTGCTAGTCTTGAAGCATCCAGGACCTTTGCCAGACGCAAAAGAACATTTGAATGCAACTGACCCATTCCTCTGGTGAATTGCAAGTGTTTAGGGAGATATTCAAAATCAACCCTTTAACTCTTAAGGGAACCAAGAGAATGGAGCCCAGAGCTGGGGAGGGCCCAAGACCAAGGACAGCCCCAAGATTTGACGATGACTCCCTGTGAGTCCTCCTCCAGACCGTAAGTGATAGGCAGAATTTACTCATGCCCACTGACAGGAAAAGGAAGCCTCCCAGCCTGACACAAGCAGTTTGGTTGGAGGTCACAGTAGAGGTCAGCAGTCTTGGAGTCATCCAGTGAACGGAAAAGGGTCAATGACTTCTTAAGATCTGCAAAGGTGAGCGAGTCACTATTCTGGAGATGGACAAATGTGGAAAGGTATGATGTGGGTCAATTATGTGATTTGCTTTGTGTGGTGTGTAACGTGATATGATGCGGACATGTCACTCTGCATGGCAACGGGGGTTATGGAGGGTGTTGTGGGAACAGGAATTGGCAAAGAGCATTGAGAAAAGTGTGCTGCCGATGAAGCAATGTTGGTCACACATTTGAAAGTATGATTGTAATACAGCATTATCATTACAATTTCCCTCTTTATTTGCAGGAGAAGAGAGCGCACAATACCAGAGAGAGGAACAGGACCGGAGGTGATGTACCAAACTTGGCCTTCCTGACAGCCATTGAGGAGGAGGTCCTGGAGTTGCCTGCCAACAATTGGAGCCAGGCCATTAGTCAAGGCAAGGTTGAAGGAAGGCCCCGGGGATATGAGATTCCAAGGGCACATAGATATAGTTCCTGTAAACAGTGCTGAAGGGGCTGGGGAGGGGTGTGTGCTTAACAGGTTGGTGATTGTCAAGGAGGGCCAACCCAGCAGCTCACTGATAGAATACTGGGCATGCATTCTGACCTGCAATTTATTGCCTTTTCTCTGAGTTCTGGGGCACAGAGCCAGGGTGAGAGGGGGAACAGGGATCATGGAATCACGTCCATGTTCTGGTTGCTCTCAGGAAATAAGGGAGAGCCCAATGGACCTTATGTTGGCAGATGACCAGTTGCTGAGGCCATCAGGGGCAGGGGTTAGAGAGAGGACATACCTATCAGGGTGCTTCTGATGGGCACAGCCTCTCAGTAGTGCCTCTGCCTTTGGCACAGTTGCCTCCGAGGGCTGCGGTAACAGATGGGTGTCCTGCCATCGTGCAAGGAGATTCCCAGCATGCCAGGGCCCTCACAGCCTCCAGTGACCAGATGGCTGCTACAAAAGTTATCCCAGGTAAGGGACATAAGGGTCAGCAGTCTGTCTCCAGCAAAACTGGCAGCAAGCGGGGAGCACTACACCATAACACATTGTGAAGATAAATGAATTTTCTTCCAGATAATTCATCGGCTACATTCCTTCTATCTCTGTGAGATGTGTTAGATTTGAATTGGGCTTCTTAGCAAACATTATGAGAATTTTTGACCATGTGGGTCCCCTCACATTGTCCTTACGCAGCCCTGGTGTTCATGACAGAGAGCTAACTGGAGAAGCTGCCAAGAGCCAGGAAGCTGCTTTGAGCTGGAGACACTCTGCTATTGGAATCTTCTAAGTACCAGAGAATCTTTTGGGTGGAATCATCCCAGATTTGCACTAAGTGCGCCATATCATCCCAAACCTGCTGCATTAATTATGCATTCCCGGGAAGCACACTGTTTCCATGGTAAGTGGGCTCTGTTATGACACAGTAGGTGGTAAATGCTGAGCTGTTCAAATCCTAGAGGGAAGCTTGAAACAACTGTCACAACTAACTTTCAATTTGTATGCTTCGAGATGCGGGCTATGAATTCAGTAATAATAAGACCATCAAGGATTAAGAGGTTTTTATAAAACTAAATTAAACATTTATTAATAAAAGAAAAGATTGTAAGCACATACATATATCTACAAATTACTGCTACAATAACTTTTAAATCCTCTATTTAATCTGATTCCCAGTTACATCTTCATTAAGGCAACAATAAAACACATTGATTTTAAAAGACCCAGGCAAAATAAATGATACCCTGAACAGTCGAATTCAAAGTGAGTTCTCTTCACTTCAGTCCCTGGAGGCAGCAGTTTGGTACATACAGGCTGAAGGCGTTTCACATTTGTTGAATCTTAGACTGCCTACCCTTACACACAGCCTTCGCTCCTTTATATATATTTTCCCCTTTGAATGCAAATACCCATTGTTTCACTATGTCTTTCGACTTCCTGATAATAAAAATCTCTCATAGCACTAAGTTTTACCAGTAATCTTTGGGAAAAATGAACACACTGGGTGGAATTTTCTGTGCCTGCTAGCAGCAGGTGTGTGCAGAAAATATGGCATGATTAGTTTCACGACGTTGGAAAGACAGGTCGCAATCATCTGTTCAGCCCATTGACTGCAGGCCACGTTTCCCGCCAAAGGCCATCAGGGAGCTCATTGTAATACATCAGCATATTATTAAGAAACATCCTGCCAGGGTCTTGGACTCCCGCCAGATCATCCTTCCATGTCAGCAGGAAAGCACGTTGACGTGTTTCACAACAGCACACAGGCGACATGCACTTGGCGGCCTTCACTTTGGGGTAATTAGAAGTGAGTGAACAGTATCGTTCTGCAGAGCTCGCCAGGGTCACCTGTTGCTTTGCAGGCTTCAGGGGTGCCAGGGGGCAAGGGTGAATTGCCGCCCTCCCATGGAGGCAACTGTTGTTGGAGGGGTGTCTGGGGACAACTGCTGCCCAGCCCCGGAGGCGACTGTTGTCAGGGGGTTGTCTGGGGACAGCTGCTGCCCAGCTGTGGAGGCAACTGCTGCCCTGGCATTGGATCCCATGCAGGATAGGCAAGGGAATTGGCCACACAGTAGGGGCACCTGTATAAACTGACCATTCCTCTGCAACTGAGGCAGGTCAGGCGCAGCCACAGTGATATGATTGAGGTCGGGCTCCTGGATTGACTGTCCACGCAAGCAACATGGAAACAGAAAAGTGCCACCAAGTGCTCCAGACCTTAACCCCCGCCCCGCACGCCCCCCACCCACCCGCGCCCCATGGCACAGACTGTGAGTCCATGACCCTTTGCTGGACAGCAGAGCAGTTGGACTGCACACATTGTACAATCTCCTTGCCAGCGCCTTCCATGTAGCAGTCACTGCTGGAGGAGCTCACAGTCCTTTGAAATCTCAGCATCCCGGTTAGGAGTAGTCTCCCCCATGTCGCAGGCTGACAGGGCAGCCATCCAGCGCATTCATCTGCCCACGTCTCTCCCTCTCATGCCACAGGAGGACCACATCAGGAACATGAAGCCTGGTGACCTAGCTATATGCCTGATGGCCTATAGCGAGCGAAGAAGATGGAGGAGAGAGCAACTGAGCACCTGGCCGTGCAAAGGCAGGAGCAGCAACTGCAGGAAGAAGGGGCTGCTGGGGCTCCCGCACATGTTGCCCAGAAATGACAGCGAGACTTGGCTCATCGGTGCCTAGCAACACCTGGGTCCATAGACGCCACCTGTCGTTCCTGCAGATGACCAAGAACAAGTGTTGCTGACCACTGCGCGTGTCTAGGGACCTGGTCACTCACTTCTGCCACTTACTGCAGGACTTGGCGCCAATGGGACATGGATGGCATCCATTGCCATGGCTGTGAAAGTGACCACGGCACTCAATTTCTACGCCAGTGGCTCCTTTCAGGGCTCCACAGATGACCTCTGTGGGATATCACAAGCCGCCACCCATAAATGCATCCATGAGGTCACAGATGCCATCTTCTTGAGAGCACACAACTTTGTGCATTTCACCCGGGACCGTGACAGCCAGGATGCAAGGACCATTGGATTCTCCCAGACCTCGGGATTCCCACAGGTGCAGGGTGCGATTGACTGCACCCATGTAGCACTCAGATCTCCATTGCTACACTCGGTGGACTACATCAACCATAAGGGATTCCACTCACTGAATGTGCAGTTGGTATGTGACCACTAGAAACTCATCCTGCAGGTGTGCGCATGGTTTCCAGGGAGTAAGCACAATGCCTTAATCCTCACAAATCACAGATCACAGGTCACAGATCCCTGGAGTCTTCCAGGGTCCACAGAGGCTGCAGGGTTGTCTCCTTGAGGACAATGGCTACCCGCATAGACCGCGGCTGATGACACTCAAGCAGCGTCCTCAGACTGCAGGAGATCGATGGTATAATGAGGCTCATGCTGCAGCTCACAACTTGGTGGAGCAGACCATTGGGATGCTGAAGATGAGGTTCCGGTGCCTGGACTGGTCTGGTGGAGCCTGCAATACAGTCCTCAGAGGATGTCATGCACTGTTGTTGTCTGCTGTGCCCTTTATAACCTGGCGCTCCAATGGGGAGACAAGCTGGCTGAGGAGGAGCTGCACTTCTCCTCAGATGAGGACGCCGACGGGAATGAGGTTGAGGAGGTCCTCGGAGGTGACGATGACGGGGATGGGGCCCTTTCACTGTCGAGACAAAGCAGGCGTGCTCGGGAGGTCTTCATAGCTGCTAGATTTCTGGAGGATGATGACGACATGCAGTGAGATGACATCATAGATACTCACATCGCATTTGTGAACATTTAACTCCAGTCTGGCTTATGGCAACATCACACATCCACAGGGATCTCACACCTCAAGGGACAACACTACTAACTCTCACACACACCCTCACATCTCCATCAGGCTCATACCCTCACAATCTCACATCCTTATCTTGTCCATGGCTCCACTCACCACGCAAACATTCCATGCAGTGCCATGCGTCCTGCTCACACTCTCTCCATCTGTTTCTATGAAGAAGAAGCCTGCGCACATTCAGCAAGGAGACGTCCCAGACCGGGGGTGGAGTAGACCACATTAGGCCCCTCACTCACTTTGAGGAGTATGCCATCGTACTGACTGGTGAGGATATGGACCGTGCCTGCAGTGATGGTGAGGTTTGCGGCGAACACCCCCGTAAGGGTCCTGCACCACATCATCCCTCTCACAATGCAAATGTGAGTGCTCTCTCTCCTGCTTTTGACTCTGCTGCCATGCACTACTTATCTCTACTTTGGTTCACAGGGAGCTCTGCCAAGAATCCAACACCCTCAGCCAACCAGTCACTCAGCTCCATTCACATCTTCACCTTCAGCCAAGAGGACACTTCCTCCATTGAAGAACTGCAAATAAGCAGCCTGGAGGACCCATCACAGCGCTTACCCACACCCTGGACTAACGCAGAGACACAAACCTCAGTGGAACCTAGATCTAGAGCAGGCTGGGTCCACAATTTGGTGGTCACTGCACAGACACATGTCCGCAGCAGCAGGAGGCAGGTTTGTGCGAGCTCCCTGGTGGCCAGAGGACTGCTGGGGTTCAGGCATCTGTGAAGTCCAAGTCAGATGATGAACCTCTAGATTTGGCCTTCTAAGTCATCCTGGAGAGTCAGCAGAAGATGTGGGAACAACACGCAGAGCTGTTGGAAGCCCACGGCAGAGTGACACGTGAGTCGGAGGAGTCTCTCTCTCTGATGAAGTGGTGCCCACATGTGCGTGTATGGAGGTCTCCATTGGGAGGATGACAGATGCCATGGAGACGATGGTCCAGCAGAATACTAAAGAATCAAGGTGCAAAGGTAGGGGAGGAAATAAATACAAGAACTATCACTAGAGAAAGTCACTAGTGGAGTGCCACAGGGATCAGTGCTGGGGCCTCAATTATTTACAATATGTAGTAATGACTTAGATGAGGCAAGTGAATACAACAACTATCACTAGGGAAGCTAAGGGGGCTAAAGGCTGATAAGCCCCCTAGACCTGACGGGTTGCATCCTAGGATATTAAAGGAAGTAGCTAGAGAGATGGTGGATAGTGGCAGTAATCTTCCAAGAATCCTAAGATTCTGGAAAAGTCCCAGAGGATTGGGAAACTGCCAATGTAACACCTTTATTCAAAAAGGGAGGGAGACAAGAAACAGGTAACTATCGGTTAGCTTAACATCCAACATTGGGAAAATGTTAGCATCTATTATAAAGGATGTAATAACAGAGAATTTAGAATTACATAATCTAATCAAGTAGAGTCAGCACGGCTTCATGAAGGGGAAATCATGCCTGACAAATTTAGTAGAATTATTTGAGGAGGTAACAAGCAGGATAGATAAAGGGGAACCAGTAGATGTAATATATTTGGATTTCCAAAAGCAATTCAACAAGGTACCGCATTGTAAGGCTACTTAATAAGATGCCCATGGTGTTGGGGGTAGTATATTAGCATGGATAGAGGATTGGCTAACTAATAGAAGGCAGAGAGTTGGGATAAGGGGGGCATTTGCAGAATGGTAACCTCTAACTAGTGGAGTGCCACAGGGATCAGTGCTGGGGCCTCAATTATTATGTGTTAATACAATATGTATTAATGACTTAGATGAGGGAAGTGAATGTACTATCGCCAAATTTGTGGATGATACAAAAATAGCTGGGAAGGCAAGTGGTGAGGATGACACAAGGAGTCTACAGAGTGATATAGACAGGTTAAGTGAGTGGGCAAAAAAGTGGCAGATGGAATATAATGTGGGAAAATGTGATGTTATGCACTTTGGCAGGAAGAATAGAGGAGCTGAATATTACTTAAATGGAAAAAGACTGCAGAAGGCTGCAGCACAGAGGGATTTGGGGGTCCTTGTGCATGAATCTCAAAAAATTAACATACAAGTTCAACAGGTAATAGGGAAGGCAAATGGAATGTTGTCCTTTATTTCAAAGGGAATGGAGTAAACGATACAAGGCACTCATTAGACCACACCTAGAATACTGTGAACAGTTTTGGTCCCCTTATCTAAGGAAAGATATACTGGCATTGGAGGCAGTCCATAGAAGGTTCACTAGATTGATTCCGGGTATTGGGGAACTTTCTTATGAGGAGAGGTTCAGTTGATTGGACCTGTACTCATTGGAGTTTAGAAGAATGAGAGGTGACCTTATTGAAACATATAAGATTCTTAGGGGGCTTGAGAGGGTAGATGCTGAGAGGTTGTTTCCCTTTGTGGGAGAGTTTAGGACTAGAGCACATAATCTCAGAGTAAGGGGGTGCCCATTTAAAACAGAGATGAGGAGGAATTTCTTCTCTCAGAGGGTAGTGAATCTGTGGAATTCTTTACTGCAGAGGGCTTTAGAAGCTGGCTCGTTAAGTATATTCAAGGCGGAGATAGGCAGATTTTTAATCAGTAAGGGAATCAAGGGTTATAGGGAAAAGACAGGAAAGTGGAGTTGACGATTATCAGATCAGCCATGATCTCATTGAATGGCGGAGCAGACTCGATGGGCCGAATGGCCTACTTCTGCTCCTACGTCTTATGATCATATGATCTTATAGCAGAATGCGGAGATGCGTGCAGATCTGCACTCCACCGCGGGAGCCATGGGTGAGTTCTTGCAGTGACGAGAGAGAAATGGGGCACCTCGACGTCCCTCCAGGTGCTCCTTCCCCTCAAGGAGTCAGGCAGGGGCCCCCGGGCACCCCAACAGAGGAGGAGCGGCAGCTGAATACCCCTGGGTCATCCACTCAGGAATCTCAGAGGCTGTCCTCTCCCTCTGAGTCCCCTTTGCCTGTGATCCCCTCAGCCTCATCCTCTGTCACCACAGAGGGAGCAGCTGGCCAACGAGTGATTCTGGAGAGAGAAGTGTGTGTATGTGTGACAGGGCCTTTCAGAGCCTTGTGCAAGCACTCTCCCACGCACACACAGATCCTTCACGTATCGTACTCACCTCAATGTCCTGAGCATTTTGAATGCTGCCTACTGGGGTTCACTTTCAGTTGTCCATCTGAGCTGACCTGCATCTCCACCCACCCAAGGATCACGCTCCCATGCAGCACCTAATCTCGCCCACCATGACTGTCATTTCACTTTCAATTTGGACAGCATGGTCTGGATTTGTTTTTTTGAGTGCTCCATCTTTTCCCCTTCCCCAGTCACCCATTTCCTTTCCCTCATCACAGTTGACCCCCCCGGCATCACCTTCTACCTCCCCTCCATGACCTACCAGCCACAACCCTTTTCCTTCGGGGATGTCCAGGTGAATGTGCACATTCCCGTCCTTCCCAAAAATCCCACCCCAATCCACATTCACCTCCCCGACCTCCTCCTTCCAAACCCCAAGGTCCATGATTGCCTCTGAGTCCTCACCAACCATCCTGGCTGTCCCTTCTACTGCTACTGTCGAACCCTTACCCTCCCTCCCTCCTGCCTCATTCTCACCATTCCCTCACACCATGCCCACCCTCAGTTCACTCCCCAGGGGACAGTCATGGACCCATCAGATTCCTCCCTCGCACGTTCACCTGGACAGTCCCCCCTCCGGACCCCTTGCACCCCTGGAGTCCCTTCCGTCCTCTGGACCTGTTCCGTTCTGGAACCCCTGCCTCCTTGGAATCCCTTTCCCACCCAAACCCCTTCTCCCCTGGAAGCTCTTCCCCCCTCTTAGTCCTCTGACCCTCCCCTGATTCCCCCCAGCTTAGTCTCTCCCCCTTCCTGAGTCCCTCAGACACCCTTAGTCCTTCCCCCCTCCCGACTTCTTCCTTCAGCCTTATTCCTTCTCCCTTCACAACTCCTTCCTCCACCCCTACTTCTTCCTCCACCCTTACTCCCTCCCCTCTCTGCACTCCTTCCTCCCCCCTGGACTCCCCCACTCTCCGCACTCATTCCTCCCCCTGGACTCCTTCCCCTCTCCTTCCCCTCTCCAAACTCTTTCCCTTACACCTTCCACCATCCTGTAAATCTACCTCCCCAGTTGCCATCTTCTCCCCTGTTAACCCCTCCTCCCCCGTACTCCCTCTCCCTTTCCCAACCTCATCCCTGAAATCTTCGTTCCCCCGTCCCAACCTCACCCCGCTGACACCTTCATTCCCCCCACAACCTTACCCCCCCAACACCTTCATTCTACCCCTCCCAACCTCACACCCGACACCTCTTCCTCTCCCAGTTGGTCCTAGACTTTCCTCTCCTACCCCCTCGACTGTCATCCGTTGTGAGCAACAGTGACTTTCCAACTTCCGTGAACCAATGCACAGCAGAGCCATGTCCATGAGAATCCACCCAGCATGCCAGGAAAGTTCCTCCAGGATCCCGTTGCTGTCGGGCTCTAGCATCTTCTGTTCCTCGGACGCCTGCGATCTGAGAAAGGCCCTGACAGTAGGTCCCAACTTCTACACATCACAGTCAGAACACATCACAGTTGTCAAGACGTGTTCTACACCAGTGTGTTTTCCTGCCGACGTGGGCGGACAATCCAGTGGTGGGGGACAAGTCTAGCAGGCTGGCCTTATAAAGATATGCTGATGTTTTACACTGAAGTTCCCGACATCTGATGGTGGGGAAGGCAGCCCGCCATCGGCAGGCAGAGCGGATTATCGCAAATTGGTTTCACAACATCGTGAATCCAATTTTTGGCCTTCTCACCATATTGTCCACTCACAATATCGAGCACGTCTGACGCCAGCTGGCACAGACGTTTCCGCCCCTTGTCTCAAGGCATCCAGACACTCCGGTGGAACAGCTTGCACAGTTGCCTGGTGCAGCTCACCCTCCTCCTCATTTGACTCATTTGGCTGTCTCCATCAATTCCTCCTCTGACAGAGGCTTCCCCTCTCTGGAGGGCCAGGTTGTGCAATGCACAGTAGACGATGAACATAGGCAGCATTCTCACAGGTATATTGGAGAGTGCCATCTGACCTGTCCAGGCACTTGAATCACATTTTGACCAGACAAGGAAGGAAACCTGAGTGTAGGTATACATCGACCAGAGCCTCATTGAAAAGGCCAATGATCTGCTTAATGATGGCCCTGGTCTCTGTGTAGCTATCAGTATACCAAAACTCAGGCTTCATCCATTGATTCCTTACTGGAGTCATCAGCCATCTTTTTAAAAGGTATCCTTTATCCCCAAGCAGTAAGCCATCTAAAGTTTCTGGTCCATTAAACATCCCTGGTACCTGGGAGTGTCTAAGGATGTATGTATGGCTACTTCCCAGGTAACGTGCACAGCCTGCATTATTCTTTGATTGTGATCGCACACAATCTGAACATTGATTAAGTTGCAACCTTCTCTGTTAATGAAAGCCCCTGGCTGTCCAGTTGGTGCTTTTATGGCTACATGGATGCAATCAATTACCCCTGATTAATTACGGTGTTCTGAAGAACAGTCATATTGGACTCGAAACATTACCTCTGTTTCTGTCTCCACAGATGCTGCCAGACCTGCTGAGTTTTTCCAACATTTTCAGTTTTATTACAAACTCACATCACTAAATTTTAATGTCAACCAAACCGACTGTTTTTTTTTCCTCAGAATACAGTCTCAGAAATACAATCTTAATATTGTTATAGTATTGGAAAGCTAGAAATCCCAAATATAAAATAAAATACAAAGATATTTATGATGTGGTACAGATCTCAAATCTGTCCCAGTATCTTCCAGAAAAATTATAAGCTATTCAATGGGAAATCCATCTGGTACATAGAGATAAGATTAACTAGTACTGTGCCAATCTGTGTTATTTACTATGTATGGTCATGACACATTAAGTCATGCAAACTTCTAATCTCTGGGTCTCTAAAATTCAATTTTCTTAACCTAAGTTGGAATATAATAAACAACTGCAAATAATATTGAGGGTAAAATTATCAAGCCTGGTTCCACGTGGGGGGATGTGCAATGTTCAATCACCACCGTCTGGTCCAGCTGAGACAGGCGGCAAGTAAACTGTGAGCTGTCTTCTTAACTAAATGCTTCCAGCGTGCACTCTGGCGTGGAAGGCACTGTTGACTGGTTGCAAGCCGAAAAGAGGGTTCAGTAGTGTACATGGTGAACGTGTGTTTCAGCTAGACACTCATGCCTTAAAGGCAGTGCCTCTAAAAGTAATTTATTGTACAGAGGTTGCTGCAGACTGTCTCTGAAAGTCAAGGAGAGAAGCAAAAGCACAGAAAATGGAGGCAAGAGGGAGGGGTCCAATGTTTTCTGATGCCATGCTGGAGGCATTAGTTTAAGAGGTAGAAAGGAGAGAAAAAAAAGACTGGATTTTATGCTTCCTTGCCGGCAAGTTTAAAGGTAGGATGGAGGGGTGGGGGGGGCACATAAAATCCAGCAAGCGACATGCCCTCTGCATACCCGCTCGTCCCTGCCCCCACCACAGTTTTACCAGCGGCAGGGGTGGCATCCAACAACTGGTGTCCTTCCTCAGGAAGAGAGCATTCATGCATGTCAACCAATTGAGGCCCTTAAGTGGAAAATTCATGGCCATTAAGGGCCTTATCCTGTCATCACCAAGATTTAACCAGCAGCAGAAAAAGCCCATGTCAAGCGCCCAGTCCGGTTGGTTTCCCTGCAAAGGCTGGTGGCAGGCAGGGGTGGGTTAGTTCCTTAACGGGCTCCCTCCACCACAGATTTCCCTTCCCCCAATGGCCTCTCAACCTCAGACCCCCATCCCCCTCACCCCTCTCACCCACATCTCCAGGGCCTGCCAGCTTAGCACTCAACAAGACCCCCAAATCCTGATCGAAAGTCACAAGCTTCTGTCTCAAATTGCTGGAGAACTGGCAGCCTCTGATTGGTTAATAACTGGCTGCGGGATAGCCAGTGTTCCCCTCAGTGGGCTCCCCCCGACCCCCGACTTTTCAACCAGGATGGAGGGGACATGGGGAATCCGGCTCAGTTCCAGTATAGTTCATCCCAATGTTTCCGCAGGAGGCCAGGAGGTCCTGAAGGCACATCCTGAGAAAGGAATGCAAGCAGGTGGCCAGAGAGATCAATTCACAGTGGCAAACCTGAGAACTGGACAGCATTGCCGTAAGAACTTAAATGACCTCACACAAGAAGTCTAGGTCAGTGAATGCACCTTCAAATAACATCTGCTACCCACTGCACCACCAATCTCTCATCTTGTTCAATATACCACATCCCTAGCACTCACTCAGCAGCAATCTCTAGCAATCAGGACTCAGGCCTAACACTCAGAGACTCCATCTCACCCCACACACTTACCTGTGCTACCAGCCTTACACCCACCTCTTGCTACTTCTGTATACCTCTAGCTATTCAGTCATGGCAGGCCCATCATCTAAACATATTGCAATACAATCACTGACAATCTCTCTCTCTTGCAGAACAAGATGGTCCATAGCTAAAGGGAGCAGCACAGATGAGGGGCACAGGCACGTCTGCATCACCTGAGTCCACATTATGAGACCGGCTCTGACAGAGACTGCTGCATCCAGTGTAGCCAAGGGCATTCAGGGTAACTGTATATTCCTGCCTTCTGCACCTTCTCAAATCTCACATCACTATCATCCTGCTATATGGCACGAATGGCAAGCTCCAGATAATATGACCATGGACCTCTTCCTTTCCACTCCATCCCACTTCCCTTACCCCAACTCTCCCCTTCTGCATTTTTGCTTTCGGATACGCAAGAACTGATGCCTGACCAGCCACAACAGCTTCATGAGGAAGGGCGACAGCTACAGCAGACTGCTGATGAAGAGGCACTGTTATTTGATCTGACGCTTGCAGCCAGCACCTCAGATATGGCACTGTGCATACCTTAGACGGTCGCATAGAGTCAGGATCAGGATTCGGCCCTCACCGCACCCCCTCACCCTCTCATCCCCATCTCTGGAGCCTGCCAGCTTGGTAGTCAACTAGACTCCCAAACACACACCCAAATCCTGATCCAGTGTCACACATTTCTGTCCCGAAGTGTTAGGGAGCAGGTAGCCTCTGATCGGCTATTAAATGGCTGCGGGACGGCCAGTGTTCCGTTCAGCGGGCTCCCCACCTCCCCAAGTTCTTAGCCAGAATTGAGGGCATTGGGAATGCGGCTCAATTCCAGTATAATTCATCCCAATGTTTCCGCAGGAGGCCCTGAAGGCACATCCTGAGAAAGGAATGCAAGCAGGTGGCCAGAGAGGTCAATTCACAGTGACTGATCTGAGAACTGGACAGCATTGCTGTAAGAACTTCAATGACCTCAAGCTGCTCCTGTGGGGTCTTGTGGGCCCGGCTTTGGACTACATCACCTCAGCATAGGTGCCGGCAGTCTGGGCTGACTGGTTGAGAGGCAACAGCAAGGGTTGTTTGCAGGTTCTCATAGTAATGCAATCTAACCTTCAACAGATTGCTAGGATTAAAACAAAAAACTACGGATGCTGGAAATCCAAACAAAAACAGAAATACCTGGAAAAACTCAGCAGGTCTGGCAGCATCGGCGGAGAAGAACAAAGTTGACGTTTCGAGTCCTCATGACTCTTAAACAGAATGAAGTAGAAATAGGAAAGGGGTGAAATATAAGCTGGTTTAAGGGGGAGGTGGGGGGGAAGAAGGGTGGGGGGGGGTGGTTGTTGGGACAAGCAAGCAGTGATAGGTGGAGATAACCAAAAGATGTCACAGACAAAATCACAAAGAGGTGTTGAAGGTGGTGATATTATCTAAAAGAATGTGCTAATTAAGATTGGAGAGCAGGACGAGCAAGGTAGCTCTAGTGGGGGTGGGATGAAATAAACCATGGGTGGAATACATTTAAAAATAATGGAAATAGGTGGGAAAAGAAAAATCTATATAAATTATTGGAAAAAACAAAAGGGAGGGGGAAGAAACGGAAACTGAGTTTTTCCAGGTATTTCTGTTTTTGTTTTGGATTTCCAGCATCTGCAGTTTTTTGTTTTTATCTCTGTGTTTAATTGACTGCCACTTCTCTTCAAGAAATGCCTACCTTGAAGAAGTTTTGTTCTACTCTCCGTCAGGATTTTCGAATCTCTCTCTTGCCTTGTTCACCTTCATTGCTTTCCATTTCTCTCCTGGTGTTTGACAAGGTGTTTACTAAAACCCGCTTTCACAGCCATATTTCCTTTCTCAGTGACTGTCTCCGTCTCCGGCTTACCCCACGTGGATTTCAGCTGAAATTCCATCCCTCATTTTTCGAACCCACCCAGGATTACAGGTATCTCCAGGACATAAAACGTTTCTCGGACTGCTGTTCCCGTCGCATTCTGAGATCCACACTCAGTGCCATGCGTCGCCATATGAACACACTCGACCTCTCCCTCCAGCAGCACCGCCGCACCCTTTTTCAAAGCTGCGCGTACCCCCAGTTTCATTTTATTCTTCGTCTCATCCGACGCCGCAACAAGAAACTTTTTCTCTTTCTCTCAACTGCCAAAGAATGCAAGCTCCAACAACTCATCGACACCAACACCATCTAGGACCCTCCACCCCTGCCTGCCCCTCCGTCCCCACCCCATCTTCCAATCCCAGCCCCGGCCGTGTATTCACTATAAATCCCTGACCTTCCCCTCTCCGACGCTGAACGTTCAGTGCTCAGCAAAGGACTTAGTTTCATACCCTTACGCCCTCTTAATGAATTTCGGGCTCGGCACGATGCTGAACTCTTCTTCCACCGCCTTCGTCTCCGTGCTCACTTCTTTGGGCAGGATTCCTCTCCCCATTCAACGGATCCTTTTACCCACCTCCAATATTCTCCCTCCACCTGGACCCCTCCCTCTGGATTCTTACCTTCTCTTGATCTTTTCATTGAGAACTGTCGGCGTGACATTAGTCGTCTCAATTTTTCTGCTCCTCTCACCCATTCTAACCTGTCTCTCTCTGAACTTACTGCACTCCGTTCTCTCAGGTCCAACCCTAACATTGTCATCAAACCCGCTGACAAGGGTGGTGCTGTTGTTGTCTGGCACAATGACCTCTACCTCATGGAGGCTGAGCGTCAGCTCACAGACACTTCCTCCTACCTCTCCCTGGACCATGACCCCACCATGGAACATCAAGCCATTGTTTCCAGGACTGTCACTGACCTCATCTCCTCTGGAGATCTTCCTCCCACAGCTTCCAACCTGATAGTCACCCAACCTCGGATGGCCCGCTTCTACCTCCTACCCAAAATCCACAAACAGGACTGTCCCGGCAGACCGATCGTGTCAGCCTGTTCCTGCCCCACGGAACTCATTTCTCGCTATCTTGACTCCCTTCTCTCTCCCCTTGTCCAGTCCCTTCCCACTTACATCCATGATTCCTCTGACACCTTACGTCACAACAACAATTTCCAGTTCCCTGGCCCCAACCGCCTCCTCTTTACCATGGACGTCCAATCCCTCTACACCTCCATCCCCCACCGGGATGGTTTGAGGGCTCTCAGCTTCTTCCTTGAACAGAGGTCCGAACAATCCCCATCCACCACTACTCTCCTCCGTCCGGCTGAACTTGTTCTCACACTGAACAATTTCTCCTTTAACTCCTCTCACTTCCTCCAAATAAAAGGTGTGGCTATGGGTACCCGCATGGGCCCCAGCTATGCCTGTCTCTTTATGGGGTATGTGGAACATTCCTTGTTCCAGTCCTACTCCGGCTCCCTCCCACAACTCTTTCTCCGGTACATCGATGATTACTTTGGTGCTGCTTCATGCTCTCGTCGGGACCTGGAAAAACTGATTAATTTTGCTTCCAATCTCCACCCTCCATCATTTTCACATGGTCCATCTGACACTTCCCTTCCCTTCCATAACCTCTCTGTCTCAATTTCTTTTGAAATACTGTCCACCAATATCCATTACAAGCCTACCGACTCCCACAGATACTTCGACTACAGCTCCTCACACCCTGCTTCCTGTAAGGACTTCATCCCATTCTCTCAGTTCCTTCACCTCCGTCGCATCTGTTCTGATGATGCTACCTTCAAAAACACTTCCTCTGACATGTCCTCCTTCTTCCTTAACCGAGGTTTTCCACCCACGGTAGTTGACAGGGCCCTTAACCGTGTCCGGCCCATCTCCCGCGCATCCGCTCTCATGCCTTCTCCTCCCTCCCAGAAACATGATAGGGTCCCCCTTGTCCTCACTTATCACCCCACCAGCCTCCGCATTCAAAGGATCATCCTCTGCCATTTCCGCCAACTCTAGCATGATGCCACCACCAAACACATCTTCCCTTCATCCCCCCCGCCGGCGGCATTCCATCGGGATCGTTCCCTCCGTGACACCCTGGTCCATTCCTCCATCACCCTCTACTCCTCAACCCCCACCCAAGGCACCTCCCCATGCAAACGCAAAATATGCAACACCTGCCCCTTCACTTCCCCTCTCCTCACCATTCAAGGGCCCAAACACTCCTTTCAAGTGAAGCAGCATTTCACTTGCATTTCCCCCAACTTAGTCCACTGCATTCGTTGTTCCCAATGTGGTTTCCTCTACATTGGAGAGACCAAACGCAGACTGGGTGACCGCTTTGCAGAACACCTTCGGTCTGTCCGCAAGAATGACCCAGATCTCCCTGTCGCTTGCCATTTTACCACTCCACCCTGCTCTCTTGTCCACATGCCTGTCCTTGGCTTGCTGCATTGTTCCAGTGAAGCTCAACGCAAACTGGAGGAACAGCACCTCATCTTCCTACTAGGCACTTTACAGCCTTCCGGACTGAATATTGAGTTCAACAACTTTAGATCTTGAACTCCCTCCTCCATCCCCACCCCCTTTCCATTTCATCCCCCTCCCTTTTGTTTTTTCCAATAACTTATATAGATTTTTCTTTTCTCACCTATTTCCCTTATTTTTAAATGTATTCCACCCATGGTTTATTTCACCCCACCCCCACTAGAGCCACCTTGCTCGTCCTGCTCTCCAATCTTAATTAGCACATTCTTTTCGATAATATCACCACCTTCAACACCTCTTTGTTCTTTTGTCTGTGACATCTTTTGGTTATCTCCTCCTATCACTGCTTGCTTGTCCCAACAGCTGCCGCCCCCCACTTCTTCCCCCTTCCCTCCCCCTTAAACCAGCTTATATTTCACCCCTTTCCTATTTCTACTTAGTTCTGTTGAAGGGTCATGAGGACTCGAAACGTCAACTTTGTTCTTCTCCGCCGATGCTGCCAGACCTGCTGAGTTTTTCCAGATTGCTAGGATTGTTGATCATGCTACCCTGGGAGAGTAGCAATGTTTCTGTAGAGTCAGAGCCTACTGTCCTTTCTCAGGATGACAGCATTCATGGCCCAACTCTGCCACTGCACGAGAGCCCTTGCTGTTGCCTCTCAGCCAGCCGGCCCAGACTGCTGGCATCTATGCTAAATATCGTCCAAAGCTGGGCCCACGAGACCCCACAGGAGCAGCTTGATGTAGTCCTGCTAGGCAACCTGCAATCTGCCTGAGTGAAAATCAGCAGCCTTCCATCAGCCATGCTGCAGCCACTGGGGGAGCACTGTGTAGGGCAGTAGGACAGTGTTGGATCCAGTGCCCTTGGTCTGTTGGAGCTCAAGGATCCGGGTTCCATGCTTGTCTCGGGGTGGCTGAGTTGGTACAGAGACTAAGAACATCAGTAGATCATTGTTGGAATAAACACATGCTGTTTATTTACAAACAAAACTCTGCAGCTACACTTGTGCGTTCACAACATGAAACTCTGTCTTCACTCATCAGTCACTAACTCAAGACTTGCACATAGAGGTAGCTACTTTGCTATTGGATATTAAGATCATGTGACCTTACATTACAATGCTTGTCTTAAAGGTTATTACATAACGGATTACTACAGATAGGCAGTGCACAAGGTTTAGTTTTGTATATATTATTGCAAGTTTTATTCAGTAAGGTTGTTATGAATGTTTTTTTTTTACAGGTGACTTTTATTTTATCACGTTGACTGGGAGGATGCCATGATGGTCCGTAGCAGATGGATTGAAAGATGGGTAACTTTGGAGCAACATGATGTTGGATGACATCTGAGGGGAACAGGAGATTGAGTATTTGCTCACTCATTTAACCTATCTGTATAGCACACAAGCATGGCTGCAGAGTTTAGTTTGTAAATAAACAGCAAATAATTCTAACAACAATCTCCGGATGTTCTCACTCTGCGCTCTGCTTCCCCTCTCTGCTGCCCGTGCTCCATCTCCAGATAATGCTGCAGCCCAAGGGTAACTGTATATATAGCTCCTAATCCTGAAGCAGATTTTCTCCTGACAATTCCTCTGACCTCCTTGTCCAAAAACAGCACACATTTGATACATTTAATAGAGTTCTTTAAGGATGTAACAAGCAGGGTGGTTAAAGAGAAACCGGTAGATAAAGGGGTGAATTTTATTGGGTGGGGTTGGGGGGTGGTGGTGGTGGAATTGCTCATCCTGTCAAGAAAGTCAGTCATGAACTAACCGATTTTAAAAAAGACTGCCCTTCAGTGATAATACTCTGTGGCCTCAGCAAGCTCAGCGAGGGATTTCTGCCCCTCAGTGGAAGGAGGTCCCGCCCCCAAGAGCTGCCACCCAATCTAATTGGCTGGCAGCTCGTGCACTCCCAGCAGTGCCAGAACTCAGCAGTGGGTGCTGCTGAGACTGCAAGCAGGCCTGCATAGAAATCAGCATGGATACTGGAGTCAAGTAAGTCTGTTTTTGGAAAGGAGGATCAGGAACCATAAAGAGGGGTGGGAGGGTGGTGGAAGGTTGGGTTTTGGAGGCTGGGGAGGTGAGGGGGGACGCACAAAGTGGGGTACAATCTTGGGGATATTTTCCTGATGCTCAGAGGACACCCCCCCTCAAAGGGCGTACAACTCCATCCTTTTTTTCACCAGAGTTGGTGAAAAAGCGGCCTGCCCACTCTCATCTGTCTTCAAGTGCCAACCATATTTTGGCAGCAGAAGTAGGCCCTTAATTGCCCTTTAATTGGGCAGTTAAGGGCCTCAATAAGCCCAAGGGTATACGGTCTAGTGAGCAGCTTACTCACCCACTGTATTATGGGGAACGGGTTGGGGGTGGGCCAGAAGGTGGTGGGCTAGCCACTTGTCATATTTTACATATCCCCACCAAAAACACGCCTGCTGGGGTGCCAAGAAATTCAGCCCATTGTGTATTTGGATTTCCAAAAAGCATTCAATAAGGTGCCACATAAAAGATTACTGCATAAGATAAGAACTCATGTTGTTGGGAGTAATATGCTAGCAAGGATAGATGATTGGCCAGCTAACAGGAAACAGAGAGTTGGGATAAATGGATCATTTTCAGGTTGGTGAACTGTAACTAGCGGGATGTAACTAACTAGCCACAGTGATCAGTGCTGGGGCCTTAGCTATTTGCTATATGTTTATGACATAGATGAAGGAACAGAATGCATTGCAGGATTTTTTTTCAAATTCTTTCATGGGACGTGGACATCGCTGGCTGGGCCAGTACCTTTATTGTCCATCCCTAATTGCCCTTGAGAAGGTGGTAGTGAGCCACCTTCTTGAACAACTGCAGTCCATGTTGTGTAGGTACACCCACCCTGTTTGGGAGAGAGTTCCATGATTTTGCCCCAGCGACAGTGAAGGAACAGTGATATAGTTCCAAATATGAATGGTGTGTGGCTTGGAGGGGAACTTGCAGATGGTGGTATTCCCAAGTATTTGCTGCCCTTGCCCTTCTAGGTGGTTTGGAAAGTGCTGTTGTAGAAGCCTTGGTGATTTGCTGCACTATATTTGTAG
This sequence comes from Cetorhinus maximus, assembly GCF_964194155.1. NCBI lineage: Eukaryota > Metazoa > Chordata > Chondrichthyes > Lamniformes > Cetorhinidae > Cetorhinus > Cetorhinus maximus. The sequence goes on from NC_135885.1 coordinate 99,499,580, forward strand.
ATGGTACGTACTGCTGCCACTGTGCATCAGTGGTGCAGGGAGTGGTTGTTGGAGATGGTGGGTGAGGTGCCAATCAAGCAGGTTTCTTTGTCCTGGATGGTGTCAAGCTTCTTGAGTGTTGATGGAACTGCACTCATCCAGGCAAGTGGAGAGTATTCCATCACACTCCTGGCTTGTGCATTGTAGATAGTCGCCAGGCCTTGGAGAGTCAGATGGTGAGTTACTTGCTGCAGAATTGCCAGCCTCTGACCTACTCTTGTAGCTACAGTGTTTGTATGACTGGTCTAGTTCAGTTTCTGGTCAATGATAACCCCCAGGATGTTGATAGTGGGGGATTCAGTGATGATCATGCCACTGAATGTCAAGGGGAAATGGTTGAACTCTTTCTTATTGGAGATGATCATTGCCTGGCACTTGTGTGGTGCAAATGTTATTTTGCTAATGATACAAAGATAGGAAAGCAAGTTGTAAAGAGGATACGAAGAGTCTGCAAAAGCATATAGATAGGTTAAGTGAGTGGGAAAAAATTTGGCAGATGCATTATAATGTTGGAAAATGTGAGCTTGTCCATTTTGGTGGAAAGGATAGAGAAGCAGAATATTATTTAAAGGGAGAGAGGGGAAGCAGAATGCTGTGGTAAGGAGGGGTCAGGGCATCTTCTTATATGAAAAAACAAAAAGTTAGCATGCAGGTACAGCACGTAATTAGGATGGCAAATAAAATGTTGCCTTTTATTGCAAGGGAGATGCAGTGTAAAAATTAAAAAGTCTTGCTATAACTGTACAGGGCATCTAGAGTATAGTGTACAATTTTGGTCTCCTTATATAAGGAGGGATATACTTGCATCGTGGGCAGTTCAGAAAAGGTCACTAGGTTGATTAGTAGGATAATGGGTTTTTTTATAAGGAAAGGATGAGCAGGTTGGACCTATTCTAATTGGAATTTAGAAGAATGAGGTGATCTTATTGAAACAAATAAGATTCTGAAGGGGCTTGACAGGGTAGATACTGAGAGGATATTTCCCCTCATGGGGAATCTAGAGCCAGGTGGTTCAGTTTCAAAACAAGGAATCACACTTTTAAGATGGAGTTTAAGGGGAACTTTTTTTCTCTGAGGGTGATTAATCTTTGGAATTCTCTCACCCAGAAAGCAGTGGAGGCTGGGTCATTGAATATATTCAAGGCTGAGTTAAACAGATTTTTAATCTACAAGGCAGTCAGAAATTATGGGACCATGTAGGAAAGTGGACTTAAAGCCACAATGTGATCAGCCATGATCTTGTTGAATGGTGGAACAGGCTCTACGGGCCAAATCGTCTGTACCTGCACCTATTTCTTATGTCTTTATATTCAGTGACACTGTCTTAGAAATCCAAAAGGTTTGCACAACTCCTGTAATAACATGCAACAGTACTCCTACCAACTCAGCACCAGCAAAACTCAAGTCAAAAGCGCCTCACCTGGAAATTGGATAATTGGTCCTTTAAGTAATGCTCGTGGGGGTGGGTGGGTCTCACGAATGTATAAGAGAGGGTGTTAACTGGACTTGAGTGGTCCAAAATGGCGGACTGTGCATCGTCACAATTTGCCTATTCTGCATGCTTCTGGCACATGCGTGTCATTCCCATGCTAGTGCCCCATCAGTCAGGGCAAGTCACATGGGCTGCAAAAAAGATGGCCAGAAGTTCTGGCCATCATCGTTTTACTTCAAGGTTTCTGTAGCACTAAGGAATCTCTTTTCATGGCCAATGACTTTTAAAAAGGAAATTTAGTATTGATGATGAAGAAACTTGACAGAGAACAGTGCTACTCATAAGTTATTAAAACCATATCACAAACAATCTACAAAAATAATACTCAGTTTTTGTCTGTCCAGGCTTTTGTTTACTCAGTTTAAGGGGTGCATCAAACTCTATTGTTCTGCACCTTTAGGGGTGATAGTTGGTTAATTCGATGTTTTAAAACTTTATTGTAACATTCGGGTACTGAGTGTACTGAGTATAGCAATTTTTTGATCCATCTAATATAAGACAAGGGGCAGGATTTTATCGTTGGCGAGCGGGGGGGGCGGGGCCCGTTCGCTGACACGTAAAATGACGCGCGGTGACGTCGGGCGGAACTCCCGACATCACCGCGCCCCATTTAAATTTTCAGGTAGGTGGTGGGGGGGGGGGGGGTGCTCAGCAAAATCAGCTGTGCACCCGCCGACTTGTCAATGGCCAATTGAAGCCATTGACAGAGTCATTAAACTAATTAATGGACCTGCCCATCCAACTTTAAAGTTGGTGGGAAGGCCAGGGGCCCTGGCGGGAATTAGAAAAAGCATGAAACCTCATCCACGGGCGGGATGAAGTTTAATGTAGGTTTTAAAAAATTTAAAGTTTTTTAAAAAATTATGGACATGTCCCAACTCATCTGACAGTGTCACATGAGGGGACATGTCAGGGAATTTTTTTTTTCTATTTTTAATATTTTTGACAGTAGAGCCGATCTCCCTGAGGCAGTACTTAGCCTCGGGGAGATGAGTTCGCTCTTTTGTGCGCATGCGCGAAAGAGCGCACTCTCGGGTTTAGGGATTCCCCCCCACCCGCACAGGGAGCGCATAGCGCTTCTGTGCTGACGTCACGCTGGGCGGGCCTTAATTGGCCCCGCCCACATAAAATGGCGCCGCAGCCCTAATCGGGGACGCTGATCGGAGGCGCACCTGTGCATACCCGCACTTCAACTTCGCCCCCGACAGGGGGAAAATCCTGCCCATGGAGACTAACGTGTAAGATCCTCTGTTTACAACCGGGTGTGATTCTTCTAACCTTCGCCATGCATGTATTATCAGGGAAATGGTTGCGGATGGCAATTTTTTAAACTTCCCACTATAGTTTGTGGAATATTGCTATGCACAAAATGGTTAACACTTTGTTTTGGTGGTCAGAGCCAGGGCCCAAGACAGGGGGCTGCAGATGGTGCCAAACACCCGGGCTCGGGGGCTAGGGTGGCCCAGGCTCGTTGTTTTAAACAGAGTTCTCATTGTCCTTCAGATGAGCTTCAGGCCTGAAAGGTTTTTTTGAAAGCAAGTCTTTCAGTTCAGTTTCACTGAATTGCTCCACTGCTGGGATTCGGTGGGGGTAAGTTAAGGTTTGGAAGGCTGTTGGGTGGGGTAGTGGTGTGGGTTGGGGGTGTCACTTTTAAGGTTTAATGCCACAAACTTAAATATTGTACACATTGTACACTTCTCAAAATTTTCTTTTGAGAGCCAACATATAAATACATGTATAGTAATTTAAATTTTCATTACACCCTAAAGTAGACACAATTCTAATGATGTGCTGTGTTTATGTGCCAGAGGCATGAAAATCTTGGGCCATTTCAAAATAAATAGGAGAAAGTAAAAACCAGGAGCGATGCAAAGTAGGGTGTTGACTCACTGTCACCCATTTTATTACTCTTGAAAAGTCTGGGAATGTCACTATTTGTTACTAGAAGATTGCTTAAAGAAAAGTTTTTAAAATCTCTACTCCATCCTAGGTTCACCGTACCCTGCACCAACCTGTTTAAAATCTAACAGAAGGTGGCCACATTGTGGAACTAAAATTTCTCCAGGGGAGAATCATCCACTGTAACTTTGGCAAAAAAACATCAATTGAAATCCCAGAGAAACAGCATAAAGGGCTTTTACCATAAAGGGCCTTTATAGAAACTCAATCCTATGACTTAAGTGCTTCCAGAAACGATTTCTCTGGGGATATTGCTGTCACTGCCTTCTTGAACTGCTGCAGTCCACATGGTGTAGGTATATCCACAGTGCTGTTCGGGATGGAGTTCCAGGATTTTGACCCAGCGGCAGTAAAGGAACGGCGATATATTTCCAAGTCAGAATGCTGAGTGGCTTGAAGGGGAACTTCCAGGTGGTGGTGTTCTTATGTGTTTGCTGTGCTTGTCCTTCTAGATGGTAAGGGTCGTGGGCTTGGAAGGTGTTGTCTCAGGAGACTTGGTGAGTTCCTGCAGTGCATCTTGTAGATGGTACACACTGCTGCCACTGTGTGTCAGTGGTGGAGAGATTGAGTGTTTGTGGTTGGGGTGCTAATCAAGCGGGCTGCTTTGTCCTGGGTGGTGTCAAGCTTCTTGAGCGTTGTTGGAGCTGTACTCATCAAGGCAAGTGGAGAGTATTCCATCACACTCCTGACTTGTGCCTTGTAGGTGTGGACAGGCTTTCCTGGAGGAAGGGGAGACAATCCAATTCTTGAGTTAAGGCCACACTGAATTTTGTACTATGTTTCATTCTTCTCTGAAAAATTCAGATCAGTAATTCAATTTACACTTTTTCTGAGATGCTGGTAGATGTCTGATATACAAATCCTGGGGCTAGTTTCATTAGCGTAAAAGATGCCATTTATGGTATATTGTCCGTTTGCGTCAGAGAAGTCAGAATGGTAAGGTTGTATTAGGTACAGAGTTAATTGTTTTATAAATATAGTGATTTCTTTGTAGCCATTTTCCTAAAATCAGTTGACTTTGTGTTTAATTATCCTTAGAGAATCAGCATTGGGCCTCCAGTTTCACCATTGCTACAAGTCACTCTGCCTACTGCATACAGGTGTAATGAAAGAAAGACAAAACCTACATTTATACAGCTCCCTTCATGATATCTCAAATCGCTTTACAGCCAATGAAATACTTTTGAGTTGTAGTCACTGATATAATGTAAGCAATGTTATTAAATGGTGGAGAAGGCATGAGGGGCCTGATAGCTTACTCCTCCTCCTAATATGTGTTGTTTGTATGTTATTCTGAATGGGTGAGATGAGCTGGACTAGATGGCCTTTGTCACCCATAATTATCTTGCAAACAGAAGGTGGATTCATGGCTGGAATTCTGTTTATTTTGTTACTAATGGAAGTTTACTGTGAGCAGGCTTTGTGGGGTGAAATTACCAAGACAGGAGTGCGTAATGGGCTCATAGTGAATCAGTGACCTATTTTACACTGTATACGATTCTCAGGAGTCTTTGCCATTGACTTCAATATTGTCCTTTTGTCTACTTACCTGTAACGATCCCCAGCTGAGGTTACCCCTGGACTAGCCTGATCCCAGGGTGGAACCCAGCTTGATAGATCCAAACTTTAATTTGTTTGTTTAGATATGTGGAGAATAGCTGATGAACTTCTAACAAAAGAATAAAACGTTTATTCAACAAGTAAAGATGAACTATATATACAATACTCCTTCACCTACAACTATACCTTTATAGATATATACAGATTTGTAATGGTAACACAAGTTACAAAAGCTATCTTACACTCTAATGTCCACTATAAGTACACAGTCTATGTAAATCTATGGCACCCTGCGGTCAGACACACCACACTCTGCAACCAAGTGACAGATGCCACCTTAATCAGGTGCTATGGATCTCTCCTCAACGCTTGTCACACCGTGAGCCAACCGGTCTCACTGCACTCCGTCTTTCACACAAGGGTTTCCAATCTCCACTTTCCAAGAACCCGCCTTGGAATCTTCTCCAAAACCAATGCTTTCTCTCAGATGCCTTCCACAAGGGTTCACCTCTAGGGTTTCCAACTCTCCTTCCATTGTTCCCCTTCGCTGGGTCACCAAGTGCATTCAAGATGTCATCCATGCACTCTCTCTCACCGACTCAGCGTTAACAGTACACCACTGCTTCACATGTGCATAGCAAAGAGATACAGACCTTCAGTTGTCTCTTTGGATCTTCCTGCCTCTTGCAAACTGTTCTTGCTTTAAATCTGCTTTCTGCAGCTTTTGTCTCTTTAAATCTGAAGCATGGAGCCTTTCTCTCTGCCCCTCACTCTTAACTTCACTTAACAAGAATTTTTCCAGATTCCTGTCCTTCCCTTGACTAGAAGGTCTTCCTTGGACTTTCCCCATTTCCTCTCCCCTAGATTTTTGGGGTTTTCCTTATCTTGGGACTGACTATCTGTTCCCTTCTAGGTTGCTTCTGCTTCACAGCTGTCTTCAAACCAGCTGAACTCCAACAGCTTCCAAATTAAACTGCTGTCTTTCTTGTGTGTGTGTGTGTCTGGAGGAGAGACCTGCCTCTCTGGCCCCCGTTGCTAGGTAACAGTCCATTTCTTCCGCCTTTGTTTGTTTACCTTTCATTTAGGAGTCTTAAAACTCATTAGAAATGCAGGCACCTTTTTAAAGTAAAACTAAAATTCAATTTGACCTTTCTCAATATACAGGTACGGAAATACAAATCAAACTTAAACTTTACAGCTGAAACTCATTCCTAACACCCACAAATACCAATATAACTTACTTAAACTATCTCTATTTCCTAACATTACCTATTATCTCACTCTATCTTGGTGCTTTTATGAAATTTTTAAGTAATGAAATATCGTGATAAAGTTGTGTTGCATAGTAGATATTGAAAATATATTGTAGTGAGAAGCAGCAATCAGCAGAGTCTTCAGACTTTCTGGTCAAGTAAACACATACAATTGTGAACCATTCAGTCTTTGTGCTCTGGCCTCTTAAAAGTTGTGTCGCACAGAGACAGCTGAGGGCTCTAATGCTTCTCACTGACAAGGAAGACCTATATTGTTCAATCTTGATCTTTATATGCTGTGAGATTACTAATAAAATAGAATCCAATTACACCTCTTGTATGAAATAATTATATTGAATAATAGCATGCTCCCAGGCAGGAGAAAGTCTCCTAATTCTTCTACAAAATGGAAAAGATTTTGTGCAGTTTATCTGGGTTGCAAGTATGAATCTTTCCCCCAGATATGAATTTGCTGTCAATGTGTTCATATGGTACAATGTGCAGAACATGTTAACGAGGGCTGAAGCAGTCACTGAAATCAATGTTATCATCTGCACAGTGTTATAAATAACTAATAGGGTATTTTCCTGTCAAATTAATGAAATTGCATGATGCTGTTTAATTAAAATTTATACTCTGGTTTGTTTAATAGTTGCAGTGGAATCACCTCTAGGGCACACACAAACTAATACTGCCTTATATCATTGCTGCTCTTAATATTAATGACCCATGCGGTATATATATCGGAGGATATTTGTAATCAGAAGCCACTAATGGGCATATCATTTTACTTGGACCTTTCTGTGATTGTTTGGTGAATTGATTGGTGAATCCTGAAAGGGGAAAAAATATCATGCACGATTAAGGGGGAGGGGAAAGTGGAGGTGGGGGGCGGGGAGTGGGTGGAATAATGGGCCCAAAAAGGGGAGAAGCACCAAGGCCCATGATTTTGTTCCCTGGCCCTGAGCGAAACCTGGTATGCACAAAGGTTATGACGCATGTGCGGCTGCCAAAGGTTGGTGCAGCTGCCAACGGCTGGTGTGTCACTATCCCCATTCAAGGATGGAGCCTATATAGGTATGAAACTCTGTAGATTCTACCTAATAATTATGATGGTCGCTTCATAATTATCTGGAGGGAATTAATTAGCGAGAAGCACCAGGATTCATGCTTTCTTCTCACCTCCATCCAATGGCATTAATGTACAGTAGCTGGGAGATGTTAAGCATTATGTGCAAGCAATACCTAGTATCACCTCAGCAACGACTGCCAGCTTGGTCAGTAGCCCTGCAGTCAGGATTGCAACGGGACTGACCCAGGAAGGTAACCCCCCCCACCCATTTCCTGTGTTAAGGAATGAGGCCGAGATCCTATTCCATTTCGTGAGCCAGCGCTGCCTTGTCTTTACTTCAGGCATAATCAATCCTACTGAATTTTAATCATATGATTATCAAGATGTAAGCAAAGGAATTGCTGCTTGCCGGTTGGTGGGGGAGGGGTCAGGATCAATATGGAAATGTTGGGGGATGGGGATGGCATGAAAAGACTGGCATGGGTAGATGGAATGGCATGTGATAGGGTTGCCATGGGAGGAGTGGGTGAGATGGAATAGCATCAGAGGGGTAGCATGGGAACAATGGAATGACATAAAAAGAGATGGCATGGAAGCAGGGAATGGTATGGGAAGAATGGAATGGCATAGGATTGGGCTGGCATGGGGAGGATGGAATGGCATGGCATGGGGATTGCAAGCGAGCAGTGGGAATGGATAGCATCACTGATGACATGGGAAGAATGGAATGGGAGAAAGGGGATAGTATTGGACGTGTGGCAGGGGAAGTGGTGGCATGGCATGGAAGGATTGGCATGGGATAGATGTGTCATCAGAAGGATGGAATGGCATGATATGACATGGGAGGGCATGAGAGGGGTGGATGGCATTGGGGTGGCATGGGAAGAATGGAATGCCATTGAAGGGGTGGCATGGGAAGGATGGAATGGGAGGTGTGGCAGCGAGGGGATGACATTGGAGAGGTGGCATGAGAAGGCTGGAATGACATAGAAAGGGGGTGACATAGGAGGAGATGGAGGGCGGGGATTGCATGGGAGGGGTGGCATGGGAAGAATGAAATGGCATAGGATTGGGATGGCATGGGAAGGATAGAATGGCATGAGATGGAGGGGAGGGATAGAATGAGTCTGGCATAGGAAGGATGGAAATTCATGGCTTGGGGGTTACATGGGAGGAGTGGCAGGGAGGGGATAGCATCAGAGGGGTGGCATTAGAAGAATGAACTGGCATGGGATGGGGATGGAATGGGAGGAGTGGGAGGGAGGGGATGTTATTGTGGGGTGGCATGGCAAAGAATGGCATGGCATGGGTGGATTGGCATGGGATGGCAATGGGAAAAGGATAGAATAACATTCATAGGATGGCATGTAAGGAGTGGCATGTGAAGATGGAATTTTTTTGTTTTTTATTCATTCAAGGGATGTGGGCTTCGCTGGCTAGGCCAGCATTTATTGCCCATCCCTAACAACCCTTGAGAAGGTGGTGGTGAGCTGCCTTCTTGAATTGCTGCAGTCCATATGGTGTAGGTACACCCACAGTGCTGTTAGGGAGGGAGTTCCAGGATTTTGACCCAGTGACAGTGAAGGGACGGCGATATATTTCCAAGTCAGTATGGTAAATGGCTTGGAGGGGAACTTCCAGGTGGTGTGTTCCCATGTATCTGCTGCCCTTGTCCTTCTAGATGGTAGTGGTCATGGGTTTGGAAGGTGCTGTCTAAGGACCTTTGGTGTGTTTCTGCAGTGCATCTTGTAGATGATACACACTGCTGCTACTGTGCATCGGTGGTGAAGGGAGGGAGGGATTTGTGGATGGGGTGCCAATCAAGTGGGCTGCTTTGTCCTTGATGGTATCAAACTTGAGTGTTGTTGGAGCTTCACTCATCCAGGCAAGTGGAGAGTATTCCATCACACTCCTGACTTGTGTCTTGTAGATTGTGGACAGGTTTTGGGGAGTTAGGAGGTGAGTTACTTGCCGCAGGATTCCGAACCTCTGATCTGCTCTTGTAGTCACAATATTTATATGACTCGTCCAGTTTAGTTTCTGGTCAATAGTAATGCCCGGGATGTTGATAAGGGGGGATTCATGAATGGTAATGCTATTGAATGTCAAGGGGTGATGGTTAGATTCTCTCTTGTTGGAGATAGTCATTGCCTGCACTTGTATGGCACGAATATTACTTGCCACTTGTCAGCCTAAGCCTGGATATGGTCCAGGTCTTTCTGCATTTGGACATGGACTGTTTCAATACCTGAAGTGTTGTGAATGGTGCTGAACATTGTGCAATCGTCAGCGAACATCCCTACTTCTGTCCTTATGATGGAAGGAAGGTCATTGATGAAGCAGCTGAAGATAGTTTGGCCTAGGACACTACCCTGAGGAATTCATACAGTGGCGTCAAGGCCATCAAAGCCACATTTGACCGAGTGTGGCATCAAGGAGTCAAAACTGGAGTCAATGGGAATAAGGGGAAAGCTCTCCATTGGTTAGAGTCATACTTAGCACAAAGGATGATGGCTGTGGTTGTTGGAAGTGAACCATCTCAGCTCCAGGATTTCCTCAGGGTTAATGTCCTAGGCTTTCACTGGACTTTTAATTGCAGTTTTTATCAAATTCAAATTTCACCATCTGCCGTGGTGGGATTCAAACCTGGGTCCCCAGACCATTACCCTGGGTCTCTGGATTACTAGTCCACCAACAATACCACCACACCATCCCCTCCCCCTGGCATCAAAGGGATGGCTTGGCAAGGATGGCATGGCATTGAAGAGGTGGACTGAGAAGGATGGAAAGGGAGAAGTGGGAGAGATGGAATGGTTGGGGAAGGGGTTGCAAGAGAGGGAGGGAAAGACATGGGTTCGATGAGGTGATGGAATTGGTTGAGTATACTAATTTAATTGCAAATATTTTGCAGGTCTATGCTGGTACCAATAATTGTCATATACCATGAACATCCCAAGGTGAAAAACAAAATTTGAAAACTTGCATTTATGAAGTGCCCTAAACACAGCAAAATGCCTGGTTGTTTCACAACAGCATGACAGGAAATTATTTGGTTGGTCAGTAAATTAATAAAGCTGATTTTTCACTCCTTATTCACGGCCAATCCTGTACCAGATTTGTATTTAAGAGATTAGTGAGATCAGTTTATTGTTACTTTATTCCATGCTCAGATAAATCTTCTCTTTAATTCAGTTTTTACTGTGTGCCACATCCAACATTAAATGACAGGGGTGGAATTACAATTATGATAGTTTTGTAGAGAGTTACACTGGAGAAAGATACGAGGCAGACAAGCGTTGTTTGACATGAGAAAATTAATTTAAATGAGGCAGCCTAGTTTGATAACATCATATGTCCCTTTTTCCATCATTACAGACATATAATACTGGGCTAAATCACATCACTAGATTAAAATGGGCATCCACATCACTAGTTTGTAACTGAAAGGTCAAACTGCATTTAAAAGGTCCAGCTGCTTTAATAAAAGTACATTAAAATGTTTGATTATTACCCTATTTACAACTTGCGTTTATATAGTGCCTTTAAATGTAGAAAAATGTCCCAAATGATTCACTGAGGCATATTAACAAAATGAGTGCTGAACTAAGGGAGAGAATAAGAATGATGACCAAAAGCTTGGATGAAGAGATGTGTTTTGGAGGTTCTTAAAGGAAGAGAGCAAGTTAGAGGGTCTTAGGGAAGAATTCCAGAGGGTGGGATCTAAGTCACTGAAAGTACAGCCAACAATGGCGGGACAAAGAGAGGAAATGCACAAGAGACGAATGTTTAGGTACTAGAGAGTTTACAAGGGAAATTTAGGGCTGGAGGAGACTACAAAGATAAGAAAGGATGGAGCTATTGTGGAATTTAAACACAAGGATAAGCATTTTAAATTTGAAGTTTTGAGGGATCTGAAGGCAGTGCATGTCAGTAAGGATTTGGTGTCAGACAGGATACAGACAGCAGTTTGGAGTTTTTTTTTCACAATGGATAATTGCTTCACCATCTACTTTTGTGCTTCTGCAGTGAGACTCCCATTTTTGTCCACTCTCAATTCTGAAGAAGCTACAATGAATTTCACATTGGGAATACCCCTTTACATTTGCCTTGGAGGAAGCAGAGGAAAAGCAGCAAGGGTGAACAAATTGACGAGGTATCATAGAAGATAGATGGAAACCACCATTTGATACCCCTAGTCAGATTAGACACACAAAGGTGCTGAGCAAAGAGCAGCAGGGTGACCATCCCGGATTGGCAAGATGTAACAAGTGGCATGCCACAGGGATCAACTGTTTACAATTTATATAAATGACTTGGATGAAGGAATTGAAGGGATGGTTGCCAAATTTGCTGATGGCACAAAGATAGGTAGGAAAGTAATTTATGAAGAGGAAGTAAGGAGGCTACAAACAGATATAGATTAAGTGAGTCAGCAAAGATCTGGCAGATGGAGTATAATGTGGAAAAATGCGAAATTGTCCATTTTGGCAGGAAGAATGAAAGAGAAGCATATTATCTAAATGGTGAGAGATTGCAGGGCTCTGGGGTACAGAGGAATCTGGGTGTTCTAGTGCATGAATCACAAAAGGCTAATATGCAGGTATAGCAAGTAATTAGGAAAGCTAACAGAATGTTATCATTTAATGCATGGGGAATTGAATACAAAAGTAAGGAGGTTATGCTTCAGTTGTACAGGGCACTAGTGAGACCACATTTGGAGTATTGTGTACAGTATTGGTCATCTTATTTAAGGAAGGATGTAAATGCGTTGGAAGCAGTTCAGAGAAGATTTACCAGACTAATACCAGGAATGGGTGGGTTGTCTTATGAGGAAAGGTTGGACAGATTAGGCTTGTATCCGCTGGAGTTTAGAAGAGTAAGAACCGACTTGAATCATCTAAGATCGTGAGGAGTCTTGATTGGGTGGATGTAGAGAGGGTGTTTCTTCTTGTGGAAGAATCTAGAACTAGGGGTCACTGTTTAAAAATAAGGGGATGTCCATTTAAAACAGAGATGAGGCAAAATTTTTTCACTCAGAGGGTTGTGAGTCTTTGGAACTCTCTTCCTGAAAAGGTGGTGAAAGCAGAGTCTGAATATTTTTAAGGCAGAGGTAGATTCTTGGTAAGCAAGGGGGTGACAGATAATCGGCGGTAGGTGGGATGCAGATTTCAGGTTACTATCAGATTAGCCACGATCTTATTAAATGGTGGAACAGGCTCGAGGGGCTGAATGGCCTACTCCTGCTCGTTGTTCGTATGTTCGTATGGATTTTCCGGTATTGTCCCCTAATTGGGCTTTTTCTCCTGTGTCCCGGTTCAGGCTTTCCCAGGATGCATTTTGTCCTAGATTTCTTCTGACTCTGCAGGCTTTGTGACTGCGCATACAAGTTGGTGGTTTGTGTTCTGGGCTGTCCAGCTGGTGCTCGGGGGGCAGTGGGATCCAATTCAGGACTTGGGATGGATCATGAGGCTGTGATGTTAATCTCATGGTCAAGTCAAAGACTCATTCCCCCATCCTGCTCCCCCCGCCAAAGCAAAATGTCCCTTATTTTTTTGCCCAGAGTTGGTCACGCTGGTTCGCAGACACTGTCCTTCAGAAGGGCAATCATTGTGTCTTATGCCATATTCTGCACCTTGATCTGCAGCCCAGATCCAACAAAAGCTGTGACAACATTTGTCCCAGAAGCAGTACAGTAAGGGAAAATTGTCATTTCTTTAAAATGTCGAGGGAATTGTTTTTAATAATGTTTGAAAAGGATTTTTAAGAATTTGCATCAATTGTAAAGGGATCAATTTTAATTTTCTTGGATAATAAGGAAAACTGGTCAGTGTACTCTGGCAACCCCTGACCTTGAAGCAATCCCAACAGGAATGAGGCTGAGACCAGAAGCTGTGTGGCTGGCAAACACAAAGGAGAGCTGCAGACACAAAGGAGAGCTGGGGGGAAAAGGTGATCAGCTCACAGATGCAGAGACAAAGAAGTGCTGCAGTAAGGACACAGTTGTCAAGCTTCTGGTGTGCATAGGAGCAACCTGAGCTCTCTACAAAAAGGCCAATTTTCTGTTTGACAGTAAGAAGTAAAATAATTCCCGAAGCTCTTGCATGCGGAAGCGATGTACAACTGAACTAAAAATGACTGAATCCTAAAAGCAGTGTGAATAGTTCAGGCATGTGAAAGAGCTGAGAGTTTGTATCAGAGGATCAGATCGTGAACTGGGTATTATTCATTGATTGGTTGAAAAGGAACTCTGGAAGCTACACCATCAGCACTGACATAACCCGAGTGAGAGAGGGTTCATACATGTGTGTATTGTCCGTGTTAGCTGTATGCGGTGTTACGACCAGCCCCAGGTAAGGTTCGCCCATATTGTTATGCTCCTGGGTGGGGAGGGATGAACAGACTCCCCTTCTTCATTCAACCCCCTTGGTTGGTCACAACAAGGTTAAGTTAAAAAGGATCCCTTCCCTCCTGGATACCTTTTCCCAGTCCGAATGTATTTATGTTTTAAAAGGAGCCAATTTAACCAGGCTTTCTTGAGTTAAAGAAAGAGAGAGTTTATTAGTTGCTAAAACGTGAGAAAAAAATAATAAAAACAACATACATACACACAGATTAGAAATGAGAAGTGAGTCCAGAAACAAAAGTTAAAAAGATATATGAATTAGTCTTTTGTTGGTCCATGAGGGGTAAATGGTGAAATGTTGCAGCCATTAAGTTGTTTGATTTTGGTAGAGCAGCCTTTGGCAGTTGAGCAGTCGGTTTGGAGATTCTTGGTTCTGCAGGTTAGCTGAAAGGAGTTGTCCTGTTTCCTTTTTGACTGTGGCTTTGCTGACCTGTGACACACCAGACCTGGAACACCAAAACTAGCATGCAGAGACCAGTGTTGCAGTTGGCTTTTAACTCCTTTTATTGTGTATTCTTAGAAGGGAAAAAAACATGTATTTCGCCGAGATCTGCCTTCTCTTCATGTCACATTATGTCCACAGTCTAGGATATAACTCACAGGATGTGGTTTCTGCTGAGATGGTAATCAGCCTTCATCACCTCCGCAACCACGGGAGAATACAGTTCAGTTTTTGCATTGTATCTCTTCCTTTGAAGCGTATGTGCCTGAAGGCCTTGATACCTTTTTAGGTGCGCATTCTGTTCTCTGGACTAGTTGGTCAAGTGTAATCCACATAGAGATTTTCCAGCAAGTGGTTGCTTTACGGTTTCAGCCAGCTTTTGCTTGTAGGTCCTTTTAAAAAAAAACACATGTCTTACATAAATGTTCAATATATAAGTAATAAGTAATTCGGGGCTACAATCTGTGGTCATGACAACAGGGACCTCAGAAGGAATAGAGCTGCCAGTGAAGATGACTTGGGGGCCGAATCAAGTGATTGGGAAAGTGAGAGATCCTGCATACGAGAGGGAATGTTGGAATGACTGTGAGATTACATGTGGTGCTATATTTGTGTAGGGAATGATGCAGGTGCTTGAAGTTGCGTAAGATGTATCCTTGTCGTATCAACTATTTAAAGTGCAATTTACCTTTTTATCTGAAGTATCCTTTGCCTGTTAATTCATGTATAATTTGCATTCGTTCTGATTCATGTTAAAGTTTAAAAAACTGCAAAAATTGGAATACTGTTGGTAATTTCATCATATGGGGGTCATTCAGTAAATTTGGTTATTTGGTTTATGATTTCTACCACGGGAATTGCAGGAAGGCACTGTACTGTCAATGACAGTCAGAAAGCTATTGGGTCATTCCAGGCCGCCACTGGGTACATCAGTAACATTAGCCAATAAGCTGTGCACAAATGCATCAAGCAAGTCACAGAAGCATTGTTTGCTGGGACAGCCCAATTCATCCACTTCCCCATAGATAAATGATAACGTGACAAAGCACAAGAAGTCATTGATCACAGTTGCATGACCAAATAGGTTTCCTTGATCATTCCATCATGTTAGTCAACTGGAAAGCATTCCTCTCTCAATATCCAGCTCATTTCCAACTAGCAATGCTGCATCATACAAACAAACAGTCGCTTGAATGGCACAGGCACTGTGACTACACTCCTTCGATTAGAAAGACAAGTATCTTAGTAGATCTTGAGAAATCAAGACTATCTTCGACTGCCATTTCTGATGATACCTGCACACTTTATCAAGGTACCAGCTGAGCAATATTATAGCAAGCTTCATCCTTCCACCAGAGTCATCATAGAGCAGGTGATTTTGAAGACTTACTTCAACTGCCTGGCTTGGTCTGATGGTGCTCTATAAAGTCACACTAGAGTTTCAATGAGTAGATTCAATCCTCAAGATATTCAACCGATGCACAGCAGCAAGAAACAAAGGATGGAATTGGCCAGTTCCGTTGGCGGCAGACATTATGGCGAGGAGGCTAAAAATCGGTTTCACGACGTCGTGAAACCAGTTTACAATCGTCCGCTCGACCCGTCAATGGCAGACTGTGTTTCCCACTGCCACACGTCGGGAACCTAATTTCAATACTTTGGCATCTCATTATAAGCCCTACTCACCGGAATCATCCCCCATGTCAAATTTACTGCCCACGTTGGTGTGACTTCAGAACGGCATGCTTCACATCTTTAAAAGACATGTACCTGGTGAGCTGAACCTCGAGGGGAACCCAGCAGTGAGTGCACACAACCTTGCACAGCGCTAGTGAGCATCACCTGTAGGACATCAAGGAAGAGGCACCATGCATTCGATGGCAGGGGAGGGGGAAGAGGGGATGTGCAGGCAGAGGCAAGTCGTTTTTTCCAGACTGGCTTTCGGTGCGGTGCCGGGGCAAGGGCTCCAGTGCGGGTGAGGCCAGTGGGGAGAGCGGAGGGCGACTGGGGGGGGGGAGCGAGGGGGAGCGAGGGCAAGACGGCACAGGCTGAAGGAAGTACAGAAGGACATGCTGGGGGTGGGGGGGAGAGAGGGGAGTAGAGGGAAGCAACCATGCACTAGGAAAAGCTTGTCAAAGGAGAGTATTCTTACACAACTTGAGACCATTCAGCACCAGCTTCATTGACATGCTTGGAGTTCTTCTGAAACTGTTCTGCCACTCAAGCAACACGAAAGCATGAAAGTGCCACTGAATGCTCCAGAACTTTTCACCCCTCAGGCACAGGCTGCAAATTAATGTGCGCTTTAGGGGGCAGCAGAACAATTGGCCAACTGGGCAAGTTGTAAATTTCCCTTGCGAAAGGGCCATGGCACAGTCACTGGTGGAGGCCCTCACAACCCCTTGCAATGTCTTTATTAAAGTTTGGACCAGTGTCCCTCACTGTTCAAACTAACAGCCTTGTAGTGCAGGTTAGGAGAATGCCAGTGCCTGAGCTGAGAGCACAGCATGCAGTCCGGTGGCCGAAGCTGCCAGAAATCAAGTGAAGTGGGCGGCGGTGGGTGGGGCTTTGGACAGCCAATGAGCGCACTACACACTGGCCATCCAAGTGGTGGCCAGCACTCTCCTGCATGTGTGAAGGTGCCGTCAGAACTAACGAAGAGAGATTCTTAAGACACATATGCTAACCTACATGTCTCTCTCTTTGATCCTGCATCAGGAAAGCATCAGGATCATAGAGCCTGGTGATTTAGCGGTATGCCTCATGGCTTACAGGGAGCGGAGAAGAAGAGAGTGGCGGAGGTGCCTGGCTCGGCAATGGGAGGAGCACCTCCCTCAAGATCAAGGGGCTGCAGGGCCTGCTGCACACGCAGCTGAAGATCCACAGAGAGCCGTCGCTCATAGGAGCTTCGCTAACCCCAGAATATATAGACGACGTTTGTCATTCTAGCAGAGGACTGAGAACCAATGTCGCCGAAGACTGCGCATATCTAGGAAACTGGTCGGTAACATATGCCACCTGCTGCAGGATTTAGCGCCATGGGGACATGGAGGGCATCCACTTCCAGTGGCCATGAAAGTGACCACAGTGCTCATTTTTATTCCATGGGTCCACAGGTGACCTGTGCGGGATCCTGGAAGCCTCAATGCACAAGTATATCCAAGAGGTCACAGACACCACCTTCATGAAGGCACAGAACTTTGTACATGTCGATTGGGATCAGGAAAGCCAGGAAGCAAGAGCGCTGGGATTTGCACAGATCTCAGGTTTCCAACAGGTGCACGGTGCCATCGACTGCACTCATGTGGCACTTAGATCTGTGGCAACAAGCGGTCAACTACATCGACCACAAGGGCTTTCACTCACTGAATGTTCACCTGGTGTGCAACTGCCTCACATGCATCCTACAGGTCTGCGCACAATTCCCAGGGAGTGTCCACAACTCTTACATCCTTATCAGGTCTCAGATCCCTGACATTTTCCAGAGCCGACAGAGGCTGCAGGTTGGTTCCTCGGGGACAAGGGCTACCTACAGAGGATGTGGCTGATGATGCCCGTGTGGCCGCCTCAGACTGCAGCAGAGCGATCATGTAATGAGGCTCATGCTGCGATCAGACTTTGGCGGAGCAAATGGGGTTGAAAATGGGGTTCCAGTGCTTCAATAGGTCCAGTAGAGCACTGCAACACATTCCACCAAGGATGTTGTGCATCATCGTCACTTTCTGCATGTTACATAACCTGGAACTGCAACAGGGAGAAGGACCTGGCTGAGGAGGAGATGGAAAAGCTACACATCTGCTCCGATGAGGCGGACGTCAGAGGGGATGATGGTGATGAGGGCCTCGAAGGCAAGGATGCTGGTGATGAGGCCATTGCACTGGCCAGACAAGGCAGGCATGCTCGGGAGGCTTTCATAGCCACAAGATTCATGGAGGATGATGACGAGATGAGGACAGTCCTGACGTCCTTGCCTTGCATCTGTGAACGTTTGACACCTGTGTGGCTGATGGCAGTGCACATACCCTCAGTGCTCAGGCTTATGTCATGGAGATGCAGCGGAGGCCCTATTGGTTGCTAGATTCCAGGGGCAGCATTTTCCAGTTGTTGGGCGGGTGTAGCAGATGGGCCCAGGAGCGGCCGGGAAACGGCCCACTGCCAGCGATCAGCCCCCGACCGCAATTTCACACTGGCTGGCCAATTAACAGCCAGCCAGTGTGAAAGGCGCGCTGAGGGGCTCAGCGCTGATGGGGTTGGGGCAGGAGGAGGGTGAGCGCTAAAATGTGCACATGTGCGGCAGAGTGCGCACTGAAAGCTCCTTGAAGGCACAGAGCTGCCTCAGGGAGCTGGAGAATCGTAGAAACAAAAATAAAGATTTCAAAAATGAGAGAAACATGTCCCTACATGTGACTCAGTCACATGAACAGGGACATATTAAAAATTATGTCCAAAAAATTTTATATATTTTTAAATTACTGTTGGAGACCTCCTCCCGCATGTAGATGAGGTTTTATAAAAATTCATAGGCCGCCTGGCCGATTCACCTGCCCGCCAACCGTAAGGTTGGATGGGCAGCGATAAGTGGGTTTCAATTATTTGATTAAGGGCCTTAATAGGCCTCTTAATTGTCGGCAGACGTTCTTCTGACTCTCGCTATACCCGCCAACTGAAATATTGCGCAAGTGCATGATGATGTTGGAACACTCGCCCAGCATCATCGCACGCTATTTTATGCCTGATTGGGTCGTGCACGTGCCTGCCTGCGGGATATAAAATCCTGCCCCAGGAGGATGATGACAAGCTATGAGATCACTCTATTGATTTTCACATTGCCCCTGTGAATGTCTGACTCCTGTCTGGCTGAGGGCAGCTTGTGCTCTATGATCAGGGTCATATCATGGGGAAGCAGCCTTGAAACTTTAACTTTGTCAGCCTTCAGCACCTGACCCCTTCACGAATGTAGCGTCACTGGTCACAGATGCTGAAGAGATGGGGGGGCCAGCCCTACCTCAAAGATGCTGAGAGCACACAGAGAGAATGATGGAACTCTGTGACGCCTGCCCATGATTTTCTGGCAGCAAGTACAAGCACCATCGAGGTGCAGGCATCACTAATGTGTCCAGTGAGTGTGAAGCTGGACCATCACTTTGGTCTGAAGGTCATATTGCACATGGAAGAGGCCCTGGACTGAGACACCTTCCTTTATCTTGTGCAGGAAACAAGGTTTTACATCTGAGTGACACGAACACTGCTCATCATAACAAGGAGCCATAGGCAAGGAGACATTCTTTGGAGTTTATTTACAATCGTGAACATTAAGGACAAGTGATTAACACCCGTGCCCAGGCTGTGCAACTACATCTATTTAAGAGGTGTCAGCTGTGGCTCAGTTCATAGCACCCTCGCCTTTGAGTCAGAAGGTTGTGGGTTCATGTCCCACTCCTGGAAAAAAAAGTCAAGAACTGTGAATGTACTCGAAAGAGTTACATCTTATTAAGATGTGTCAGCTGTGGCTCAGTTCATAGCACCCTCGCCTTTGAATCAGAAGGTTGTGGGTTCATGTCCCACTCCCGGAAACCAAGAACTGTGAATGTACTCGAAAGAGTTACAATCTGTGACTGTTGATAACTCGAAAGAGTTACATCTTATTAAGAAGTGTCAGCTGTGGCTCAGTTCATAGCACCCTCGCCTTTGAATCAGAGGGTTGTGGGTTCATGTCCCAATCCCGGAAAAAAACCAAGAACTGTGATTGTATTCAAAGAGTTGCAATCTGTGACTGTTGATAACTCGAAAGAGTATAATACATCTGCAGAGGTGTCAGTTGTGGCTCAGTTCATAGCACCCTCGACTTTGAATCAGAGGGTTGTGGGTTCATGTCCCACTCCCGGAAAACCAAGAACTGTGATTGTACTCAGAGTTGCAATCTGTGACTGTTGATAACTCGAAAGAATTTTATAATACATCTGCAGAGGTGTCAGCTGTGGCTCAGTTCATAGCACCCTCGACTTTGAATCAGAGGGTTGTGGGTTCATGTCCCACTCCCGGAAAAAAACCAAGAACTGTGATTGTACTCAGAGTTGCAATCTGTGACTGTTGATAACTCGAAAGAGTATAATACATCTGCAGAGGTGTCAGCTGTGGCTCAGTTCATAGCACCCTCGCCTTTGAATCAGAGGGTTGTGGGTTCATGCCCCACTCCCGGAAACCAAGAACTGTGATTGTACTTGAAAAGAGTTACATGCGATCTGTTGATAACTCGAAAGAATTTATTTAATTGCACCCTCGAGACCCGGGACCGTCACGGTATCCAGCACCGCACGCGAGGTGTGAGTAAGTTACGGGACCTGGTCAGGTCCTTCGACTTGGTGGACGTCTGGCGAAATCTCCATCCTGATTCCAGCGTTTTCACCTTTGTGTTACCTGGAGTCGGAGCGTCCAGACTCGACTGTCTTTACGTTTCGAAGGCGTACGTGTCCTGCGTTCCAGCGGCTTCTGTGCAGCAGGTGCCGTGCACGGACCACCGTCTGGTGTGGGCAGAGCTCGCTCCGTTTTGCGCTCGGACGGGGTCCGCGCACTGGCACTTTAACAACCTGTTGCTGGAGGACGAGCGGTTCCTGGACTCGTTTCGTCGTTTCTGGGCCGGCTGGAGAAGGAAGCGAGGAGGCTTCCCCTCCTTGAGGCTATGGTGGGACGTGGGCAAGACTCACGTCCGAGTTTTCTGTCAAGAGTACGCGAAGGGGTCGACAAAGAGGCGGAAATCCAGGGTCGAGGAGTTGAAGAAGGAGGTGCTCGACCTGGAGGCACGTCTCCGTCAGCCCGACGCGGACCCGGCCCTGCGGTCGGTGTACGGTGAGAAGAAGGGCGCGTTGCGGGACCTGCAACTCGCCGGGTCCCGGGGCGCGTTCGTGAGGTCACGGATCCGGTTCCTCAAGGACCTGGACCGTGGCTCCCCCTTCTACTCGCTGGAAAAAAGGCACGGGGTCCGTCGGCAGCTCTTTACGCTGCTGGCCGACGACGGATCCCTCGTCTCGGATCCGGAGGGCATCAGGGACATTACCAGGAACTTTTATACTGCCCTGTTCTCTTCGGATCCGTCCAGCGAGGATGCTTGCAGAGTTTTGTGGGAGGACCTGCCGCAGGTCGGCCCGGAGGGCGCCGGAAAGCTTGACTCCCCTATAAGTCTGGGGGAGCTGACCGGCGCCCTCGATGGTCTCTCAAGGGGCAAATCCCCGGGACTTGACGGGCTGACCGTGGAGTTCTTCAGGGCGTTCTGGGACGTCCTGGGGAGCGACTTCGTGGGGGTCCTGGGGGAGAGCATTGCTACTGGGGAGATGCCCCTTTTGTGGCGCAGGGCCGTAATTGCCCTGTTGCCGAAGAAGGGGGATCTCCGCCTACTTAAAAACTGGCACCCGGTCTCCCTCCTCAGCACGGACTACAAAATTTTCGCCAGAGCCATGTCTTCTCGGCTCGGCACCGTGCTGGACCACATGATCCACCCTGACCAGTCCTACACCGTCCCGGACCGCACAATTTATGATAACATCCATCTGGTCCGGGACATAATCCACCATTCCCAGAGGGCTGGTCTGTCGAGCGCCTTCCTGTCCCTTGATCAGGAGAAGGCGTTCGACAGGGTGGATCACGAATATTTACTCGGGACTCTGCGAGCATTCGGTTTCGGGACGCACTTTGTCGCCCGGATCCGACTTCTGTACACCGCCGCGGAGTGTCTAGTGAAGGTTAACGGGTCCCTGACGGCGCCCCTTCGCTTTGGGAGAGGGGTACGTCAGGGCTGCCCCCTGTCCGGCCAGTTGTATTCTATTTGCGTGGAGCCTTTCCTGCGCCTCTTGCGGAGGAGGTTGTCGGGATTGGTTCTGCGCGGGCCGGGCATCGGGGTGGTCCTTTCGGCATACGCCGATGACGTGCTCCTAATGTTTAATGACCCGGCTGACCTGCGGAGGATGCGCGAGTGCCAGGAGGTCTACTCTGCGGCTTCTTCTGCCAGGATCAACTGGGAGAAATGTTCTGGACTCCTGGTCGGCCCGTGGCAGTCGGATCCCCTACCCGAGGAGCTCAGGCCTTTCACCTGGAGCAGGACCAGCATCCTCTACCTGGGGGTCCATCTCTGCCCTGCCGAGGAATCCTGGCCAGCCAACTGGCAGGAACTGGAGACGAAAGTCACCGCTCGCCTGCGGCGCTGGACAGGACTGCTCCGAGTGCTGTCTTACCGGGGTCGAGTTCTGGTCATAAACCAGCTGATCGCCGCCATGTTGTGGTATCGGCTGGTCACTTTGACCCCTCCCCCGGACTTTGTCGCGAAAATCCAGAGAATGCTAGTCGACTTCTTCTGGGACAAAAGATTGCACTGGGTCGCCGCTGAGGTTCTGAGTTCCCGCTTAGGGAGGGCGGTCAGGCGCTGGTGTGCCTACGCACGCAGGTGGCGACTTTCCGTCTTCAGACCCTGCAGCGATACCTTTACGTCGAGCCTCCTCCGAGATGGTGTGCCCTGGCGACATATTTCTTCCGCCAGGTGCACGGCCTGAATTATGACGTGCAGCTCCTGTTTATAGAGCCAAGGGGCCTCGGTGGCTCCTTCCAGGCGTTGCCCGTCTTTTACCAGGACCTGATCAAAGTCTGGAACGTGGTCGCCTCGCGACGCAGCTCTCCCCCGTCAGGAGTAGCGGCTATCGTCAGAGAGCCGCTGCTCAGGAATCCGCCCCTCCGTCCCTTTCAGTGGCTGGCGGAGAGGAGGGCTGTGGCTGCCGGGGTGACCAGGATCGGGGACGTGCTGGGTGGCGGAGGACTGGGCTGGATGCTCCTGCAGGAGTTGGCGCGCCGCGCATCAGTGAGTGTCCAGGTCGCAGCCGATGCCATCCAAGATCTAAGGACGGTCGTGCTCGGACCCGATGTCATTTTAGGTCTCGAGGTGGCCCAGGTGCGCAGTGATCTTCCGTCTGAACGTTCCCCTGTTCGGACGGAATTCCACATTGGCCCCAAGCCCCGAACCCTCCCTCGGGTGCCGGTGCCCCGCAATAATATGAGCCGCCTCGGGGACATGCCCTCCGTGCCGTTTGGCACGGTGCGGAGGGGTTTTCTGTACGGACTGCTGCTGCACACCTTCCATTTTCTTGCCCTGGTCCGCCGCCCGGACACGCCCTGGCGTGCCTTGTTGCCGTCCGGCGGCGGAGGCCCCCGATGGGAGGCCCTCTACGGAGGTTTTCTCCCTCTTTCTATCGGGGACCTGGGTTGGAGGGTGTTGCATGCAACAGTCCCCTACAATAGGAGATTGTTTAGGTTCACGGACTCCCAAGACACTTGCCCTTTTTGCGGTCTTGTGGAGTCCGTGGACCATGCATATATAGGATGTCTTAGGCTGCACTCCCTTTTTAGTTATTTAAAAAATCTTTTGCTACTATTTTGTTTGCACTTCAGTCCCACGCTCCTGATCTACGGACACCCGGTGCGGAAGGGGGTCGGGAAGGAGGAGGACCTCCTCGTGAACCTGCTCCTGGGCCTGGCCAAGTTGGCCATCAACAGGTCCAGGCAGCGGGCGATCGACGGGGGAGTCCCGCCCGATTGTTTGTCCCTCTTCCACGGCTATGTTCGCGGCCGGATGTCCCTGGAAAGGGAGCACGCGGTGTCTGCCGGCACCATCGAGGCCTTCCGTGCCCGGTGGGCACCGCGGGGACTGGGGTGTTTTCTTGACCCCTTTAATCACATCTTAGTTTGATGCTTGTAAGGTTCCTTTAAAATTTTTCCTTGATTTTACAGCTGATCTGACTTAGGGGCTGTGCTTGATTTCTCCCTTGTTTTTGTTAATTTAGTTTATTGTTTTGATTCAAAAGAGTTACATCTTATTAAGAGGTGTCAGCTGTGGCTCAGTTCATAGCACCCTCGCCTTTGAGTCAGAAGGTTGTGGGTTCATGTCCCACTCCTGGAAAAAAAAAGTCAAGAACTGTGAATGTACTCGAAAGAGTTACATCTTATTAAGAGGTGTCAGCTGTGGCTCAGGTCATAGCACCCTCGCCTTTGAATCAGAAGGTTGTGGGTTCATGTCCCACTCCCGGAAACCAAGAACTGTGAATGTACTCGAAAAGAGTTACATCTTATTAAGAAGTGTCAGCTGTGGCTCAGTTCATAGCACCCTCGCCTTTGAATCAGAAGGTTGTGGGTTCATGTCCCACTCCCGGAAACCAAGAACTGTGAATGTACTCGAAAAGAGTTACATCTTATTAAGAGGTGTCAGCTGTGGCTCAGTTCATAGCACCCTCGCCTTTGAATCAGAAGGTTGTGGGTTCATGTCCCACTCCCGGAAACCAAGAACTGTGAATGTACTCGAAAGAGTTACAATCTGTGACTGTTGATAACTCGAAAGAGTTACATCTTATTAAGAGGTGTCAGTTGTGGCTCAGTTCATAGCACCCTCGCCTTTGAATCAGAAGGTTGTGGGTTCATGTCCCACTCCCGGAAACCAAGAACTGTGAATGTACTCGAAAGAGTTACATGCGATCTGTTGATAACTCGAAAGAGTTACATCTTATTAACTGTAAGTTTCCTTTAAAGTTGTAAGTTTCCTTTAAAGTTTTTCCTTGATTTTACAGCTGACCTGACTTAGGGGCTGTGCTTGATTTATCCCTTGTTTTTGTTAATTTAGTTAATTGTTTTAACTCTACAAGAGTTACATCTTATTAACCTTCCTAACCCTGCCACTACATCTTAGTTCTCCCCCGACATCCACAGCAGAGGTGGAGGCAGCCTGCTAACTGCTATATCCTGTCTGTGATGACCTCTGGAGGGCCAAGATCTGGAGGGACTCAGCCTCCTTTGGGTGTCCAGCTGTGGGCCAGCTGCATCCTCCTTGGCCTGTTGAGCTGGAGCTGCAGGGATCATGGGAAGAGGGGATTCGGATCGGCCAGAAATTTCTGGAGTCACCTGGGTGGATGGCCCCAGGGTGTCGAGCTGCTGGTCTTCTTCTTGTGAGTCCCCGATGGCCCCTGGCTGATTCTTTGAGGAGAAGGGGAAGCTGGAGTGAGATCAGGCTGGCCCACACTCCTCTCATGTTGACACTGTTGGAGGCCAACTATGATGTCAGTGATGGAGTTGAACCCGCGCAGCAGTGCAGGACCAATGTCCTGGACCAAGGTCTCCATGGCAGCTGCCATCCTGCCAGTGTTGACGTCGATGGGTCGGCATGCTGACGCTATCACCTCTGACTGAAGGCGGACAGGCTCTTCCATCGTCCCTTGCAATCTAATGAGTGCATCAGACATCACTTCCTGGTGTTCCCACGATTGTCTTTGCAGATCCACCTCGTGATTAGGGACCGAGTCCACAGGCTCATCATCTGACTCTGACTCAGCAGATTCCTTGTCCCCAGCAGTCCTCCGAGTGCCACTAACCAAGGATGTCCCTGTCTCTGCCAGCTGTGGAACAGATTGTGTGCTGTGCTCAGCAGATTGTGATCCCGAGAATACTCTACATCTAGGTCCCACCAAGGTGTGTGTCACTGCGCTGCCGGAGGGTGTGGGTGAGCGCTGTAACGGGTCTTAAATGGTGCTGGCCTCAGGGTCTTCATCCCAGGTGCTCTCAGCGCTTTGGGTCGGGCTCAAGTTTGCCTGAGGTTGATGTGTCAGATGTGCCTAGGAGAGAAAATGGAGATTATTAGTGCTTGGTAGCCGTGTTGAACACAGAACAGTGGACTCAAAATAGCGTTGAGAGAGATCTGGTGCAGGGTCCTCACATGGGTGTTTACCACCGTCCTCACCGTTGCCGCAGGAACGGTCAAAATCCTTTCTGGCCATCTCCAATGCACGACTCTCGAACGGAGCAAGGACCTTGCTGTCTGGCACTCCACCCTGATCTGGCACCTCTCCCGGTGATTGATGCATCACTGCATCGGGGTGGGGGTGGGGTGGGGGGCTGCAATCTTCCTGGCTTTTGGGGCCATGTCTTCACCAGAACACTCCTGGGCTGCAAGCATTGAGAAGTGTGCACACGGCTGCATTTTAAATATGGCGCCCGGCATGAGGAAGCGGCAAGGTAACAGCATGGTGGGCCAATCGAAGGCCACCCGCTAGTGATTCAGCATGTTTCCCATGACTGCATAACTTATGAGGTGGGAAGGGGACAATATGGTGCGAAAACCCGCCATTGCGGCTGGCGGGTAAAACATCTTTTTATTCACACCTGCTACTGCACTTATCGCAAATCTGGGACAATTCCACCCAAAGCCTACAGAATGTTGAACGAGATAGAATACATAGAATTATATTGAACATGCAGCATTGATCTATGTCAGTGTTTATGCTCCACATGAGCCACCTCCCACTCTAACAAATTACCTTCTATTTCTTTCTTCCACATATACACATTTAGCTTCTTAAATCCATCTATGCTGTTTGACTCAACTACCAGCAAGCTCCACATCCCAACCAAAGAATGTTTCCAGGGTTCCTTAATTGGTTTTATTAGAGACTACCTTATATTTAGGAGCCCTAGTTTTGGATTCCACCACAGCCAAAACAGAATTCAAATCTGAGGAATTTACGATGGAACTGTGCAGTATGTTGGTCAGATCATAATTTGAGTATTGCTCCATTTCTGGTCATCATGACATAATAAGACCCATTCAAGTATAGAAATACGGCAGAGAAGAGCTATGAAACTGATCCTTGGCAGCCTCTTTCTGATTCAATCATTAAAGGAACCTGGGACTGATTTAACAGATTGTGGAGACATAAGCCTTGGAATCTTTGAAACACATTTGGATGTCATGCAAGGGAAACTAGTATTTTTTGATGGGTGAACTCAGGCTTAAATATCATTCCTCACTTACACCTTTCTTGTGGCCTATACAATTATAAAAGCAAATGTAAACAGACTGAGTCACATGGCTAGTTTTTAAGAAAATACTTAATATGTTTTAAGACCCATCTAGCAAACAGAGGTGAAGGTGCAATCTGCAGCTGATAAACGGTCTAAAGCAAAAAATTAGAGAATGCAATATCATATAAACACAACACATCTATATCAAATTCCTCTAGCCAAGATTATAATGGTGATAGTAGCATGTTTCTTTTTTGTTCCATTAAGATATGTTTAATAAATTTTACATCAGTATGATATCTATTCATTGAGGACTTGAGGGAGTTAACACATTAAACCATGTTACATGCCATGAAGGTTTTGATGTGAAAAAAATGAGGTAGATATTTTTACCAGTGACAACATAGGAAATCAAATTAATCTGAGGCAAAAGAAACTCCACAGCCTATGCTGTAACATTTCTCAGGTTTATGGCTTCCCACATAGGCGGGAAACACTTGCATGACGAATCAGACTTGGGTGCCTTAAACAATGTAACAAGGAAGCAAATGGAAGTAGAGTAAGGAAATTGCTACATCTCCCAAACTATACAGGTTCTGTAATTTATCAGCAAGACAACAATGGAATAACAACGATAAACTTTAAAAGAGACAAATAACAATGGCTCCACCACTTGTACATGTGGTTGACCTTGCTAATGTAAAATGCTATTTTAGAGCAAGGAACATAGTACAATGATCATCATACTAGCAGTGCGTGTTAATAAGGATTTCCCATGGAAACCAAACTGATAGGAAGGTCAGTAAATTGATACTGATGTTTCGCAATGTAGCTCTGTTAAGGAGAGAAACCAATTTTTAAACAACTATTCAAACAGTAGTCCAATTTGTACATTCAATACACAGAGGCTGTAAATGGCAACAAAATAACGCATTGCATATTTCTCTAGTCGCTTACCATTAATGGGGGGAGAAAACAGTGGACCAAATCTTCAGTGGAGTGGGAATCACCATTGGATTGTCACTCTGCTCCTATTTTCTTACCTCAGACTGCAGCTCCACATTTCTTGCCCAGACTTCCGACCCAGGTCCGCTGAGAAATGTGCAGTATTGCTGCTCCTGGAGTCCTTCCTTCGTAGTGTAGGAGCATCAGTGAAAGTGAAGTCACACCTTTTTACAGCACGAGTTGCTATTTACTGGTAACTTTAAATGTCCCAACCAATGACAGGAGAGAAGGCAAATGTGTATGGGCGAGTGTGTTAAAGTGGAGTACCATGTACCTTTAAGAGAATGCAAGTGGACTAACCATGTGACCGTACTGACCAATCACTGTACAGTGCGGGCTACTGGTTAAATGTAAGTCTGGAGCTGGAGGTGATTGTGGGAGCCCACAAGGATTTAGTGCTCTGTCTTCTGTTGTAATTTGAAAAATTTTGGCCCATTTTAACATAATCTTTGTGAGCCAGTTGCGGCCTATTAATCTGGGGCCCTCTCCAGCTACCACTACCAAGGGCAACTTTTCAGAGTGATCTCCATACATCAACAAGACTTGACATGTTATCTTATTTCTTCACAGTGTATATTCTCAGTTTAATGTCCGAAACTTCCAATCTTAAAGGATGGGTTCCTTTATTCAAGTACCTGAATATATGTTCTCCAATGATGGACATGACGGAGTATCAACTTCCATCTTAACAGGTTGTCCATTAACTATAATAACTAATTGGGTTGGCTCAGTTCTACCCACTTTCAGGTTATATAATAAATGGATGCCTGATTCTATTTCTTCTGGTTCTTCCATGAGACATATTTCACGATTTCTCCCTTTGTTTTTAAAATCTCAGCCTATCTCTGCAGTGCCACCTTATGTGACCATAGCAGTGGCAGAAAAAGCATTTGACTTGTTTGAATTGTCAATCGCCCACTGGATGCCTGGATGCATTTCTTTCATTCATTTTGTGGGTTTTCACTGTGGTTTTGCTGTTTTTTACTGATCTCTACAAAGGCGGTGTTTCCCGCCTTTCTGTGGGGTCTGATGTTTTAGCGCCTTTTGTTGTCGGTCTGTCCTGCCCTACCAGATGGATGGCACCATTTTGTGTATCTCTTATAACTTCCGAATTTCTAACAGCACTCTCTGTGGCTGTGGCTAATTCTAATGCCTTACTGAAATCTAGATTAGTTTTGGCTAGCAAACGCTTTTGAATAGTATCATCTCCAATCCCGCATATCAGTCGGTCTCTCAACATATCACTAATTGACTTTCCGAATTCGCAATGCTCAGTTAATGCCTTTAAAACGGCAACATAGTCAGCTATTGTCTCCCTGGGAAGCCTATTCCTTGAATTGAACCTGAAGCACTGCATGGTAACTGAGGGCTTTGATCTCAGGTGGTTTTGTGCAATTTTTATTAACTCGTCCAAAGTCTTCCAATCGGGGGTGTTAGGTGACGTGAGGCTGTAGATCAGCCTGTGTGTTTTGCTCCTACATGTGGACAAAAGAATCGCCCTCTTCTTTTCCTCCCTTGCAATGTTGTTAGCGACAAAAAAGAATGCTAGGCATTCGACATACTGAGACCAGTCATCTGAAATGGGGTCAAATGGATCAACACATTCGAACTGCAACATCGTGAACGACTGCAAGGGGACTGCGCTTCTGATGACTTCACAGTTAATAATGAATTCAGGTGTTTGGCTTACCACAGCTTTCTTGAGAGCCATCGATCGATTTGTGTTTTGCCTTCCGCAGAGTTGCCTTCTCTCTGGGGTGTCTTATAATTTTCTGTCCATAGCCATTTTTCTTTCATGTACTTCTTTAATTGTGTTGCTGCTTTCTTTTTAACTCCGTCTCTGCCTGCTGTCAGCTTTTCTGTGCTGGGTTTCGCGTTCTTTTTGAGTTTTGGTGAGATCCCCGCAATCGCGTTTCTGAGAGTTTTTTTTCTCAAATTTAAAACTGCAGCACTGCTTTCTGCTCTGATTGCCACCTATCTGACAACATAAGTACAGATTCTCTTTCTAATGTTTTGCTCACCCATCATGTGGATTCTCACTCAGGGGTCGTGCAATTTTGCTATTTTAATCCTCGTCGCCAGTTTTATGTCTTGAGTCTATGAGTTCACTAGTCCAGAAAACTCGAATTGCATGCCTTCATATACACTTGTTAGTTGATGCGCGCTATCAATAACGGAGAGATACCGACATAAGAACAAACTGTGATTGTTTATTGCAACAGAAGGCAGAGCACTAAATTCTTGCATGCTCCCACAACCACCTCCAGCTCCCACAACCACCTCCATTAACTGAGCATTGCGAATTCAGAAAGTCCATTAGTGATATGTTAACCAGTTAACTGCACATTGACTGGTCAGTACTGTCACATGGTTAATCCACTTGCATTCTCTTAAAGGTATATGGTACTCCACTTTACCACAGTGAGGGGGTAGGATGGTTCTGGGGAGGGATCAGATGGTCAGGGTGAGTTGGGGGGACTGGGAGGGTAGTCATAGGTAGTTGCAGTTGGTGACATCGGGAGGATTGGGGAGCTGGTCAGGTGTTCAGGGTGTCAGGGGGTGGGCTAGGCAGGGAGTCAGGGGGCCAGGAAGGCAGTCAGGGGTCGGAGGGGGTAGTCGGGCGTTCAGTGGGTACACACGAACATACGAATTAGGAGCAGGAGTACACCACTTGGTCCCTCGAGCCTGCCCCACCATTCAATGAGATCATGGCTGATTTGATCATAACCCAACCCCACATTCCTGCCTACCTCCGATAGTCAGGGTGTTGATGGGTGTTCGGGGTAGGTGATAGTCAAGGGTCAGGAGGGTAGTCGGTGGGGTGGAGTGGGTGGGGTCGGGGGTTGGTTGAGTGGTCAGGGTGGTAGTCTGGAGGTCCAGTGGGATGACAGGGGGGTCAATAGAATAGTTACCCAGGAGTTAGAACTAGCTTAATCCTTCTATTTTTCTTGGGTAACTAGTCAGCTAAATAGATCAGAACCATCCAAGTTTAAATCAGAGTTTTGGAGGGTTCCAGACACAGGGTTATTGCCCAATGAAGTTGAAACTTTCTGTGAAATTCCCATGCAGCCCATGCATGGGGACATCCAAGGTGCCTCCCAGCGCATCTTCCAGGATATCTCTGGGCTACGACCCTCTGCAGAAAAGAAGATCTAGGTCAAATAGTGTTCTTCTTCTCCTCCATGTTTCTGAGATCCCATTTGACAATCTACACCTCTGGTATTCCCTTCCCCTTCATAGGGTCTATTTTAAATTCTACTTGCCAGCTGGCCTGTTTCAGTGCAGAAGGCACCTCCACCCCGACCCCCACTCTTCCCAAGCCCCCAACCTCTCACTCCCTACCTCCATCACACCACAATCCCCACACCCGCAACTTCCCTAACCCTCATCCCCAGCCACATTTAAATTCAGAAAGTAAGCTCTGGGTTGCCAAACAGAGACATAGACGCAGCTCACCAGGTTGAGACCTCAAGATTAGACCTGGGAAGCTGCCATCAGTGTAAGGCGAGAAAGGGAAGGAATCATGAACATGGATGGTGGAAGGGTCTCAGAATAGCCATGATCAGGGTGATTTTTATGATCCCTGGAGTAGTGCTCCTGTACTTAAGGGCCCACAAATTAATTTGTCATTTATCTTTAGTGGGCATCTTTGGTTCTGTCATATGTAGAACTGGTTGCGTGTTGACTAGTTGACTCAGTCAACTGTTTGACTGAATAGTTCTGAACAAAAATGGTTAATCGTTCTATTTACATGAGAGAAGCCTGAATTCCAAAGGGCTCTAATAACCTGAAACAGCTGGGCATTTTGGACGTACTGTGTAAGCCCCTTTTAAAATGAAACCTACCACCTCGCCAGTGTTAATGGGGCAACCAGACTATTGACCCCATTATGAGGCTCTTCACGCCATGTTTAGGACAGGCAAAGTAAGCTTCATGGAGACAAGGGTTATCTTCTAAAGACATTGCTGATTACACCTGTGAGGAACCCTACAGCTGACGCACAGAAAAAGTAGAACAGAAGTCACAATAAGGGAATTTATATGTTTAAATTTAATTTGTATGTTTTTGAAGCAGATCCTACCTCAAAACAGAAGCTGAACTGAAAATGAAACTAAAGTCAACATAGAAATGAAACCGAACTCCCTAGTTTCTAAGGAAACCTAAAACAAACTGAGGTTGGGAAACTGAAACTGAAATCTTGTAAATATATATTAAAAAGGGCACCGATCAGTCCAGGTTGTGCAGTACCAGTTAAGTATACTGGAGCAGAAAAGACATACTGAAGACTCAAGAAGAAGAGGCTAGATCCAGAGTCTGAGCTGAAGTTGCTGCAGCTGCTCTGTTTCTTGAAGGTAACAGTGGTAGATCTATGCTGTCCAGATTGAGTTGAGCAGGTTGTGCAGACGTGCCATTTGTGGTGAAGACTGTGCCCATGGAACTCGGGTTGGTTGTTCATTGTTGTTGGCTGTGGATCAGAATAGCTCCTAAAAGGGGAAGAACTGAAATTCTTCATGAGGAAGACAGAGTTTGAAGGACTTTGTGACTGATCACTAAAATCTGAGTGGACTGCTGAGCCAATTCATAAGATCTGTCGTAGTTGTTTCTGCCATTTAAGGTGCAATTTATAGTTTATATTTGATCACAATTTGCCTGTTAATTCATGTTTAACTCATGTTAATTCTGGATGTTAGAATTTAGGATACATAGTATTTAGTGTTTGCTTTGGTGACTTTTTTATAGTAAAAATTCTTGGTAGTACAGAACTTGAGCATTGCTAAAAAAAGAGAGGTGCTTCAAAGCTTTTCATCTTGCATTCATCAGTACAGATTTACAAGAAAATCAAATCTCAAGGGGAACAACATTTATACCACATTTTATTCAGCTTAACTGATGAATCAGTACTTCTCTATGTTGAACACCTCTTGGAAGAAGCATTGAGGGTAACAAGGGCACAGAATATACTCTGGGTAGGGGCCTTCAAAGTCATAACCAAGAGTGGCTTGGTAGCACAATAACTGGTCAAGCTGGCTGAGTCCTGAAGGACATATCCTATTTTTTATTCATTCATGGGATGTGAAGGTCACTGGCTAGGCCAGCATTTATTGTCCATCCCTAATTGCCCTTGAGAAAGGGTGGTCAACTGGCTTCTTGAACCACTGCAGTCAATGTGCAGTAGGTACACCCACACTGCTATTCAGGAGGGAGTTCCAGGATTTTGACCCAGTGACAGTGAAGGAACGGTGATATATTTCCAAGTCAGGATGGTAAGTGGCTTGGAGGGGAACTTGCAGGTGGTGGTGTTCCCACATATCTGCTGCCTTTGTCCTTTGAGATGGTAGTGGTCATGGGTTTGGAAGGTGCTGTCTAAGGAGCCTTGGTGAGTTCTTGCAGTACATCTTGTAGATGGTACACACTGCTGCCACTGTGTGTCAGTGGTGGAGGGAGTAAATGTTTTTGGATGGGGTGCCAATCAAGCGGGCTGCTTTGTTCTGGATGGTGTCAAGCTTCTTGAGTGTTGTTGGAGCTGCTTTTACAGGCAAGTGAGGAGTATTCCATCACACTCCTGACTTGTGCCTTGTCAACAGTGGACAGGATTTGGGGAGTCAGGAGGTGAGTTACTTGCCACAGGATTCCTAGCCTCTGACCTGCTGTTGTAGCCACAGTATTTATATGGCTTGTCCAATTCAGTTTCTGGTCAATGGTAACTCCCAGCCCGTTGATAGTGGGGGATTCAGCGATGGTGATGCCGTTGAATGTCAAGGGGCGATGGTTAGATTCTCTCTTGTGGAGATGGTTATTGCCTGCTACTTGTGTGGCATGAATATTACAGTATGTACCATCTACAAGATGCACTGCAAGAACTCACCAAGGCTCCTTAGACAGCACCTTCCAAACCCACGACCACTACCATCTCAAAGGACAAAGGCAGCAGATACATGGGAACACCACCATCTCAAAGGACAAAGGCAGCAGATACATGGGAACACCACCACCTGCAAGTTCCCCTCCAAGCCACTTGTCAGCCCAAGCCTGGATATTGTCCAGGTCTTGCTGCATTTGGACATGGAATGCTTCAGGAGGAGGAGTTGCAAATGATGCTGAACATCGTGCAATCATCAGCAAACATTCCCACTACCATGAATAACTCCAACTTTCTCCCTGGCAACTATCTGAGGTTAAATCAGATGGCTCGCAGCCTTGGTGTTGTATTTGACTCAAAGGTAAGCTTTCAACCATACATCTGCTCCATCACCTACTTCCACCTCCATAACATTACCCAACTCCACCACTGACTCAGCTCACTTGATGCTGAAACCCTCATCCGTGGCTTTGTTACTTTTAAACTTGACTATTCCAATGCTCATCAGGCAGCCCCCCCCATATTCCACCCTACATACATTTGAGCTCATCCAAAACTCTGTATCCTAATTCACACCAATTCTCTTTTACCCATCACCCCTGTGATTGCTGGCTTACATTGACTCCCAGGCCTGGAAAATTTTTATTACATAAGAATCATACGAAATAGGAGTGGTGGTGTGTTACAGATCACTCAGAGTCCAAGTTGCTGTGGCAACATGCACTTTTACATGCATGTTGTAGTCTGGAGATAAGGATAGTGATGATAGAGGATCCAACTTCCTTTCTAAATATGGCAAACCATTTTTACTGCCTGCCATTAGCATGTGTTGGAAAGATTAGCAGGTTGATAATCAACCTGTTCGGCCGAATTATGAATGCACCTTCCTTGGTCATCAAGTCCTGCTTGCGGGTGGGGGTACTTGAACTCCGAGCTTCTGGCCTCATAGCTCTTGATTCCCTTAGTGTCCAAAAAACTACTGATATGCTCCTTGAAAAACTCAATGATTGATCACCCTCAGCCTTCTGGGATGGATATTGCTAAGGATTCACAGCCCACTGCGTGAAGACATTTCCCCTCATCTAAGTTCTAAATGGCCAGCCCCTTATCCTGAAACTATAACCCTAGTTCTAGACTCTACAGTCAAGGGAAATAGCCTCTCAGCATCTACCTTAACAAGCCTTCTATTGCTGCGGCAAAACTGCAATCTGTACAAAATGAAACAAAAACAGAAAATGCCAGAAAAACTCAGCAGGTCTAACAGCATCTGTGGAGAGAAAAACAGATCTCTGAAGAAGAGTCACACAACTCGAAACATTAACTCTGTTTTTCTCTCCACAGATGCTGTTGGATCTGCTGAGTTTTTCCAGTATTTTCTGTTTTTGTTTCAGATTTCCAGCATACGCTGTATTTTACTTTTATCTTGCTGCACAAAATGAACTTTGACAAATTACCAGCCAGTCAGTAGGACCAGTTAGGACCTTTCTCAGGCAAGAAAACAATGCAGAACATTAACATATAAAACATAAATGTTAAACTAAAAGGGGAAGGGGAGGATTCAGGTGAAGGGAGATTTAGAAATCTGCGAGGAAAAGCGGAGACAATAGACCAGTATAGCGATTTGTGTAAAGGCAAGTAGAGTCAGATTAGAAGGGCCAGAGAGTTTACTGGTAATACTGCATTAATGAAAAATGTCTATGCAAATAATAATAGTAAAAAAAAATTAAAGGGTAAAAGCAAAACACTGCAGATGCTGGAAATCTCAGAAAATGCTGGAAAATCTCAACAGGTCTGGCAGCATCTTTGAAGAGAGAAACAGAGTTAACGTTTTGAGCCCATGTGACTCTTCTTCTTCTTGGCAAAAAGGGCAATGTTCCTCACATCCACCTGAGGCACCTTTGCTTTTCCAGTTATGAAACAAGGAGTTTGAATGCTGCACCACTCTATCAGAAGCCCACAGGCTCTATTTCCTGGCTCGGCATTAATTATGTCAGCTACCAAGCATTGACAGTCGCCGCTTTTGCCCAAGCATGCTTTGGAAATGGTCAGTGTTTCAAAAATAATTGCAGCCTCTTTGAGCCCCTAAGCAGCTTCTCACCTTTAAGTAAATGTTCTGATCATTCTACACATGATTTCCTACCTATGGCCTAGCATCAGGCTCCATGTTGGCTAAGAGTTTGCTGAAAGTATTTTGAGGGTAATTTATATTCAGTTTTTTTAATGTAGCGTCATCTCAAATGATTTCTAGCGGAAAGTAGACTCAAGGGTAAACAATAAGCTTACTCAGTGGAAATATTAAAATTAGACTGACTCCAACATTTCTTATGAGTCAACCCTCTTCCAATCGGTTAAGAACAAATCTTATGCTGTCAACTTCCTGCTGGGTTTATGCCGGCAAATCTATGCTCAGTTGAATGAACTTTATTGATATGTAAATGTAATTAGCTATTTATAGTGAAATGAGATATTGTGAAAATATAGCAAAACTGAACCACCTAATTGACATTTATTGCTGGCACGTATTATGCCATCTCACAGCCTCACAGTTCTTTCATTACTGTCCATACATGTGGCATACATGCCAACTATTATCATATCAAGCTGGCAGGTAGCATTTTGGAGTTCTGATTCACGTGCAGACTTCAGTTCTAACCAAATCCTACTGCTATTTGAAGTAAGCCCAGGAGCAGGATTTTCTCTTCATCGGGCGGGCCCAGGAGCGGCTGCAAAATGGAACGCCACCCATGATTGGGCCCTGATCGTGATTTCACACTGGCAGGTCAATTAAGGCCGGCCCAGCGAGAAACACGGCTCCGTATTGGCCGGGAAGGGCCATGCGGGGGGCAGGGACCTGTCTACTGCCGGGTCCAATGGCAACCCGGCGGCCAGTTTAAAAGCAAACCAGCCAACCCCTGGAAGGCTGCCACAGAGGACGTTCCCTCAGCCAGCACAATGGATCTGAGTGCAGCTGGACACGGCAGGCAGGAGGGAAGGTCGGGTAGGAACTCGGCCCGCTTTTCTGATGAGTGCCTCGCTGTCCTCTTGAAGGAGGTAGCTGCCAGGAGGGACACCCTTGGCCCCAGGGATTGGAGGAGGAGGCCATCGCACCTCACCAAGAGGGCATGGGAGGAGGTGGCAGCACTGGTCAGCAGCCGTGACATGGTGCAGCTCTCCTAGGCTCAGTGCTGGAAAACGCTTCAATGACCTGCTGTGCTCAGGAAGGGTGAGTACCATGTTGGCATGGTTCAATGTGCAGATGTGTTAAGCTCTGACCACTCCCCCGTGGACCTCAGGGGTGCGAGAGTCTGAGTGCCAACTGTGAAGCATGCCAGAGCTGGCCAAGGGGATGAACCCTGGCTGCTTGGAATGATTGCCTTGCTGCTGGAGGGCCACAACTCGGGTGTGCCTTGCAAGGTGTTCCTCAGCTGGGGCTGGCCAGGCTGCAATGGCGCTGCAGGTACAGAGTGGAATAATCAATGCTCCTCTGTTGTTTCAGGAGCAGACTGCCCACAACAATATTGAAAGATCACGGACCGGCGGAGGCCCCGTGAGCCTCCTAATCGTTTCGAGGTATGGGCAAGATGCTCCAGAGCTTGAGCGCAGGCATGCCCCACATGCAACCGGGTATGGAGACACAGGGGTGCCAGACGAAGGGAAGAGTGCAGTACACAGAGGTGAGAATTTCAGCTTGTGCAACCATTCTAGTGTAGTCTCTTCATTGATGTGAGCCTCAAACTTGGAGTCCCCATTGATCATTGGAAGATGATGGCACCATAATGCAGAACTCCGTTGTCTCACCAGGGTACCTGGCATGCACAGTGACAGTGTGATGATTTTAACTAGTGACATGTCACCCTTTTAGGTTTGACAGCAGGTGTTTGATCTTCAGACCCTGAAGGGCCACACCTGACACCTGAGAACCACCGGGCGTCATTTGCACCTGCGTCACACTTGCTCTCTGAAGCAGGCACCAGTGCAGATACCAGCACCTCAGTAGGCATTAGAGCGGCGGCTAGTATATCGATGCACATTGGTGAGGGCACTTCACACTCGCTTGAGGTGCAGGCGGAAGCAGAGAACACCCAGGGCGACGGCAGTCGGAGGAGTGCTGTGAACCAGGACGATGCTCAGTCGAAGGCTGATGATGAGCCTCTAGAGTCATCCATTAGGCGGCAGATACTGGATGTCCAGCGAGATGTGCAGGAGGATCTGACGGTGAACCATGAGGGTCTGCGAGCCACGTTGTCCGTGATGGAGGGGTCCATGTGGAGTGTGAGCACTGTGTTGACCGTCATGGCTGAGCACAATGCCTCCTCCATTAAGAGAGTGGTGACTATCATGGAGAGGCAGCTCCAGAGGCAGAATGAGGGGTTCCTGGTTTACGCTCAGACCTGCAAGCCCACAGGCACTGAGTGTCAGTGTGAGAGATGGATGAGGGACCCAGTTCCCAGCCAGGTGTCCATCAATGGTATGCAGGGAGGTCCACAGCAACGTCACATTGGTGCACGAGCTGCCTGTCGTCTCCTCTCGGGGGGCTCTGGGTGACAGCAGCAGCTCCTCCGCCTCTCTGCCAGTGACCGTGGCATCTGATGACGCTGCAGCGACTGGGGAGATGCCAGCCGTGGCACTGGCCTCTCCCTCCCAGGCGGGGCCAGCACAGGCTCCACTGGCCTGAGGATGACCGCAAAGGTCATCAAGACCAATAAGACAGGAGAGTCAGCAGGCTGTCTCCAATGCCAATGTCAGTGCTAGTGAGGGGAGTGCACCTAGATGTAGCGTTTGCAAACGTAAGTTGAAGGCACCATGAGCACAAGAGGGGCAGGTCACGGGTGATTTTATGTTAATTTTTGTTAACTTTATGTATATTGGTCTGATGTTGAATACCAGAAATGTTTTTGTTAACATTACTGAATTGTCAGAATGACATAAATTGTGTTTTTGTCTTCATGGCGTGAGTATGTTTCATCTTTACTGGTGTGGAGAATGCCAGTATGTAATGCTGGATGTAGGTGGCTCTGAACGTTATTGCACAGGCACTGAGTTCTTTTTTTATTTATTCATGGGGTGTGGGCTTCGCTGGCTGGGCCAGCATTTATTGCCCATTCCTAGTGGCCCTTGAGAAGGTGGTGGTGAGCTACGTTCTTGAATCGCTGCAGTCCATATGGTGTAGGTACACCCACAATGCTGTTAGGAAGGGAGTTCTAGGATTTTGACCCAGCGATGGTGAAGGAATGACAATATATTTCCAAGTCAGGATGGTGGGTGACAGGTGGTGGTGTTCCCATCTATCTGCTGCCCTTGTCCTTCTAGATGGTAGTGGTCGTGGGTTTGGAAAGTGCTTTTGAAGGAGCCTTGGTGAATTGCTGCAGTGCATCTTGTAGATGGTACACACTGCTGCTACTGTGCGTCGGTGGTGGAGGGAGTGAATGTTTGTGGATGTGGTGCCAATCAAGTGGGCTGCTTTGTCCTGGATGATGTCAAGCTTCTTGAGTGTTGTTGGAGCTGCACTCATCCAGGCACTCCTGACTTAAGCTTTGTAGATAGTGGACAGGCTTTGGCTAGTCAGGAGGTGA
This sequence comes from Cetorhinus maximus, assembly GCF_964194155.1. Classification (NCBI taxonomy): domain Eukaryota; kingdom Metazoa; phylum Chordata; class Chondrichthyes; order Lamniformes; family Cetorhinidae; genus Cetorhinus; species Cetorhinus maximus. Next base: position 99,539,060 of record NC_135885.1, read on the forward strand.
GTTACTTGCTGCAGGAATCATAGCCTCTGACCTGCTTTTGTAGCCACAATATTTATATGGCTAGTCCAGTTCAGTTTCTGGTCAATGGTAACCCCCAGGATGTTGATGATGGGAGACACAGTGATGGGAAGGCCATTGAACATCAAGGGGTGATGGTTGGGTTTTCTCTTGTTGGAGATGATCATTGCCTGACACTTGTGTGGTGCGAATATTACTTGCCACTTGTCAGCCCAAGCCTGGATATTGTCCAGGTCTTGCTGCATTTGGCCATGGGCTGCTTCAGTATCTGAGGAGTCGCGAATGGTGCTGAACATTACACCATCAGTGAACATCCCCACTTCTAACCTTACGATGGAAGGAAGGTCATTGGTGAAGCAACTGAAGATGGTTGGGCCGAGGACGCTACCCTCAGGAACTCCTGCGGTGATGTCCTGGAGCTGAGATGACTGACCTCCAACAACCACACCCATTTTCCTTTGTGCTAGGTATGACTTCAACCAGTGGAGAGTTTTCCCCTGATTCCCATTGACTCTAGTTTTGCTTGGGCTCCTTGATGCCACACTCCGTCAAATGCTGCCTTGATGTCAAGGGCAGTCACTCTCACCTCACGTCGGGTGTTCAGCTCTTTTATCCATGTTTGAACCAAGGCCGTGATGAGGTCAGAAGCTGAGTGGCCCTGGCGGGGCCCAAACTGGGCGTCAGTAAGCAGGTTATTGCTAAGCAAGTGCCGATTGGTAGCACTGTTGATGAACCCTTCCATTACTTTAATGATGATCCAGAGTAGCCTGATGGGGTGGTAATTGGCCGGGTTGGATTTATCCTGCTTTTTGTGCACAGGACAGATTTGGTCAATTTTCCACATAGCCGGGTAGATGCCAGTGTTGTAACTGTACTGGAACAGCTTGGCTAAGGGCGCGGAAAGCAAGTCTTCAGTACTATTGCTGGAATATTGTCAGGACCCATAGCCTTTGCAGTACCCAGTGCCTTCAGCCATTTCTTGATATCATGTGGAGTGAATCGGATTGGCTGAAGACTGGCATCTGTGATGCAGGGACCTCTGGAGGAGGCTGAGATGGATCATCCACTCAGTACTTCTGGCTGAAGATTGTTGCAAATACTTCAGCCTTATCTTTTGAACTCATGTTCTGGGCTCCTTCATTATTGAGGATGGGGATATTTGTGGAGCCTCCTCTTCCAGTGAGTAGTTTAATTGTCCACCACCATTCATGGCTGGATGTGGCTACAGAGCTCTTTGTGTTCAAATGAATGGATCCTTTCAGACATCTGGATGGAAGTGCTAGCCCTGGCATGCAGTTGAAGCTGATCTTTGGTAGCCTAAGATCGTTGGATCAAGGTGTCCCAACCGCCCTGCAGGTTACTGAGGTCTGGCTCCACGCCCTCAATGTTCTCCTCACTGTGCTCCTTTTCAAATTCATTACTGGACCTGTGGCCTGTGTAGCTGCTGCAAGATCCTCTTCCTCCAGTGGGTCCCCCCTTGCTAGTGCCAGATTGTGGAGAGCGCAGCATGCAACCACAATCAGCGACACCCACTCTGGGGGTTATTGTAGTGCTCCCCCTGAACGGTCCAGGCATTGGACGTATCTTGAGAAGAGCTATGGTCCTCTCTACCACCGCCCTTGTGGAGGCATGACTCGTATTGTAATGCTTCTCTGCCTCTGTTCTTGGGTGGCGGAGAGGCGACATGAGCCACCTATTCAACTGCTAGCCCCTGTCACCCAGCAGCCATCGATCCAGTCGGGCTGGAGCACTGAAGAGCCTCAGCACCAGGGAGTGTCTGAGGAAGTAAGCGTCATGGGAGCTGCCTGGGTACCTTGCACAGACTTGCAGAATCTACATCCTGTGGTCACACACTCTCTGCACGTTCATGGAGTGGAATCCGTTCCTGTTGACAAAGGCACCGGGCTCATTTGCTAACGCCTTGATGGCCACATGTGTGCAGTCGATTACTCCCTGGATGCGGGGCAACCCAGCAATCGCTGCAAAGCCTCTGGCTCGCAACTGTGGACAGCTGATTGGGAGATCACACAGATCCCCCACTAAACCCTGGAAACAGCTAGAGGCATAGAAGTTGAGGGCCACTGTGACCTTCAGAGCCACTGGCATGGGGTGTCCACCCACAGTTGGAGCTGATCTCAGGCCCAATCATCTGGTAAACAGAGGTCATGCTCTCCTTTGAGAGGCGGAGCCTCCTTCGGCACTGCACCTCAGACATATTAAGGTAGCTGCAACGCTGCCTGTAAATCCCGGCAACAGGATAGTGGCGTCTTCTGCGGCCCCTTCTGCCTTGGACTACCTGCTGGCCCTGCACCCTTGTGCCTGCACCTCTCCATTGTCCCAGGTGAAATCAGTCAATTTTGCACAAAGCAGGGATTCATCCTGTTCCTCCTAATTTGTCATAGCTCAACTACTTACCTTAACCAGCTCAATCATTGGGGAGCATCTAATTTCTTGCACATGTTTTTTAAAAATTTTTAATTGAGATTACAATTTTTCCAGCTCCTGCTTTCTTGTTCATCTTGCTGTTCAGAGGGATAAGTCAGATATTTTTGAAAATGGTTTCATTGTTAAATAGAGTGTAGATAAATCACAGATTTATTATTTTTAATTAATATGCAAATATATTTGAAGAATAAAATTCAAAATAAATTAACCATATGTATGCATTCAATTAAATGATTTATAAATAATTCAACTATTATGAAATAATTCTTCTCAATTATCCCAACTTTTCATCTCTTTTCAACCTCAATGATATTTTACATTATATGTCTGTTCACTTATATTTCTTAATAAATTTCTCCTTTAGGTTATGATTACTTTGTATCATTGTTCGATAAATATAAACTTAATTCTAAGCCTAAGAACTCAAACACTTGATAATAATCTATCCTTTTCATGGTATCTGAATTCATTACAATTGGTTTAAATGTAATTAAAGACGTTTGTGCAGTGATATGTTATTTGCAAGACATTAACTCACAGATCAACTGCTCTAATATGGACTATTTTTGCATAAACTATTGCTTACACTAACTTGATATATATTATAGGGAAGACACGTGAACTTTAGAGAATAAAGGGTTTGAAATTTTATTTCTGTATTTTTTTAGTTATAAACATGATTAAGAATCATGACCATGAATTTTGAAATGTTACTGTATATAGCTAATATATCAGATTTGCCATTTTGTTCAGTATTCCACTTCTGCTGACTTACTTACTTTTGCTGCTCTGGATTTATAATGCCTCAGAAACATATTTTGAGAATTTGAACATTGTTTACACCATGTTCTGTCCATCTTCTTGATGATAGGGTCTGACACTTTGGCTTGGAGTTTGTGGTTGTGATAACAGTAAAACTGTCAACATTCACCATCATTACAACTTTAAGTGACAGCAATTTCTGCCATCTGCACATAGAGTTAAACATGGAAATCGAAAAGTTGCTGTCAGTGACTCCCTGCTCCTAAACAGATGGGAATCTTTAAAAATCGCCAGAATTAACGTAAAATTCCACTTTCAGGTTTTGAGTCTTGCTGCAAAAACCCTTGAAAATGTTAAGCCTTGAAGAATGAGGAATAATCTGTTACCATCGTATGTGGGTCTCCGATGAGGTTGCTCATGGTCTAGATTTACAGGTACTGCTGGAGGAAAGGCTGTTGATAAACATTACCTTTCATCAAACATTATACCAACTACATACAATACAGGCTTAGTACGAGGCTTTACATAGAATTATCTCTTAGCATTCCCTGTTGTCATGTGATCTTACGTCACTGATGATGTAGACTATATATTTACATATTTAACATTAACCTTTTATAATATATTTAAGAGTATTAAGTTCATAATCACTGCTGAAAAACTTATCTGGAGGTCCTTTCTGCAGGATCTGAGGGGCTGCAGTGAGGTGAGTTCTACCAAGGGTGGGAGGAAGCAGACAATAGGAGGTATTGATGTCCTTCCCCGTGGCAAGTTTGGAGGTGGCGGGGCATTTAATTGGGCAGGAGATTGATAGGAGGGGAGCCTGTCACCTTCCCGCCTCCAATCTGATTAAGTCCATGGCAGGAAGGCCCATGGATGGCCTGGTAGTTAACCAGCGGCAGACAGGTCTGTCATGGGAACATGACAAGCAAACTCGTGCACCGGGGGAGGGGGGTCCCTTATTCAAAAGCACTCAGTATCTGATTGAGGGACCCAGCATCGGGAAGGGAAGGGCTCTATCTCAGAGGCAACCACCTGCCCTAGCTTACAACCCCCTTACAACCCACCCATGACCCCCAACCCATAAAACCTCACCCACCCTCACTTACCTCTGGCTTGGGTCACTCTGCGATTCTGGGTCTCTGGTGGGTATTGTTCCGACAGCTGCCATCACCTCACCAATGGTGCTGCTGAGGAAAAGAGCTGCTGGCTTTGGATTGGCCGGCTGGCTCGAGCTCTCACCCCAAGGGCTGATTCCCTAGAAGGTCCACCAGTTACATGTTAATTGCCTGATTGGCTGGGAATTTGCTGGCCTTCCTCAAAGGATGCAACTTGGGTCTCTCACCGGCTCTGCAGCCAGTGACTGGGATCCCCATCGCCTCCATAAAATTCCACCCAAAGTCTAAAATCAAGCTGGTGTGAATGGAACTGGCTGAGGAAGAGCAGCAGGTGTGTGGTTGTGAGAATGGATTTTTAAAAAATATATTTTTGGGGAATATTGTGTTATTCTGTAAAAAAAGGCTGTATGTCTGTCTTTGTTTGTGATTTAATTAAGCTGGGCAAGCGATTGCTAGGAGTCAGGCTGTCCAGGGGAGATAGCTGGAGCTGAGCTGGGAGCTGGTTGAGCTGTTGAGCTATAGCTGGAGCTCTGGGCTGGGAGAAGATGCAGTTTGATTCAACCATCAGTCAAGCCAGAGAAGCCTTGGGCTGCAAAAGCAGTTTTATTCTTAAGTGGATTCCACCACAGAGTGGATGAGGGTAGAGGTCATGTGGTGTGCCTTTATTAAAGCTACAGCAGTTCGCCTTTTGTAACATTACTGGATTTCGTAGTTAAACATCAAAAAGGGAGTATTGCCTGGAAGGTGTTTACTTGTGGGTTTGACCAAGTAGAGAGTTTTTTGGGGGGAATGTTTTGGAAGACTAACCTAAATTGTGTAACTGTAATCTTGTGTGCTTAAGTTTTCTTTTATTCTTGTGAATAAAACCTTTACTTTAATTTTTTAAAATCCCCAAAGTGTTACTGGACGTTTTACTGCTGACATATGTCTGAGGTACATCTTCTTCTCATTTTCAGAATAGAAATAAAAAGGTTATGGCCCGTAAGACAAGTTTTCCTCTGGGATTTGGCTTGTGCAGCAAGTAACACCGGCTCTGGTCATAACAAATTTGGGGGCTCTTTGTGGGATAATTAAAATTCCTTGATTGGGTTGGAGTTTATGAATCCAAGGAATACGAGTATGAGAAGAATGCTGAACTCAGGGGTTTTGTATTGAGGGGTTAGACTGCAAAATGGCTTTGGCAGTTGCTGTGATTTTTCTGGGAGTGGAAAATGTAACTGTGGAGTATTTGAAATCTCTGACAAAAACTCAGTTGAAAGATTTAGCAAATAAAGTGCAGGTAGAGATAAAAGCAGAATAAGGCTGACATAGTTGAAGTACTTACCCAGCATTTAAAGTTGGAGGAAGGGATACCTGAAACTAGTGTGTCACAGATGGAGGTAGTAAGACTTCAGTTGCAAATGAAGAAGCTTGGGCTTGAACATGAAATGGAACTGAAAAAAATTGAATTGGAAGAAAGAGAGCAAGAAAGAGAAATGAAAAAACTCGAATTAGAAAGAAAAGAAAATGAAGAATTGGTGGTACAAAAATAAAAATTGCCCGACCCCCTCATTTACTAGTGGTCCTAGTCCACTTCAAGTGGAACCTGTCCCAAAGGTATATCCCTTTCCTAACCCATGGTGCCAGTGTCCTACGTTTTGTCTCTTTTCCACGCCAATCCTTCAGCCTTGTGTTCACTTTCCTAATCTGCTTATCCCTATGCTAATTTGCAAATGGCTTGAGTAATATCCAGGAACTATAAAAACAAAAAACTGCGGATGCTGGAAATCCAAAACAAAAACAGAAATACCTGGAAAAGTTCTCAATGAAAAGATCAAGAGAAGGTAAGAATCCACCGTCTTCGTCTCCGTGCTCACTTCTTTGGGCAGGAGTTCTCTCCCCGTTCAACGGATCCTTTTACCCACCTCCAATATTCTCCCTCCACCTGGACCCCTCCCTCTGGATTCTTACCTTCTCTTGATCTTTTCATTGAGAACTGTCGGCGTGACATTAGTCGTCTCAATTTCTCTGCTCCTCTCACCCATTCTAACCTGTCTCTCTCTGAACTTACTGCACTCCGTTCTCTCAGGTCCAACCCTAACATTGTCATCAAACCCGCTGACAAGGGTGGTGCTGTTGTTGTCTGGCACAATGACCTCTACCTCATGGAGGCTGAGCGTCAGCTCGCAGACACTTCCTCCTACCTCTCCCTGGACCATGACCCCACCACGGAACATCAAGCCATTGTTTCCAGGACTGTCACTGACCTCATCTCCTCTGGAGATCTTCCTCCCACAGCTTCCAACCTGATAGTCGCCCAACCTCGGATGGCCCGCTTCTACCTCCTACCCAAAATCCACAAACAGGACTGTCCCGGCAGACCGATCGTGTCAGCCTGTTCCTACCCCATGGAACTCATTTCTCACTATCTTGACTCCCTTCTCTCTCCCCTTGTCCAGTCCCTTCCCACCTACATCCGTGATTCCTCTGACACCTTACGTCACATCAACGATTTCCAGTTCCCTAGCCCCAACCGCCTCCTCTTCGCCATGGACGTCCAATCCCTCTACACCTCCATCCCCCACCGGGATGGTCTGAGGGCTCTCCGCTTCTTCCTCGAACAGAGGCCCGAACAATCCCCATCCACCACTACTTTCCGTCTGGCTGAACTTGTTCTCACACTGAACAATTTCTCCTTTAACTCCTCTCACTTCCTCCAAATAAAAGGTGTGGCTATGGGTACCCACATGGGCCCCAGCTATGCCTGTCTCTTTATGGGGTATGTGGAACATTCCTTGTTCCAGTCCTACTCCGGCCCCCTCCCACAACTCTTTCTCCGGTACATCGATGATTACTTCGGTGCTGCTTCGTGCTCTCGTCGGGACCTGGAAAAACTTATTAATTTTGCTTCCAATCTCCACCCCTCCATCATTTTCACATGGTCCATCTCTGACACTTCCCTTCCCTTCCTTGACCTCTCTGTCTCAATTTCTGGTGATAGACTGTCCACCAATATCCATTACAAGCCTACCGACTCCCACAGCTACCTCGACTACAGCTCCTCACACCCCGCTTCCTGTAAGGACTCCATCCCATTCTCTCAATTCCTTCGCCTCCGTCGCATCTGTTCTGATGATGCTACCTTCAAAAACAGTTCCTCTGACATGTCCTCCTCCTTCCTTAACCGAGGTTTTCAACCCACGGTAGTTGACAGGGCCCTCAACCGTGTCCGGCCCATCTCCCGCGCATCGGCCCTCATGCCTTCTCCTCCCTCCCAGAAACATGATAGGGACTCCCTTGTCCTCACTTATCACCCCACCAGCCTCCGCATTCAAAGGATCATCCTCCGCCATTTCCGCCAACTCCAGCATGATGCCACCACCAAACACATCTTCCCTTCACCCCCCCGGCGGCATTGCACAGGGATCATTACCTCCGTGACACCCTGGTCCACTCCTCCATCACCCCCTACTCCTCAACCCCCACCTACGGCACCTCCCCATGCAAATGCAAAATATGCAACACCTGCCCCTTCACTTCCTCTCTCCTCACCGTCCAAGGGCCCAAACACTCCTTTCAAATGAAGCAGCATTTCACTTGCATTTCCCCCAACTTAGTCTACTGCATTCGTTGCTCCCAATGCGGTTTCCTCTACATTGGAGAGACCAAACGCAGACTGGGTGACCGCTTTGCAGAACACCTTCGGTCTGTCCGCAAGCATTACCCAGACCTCCCTGTCGCTTGCCATTTTACCACTCCACCCTGCTCTCTTGCCCACATGTCTGTCCTTGGCTTGCTGCATTGTTCCAGTGAAGCTGAACGCAAACTGGAGGAACAGCACCTCATCTTCCGACTAGGTACTTTACAGCCTTCCAGACTGAATATTGAGTTCAACAACTTTAGATCTTGAACTCCCTCCTCCATCCCCACCCCCTTTCCGTTTCTTCCCCATCCCTTTTGTTTTTTTCCAATAATTTATATAGATTTTTCTTTTCCCACCTATTTCCATTAATTTTAAATGTATTCCACCCATCGTTTATTTCACCCCACTCCCACTAGAGCTACCTTGCTTGTCCTGCTTTCCATTCTTAATTAGCACATTCTTTTCGATAATATCACCACCTTCAACACCTCTTTCTTCTTTGGTCTGTGACATCCTTTGGTTATGTCCTCCTATAACTGCTTGCTTGTCTCAACATCCCCCCCCCCCCCCCCCCCACCCAAACCAGCTTATATTTCACCCCTTTCCTATTACTACTTAGTTCTGTTGAAGGGTCATGAGGACTCGAAACGTCAACTTTGCCCTTCTCCACCGATGCTGTCAGACTTGCTAAGTTTTTTCAGGAATTTCTGTTTTTGTTTTGTCCAGGAACTATAACCCTTGAGTTCCTGCTCCTAGTTCCTGGCACTCTCCAAATAGAGCCTCTTGTCTACTTGTTGTTATCCCCAACATGGAACACAATGACTAGATCCTCCCCTTCCCTCTCCAATATTTTTTCAAGCATGTTGGAGGTGTCCATTATCCTGGAACTGGGGAGGCAAAATGCCATGTGGGATTCTCGATCCCGCTTACAAAGGATGCCATCTAAGCCTCTAATTTGTGAATCCCCTACAACTACCACATTACACTTTCCTGTTTCCATCTCTTCCTTTGAGCAGCCTCCTGCTCTAATATGCCATGGTCAACATTCTGGCTTCTACCTGACAGATTTTATTACTATCCACACAGGTGGCAAGTACATTGTATCTGTTGGATAGGATCAGCTTCTGTGGATTCTCTTTCTCCATCTCACCTGGGTTCCCCCTACTCTGTATACGACTGATCAAACCAAATATGCTCTGAACATGCATCTCTCTCCAAGGTGTGTTCTGAGACTTTGCCCCTTTCCTAATGTGTCAGAGTGATTCCAACTCGCACTCCGGTTCAATGACTCTGAATCAGAGAGATCTGAGACAGAGACATTTACTGCAGATATGTTCACTCAAGACAGACTCACTACCCACAAATTCCCACATACTGCAGCCCAGACACACAACCTGCTCAGCCATATCTTAGCCTTGGGGCAGAATTTTCCGTGCCCGTTTGCGATGGGTATGTTTGGCAGTGTGAGCAGATAATATGGCGAGAAGGCCAAAATCGTCTTCATGACATTATAAAACCAGTTTGCAATCATCCGCTCTGCCTGTCAATGGCAGGCCACATTTCCTGTTGTTGGACATTGGGAACTTCATTGTAATACATCTGCATATCATTATAAGCCCAGCTTGCCAGACTCATCACCCCATGCTGGATCATCTGAGCATGTCGGCGTGGTTGCATACCGAAGTGTTTCGAAACTGTACATAAGCGACATGCACCTGGCAAGCTGGACTTTATTCGGGACTTCAAGGTTTGCTTGCCTACTTTGCTTCGGGCAGCACTCGTGGTCATCAGCATCAGGCTTCGCAGGCATCACCACATCACTATTAGTTGGGCTCACAGGCAGGTCTCTACCTACTAGACCAGCCATAAGGTGGGGGCAGCTTCTCGATGGCTGCAGGGCTAGGGCTTGCTTGGGGAAGGGGGAGAAGTGGCCTCAGGCAAGGGAAGAGGCTGCAGGACAGGGGCTGTACTGGGCAAGGCAGGTATCCCAGGATGTGTGTGGGGGCACAAGTTGATCTGTGCAAGTGGCCTCAAGGGTGAGGACTGATGAGGCAGTCTCCAGAGGAGATGAGGCCAGATGGAGATGTAAGGGTGTGTATGTGCGTGGTGATGTCCATTGAGCTGGCAGTGAGTGAGATGCCAGTGAATGTGAAATGGATTTGAGTGTGTGAGTTTAGAGTGATGGTTGCCATGCCCTGGCTGCACAGATGATATCATTCATCCTCTTTCTGCATTGGATAGCCAACCTCTTCTGTGCAGCATTGGCACTGATCACCACTGCCATTGCCTACCTAGCTGCAGTGGTGAGATTGCTGGACCTCCTGCAGCCAGAGCAGGGGTACAGGACATCACGGCGGGCCTCCAAGTTATCCAAAAGGCATTTCAGGGATGTGTCACTGAATCGGTGCTGCAGTATTCTTGCCTTCAGGGCAATATCTTCTGTGCAGCAGTCTTGGGCTGGAAGTACTGAGAGGTGTGAGCACGACTCCACTTTAAATATGGCACCTGGTGTGAGGAAGCAGCGAAGTGATGGGCAAATGAGAGTCTGTTCACCATCAAAACGGCATGTTTCCCGGGAATGCATGATTAATGAGGCAGGATTGGGATGATACAGCATGAAAAACTATTGATGCTGGCGGGTAAAACGTTCTTTTTCTCGCCTGTTACCGCACTCAAGTGCAAATCTGGGACAATTCCGCCCTTGATTATGTATATTATTTATATCTACTTTTTAGTCTGTTTTAAGTTTCTGGCCCATGTACTGTCACTAAAGCAGGAGGAAGGAAAGAGGGTTTGATGGTCCAGAAGGCCTAAGACATATCAGCCTCATTTGTGCCCAAAGCTCCCTCAACATGTCCACTGAGCATGGGAGTTAACATGAAGGCAGTTAGTGAAACCATGTCTAATGACTCTCTCAATCCCACAACCACCACCTCAACCCCACCCACCAACCACTGAAGCCAGGCAAAACCAACTGTTGTACATTGAAGCAATCTGAACATTAATGAGATGCTCCCACAAGGGTCAGGGCTTTAGATAACCTCAAGTAGCTCTCTTGGGTAATATTACTTGAGATAACAAATCTCTTTTTATAAGCAGGCATATTGAAGTACAATTCTCTAGGCTCTGTAACTGAGGAGTGACCAGCCAGCCACTTCCTATAACTCCACCAGCTTTACCTCCTGGCTCACGGGTCAGTGATTTATCCAATGCTCCCTCCCAAAATGTTACTACTACATTGCATATAACATTTAACTGTGCTGGCACTAGCTTCAGCTGGCTAGTTGGAGACTGAGGTGTAAGGCACTGGCATCTTCACTGTCATTAGGTATTTTTGCATAGTGCTTGGAAACACTTATGGAAACAAAGAAAGCAGGAATTACCTGGTTGCATGACCCCCCAATATTACTTACTGGAAAATATACCATGCCTCATTTGCTTGGGTGTATGAATGAGTGAGGGGGTAAACAAATGTAAAGAAAATTCTTACAACAGGTGACTGATACTAATGAATGAGTGAATAGGGGAGAGGGAGAAGAAATAAGAAGAAAGAGATTGTACTGGTAATTATTTTGATTATGAGCACAAAGGCTTGGAACTATATGGCATAACTCCCATGAAGGTCTCTTCTCCCTATTATGTACCATCCTGCCTTGCAAGTAGAAAACTAGGCTGGTTTCTAACAATAAGAAATGTTACTGCTCAACCACATGTTGGTTATCTATCATTTTTGGTTCAATAATAAATTTGTCATGGTATATCGAATTTTAAATGTATTCTGGGCTTACAGTTCATATTACAGGAAGGGGTATAACTAGAATTAAAAATTATATTGTTACAGTGAATCAATAATCAATGACTCAGTAAATCAAAGTTGTGATCTAATACATTCATTATATAACATTAGCATAACCTCTGTAGACTTGTACTCCACAGCCTGGCTCCATATCCCAAAATACTATTTTACGTACTAACATATGAACATACGAATTAGGAGCCACTCAGCCCTTCAAGCCTGCTCCGCCATTCAATACAATCATGGCTGATCTAATTGTAGCCTCAACTCCACATTCCCACGTACCCCTGCTAACCTTTCACCCCTTTGCTTATCAAAAATATATCTAACCCAACCTTAAAAATATTCAAAGACTCTGCTTCCACCACCTTTTGAGGAAGAGAGTTCCAAAGACTCACTACCCTCAGAGAAAAAAATTTCTCCTCATCTCCGTCTTAAATGGGCGACCCCTTATTTTTAAACAGTGACCCCCCCTCATTCCAGATTCTCCCACAAAAGGAAACATCCTTTCCTCAACCACCCTGCCAAGGCCCATCTGAAACATGTAAGATCCTATCAGGTCACCTCTTAATATTCTAAATTCCAGCAGATACAAGCCTAGCTTGGGGTCCCAGAGGCCGGAGCTGATGGAGTGTAAAGAACATATATTTTTATTTTTTGTTGGACTGTAGATTAGAATTACAATGGCTGCAGTTTAAAGGACATGTCCACTGGAACAAGATGAGAGATATATACAATGTTGCAGCCCTGGAACAGAGTGTGCTATGAAAGACAGGATGGTGCCAGATAGGAGTCCTGGACCAAGGGGGCTGCCTGGCAACAGCATTTTAATTGGCTCCTGGCCAGGTGACCAGGGTTTGTGTGTGGTAACAGTGCAGAAAGCTCCTGGCCTGCAAAGAGAAAACATCTAAAATCTCTTTTCCTCTATAGCCTGCTCTCTCTGAGGAAACCCTTATGAAAAGGAAAAGGGGAAAATTACTGTTAGAAACTTTGAAAGGCAGGTGCTCAACCAGTGAACTAAATACTGAAAGTGCTGGACGACCATCTCGTGTCATCAACAAGAACTGAAAGGAATTTGGAAGACATTGATCAAAATCAACCGATCGAATCCTGTGCTCCGGAATTAGTGCTATTGAACTGTTTTATCCCACCCTTAAATCCAAAATCTGTGTGTCTTATGTGCCATATGTGTGTGTGTGCGTGCGTGTGTGTGTATAGGGATTTAAGAAGGAGATAGAGTTCAAGTTATAGTGTTAGAAGTTAGCAGTTCATATTTCTTTCATTTGCCACTGGTTAATGACAAGTTGTTCAATAAACAGTAATTTACTTAATAATTTTACAAACCTGGTGCTTGTATTCTGTTAACCTAAATTAAACAGTTAGGTAGAATTGGGGCAATCTGGTGGTTTGGTCAAACTTTTCACATTTGTCGCGGCTCAGGGAACAGTAGGGCTTGATATTACAGTGCACTATCCCCTGTGAGTCATGACAGGAATCACAGGCTAAGGGGAACTGGAACAGCCAGGACTCTCAAAGAGTGGAGGTCCTAGCGGTGTCCGCCTGACGCTCCTCCTCCCTTTCGGTGCCCGAAGGCCCCTCCATAACTCCTTGAGGGAAAGGGGCACTGGGAGGGAGGTCAAGGTCCCCATCCTCCTCTCATGTAGCCACTGCAAAAGCTCACTCGTGGCTACAGCGATGGAGTGCAGGTCTGCGTGCATCTCCAGCAGAAACTGGGCATTCTGCTGGACCAGGTTCTCCATGGCATCCGCCACCCTCCCCATAGAAACCTCAATGCGCTTACATGTCAGTATTACTTCATCTGCCAGCAGGCAGACAGACTCCTCTGCCTCACATGCCACTCTGTTGAGGGCCTCTGACACCTCTGCCTGATGTCCCCCCGCCTCTCACTGTATCTTCAACATCTTGTCTAGGACCACTTCCTGAGGCTCGTCATCTGACTCAGACTTAGCTGAAACCTTTTCCCCAGCAGTCCTCCAAGTGCCAGTGACCTTGGCTGTCCCTGCCTCCTGCTGCTGCAGACACACATCGGTGAGGCGAGCACCAGTGTGTAAGAGCCTGCCTGAACTAGATCTGGTACCACCAAGGTGTGTCTCTGAGCTGGTGGAGGGTGCAAGTGACCGCGGTGATGGCTCTACAGGTACAATGTCCTCTTCACCGTCCTCTTCATCCTCGCTCCTCTGCAGACTGGAGCTGGCACTGCACTTGGTTTCAGGGTCAGGCTTCACCCTCTTCCTGCTGGCACCTGTAATCGAAAGAGGAGAGAGCGAGTGACTGCATGGGCTGCCTCCAACATGGCACCGAGCATAATCGTTGCGTTTCTACGTAAAGACAGTAAGCATGGTTCCTTGATGGATGAAGGCCGGACATTAACCTCGCCATCTGCATATGAACGGCCCTGAACCCCTCCTGCCAGCTCGGAAGCCTGTTCTTCGAATGGTGTAAGGTGCCAGAGGTCAGCCATACCCACTCCCATCCTTTTTCTCTTGTACTTGTTATGCATTAACTTGTCCCTGCACAAGGAGAGAAGATGGTTTGAGAGCAATTGGGATGCAGGTGGTGTTCACATGATGCTAGTCTTCATCAATAACCCACTGGCTACTGAGTGCCATGTGAAAGATGCACTGTGGCTAGTCCACAAGGATTCTTTGACAGCACTCTTCAAAGTGGTGAGCTCATGCAGATAGAAGGATGAGGCCAACAGAAGCATGGCATCAGCAGCGAATGCTGGTGCCCTCTATGTCAACTCACCCCAACAAAATATGAGCTCTCTGTGTGGCACAGTCAAAGTACCGTAGACGCCTCTCTACCTGCAGACTAGATGAACTGCAGTGGGATTATGAGGCATCATTGCATCAGGTTGATACACACTTTTATGCATGGGCAGTACAGATGGTGACCTTGCCACTGAGGCCCATGTCCCAGTTCCCATTCAGTGAGGTGAGTATGGTGAGTAGACGGTTCACATACACTGACAGTGAGGATAAAGTCATTTATCTTTTTCCTTCATTGCAGGGCTATCCTCCGGTGAATGCAGTTGGCACTCACCACACTGGCAACTGCATCCCATGCAGGGTTGGTGAGTTGGGCAGTCCTCCTCCTTCCATCCCTTGGGTAGAGGATGTCCCTCCTCTCCACTGCATCCAGTGAAACATTGCTGAATCTGGGTGTTGGTGCTGCCTGGGTTCTGTGTTCCATGTCCTGGTCCGGGCACCTTATAAATTAAGGCACATGACCTCCAGCCCGTCCCGCCGCGAACACTGTCGGGAAATCCCCTGACGCATAATTAATGAACCCAGCATCGCACAATTTTCCCCGCCACAGGAATTCGGCCTGGAGCGGAAAATCCCGGCCTTGGTATTTTTCTCACTAGTCAAAGTTAGACATAACGGATGTTTAGAGAAAAAAAGACTGTTGGCTTAGCACAATCTAAAATGTTTAATACCCATACAAGTCTCTGTAATATTTTAAACAATGCTTACTCAATCTTTCCTAATTGCTGCACAGGTAATTTCTTACAGTGGGAGCTTACTGTAACTCAGGTATATGATGATGCTTTTCCCTATGATCATTCACCTGATTCAGTATAACTCTGAAGCCCTTCTCTGAGATTCTCATGTGATCCACAAATTCCCAGATATAATCAGGGCTAGTTAAAGGGAGCTGTGCAGAGTTTCGTTCAGTCTGTACCCAGAAACAGTTTTAACCATACTCAGGACTTGTTCAGGAATGTTATCATTAAAGTAATTCACAACAGAGGGGAGGGAAAGGCAGTTAAGAATTGGAGATCTGTCTCATTTTGAATTATAGAAACAGAAGTAGGCCATTCAGTCCTTCAAGCCTGCACAACAATTTAATTAGATCGTGCTTGATCTGTGCATCAACTCCATTTTCCTGCCTTTGATCCATATCCCTTGATACCCTTATCTAATAAAGGTTTATTGATCTCAGTTTTTAAAGTTTCAATTGACCCAGTATCCACAGCATTTTAGGTAAGATAGTTCCTCCACGCCACTTATGGGCTATGGAGTGGGTGGGAAACTGGAGTTAAGGCCGAAGGTCAGCCATGATCATATGGAATAGCAGAGCAGGCTTGAGGGGCAGTATGGTCTACTATTTCTCCCGTTCTTACTAGCCTTAGGGTGAAAATGTGCTTCCTGACTTTGCTTCCGTATGCCCAGCAAAACTGCTGAATTCCACCTCCCACTACTACTAGTTTTCTGCTTGCCCTGCCAATGCCTAGGGTCAAGTGGGGGATCTAAATTTACCTACAGCTGGGAAGGCATCTGTATCACACGGGAAGCATCTAGTGACTTTCGTGGAAACAAGAGAGAGCTGCCCCAGTCCTGCTTATGAGGGACACTTTAAAATTTTAAAATTAAAAAAACTCCATTTTTATTTGGCAGTCCACTATTTGGAGAGGACGACCAGAACTGCTCTCCTTTTATGGCGTATTATTTTTGGGGTGGGAAGAGAATCCACCCCAACTGGCCAGGTCCATTGGCAGCTGCTTGAAAAGAGAGCAGGCCTCATTTTGATACAAAAATGAGGCTCATTCAACGGTTTCTGTTCCTATTTATGACATTCATTTAAATTCATCAGAGCTTGCATCACCACAATAAAGATGGAATACACATATTTTTCAAGAATGAGGAGAAGCAATATAAACTAAATAGTACAATTTTTAGCAGGTGTGACGAAGTATAAGGTGAAACAGGAGTAATGCAACCTGCATATCTACTCAAATATATGAATCTCAGTTTCCTTTTACAAATGTCATCACTTAAAATATGTCACATTTTTCTAAACGCCACAGAAGCCTAAATTTATTAATGTCTGAAACTGAGTTTGATTCGTGCAGTGTGCAGCCAAAATATGTCAGAATTCACTGTCCTAAATTGACCCTTGAGTCAATTCAGCTTTGGGTATCAATCGGGCGGCTCAAGTTGGCTCCACCTTCTTTATCTTAAACCTGTGCCTTCTGGTTACCGGCAATTCATGTGCACAAATCTTTGAATGTGGCAGCATAAGTTGATAAAGTCATTTAAAAAAGCTTAACTTTATAAATAGAAGTGTAGATTCAAAACGCAAGGAAGTTACTCTAAATCTTTATAAATCACTGGTTAGGCCTCAGCTCGAGTATTGTGTCCAATTCTGTGCACCATATTTCAGGAAAGATTAAGGCCATGGAGACAGTTAAAATAATATTTTTTACTAGAATGACACATGGGATCCGAGACTTCAATTATGTTGAGTGACTAGAGGAGCTGGGATTGTTCTCCTTATAGCAGAGAAGGTTCAGGGGAGATTTAATAGGTGTTCAAAATTATGAGGGATTTTGATAGCATAAATAAGGAGAAACTGTTTTCCCTAGGCCGGTAACCAGAAGGCACAGGTTTAAGATAAAGAAGGTGGAGCCAACTTGAGCCGTCCGATTGATACCCAAAGCTGAATTGACTCAAAGGTCAATTTAGGACAGCAAATTCTGACATATTTTGGCTGCACACTGCACAAATCAAACTCAGTTTCAGACATTAATGAATTTAGGCTCCTGTGGCTTTTAGAAAAATGTGACATATTTTAAGTGCTTAGATTTGTAAAAGGAAACTGAGATTCATATATTTGAGTAGATATGCAGGTTGCATCGCTCCTGTTTCACCTTACACTTCGTCAAAGTTGACAGCTGTCCAGCAACAATGGAGCTAATTCTGTTTGAAACAAGCTTTAAGTAGTGTCTTGCCCTGATCAGTCCCTGTGAAGCTGCAAACCTGTCAGAACATGGCTTATTTATCTTGCTAAGTGTCAATTCTTTCAAAATAAACAGTATTGCTAGTGAAATCAGGACTTTTTAACTCTTAAGTTTCTTTTCCCTTTGCACAATGTGAAGCTTATTTATATTGTTATTCTAATATTTACGTGTTGATGTAAAAGGTTACTTGCAGTTTTGCAATAACATGAAATATAACTTTGGATTCAGAAGGCTAACTGAAGCTGGGAGCAAATAAGCTGTTTCTAGTAGGTAGTCTCGGCAATGGATGTGGTATAATTCCAGCCTAGTGAAAGGCGAGGCTTAAAAAGTGAACAGGCTGTGCATCACATGAAACAGCTTTTGGTCTGACATTGGTATCTGTGGTATAACTGTTTTTAGTGTTGCTACCAATTGGGTTTAAACTGGACAATCCATTTTTTTGGATGGTTGTCTATGATTTTCTTTTAAATTTAGAAAGCTCGGTGAATAAGAATGGTTCACATTGTGAAACACCGTGAAAGTTGAAAGTAAAATGACCAGGTAAATCAGGAAATTGTGATTGAGTAATGCAAAGCTTGGATAACAAAACGGTAGAATGGGGTTGAGAAACTTATCAGCCATGATTGAATGGCGGAGCAGACTCGATGGGCCAAATGGCCTAATTTCTGCTCCTATGTCTTATGGCCTTATCGTCTAAAACCATGAAAAACATGGGAAAATAAACTGTTACTGTTTATCTGATTCACAATTAATACAATCCTTCAACTAATTTTCTCAGGAGCTCAGAACTAAAACAATGGTTGAACATTCTGAATGATTGCTTCCCCCAAATATTCACAAGGGAAGACATAAGCAACATCCCTCCCAAAGCAGCAATATCAAAGCAAAATTAATGACTCAGAAACAAATTAGACACATTCAATTCCTAAACAGGCTAAGTGACTCACAACAAACTAATTCTCTGGCATAGATGGTATTTATCTCAGACCACTAAAGATAGACAAAGGAGTTATAAAAGAGTCAATGTATACTGGAGTGAAGACAATTGACTGGAAATAAGCCAACCATGATGGTCAAGTTTTTTCAATTAAAGATGACAAAGCAAATGCAGGCAAGTACAGATTTCAGCCCTACTCTCAAGAACTCCATGCCTAAAACCCTTTGTCTCTCGAATTCTCTGTCCACTTTCTAATAACTCATCTTTTCAACAAAGCTTTTGGTCTCCTTTCCTAACTCTTACAAATGGTTCAGCAGCCACCTCTTTATTCCCCTTCTCTATTTCACCCTTTTGTCTATATAAAAAATTTCCTTCTTCAAATTACCTGGCAACCACAGCACATTCCCAGTCTATTCCACCCAAAAGGGGTGAGGGGGCGGTGGATTTTATGGAGCCCGCAAGAGCGGGAAACATGGTGTGCAGGGAGACTTCAATTGGTGGGATGTGAAATTTTGATTTCCTGACAGTGGGTTGACATACAGAGATAAAGTCAGTGGCATATTTGCGGCGTGTTGAGCGTTGTACCAGTCTGTACTTGTAACATATTTGCATCCATGAATATTCATTAGAGTAAAACTTTTCTTTAATTATGTCCTACCTTCAAGATAAAGTCAGCGGTGCACAAGAATTGTGTGGCACCTGATTCATGATTGTTTAAAGGTGGCAAGCACCAGCTGGCTTTGTACAGTTACGTTTAAGGTCAACGGTTTTCTTTGTTTAACTCTATGGTACAAGGAAGGGGAGCAGGAAAATGCCAGCTTACATAGATGTTTGGGACTGTCAAGGGTGAGTGTCAGTGGCGAGGGGGATTGTGGAGTGGAGTCTGGGGTATGGAGGAGTGGAAGAGAAATCCAGGGGAGGCCAGAGGGTAGAGTTGAGGGGCATGGAGGAGTGAAGTGGAAGACACCTGGCGCCTTGGGTGTGATAGTCAGGGGGAGGGGTGTGGGGTTTAGGGGGTGGTCAGTCAAGGTAAGAAAATGAGGAGCCTAAAGGGCAGTGTCAGTACTGTTCAAATTGTGTGTTCATTTCAGGGTGTTGGCTAGCAGAGCTCCTACAAAGCTTTGAGTTCACCTACAACATTTCAATTATCCCCACTGAGAGTGACCTTGGACAATGTCCTTTAAAGGGAGGGCCAGCTGAGCCTGCAATTCAACCATGTCCCACATATTGGTGAGTACAACACTGAGCACTAACATGAACACTCAATAAAGAGTGAACAAAAAAAAAACAACATTGTTTCTTCCACAATAAAAGAAATGTTCCTAACTCCTCTATAACCATCAATGTGTACCATCCACAAAGCGTGCCAGTAAATTTAGCTCTCTGATTAAGCTAGTCTGAACTAATAACAATCATGCCCATGTGAATAAAGTGAAACCAATGTACTGTGAAATATCTACAAACGAAATTTCATTTAGAAAAATACCTGTGTCACCTTTGTGCAGTCAAGTCTTATGTTAATGGCAATGGAATGTTTTAGCCTTGATGCAGAATATCCCTGTTTGACCAGGAGGCTGTTTTATAGCCCAGCTGTTCCTGCTGCCATGTCAGCTGGCAACAGGTCTCACCAATGAAAAATTTCACCCACTATGCTGGCACTTAGAATTTTAATTGTAATTGTGTGAGAAATGGGAAAGAGAGAGAGCATAAGTGGTGCACAGTTCCAGTTACAACTATCATTGGGAACGGCACGCTGTTGACAAAATCCTGGCCAATGTTTATGCTCCACATGAGCATGTTCCCACCTCTCTTCATTTAACCCAATCAACAGATCTTTCCATTCCTTCATGCTTATTTAGCGTCTGCTTAAATGCAGCTATGCTATAATATCACAGACTTTTTTTAATGATTTCATGGGATGTAGACATCACTGGCTGGACCAGAATTTGTTGTTCATCCCTAGTTGCCCTTGAGAAGGTGGTGGTGAGCCTCCTTCTTGAACTGCTACAGTCCTTGTGGGTAGGTACACCCACAGTGCTGTCAGGGAAGAATTCCAGGATTTTGACTCAGTAACACTGAAGGAATGGCAATTTACTTCAAAGTCAGGATGGTGTGTAACTTGGAGAGGAATTTGTAGGCGGTGGTGCTCCCATGTGCCTGCTCCACTTGTCCTTGTAGGTGATAGCAGTACAGGTTGGGAGGTTCTCCCAAAGAAGTCTTGGCGATTTGCTGCAGTATATCTTGTAAAGGGTATGTACTGCAGCCACAGGCAGAAGTGGTGGAGGGAGTGAATGCTTAAGATGGTGGATGGGGTGCCAATCAAGCAGGCTGCTTTGTCCTGGATGGTGTCAATCTTCTTGAGTATTGTTGGAGTTACACTGATCCAGGCAAGTGTAGAGTATTCCATCACAGTCCTGACTTGCGCCTGGTAGATGGGGGGAATGTCTTTGGTCTTTGCACCTGTACTTGCAACCACAATATGTATATAGCTGGTCCAGTTAAGTTTCTGGCCTCTGGTGATGCTCAGGATGTTGATGGTTGGGGATTCAACAACAACATCTACGTGCACTTATACTGCATCTTTAACATAAAGCACCTTGAGATGCTTTATTGCAGGAGCATTATGGAGCAAAATTTGACATTGAGCCTCATAGGGAGATATCAGGCCTGATGTCAAAAAGGTTTTTCAAAGGGGTGGATTTTAAGGAACATCTTAAAGGAGCAAAAAGAGGAAGGGAGCTGGTGAGTTATGGGAGGGAATTCCAGAGCTTAGGACCTAGGCAGCTGAAGGTATGACTGCCAATGGCAGAGTGATTAAAATCAGGAATGCTCAAGAGGCCAGAATCGGTGAACCTGAGATCTGAGTGGGCAGGGGAGGGGATTGCAGGCCTGAAAGATATTTGAAAACAAGGATGAGATTTTTTAAATCGAGGCATTGCTTGACCAGGAGCCAATGCAGGTCAGTGAGCACAGAGGAGATGGGTGAGCAGCATTTGGTGTGAGTTAGGACATGGGTGGCAGGGTTTTGAATGACCTCATATTTGCAAAATTCAAGACCAGCAGGAGTGCATTGGTATAATCAAGTCTAGAAGTGACAAAGGCACGAAGGAGGGTTACAGTAGCAGATAAAGTGAAGCAAAGTCAAAGCCATGTGGTTTTATTTTAGTCTTTCAAGGGGCGTGGGTGTCACTGGTGAGGCTAGCATTTATTGCCCATCCCTAACTGCCCTTGAGGAGGCGGTGGTGAGCCACTTCCTTGAATCACTGCAGTCCATGTGTTGTAAGAACACCCACAGTGCTCTGAGGAAGGGAGGGAATTCCAGGATTTTAACCCAGCAACAGTGAAGGAACAGCGATATAATTCCAAGTCAGGGCGATGCATGGCTCAGAGGGGAACTTGTGGTGTTCCCATGTATATACTGCCCTTGTCCTTCTAGGTGGTAGGGGTTGCGGATTTGGAAAATGCTGTTAAAAAAAACTTGACAGGTTACTGCAGTGCATCTTATATATTGTATACACACTGCTGCCACTGTGAATCGGTGGTGGAGAGAGTGAATGTTTAAGGTGGTGGATGGGGTGCCAGTCAAGCAGCTGCTTTGTCCTGGATGGCGTCGAGCTTCTTGAGTGTTGTTGGAACTGCATTCACCCTGGCAGGTGGAGAGTATTCCATCACACTCCTGTCTTGTGTCTTGGTGGACAGGGTTTGGGGAGTCAGGGGATGAGTTACTTGCCGCAGAATTCCCAGCCACTGACCTCCTTTTGCAGCCAGCGTTTAGATGGCTGATCCAGTTACAGAGGTGGAAATGGTGGTCTTATTGATTGTGCACATTAAGGCTGGAAGCTCATCACAGGATTAAGTATAACACCAAGGCAATGTGGTTCAGCCTCAGACAATTGCCAGGTAGAGGGATAGAGTCGGTGGTGAAGGAAGGGTGATTGTGATGGGGATCAAAGACAATGGCCCAGTTCTTCCAGTGTCATTAGCGAAGAACACTTAGACATTCGCTGCTATTGAGGGCTGCAATGGAATTGGAAGTTCCAGAGAGCCAACTTACACTAGAACCCTGAACTTCCGGTTTGCGAGAAATGGTTCCACAGGAGCCCCTGATGATAGACCCCCGCCAAAACCCACACCACCACCACCCCCACCATCACCGCCACCACCTCCGCACCACCCCCCCCAACCCCCGCTCCCCTCCCCCTGCCAAAACTTCTCAGCATGTAAACTTGGGCTGTTTGCCTGGTACTTAATTAGCTTTTACCCTGATTGATTTAGCACTGTTCCTAGTAGGCTTGGAGCTGCCAGAAGTAGCCCTTAAAATTCAGAGTATCTTCACACTCCTGTCTCCCCAGTGCTGCTAAACCCCCAGCTACAACACTGGCTCAGCCCCGATCTGTCACCCACACATGCACCTCGGGCCCACCACATGCACCTCGGGCTCACCACCCCCACACCTGTCACCCACCACATGCACCCCACAGCTCACCCTCCCCTCCCATACCCACACCCCAGCTAACACCCTCCCACTGACACCCCTCCTCAATCCCCCACTGACACCCTCCAGCTCAACCACACACCCCCCGGCACCCCTTTCTTTGGCATCCCTGACTCCTTACTTCTGTTGATGGAGCCATTGCAAGGCTAAGCAGTGACAGTGGTTGAGATGGCTGATGACAGGAGGGGAGTGAGCAGCACAGGGGATGCCAGGACTGGGTGTGGGGTGAGCAGCAGCAGCAGGATTCGGGAGTTGGGGTAGTGAGCAGCTTGGTGGGAAGGGGTTGGTGAATAGTACCAGGAATGCAGTGGGGGGTGGTGAAGGATCTACGATTTAAAAAATTTATTAAAAATCAACTTTTAAAGACTTGGGAACACTGAACTGAAAACAGACATCAAAGGGTGTGAGGAGTTGCAAATGGAACTTAACATTATGAACTTAACATCAGCAAATTTCCCAACGTTTGATCTTATAATTGGGGAAAGATCATTGATAACACATCTGAAGATAGTTTGGCCTAGTGCACTGCCCTGAGAAGAGCCTGCAACGATATCCTGGGGCTGAAATGATTGGCCTGAAGTAAGGAGTGTGAATGGAATACTCTTCACTTCAACACTCCAGAAGCTCAACGCCGTCCAGAACAAAGTAGCCCACTTGACTGGCACCCCAACTACCCCCTTAAACTTATTATGAACTTAACATCAGCAAATTTCCCAACGTTTGATCTTACAATTGGGGAAAGATCATTGATAACACACCTGAAGATAGTTTGGCCTAGTGCACTGCCCTGAGGAAAGCCTGCAACGATATCCTGGGGCAGAAATGATTGGCCTGAAGTAAGGAGTGTGAATGGAATACTCTTCACTTCAACACTCCAGAAGCTCAACACCGTCCAGAACAAAATAGCCCACTTGACTGGCACCCCAACTACCCCCTTAAACATTCATGTCCTCTGCTGATACATGGCTGCGATGTGTACCATCTACAAGATGCACCACAGTAACTTGCCTAGGCATCTTCTACAGTACCTCTCAAACCCACAAATTCTACCATCTAGAAGGACAAGGGCAGCAGATGCATGGTAACATCACCTCTTGCAAGTTCCACTCCAACTCATGCATCACCCTGAATTGGAAATATTTTGCCACTCCTCCATTGTCCCGGGGTCAAAATCATGTAGCTCCCTACCTAACAGTGCTTTGGGAGTACCTACACAACGTGACCTGCAACAGTTCAAGGAGGCAGTTCACCAGCAGTTTTTGAAGGGCAGTTAGGAATACATAATGCTGCTGACAAAGTCAGCATTTATCACATCCTGTGAAAGAATGAACAAAAATCATGTTCTAGGTATGACAACAACCAGTGGAGAGTTTTTTTTCTGATCCCCATTGACTTCATTTTCACAAGGGCCCTTGATTCCATATTTGGTCAAATGCTGCCTTGATGTCAACGGCATTTACACTCACCTCATCTCTGGAATTCAGTTCTTTTGTCCACATTTGCACCAAGTTTGTAATGAGGTCTGAAGCTGTGAAGCTGGCAAAACCCAAATAGAGCATTGTTGAACAGGTTATTGGTGAGTAACTCTTTTGAGTTATCAACAGATCGCATGTAACTCTTTCGAGTACATTCACAGTTCTTGGTTTCCAGGAGTGGGATATGAACCCACAACCCTCTGATTCATATTGGTGAGTAAGTGCTGTTTGACAGCAGTGTCAACAGCTCCTTCTATTACTCCATTGATGATCAAGTAGACTGATCGTAGACTGATTGGTCAAATTGGATTGGTCAATTTTCCGCTTTATCGGGTTGTTGTTTTAGAAGAGGGACCTCAGCTAATATCCATGTGTGTGTGTTTTTCTGATCTCTCTTTTGCTCTGTTCAACCTTGGTCGTGCCTGGTACCTTCCTTATGCCCCAACCAGTTGTTGAAGAGGAGCCTCTGTGAGCCGAAGTAGTTCGGCAATGTCCGGAGGAGCCCGAGGCGCGGTGCACTATGGGTGCAGGTGTCGGGCTCCTTTCCCATATTTACCCGAGCCGCCATTTTGTTGCTGTTTCCGCCGCGTCTCCGGGGCCTCGGGGAATCTGCGAGTTGAAAGCCACCGCGGGAAGCTCGAGTCGGCGGACGGGCTCCTTTCTCCGTTACCAGTAGTCAGGGTGGTGCCGTCCCGGGCCCCGACTCCTCTCTTCTCCAACCACCTCCCCTACACCCCCCCTCCTGTTCCCGGGATCGGGGGGCTGCGCCGGCAGCGATGGGCAGGTCTCGGAGTCGCAGCTCGTCCCGCTCCAAACACGCCAAGAGCAGCAAGCACGGCAAGCGGCGGACTCGCTCCCACTCGCGGGACAAGGAGAGGCCGCGCAAACGCTCCAAGTCCCGGGAGAAGAAGAGCCGCCGGCACGCGGCCAACCGGGAGTCGCGCTCCCGCTCCCGCTGCCGAACCACCCCGGAGCGCATCGACATCTTCGGCCGCAACCTGAGTAAGAGGAGCAGCCTGGATGAGAAACAGAAACGGGAGGAGGAGGAGAAGAAAGCAGAGCTGGAGAGGCAACGCAAGATGTGAGTGGGGACAGGAGACAGAACCGGGGCCTCGCCTTGTTAACATGCCGCGGCCTAGTCCGAAAGGAGGAGAGGATGGTTCTCCTTCCATAGGCTTTGGCCTCGATTTTAAATAATCCTGGGCTCGGAAAGGAGGGATTCTCGATAACTTCCTGACTGGAAAGGGGCCTGTATTTAAGTAGCGGTGGTGGGGGGGCGGGGGGAAGGAATGACACTGGCGGACTAATGCGGTAAATTTGGAGGTGGCCTAGGGCTCCGGCTGATTGTGATGCTTTCTGTTTAGTTACTAATCTAAAATGGCAGCCTGGGCCTTGTCCCTCTTTATTAAAGGACAGCATTCGCAGTCTATAGTTCTTGTCTTTTGACAAAGATCTGACTCCACCTGTGTTGGAGAAAGCATTTATACATAGACCAGGAATAGATAGTGCCATGCAACATCTTGCTGATTGTAGTTTACCTCCTCAGCTATTTCTGGTAATCAGTTGCAGATTATCACTGGCTAACCTTGCAGCGATTACATGAAAACCATTAACCCTTAGGTAAAGATTTTAACATACTCTACCAACTCTGTAAGTTATTAGGAGAGGTTTTCAGAGGGTCATTGTTAATGAAAGATTATTTTGCACTGGTTGATGACAACATGATGAGAAGTTCAGGAAAATTGGAATGGACTCCGTCAATTGAAAAGCTAACATGGGCATGTTGTGGCTGAACGGGCACTATGATTCCATGAGTGTTCTGGCACTTGTATTGAGCGACACGTCACAAAATTACATACAAAAATACTTTATATTAAAATGTAATCCTATGTATGCCTACTGCTCGAGTTGCAGTCTGCAGGCAATTCCAGTTTTATATCTAGGATCTTGATGTACACGCTGTCCTTTTGCAGGTTTGTGTGCACACTTCTATTTTAGGGAATAGGCCTATATCCCTTAGAATCTAGAAGAATGAAGGGTGATCTCACTAAAATATACAAAATTCTTAAGAGCTTGACGGGGTGTGTGCTGGAATACGCAGCCTTGAATGTGTGGTGGAGGTAGATTCAATCAAGACATTCAAGAGGAAATTGGATTATTATCAAAAAGGAAGAACGTGCAGGGCTACAGGGAGAAGGCATGGGAATCGTACTTGGTGTATTGCTCGTTAGCGAGCCGGTGCAGACATGACAGGCCAAATGGCCACCTCCTATGCTGTAACTATTCTGAGATGTTGGGAGGATTTTCCCCTGGTTGAGGAACCTCTAACATGGGGGCACAGTCTCAGGATAAGAGATTAATCATTTCGGATTGAGATGAGAAATTTCTTCACTCAAAGGATTGTGAATCTCTACCCTATAGTATCCTTGAATATATTGAAGACATATTGATAGATTTTTGGACACTAAGGAAATCAAGGCAAATAGAGACAGCGTGCGAAGTTCGATTTGAGGTATCTCATTGAATCATGGAGTAGGCTTGAAGGACTGAGTTGCCTACCACTTCTCCCATTGCTTATGTTCTCAGTTCTGCACTCCAAGCACATCTTGTTCATGAGATCCCCCCTGCTGCTCCATGATGTATTCCTACCAAACTGTTGACCACCTAATTTCTTTTCCTGGCTTCAATATTAACTGCTTTCCCCAGGTACTGATCCACTCCCCTTCAGATCTGCCATCGTCACCCCACTCCTCAAAAGGCTGACCCTTGATACTCTGCCCTTTCAAACTACCACCCATTTCTATCCTCCCTTACTTCTCAAATACTTCAAATTTGTGGCCATCTTTCCCGGAACATGTTTGGATTACTCCAATCGTCTTTCCACCCCTGCCACAGTACTAAAGCAGCTCTTATTAAAGCCACAAATGACATCCTGTGTGACTTTCACTGTGGTATATTATCCCTTCTTGATCTGTCTGCAGCCTTTGACATAGTTCACCAAACTTCCAATGCCTCTGTTGTCCAGCTGATTAGGACTGCACTCATCTGGTCCCATTATTCTCTATTCCATCATAGCCAAAGAATCATCTACAATTGCTTCTTTTCACACTCCCACACCATTATCTCTGGAGTCCTCCAAAGTTCTATCCTTGGCCCCCTCGCATTTCTCATCTACATGCTGCCCCTTGGTGACATCATTGAAAATCACTCATGTTCCAAATGTACGCTGACAAATCCCAGCTCTTCCTCACCCCTCCCACAGTCTCTAAATTGTCAGACTGCTTCCCTGACATCCAGTAATGGTTAAGCAGAAATTTCCTGCAGTGAAATATTGGGTCTCTGTCACAAACTTTGTTCCCTGGCCACCAACTCCATCTCTCTCCCTGGCAACTGTCTGAGGCTGAACTGGGCTATTTGCAACATTAATGTCACTTATGACTCAGAGTTAAGCTTTTGGCCACAACATGCCTGCTATCACCAAGACTGCTGACTCTCACCTCCATAACATTCCCAGACTCCACCCTGCTTTAGCTTATCTGCTGAAACACTCATCCTTGCCTTTGTTACCTTTTGGATTTAATTATTCCCATGCATTCCTGGCTGGCCTTCCACCCTCCATAAACTTGAAATTATACAAAACTCAGCCTCTCGCATCCTAACTTGCACCAGCTCCTAATCATCCATTACTCCTGAACTAGCTGACCAGCATTGGCTTCTGGCCTGGCAGTGCCTCAATTTTAACATTCTCATCATTGTTTTCAGATCACTCCATGACCTGGCAACTCCCTATATCAACCTTCTCCAGTCCTAAACAACCCTTAGAGATCACTGTGCTCCTTCAGTTTTGGGCTCTTACACATCCCCTACTTCAATCACTCCACCTTTTGCAGCTGTGCTTTCAGCTGCCTCAGCCTTCAATTTCAGAATTCCCTCCCTGAAGCTTTCCATGCCTTTCTCATCCAACATAGTCTCTCAGACCAAGCTTCTGATCATCTGTGGTCCCTGTTAAGTTGCATTTAATAACGCTGCTAAGCGCCTTGAGATCTTTTACTACATTGGAGGTGCTTTATGAATGCAAATTTTTATGTGCACATCCACTGTTCATTTTTTGCTTTAAAAAAGCAGTGTTTAATGCAAAATTAGCTGTTTAATTTCAGCAAATCTGCCAACTGTGTACTGAATTTGTGTTGTGTGTGCATTACAAATGCTGACAATGTTAAGAAAAGGGAGGGGGGGGGGAGGCGGGTGGGGGGGAGAGGGAGTGTGCAGTGGTATGGTAGTAACTCATAATTGCTAAATTTGACGTGTATACTTATTTCCAGTGGAGCTGCTTTTAAGCCGAGCAGCTGGAAGTTTTGTTGTATTGGAAGGCATCCCCACCACCCTGAGCCCATGCTATTGTACACAACCCTTCTCCTTCACTCCACCCTGTATTGGAAAAATCCACTGAACCCATTTTTCCATCTAGTAGTATCTACTGCCAATCAACCTGTGTTCTCTCATACTTTTTTCAAAAAATGAGTCCATTGGTAAACCAAAATGAGACACAAACTGAGGAAGTGGTAACAACAAAGGGAAGCTTACAGAGAGGAAAATTGGAGGGAGATGACAGGCGATACAGAGACCACAATAATAATACAGGTCGAGAATCCTTTATCCGCAAATCCCCAAACCGAATGCATCCAGAAACTGCACTTTTTTTTAACCTCGTTGACCTTTAGCGTGAGAATTCTAGTTGTTTGTCTGCTCTGTTTACCTTGCAATTTTTGTGGTGCGCATAACAGAAACTTATTACACGTACCCTGTATTTATTGTTCAGTGATAAGTCTTTTCTAACCATTTTAGTTACTTTAGAGTATAGCTAGCCTGGGCTTAGGCTATTGTAATGGAAGTTTATATTTAGTATCTGAAATCCTAAATGCAATCAGCCCCAAGGATTTCTGATAAAGGATACTCAACCTGTAACATGTGAAAGTCATCAAGCAAAAGAGGTTGGCAGGCGAACAGACTAAGAATTAGAGAGTGAGAAAAAAAATACAGACAACTAGACATACTTCTGTTTTGTTTGAATAGCAGTATGGGAGATGTACTGTTATGATTAATAGAAGAGAGTAATTTCAAGACTGTAAATCCCATCATGGGGTAAAAATGTTGGTTTCACGTAAGAATTTAAACATGGACTGAGGAAAAAATGTGTTTGGTTCTTAAAGACCAGTCCTTTCAGATTGTGCTATCTACACACTTCTCCATAAACGGTCCCTACTCCTCCAGGGATATTCAAGCAAAATTCTGTAACACCCACTTACACTTTTAAATCTAATGTGATATCCTGCACAGTCAACAACTCTTCCCTGTAGCACAGGCCCATTGCACTTGAAGTGTGGCTGTTAAATCAGTGATGTAATTTTATTCACTTGCCTTAGAATCAATAAGCAGGATTGATTTTTTTTTCTACAATTCAAGTAGCTCCTGTAAAACTAATTTGATACTAGAGCACTGTGCAACGCTACTCCTATCTTAGGATATCTATAGATTGTGTATCAGTCCTGTGAGTTACGGGGAATCAGGGTTGGACGGGGTGTGGTGTAGAATTCTGGAATTGTCCTCCGAGCAGTCAAACAACTTGCTCAACCCAGGAGCGATACTGATGATTGTGTGAACTAAGCTGTTTTCATTTCCTTTCAGAAGTGTATGGGTCAAATAGATGAAAATGGAAGCAAATTACGAGAACTAATTTGGAAACAAAGGAAGATACTGTCCATGCAAATGCAATGAGTACCAATCTGTCAAAAGTGTTCGTGTATGACTGCAAGTGCGAGCTCTCTGTTTAGATTAAGACAAACCTCTTCAACTCCCCTTTACCTAGCATTACAGTTCCCCTTGTCCCATGTCTAATTAACCAAGGAATGGGAAAGCAAAGAAGTAATGTATCAACAACCTACCACCTACCTCTTTCTCCTCCATTTTGCCTATAATGCTATTGATGGTGTCACCAGCCATAATCTGGTGCTCCCTTCCCATGCTTAGCCCCTCAACTCCATTTATTTTACAATAAACTTTGAACTACATCCCCTGCAGTGTTAATTTGACATTTCCTGTATAATTTATCACTCTTAACTTCTCTGAAGTTGCTGATCAATGCTGAATTACCAATGCTATTGTGCTGTATATTCTCGTAGGCTAAAATCCGCCACATTCTGTGCACTTATAACCCCATTGCTTCTCACCTCGTCATCTCCTTCCCAACCACCTTAATTATGCAATAATAAACAAGATGTGCATTATTCCAGATATTTTCATTCTGTTTTTTAGTATGAGATGAAACATGCAGCTTTATGAAATTTTATCTTAAGTAAAGCGAGATGGATTTAACAAGTGATAATGGGAAAGCAAAGTACTGTGGTGGTTGGAAATTTGAAACAAAAACAAAAGTGCTGGTAGTATTCGGCAGGTCTGGTAGTATCTATGGAGACAGAAACAGACATAATGTTTCAGGTCTGTGATTTTTCATCAGAACTCCATCTTATTTGTGTGGTTGCTTTCTCTTTTTGTCTTTATTTGAGTATGGTCAATCAAAATAGAAAGATAACCAGAACACAATTGTGAGGCATGTCGACATAGAAACAGGGATCTATTCTCCAAAAATCAAAATGTATCTATCAGGAGATGACCTGAAATTAGCAAACCTGGATTTGTTACAATAAGTAGCTTTGTGAAAGTGCCTCAGTCTCTTCAAAAGTTATATTGTTATCTTACAGTAATTTAACAGCCCAGTCTTAAATAATTTCTGATGTTAGAGACTTTGGTTGTTGAATCATTCATTAGCGTTAGGAAGCACACATGGCAATAAAGAGGTTCATATTGCTTGTGAGCGTATTTCAAACTTCCAATTTTTTTGTCATCTTTTACTCACCCAGTAAATATAAATATGCTATATAATAAATGAGGATTATATTTGAACAATATTTAACTCCCTCCATTTTCTTCCCTTACGCTTCCTCTTCCTCATGAAGGTGCAACTTTTGCTGGAGAGCAGCAACTATGTATTTTGGTGGCTAATGTACCAAATCATAAAAATGACCGAACCCTCCTTTCAAATGCACTTAGAATAGGGATTACTGAACAATGGTCAGGGCTGAAAATCTTTCTTCCTCCAGTTTGAGTTTGAGAGCATTGTAACTAATCTCATTGCTACCTTGGCTGAATGGTAAATTTGTGATCTTATTGGTCTGTTAAACTAGGTGTGGTTTCACGGGGTGTATTTATCTACTGAACTGTTTGAATGTTCTCAAATATCTCTTTATAAAATGCTGCTAAAAACCTCAGTGAATTGGTTCAGGAGATTGAGTTCACAAAAATAGATTTCAGAATGAGAATAATACTGAAAGCAATTCAGGATCAATGTAGAGGGAATCCACCATCAACAGAATTTTATATCATTCATTTATATCAAAATCAGGAGTTTTGATGAACTAGTTGTCCCTTTCCTTTGCATCATTTTCACATCTATGTCTGTGCTGGATAAGTCCCTCAGTACAACAATCCAGTGAGGAAGGGATTCCTTATCATTCAAACTAACGCATGGCTTATTCGTGCTTCACTCCAGACAGTTCTATGCAGGCCTTGAGCCTGATGGAGTAATTGTCCTCATGGTTTTAGACATTATAGTCTGTAAATGGTGTATTAAAAATCCTCTAGCAATCTAGCTGTCTTCATTGATCTGAAGACAAATGTAAGTGGTTCCAACCACTACATTGCTGGCCTTTGTTTATGATAGAAGCTTCCCAGTAGGATAATATCCATTTCCTAGGACTTGTGGCGTTGAGCACAGCCTCTTTTTTAATAGGGAGATGGAACTTTGAACAGTTCAGCTCCTGGCAGCAAATCAGGGAACAGATACTGCCACCCGAATGTAAATGCACAATTTGTTGTTATGGGATACGAGGTTCTTTTCTGAATGCCTTGCTGGTCTAGTGTTAGTATCACTGAAGCCACATCCCTTAACAGCAGGATTCAAGAGCATTTTACACCTCTAAGTTTGAGAAAATAACAACTTTCTGGCACTTGTATCTATCACGAGTCTGGTGTTTTCTTTCCCTCTTGTGCTTGTTGTTTTGTATAGATGGTATCCCAAAATATGAGACTTCTGCAGCTCTTTTAGCTACATAGTGCAAATAATTCTCTCTCCTGCTTCAATATAAATGAAAAAATAATCACTTATAAATGAAAATTCTCACTCACTGATGATGAATAACAAAGTTATTAGGAACTGTGGTGTCAATTCCTGAGAAAGGTTCCAATGGAAAAGATAGCTCCTCTGGGCTGAAATACAGGTATCAACCCAGCATCCTATTGAGATGGCCAGCAAACTTGTTTGATTTATTCGGACAACCCCATCAGCAGATCATCCATTACATGGGTAAGCAGTTGCCTCAGCTTATGTAGCATTATATTGAAATTACAATACAAAAATAGACCATGCGGCCGTATGACCGTGTTATTAGAACAAGCACAAGTACTAATCCCACAGGCCTGCGCTGTTCGCATATCCTTTAATTTCCTTTTTCTTTTAAACCCATTTCCCATTTAACCTTAAAATGTTGACATGGTTTCTCCTTCAATCAATCAAATCAATACATTACACAACTTCACCCTCCGCATTAAAAAAAGTTTCTTCATCTCTCAGTCTTGAATTTTAATTTTGTTGTGTCTCAACTTGGTTGTTTCAGGTGCTTTCCTGGCTGACCTCTGCCTTCTACCATATGTGGGCCTGTGCTCATCACTCTGCTTGTATCAGTACCAAGTTGCAGTTACCCGTCTGGCTCGCTAACCTATAGTCACTCTTGATCTGGCAGTACATCAGTTTTAAAATTCTCATCCTTGTTTTTCAAATCCCTCCTTGGCCTTGCCTGTCCATATCTCTGCGACTTCATCCAGCTTGTCAGCCCTCCAAGATATCTGCATTTCTCTAAACCTGGCCTCTTGCGCATCCTTTATTTTAATCACTTCACCATTGGTGACTGTGCCTTCAATTGCCGAAACTCTAATTTTGGAATTCCCTCTCAACCTCTGAACCTCTACTTATCTCCCCTCTTTTAAGATACTCCTTAAAACCCCTCTCCTTGACCACAGTTTTGGGCATCTGAGCTACTGTTTCCTTATTTAGCTCATTGTCAATTTTTTTTTTGGTCACACGATGGGATGTTTTACCATGTTGAATGTGCTATATAAATGAAAGTTGTCCTTAAATGTCTTACACTTAATCTTATATCTAAATCTCCTCCTTCAAGATTCCTCAGCCACTGGAAACGGTTTCTGTCTATTTTTTCCTGTTCCTTTTGTAATTTTATTTGATATTAAACTTCTATCAAATTACCCTGTGTTGCATGAAGAAACAGTCCCAGTTTTCTACTTAGTCTTTGTATTGCCTCATGGCAGGCAGTATCCAAGTAAAACTGCACTGCACTCCCACCTCACTATTCTTTCGAGCTTTGTGGGAATAGTGGAGCCCAAAACTGCAGTGTTCCAACTTTGTCTTGCTAATGTTTTATATAGATTCACCATTATGTATTGACTATTATATTCTTCATTTCTTGCCATAAAACCCAGTATTCCATTAGTTTCTTTATGGCCTTATTTACTTGAGGTGTTCCTTTAATGTCTTGTGAACATAAACCCTCAAATTCCTTGGCCTTTCTGCATGGCTTAATCATCTCCAATTAAAAGCAGTGATACTACTTTGATTACCAAAATATCCCACCTTAACGTCATTTTGCCCACTCCCCATTTGTGTTGAGTGAGAGCGATCGTTAAGAGATTGAGTTTGTACATTGAAGTGCTGCTCTGAATACTGGATGAAATTGGAAAGCAAGCTTAATTAGAGCCAGTGATTTAACACCGCCACATGGAATATGTGCTAGAACCACTGCATTTTAGATTTTCTTACTTATGTGGTTGTGCTATTGGTTTGGAAAATGAACAAGTTTTTCTTTCAGGTACATCTTTGTGCTGAGGACCCACCTACCTTTTCAGGTGAACTTAAAAGATCCCATGGCATTGTTTGAAGAAAATAATTTTCCCAGTATACCTACAATAATTACCCCTTAACCAATATCACCAAAAGAGATTCTGATCATTTGTTGCATTGCTATTTGTGGGACTTAACTTCTGCAAATTGGTTGCCATGTTTGTCTGAAGTCGTAACATAAGTAATAGGAGTAGGAGTAAGCCATATAGCCCCTTGTGCCTGCTCTGCCATTCAATACGATTGTGGCTGACCATCTGTCTGAACTCCGCTTTGCCACCTGCTCCTCCTTTGATTTCCTGAGAAACCAAAACGACCGCCCATCACAGCTTTGAATGTACTCCTTGATGGAGCATCCACATCCCTGTGAGGTAGAAATTTTCAAAGATTCACAACTTCTGAGTGAAGAAATTTGTCCTCATCTCAGTCCTAAATGATCCACCCCTTATTCTGAGATTTGCCCTTGGCTCCTAGATTCCCCAGCCTGGGGAAAAAACCTCCTCAGTGCCTACCCTGTCAGACTCCTTCAGAATCTTGTGTGTTTCAATACAATCACCTCTCGTTCTTAACTAATATTCACTACAAACCCACAGCTACCTTGACTACAATTCCTCACACCCTGCTTCCTGTGAGGACTCCATTCAATTCTCCTAGTTCCTCTGTGTGTCTCACATCTGTTGTGATGATGCTACTTCCTCATTGCTTCCGATATGTCTTCCTTTTTCCTCAACTGAGGGTTCCCAGCCACCTGGTTGACAGGGCACTCCACCACGTCTGATCCATTTCACGCACTTCTGTTCTCACCTCAAGCCCTCTCCGTCAGCACCATAAAGACTCATGGTCCTCACCTTCCACCCCACCAGCTTCCATATTCAATGAATCTTCCTCCACCGTTTTCATCAGCTCCAGTGTGATGCCACCACCAAACACATCTTCTCCTGTCTTTCCCTTTCAGCATTCTGAAGGGACCGTTCCCTCTGTGACACCCTGGTCCACTCCTCAAGTCACTCCTAACATCCACTCCCTTTGGCACGGCATTTTTCCATGAAAGCACAGGAGATGTGATACCTGTGCTTTCAACTCCTCCCTTCTCACCGTCCAAGGCCCCAAACACCCTAGTGGAACAGTGATTTACTTGTACTACTTGTAAAAATCAGCACCTCTTTCACCCTCTGCACAAAATTCTCAATCGCACCAAAATCCTGACACACTGTTTACGACACACTCTGTTCCCGAAAACTCTGCAGTAGCAAAATCACAATAGTCCAACTGTAACTGCACACCAATTGGCTGTAACCTGCTTTGGGACATTTTGAGGTCGTGAACAGCACTATATAAATGCAAGTTCAATTTTCTGACTGATATTGTTTTATTTGGTGGGATTTCCTCTTTTCTAAGGTACTTTTCACTTGTTTGGATCTTCCCTTCTTTGCTGTAAATTGGACAGCTGTCACAGATGCTTCACTGGTAATATAGCCAAGGTCAAAAACCCATTATGTAAATGTTTCAGACACAAAGATTGCCATGCATTGAGATTTTGGTTTTATACACTTGATGCAGCAATGCCTCAGAATAAAGTAAAATTGAAAACAAAAAAAAAAAATAGTGAGTTGTACAGTGTGGTGTTGCTTCATTTTCCAATGATTTTTCAGCAGCTTTGTTCCAAAGTGTATTACCTTAGACTTACTTATATTGAAAACTAATTGCCATTTATCAATGTTGTCTTTCCAGGATGGATGTATAAATGGCAAATAGTTTTCAACTGTGGCATATAATTCCAGCGTGTACATAGTTTTGATCTTGTTTAATATTAAAAATAACTCCCAAATATGCAAAATGTGCCTTGGTGTGAAAGATTAGTTGAAATACAATTTATTTTTCCTATTGTATTTGTGCTTTAAGATAATATAAATATTGCATGCTCCCATTCCTCAATTTCCCACTTATGGAACCTCCCCATGCCCACGCAGAAGATGCAACACCTGCCCCTTCACTTCCTCTCTCCTCACCGTCCAAGGGCCCAAACACTCCTTTCAAGTGAAGCAGCATTTCACTTGCATTTCCCCTAACTTAGTCTACTGCATTCGTTGCTCCCAATGCGGTCTCCTCTACATTGGAGAGACCAAACGCAAACTGGGCGACCGTTTTGCGGAACACCTGCGGTCTGTCCACAAGAAAGACCCAAACCTCCCTGTCGCTTGCCATTTTAACACTCCACCCTGTTCTCTTGCCCACATGTCTGTCCTTGGCTTGCTGCATTGTTCCAGTGAAGCCCAACGCAAACTGGAGGAACAGCACCTCATCTTCCAACTAGGCACTGTACAGCCTTCTGGGCTGAATATTGAATTCAACAACTTTAGATCTTAAACTCCCCCTCCCCCCATCCCCACCCCGTTTCTTTTCCCCCCCCCACCCGCCTTTTTTTTCAATAATTTATATAGATTCTTCTTTCCCCACCTATTTCCATTATTTTTAAATCTAAAACTAAAACCTTTAGTCTTTCCACCCCACCCCCACTAGAGCTGTACTTTGAATATCCTGTCTTGCATTCTTAATTAGCACTTTTCTCAGACGAAGACCACCACCTTCAACACCTCTTTGACCCTTTTGTCTCTGACATCTTTTGATTATCTGCTCACACCACACCCTCAATGTGTCTCTTCCCCCCCACCCACCTTAAACCAATTTATATTTCTCCCTTGTTGAAACTATGCTTCAGTTCTGCTGAAGGGCCATGAGGGCTCGAAACGTTGACTGATTTCTTCTCCGCCGATGCTGCCAGACTTGCTGAGTTTTTCCAGGTAATTCTGTTTTTATTTTGTTTTGGATTTCCAGCATCCGCAGTAGCTTTTAGCTTTTTGTTTTTACCTCAATTTCCTGATGTGCACTCCCAGAACCGGAAAGCTTTGTTTATTATTAGTGGGGTTTCTGACTTGTACTATCTTTAATTAACATAACTGTTCATAAACTAGCAGAAAGTACATCATAAAATACTTGTTTATTTATTCAGTTTTCAAGTTCATAAACAGTTGTGTTATGTGTGTATAGCATATAAACTATTCAGAGGAGATTTAAAAAAAAAACAATATGTAACCAAAGGAGGTAATTGAATTCCAAAACAAAATGAGAATTCTGAAACAAAATTTGGAACTGGATTCAATAATTTGTAGCATGGAACCAGCTGTTGTAGGGTTAATTAAAACTTGGCTACATAAAATACAGGACTGGGAGTTAAATATTGCAGGTTATAACACATTTCAAAAGGATAGTGAAGGAAGAAGAGGGGATAAAGATGCTGCACTAATTAGAGATAACGTATTGGCAGTGGAAAAAAAGAGGGCGTAACTAATACGATAGCAACAGAAGCCACAAAGATTAGGATAAAGGATAAGAATGGATTATTCATGCTGATGAGGACATTCTACAGACCACTGATCTGTAGAATAGTGTCATAGTGGTGTAAGAAGAAATATGTAAGTAAATTTTTGAGAAGAACAAAGGACATAGAATAATCATGGGAGATTTTAAACACCTGCAAATAAACTGGCAATAAGAAATAGAGGATGGAGTTTTGACGGTGTGTTCAAGTTGCCATTCCTAACCTGTATGTAAGAAGCCCAACTGCAGACGAATCACTGCAGATCCAATAATGTGAAATTAAAAGTGCTGTTAAGAGAAATAAAGGTAGGGGAACATCCAGACACTAGTGATTGCGTCATTAGGTTTAAAATAAAAGTTATTAAAAGGTTAGAAAAGTCTAAAAAAAAAGGCAAAGAGGAGCTATGAAATTAAAGGAATATAAGTAACAAAGCATAAGACGGGCACATAAATAGCTAAAGGAAGCCAGTGTTAGGCCACAAAGGAATGCAGAAGGTAACGCATAAGGACAGTAAAATGACAGAAATAAAGTCAACGTGGATTTTAAAAGGGAGCAACATTCTTGACCAACTTTATTGAATTATTTGACGTAGTAATAATGGACAAGGGTAATGCAGTCGATGCATTGTACTTAGATTTTCAAAAGGCCTTTGATAAGGTACTACACAATAGACTCATGGCTAAGGTAAGCTCATGAGTCGTGACAAATAGAATGGATAGCAAGCTGACTACAAAACTTAGAGTAGGGGATAAAGCTGGTTACTCAGACTGACAAGGTGAGAAGTGATCCATTGGGATTGGTACTGGGACCCATTGTTGTACACTCTTTAAATGTGCGATTTAATCAGAATTATAATTTAAAAATTGGTGGGTAACACCAAGTAGGGGATATTGTTACTTCTGAGGAAGCCTACAAGATAAAAGATGACATTGATAAATTTACAGGATGGATTTTTAAATGTCAAATAGTTTTCAATATAAGCCTAAGGTAGCACAAAGCTGCTGAAAAATTGTTGGAAAATATGAGTAAATAGGGTAATGGGGCAGAGAGGATATAGCGTAATACACATTCACAAATCATTAGAAGTTGCAGTGCAAGTTAACAAGGTTATAAAAATGCAATCAAAGCACTGGCATTCATTCCTAGAGAAATAGAATTGAAAAGCAAGGAAGTTTTATTAAAGCTATATAGAATCTTGGATAGATTTATACACTTACTGTGTATATCCTGTGTACAGTTTCGATTGTCATATTACAAAAAGAGTATAGAGGTGCTGGAGAATGTTCAAAAATGTACAAGGGCGATGTCAGAACTGAGAAGTTATACATATCAGGAATAGACAGGTGGGGCATTTTTTTCTCCAGAATAAAAAGGCTAAGTGACCTCTTGGAATACAGTAAAATTAGGAATTGATTTGCTAGGATAACTGTAGAGATGTCTCCACTTGATGGAGTCCAAAACTAGGGGCATTAATATAAGATGATCACTAATGAATTCAGATAGTCACCAATAAATAATTCAGGAAAAACTTCTTTACCTAGAGAGTGGTTAAAATGTGAAACCTGCCACACATTGAAAATTTGAGGTGAATAGCATAGATGCCTTGCTGGATAAGCGCATGAGAAAGAATTTGACATTGAATTTACCCACTCTGAGTTACGCTTCCTTCTTTGTCTTTTATTTCACAGTCCTTCAATCTGATTAGTTCAGGAGATAAACAGTTGCCTGTCCTGTTCTCTGGAGTCCTAAATGTCCTGTTTCCCTCACTGCATTGTTCTCAGTTTACACTTTCAGTAACTTGCCACACAAGAAATATAAAAACTTAAGTGTGCAGGACAAGTCCAACAGCAGATACAGTTGGATGCCCTGTTCCAGCAAAATTTGGTCCAATTCATTTTGGAAGTCTTTTGAAATGTAGTTGCTTTGCAATCTAATTCACATTGCTTATTTCTTCCATGATCCTGAAACATTCTGTCTTCAGGAGATCTGCTCATTTTCTGTAATCAATTAATCAAGTTGACCAAAATAGTTGGCACAGCATTAGTGATGGTAATATGCTAGTTTATGAGTTGTAAACTAAACTATTGATCTGTTAAGTTTTCATAACCATGGTTTTAACCATGGCACTCCACTAGTCAGGTCTTTCAAACCTGAAAAAGACCCATTAATCCCAACACTCTTGTCTTCTGTGTGTTAACCAATCTTCAATCCATGCTAATACATTACCTCCAATACAATGAGCTCCTATCTTGTGCAAAAATCTTTTATGTGGCACATTATCGAATGCATTCTGGAAATCTGAATGCACTACATCTACCGGTTCCCCTTTATCAACTCTGCTTGTTGTATCCTCAAAGAACCCTAGCAAATTTGTCAGACATGATCTCCCTTTCACAAAACCATGTTGACTCTGATTGCGTTAAGCTTTTCTATATGTCCTGCTATTTCTTCTTTAATAATGGACTCTACTATTTTCCTACCGACAGATGTTAGGCTGACTGGCCTATAGTCTCCTGTTTTTTGCCTCCCTCCCTTCTTGAACAGGGGCATCACATTAGCGGTTTTCCAATTGCTGGGACCCTCCTGGAATCCAATGAGTTCTAGAACATTTTGAACAATGCCTCCACTATCTCTGCAGCCACTTCCTTTAAAAACCTGTACTATACATTTCCTTGAGAGTGCAGGCAGGTTGCTTCTTGTACCAACACAATTTTGAGTCCGTATTTTTCTGTCATGTGTTTCTGTACTCCTCTTGAATTTAAAACTTTTCCTAGTTCCAGGCAAAAATTTGTATGGAATATTAACAGAAGCTTTGTGGAGAGAAAAGAGGGAGTTGTTATCCAGATGTTAAACTCACCAGCCAAAGCACCTCACCTTTTTAAAAGGCTCTGCTACTTCTAGAGTTTGAGAGTTGAGAAACAGTGCTACAAATCTACCATAATAAGTCATGTTTATCCCACCCCACTACATATGTAGTCTTACCAGTGAATGCTAATGCCTCAGAAGCCAGGCTGTTGACAACCCATTGTATATTGGCCAAAACCCAGAATTCAAGAAGCATGAAACCATGACTCGCAATCATGTAGTTTGAAATAAATTGGTTTAGCCCCAATCTTATAACTGCTTCTGAGGTTATATTATTGCATGCTAATATTTTGTTCATAAGTTGAAGCACAATAGGGAAAATATAAGTTGTACTTATGTAAAACTATTTACATTCTCAGGATGTCCTACAGCGCTTCAGGACCATGAATCACTTGGAGGTGTTATCTCTGTTGATATGTACGTAATGCAGCATCCTATTTGTGCAGAATAGTTCCAACAAACAGCTATGAGCTCGAATGATTATCTTAAACTGGTTGTTCATGCAGTTATTAGCACATTCAAGATTGTTCAGCAAGTGCTGCCCAATTGCAGAATTACATCTAATAGTAGGCGTTTTGTTTTGGGTTTTGTAAGTGCAGGCTGGTGAGTAAGGTGCCTATTTCAAACAACCGAAGGAACATGCTATATGATTTGATCAGACGGTCGCTGAGACATACGGCCTACGTACTTGGCATAGCACCAACACTGAAATTCATGTAAACAGTTGTCTAATTGTGTGGTAGGCAGAAAGTCTTTTTGGATTGACGGCAGCGTCCTGTTAGTGAACATAAGAACAAGGAGCAGAAGTAGGCCATTCAGCCCCTCAAGCCTGCTCCGCCATTTAATAAGATCATGGCTAATCTGATAGTAACCTGAAATCTGCATCCCATCTACCGCCAATCATCTATCACTCTCTTGCTTACCAAGAATCTACCTCTGCCTTAAAAATATTGAAAGGCTCTGCTTCCACCACCTGAAAAGGAAGAGAGCTTCAAAGACTCCCGACCCCCTGAGTGAAATAATTTTGCCTCGTCTGTTTTAAATGGCGTCCCCTTATTTTAAAAAAATTCTTCCACAAGAAGAAACATCCTCTCGACATCCACCCTGTCAAGACCCCAGGATGTTATATGTTTCGATCACGTTGGTTCTTACTCTTCTAAACTCCAGTGGATACAAGTCTAGTCTGTCCAACTTTTCCTCATAAGACAACCCACCCATTCCAGGCATTAGCCTGGTAAACTTTCTCTGAACTGCTTCCAACACATTTACATCCTTAAATGAGGTGACCAGTACTGTACACAGTACTCCAAATGTGGTCTCACTAGTGCCCTGTACGTCTGAAGCATAACCTCCCTACTTTTGTATTCAATTCCCCCTACAATAAATGATAACATTCTGTTAGCATTCCTAATTACTCGCTGTACTTGCATACTAGGCTTTTGTGATTCATGCACTAGGACACCCATACCTCTCTGCGCCTCAGAACTCTGCAGTCTCTCACCATTTAAATAATATACTTCTCTTTTACCCTTACTGCCAAAATGGGCAGTTTCACAATTTTCCATGTTGTACTCCATCTGCCAGATCTTTGCCCACTCACTTAACCTATCTATTTATGTTTGTAGCCTCCTTATGTCCTCTTCACAACTTACTTTCCTACCTATCTTTGTGTCATCAGCAAATCTAGCAACCATCCCTTCAAACTCCTCATCCAAATCATTTATATAAATTGTAAAGAGTTGAGGTCCCAGCACTGATCCCTGTGGCGCGTCACTCGTTACACCTTGCCAACCTGAGAAAGACATATTTATGCCTACTCTCTGCTTCCTGTTAGCCAGTCAATCTTCTATCCATGCCAATATGTAACCTCTTATACCGTGAGCTTTTATTTTCCACAATAACCTTTGATGTGGCACTTTATCACATGCCTTCTGGAAATCGACGTACAGTACATTCACCCCTTTATCCATTGCACATGTTAGTTCCTCAAAGAACTCCAATGAGTTGATTAATCATGATTTCCCTTTCACAGAACCATGCTGACTCTGTCTGATGACCATGAGCTTATTCAAGTGCCCTGCTATAACTTCTTTAATAATAGCTTCTAACATTTTACCTACGACAGATGTTAAACTAACTGGCCTGTAGTTTCCTGCTTTCCATCTCCCCTTTTTGAATAATTGAGTTACATTTGCTACCTTCCAATCTAATGGGACCTTCCCCGAATCTAGGGAGTTTTGTAAAATTAAAACCTATGCATCATCCATCTCAATTCAATTCATCTGCCATCTCCTTGTATTCCATTATCAATTCTCCAGACTCACTTTCTATAGGACCAACGCTCACTTTGTTAACTCTTTTAAAAAATATTTATAACAACTCTTACTATCTGTTTTTATATTTCTGGCTAGCTTTCTCTCATACTTTAATTTAGTGGAAAGTACCACTGCGTAGCACCAAGAAACAGCTTTCTTAACCTGATCAAAATTTTGGGTAGACTGGGCACTCTACAGCAGTAAAATTGTAGGCATTCAGATTAAATTGACTGGGTTTTTCTCCTTTCACGCTGATCCCCAACCAAGATAGCAGGCAGACATCTAGCAAGCTACACTACAACAGTACCACAACAGTACCACACCAATGCTAAATTTTGAAATTGTAAATCCAGAGTTACTGCCCAACCTGACTAAAACAAAGCGCAATTGTTTTGGTTTCAGGAAAATTATTTCAGAAAATAGATATGCTCACACCTACTAACTTGTTTTTTAAATTTATTCTTTCATGTGGGCGTCACAGGCAAGACCAGCATGGCCACGGTAGGATTTGAACCCATGGCCTCTGGATTACTATCTACCACTATACCACTGTCTCCCCTGATGTCTCACAGTGCAAACTATCCTTTCCATACAAGCTAAGACTTGAAAACAAATCTTTACTGCTGAGTGTTTTTCAGTTATAAATGTTGGCATCCATTAGTCTTTGCTGAAGTCCTGTTGACAGTGCTGTACTTGGATGCCTCTGCATTTATTTGAATTATTTTGGATTTCCATTCTTACCTTGCTACAGAGGGATAATTGACCATGGTTGTCTTTTCCAGTTTGTTTAATTTTGTGGTTTTAAACTAAAAACTGCTTATTATTACTTTGGGATTGTTTATACTGGCAGTTGGAATGAGTTATCTCAAGGTTAAGGACAGTCCCTTAGCTCACTTATGTCATGTGAAAGAACTAAATGTCGTCAGAGCAGTTCTGCAGGATATGAAGGTTGTGCAGGATTGCACTATACCTTGAATGAAGTCATTCCAAGTAATGTTTTCTAATAGATTAATTTCATTGTAAAATTTCTCCCTTGGTTACCAAATCAGCTAACAGCCTACCAGACAACTTATGGGGTAAAGCAAAATACTGCACAAATTCTGGATATCTAGGCAGCAGATACGCAGTTGATGTTAAGTTGCAATTTCTTTCGGTCAGATTGCTGATTCAGATAAGGTTTCAGCTATTTGAGGCAGATTTTTATATACCAGTGCAAGTCAGTTCTAATGTGGCCAGCATGGTAATGTGTTCGTAGTGCTCATAATTCATGGGTTGGCCCAGTTGCAAATTTGGATGGGTGTACAAAGTACATTGGGAGTGAAAACAGGAAGTTTGGAGTCAGTAAAATTGAGACACAAGGACAATGCTGCTTAAGAACAACACACATCTTGAAAGGCATTGGAAAGAGTCGGGGTGTGTCATAATAGTGTTTTAAAAACTTGCCTTTCAACTTGAGGTATGAGAGTCCAAACCTAGTCAGACTTATGGGATGAAAGTTTTCCCATCTGCAAATTGTAAATGCCCTTTCACAAAGGAGTTTGTGTAGCCTTACCCAGATATTATTGAATATGGGCAGTTAGCACAAAACTGTCCTTAATTTTACCAGTAACTGATGAATCCAACTCAGGCCACAAGGTTGGAAGGTTGAAAAACTATCACTTGTGCAATAGGGAGTGATCTTTTGATTTAGGATAAAATGAAAGTGAGAGATCAGAGGGAGAAAGGGAAAGGGCCTTTACAGCCTCAGCAATAAGGTAGTGCAGTCCTGTGCTTTCTCAAATCTGGCACATAGCTAAG
The DNA here is from genome assembly GCF_964194155.1 of Cetorhinus maximus. Classification (NCBI taxonomy): domain Eukaryota; kingdom Metazoa; phylum Chordata; class Chondrichthyes; order Lamniformes; family Cetorhinidae; genus Cetorhinus; species Cetorhinus maximus. Next base: position 99,583,875 of record NC_135885.1, read on the forward strand.
CTGGCACTAAGAGACCACAACTCTCTCATTACTCTAGCGATCTGGAGAAAGAAGTGAATGAGGACAGTAGTATCAGTACTTAGGGTGAAAAGATAGGTTAAGTCTGACGTGTTCACAGAATGGTTACAGCACAGAAGGAGACTGTTTGGTTCGTTATGTTCATCTTTTCAGATAATCAAATTCCTTCTTGACTGCCTCAATTGAACTAGCCTCCATTACACTTTAAAGTGGTACATTCCAGATCATAACCAAAAGTTTTTCCTCATTCCACCATTGATTCTTTTGCCAATTACCTTAAATCTGTACCCTCTGGTTCCTGATTCTTCCACTAATGGGAATAGTTTTTCCCTACCTATTCAGTCCAGACCCCCATGATTTTGAATACCTTTATAAAATCTCTTCTCAACCTTCTCTTCAAGGAAAACAGCCCCAACTTCTCCAATGAGACCACAACTGATTCATTGCTGGAATCACTCTCTTGAATCTTTTCTGCAATCTGTCCAATGCCCTTGCATCCTTCCTAAAGTTTGGAGCCTAGAACTGGACGCAATACTCCACCCGAGGCTGAGCCAGTATTTTATACAAGTTGAACATAACTTCCTTGCCTTTGTACTCCATGCCCCATGAATAAAACCTTAAGATACTGCATGCTTTATTAACTGCTCTTTCAACCTGTCCTCCCACCTTCAATGAATTAAACAAATATACACCCAGGTCCCTTTGCTTTTGCACCTCCTTTATTTATTCACTCACGGAATGTGGCGTTATTGGCTTGGGCAGCATTTATTACTCATCCTTAATTGCCCTTGAGAAGGTGGTGATGAGCCACCTTCTTGAAGTGCTGCAACCCATGTGGTGTGGTTACACCCACAATGTTGTTAGGGAGTTTGATAGTGAAGGAAGCACGATATAATTCCAAGTCAGCATAGTATGTGGCTTGGAGAGGAACTTGCAGGTGATGGTGTTCCCATGCATCTGCTGCCTTTGTCCTGCTAGGTGGTAGAAGTCGCGAGTTTGGAAGATGCTGTTGAAGGAGCCTTGGTGAGTTGCTGCTGTGCATCTTGTAAATGATACACATTGCTGCCACTGTGTGTCTGTGGTGGAGGGAGTAAATTTTGACGGGTGGATGGGGTGCTAATCAAGCGGGCAGCTTTGCCCGGGATGCGTTTTTTAAATTCATTCATGGGAAGTGGGTGTCACTTGGTAGGCCAGAATTTATTGCCCATCGCTAATTGCCCGAGAAGGTGGTGGTGAGATGCCACCTTGAACTGCTGCAGCCCACATGGTGTAGGTACAACCACAGTGCTATTAGGGAGCGAATTCAAGGATTTTGACCCAGCAGCAATGAAGGAACAGTGATATATTTCCAAGTCAGGATAGTGAGTGGCTTGGAGGGGAACTTCCAGATGGCAGTGTTCCCATGTGTCTGCTGCCTTTATCCTTCTAGACGGTAGCAGTCGTCGGTTTGGAAGGTGCTAAGGAGGCTTGGTGAATTCCTGCAGTGCATCTTGTGGATAGTACACGCTGTTGCCACTGTGCGTCGGCGGTGGAGGGAGTAAATGTTTGTGGATGGGGTGCCAATCAAACGGGCTGCTTTGCCCTGAATGTTGTTAAGCTTTGAGCGTTGTTGGAGCTACACTCATCCACGCAAGTGGAGAGTATCCCATCACACCCCTGACTTGTGCCTTGCAGATGGTGGACAGGCTTTGGGGAGCCAGGAGGTGAGTTATTGTCTGCAGAATTGCCAACTCTGACCTGCTCTTGTAGGCACAGTATTTATATGGCTGGTGCAGTTCAATGTGTGATCAGTGGTAACCCACAGGATGTTCATAGTGGGGAATTTAACGATGGTAATGCCATTGAATGTCAGGGGCGACGGTTAGATTCTCCCTTGTTGGAAGTGGTCATTGCCTGGCACTTGTGTGGCACGAATGTTATTTGCCACTTATCAGCCCAAACTTGAATATTGTCCAAGCTTGCTGCATATGGACACATCCTGCTTCAGTATCTGAGCAGTCGCAAATGGTGCTGAACATTGTGCAATCATCCATGAATATCCCCAATTCTGATCATCTGGTAGAGGGAATGTCATTGATGAAGCAGCTGAAGATGGTTGGGCCTAGGACAGTACCCTTTGGAACTCCTGCAACGATGGTCCGGAACTGAGATGATTGACCTCCAACAGCAACAGTCACTGTCCTTTGTGCCAGGTGTGACTCTGAACAGTGGAGAGTTTTTCTGTGATTCTCATTGACTTCAATTTTGCTAGGGTTCCTTGATGTCAGACTCAGTTAAATGTTGTCTTGATGACAAGGGCAGTCACTCTCACCTCACCTTTTTTATCCATGTTTGAACCAAGGACATAGAGAAGCCAGGAACTGAGTGGAACCCAAACTGGGCGTCAGTTATTGGGAAGGTTATTGGTGAGTAAGTGCCACTTGATAGCATTGTCGATGACACCTTCCCTCACTTTGATGATCGAGAGTAGACTGATGGGGCAGTAATTGGCCGGGTTGGATTTGTCCTGCTTTTGCATGGCTGGTTCTATTCAAGCCTTCAGTGCTATTGCTGGAATATTGTCACAGCCCAACGCCTTTGAACTACCCATTGCCTTCAGCTGCTTCATATCAATTGAATTGGCTGAAGATTGGCATCTTTGATGCTGGAGATCTTAGGAGGAGGCCAGGATGGGTCAACCACCTGGCACTTCTGGCTCAAAATGGTTGCAAATGCTTCAGCCTTGTCTTTTGCACTCATGTGCTGTGCTCCCCCATTATTGAGGATGGGGGATATTTGTGGAGCCGCCTCCTCCAGCGAGTTGTTTAATTGTCCACCACCATTCACATCTGGATGTGACAGGACTGCAGAGCGTAGATGTGATCCGTTGGTTGTGGTATCGGTTATCTCTGTCTATCACTTGCCACGCAAATAGTCCTGTGTTGTAGCTTCTCCAGGTCAGCACCTTATTTTTAGGTATGCCTGGTGCTGCTCCTAGCTTGCACTCTTCATTGAACCAAAGTTGATCCCCTGGCTTGATGGTAATAGTGCAGTGGGGGATATGCGGAGCCGTGATGTTAGATTGTGATTGAATACAGTGCTGCTACTGATGGCCCACAGGGCCTCATGAATGCCAAGTTTTGAGTTGCTCAGTCTGTCCAAAATCTATCCAATTTAGTATGGTGGCAGTGCCACATAACATGATGGAGGGTGTTTTCATTGTGAAGGTGGAACTTCATGGTGCTACCGAGCCACTCTTGGTGATGGCCATTGAAGTCCCCTATCCGGGGTACATTCTGTGTCTTTGCCACCCTCAGTGATTCTTCCAGGTGGTGCTCAACATGGAGGATTACTAATACATCAGCTGAGGGGGAGTGGTGGATGGTAATCAGCTGGAGGTTTCTTTGCCCATGTTTGACCTGATGCCATGAGACTTCATGGGGTCCGGAGTCAATGTTGAGGACCCCCAGGGCCCTCCCAACTCTTTTTTATTCATTCACACGATGTGGGCTTCACTAGCTGTGCTAGCATTTACTATCCATCCCTAGTTGCCCTTGAGAAGGCGGTGGTGAGCTGCAGTCCATGTGGCGTAGGTACACCCACAGTGCTGTTTGGAGGGGAGTTCCAGGATTTTGACCCAGCGACTGAGGCGATATATTTCCAAGTCAGGATGGTGAGTGACTTGGAGGGGAACTTCCAGGTGGTGGTGTTCTCATCTTTCTGCTGCCCTTCTAGATGGTAGTGGTCGTGGGTTTGGAATTTGCTGTCTAAGGAACCTTGGTGAATTCCTGCAGTGCATTTTGTAGATGGTACACACTGCTGCTACTGTGCGTTGGTGGTGGAGGGAGCGAAGGTTTGTGGATGTGGTGCCAATCAAGCAGGCTGCTTTGTCCTGGATGGTGTCGAGCTTCATGAGTGTGGTTGGAGCCACACTCATCCGATCAAGTAGCGAGTATTCCATCACACTCCTGACTTGTGCCTTGCAGATGGTGGACAGGCTTTGGGAAGTCAGGAGGTGAGTTACTCATCGCAAGATTCCCAGCCTCTCCCCTGCTCTTGTAACCACAATATTTATATAGATAGTCCAGTTCAGTTTCTGGTCAATGGTAACCTCCAGATATTGATAGTGGGGGATTCAGTGATGGTAATGCCATTGAACGTCAAGGGGCGATGGTTCGATCCTCTCTTGTTGGAGATGGACATTGCCTGGCACTTGTGTGGTGTTAATACTACTTGCCACTTGTCAGTCCAAGCCTGGATATTGTCCAGGTCTTGCTGCATTTGGACATGGACTGCTTCAGTATCTAAGGAGTTGTGAATGGTGCTGAACATTGTGTAATTATTAGTGAACTTGCCCACTCCTGACCTTATGATGGAAGGAAGGTCATTGATGAAGCAGCTGAAGATGGTTGGGCTAAGGACACTACCCTGAGGAACTCCTGCAGTGATGTCCTGGAGCTGAGATGACTGATCTCCAACAATCACAACCATCTTCCTTTGTGCTAGATATGACTCCAACCATCAGAAAGTTTTCACCCTGATCCCCCTTGACTCCAGTTTTGCTAGGTCTCCTTGATGCTACACTCAGTCAAATGCGGGGTTGATGTCAAGGGCAGTCACTCTCACCTCACTTTGGGAGTTCAACTCTTGCCCATGTTTGAACCAAGGCTGTAACGAGGTCAGGAGCTGAGTGGCCCTGGCGGAACCCAAACTGGTCGCCATTGAGCAGGTTATTGCTAAGCAAGCGCCGCTTGATAGTACTGTTGATGACCCCTTCCATTACTTTACTGATGATCGAGAGTAGACTGATGGGGCACTAATTGGTCGGGTTGGATTTTTCCTGCGTTTTGTGTACAGAACATAGCTGGGCAATTTTCTACATGGCCAGGTAGACACCAGTGTTGTAGCCTTACTGCGCGGTAAGTTTTGGAGCACAAGTCTTCAGTACTATTGCCAGAATACTGTCAGGGCCCATAGCCTTTGCAGTATCCAACGCCTTCAGCCATTTCTTAATATCACATGAAATGAATTTAATTGGCTGAAGATTGGCATCTGTGATGCTGGGACCTCTTCTGGAGGAGGCCAAGATGGATCATCCACTCGGCACTTCTGGCTGAAGATTGTCGCAAATGCTTCAGCCTTATCTTTTGGACTGTTGTGCTGTGCTCCCCCTTCATTGAGGATGGGGATGTTAGTGGAGCCTCCTCCTCCAGTGAGTTATTTAATTGTCCACCACCGTTCACGACTGGATATGGCAGGACTACAGAGCTTAGATCTGATCTGTTGGTTGTGGGATCGCTCAACTCTGTCTATCACTTGCGGCTTATGCTGTTTAGCATGCAAATAGTCCTGTTTTAAAGCTTCACCAGGTCGACACCACATTTTTAGGTATGCCTGGTGCTGCTCCTGGCATACCCTCTTCATTGAACCAGGGTTGATCCCTTGGCTTGATGGTAATGGTGGAGTGGGGGATATACTGGGCTATGTGGTTACAGATTGTGTTTGAGTATAACTCTGCTGCTGCTGATGGCCCACAGCGCCTCATGGTTGCCCAGTCTTGAGATCTGTTCAAAATCTATCCCATTTAGCACAGTGGTAGTGCCACACAACACAATGGAGGGTGTCCTCAATGTGAAGGTGGGACTTTGGATCCACAACGACTGTGTAATGGTCACTCCTACCGATAACTGTCATGGACAGATGCATTTGCGGCAGGCAAGTTGGTGAGGGTGAGGTCAAGTATGCTTTTCCCTCTTGTTGGCTCCATCACCACTTGCTGCAGACCCGGTCTAGCAGCTATGTCTTTTAAGACTCAGCCAGCTTGGTCAGTCGTGGTGCTACTCAGCCACTCTTGGTGATGGACATTGAAGACCCCAACTAGAGTACACTCTGCTCCCTTGTCTACCTCCGTGCTTCCTCCAAGTGGTGTTCGACATGGAGGAGCACTGATTCATCAGCTGAGGGAGGGTGGTACGTTGTTACCACAGGATCCTTGCCCATGATGCCATGAGACTTCATGGGGTTCTGTGAGGATGACTGTGTCAGGCTGTTGCTTGACTAGTCTATGAGACAGCTCTCCCAATTTTGGCACTAGCCCCCAGGTGTTAGTAAGGAGGGCAGGATCAACAGGGCTGAGTTTGCTGTTGTCGTTTCTGGTGCCTAGGTCAGTGCCGGATGGTCCGTCCGGTTTTGTTCCTTTTTTGAGACTTTGTAGAGGTTTGATACAATAGAGTGGCTTGCTAGGCCATTTCAGAGGGCATTTAAGAGTTAACCGCATTGCTGTAGGTCTGGATTCACATGTAGGCCAGACCAAGTGAGGACGGCAGATTTTCTTCCCTAAAGGACATTAGTGAACCAGATGGGTTTTTACAACAATCGACTATGGTTTCATAGTCACCATTAGACTTCTAATTCCAGATTTTTATTGAATTCAAATTCCACCATCTGCTATGGCGAGATTTGAACCCGAGTCCCCAGTGCATTACCTTGATACCCTGGATTACTAGTCCAGCGACAATACCACTACGCCATCGCCTCCCCACTGTGCCGCCACACCTGGCTCTGTCCTGCCGGTGGGACAGAACATAGCCAAAAATGGTGATGTTGAGGGAGGTATTCGGGGCATTGTCTCTAAGTTATGATTCTGTGAGTGTGACTATGTCAGGCTATTGCTTAACTCATCTGTGGGACATCTCTTCCAATTTTGGCATAATCTCCCAGAAGTTAGTAAGGGAAAATTTGGTGGGTCGGCAGGGCTGGGTTTGCTGTTGTCATTTCAAGTTCCTTGGCTGATGTCGAATGATCCATCTGGTTTCGCTTTTTAAAGACTTAGTAGCAGTTTGATACAACTGAGTGGCTTGCTGGGCCACTTCAAGAACAGTTAACAGTCAGCCACATTGCTGTGGATCTGGAGTCACATGTAGGCTGGACCAGGTAAGGATAGTAGGTTTTCTTCCCTAAATGACATAAGCAAACCAGATGGGTTTTTATGACAAACAGCGATGGTTTCTACCAGTTGCCATGGTGGGATTTGAACCTGTGTCCTCGGGAGCATTAGCTTGGGCCTCTGGATTACTAGTCCAGTGACATGACCACTATGCTGCTACCACCTCCTCCAATTCTGCCATTTCTGCACTCATTCCAGCAACTTGTCTATGTCCTTTTGAAGTTCTACACTATCCTGACTGTTCGCAATACTTCCAAATTTTGTATCTTCTGCAAATTGCCCTGTACACCAAGATCATCAGGAAGAGCAAGGTTCTCACCCCAATCCCTGGGGAACACCACTACAAACCTACTTCCATTTTAAAAATGATTCACTAGCTAGTACTCTGTTTCCTGTCACTCAGCCAATTTTGTATCCATGCTATTACTGTCCCTTTTATTCCATGATCTCTAACTTATTCACAAGTCTGTTGTGCAGCACTTTGTGCACTCAAGTGCCTTTTGGAAGTCACGTACACCCCATCAACAGCATTACTCTTATCGACCCCCTGTCACCTCATCAAAAAGCTCAAGCAAGTTAGTTCAACATGATTTACCCTTGCCAAATACATGCTGGATTTCCTTAATTAACACGTATTTGCCAGATTGAGTATTAATTTTGTCCCAAACTATCGTTTCCAGTAGTTTCCCTGCCGCTTTGGTTAAACTGACTGGCCTGTAAATGCTGGGCTAATCTTTACACTTTTTTTTAACAAGGCTGTAACATGTGCAATTCTCCAGTCCTCCGGCACCACCCCTAATTCTAAGGAAGACTAAGAAATTGTGCCCAGTTCCTCTGCAATTTCCACACTCACTCCCATTAGTTTCCATTGATGCATCTCGTCTGGTCCCTGTGCGTTATCAGCTTTTGTAAGTACAGACAGCCTATCCAATACCACCTCCTTATCAATTTTAAGCTCTTCCAAGTGTCAGAACTATCTCCACTTTCACCGTGACTTGTGTAGCATCTTCTTCCTTGGTAAAGACAGATGCAAAGTATTCATTTAATACCTTAGCCATACTTAAATTCCCTTTTTGGACACTAATCAGTCCCACTCCTCCTTTTACCACCCTTTTACTATTTATATGCCTATAGAAGACATTTAGATTCCTTTTAAATTAGCTGCCAGTTTCTTATCCTCTCTCTTCTGTTTGCTTTTTCAATTCCCCTCAGAAACTTCTGTATTCAGCCTGGTTCTCGGTTGTGTTATCCACCTCATAAGCACATTTTTTCTTCATCTTAATCTCTATTCCTTTTCTCATCCAGGGAGCTCTGGATTTGTTTGCCTTACCTGTCAAGTTGTAGGAATATACCTTGACTTGTCTAAACTATCCACTATTTAAAGGCAGCCCATTATTCAGTTACAGTTTTGCCTACCAACCTTTCATTCCAATTTATTTGGATGAGATCCATTCTGACCCCATTGACGTTGGCTTTCCCCAAGTTAATTATTCTTCCTTTGGATCGTTCCTTCTCCTTTTCCACACTCAGCCTAAACCTTATGGTATAGTGACCTCTGTCCCCTAAACATTTTTCTGTAGACATTGATCCACTTGGTCCTCATTCCCCAAGAGCCATGTATAGCAAAACCTCCTTTTCTCATTGGACTGGAAAGATAATGCTGTAGAAAATTCTGCTGAACATGCTCCAGGAACTCGTACCCCTCTCTGCCCTTTACACTATGACTGTCCCAATCTGTATTTGGAAATTAAGGTCCCTATTATTACTGCTCTATAGTTCTTGCACTTCTCTGTCATTTCCTTGCAGATTTGTTCCTCTACAGTTTTTCCGCCAGTTGGTGACTTATAGACTACTCTGAGCAATGTAATTTTTGTTCCTTGGCTCTGGTCAGATAGATTCTGTTCTTGCCCCCTTGGGGCACCCTCTCTTCAGCACTGCAGTGTTCCCCTTAATCAATTACTGCCACCTCTCCCCCTTTCCTATCTTTCCTGAAAACCTTGCATCCAGGAATATTTTAAATATTCAGTCCTGCCTTCTTTGAGCTAGTTCTCCATTAAAGCCACAATCTCATATATGCACTTGGCTATCTGCACCTGCAACTCACCAATCTTATTTACCACACTTAACGCATTCACAGAAACCCCATTTTAGACTTTATTACTTTCCCTCTTACTCTGAACCGGGGAGAATGCCCCTGCTCTTTTTCAAGACAGTGTTAAGGGCTCTTTTACTTCCACCTGAGAGGACAGATTGGATTTCATTTTCGCTTAAACAATGCGATGCTTCCTCAATTCTACGGTGCATTGTTAACCTACATTATGCGGCTGAGTCTTGAGCGTGACTTGAACCACAACATTCTGATTTAGAAGCGAGAGTGCAACCAGTGATTTAAAGCTGGAATAAAAATAAAATACTGCGGATGCTGGAAATCTGAAACAAAACAGAAAATGCTGGAAAAGCTCAGCAGGTCTGACAGCATCTGTGCAGAGAGAAACAGAGTTGACGTTTCTAGTCCGTATGACTCTTGGTCTGTATAAGTCATATGGACTCAAAACGTCAACTCTGTTTCTCTCTCCACAAATGCTGTCAGACCTAAGTTTTTCCAACATTTTCCATTTAAAGCTGGAACCCTTGGTTATTCTTGTTAACTTTTCCCCTGTTCAGTTTTTTCATATAAACTTTGTTACAGCCATGTGAAGAGGAATAAAAATGACTTCTTATACCACTCCAAGTCTGGCCTTAACGGGAATTCTAGGACGAAGGTATTTACTCAGTGTCCGTACTTAGCCATTTATGTGCTGACTAGTCTGGCAGGTTTCCTTGAGTTTAAAACACAATGGGGTTTTTATTGAGTTAAAAACCCACTCAGATAAAGATATTTTAAAAAGTAAATGTGCGTCTTGACCTTCACAATACACATACCCACACACACAAGCATGCAGAATTACAAGTTATACAGTAGGAATTTAGTTTCTTAGCCAAATTAAAGTTTAGTACAAAAAGGAAAAAAATTGATTTCATTGTTTGAGTCTTTTGCTGGTATCTTTGGCTGCGACAGATATTTTTCTCCACGGTGTTAAAATTCCAGGAGTTGAAGCCCATGTCAAGTGCGATGTCTGGAGACAATCTCTTTTTAGAAACGTAATCCGTCTTTTCCAAAAGTCAATGATTTTTATACTGAGGTTCCTTTGATGGAAATTCTCTATCTCGGTGCAGAGATGGGGTCTTAACTTAGGATAGAAGGGGAGAGAGAAAGTATTACTGCCCCATTAGGTTTCTTCCAGACTACTGCTGAGCAGCTTGCATGCTGTAATAAAAGACATTCAGAAAATGGTTATTCTGGTCACATGACCTCTCTCCCTATAATTATTTCAGAAGCTATTTGCTTAGCTCATGTCTGGTCAGACCATACCTATTGTTTTCTGGCAGAAGTGATTAGATTCTGTAATGCTCCACCCATTAACTTCTGAATGACCCATTATCCACCTTGATGGGATAGGAGGAACACCTTTCCACATAATTTGTCCTGGTAGACTTTTGCCTCTGCTTGAGAGGTAGCTTTATAGAAATGCAAATTTGAGGTCCAGTACAGTTTCATTTAATCTTTTGAAGTAGGCCTTGACACCAGCAGGTGTGAAATTCCACAGGAGGATGTCTGGGCATGTCTTAATTGTATTGCACGTTGGAACCTTGCAGAAAACTAGTCAACTTGTAATACCAGATGTCAGGTGACGTATGTCAGCCATCTTAAGTCAGTGCCTTTGTTTTCTTTTTTAAAAGTCCTTTTTAAAAAATTCAATATATGTTTGATCAGCCGATGGAATTAAAGATTAATTTCACACATGCACATGTCACATAATCATGATAACTTGTTTACTAATTGTTTTCTCTCATTTACTTAAGCCGACAGCAGGAAATAGAAGAGAAGCTAATTGAAGAAGAAACTGCAAGAAGAGTGGAGGAACTTGTGGCTAAACGTGTTGAAGAAGAGTTGGAGAAACGTAAAGATGAGATTGAGCGTGAGGTACTCCGGCGTGTCGAGGAGGCCAAGCGCATTATGGAAAAGCAACTGTTGGAGGAGCTTGAGCGACAGCGACATGCTGAGCTCGCTGCACAGAAAGCTAGAGAGGTAACGCTCGATCGTTGGAAAAGCAAACGACAGTCCATGGCAAAACTTTCAGTCACAGTCAATGGTCACCACTTAATCTTCATCAGTAAATGGAATCTGAATACGTCTTTCCCTTTTCCAGCAGTCTGCAGTACCACAGCGTCGTTTTTTTAAGTTGTATTTCTTTTGATGTACAAACCAACATTTTATGATAGTTTAAGATGCTGAATGTAGTATTTAATTAGGCTACACAAAGCATTGTTCCATGGCATTTGCTGTTTAAATTCAAGAACTTTGGGTGAAATAATAGTAATGTGCCAGCATATCAATAGCTGTTGAAAATCTTTTTCCACACTTAAGTTTAATTGAAACTTTTGCCATGGCTGCAGACTTTGAGTTAACCTAACCATGCAAAAGCTTTTTCTTTAAAGGCTTTTCAGGCTAGCAATTTGCCCTTCATTTGTGTAAACACTTTGTATTCCATCCTTACTCCAAGTGGCTTAGTCTTTTCAATGCTGAACTAGGTCAAAGTGGCTGAGTTTGCAGTACTTGCTTATGGCAAGTGGTTTATGTTTGCTGTATATCCATCTTAAATAAGAATATAAAGGGGAAATTTTATCATGAGGTTTCTGATATCAGCCTCCATTTTATTCAAAGGATTCTTGTGGGACTGGAGCTAGTCCTTTATAACCCACCTCCAGCGTGTAGTTATAAGTACCTATTCCTCCCAAGAGGGCTATTGACGACTGGTGAGTCCCTCCTTGAAGCTAGACATCCTGTATGTTATATGGTCTAGAAGCTGGAAGATATCTTCCTGTGAAATAGTGAATTGCTACTATATTGAATTCTGCTGGCACTCATCACCCCTGGATTCTGAAATGAAATGCTTAGTCTTACGGAGAAGTGCAGTACCTAGCTGTCCATAGCAACTTCAAAAATCTAACATTAACCCTTTGAGTATGAAGTAACTTAGCTTTCACCAATGTGCGCATTTTCTTTCAAGTAGTTTATTTAACCTTTAACGTTGGACATTGCTGCATGGAATTAGAAAAAAGGCACAAAATTGTGCTTCATTCACCATGTGCTCTGAACAAACCAAAATTACTTTGTAAAGCTTTATACTGTATATGGTCCTACGCGTTTATGGCGACATCCCACTTAGTGGCAAAAATTGAAGTCCCGATTCTTTTTCTGCACATTCATGCCAAATATTTACTGTGTATGTCAACGACATTGTAAATACTGGTGTGCTTAATTTGCCAATTTTTCGTAATTATCAACTCCTTTTATTATAACTGTCGATCAGTCCTTATGTTCAGGTAAGTGTTTTGCATCATGGATCCGATTTATTTGTGAATGGCAGAGAGACAGAAAGAGAAAAAATGCTTTAATTTATTTCTGAATCAATTCTAAACCTCAGACTTAATTTTGTTGTTTGTATCCCCCACCAACAGCCCCCCCACCCCCACCTTTGTATGCCTGTCTCTGTTCCCCTCTCTTTCATTTCATGCACTCCCCTCTATCCCCTGCCTTTACATCTCAATTCCACACGCTAGATTAAAGCTTCGACTTTTAACTAACACACAGTAGCCATATGTTTTATCGTTTAAAAAAAATAAAACCTTGTGTAAAATGTATTACTTTATTCAAAAAAAAACTCAGAATATAATTTTACTGTAATTTTTTCCCTTACCTTTTTTAAAGGTAATAATACCGTAAACTGAGACTGTTTTATGTTGCGTCTTGCTGGCAAACCACATTAACAAAATTAGAATGATCGCCAATATATCATCATAGATGAGTAGGACTATATTTTAATGTTCTGTGAAGTCTTCAAAGGGTTAGTGATTAGTTTGTTTTACTGGTAAAGATATACTGGTTATTGCTTTAGAAATAAAACCACCGGTATTTTTGGCTACATTGCCTTCTAGTTTTATTTTACTAGTATTTTTAAGTTTTGTTAAATTAACCTGAAATTTCTTATATTAATCTGTTGACATTTAGTGAAGGAGCATTATTTTTTTTATTTACTACATTAGTTGGCCTGTTGGACAAATTTTCATTTCAGAATGTTCTTATCTGCTGCCTTGAAGGGAGAATCAGTCTATATTTTATTTGCATTTAATGCAACCAAGGGAGACAAAGTGTTTGAGGAAATTAGTACAGTTAATTAATATGCCATTTTCATAAAATTAAGGAACACCTTCAAATTGAGTTTATATTATGAACAATACTGTATTATAAGCTGCATGATAGTTAGTGCTATCTTATTTTAATGTCTTTTCATTTCATTTTATTTAAACACATATTGAAGTTGTAAAGTATTCAGAGTGTATTTATATACTGTTAGATAATGCCTATTGTATTATGATTTGCATTCTAACTTGTTTGTATCCAGGTTATTTGAAGTTCCAGGGTGATGAGTGTCAGCTTGTAGCACATTACTAATCATAGTAAGATTATTTTTCTTTTTCTTGTCTCTTGATAGTTTCGTTTGGCTTCATGTTAGCATTGTCATCCTACAGACAAAGGGCAAATTTCCTGGGCCATTTGCAGTACTGAAAATGTATTTTTTCCGTTCTGTACACATTGTGAAATTGTTAACTTTAAGTGCTTGGTGGATGTTCTGTTTATCTGAATTTTGTAGCAGGCTAATCTGCAAACTTGCAAGTGCATGTAATAACTAAAGTAGGTTATTATAAAATTGTTTGACCAAAGTCAATACAATTTATTCAGCATTTACTCATTAACTTGTAATAACAAACAGTGCCTTGACTTTGAAAAGTTACTAGATCATCAGTAGCTTAAATGGCACTTATATATGTGTTCTCAGAACGGAACAAACCATCATTTCTCCTACTGTGAAAGTTGCTCTCAGTTCCACAAAAGGATGGATTAAAGCTTGTATTTTTCACTAACAGTAAATGTATCTTTCTTATTAATTGTTTGCCTTAGGAATGGTGATTTATATTGTTTCTTCTTACCGTAAACATCTGCATTCCTCAGCTCAGCCTGCGTTGTGTTGTGTTTCTTGTTATTGGCTGAGCTGCTGATGCAGGTGTTGCCAAGCTAACAGTACAAATCAGTTTAAAGAGGAAGCTGGCGCATATGGCAGCCGAGGAACACACTCTGCAGGACACTGGACGAGACAGTAAATATTCAACTTTTAATGCTGATTAATGGAGTTATAGGTAAAGAATACGTAGGTATTTGTAATTGATGAGAAAAAAATCTATTTTTTTTTATTTTTGTTAATGTAATTGGTAAAGTTTCTTTAGCAGTTGTATTATGTGTGGTTTAAAAAAATTAGTAATATCAGCAAGCCTGACGAAGGAGGGTTTGGGTCATTGCTGTTTGAGGGCTGGGGTGGGTTGGTTTAAACCCAGGAAGAATTTAACTAAGGGCAAAATAGTTCTCATGAATGGCAATAAAAAAGGTGGCTGTCTTGGGGATAGTCAGAGGAAGGAAAGTATACTAAGGGAAGGAGCAGCTAGTGTAGATGCAATCTTAAAATGATTTCTCTTTATTAACATCATATTGTCTCCTATTTAGGAGGAAGAACGAGCTAAACGAGAAGAACTTGAGCGAATATTGGAGGAAAATAATCGAAAAATAGCAGAAGCTCAAGCTAAATTGGTAGGCATTATTAAAATGATTATAGGATTGCTTTGTTTAATGCCTTAAATGTGGTTTCCTCTGTTTACATTAGACCATAGGGATATTAAACATCGAACAGAATCTTTGCATAATATGTCCTGATAAGATGAAACTAAGAATGGTATATTGGTTTTCGTTGGTAAAGATGAAAGTTCCAATAAATTAACCTCCACGTGCACAAGATATCGTCATTATCCTGTAAGGATAGGAGGGGGAATATATCTGTATACTTTGGTTAATTTGAGAAACGATGACAGATCTTGATCACATAGGAGTTATTACTTGGTTTTCCTTTCTTACAGTTACAATGCACTTGTGTATTTTTTTCACCACTTTTAAGTATCATCCACTCAGCCCAAAAGTGTGTGTCAGTATCAATGGCTCATAACTAGTACTGACTCTCATGGCATGTCTTCAGTCTTATAATCTTTGAATGAATTTCTGTGTTGGAAACCTCTGGGTTTGGTACAAATGTGTGCTTCACTGGAGGACCATCTTGACTATTAATACATCCAAAGTTCCAGTTCACTAGATAGACTGGAGAGTCTAATTTGACACATGGGCAACCCTATATTCCTCAGTAAGAAAGGGAATAATGTGCTCACAGCAAATTCTCAGGCATTCCTGTGTGCCAATCAGTTTTCAATTTTGGCTTGTGCAACCAAGAAGGTGGCATTGTGACTCTCATGCTCCCACACAGCTTCTCTCAACATCAATCACAAACTGAAATTAGTGCCAGCTCAAATCAAGTGACCAGAGTGCCCTGGTTGCTAAGTATTGTTTTTTTTTTTGCTTCTATCATACAGACTTTGCTGTTGTTGAAAACAGTTGACCTAGCATCAAACCAGGTCAACTCCTTCAAGTTCCTGAGCTAGTTTACTAACAGCACATGCTTAGCTCAAGGGGAAAGCTAGTTGAATGGCCCTCCTCCACTCCAGCCCAGCAACTTGCCAAAGGGGTCATTTAATAACACATTCTCATCCAAGATATAGTTATCTTCATATGCATGGGGCTTGCTCCTAACCACAGTATCAGCTCATCCATGGCCACGTTGTTTGATCTCAATTCTGTATTTACGCAGGCATTGCTTGAACCTTGTGCAAGTTTGGCTTTGCCCATCGGTTTGAAGTCATTTGCAAGTATCAATAGCCAATTTCTTTACTGTAATTTCTTTGACTAATGCCAATGATCTTCTTTGAATTATTATGGATGACATTGCCCAAACAGCAAAACAGTTATAATAGTAACAAATGGACTGATGAGATGAAGGAACCAGGACATCTGCTGGAGTATTATCTGGCTCTGATTAACTTAATCAAAAATGCCAAGTTTTTCGCCCACTTAACCAAGAATTGCTGAAGGGTTGAGCTGTTCAAGCTTGAACCTTTGCAGTCATCATGCTGTAACATTTCAGAGGATTTTCAAAAGGCTTAACAGTTTAGGAGCCAGTATGGCAGAGCCTCTAATGATACGGGATGGGGAAGACCTCTTTATAACAAAGATGTAATCCCCTTTAAGGGGAGTAGCAGCTTTTCCCTTGGGGCGCAACACCTATCAGAATGATCACTAGGGTTCCAGAGGATGCTCCTGTCATTTCTAACAGTAACCTCTGCCACAGTTCTACAGGAAAGGACTCGCATGTGAGTGCATCCAACTACTGTGTAGCAAATAGCTGCTAATTTTGCTGGCCTCCTGGATAAAGTCCAAAAGCATCCTTAAACAAGTTGTATTATACATTATCTACTGTCTTTGACAATAATCTTAATACTGTATCAAAGAACAAGTTGCAGAATGAAGCAAGTTTAAGGTGTTCCTTATGATGCTGTACAGGTACAGATGTCAAGCATTTATAAACTCATTCAGAACCCTTATTTTCTTCAGCACCGAAAAGTTAGATAGATGTCTAAAAAGTTAATAAATTTAAAATATTACTTCCACATGATCAAAAGTGATCGAAGTATTGTGTAATTCAGTGGCATGGTACATTCAACCTATCAGCCAGGCTCCCTAACCTATGATACTAGAAACTGAAACACTCTTTCCAGAGACAAAAACAAAAATACCCTGGAAAAACTCAGCAGGTCTGATAACATCTGCGGAGAGGAATACAGTTGACGTTTCGAGTCCGTATGACTCTTCATCAGAACCGCAGATGTTGTCAGACCTGCTGACCTGCAAAGGTATTTTTGTTTTTGTTTCAGATTTCCAGCATCTGCAGTATTTTGCTTTTATCTCTCTTTCCAGAGATCCTATTTCTTGGGACTTTACTTTTCAGCATCCTTCTTTCAGCACCCATATCTTTTATCTCTAGTATTTCTTGCCATGATGTTATTTGGCTCAGTGGTGACAGCCTCACCTCTGATTCCCAACCCTGAACTTGAACTTGCTTCAGTGCAGCATTGAACATGTACTGCACTTTGGAGGCAGTGTCTTTTCTTAGTACATCTGTTCAGGTAGATGTAAAAAAGATCCCAAAGGACAGAGTTGTTCTGGTATCGTGGTCAACATTTATCCCCTCAACTGACACCATGCATAACACTTAGTGGTCATTTATCTCATTGTTTGTGGGATCTTCTTGTGTGCAAATTGGCTGCTGCATTTCCCTATAAGGCAACGCTCAAGCACTTAAATTGGCTTTGGAAGTACTTGGGAAATAGAAGGGACACAAACAGTGCTAGGGTACATAAATGCTGGGTATTTCTACCCATTGAGTCAGGTTAAGCCTTGATTTAATCTCAAATTTTAAATAGGCTCAATTTATTGATACCTGTCCCTTAACCTGATGTCAAGTACAGAACATGGATCTGTTCAATACACTGATCTTAAAGGTATTATTCTTTTGTCCATCTGCCACTCAACCAACCAAAAGAATCAGAAACTTCAGGATTGTGGCTATTCTTGAAAACTTAGGGGTAAATAAAACAATGCTGTCTTGCCAACTATTTTACAGATGTGTCTCGATATCTTCGGATCTATTGCTCTTCCTAAAATGCTAGCTGCACTAGGTGCTATGACACATAACCACTGACTACCTTTCAATTATGGAAGGCACAGATTTGAGTGAAGGTTTTCTATATTCAATGGTGGATGCACCCTCATAAAAAGGAAGTACATTTATTGAATTGCTCCAAATTCTGAATGTAACTGAGGAAGGAATGCACGTACCTTTATCAGTGTGTCTTTGTTATCAAATGTCTCTGTTATAGACTTGCGCAGAACCTATCTTGTGACAATGTATGAAAGTCTAGCAGTAATCCAATATCTAGGATTCAGATAATTAATGACAATCAGTAAAGTTACTAGCATGTACAAATGTTTGTGGTTGTGAAGTATTCAACCTCCATTAGCCAGGGAGCTGCCTTTATTTTAAAAACCTGTATAATTGCATAAAGTAAAATAGCTACAATCATCTTTTTGAATAATTACTATATATACAAATTCTCTGAAAATTTGTTTTAATGTTCATGGAAATGTTGACCAGCATTGAATTAACAGTAACTTCCATTTATATAGTACGTTTAACTTGTAAAATATACCAAGGTGCTTCACACAGAAGTGTAATCATACAAAAAAAGACACTCAACCATAGAAGATGGTATTAGGACAGGTGACCAAAAGCTTGGTCAAAGAGGTAGGGTTGGAGGAGGGAATTCCAGAGCTTAGGACCTAGATATCTGAAGGCACAGCCGCCAGTGGTGAAGAAAATCAGGGATGCACAAGTGCCAAAATATGTTTGAATCTGACAGCCAAAAGACTAGCATCTAATACTCAGAATATTTCCTCTGAATATTTTTATTTAAATGCGTATTATAGAATTGAAGTAGTTTCAGAACAAGCTTGCCTGAGCTGCCATTATGAGCTAAACACAAAATGTCAACTTGTTTTCTATAAAGGAAGCAACTGTTGATTTTTAAACTATTGAATTACCTTTTTAATTATAATTTACAGGCTGAAGAGCAATTGAAAATTGTTGAAGAGCAAAGAAAAATCCATGAAGAAAGGATGAAGCTAGAGCAAGAAAGACAGCGTCAACAAAAGGAAGAACAAAAACTGATCCTGGGCAAGGGGAAGTCCAGGCCAAAGCTGTCCTTCTCACTGAAAAGCTCTGTTGGATAACTTTGTGCTTGTGTTCTTTTTTTAACCTTGTAGCTTCATGTTGAAGTGTTTTTGGAAAAGACAAAGTTCGAATGATCAGATGTGGGCTGTGCTCTACAACATTTCTTAGCAGAATGAGAAATGTGATTTTAAAACTGAAATTCAAACATCCTGTTTATCAGTACAATGGAACCCTGTATAGAGCATCTCTGATTTGCAGATGTAAAATGTTCTCGAGCAGAAATCATCCTCATCAGTTTTCTTCACAAATTGGCTTTAGTAGATTGGGACTTTGAAAGATTAAGGGGATCTTCACAGAGATGATCTAAAGATGGGTTCCGCTGTAGTTAACTTAGCAAACCCAATGTGATGTAAATGTTAAGTAGTATTGGGATGATGTAGTAATATCAACTGTAAATGAAGCAAATTAGCAATGGTGCCCATTTTAAATACATTTGATCTTAATCAAAATTGATAGCCCAACAAACCCTGAATTAACTGTGGAGTCTGTCTGTGGTGTGTTAACAAATACAATGCTATTGTCAGTAGAATGGCTCCTGACATTCACAGGTAAGGAAAATCACCACATTTCTGGGGGCACGGAGAATTATTGTCTGGACCTGCAGTACATATACCTCTTAATGTTCTGATTTGTTTTCATCATTTAGCAAAAGTTAGCCTGCTTTTTCCCCATATTGTAAATGTACAAACTACACAAATAAAATAAGATTTTAAATGCACTACAGCGCTGGTATATTATTACTAACCTTTTTATTTTTGAAAAACTTTGCTAAACAGATTGCAACTGCTGATCATATTGTATAGTTGAGTGTGTGCGAAAGTATGCATGCAAGATACTGGATGGATATTGTATGCATTTATACAATGCATTTAGCAAGTGCACATTATGACCAAATAATACAGGCATGTGGTGTGCTGTAACATCAGAATTAATGGTTGCTTTTACCACAGTCCTGCGACATCCATTGCTGTGGAAAGGCATATAAATTGAGTAATACAAGTGCTGATGATATTTGAGACCCATAATTCTGCTGTACATTGTTTCACTTTTCAATCACATGCTGTCTGTTCAGTGTCTGTTGCGCACATTACACTTCACCATAGGATTTGGATGACCACTTGAGTCTCAGCCTGCATTCCTCTGTGCACTAAGCTTGGGAACTTGGCGATAAAGAAATGCATGGTAGGAGATCATCATGTTACCAATTTGCCATTAATACCTTATTGGCTTTAATGCCATCAGTCATTTCCTTAAACTGTCTGAGAGTCTTAATTTACTCAATGCCCTGTTATCCATTTGTATAATTGCATAATGCAAGCATCCCTTTGTGGTTTGTATCAGAGAGTTGTGTCTTTCACAAATGTATTTCTTTAATCTTTTTGAAGCTGGACTGATTGAACACTTGGTAAAAGGAAACATTAAGCTATTTCATTATAAGAAAACGGAGCTGGAGTAAGCCATTTTGCCCTTCCAAGCTTGCTTCACCATTCAATAAGATCATTGCTGACCTTGAACCTCAAAGCCAGCACTTTCCCGTAACTTCCTTAGTACCCAAAATTCCACGTAATGAATATACTCTGACTAAGAATCCACGGCTCTGAGGAAGAGAATTCCAAAGATTCACAACACTTTAAGTGAAGAAATTTCTCCTCTCCTAGACTCTCCAGCCAGGAGAAACATTCTCTCCTCTGTTACCTTGTAGATGCCATAATTGCGTCACCTTGTGTGGTTTACTCGTGCTATTAGTGAGATTTAAACTGACTTGGCAAAGGAATGGAAATCAGGATGTTGCACTTGAAAGGAACAAGATGCACAAAGGATTGGGAGAGAGAACACTAGAGTAGAAAGTAGTAAGGTATTAGGTGGAGTCAGACTAAGTGTAAATACAGTAAGATCTAATTCAGGTTTACAGTGCATGTAAATACACAGAGCATGGTAAATAAGGTTGATGAGCTGCAGGTGCAAATATCCACATGGAAATATGATGCTGTGGCAATAATAGAGACCTGGCTCAAAAAGGGGCATACAGACAAGGAACAGGAGCAGCCCGTTCAGCCCCTTCAGCTTGCTCCACCATTTAATAAGATCATGGCTGATCTGATAGTAACCTGAAATCTGCATCCTATCACCCCCTTGCTTGCCAAGAATCTATCCACCTCAGCTTTAACAAAGACTCTGTTTCCACCATCTTTTCAGGAAGAGTTCCAAAGACTCACGACCCTCTGAGTGAACGAATTTCGCCTCATCTCTAAGGGGCAACCCCTTATTTTTGAACAGTGACCCCTAGTTCTAGATTCTCCCACAAGAGGAAGCATCCTCTCCAAACCCACCCTGTCAAGACCTCTCAGGATCTTATATGTTTCAATTAAGTTGCCTCTTACTCTCCTAAACTCCAGCAGCCAGACTGGGTATTAAATATTCCTGGACACAAGGTGTTCAGGAAAGATAGGTAAGGAAAGAAAGGAGGAGGGATAGCAGTACTGATTAAGTAGAATATTAGTGTTGAAAAAAGTGGATGTATTCTCAAGGCACCATCTAGTGTAAAGAAAGAGGATCCAATTTGCAGGGAAATTACAGAGATGTGTAAGAATTAGAGTAATTTTGATGAGGGACTTTAAGAGCAGAGAGGGAGAAAAGTTTCTGAAGTATGTTCAGGAGAAGTTCCTTGATCAGTATTTTCCAGGCGTAATGAGGAAGGAGGTATTGCTGGATCTGGTTCTGGGGAATGAGATGAATCATGTGAACTGTGTCAGTAGGGGGAACATTTAGGGAACAATAATCTCTGCATCCTAAGGTTTAGATTAGCAATGGAAGAAGACAATGAGCAATCTAGAGTAAAAGTACATAATTGGAGGAGGACCAATTTCATGTAGCCTTGTATAAATGTGGATTGTGGGTACCTCTATAGGTGCAACCAAATCACAGATGGTAACTTATGAGCTGCTTGGGCCTTTAAGCACTACACACTCCAGTAACTCCACAAACTTCTGAGTCAGGTGCAATGATATGTGAAATTCTGGACTCAGCAGCTGAAATAATTCGCATGCTGGCCTTAGCTGATCACTTACATTCCCTTATGTTGCTTTCTCAATTGCTTCCACATGCAACTTACTAATTGACTCCCATGGTGTGGATGTATCCTCTGGTGGTGCTACTATAGGAGTATGTGCAAGCTGCTATAAGGCGGTCGATTCAGTTTGTACTTTGGACTCAGCCATCACTTAAACAGCTAAAGGACCAGAAAAATAATATATTTTAGTCTTTTATGATGGTTTAGGATGACAGTAAGTCACCCATTGAAACAAGTTGGTGATGCTTTTCTACATTTAAAAAGGTACATAAATTAAATTTGTTGCTGTTTTTATATGGCAAGATATCTTAATTGTTATGCAGGTAATGTTGCACTGTTATGGCTGAGGAAATGAATATCAAGTAAGCAGAGAAAGATAAACAAAATACAATGCCAGCCATGACCATGAGGTGGCATCTAATCTCCCACTTCAGTTCTGGGATCTCCAAAAGTGTTATGTATAGCTTTCAGCTCATGTATTTGTCAGTATAATTTATATACATACAATATTAAATGTGCAAAATAGAATGAAAAGGTGAGGTGAAAGCTGAAATGAGCAGAGCATCCATCCCATCCTGAGACACTGAAAGCCACTTTGTTTTCATAGCCCTGTGAAATGATCATCTCTAAGTGGGTTGATGTATAATGGTGCCTGACAGTATTTTTGCTATCATCTAGCAAGAGTGAGAAAAATGCATGCTTGAAAGAAAGGCAGTGGTCTGTGTCCAAACAATTATATGGCCACAATCTTTAAGATTTTATCATCTTTTTACCTGGTGACCTATTATAACTGGGAAGAAAAGAATTCTGCGGTAGATACAAATGTCATTCTGACAACACCAGCAATAGATCACTGCTGCTACTGCAATCTCAAAAGCCAGGCCAGGACTCTTGACAGCTTTAAAGGTTTGGTCTGAATCGTCATTCAAATACCAACTGTTGCCAAGTGCCTTTCATTGCTGGAATTCATCTGCAACCTTCAGAACAAGAATCATTCCAGCAAGTCTAGGATTTGATCGGAGTTATCACACCAGGAGGCAATAGGGTGCACATCAGTTAAAACAACACCATAAAATCAACCATTTTGAAGGTTTGAAACCACCAAAAATGATACAATATTATTGAACGTCCAATCGAAAATTGTTTATAAATGTGATAACCACTTTCTACAATACTCTGACAAAAGTGGTGGAATGTTTTGTTGAACATGCATAAATTGAAACAGCTATAAAATTTTTTTTATAAGTCGGATTGAATATATACGCATATATATGTGTAAAGGAAACAGCATTGATATTTACATTCACTATACGTTAAATGCCTTACGTTCTAAACTGATGAAGTTTGATGCCTCGGTCAAACTATGTCAAATTACTGAAAACTAAAGTCACTTAAACGTGCTCTTTAAACTTTGTTTACATATGAAAATTAGGCATATAGAACAAACCAGAATCACAAAGTTATTTCTAGGATACTTTGGGACTGAGGTGTGTTGTAAGGGTTTGTTCTGTGTCTCGCAAAGAGGTCTGGAGGCTTGTGTGGTTGAACATTAAGTGTTTATTAAACAACTCATAACTATATACATCTCCAGAGTATAGCCCCAAATAGGTACTAACTCCATGCTGGCTTCTGCTAGACTACTATTGTACTCGGTCCACTATCATGTGATTCTCTACTTTATACTGTGCGTAGTACTGTTTCCCCAGTCCTGCATTAACCCTTGCTATGCTTTGTACTACAAGGTGCATGTTTCCAAGTTGCTTTTTGGATTAGAGTCAAACATAAATTAATAATTTTTCCATTACCTCTCGAAAGTTACTTAAGCTCCAGCTTCTTAGGTATAATAGGATGGTAAGAATTGTTATACTCCAGTTGAGAAAGCCAATTTAAACCATAATTTAAGAATAAATAAAAGAAGGAATTTGGTCATTTGTGACATATTACAGCTTCTGGTAATTACATGTTGTACAAATCAGGAGCCCTATATTCAGAAAAGCAGACCTTAATGTAAGTTATGGAAAATAAGTGTGATGGAAGACAATTAACATCATGCATAAAATCTCAGTAAAAAGAGTCACCCTGCTATACAACTGCATAGAGAAGCATCCTACATTAGTACAGGAGTGGGAAACATATTGTTGAACATGTTGAACTCTGCATTGAAATGTAATCACATGTTGTTACAAATTTATCTTTTATTCCAATTTTCACCTATCCAAACGGAAGGCAGCTCCACAAATGACAATCACCCCACATTATGGAAACCAACATCAGAAAGAAAGTAAATAATGTCCTGTTGTTATAATTTTGAGAGGAAAGAGCCCCAAATTATTGTTGCATTCAAAAAACAGTTACTGTTTCACCAAATATGGTCAACAGTCAACGGTGAAGGCCCACATTTGCGGTATGGGCGACACTAATAAAGCTGCCTTTGTTACCAATCCCTATTTGTCCTTAGAACTTTAAAATAAAAGCAAAATACTGTGGATGCTGGAGATCTGAAATAAAAACAGAAAGGGCTGAAAAAACTCAGCAGGTCCAGCAGCTGAGTTAATGTTTTGAGTCCGATATGACTCTTCTAAGTTCTAAAGGCAATATATTTCAGTCAAATTCCTTTGTATATGTATTGAAAACTAATGTGCAAGAGCATGCAGTAGCAACAAAAACACTTTGTATTAATATTATACCTTTAATGTAATAAAATATCCCAAGGTCTTTTACAGGAGCATTGTAAAACAAAATTTGACACCAAGCTACACAAGGAGATATTAGGGTAGATGACTAAAAGCTCAAAGAGGTGAGTTTTAAAGATCTTAAAGAGTAAAAGCAAGGGACAAAGGCAGAGAGGTTTAGAAAGGGAATTCCAGAGATTAAGGCTTAGGCATGTAAAAAATTAACTGCTAATTACGTAGTAATACATTGATAGAGTTATCAGATACACATATTCGCAGAAAGCATTAAAACATGATGAGGGGAAAAATTGTTCCCATGATGCAGCTTCAAGTGACGCTATGCAGACTATGTTGGTTCCCCAGGGGCAGACAACTCCTTGGCAGCTATCTGCATGGGTTTCTTCAATGATATCATTGGGGAATTTCATGTGGGATGTGCAGGTGGCAGCCTGAGATGCTGTATGCTCCTGGGGAATCAACATATGTTTGTGTAGTGCCACTTGAAATGGTGCTATGTGAACAAATTTACCCTGTTTCTTTTCTACATTTTAGATGTAAGGGAAGCTGCCTGTCAGGCTTTGGGAGATTTCATCCAAAACAATGGAATCTTTTGATCTGCCCTCGTAGGTGAAGATAAAAGATTCCATGGAACTTTTCCCAAAAAACAAAAATGTGGTTTTCCAGATGTACACCAAAAAGCAGGTTATCTGAGCATTATCTCATTGCTGTTTGAGGGACCATGCTGTATGCAAATTGGCACCTATGTTTCTCTACATTATAACCGTGACTATCAAAAAGTGCTTAACTACCTGTAAAGTGCTTCAGGATGTCCTGAGGTTTTGAAAGACACTATACAAATGCAAGATCAACCAGCCCCTCAACAAACAACACACAATTAAATTAAATAATTTCAGGTTGGAGAAAAATGGCCATTGCTGTCTTCCAGAGTCTGATATTTCTCATTATCATCAGCAGTGTATTGTCACATTCATTTCTATTCATTAGGATTGATCAGGATATGTTAGCATAAATAAAGTGGCTAGTTGAGTACTAGATTTAAATAATGGCAGCTGATTTCTTGTGTTCTTACTACCAGTAGCTGGACTGACTTGACATTTATTGGAAATCGCACCTCTCCAAATAAAGGAATTTAATGCCATAAAACTCCCTAAAGGGCCATAATTCCCAAAAGTTAGAAAATTACCTTGTCTATGTTATTATGATAACATAAATTTAGTTAATTAGTCTAATTTCATAAGGCAGATTGGGTTAATTACAAAATTCATTCTTCCTGTAACAAAGGGCAAGGTTTTCTCTATATGAAGGTTCAAGGGTATGACTGTTATAGTATGATGAAGGATAATAAAGTCAAAAATAAAGTTAATTAGTTGAATTTACATATATAAATTCTACCTCTTTGTTATGCTTTGTCTTATAATTCAAAAATCATGAGACCCAGTTTTATGCTAAATTTGGAAGTTATGTCCATTTTTCTTCAGTTAATGCATCGTTGAGTTGCACTAATCAGATTTAATTTACACATGCGAGTTCCTCTATGGCTGTAAGAGCCATTTATAACAGTTGCAATCATAATTATCACTTGTTAACATCAGATTTTGGTATCAGATTCTTTGTCTCCCTCTACCTCCTTGCTTTCTCAGGACATGCCTGACAAAATCCTTTGGCTCTAAGCTTAAAGCACATTGTTGCTGTGGGAACAGAGGCTGTCTAATTAGTGGAAATTGGGATTACTGATCTATAAATATCTACATAATTAAAAGCCAGACATTTATGATGCATCCTTCACATATCATCTTTCAATGGTACCATACGTCAAACATATTGCTTTAAAGACCATCGTACCGCAAAGAGTCAAAGTCATTAGGGCAAAAATAAATAATTGCTGAAAATAAATTGATATGTGAAATTACCAATCAAACATCTGATTGGCTAAATGTGAATGAATTAAAAAGTTGTTTTAAAAAAGTCCAAACAGTAACAAGTAATTAGCAAAAATGGTTTAATTAAATTCCTTTTTATTTCAAAGCTACCATTCATAGGCCAGCAAAACCAACAAATAATATAATCCAAGTAATTTCTTCACAATTTTGAGCTGCTGTCTTTACTCAGGTGACTTTATATAACTAGAAACATCAGAAAACATGATGAGAAAATTACATCATTCTGGAAAAATAATCTTTACTTTTACCCAGAAAATTGTTTTTAATGTTACTACTGCCCTTTATAAATTTCACACAAATAGACCGAATATGACACAAATTTGGCCTTTTTGATTCGTTTTGGTCTGCTAGGTGTGCCTTTAAATCCAGTTAACAGAACATAAGCTGCATGAAAAAAACCTGGAGTTTAAATTCCTGAACCAAAAGTATTTTGATATAACATTGCAAGGATTGTTGGTTGAAGGCTGTCGAAATAATTCAAAATTAATGCTGGTTGATTGATTCAGTTTGTGTATTTTTTTGTATGGTTCCTTTTTGAATCTGAACGGTGGGATTTTCAAAATCTAAAATGTCCCAGGCTACATAAAGGAACGAGCAGCTTCAGATGAATGAGTCTGCTTGAGGAGTTATTCTAAAAAGAACCAATCAGTTTGAAACACCTGAGACAGATATAAAAAATCTTATTAAGTTTTCCAAAAAAGTGTAAATTAAACAGACTCCTGTGGTGTAAGAGATTCAAGGAAAAGAGCTAAAGTGTACTATTTAAGCTGTTTACAAAGAACCAGACTTGTGAGCAAAGCTGTGGCTCGTGGAATATAGGGACAGTCGCAACTTGGATACAAAATTGGTTGTGTGACAGGAAACAGAGAGTAGTGGTTAATGGGTGTTTTTCAGAGTGGAGGAAAGTTTGTAGTAGAGTTCCCAGGGGTCGGAGTTGAGACCTTTGCTCTTTTTGATATGTATTGATGATCTAGACATTGGCATACGGGCACAATTTCAAAATTTGTAGATGATGCAAAACTTAAAAGCATTGGGAACTATGAGGAGGATAGTGTGGAATTTTAAAATGACATAGACAAGGTGGAATGAGCAGACAAGTGTTAGATGCAGTTCAATGCAGTGAAGTGTGAAGTGATTCATTTTGGTAAGAAGATAATGGAGAGACAACATAAAATAAGGATACAATCCTAAAGTGAGCGCAAGAGCAGAGGAGCCTGGATGTGTATATGCTTAATTCATTGAAGGTGGCAGGACAGGTTGAGAGAGAAGTTAATAAAGGATATAGTATCTTAGACTTTATTAATCATGGCATAGAGTACAAGAACAAGGAGGTTATACTAAATTTGTGTAGAACACTGGTTCAGCCTCAACTAGAGTATTGCTTCCAGTTCTGGGCGCCACACTTCAGGAAAGATGTGAAGGCATTAGAGAGGGTGCAGAAAGGATTCACAAGAATGGTTCCAAGATAAGGAACTTCAAATATGTAGATAGGTTGGAGATGTTGGGACTGTTTTCCTTGGAGAAGGCTGAGAGGAGATTTCTTAGAGGTATTCAAAACCATGAGAGGTCTGGACAGAGTAGATAGGGAAAAACTGTTCCATTGGTGGAAGGATTGAGAACCAGAGGGCACAGATTTAAGGTAAAAGAAGCAATGGAGACATGAGGAAGAACTTTTTCACACAGTGAGTGGCTAAGATCTGGAATGTACTGCCTGATTGTAGGGTGGAGGCAGGTTCAATTGAGGCACTCAAGGGAATTGGATTATAATGAAGAAATGGAAGAATGTGCAGGGTTACGGAGAGAAGGCAAGGGAATGCCACTAGGTGAATTGCTCATTTGGAGAACCGGCGCAGACACAATGGGCTGAATGGCCTCCTCCTGTGTTGTAACAATTCTGCGAACTTAGAATTGGGATCTTTAAAAATGTTTTGCCGACTTGAGGAATTAGATCAAAATGTTATTGTAAATAGATAACTATGTTATACCTCAGTTATTCGTGTGTTTGTCTTTTGTAAAATACATTTGATATTTTAAGATTAGAGTCTGATGTGATGTTATACCACGTTTACAAGCTGTTGGTTTGGGGGTGGGGGGGGGTGCGCTGCCAGTGGCATAGTGGTATTGCCACTAGACTTGACTTGTATTCCAGAGACCCAGGGTAATGCTCTGGAGACCCAGGCTCAAATCCCACCATGGTTGATGGTGAGATTTGAATTCAATAAAAAATTAAAAGGCTGATAATGACCATGAAACCATTGCTGATTGTTGTAAAAACCCAGCTAGTTCATTAGCATCATTTAGGGAAGGAAATCCACCATCTTTACCTGCTCTGGCCTACATGTGTACTCCAGACCCACAGCAATGAACAAGGGCAATTAGAGATGGGTAATAAATACTGGCTGAGCCAGTGACACCCACATCCCATGAGCAAATTAAAAAAAAGATTTAGTGGAGATACTGAGTAGCTAAAAATAATTACCAGATAGATTATTTTGTTCATTTCTTGGGTGTATTGTTATTATTCTTGGGTGAGAATTTGAATTTAGTTTTAAAAATCTGTACCAGGCCAGAATCAGTGAACACAGGGCTATTGCATATTGTAAAAACCCATCTGATTCACTAATGTACTTCAAGGAAGGAAACATGTCATTATATCTGGTTTGGCCTGTATGTGATTTCAGTTCCACACAAATGTGGTTTTGTCTTAACTACCCTCTGCAATGGTCTAGCAAGCCATTCAGTAGTATCAAACTACTAAAAAGAACCAGAGGGCTTTCTATCCTTAATGTCACCATTCACATTTCTTAGCTAATATCACACCGTCAACACCCCTTTGTCCTTTTGTCTATGACATCTTTGGCAATCTCTTCTTTGCCTCCACCTATCACTGGCTCTCTATACAGCTCTACCTTTCCCACCCCCCTCAACCAGCTTATATTTCACCTCATTTCCATTTTTCCTCAGTTCTGATGAAGAGTCATATGGACTCGAAACGTTAACTATATTCCCCTCCGCAGATGCTGTCAGACCTGCTGAGTTTTTCCAGCTATTTCTATTTTTATTTTTGTACTAAAAATAAATCTTGACATACCACTCAGCTTCAGCCTAAGCATCAGAATTCAGACACTACAAAGGCACACCATGCCCAGTCAACCCTGCAAAGACCTTCTCACTAACATTTGGAACTAATGCCAACGTTGGAAGAGCTGTACCAAACTAGTCAAACAACACTCTCATATAGTCATGCTCAGTGATTTTCATACCTTTCAGTGAATGTCCCAAACTCATCTATCACCATCCCTGGGTATGTCCTGTCCCATTGGCAAGACAGATCCGCAAAAGTGGGAGCATAGTAGTACATAGTTTGATGGGAGTTGCCTTGAAAGTCCTTAACATTGAGTCCAGACATGATGATGTCTCATTGCCTTATTGGCAAGAAAACTTCCTGAAGATTACCACCTACTGCCCTTCCTCAGCCAATGAATCAGTGTTGAAAGCCACATGGATGAAGCACTGAGGGTAGCAAGGGCACAGGATATACTCTGGCTGAGGGACTTCAACATCTATCACCAAGAGTGGCTAGATAGTACCATCACTGCCTATCCTTGCTGATTCCTGAAAGAAATAGCTGCCAGACTGGGCTTGCAGCAGGTGGCATGGGAACCAGCATGATGGAGTAACCTACTTGAACTTGTCCTTCCCAACCTACCTGTTGCAGTATGACAGCATGTGCAAGAGTGACTACGTCCAGTCCTTGTGGAGACCAAGTTCCATCTTCATTTTGGGGACTCTATCATCTTATGTCCCACTATCTTCATACTAAGTGGGATAGATTAAGAGCCCCAATCTAGCAGCTCAAAACTGGAAATCCATGAGACACTGCGGATCATCACTAGCAATAGGATTGTATTCCATCACGTGCTGTAACTTTTTGGCCTGGTATATCCCCCACTCTTTCATCACCATCAAAACAGATGAATAACCCTGGTTTAATGAGGAATGTTGGTGAGCATGCCAAGAATAGTACCACATGTATCTGAAAATGAGGTGCCAACCTAGTGAAGCTATAACACAAGACCACATGCATGCTTAACAGTGAAAACAACATGCTATAAACAAAGCTAACCTGTCCCACAACCAATGGATCAGATGAAAGTTCTGCTGTCATGACTATGTAAAAGGCATTTTCTCAAAGTGGTCTGTGAGCTAAGAATTAGCGCATGTGTGTGTATGTAGCCCCTTTTTAATTTGTGAGTGACTCAATTAAAAAATAACAAGGAACAGAACTTTAGTCTTAAACAAGATAAAGGTTTGTGTATTACGAAACTACTGCTGTAAGTTACTAAAGTAAAAGTAATAAAGTTGCCAACTAAATACAGATGCAAGTTTTCAGCGTGATATCAAGAAATGGTTGAGTGCACTGAACACAGCAAAGGCTACGGGATTCAACCACATTCCGACTGTAGTGATGTAGACCTAGAAATCCCTAATAGCACTGTGAAAATACTTTCACCACATGGACTGCAATGGTTCAAGAGGTGGCTCACCATCACCCTCTCTAAGACAACTAGGGATGGACAATAAATGCTGGTCTTTCTAGTGATATCTGCATCCCAATAATTAATTCAGAAGAATACATTTGAGGCCTCGTGGTAGTTGTAATTTCCATCTTATTTATGTGGAAATAGAAGACATTGATGCACTGTAACAATCTGGTATAAGCAGTAGAATAAATAAGATAGAATGATCGCCAAGTGATGCTGCATGGACAGCAAATACTAGACCTATTATGTGAGGTATAACATGTAATGCCACATAAGGATGTGGATTAAAATTAGGAGAGTCCTGGGAATAGGTACTTGCATCATAAACAAGTTTTGTAAAATTGTATGTAAACAGCATACAGTTATGACTGTGAGGACTTTATTTAATATCAGTAAAGTATAACATATTTTTACTTTGTGCTCTGTCATGTGATATATTGCTTCAACAAAACAGCTCTACTGTGATCTGTAAAGCATTGTCATGTTTGGCCTGAAGTGGATCAAGCTAAGCTTCAAATCTTTCATTTCAAGTCCTAGACTACCCATGTACAACAGCACAACAGGTCTATTAGAAACACACAAGAGGCAATTTTACTGCTTAAGTGTTGGACTGCCAGCTAAAATACCTGAATTGTGCACCAGTTTTGGATGAGCTTTTTGGTATTAACTTACTTGATAGGGGAAGAAGAGAAACTGGTTTGGCAAGGTTTGCATCTTGCCTGCCCCATTCAAATGTCTCCTAGTGCATCAACAAAGTAATAGTGTGGGTAACAGTTACAGAGACATTTAAGGTTTGGATTTTCTCAACCTCCTGATTGAACATTGCATGGCAAATTTAGAGGATGGAAAACATACATACATTAAAATAATAGTAAAATAATTTGCAATCCTTGTGTGTCACAGTGTGAAAGCCATAAGGTGTACTTTCTGACCTTCCTTCCCATGGGAGGCATGACAGCTTGTACTCTTTTGCTGTTATATTTCACACTTGGGTGCAGCTTCAGCAGTTGTTTATTGATTGTGACAGCCAAGCATCTGACCACATATTCGGTAAGGACTTCTATAATTTAGAAAAGAAAGGATTTTTCTTACTGGAAAAATGAACACTTTCAATTACACTAAGCTCAACAGTAGGAGCAGTAAAAGATGATCCACCAAGTGGTATTTGGTTGATATTATTTGATCAAGATGATTATTCGTTTATTTTTGCACTCCGTTGAGAGTACTGATCAAATGTGAGATGCAAATATTAACCATTAGAGTGCCCACAGCTCCAGGGAATCATGTGTTCCCAAAGTCAATCATTCCCTTCTGAGATTACAGTCCCAACACACTCGTACCGAAAAGTTTCCGGTGTTACAGTGTATACATATTAATTTACATTGTTTACTAGCTTCCTTACTATATAACACTGCTGTTATGACAATAGAATATGCCCTTTAAAGCAATTCAAAGTAATAACGAGGATGTTTTAATAATTTTATTTCCATTCTGTTTACCATTCACCCCACCCTCCAATTTTCACTGTTACCTCTTTCTTGTTTCTCTGTTTCACTTATCTTTTTAAAGTTAACTGATCACAGTCAAGCTGAAGAGGTGTGAAATAAACTAGAGTTGTTAATCTATTATGCGATGGCTTCAGCTAGGAGATGGATATAAATGTGAGATTAGGATGGGACTGCGGTCAGTCATGGTGACCCCACAGTTAAATAGTCTGTCTAGGCTCACATGTGAAGAATAGCCATTTGGGTTAGGTACTTTTTGCTAAGCCGTCATTTTAAGAAGAGGAGAAAAAGCTTCAAGGGAGAAAAGAATGTTAGAATAATAGAATGATATGGCACAGGAGGCCATTCAGCCCATTTTGCCAATGCTGGCTCTTTGTAAGAGCTATCCAATTAGTTCTACTCCATGCCCGTTCATTATCAGCCTACAAACTTTTCTCCTTCATGTATTTAGCCTATTCCCTGTTAAAAGTTATTACTGAATCTGCATCCACCATCCTTTCAGGTAGTGCATTCAAGATCATAACATCGTGTTGTGCAAAAATATACTTTCTCATCTTGCCACTGGCCCTTTACTTATTACCTTACATCCGAATCCTCTGGTTACTGAAACACTGGAAACAGCTTCTCCTCATTAATTCTATCTAACCCCTTCATGATTTTAAACATCTTGTCAAATCTTCTCTTCCTTTAGGCTCTCCACAAAACTGAAGTCCCTTATACTTGGCATCATTCTAGTATATCTGCTTTACACCCTTTCTAAGGCCTTGACATTATTCCTAAATACAATGCCCAGAATTGGACACAATGTCGCAACTGGGGCCTAACCCGGGATTTATAAACATTTAGCATAGTTGCCAAGTTTATCCCTCTCCACTTTTTTGAACAGAGGTGTAACATTTGCAATCATACAGTCCTCTTGCACCACAACTATAACTAAGAAAGATTGGAAAACTGTGGCCAAAACATCCACTATCTCTAGCCTTGCTCCCTTCAGCAACCTAGGATTCATCCTATCTGCATCAGTAACTTTTCTACTTCGAATGAAGGCAACCTTTAAGTACCTCCTCTTTATCCTTTTCTATCCCATCCAATTTCTCTACTACATCCTCCTTTAATATGAAGTTGCCAACATCTTCTTTCATGAAGGCAAACAAAGTAATAATTTAGTACCTCAACCTTGCCCTCTACCTCCACAAGATCTCTATTTTAGTCCCTAATTGGCTTCATACTTGCTTTGACTACCATTTATTATTTATATGTTTATGAAAGACATTGGGGTTTCCTTTTATGTAATCCATGAATCTACGCTCACCCATCTCTTTTCCCCTCTTATGTTCCTTTTCAGTTCCTCTCTACTTTCTGCATTCAACTTGGCTCTCTACAGAAGTAGGAACCTGATACTTATTATAAATCTCCTTTTATTTTCATCTTAATCTCTATATTTTTAATTAATCAGTGAGTTCCGGCTCAGGTGTTTGATGTACAGGGGAATGCCACAGGGATCAGTGCTGGGGCCTCAACTGTTAACGATCTATGTCAATGATTTGGATGTGGGAACAGAATGTAGAGTTGCTAAATTTGCTGGTAGTTAGGACAGTAAGTTGTGAAGAGGACATAAGGAGTCTGAAAAGGGTTATAGTTAGGTTACGTGAGTGAGCAAACATTTGGCAGCTGGAGTATAACGTCTGGAAGTGTTTCTTTTTATTCATTCATAGATTGTGAGCTTCACTGGCTAGGCCAGCATTTATTGCCCATCCCTAATTGCCCTAGAGAAGGTAGTGGTGAGCTGCCTTCATGAACCGCTGGAGTCATTATGGTGGAGGTACACCCACAGTGCTGTTAGGGAGGGAGTTCCAGGATTTTGACCCAGCGACAGTGAAGGAATGGCAATATATTTCCAAGTCAGGCTGGTGAGTGGCTTGTAGGGGAACTTCCAGGTGGTGGTGTTTTCATGTAACTGCTGCCCTTGTCCTTCTAGATGGTAGTGGTCATGGATTTGGAAAGTACTGTCTAAGGAGCCTTAGTGAGTTCCTGCAGTATCTTATCGATGGTACACTGCTGCCACTGTGCATCGGTGGTGGAGGGAGTGAATGTTTGTGGATGGGGTGCCAATCAAACGGGCTGCTTTGTCTTGGATGGTGTCAAGCTCCTTGAATATTGTCGGAGCTGCACTCATCCAGGCAAGTGGAGAGAATACCTTCAGACTCCTGACTTGTGCCTTGTAGATGATTGACAGTCTTTGGGGGGTCAGGAGGTGAGTTACTCAGATTCCTAGCCTCTGACCTGCTCTTGTAGCCATAGTATTTATATGGCTAGTCCAGTTCAGTTTCTGGTCAATGGTAATCCCCACAATATTGATAGTGAAGGATTCCCCAATGGTAATGTCATTTAATGTCAAGGGGTGATTGTTAGATTCTCTTTTGTTGGAGATGGTCATTGCATGGCACTTGTGTGGCGTGAATGTTACTTGCCACTTGTCAGCCCAAGCTTGGATGTTGTCCAGGTCTTGCTACATTTGGACATGGGCTGCTTCAGTATCTGAGGCTTGACAGGGTAGATGCCAATATGATGTTTCCTCTTTTGAATCTGGAACCAGGGGGCACAGTTTTAAAATAAAGGGTTTCCCATTTGAGTGAGATGAGGAGGAATTTCTTCTCTCAGTATTGTTGGTCTTTGGAATTCTCTCCATTGTGAGCAGTGGAGGTTAGGTCTTTGAACATGTTCAAAGTCCCAGAGTTAGACAGAATCTTAATTAATTGCTGAAAAAAGAGACATGCTGTTGAAGCTTTTCATCTTGCACTCATCAGGACAGATTCACAAGAATCTCAAAGGGAACAACAATTTGTATTGCATGAAAAGAGGGTGCAGATTGGTTGTCAAGTGGATTCTGATTGGTAGAGGCATTGCCATGGAGAATGCACCAGGGAACTCTTAATTGCCAAGCTTTTGTTTAAATTCAAACCAGGTAGGTCAATTGATTTGTCAAGTTTTTGCCATGGGGAATGAACCAGGGAATGGCTATTCCCCAAGCTTTTGTTTAGTTGAAAAAAGTGCAATACATGGACATGTTCTTTCTGTTTGCAAAGGGCAAGGTCTTGTGTGTGAATATATGTACCTTCTGGCACATGTAAGTGAGCCCAACTGATAACCTGAAACTGGAGTCAGCATAATTATTAGCACAATCAAGATTGTTTAGCAAGTGTTGTCCAATCACGAAAGCACATCCAATGTTGCACACTGTTCTGAGTTTTGCAAGCATGCACTGGTTGAGTAGTCAGTATTTCACCTGTAAAAAACAGCTGAAGGGATGTTTGATATGATCCTCCAGTTACTGGGACATATGACCTGCCTACCTGGCATCATCCCGGCACTGAAATTCATATACCACATTACTCATTTGTGTGGTAGGAAGAACGTCTTTTTGGCTTGATGGCAGCATCCTGTTCATGAAGAATACCCCCCATGTTGCTCCTGCATAGTAGCAGTGTGAAACAGCTAGCTTTACCTGTTGCTCAATTTTTTGAGACACCTTACCTTTAATCTGAGGTAGCCTGGGACCTAAAGTGGTGGCCTTAGATCTATTCATGAGTTTTCACAACATATACGAGCAATGATCTGATCAGGGTAGCCATTATCCAGCAGGATAGCTTTGATGAACTCTATTTCAGCAACAAGCTTGCATTGAGCAAATGGCTCGGACCCTATTTATGAGCTTGCCGATAAGGCCAAAGCTTACTGTGTGGAACTGTAGGAATTCCAATGCATACATTGTATAGTGTAACCTGAACTTATCTATTTTGGCAGGGAGAATAGAAAAACAGCATATTATTTAAGTGGAGAGAGTTTGCAGAGCTCTGCAGCACAGAGGGATCTTAGGGAGAGATGGTTCTGTCCTGGTAATGTCATGGGACTTGTAATCCAGTAGACCTAGCCTAATGCTCTGGGAACATTGGTTCAAATCCCACAATGGCAGCTGGTGGAATGTAAATGCAATTAATAAATCTGGAATATAAAGCTAGTCTCAGTAATGGTAACAATGAAACTATTATTGATTGTTGTAAAAACCCATCTGGTTCATTAATGTCATTTAGGGAAGGAAATCTGCCATCCTTACCTGGTCTGGCCTACATGTGACTCCAGACCCACAATGTTGTTGACTCTTAACAGCCCTCAATGAAGGGCCATTAGGAATGGACAATAAACGCTGTCCTTGCTAGCGAAGTTTACATCCCAATAACAAATAAAAAAAATTCTTGGTGTGGTGCATGAATCACAAATAGTAAGCAGGTACAGTAAGTGATTAGGAAGGCAAATGGAATGTTGCTGTTTATTGCAAAGGGAATGCAATATCAAAGCAGGGATGTTTTGCTACAGTTGAAACCAGATCTGGAACATTGTCTACAGTTTTGGTCACCATACATTAGTAGTAGTTCAGAGAAGGTTCACTTGACTGATTCCTGGGTTGAAGAGACTACCTTGTAAGGAAAGGTTGGACAGGTTGAGCCTGTATCCATTGGAGTTTAGAAGAATCAGAGGTGATATTATTGAAGCATATAAGATCCTGAAGGGACTTGACAGGGTGAACACTGAGAACATGTTTTCCCTTATGGGAGAGATTAGAATTAGGGGACACAGTTTAAAAATAAGAGCTCTCTCATTTAAGATGGAGATGAGGAGAACTTCTTTCTCTCAAATGGTCATTAGTCTGTGGAATTCTCTTCCCCAGAGAGCAGTGGAGGCTGGGTCTTTGAATATTTTTAAAGCTGAGTTAGATAGATTCTTGTTTGACAAGGGAGGCAAAGATTATAGGGGTATACAGGAAAGTAGAGCTGAGGCCACAATCAGATCAGCCATGATCTTATCAAATGACAGAGGAGGCTCGAGGGGCTGAATGGCCTACTCCTTCCCTAAAATCATATGTTCATATGAGTCAAAGGTTGTGAGGGCAGTCAGGAAAGTGGAATACTTTTAGTCTGAACCTGAACTAACGACTCTTTGAAGGTCTCCTATTAGTCATTTGTTGTTTTGCCTGCTACGCCTATTCTGCCATTCAGTTGGAAATTCTAGTAATGACCAACCAAGAATTGTCACCAACTGACAGTGAGGAGAATGAATAGGAAATGTTTTAGCCAGGTTGACTGTGTCACATGAGTCTGTGGCACTAGGAAAGGACAGGGAAACTTGTTAAATACTTGGCCTGCTCACACGGTTGAAGTCACCACATGAAACATGTTATTTTAGGCTGGAATTCAGAAGTTTTAACCAACCATAAAGATAATTTGTCTCGATGTAGGAAGCTTGATAAAACAAATGACCTCATTGGCATTATTACTTTCTGGAACAAAATGTGCAGTGATTATATCACAAGCATTAAGTTTTCAATGTGGTTTTCTTTGTACATTAGTAACATGGTAGGAATTGTTTTTTGCCATAATCACCACTACCAACAAACCAATGGATGTTAAACCGATATAAGGGTCCCATAATATTCTAGACTGTTATAAAGAAAAAGGATAAAGACGTATGCATCCAGAAATGACTTCTGGTTGTATAAACTTACTGAACTCTAGCTTGCATTATGTTGCATTTGATGAGGTATTTAACATTTGCTATAAAATATATATTGCCTCTCATATGGCCTGGTAGCCTAAAGTCAATCATTCATCATTTGATAAACATTCGATCATTAAAGCTTCAGCTCGGACATCATCCCGAATTAACTGCACAGTAAGTAATGACGCTGATGATGTTTGCCAGGACGGCTACATCCAATGCAAAATAAAGCCATCCTATCAATTGAGATGAATATGTGGGAGCAATTGCAGCCAAAAGTTATAAACAGCTTTTATTTCGTTCTTAACAGTTTATGATGCCATCAGAACGTTATTATATTGTTTCTGGCACTCAGATACGTATTCTTCATGTAACAAAGCTGAACCTTCTCATTCCATGATACCTGTTCATGGCTGTGGTCTATATATCTCGGTTTTCGAAGCTGCAAAGCAGAAGTTATTAAAATTTCAGGTGAGCTGATTCAAGCTGAGTCAACAAGTGGCCTCCGTGCTTTAGGAAAAGGGACTGTGTTTACATTTTAGTCCAAAAAACAATAGAAGGTGTCTGAAATAACAAGGCGGGTGTAAGATGAGATAATGATAATGTTCAAAACGAGGTTAATGGACTGTAATAGATTTCGAGTCTAGAAAGTATCCAAGACATTAATGCTTTGAAATAGTGGTTCCTTAAAGTGGAGCCTTTCTTTCTGTTTGGGGTAAGGACCGTCTGCCGTCTGCTCTCCCGTCGGATCACCATCCATTCTCTTTGATGATTTCCACGGAACTAGATTAGCGGCTCTCCAAAATTATTACAATAAGGTAACAATTGCATGAAATATATGAAGCTTTCATAAAATTGCACGGAAGCGATTTTTTAAAAAGAAATGCAAACGTGGAGTGCAAACTGACCGTCAACAATTCCGGGTTAGCTTTTAATAAGTCGGCTTCTGCAGATTGCCATGTAACCGGGTACACCGAACAGGAAATCTACCTAGGGATAAAAACAAAAACTACTGCGGATGCTGGAAATCCAAAACAAAAACAGAATTACCTGGAAAAACTCAGCAGGTCTGGCAGCATCGGCGGAGAAGAAAAGAGTTGACGTTTCGAGTCCTCATGACCCTTCGGCAGAACTGCTTAAAATCTTATATTTCACCCCTCTCCTAACTTTACTCAGTTCTGCTGAAGGGTCATGAGGACTCGAAACGTCAACTCTTTTCTTCTCCGCCGATGCTGCCAGACCTGCTGAGTTTTTCCAGGTAATTCTGTTTTTGTTTAGGAAATCTACCTATGCAGCTTTCCAAAACTTGCCTCACCTGCCCTAATCAAACTTACTCAGCCACTCTCCGAATTAGATCATATTTTCTCCCCCTCCCTCTCTCTTCTCTTTCTCTATCTCCTATACACACGCGTTTATCATTACGGCAAATGCTTGCCCTCAAAGATTGCAGTGGTTTATTTTGTGCTGGTGTGTGATCACGATTAAGTAATATCACTAAGGAAACATTGCAACTACAGTTTAGGAGACAGGTGCGAATCTTGTTAAACGGGTTTCAAAAATATGCATGTTTTTAATAATTGGGTCTATATCTGAAAAGTGAAAAAAATACAGGGTGTAGGACTCTTTCAAAGTGCCAGCACTGGCACGTTGGGCCGAATAGCCCCCTTCTGTGCTATATGGTGCTATGAATTCACTTTACCATCTGTCCAGTTATAATCGATCTGAAGTAATCCAGTGATACATTTTAAATAATCGGGCACATGAAAGCCTAGCAAAAAGGGTGCGTTTTATTTTCTTTCATACTGCATCAATGAAATAGACTTGTTAAAAAAAGTTTCCATCTGAGCAGCCTACGAATTTGTGTTATTAATAAAGATTGTAGATTGTCAAAAATCATCTTTCATTATAGCTGAAGACTTTGTTTTAGTGTGGACAGACTCGTTTCATGTGTGCCTCCTTTTGATTCCTGAGCCATCTATAGCAACTTCATTTTAAGAAATGCAGGCTTGTATTGCATTTCAGCATCGCGCCTTCACAATCCCTCCGCCACATGCATTGTTTCTTTTTATCAAAATATAGTTAGGATTAATAACATACACAGCTAACATCTTGAACATGTCATAACCCCAAGGAAATAAAACTAAAGGTCTTTGGTTTGAATTGTACGCTAATACTACGTGCAATTACATGGAAAAATTAAGGCTTGTGATCAAACCATACCAAAATGTAACATGACCAGTACCTAAAACCTTTCTTTAAATGTTTGCTTTGATTTTTAATCGGTGAGAGATTTTAAAACAAAGCATACTGATCATATTGACCAAATAAATAAATAATTGAATTGGATACAGCATATTACCAAAGTAAATATTTTAAAAAGTCATTTTAAAACCAACTGTATGACTATTTGGATAACCTGAATTGTATTAAGGGCTTTCTTGTAAAATTAGTGGTTTAAATGTTTAGAAAGCGAACCCACCCATTCAGTGTATTTTAGTTTTTAGATTTTAACATTTTAACTTTACTGACGTGGGTTAATTCATGGCAATATTATATACATTAAAATGCAACATCTCACCAATAATACGCCGTCAAACGGTTTTGGAAGGGTCGGTGTTATTCTGATGGTTTTAAATATGAATTTATCGTACGCCACCTTGCATAACAAATGCATTGAGGGACATTATGGGAAAATGGCGAATTGCTATTTAATGGATTTGTGAATTTGCTTTGAAATAGTTTTTTTGGATGTTGTGCGATATGTAACCGATACTGTTCCGGGGTCTCGCCCAGGAGTTACTTTATAGATCGGGCGTAGTGGTCAAATTTCGTATTTCTTCGGTTTCGCATTGCTGCCGATGGGTCACAGTAAAAGGGAAAGATCAGACACTTAGCAAATCAACTATTTCCGGTACGCTTGAGACTAAAACTTAAACGGTAGCCGGAAAACATGCACACTTCTGGTGATCTGTATTAGAAAATGAATTTAGCTTTTCGCAGTTTGTGCGTTTCTTTTTGTTGCTGTGTTTTGAAAATGTAACAAAATCGATAATAAAAAATCAACAACTTGTGTGAACTAACTTTCCCTCTATGTGTCCTTTCCCATCTTTTCAATAAGGCGCAAGGGTAACACGGTTCTCACTGAGTTTTGAACCCGGTTGTAGGCTACAGCCGGCGCGTCACACACGCGGGAGAAATAGCCGACAAGTCAGAAGTTTTTTTTTTGCAAAAAGCTTTTGACTGCTCTTGAAACTTAATTCATTTAAACTAACGGGAATGCTAGTTAAAGACTTCCAGTGTAACACGCCGGTCTTTACTTCGAGTTGTATTTAATGCAGTCGTGTTAACTGGAGAATCTAAACGCTTCTCAAAGCGCATTTCCCCTCCCGCGGTCCATGTTATTAATGACCGGCAGAACTGTTTCATCGACCCTCATGATCACCGTGGAAATTACCGCATTAAAATCCTGCAGTAAACGTGTCGACAGCTGTAGTGGTTAGGGGTGATATTGAAAGGGTTTACGATCGTTCCTAATCCTTTGCTGTTGTTGGGAGACACGCGTGACGATTTCTGTTTAACTCGTTTCTTCTCAGGTCGGTGGGCGGGATAAACAAACGCTCAGGATATAAAAGTCAATGCTGTCGCAACTCTAATTTAACCATAACTGGGTTATCAACTTAATACTTTGAAGCAAAATGTGAACTTGTACTTGCAGCGATCCATCTATCCAACCTTTTATTTATCATCCCCTCGTTTGATAACAGAATACAACATAACGTCGTTGTGTTTAAATTGGCCTCTCCCCATTAAAAATGCTAAAAGTAACATGAAAACTGGGTTAAAGCGACACTCTAGATAGAAGAGGACTGGTGGAAGAACAAAGCACGTTAATAGAAAATCACGTTTGTTGAGTCAGACAAATTCCATTGTTCAATGTTATCCCCTTAAACATGTGAAAACTTACAATATTACCACATCCGTCGATCCAATCTGCTGAGGGTTAATTTAGATAAATTAGTGCACAGGGTGGATTTTTTAAAATGCCTTACCTTCACTTCATTGTTTAAAGTTATTAACCGGCATTATACCGTTTAGAATGTGTTTTAATAGAACTCTAACTTACTGTTCATTTTTTTTTCACGGGATTTGCAGTAAAATTCAAATTTCGTGGCTTTACTGAGAATTTGTCGGCCTGTGAGATGATTCAATCACCTGCACAATGTTCAGAATAACACCCTGATCAAGTTGGGCACTTCATTCTTATTGCTTTATTTTCTCATTATGAAGTTCATTTACTGTCACAATCGAGATTAAACTCGTTTAAAATAAATTGGATTAATTGCCCAGGATTCCGGACACTCGAGATCTCGTGGCTGTAAATTAGCTAATGTCTGGCGTCTTGAAAATTTGTTTGATTAATAAAACGAACACACTCTTCGCACCTTTTTAGTCCTTGTCTGCGATTTAGATACAGAATATCCTTGTGGAATATATATTATTTGGAACCTTTGCAAAACATGTCTACTCTTGCATTTTCCATCAATTGTACGCTTGCATTTTTCACAGTGTACGCTATATTTTTCCATTAATTGCACGCTCATTTTTTTCCCTCTGGTTGCACATTTCTCCTTTTCAATTTACTCAAATTGTCCTATTAATATAGAGTTGGGAGAATTACTACTGCATTAAAGGGATTGGATAAGGGGTTTATGGCATAAACAGATTTACTGGCCACAACACCAACTTTTTCTTTTTAAAAATAAATCCGCTGTTCCATTTTAATATCCCATGTTTAATAAACCTCTTGACCAATCAAAGCTCAATTCAAAAGCCATGTTGCCCCTTAAGAAAATATAGTTTTGAACGCAATGTA
Source organism: Cetorhinus maximus (assembly GCF_964194155.1). Classification (NCBI taxonomy): domain Eukaryota; kingdom Metazoa; phylum Chordata; class Chondrichthyes; order Lamniformes; family Cetorhinidae; genus Cetorhinus; species Cetorhinus maximus. The sequence continues at coordinate 99,626,878 of NC_135885.1, forward strand.
TTCAAGACGCCGATCTCTTAATGGAATCATTTCAATATTGTATGCAGAAATAACTTCAAAGTCTGAATTTCAGTTTTTCCCCATGACGATTAGTTTCCACGAATTTCAGAGGTTGTAATATTAAATTGTCCGAATGACTTTAAAATACCCAAAGAAGCTAATTGTGCCGGTCAAGACAATCTTTATAATATTTTAATGATAGGTATGATCACGAAAAGAAAAATTTACCGTGACAGTTCGCCGCGAGAATGCCTCAGAAGTTGGATGGCAATACATCGCTGGGTGTCCTCGAGAAAATTGCACATTTAATCTCTAGTGGGCGCTGTCGATCCATGAAAAAGACCAAAGTCAGTCGGATCCTGGTTGGCGCCTTGCATATCATACCTTTACATCATTGCATTTAATGCCCAACCCAGAACGAAATATATCAGTGCCTTTAACCAGCCGTGTAATTCTTTAAACAGAACACAAATGCACGGAATTGAAGCAAATCAATGGTTGTTACATAATTGTTTACTCCCGGGGTTAGGCACCCAGTTATTTATCTCCAGAGTGAATGTTTCTGAAGATTTTCTCCCCCCCCCCCCCCCTAGTTTTGTGTAAATATGTCTCTCTAGCCGTTGTTCTCTGTTCCCCATCCCCAATGCACTGCCACAGAATTGGCCAGTCAGAGGACATTTGTCAGGGAAACACGTTGAACTTTATGGCAAAGTGGAAACTTTATCAGTTTATTGAAGTGATGCTGAGTGCTTCGGATTGCGGACAACCCCTCACCACCACCCCCTCCCCCCCTTTTCCCCTAACCGCGCCACCCCCTCCATCTCCCCATCAACACCTTAATTAAATGATAACGAGATTTGTGCTAAACCGCAATCTTTCCAATTAACAAGTGCAAATGAAATAGTGTGAGGATTTATGTAGAAACGCTGCAGCAATGTGTACTTGCTCTGTTTTATTTGGTTACCTGTGCTGTTAGGCTGGCTGCTAACTCAGATCAGCCTTCATCCGATGGAACAATAACAATGGAGAAGGGAAGGCGTTGATTGACGGCTCCAGGGGCCAATAGGAGCGTGGCTGTGCCTGACAGTCAGGAAGAGCGGCGGCTGCAGGTGGCTGGCTCAGCCAATGAGCGGGTGTGTGGGCTCTCTCCCAGTCGGTTGTTGGGTGGTATATAACCTTCTTGCAAGGAGCTGGCTCATCACGTCCTGGATCGTGAAAGTGGCCAAGTGGAACGCTGAGCGAGACAGAAATATCCAACACGCACACACATACAACACAGACAGAGCGCGCTTGCATACACATCGCTCCACACTTCTGTTAACAACCCACCGGACAGACTTGGACATATTTCGCGAACAACAAAGATTAATTAGCGAGGAGAGAAAGATTTGCCACTGAGATTTTTTTTTGCCTCATTCTGCCGCTGCATTGCAAGCAAGTGTCTAGGTACAAAAAACAAGAGTTGCAGCGATTTAAAGTAACACGGGGGCGGGAATGAGGAAGGCGATCGGCCGAGTGTGAGACCGAGTGCCCCGCTTTGCGGACAACTCTACTGGATCGGCAGCAACTGGAAGCGGAGAGTCCATTTCAAGTTTCGGCGGAGCAGTCTCGGATCAGAAGTGTGCTTTTGGTAAAAGGATACCGCTCAGACATTTGAGAAGGGACCCACCCAGGACGAGGATAGCCGAAAATATATATTTCGACCTATATTGGACAAAGTGATCGGTGATGATGGCGATAAGGAACTCGCTTTGGAAATACTATTTGGGAGTTTTGTTCGTTTTATGCAGGGTGGCTATATCAAACTGTGAAATTTTGGCACCTATATATTGGAATTCCTCAAACCCCAAGTAAGTGAAACAACTGATGAGCTTGGTCAAGCTCAACACTTGCAGCTTTGGTATTTTATTTCTTGTGATTATAGATACACAGGCAACACAGTACAAGGTGGAATTAACTGTTAAGCGCAGCACCTAATCCCAGTGTTACTGTAAGCACAAAGGTGTGATCATTGACACACTCGTGCAATACATTGTCTTTATGGTGGTCCTGCGATAGCTGTGGGGAGGGCGGTTGGATGTTTATATCGAAGCCAGCCCGCGATCAGCGGGGACTCAGTTGTGAATTGTTGACCGCCGGTCTCAATGTGAGACGCAGGTTGTTTAAATCTGACTGGTATATTGAAGGGGATTTGTTTTTTTTTAATTGTGAGGGCAGAGGGTTTTCACGAGCGGTGGGAAATTAACACAACCCGGCGTCTCAGTCTCTCTGGTGACCTCGACTGGGAGAACAGGAATAGGGAAGTGGCGAGGTCGGAGCAGAAGAGGCTCGGGTCGCAATAGGAACCACGTAGAGCTTGTTTTACGGGGTGGGGGGAATCCTCAATAGACGCGCATCTTTAGCCCCGGCGCGATATAAGCTGTAGTCAGATAGAGAAGGTGGCTTGTGGCGTTAGGAGAAGATTGTGCTAATGTTCGGGGTGGTAAAGCGATTCTACCTGTCAATGTGCTGGATGAGACTCTGCAGCCAACAATAAACCTGCATTAGAGGCTTTGCCGAAGTTTTTTTTACTGCAAGGCGATTCTCTGCAGGAAACCTAAGCTTTATTTCCTGAATTATCCCAATGCCCAAGTTAAAGTTGGTATAGAAAATGGCACCGGGGGGGGTGGGGATGTGGAGGCACACGCGCTATGAAATGAAAACACTGAATTTGAAGTCAACATAAAGTAACCAACAACCCCCTCCCTCCTACCCGCCCAAACACCTCCTTTGTCCTGCTTCGAAAATTATAGGAACTAAAATTGCTCCGAATGCAACTGGTGCAAGTGGTAAAAAGAAAAAAAAAAGCCAAAAATGTAAAGCAGAACTATAAATTCCCAGACCTGTCCCGCTGTCAGGCCACGCCACTTTCCCCCTCACACCGAATGGCCCCCTCAGTTTTTTTTTGTTCGCAGTCTATCTTTTTAACGTATATAGGAAAAGCAAACAGTTAAAACCGTGTTGGCCCGTGAAGTGTTTTGTCTATGAATCAGCTTCTTATCGGAGCTGTGTTAAACCTTTCGGTTGGAACTCACTGAGCAAATGTTTGTTTAAAGTGTTAAAGTAAATGGAGTGTCCCAGCTACCAAAAACAGGTCAAGATAAGAAAACTTGATGACAAATCTAAATATGCCCAGTTTTGGCCCCCTTTTCAAACAAGACTCAGACCCTTGGCATCTCGTCTCTTAAGCAATTTGTTACCGTCAGCTTTACCCCTTCAGCATTGGAAGTTAGCAGGGAATTTTCCGAGGTGATTTCGGTCGGATTATCAATAATTCCGCCTTTTTTTACGTGCCTGAACTATTTTTGATCGTATATTTTAGCAGCCCGATTTTTAAAGCATTTGCAACTTGTTTTGCAGTTAGCAACAGATCCCCATAAAGTGGGCAAAATATTCAAATGGCGGGATGTCCAAATTGCCTGTGGAAGTCCGAAATATAACTTTTTTGCTTCCGAACTCTCTCTTTGTCAAGTGCAGACTCGAGGTTATTGTATATGGGTTTTTTTTTAAGAATGTAACAAGCACATCAAACTGTGAGTTAATGCGGGAGGAGGTGCTGCGGGATAAAGCTGCTTGTTCCTCCAAACCAGGGATCGATGGAGTGTTATCGAACCTAACCAGGTTTGGATTAGATTTAGGCACCGAATAAAAAACTGTAAAATTGATTGAGAAATCACATTACAGCCTCGCCATTTATCTTCAGCCAAGTGACACTTTCGTTCAATAAAAAAGTTGCGTCAATTTTCTTCTCGCGCACTGGGAAAGCAGAGAGAAAAAGTCGTGAAACTTGCTTTTAACGCGCCATATGTTCCAAACAAAAAGCTAATGAAAATGCCAAGGGCGGTTCTGCTCCCTGGCCCCACACTTTACAGAAAGTGATCTCATCGTACTTTAGGAGTGGGGTCGGCAGGTGCGAACTTTTTTTGCTCGGTTTAGGTGGGAGAAAACGGTCAATGTTAAATTTTAAGAACATATTGCTAACGGGCTAACTAAAAGTGTCCGAGCTATCGCCAGTGGAGAGTCGATTTCAGAATGAAGAAAAACATTTCTCACTCTTCCTAACCGCTCTTTTGACACCTTCAGCTACTTCCACGGCCGTGTACTGGCGTCTTACTTCAACAAACTCCGAGTGGGGTTGTTCAAGTAACCCCGCCAGCGGCCACTAGAAGGAAGAAAGTAGCGGGGAGATTTTAATGAATCCCTCTCCAGTTGCCTCCAAGCGAGCACCGTCATATTCTCCGCTGCTCACTAAGAGACAGCAGCAACAGGTAATAACTACACTGGATAGTTAAAGAAACATTGGACAGATACATTATCACCAAATAGAGACAAATTAACTTCTGCTGCAGAAAATGCTTGAATCAGCGGAGCATTGCACAAGTACCCAGTTGTTCGGCTCCGGGGCATCCTGTGCGAAATGAAATATTTTGTAACAGCGTGTCCTTGGACCAGTTTAGATCTTAAAATGATAATCGTCATCTCAATGAGCGAGTCGTGCAAACCTAACAGATCAAATGGCGTTTGCGGTAAACCTGAGAAAATTTTCCAATTCCCTATTCTTGAAAGTTCCTTTAACCCAGGAATTTTGTGAATGACGAGTGATCAAGTCTTGCATTGCGTTCGCGACATTCAAAGCTTAGCTTGCATTGATCTTTTGCAGTTAAAATTTTAATTTGGTCTTTGGCCCTTAAGCGTGTCTGATCACTTGTCCATTTAAACAAGTTATAATGTTTAATATATCCTTCAACTTAGTTATACAACGATATTCATGTATCGCTGGCGCTGTCCCCGTCGATATATAAAACAAAAAACACACATGCTAAACGTCAAGTTAAGTCAAGCTAAACTGTCATCTAGTTTTAACATTTTAACCAAAAAAAATCAGAATATTACCAAATTAGAAACTCTGGTATTAGTTTTTTTTAAATTGAAAGACTCCTAATGAAAAATGAAAGGAAATTTCAGTCAGACGATAGAGGTTTGTTTCTGAAGTGCCGCTTTTTAGTTCATTCCGGGTGAGAGATGCAGATCTTTCCAAATATTACAATCCTACAGAGGTCACTCTTCAGATGTTTAAAGAGCCAACACTTCCACCAAAATCTCAGCCTGTAGCTGTCTGTAGCCATTTTTAAACTTATGGGTATTTGTCTTTTCTCAGTTTCTGGAAATCACATTTCCCACAAGTTAGACTGGGGCTGGGTGTGGGTGGTGGTTTGGGATGGGGTGGGTGATAGGAGACTAAACAATCTATTCACTAATCGATGCCAGATTGTGCAAAGCATCCTGAGACAATTTTGCAATCTGAATCGAGTGTTCCCATCAGAATAATTGAACTATTGCACCTGATGATACGTCACCAATATTCTTGTATTCGGGTGTAAGACTTTGAGTGGTCTATTGCATAATCATTATGAACCAGCTACCTTAATATATACAGGCGACAGAGTTGCCACCCCTTTAGGATTTCCGTTGAATCTCCAGGATTTAATGACTAATCTCCATGGACACCACTGTGAGCAACCCAGGAGAAAAAAAATCATAGAATCATTAAAAAGGGTTTTTTTTTTCTTTCAGCGCTTTTGTTTGTTACTTAATAAATATTGTAGGTGGCAGCAAAGGCTGTTTGACTAAATGGGGCAGTTGGAGGTAAAAAGTGATGTACTGAAACCTGCAGCATTATATTCAACCAGAGTTGGCAAATCTAAGGAGACTCAAACTTTGCTTTGAAGTTATTGTATTTTCACTATGTTGTGCATCTGTTTACAAGGGCCTGCTTCAAGGTGGCCCTTAAACTGCCTGACAAGGGCAGGCTTGTCAGATCTGTGCAGTCTGCTTTGCAGTGCGTCAGAAAGTATCTTCATGCATTGCAGGGAACTGATCATTTTCTACAGCTCATTGGTTTAATGCAATAAAATCTCACAAGAAAGTGTCCATGTAGTATGTTGAGATTAATGAGCATCCTGTTCATAAATATATTGGTTCAAAAGGAGCATTTGCACAAGTATAGATTCATTGCTTGTTTGCTTACAAGTGAGGAGAGAATAGAGCATTTTTGCTAGCTTGATGTAATGTCACTCAAATGATTCTGCTGTATTTACAGGAAGCATGGATCAATTATAGTTAAATTCAGTAGTGCATGTAACTTATATGATCCCTTTTCCCTACACTCGAATGTTACCTTTGTAACTCTCTTGGAACTCAGAGATGGAAAGATAATTCAATCAATGACATAATCAGGTGACTTATTCCACAAATAGTGAGATAATGTACATAAATTTAATTTTAACAAACAAACTTCTCCCCTTCCAAAAAAACTGTTGTGAAATGGGTTTTAATTTTACTCAAGGGTTTACAACAATTATTTATCACTATGTCCCAACATTATATTACTTTGCTTTAGTCCCATCTCATCATTAACTTAATTGCCTTATCACAGTAGCAAGGGTGCAGTTTTCTGCATATTCATGAGTACTGGTGGTCAATACCAGTTAGAATAGAGAGAACTTTCCAGTGTTGGTGGTTTGCATCACGGGGTGTACTTCCACAGAAGTCTTGTGCACATTTACCACCCTCCAGTTACTGTTTGCTCATTTTCACAACTTGCTGTTGCTTTAAAACCTCAGAAAATGGGCAGAAACTCCTTAAAAGTTGCAATTGTTTGACAATTAACATTTTCCAGATACACAAACGTGCAAAAAAGTTAATTTTCAAATATGTATACATAAGACAATTATTTGGTGAGGTTTTGCTGCTTATATAGAAACATAGGAAGATCTAAATTTTTCATTCACCTTTTCATTGCTGCTTAATAGCAGGTGATTTGATCAATAGGCCAGCTAGTTATTGTATTCACCTATGTTTATAATATACTGAAACGGACCATATTATTGTATTGATTATAGAACCAGGCAAATTGCAGTGCACATGGAGGTGTCTCGACCCATTGTGCCTGTGCTAGAGTTCAACTGGAACCATCTATTTTAATCTAATTTCCCTTGTCTTTTCCTCATATCCTTTTAGTTGTCAAGTTCTTGTCCATTTCCCTTATAAATAATATTGGAAAATGTATTTCAATAATTACTCACGCTAAAGCATTCCTTATTCTTACAATCTTAAAAAAAAATTGTTGCTTACCCTTCTTGTTTCTTCAGTGATATTCTTGAGTTTCTTCTTCCTGGTTATCCATCGGGCAATTAGTGGAATGAATCTTCCATTACTCGCCTCTTTCTAAAACCCTTTATAATTCTGAAAGCCTCTATTAGATCCTTCTTTTAATCTTCTCTGTGGCAAAAAGCCCCAATTTTTTATATTGATAACCTCTTATTCCTGATATAATTCCTTGCTGTACCTTTTCTGTGGTACTAATATATTTCCTGTGATGGGGGATTGACTAAGAAGGATGCTGCTGTTATTATCACAAATCATTCTTTCGTACTTCCCTTTTGATGGAAGTTTTTCCTGACAAAAATATATTTCTATTAAAGTTTTACAGGCCACCAGGTGGTAGATTAATAAAGAAAACTTTGACAAAACCAATCCATTCTGACCAAATATTAGGACATGGCGAACTATAACTATTCATGATTTCAGAAAATAAAAATAAAATGTTAAATCATTAGCATCTTTAGGAATTATAGGTGCTTTTAAGGGGAGACTTTTGAGAGGGGCTGTACAGACATTACTGGGATTGCTTTTGAATGTGCCTTGATTGCCTAAGTAAAATACGTTATTTTCCTAATTCCTGTCGTGAATAGTGTACTTAGAGGATGCTGTGCAGTTTGTTGAGCAAGGTTGTTGTTTGCTCTGTGAATCTCAGTGCCACAATTGTGTTTTCTGTCTGAAGGAAATTCAAAGAGACGAGAGTAAAATATAATTTCTACCAATTGCCTGTGCACATCACAATTTACCTCAGCCTGTCTGTTTAGTTCAAATCATCAAAGGTAGAGGCAACACCCTTGATATTTCTTGATAAAAGCAGATTCTGGGCAGGATCCAGGTTTACATCATAATAATCCTAACCACAAAGAAAAAAGACTAGTCATTATTTTAGACATAATATCCCAGCCATTAGTCTCCATGGAGGTTGGGGACAGTGAGTAGGCTGTAGCAGTTCATGGCACACAGAGCATGAGAAATGCAAATGCCGATACTGGTACTGAGCAGAAAGACTGTGCTTTATGCTCACATACCCAAAATGGCCAGGCAATGGATTTAACTTCATTAAAAAGCATGTCACTTTTCAGAGAAAAGACAGCTCAGATGACAAGTTATTCCATTTGCATTTTGAAAACCTATCAGCATCTGCATTATTGAGGCCTTCGAAATTCACAGGCATAATTTAAACAAGAGTGTGCTGTGCACTGATGTGGCTATTTGATGGCAGAATGAATTACTGAGATTTGATTTTAGTTCAATGAACATATTCTCAGTTCATGGCCAACTACCTTAAATAGACCAAATAATTCATTCCTGGCAACTGTGTTTACTGTTAATGCAGGAAGACAGTTTTCATACTATGCAGTAGAATGTTTGTTAATATTATTGCATTGTCAGGCACCTTTGGTGACTGGTTCAGTAGGTAAATGCAACACACAGTATGATATAAAAATTAAGTGATTTGACTTGGGGTAGCATTGGGAGTGCGATAGTTAGTTTCTGTGTTCCTGAGTTAGGGGTGATAAAGAGCCAGGGTCCCACAGATGTCCCCTGGCTCTTTTGAAAAAGTGTGAGAGGAGCAAAAGTCAGATTGTCCAGAATTCCACTTGAGAAAAGGTTACTTCAGTATGTCACCAATTTTAATGGTCACATCTCATCCATACTGATTGATAGGCAGCCTCTTTTCTGTAGGTTGAGATATGTAAACTCACTTTTGTAAATATTATGAAGTTTTCCGGTTTTTTTTTAAACTGTTTAAAAAAAATACAGGTGGGTTAGGATCTTTAGAGCTAAACATTATTTTAAAATCAATTGCACACTTGTTTCTTGCTACTTGAGAAAGATCCTCCCTTTGTAATCTTAATTAAATATAAGTTCCAATTCCCAAATTCTAATGATTTCTGCAACCAATCTTTTCTCTCAATAAAGCAACATATCTAAGTTCAGTTAATAAAGTTCAAGGACATCATCACATTGACATAACCAGATTTCAAGGACAGAAACTACCTCATGCATTGTGACAACTGAAAACATAAATTATATGAGCCTGGGAATGATCTTGGGTAAAATTATCATACAGGTGCTTAACATGGGCTTGTAACAAATTAATCTCTATACAACATTAAGGGAGACATTACATTGCATAAAATAAGCAGGTTAATGCTGTAAAATAGGACTTTGATATGAATGTGCTACACATTCATATAGCAATATCTTATGAGAGAATTTGTAGGCTCATTGGGGAAATCTCTGTTACTTAGCTCCAAGGATTATTCTTGTGTCAGAACAGTTTTACATTAAATAGGACTGATGAGTCCTTCCAAACTGATCATTGAGTGTTACAAACTGATCGGAATGTATTAAATATTTCTTCATTTGTAGGTAAGCATTTTGAGTAGGCCGCAGAACTTGCATTTATATCAGGGCTTATCTTTTTCCTTTCCTAAATACTAAAACAGGAGGAACTAGCTCTCATATGATATAATAAGTACAAATGCCTTATGTGTGTACTTTTGCAACATTCTGTTAAACAAATGGTATATACTCAATGGATTAATTGAACCCTTAGAAGATCCTTATTTTCTTTTAATTGGTTTAATTCCAGCAGGAACCACCATTAACCAGGATATGGCTCATGCAAAATGATGGTTCATTTTTGACTCTCCGTCTGCTGTTACAATAAGATGGGCGTGTGATTAGACATAAAACAGTACATAATTGTCTTGATGCCTTTACTGCTCACAAATTGATTGACACATCTCCAATTCTGCACAGATATGTACCTGCTTTTTAAAAGTGCTGCTGTGCTTCTTACAACCAGTCTGATGTGTTATTGTCAAGAGAATTTTAAGCTGCTGCACCCTGATGAACAAACCAATAATTTGATAAAAATAAATTGCTACAAAGTGCTGTGCATGGAAATCAGCAGGAAATGTGAAAAGAAGTCATAAATACCAATTAAAGGAGTATGACAAAACAAATCTGTACTTGCTAACAGCAGGCTCATTGTTATCGTATTTGCCCCATGTTCTTGCCTATAAAATTGCATGGGAATGCAGAAGGTTCAGCTGCCTTAAAGCAAAACAAAATCAAGAGAAGCTTGTCTCCAAACTTTACACCCCCACCTTCATGCTTAACCCCTGAGGAATTTTAATTTTGGCAAATATGCAAACCTATTTCTCAATCCTACCTACCTCCAGATGAATCGTGGGAAAGGCAGTGCACCAGATTGCTTATTGTGCTGTAAGTCAGATCTCTATATATTAAGGGGTGAAAATATGTCCATTTGCAAAGTTTGACAGTTGATCTATCATCAGAAAGAAAACCTGTTTGTCTGCTTTTATCTTGAGGGGTTTAAATATAATTTATGTACCAAACTGTTGATTAAAATTATGTAATAAAGGAACGCAGACATGATATTTATGCGGGTGTAGATCATATAATTTCTTTCGTTTACAAATGAGGAAAGTAACAGAAGTAAATGCAACTTCTGTGGCTTCAAGGCAGAAGTTAGGCCAGACAAAAACAATCATTTGATGTTGGATAATTTTGTGGATAAGTAGAAAATGTTAGAGAAACTCTTGAGTAATGACAATAAAGTTCGGGCTTTTCCTCATAAATTGGACTGTCGTGATGTATGTTTATATCACATATCTTCTGTTGAAGTTTTACATCTCAAAGCTAGATGTTTATGTGGAAAACCTGCAAAGTGAAGAGTTGACAAACAGGTTTCCCTAACTGCTGAGAGTAAAACAGTAATAATCTCACTATGGATGTCTTTTCTTCCCCAGTATGCTTATAGACCTAAGCTACAATAAGACAATTCATTGCAGTACATTTTACTGTAATTTAACTGGAGTTGAGAATTTTTTTATACATTTACCAAAAGGAATACTGCATCCTGTTCTCCTAATACAAAAGCAAAATACTGTGGATGTTGGAAATTTGAAATAAAAGCAGAAAAGGTTGAAAATACTCAGCAAGCCACGCAGCATCTGTGGGGAGAGGAACAAAGTTAGTTCCAAGTTGATGATCTTTCATCCACTCGTCCAATTTTTCCATATTGATATGCATAGCTTTAGATATAGATTTGACTATTTTGACATATTAGTGTTTGTTTGCTGATGTATCTATGTGTTTTCTTCAGAGACTTTTTTCTCAAATGTGGAATCGAAAATTAGGAGAAAGCCAATACACAATCATCTTCTATTTAAAAGGAAATCAACCCTCAAGTAATTGACAATGAAAGGATTACACTGCAGATTGGAGCAGTAATGTAAATCAAAGGACAGAATAGAAAGAGCCGGATCTAGTACGATTGAAATAAACAGTCACAAAGACATCAGCTGTAGTAATCTGATCGTTTCTAAAGCAAACTACCAGTCCATTCCTTTCTGATAAATAATACAGCAAATGCACCCATTTTATATACAAAATATAAGCGGGAACCAGGGGTTGCCAAGGCAACATATAGATTTTGTTCATGTCCAAACTGACACATCTATCATTGTAATTTGAAAAGGAAAGGAGAGAAGCAGTGTTTAGAGCTGTTGAGCATTTTATTCTATAAGAGAAGGCTGGGATTAGGATATATAAAAGGCCTGTTTTTTGGCTTGGGTTGGAGGATGGTAAAGAAAAGCTGCTCAGTTCTTGTTCATTCATTGTGTGTAATATGAAAAAGGTAGATTTAATTTGCTGCTTTATTGAAGTCCTGTATGCCTAAAGCTCCAGATTGTACCATGGGTTGGTTAGGTTTTTTTTAACTCCTGGCCCAGCAGCAGCTATTCGGTCGGATTAAGCTTGCTTTGAGATTGTTTCTTTCATCTATTTGTGCCACAGACAGGAACATGCTGAGTAGCAACAGAACGCAGGAGGATTGGTGGGGCTGAGGTTATCTGAAAGGAAAACAGAGCGCTTTTGATGCAGCCATCTTTCAGGCACAGGCTTTGGTCTCACACTCCATGAGAGAGGCAAAGATAAACATACCACATTGTTCTTGCAGTGCTCTGTTAACTATGTTTCTGAGTGCTGCTTCTTACCCAGCAGAACTGGTCTGATCTTCAGTATCCAAGCCAGCCATTTCCCACCATGATCCCAATAATATCAAGCTGGTCTTCTCTCAGTCTCAGGAAATGGGGAGGAAGACTAAATGAAGTATCAAATGTCAAATGCAGAATCTCCCATAAAAAGCCATTTAAATTCTGTACAGAGGAGATTGTGGAAATGGGGGAATACTAGAAATTCCTGCCTAAGCAAGATGGTTCTTTGTCTTTTTTTGCTTTTCAAAAGCCTGTTGTATTTGTAAAAGTGTTCAATTTTGTCCCTGTGCTGAATCCTAAAGAGATTTTGGCTCTAGAGGGCAAATGCAACCGAGCTTTGCGAGTATCTGTTCCACCAGGTAAAGCAAGTAACAACTATTTTATTGGCTGTTAATTAGCATTTCAGCAGAACAAATGCATTCTGTGCTGCTTGGAAGGAAGTTTTCAGATTTGAGCTTCTAAATGATGATAAAAGTGATTTGCTCAAAGAAGATGAATTTTTACAATCAGATTTGAAATAGTTTCTGTTAGTAAAAGTGTTAATGAGATTCTGGTGAGGTGTTAAGGTTTCAGTGACATTTTACACATGCAAGAAAAGGTCAAGAAAAATTGGGCAAATGTTCTCTTGCCAATAATCTTCCCAGTTGTCCCTGTTCTCTCCCTGTCACTTCTCTCCTCAAGACATTGACTCCTTCTGGAATACAGTGCTGATCACTCTCCAGTACCTCACTCAAATGGATATTGTTCATCTGCGAGCCTTGATAATGAATACGGGTGAGAAATTCAGCTAAATTTGATCTGTCCCGACCTATATTCCACACAGGCAGTTAATAGATCATGATTTGAAACTGGATGATTTCTTCCCACCTCTCTCTCGAATCTAGGGACAGTGAAACCAATTGCAACACCCTTAATTACACTCATCTGAGATCAACAAACTCAGCATAGATTGTGGATCAAAGCTAGGACTTTCTGTATGGTCCAGCTACTCGTTGAACAAACTCACGAAGAGAGCTTCAAATGATCTTAATTGAGTGCAAAACAATCCCAAGAAGTAATGTAATCTTAATTTCACTTTTGTAAACCACAAATGTGGATAGAGCAAGCTGCTTGGAATATTGTTATTCTGATTTGCCCTTAATGAGAAAGGAGCGAAACTGTAGTTCAAGATGAAAATGAAAACAAAGCTATTTGTGTAAACAGTTTGTGTGATTATGAGCTGAGAGGCCGAAGCTCTTCCATTGGGTCAATGTAATATAATAGAAGTAGAGATTCCTGAACACGGGTGGAATCTGGGGAGGAAATGCTAACAGAATATAGTGTGTATTTAGCACTTCTGATGATTCCTATCATTCCAAAATTCAAGCAATGAACCATGGCAAAAAGATAGCTGGAAAAACATGTTGTGCTTGTGAAACATGTTTTAGCAGAAATTGCCAAGTCTTCCTCTCCTGCACAGAAAAGTCAAAAAAATGAGTATTTCACTCTTGGATAAACTAAATATCTTCGACCTAAACAGCGAGCATAGATTTAACCAAAGATTTGCTGATGAATTAACTCATCAGAGGTGCAGGCAAATGCACAGTTATAGATTTAGTCTGTTAACTAGATATTAAATATTTCACATAATCTAGAGGAAGAGAGAAGTTTAAACAAAATAAATTTTTAAAAAAATGTTGATGAGCTAGTTAGCAAATTGCAGCTTGCAGGTGCAATGTTGGAGGCAACTTTTCCCAGTGTTCGATATAGAGACTTCTGAAGAGAGAGTGCAAATATTTAAAGGAGGTTTCCTTCCTGTATTGACTTGAAGCATACCATCCCTCTCCCTCTCCCCAGAAAATTGTGAATTTTGATTGGTGTATTTTCTAGCAGTTTAGAGCTCAAAGCAATTACATTTTCTCACAATTTTATAAACTATTATCTTCCTCAGTCTACAGGTATAGGTTAATTTGCACCATATATAATAATTTCATATGTCTCCAGTTGATGTGATGCATCAAGTGTGTTAGTGCGGTGGGTGGTGTGTAGTGATCAGTCTGTCACCCCTTGCTTTCAGCTGGCTAGCAGTATAACTTTTGCAGAAAGAGAACTAAGTGCATAATTCTCTCCCACCAGTACATAACCTCTTCATAAGCAAGCTGTATGTAGTGCCTCTCTGTAGCAACATACGTAAACTGGGTACCTTGCGAACCCAGGCTGAACTACAGGGGACTCAGCTGAGACCTGGCCCCCAGACGCTTGGCATTACAGGCCCACTGGCATGTGGTTATGCCATGGTGCCCATGAAACAGACCCCCCAACTATGGATAAATAGCCTCACTGTCTTGTGGGTGTCTCAGGAGAGTAGCAAGGTAAGGAAGTAAATCTTTGCGGAAAATCTGGAGTGGAGCCCATAGGCAGTAATCTGTCATCTATCAGGCAGCTTTCTGGCAACTCCTGCAGCAGAACTGGTACCATCCTTTCCTTTGGACAATACTACAATTCTAAGAGGGGCGCCTTGATGCATGGGCAACTCAGGGGCTCCGTACTATCTGCGCAGGACTGTGTCTTGGGGACGACGCTCCAGCTTCGTTCTTTTCCAAGCATGTTTGCCCTCTTGAGTCAGCGGTGACTCCATTGATTGGGTCACGTGAGCCAAATGGAAGACAGCTGCATCTGCAAAGACATGTTCTATGGCAAGCTTGCTATCAGCACGAAACCAATAGTCTGCCCACGCTTGTGATACAAGGATGTCTGCAAGCGTGACTTCAAGTGATCAGAGTCGAAGCATGGGAAGTCCTCACTGCTGGCTGGAGCGCCTGGGTCAAGCGGTCAGGAAGGACGTGGAAAAAGCAGGGGGCAAAAAGAATGACTAAATGGTGGAAAATAGAGCCCGCCAGAAGGGAAAAAAAATCAGTTGACCGCAGAATAAGTTATTCCACTGTGCCAGCTGTGGAAAGGATTGCCATTCACAAATTGGCCTCTACAGCCGCAACAGATGATGCTCAATACAGAAATGACATACACCATGGGCACAGTCCATCATCTTCCAAGATGGACAGGTGCCTAACTAACTATATAGAAATTTCAACCACTCACATCATTTAACATTGGTTATTTTTTTTTATATGTTTCTCAATGTGCTCTTCTCAAAACAACACACACGGTAATTGTCGAGTGACACATTAATTCCATCAGCTGCTTCTGAATTATATCTTCTACATCACTTATTCTCTTGATTACATTTATTCTGATGAGTCCCTGCTATAGCTAGGTTTCAAAGATGTAGCCAAAAACTTTGGCCTTTGAACACTGAATGTAATTTATTTAGTGTGTGAGATTGGGACCTTATTG
This sequence comes from Cetorhinus maximus, assembly GCF_964194155.1. Lineage (NCBI taxonomy): Eukaryota > Metazoa > Chordata > Chondrichthyes > Lamniformes > Cetorhinidae > Cetorhinus > Cetorhinus maximus. Next base: position 99,642,444 of record NC_135885.1, read on the forward strand.
CAAAAGATTTAACTAAATTTAATATACACAGTAACATAACATAAGAAATAAGAGCAGGAGTAGGCCAATCCGCCCTTTACGCCTGCTCTACCATTCAATGCAATCATGGCTGATCTTCTCAACTCAACCTTCCTGCACTATCTAAATACACCTTAATTTCCTTAGTTTCAAATATCCATCGACCTCTGCCTTGAATATAGTCAATGACTCAGTGAGTACCCACAGCCCGCTGGGGTAGAGAATTCCAAAGATCTACAACCCATCACATGCCTAAAATATTTAGTTGTACGAGTTAGTGACATAAGTGAATTTTCATTCAAATATAGAGCAGATTCAGTTTCTCACTAGCAGGGAGGCCTATAAATCAGCTCTGCCTCTCCATTAGGTCACCATGAAGACAGTAAAGGCTGCAGGTCTAAATGCACTGCTGGTTAAATTATGAATGCAGTATAAAGTCTGAGGAAATTCCTGGCCTTGGTGTCTCAAAGTTGCAATACTGAATCTAAAAAATGTATAGAGAGGTTTAGATTTCGCTTTCGCTGAGAACTGAATGTGCTGCTTAAAATATTAAATTTCAGAAAAACTATTGTCTAGAATCAGTTACAGTCAAAAATGTATGAATTTTGGGATAAAAATTCTGACATCACCACTCCTGGTCCATAACAGGACTGCAAGTCTTTAAACTTGTACACATTCTAGCCCAGGATGCTCCACTAAAATGGACAAAACAGTATGCCTTGAATGTATAATTATATGCTATGGGCTCCCTGGTACATCTCAGGTGTGGCTGCATTGGAATTTGTTTTATCTCTTTATATCTACTGCATGTGTCTATTCACAAGTACAAACGAGAGGCTGAGCACATGCAGTATCCAGTAGGTAAATCAATATTTTCACTACTGGCCTTCAACCCATTTCTATAACGTTTATGCACTCCATGGCAGGATGAACAAACTTTGTTCACATTTATGTCGATTCCGTGCCTCATGAGAAATGAGAAATAATCATTGGATTCAGATTGTAAGTAGTTGATTTACTGCTCATTTTCATCTTCACCCTTGCAGGCACAGGGTTCCATGTGCCGAGGGGGTCTCATATTGAGAACCTGGGCCAGTATGCCAACGGACAGAAAATCAGTAGCACTGAGCTTAATTACCCAGTCTCTGCTCCTGGCGGGTGAGACTCTGAGGAAAATATTACAGTGGAAAACTTGCTGCTTGACTTTAACCAGTCTGATCCCCAGCCCACCCCACCCCAACCATAATGTCAGTACAAGATGCAGAAAGCCATTGTCTTTGCTTCATTAGCACCTGGATTGTATCTATTTTATTTTTTCATTAAACAAAATTAAGGATCTTTAAATCATGGAATTTAAGATTAGGAAGCTCTGCAGAAATACATTTCTTGTGGGATGAATTCTTCCTGCACTAACTCACCATCCACTGTGGAACATCGTGCTGACTTCCTCTTTAATCTTTACTCATGCATATCAAAGGCTGCTTTTCCCAGTATGATGCATGAAAACATTGTAACACCTATCTTTTCAGTTTGAGCAAATCACATCCAAACAGTTTGCATTAACCTTATTGACTGTGTTTGGTCAGGGGCAGCTCACAAGATATTTGCTTTGTAACACAGAGCAAGCCATGTTAAATATCAAAGGCAGCTCTTGCTTCTTGAAATCCTTGTGTGTGCATGTTTTTAGCAGGCCAACTTGAATTTGTCATAATCTTTGAACAACCTTTGAGCCGAGGTTACAATGATGACCAACATAATAATCACTTGGTTCTATTTGATTATCCTCATCAGATATATCATTCCACACAATCGCTCCATGGTCTTGTCAAGGCAACATGAAGATAAAGTGATGTTTGTGTCAATGCCATCAGCGATAGCCCTTTCTATCCAAAATGGGTGATATTGAGTGTGATACCTGTAAAGATTCTGTTGTTGATAGCATCTGCTAGACATCAATAATAAAGAGCAGTTTAAACTAGACCGTTCCAAAATCTCAAGTTACCTTTCAGTTTGCAGAAAATTTTGTACAGTCATTTCTCTATACATTTTGAAATCACACACATTGTATATTGTAAAATTATGGTCATAAATCTTATTTGTAGAAAGAGCAATATTATAAGTCTTTAAAAACAGTAACTTAGCTCATGTCTGACTTATTCTTATAATTAAAGCAGAAATGGCTCTTTTAAACATGTATTGAAGGCAGCAACAAGTAAAAGTTGCATTAAGAATCCCTACCCATTTTAAATATCCCCCTGTCACTCAAAGAGTGTAATGTTTATGGCAAATTCAAATGGTCTCAAACATTAATCTTGAAGAGCCAAAATCTTCAGTGCATTTCTAGCTTCAAGCATTTGGTCTTTAGCCAGATAAACACACTAAAATAAACTGTTTGGTTTGGTTGAGCAATTTAAGAAAGTGTCTTGTGGAATTTTAGAAGAAATAATTGTTTATCTCAGAGCATTTAATAGTTTAACTTTGTTAGCCGCCTTGTTTTTGTCATGCTGAAGAATTTTTGTTGTAATAATTCATATAATTGATTTATATTAATACATTTTTTTGGATTTTGAGGTCTCTGTCTCATCACTGGAAATTAATTTGTTTCCTAATTGCTGACAGTCAATGTATGGAGTAATTGTATTTAACTCAACAAGGTAAACAGAGAGCCATTTCACTAGCTACCACTTTATAGTCTAGGACTTGGGACCTGTGCCAGACTGTCGCTTGTAGGAGCTGAGTGCTGGAATCATGTCCAGACCCATTTCTCCATCAGAGCAAAAGGCTGGTTCCATGCTTGTGTAAGACTTTCATCAAGATCCATCTGGCTTCCTTTGCCCTACGATGTTAGGCACTTTGTTAAAGGAATGCTTGTTGAAGTCCATGTGGAGTTGTTTGCCCTCTATGCAGTTCATCAGAGGCCGCTTTCAGTTCTAGTTATGAGTAGCTATCTATTTACGTTTTGTAAGAGCCTAGCATCTGCTGTCTTTCTTTGTAAGCAGCAGTTGGTCTCCCTGATTGGATCAGAGCCTCCGTTCAGAATGTCCAGCTTTGCCTCAGAAGCCTTGCGCTCTTCTCACAAATCCAGAGCGATCCATTAACTTTCTGGAACGTGGCTCAGTGGCAGTCGTGTAGGTGTCTCTCTGGTTTAAATTGCTCTGTGTTATTTCAACTTTGCCAATCCCCCGTTCTTTTAAACTACAGTAAGGAGGAACCATAACTGGGATACTAGCTAACAACATTTTGGATTGTTTTTTGGACAAGGACAATTAATCTTTTCCTTCAAAATGACACCTTTGATGAAAGCTCCAAATATACTTGTTGGAATCCTTTTTTCGTGATAGTTGAAGCAATCCAGCCACTTTCTCTCATAAAGTGTCTTCCTGCTCCTTTCTAATGGCTTTTTGGCAAAAAGGATACCTGAAAACATGACAGTACAAGTGAGAAAATACTGGAGAGTATTTCTTTATCTCTTTATCTGCTCTCTCCACATTGGTATTGACAGGCTTTTATTCATATTAGAGGTGACAAAAACAGCACTTTATTGTTCAATCTCATTTTATTATCATTCCAATTCTTACTTTGATGTGTGTCTTCTAAAAACAGTAAAAATAGTATTTTCAAGAATTTACTGTTACACATACATTTCATGAGTTATTTTACAATTTAGTTATATGGCGAATGTGGGCAGAGTGCATTGTTTTAATAGCATTGCTTGGAAAGGTTTTGTTCCATGGATTTTATAGCTTGATCCAACAACTCCAGCAAAGGTTTGCTGGTGTCAGTCAGGTCATTTCCTCACATAGTGTAAGTCTGGGACAATTCCGCCCTAAGTAAGGTAACGGGCAGGAAAGAGGCCACTTGCACAGATCAACATGTGCCCCAACACACACCGTGGGATACCTCCCTTCCCCCAGTAATGCCCTAGCCCTGCAGTCTCTTCTCTTGCCTGAGGCTGCTTATCCCCCTCCCCCAAGCAAGCCAAAGCCCTGCAGCTGTTGAAAAGCCACCTCCACCTTACGGCTGGTCTCGTAAGTAGAGACCTGCCCATGAGCCCCCTAAAAGTGATGTATTGCTGTCTGCGAAGCCTGGTGCTGATGACCGCTAATGCTGCCCGAAGTAAGGTGCTCAAAAAAACCTCAAAGTCTCGAGCGAAGTGCAGCTCGCCAAGTGCATGTCGCTTATGTTGTGAAACACAGATGTACCCGGATGATCCAACCTAGGGGGATAATTCTGGTGAGCCGGGCTTATAATGATATGCAGATGTATTACAATGAAGTTCCTGATGTGTGGCAGTGGGAAACACAGCTCGCCATTGATGGGCAGAGCGGACGATTGCATACTGGTTTCACGACGTCGTGAAGCCAATTTTTGGCCTTCCCACCATATTGTCCATTTAAGCCTGCCATGACACCTGATGCCAGCGGGCCAGGAAAGTTCTGCCCATAGTTATGGGCTGTAATTAATCACTCCGCATAGGTTGGACATTTAATATCAACATGACTTGTAAATTTACATTTTTACATTTATTAGAAATAAATGGATTAAAAATTATGTTCATAAGGCAGTATAGACAGCAGAGCCTTATGTTTGCCAAGCAAAATGGGACCTTCTTGCTTTGAATTTTGTGAACAACTAATTCACTTAATTTGAGATTCATGGCCTTTGGTTTGCCTACATTGACGTTGGGTTGAGATTGCCTCAGTCATTCCAGGACTTGTGTGCAATGTACAATGGGATTTTGTATTTATTACAGGCAGTGTTTTCCTGGATATGCCAAAAAGATGTTAGGTTCTGTGCCGGTCTAGCCAATCAGTACTAAAATTACCTGCCAACCTCACTAACATACTCTAGATCGTAACACCCAAGTAGAAATCAGCAAAAACAGTTGGGGTCTGAGGAAAATACAGAACTAATTCAATGTTCTTTCATCAAGTCCCTCATTATCTATGAAAATTAAAATTTAAAGCCATCAAACTTCTATTATATGCCTCAGACACCATGGGGGAGAAATTCATTTGCATAGTGTCACAGTGGCACTACCCAGATCACATCGGTTTCCAGGCACAGGCAGTGTCATGGGCTGCTACATGCATGGCCCTCACTGCAATCCTCATTGACATCTTTGAAGAATGCCACCGAGTGTACAGGTAGCAGCCTGTGCACTGCCTATCCCTGGGGAGCTGATATATGTCTGCATTGCATTGCGAGAAGCAGCACTACACAAACAAATTTCTACCTCTAGGGCAGAATTTTCTCGTCGGCATGCAGGGGCGGGCCCCGTACGCCAACGTGTAAAATGACGTGGTGACATCGGGTGTGCGTCCCAACATCACCATGCGTCATTCCGATCTTTCATTTGGCAGGCGTGCACCGGATTCGGCTGTGCACCCACCGAACTGTCAAAGGCCTGTTAAGGTCATTAATACAGCAATTAACCAAATTGACAGGCTGCCCATCCAACCTTAATGTTGGCGGGCAGGCGAAGAGCCCAAGCGGCCTTCGTATTTTTCATGAATCCTCATCCACGGGTTGGATGAGGTTTCATGAAGGGTTTAATAATAAATATTTTCTCCACACTTCATAAACATGTCCCAGCTCATGTGACACTGTCACATGAGGAGACATGCCTAAATAATTTTCATCTGTCTTTATTGAAAACTTTCATTCTGAACTTAATCTCCCTGAGGCAGCTCCGTGCCTCGGAGATTTCTGCGCTCTTTCACGCGCATGCACGAAAGAGCGCAGGCCCCGACTCTCCCTCCTCTCCCCACCTGCACAGGTAGTGCTGAGCGCTACTGGGCATGCATCACGCTGGGCAGGCCTTAATTGGTCCGCCCATGTAAAATGGCGGCATGCAGCCAATCACAAGCGGCGATTGGCCCCATGCCCGCTCCTGACCAGCCTGCCCAACGGGGAGAAAATTCTCCCCCTAGAATTTAAAAAAATATATATTCTTGTTGAAGCTTTTCAGTTCCTAATGTAAATTTTTTTGATGCCATGTGAAAGCATTTAAAGATCTAAAAGAGCACCATTTGAAGTAAGAATTTAAAAATATATATATTGTAAAGCTCCACAAATAGGGACTGTGGACCCTGCTAATCTAAATTGTTTGGGCTTATGTCTACACCTGAAAAAAAGCTGTTTTGTGTGGAGCAGACTATGATAATAAAGGTGGATGTTTTCTGGAATTGGTGCAAGACATCGAGGAAACTCTGGTGGAATTTAAAAAACAATGTAAAATCTCCGCATTTCCTCAATCCTTAGCACTGAATGTGACCCTTATCCTGATGTTTTGGTGAAAGCTTGCAGAAAACTGGGCACTTATCTTTGGAAGGTTTATTTCTATTAAAAATAATTTGTTTTCATACCTAATGACTGCTGATTGCAAGTATACTGCTCAAACCTGCGTGATTAAAAAAAAATGAACAGCTTACAGATATAGTTAATCTTCTGCTGTACTACTTTCTTGTTTCTAATAAGAACCATGTAAACTCTATCTCCTAGGATCAGTGCTGAAGTATTTATTGGCTAGACTGAAGAGAGGGCACCTGACCCTATGAATGTAAATGCGGAATAGCTCAGTAGGGCTTCAGGAAGGATATTGCACGATTTTCTGGCATCACTTCATATGCTCCATATTTGAAGCTGTAGCATATTCTTATAACTGTGAATCCACACTAATTTTCTGCAAAGGAAAGCTTGCAAAATTGACCACCAACAGTTTTAGCAGTCAATTATACAATAAAATCTCGTTCTTTAAATTTGGCAAAGATGGTTTCCCCTGGCCACACCCCATAATAATCAGGAAGGATTGTTGTGGTTGATTAATTTACCTATCATTATGATTAACCAGCTAAAGGGATAAATTGCTATATTCAGGCTGAAAGGTTTAACACTTCAGAAAATGAAGTGGTAGTCTAAATTACAATTACTGAAAATTTGAAGGGTAACTAGGAAGAAAAAAGATGATCACAGATGTTTTTTTGTCAGAATGCAGCCCCTAAGGAGGAGTGATCCATGATCCTTGGTTAGGCTGCCACTAGCAAGTTCTAAAAATAGGACCAGTTTCTTACGTAGAGTCCTATTTCATTCCTGACTTCCTAACTATAAAAGATGATGATCCAGATTACCAATGGTAATTGTTCAAATGCAAATCACACGCTGACAGGTAGCTGATTACAGACAGGCCCACAGTCACATAATCACCAATGTTAAACATCTACAGAGACCATCAAATTCAGTGATCAATCCGCAATCAGTTGCTGCAGTCAAAAGCATTAGCAGAGCTAGATTTCTACAAGAGTTTTGATCTTCCCATTTGTGCATAATTTCTGCTATAGGAAGAGAAATAACCTCTTTATAACCTCCTGTCTAAATGATGTCACTAAGCTACCAAATGTATTTAATACTGTTTAGTCCAACATGCTAAAGGCATCTAATGGGAGTTAAAGGGACTATGCTGACTATTTTCTTTAAATTGGGACCCCTGAAAGGCTACTTACTGGTCAGGCATTAGTGTTATACTGTGTTGTTGCAAATTCAGTACAACAGTGCCACATTTAAAATTACCAAACCAGCACTGTTACTTGTCAAACTTACAGAAAGCAGTAGTTTGGCAACAAATTCAAGTGTAGCAGCTGGAGTTGAGGCAACAGATCAGGAACATAGAAAGTGATCTGTTTACTGGCCCAGTTCCAAATACTTCTACAATTGCACTTCGATTTAGTAGATTTCAGAAGAGTACATTGAATGCATATAAAATCTAAACCTGTTTAGGATCAAATATAATCTATCCAGAAAAATAATTTCTATTTAAAATAATTGCATAGAATGTTACAGGACGGAATCAGGCGCATGTCATTCAGCCCATCAAGACTAAACTGGTGGTGGTCTCCACGTAAAACATCTTGTTCAATCTCTCGCTCTCTCTCAATTCTCATTCTCTTTTAAAAGAATGTATAGGGATAGATTTTGACTTTGTGCTATAGTGAAATGGGCAATAGCTAATTAATAGGTGGATTTACATCCCTCCTGATTTTTATTTTCATTGATGTCACTATTGTGCAAAGTAAAAACATACCCCATGGACTCTGTTTCAACAATAAGTCGGTAGCATTCTTACCACCTTCCATTTAAAAGGTTTTTTGTTCTAATCTCTCCTTTAATTCTTATTGCTGTTATCCTATGACCTTTTGTTGTTCTCTTGCCAACCAGTGGAATCTGACCCTAGGATCTGCTATCAGGTGAGGTTTGCTACAGGAACTGGACATTCCAGTTCCCTTTGGCATAGGCAGCCATTTTGGCACTAGTTGAGTGACATTGTTCAACTGGTGTCAATCCCCATTGTGCCAGTGTTATTAACATAAGTATAAGATTTTTAACCCTTCATCAATCTTTACTGTAGTCAGCATTTATATTTTGGCAATTTTCTTATACTGGTCAAGATGAGGAGTTTCAGTGTCAGGTAGTGAAACATTTCACCTGTTTCTGTCATCCAGTATTAGTTTCAAGTATTCTCAACAATAGTGTAACTAAGTATATTTCCCTGCACTATTCTTCAGTAATGATCTTTAATTGCAATGTTCAAAGAGCACTTCACTAGCTGATATTTTATACTTTCTACAGCCAGAAGTCCTTTTTATCTCTGAGTTTGCCAGCTTAATGCCAATGTGTGCCATATGAACATATGAATTAGGAGCAGGAGTAGGCCACTCGGCCCCTTGAGCCTGCTTCGCCATTCAATAAGACCATGGCTGATCTGATTATAACCTCAACTCTGCATTCCCACCTACCCCCAATAACCTTTCATCCCCTTGCTTATCAAGCATCTATCTAGCTCTGCCTTAAAAATATTCAAAGACTCTACTTCCACTGCCTTTTGAGGAAGAGAGTTCCATAGACTCACAATCCTCTGAGAGAAAAAAAATCCTCTCGTCTCTGTCTTAAGTGGGCGACCCCTTATTTTTAAACAGTGACTCCTAGTTCTAGATTCTCCCACAAGAGGAAAACCTTTCCACATCCAGCCTGTCAAGACCCCTTAGGATCTAATAAGTTTCAATCAAGTCGCCTTTTATTCTTCTAAACTCCAGTGGATACAAGCCTAGCCTGTCCAACCTTTCCTCATTAAAGAACCCTTCCATTCCAGCTATTACTCTAATAAACCTTCTCTGAACTGCTTCCAAAATGGAGTTTTTGCATCATGGATTGATTTTCTCCAACCTCCACACCACATGAGGCCATTCTCATTAGAAGTGGGAGGAGACTGCCACCCCAACCAATCCAGGCTGGATTTGAATTCCAGATGAAATGACGATCTGAGCTAATCTACTGAATCACTGACTCCCTGGAACTCTTGTTCTAAGCAAAATTTAAAAAAACAGTCAAGAGTCAAAGCAAAATAATGAGATTAAGAGAGTGGTGACTATCAAGGAATATCTTACTACCTGTGATCTAATCAACAAAATGAGGTAACCTATTAAACTGAAAGTAATTTGTAAATGTTGTCTAGACACCAACACCCTCACCCTGATTAGATTACTGCTTCCAATGGGAGATTAGATAATTATGAATTAGACAGCTTGGGGGACATTTTCCCCCCCGTTAGGGGGGAAATGCGGGAGCAGGCACCGCTGGCTGGCCTTCCGATCGGCGCCCGTGGTCAAGTGGGAGTGGGGTCGGGTACCGCCATTTTACGTGGGCGGGCCAATTAAGGCCCACCCAGCATGACGTCCACCAGGAAGCGCTATGCACTCCCTGTGCAGCCGGGGTGGGGGGATTCCTTCAGCTGGGAGTGCGCTCTTTCGTGCATGCGTGCGAAAGAGCGCACAGATGTCCCTGAGGCAAAGTGCTGCCTCAGGGAGATCGGCTCCGATTCAAAAGTTGACGGAAAGGTAATAAAAAAAATTCCCTGACATGTCCCCTCATGGGACACTGTCACATGAGTTGGGACATGTCCTTAACTTTTATTTAAACATTTGATAAAGATTTAAAAGCCCTTATGAAAACTCATCACACCCGTGGTTGAGGTTTCATGCTTTTTCCGAGGCCCGCCTGGGCTCCCGGCCTGCCCGCCAACCTTAAGGTTGGACGGGCAGGTTCATCAATCAAGTTAATTCGTTTTTTAATGGCCTTAATAGGCCGTTGACAGTTCGGCACGCGTGCAGCCGATTTGGCTTTGCGCCCACCAAACTGAAAGTTTAAATGACGCGGGGTGATGTCGGGACGCATGCCCGACGTATCTCCAGGTCATTTGGCGCATCGACGAGTGGGCCTCGCCTCTGCTCGCCGACCGGATAAACCTGCCCCTTGATTTCTACTTTCTTGTTCTACCTTCTTATAATGCCACTTTCCAGAGTCCTTTTTGCTTGAGTTTCTTTGAGTATTTTATGGCAGTGAAGGTGAATAAGGAATGCAAAGCAGGTTTTTTTGTTCATCATTATTTTGCTACCAGCAGTAATCCATTTAATGGGTTAGTTCTGACTTTAAAATGTTGATTTGGTAATGGGGGTTCGATCTTCTATAGCACAATGATGTTTACAACTGGTTGCTAATCTTTCATGATGATATCAGTAACGATTTTTATTTTCTATGTGATTGTTAGAATGAACAACCTTCAGTAAACATTATTGAAACAATTGAATTGTTAGAGTTAATCAACACATAATTGTGCATTGGGAAGGTGAGCTAGCAGTTTGATTTAATTATACAAAATGATGTAACTGTAAACTAATTATAACAATAGATAAGAGTGATATAATCTATTAGGCCACTAATGTACATTTTTCCATGAGCTAACATTTTTGTGTGGATGAATATGACACTGCTTTTCCCCCATTTCCATACTTCTGCACGAGGTGCAGTGGAGAATTTAATATAGACCGCACTCAACATTTAGATTTTGATATCTCATATATTGATCAGTCCCTGACCACTTGATATAATTTCTGAAGCTGTCTGGGAGCAGGGGAGATGAGATCCTCCATTTGAAAAAACAGTGTAAGATTGTATCAGGCTATAATACTAATTAAAAATTGTAGAGCATAACAGGAATGATATAAGGAATCCTCCCATTACTTGGCATTAAGTGCTTCCCATGTGATATGAAATTACTGAGACTCAGCACAGTTCTCAGTACACTGGGATAATTTAAGCCTTTATCAATTCATAGATTCCCCTTTCTCGCTTAAAACAGATTAGTCTTAAATATGTTGATTCTAAGCAGGATTTTACCCTACAGAACTAACTTTGACTTCTCACGTTGCAGTTAAGGTAATGATTTTGGTCATGTGTCTAATCAGAATATCTTTAACTTGATTGCAATTTTAGTTCCAAAGTGAAAGATAATCCTTAAAATAAGCTGCATCATTGTGATTTGTGAGATTCTAATGCTGTGCGTGGTTATTGCAGCCTTAACCAGCAGTCTAAGACAAAAATAGAACAAGGCAGCTTAAACTGAAGTATATCAATGAAGTAAACTTCATTGCATGTTTTTCCCAACTAATGCAGGCAAGTATGGAACACATATTTTCAGGATTTAAAATAGTTAAATCCAGAAACAGTTGAACCCATTCAAAACCCAGAGCTAAAATTGGACCCAATATGTCAATGATGAAAAGATAGGTTTTACATGGATAGAAAGCATTCTGCTTTCTCAAAGTATCCACCATTAAGATGGCTGCATTTGTTGCCAATGATGTTTTGACTCGTATACATCTGTACAGAAAACATAGGGTAGTAAGATGCGTAATTGGGCAATACTGATCCAGCGTTCTGCCTAAAATGTAATTTGAGTAGTAGTCAGACAGTGCAGCATTCCAACTGTGACTTCAAACAATCAATCTACACAGAGTCCAACAATGAGATGCATTTATTTAGCATCCTTAATGTAGCAAAATGCCCCAAGGTGCTTTACAAGAATGTCATCAGACAAAATTTGACACTGAACCACAAAAGAGGTATTAGTTTGGTCATAAAGATAGGCTTTAAGGAGCACCTTAGAAAAGGAGAGAAATGTAGAAATACAGAGAGATTTAGTGAGAAAATTCCAGGACTTGTGGCCTAGATAGCTGAAGACACAACAATGTTGGGCCAATGAAAACTGGAGATCCTCAGGAGGCATGGAGGAGTGCAGAAATCTCTGGGGGTTGCAGGCCTGGAGGAAGTTATGGAGATAGGGACAATCCTGAGTTCAGATAATGGACAGTGCTGTAACATCATCTGGCATCCTGGCGCATGTGCAGAAGGATGATGTAATTGGGTTGCCTGAGAACTTTAAGTTCTTACACAGTGCGGTTAATCATTGTGCAAGGTAAATGATATGGAAAACAACAAGCGCTTAACCCATCTTGCATTGTGAGATGAATCTCAATGCTGTTCACTCCTAGTCTCCATTCTGTAAAACAGAATACAATTAAACTGGAGGAGATGAATCGCTTTGGGTGTCATTCAAAATCCTTAGTATGCAATTAAATTTGCAGGTTAGATTAAGAAGTGACTAACTGTGCTGAATCATGGTTGAAATGTTCCTTTGTGACAAGCTCTGTAGTTTTTCCTGTGTACAACTGTGGCTAAATTCTTCATAAAATTGTATCAGCTTCAAGTGGCAAAGGCACTTTTTGCTCTGGATCTTAGGGATATTGTATCAGTAGCAAGTTTAAGGAGCTGCTTCCAAATTTTAACTTGAGCAAACATATCTAAAAGTAAGGACTAGTGACGGTGTACAGATATGGTGCAGCGAGTGCAATTTATGAGTATATACTCCCAAAACAAGTCCAGTCTGTACACATTCATGAATAAAATTAAATTGTGCAACAGCAGGTCCTTTATTCCAATTTATAAAATCCTTTTGGGTGGAGCTTTTTTATGGAATGGATCTATTGTGAAAGGTGTTCCCAAGTTCTATTTTAACCTAAGAGATTTAGCCAAAAATGTAGCTTATCTCTTGTGTTGTGTGGTTCAAAGATCTGCACATCTCCATATTTTAGCGCAATGGGAGTCTGTAAAGTTATAATGTTGAACAGCAGAAAAAAAGTAAAAACGACTTCTCAAATTTTATTTTTTGAATTGCTCAACAAACAGCAATATTCTTGTTTATAATGCAATTATGAATGTGACAAATGAGCTTAAAATATATAAATAGAAGTCTTTTGATAGTTAACTATTTGGATTGGGGAAGTTGGGGTGGAGAGGGTTAGTTGGTTTAAAAGGGACACTATCCAACAAAAAGATATCAATGGAAAATATTTTTCTCTGCTTTCATTTAATATCCCATCTCCATGTACTTTGTTATTGCAGCCAGTTACTTATCAAGTTCCAGCTTCCTGCAAAAACTTGGGGGAAAAAAAGCCTTACAAAACAGAATATTTGTCAATGTTCTTTGGCAAATGCACATTTATTTACATGTTCTTCTCTTGTGTTTTTATTTGTAGGTTTCTACCAAGTAAAGGCCTGGTGATGTATCCACAGATAGGAGACAAACTGGACATTATCTGTCCCAAGGTGGACTCCAGGATTACTGGACAATATGAATACTTTAAATTGTACCTGGTGTCGAAAGACCAAGCTGACAGCTGCAATGCTGTGCCCAGCCCCACACCATTACTCAATTGCAACAAGCCAGATCAAGATGTCAAGTTTACCATCAAGTTTCAGGAATTTAGCCCTAACCTTTGGGGATTGGAATTCAAAAAATATGAGGACTATTATATTATTTGTAAGTATTAACAATTTTTTATCTTGTCTTGCCAGCTTTGAATTAATTACAAGCTCTTTAAAAAGTCAAAAAGAAAGACCTGAAAGAACTTGCATCCATAAAGCATCTTTCGCCATCTTAGGACATCCCAGAACACTTTACAGCCAGTGAAGTTCATTTGAACTACAATCATTGTTGTAATGTAGCAGATGTGGTAGCCAATTATACAGCAAGGAGAAGTGCTATTGAAGAAAATGACCAGCAAATCTGATTTTTATTGGTGTTGGTTAAAAGATAAATATTGACCATAACACTGGGAAAAGCACACCTGCTCTTCTTCAGAGTGTTTCAACTAAGTAAGGAGTCTTTGAGGTTTGTGATTATAGTGGTTTTCTGTTTTGTTTCCAATCCCATTCATTTGAACTCTTCTGCCTCTGTCAGTTCCCTGCCTTGAAGTATTGCTGTAAATCATTGTGTACATCCAGCTGATTCTGCAAATAAGCTGTTATTTTCCTTTTGCAATCCACATTGAGTTAACAGCTTGCTTCGTTTATATAAACTTGGAAAATAAAAAAGGTCACTTCCTTGTACCCAAATGTGCAAAGGGAATAAAACAGGCACAGAGAGCCAAGATGGATGGCAGCTTATTCCACACGTTAATCACTTAAGGTGTAAACGGAAGTCTCGCCTGGAAAATGCCGCATGCTGAATTTCAATCCTCGTTAAAATGTGAACACAATTTTCTTCTGTTTACAATTCGGTCACTAATTATAAGGCAGAAGTCTAATTATTGCCTTAAGTCTTGGCTATTTTAAAAATGTGAACGGGAACTGAGTACAAAGAGAAGTAACATTTTAACATGAGAAATCTTTAAGCAAAAACAACTGACTGTAATAAAACATGGAATATGTACAGCAATACATGAATGAAATAAGTCCTAATGTCAATTTTCTGAATTAACTTCTTCAGTTTTAAAAAAATATTCCATTCTCATGCTTTAAGATTTGAAATCACTAAGGTGAACAATTTCAAGATAGAATTGGATGATAAGTAAGTTTAACCATTAGCTAAAACAATGCTGCAATTTGTAAAACAAAGCAAAAGCAACATATTTCTTACATTGGCAAGTAAGTGACAACACTTCAAAGAAGTGTTCTTCAAATCTTTAGTGAGGTCCTGCCTGAATATCAACTTGGGGATGACATTTGGATTGCAAATGCTAAGAATATTAGAAAGTAGAGAACAAAATAAGCCAATTTAAGCACTTCCTTCCATTAACCATGCATTATCTGCCTTACCATTGACTCTGACCTGTTTTATCTCCCTGAAGGACACTGTACCTAGAAACTCTATGATGCTTATTTATTAAATAGTACAGCAACAATGGCCTGCATTTGAATAGCACCTTTAACACTGAAAAACACCCCAAGGTGCTTTACATAACCATAATGAGATAAAAATGGACAATGAGTCAAAGAAAGATATTAGGAGGGGTGAGCAAAAGCTTGGTCACAGGGGTAGAATTTAAGGAGGGTCTGAACGGAAGAGACAAGGGCTTTTGAGAAGGGATTCTAGAATATGGGATCCAGATGTCTGAAAGTGTGACCACCCATGGTGGGATGAAAAGCGGAGAGAAGTGCAAGAATCAGAGGAATGGAAAGTTTTGGCAGGCACTGTTAAGAGATGGAGGTGCATTCAAAGGTAAGGAGGTGCAATTCTCCAGAATATCTGTTCTTTGCATATCTTCATTGGTCAACCATGGTCACTACCTTCCTTCAATCGCAGACTGCCAATCCCCAACCAACGTACCCTCCCCATGACTTGTGACAGCATTTTCACCTTGGACTCAGAAGTCATGGATTCAAGCCCCACACCAGGAATTTGAGCACATAATATGGGCTGGCACTACAGTGCATTAATGAGGGAGTGCTGTATTATTGGAGGTGCAACTTTTGAATAAGTCATTAAACCAAGCCCTATCTGCCGCCTTAGGCATAAGATCCCATGGCACTATTCAGAAAAGAGCAGGAGAGTTCTTCCCATTGTCCTGGCCAACATTTATCCTTCATCAAACTAAAATAGATGATCTGGTCATTTACCTGATTGCTATTTGTGGGACCTTGCTTTGTGCAAATTTGCTGCTGTCTTTCGGTATGCTGCAAAAGTGACTACAGTTCAAAATATTTATTTGGTAGGTAAAGCATTTTGGGATGTCTTCATAACATGAAAGGTGTTATATAAATGCAAGTCCTTCTTTTCTTTGATCCTAGCACTATTTGTCCCATGGAGTAATATATGACCTTAAACTATTCTTATTTCTGTAACCCTTAATATGAACAATGTATTTTCAGCTGTTATATAACAGTTCCATTTAGCTATTTGAAAAAAATAAGCATGTGAGAATGCAATCAAAATGTTAGATGTTCATTCGAGGATATAGGACATGTTTGCCTTTGAAATTTCAGACAAGCTAAAGAAAAATATTGGTACGACAATCTTTAAAATGCACTTGTCAAAATTTCTTTATTTCAAGGTATAAAGTTCAAATTCTCTTACTCTTCTTTTAATGAGCAGTACATTCATGATAGAATATGAAGTATTTGACTATATAGCTTTAATTAGAATAGAGCAATGAAGAGTTGGATATGAGTATACTTCACAGCATTTTGCTTGTACTGCATGTCTATTAATAGTCTATAAGCAATGCTTCTCACACTCCTACTGTAGCTGTATGTCATGCATTGTATAAATTCCCATGCTGGTGAGCTGTCTGTTTTTCTAATCAGTCCTAAATTTATATATGAAACAACCTTATAACAATCTGGATTTAACAAGCTGAGACCTGGCTTGTCCTTGGTTCACAAATTACCAAGGCTGTGAAATTGGCCTTTAGAGTTTCTCCCAGCCTTGCTCAGTCTCCAGTTACAGCACCTTCATTAATTTACAATCCTTTCATTGCTCTAGTAAGACACATTTCTGACTCTGGGACTAAAAATGAGAGAGCATGCAAATGCTTTGGGTCAGCAAGTAGATCTCATTAGTTCAACTTACAGTTGGATGATGATTAGTTGCTATAACAGTGTTCAGAACATGTAACATTTTGAAGTGTTGTCTGTAAAGTGTTGTCTGATAGTGTCTGGCTTAATTAATGGAACCCAATGGCTGCATAAAACCAAACCCTAGAGCTAAACCCAATCCTAAAATTGGGAGACTGGTGAAGACCTTTCATTTGGTGATAGATCCTGGCAGAAATAGGCCACCTAGAACAATTCTAATAATTATTTTAACGGAATCCTGGCTTTGGCTTAAAGCAAGAGGCACTTAACTTACAGCTTATGATACGACTTTAAGCTTTCACCTTACACAAGACATTTAAGTGCTATAGTTCTGAGCAACACAGTGATAAGGAATGGTGCTTACATTATGTGTGGAATCATAGCTATTTCTTATATGGGAACCAATGACAGGAAATGTTATTAGGCATGGATAGAAAGCTTTAAGTAGAAACTGCAGTACTAAAGTTCCTGAAAAACTGATAACGAAAAGAATGTGGGTATTATTTGGAGCGTAAAATTGTTTCTCTAAGTACATTTTCATGTAACTGGCTACACTTTAAATTCAGTGACATAAGTTAAGCTAAGGACGGTGAACATACATGAAAAGCAAATGCATTAAAATATAGAAAGTAATAATATTGAAAGTAAGACTTATATTTTTGCCTTTCACAACCTCGGGGCAACCTAAAGTGCTTTACAGCCAGTGAAATGTAGTCAATTTGTACACAGTAATAATCAAATAACCTGTTTTTAGTGATGTTTGTTGAGGAATAGATATTGGTCAGGGAAGAACTCCCTGCTCTTTGTCGAATAGCATATGGAACATTTTACTCCCACTAGACAGAGTAGAGTGTTAGTTCAATGAATTATTCAAATGATGGCGCCTCTGACATTGCAGCACTCCCTCAATATTGCACTGGAGTGCCAGCCTGGATTATGTGCCCAGGTCTCTGGAATGGAACTTAAACCACAGCCTCTGACTCAGAGGCAGTACAGCTATTACTAAGCGACAAACAAAAATAAATAAAACAAATAAAAACCTGCAGACCCTCATGTCTGACACTCTTGGAGATCTGCAAGAGTTATTGGAGTTATTGTGTAGTAGAAATGATAATTTGGAAGATGGTGGTACGTTTTTGTCCTTAATCATGTTAATTGGTGGTCGATTTTAACTCACTTCTCCCAAATGGCTAAAATGAAGCAAGGGGTGGACAGGGGTTTATTAACTCTTTTCCTCCAGGATCAGGCTGACAATTTTATATTGTAACCGGCAAGGACACGCAGCCCATGTTGCCTGGCACTGCCTTAAATACATTGCAGGCAGCCAGGGCCGGAAGAGGCGCAGCAAAGTGAGTTTTCTTACTGTTTTTTTAATCATTTTCCTTGAGGTAGCTGTATTCCTCTGGGACCACAAGGAAATTTTCTGCCTCCCATATTTTGGGCTTCCCACCCCCTCTCAACTGGGATTCCCCTCTCTAAGAACTTACCTTGTGCCAGTGACCATTCCCCCCTGCCCTTGTTGGCAGCTTCCTGATGTTTGACGTAAAAACAGGCTGGTAGCTGATTTCTGCTAACTCCCTGGTCTTTCTGGTCACCAAAACAGTAAGTGACACCGTAATCAGGTCCTGCCGCTAAAATTGACTAAAGATTCCTCGCTGCTCACTTTTCCATGTGCCTGCTTGGGAGTTAAAATCAAGCCCCACTTTGTCTTAGAATACTGTATTCACAAATACCGCTGTAGAAAATATGTAGATCTGTTGGTTCTGAAGCATAGGCAATATATTTAGTGGAACAACGCAGAGTTCAGAGCTTTGGATATTGAAAGAGATGTCAAACTCAGCCATCCCTAGTGTATTCCATATGTATGGAAATACTCCATGGCCTGAATTTTTTGGCCGTTGGGCGCGCGCGATCAGCGAGCCCAGGAGCGGCTGGGAAACAGATCCCGACCATGATCGGCCCCCAACCGTGATTTCACGCTGGCTGGCCAATTAATGGCCAGCCAGCGTGAAACGCGCACTGAAAAGCTCAGTTCTACCGGGGTGGGGGGCGGGAAGAGGGCGGGTGACGACGTCACCATGGGTGTGGATAGGTGCTGCGAGAGAGCTCCCTGAAGGCAGACAACTGCCTTAGGGAGCTGCAGACCTGGAAATGATGAAATAAAGCTCTACAAAACCCCCCAAAAAAATGTCCATGCATCACAATCAAGCATCTGAAACCATATCTCAGAAAAATGCTGGCCAGGATTTTCACCTTGGCAGGCGGGCACGGAAGGCAGGCCCGGGAGTGGTCGTGAAGCCAACCGCCACCCAATTAACGGCCAGCCAGCGTGAAATGTGCGCTGCAGCGCTCAGTGCTGCCAGGTTGGGGGCGGGAGGAGGGCGAGCTCATGCGCGCAGGTTCGTGCAATGAAAGCTCCCTGAAGGCACACAGCTGCCTCAGGGAGCTGAAGATTTCTAAACTTAAAAATTAAAACTTAAGCAATGCTGGATGAAGTTTCTTAAAAATTCCAACAGCTGCTTGGTCTTTTCGCCTGCCTGCCAACCGTAAAGTTGGATGGGCAGTGAAAAATTTCATTTAATTTTTACTTTAATGGCCTGTTAATTGTCGGCGGCTGTGCTGCCGACACCCGCACGCGCCCACTGAATGAAATATCGCACGTCATGTTACGATCGAGTGGGTCAGGTGCGCGCTCGCCCGCTCAGCACAAATTTCAGCCCACTGTCCCCAGATCTTTATTTTTTAAAATCTCCTAATGGAAATTTCATCCCGACCTTGGATGAGGTTTGATGAAAAATGTAAAGGCCACCTGGCCGGTTCGGCCCATCCGCCAACTGTAAGGTTGGACGGGCCATGAAAAATTGCAGTCAATTCCGCCATTAATGGGCTTAATTGCCCTCTTAATTGTCGGCGGATGCGTTTCTGACTGCTGCGCGTGCCTACCAAGCGAAATATCTTGCGCAATTTTACGCCCTATCGGGTCGGGCGCGTGCCCGCCTGCAGGATGTAAATTTTTGCCTCAAGTTTAATTAGTTGAATCCCACAAATTTATTTGCTAGCCATGCACCTTGATCAGAACCATTTTCTTCAATGTTGTAATGGTCAGGATGACAAGGCCTGTAGAGGTAACATTTAAAAATAATCTGTCGTTGAAGTAAAATTCGAGAGATGTAGTGGGAGTTGATTCAGTTATCCACTGGAGATGACAATACAAAATTCTGATATATGCAAACATAATCCCGTTACATTCAATGTAAAGACAGCTACATAATATCAATGGCAGTTTGTGTTGTACAAACATTATATAGTTGTCTTTGATCTAAAAACGCACGACAAACACATGTTTTATTGAAGCAGACAAGTGGAAAATTACTCTAGATTCCTACCGAGAAAAGATTCTCCTTGTAAAGCAGCAAGGTTCATCAGTGGGGCACAACCTGACTGTGGCACTTTATTAACTTTACTGGAGGACTGTTTGTAGTCAAAGAAATAGCTTCATGTACATCATGGTTTTAAAACCAGCTATTGTGCGGGAGAGCGATGTGTTTTCTCATTAGTTATGTTGTATTCCAAACTGTCAGTTGGCATTAACTCAGTGAATGTAGACATCGACTAATCAAGGGATGACCTCCCGCTTAAAACGGTACATTCTGCCTGACTGGAGCCTTAGGGTAATCATTGGGTCATTAATATCATTGCTTGTGTTTGTGATTGGATGGTTTTAAAAAGTGAAAACCACTGGATTGAAACTGGCTGATTTTAATGCTTCAGAATTATTTTTTTTGATTAACCCTTTGAGAACTGGTCTTTCATTTCTATCCTAGAATCCTAAAGTGATGATCAGATTACAAAATTACTTATCTGGATGATACCTAGAGCATTGAATGTACAAGTTTTCAGAAATACCCATTAGTTCTGATAGAATTCAAGGATTTGCTATCCATAGTTTTCCAACCATTCATTTGATGATTGGGAGATTGTGGGGAAGGAGAGCCTGAATTTCTGATTTGCTTTATGTAAATAATTTGGGTATATGTGTTTTTTATACATGATAATCTTTTGTTTGCATTTGTTTCCAAAACAGCAAAAGTATTCAGAAGCTAAATATTTGGGTACTGATTTTGCACCACATGGCATAAACACACAGACGTTAAACATTCTCATCAAAATAAACTTGTCTGTTATTTATGTATTAATTCATTCTTTTAAATATATTAATGCCTTCACCTTAAACAGAGAGAGGGTAAGCATTTATCTATTAGTATCCCACAGTGTAATATCAGGGTCTTTGTTTTAGAAAGAGATGATTTTAGTAGTTATCTTGTAAAACACTGTTCAACTTTGTATCACTCTATACTATCGGCCACCAGTATGTATTTAATCAGGTGAATCATTCAAAAGGGAACTGGGTCAATCTATAACTCCATGTGAAATGGTGGATTATAGATGACTTGGGCGAGGAGAGGAAGTGGGTGGGCTGAATAGATTTTTTGGATTTTAACTCTTAGATTTTTTTCCCTGTAGTATCTGCATCACAGTTCTGATGAACCATCTAGGTGCAGTTTGAGATTGTGCACTCTAGTCCATTAACAGTTACAAATTGAACATTCAGAATGTTGCATTGAAATAGACAGAACTGGTTTCTATCCCTACAAATCCCCTTACAATGCACACAGAGTCTGTGTGACCCCCTCAGAAACAGTTAGGCAGTGGTGCACCTAAGCTTAGCAGGGCTCCTGCTGATTAGAAAAATATTCCCTGGTAGGCTTGGAATCAAACTGAATTTGACTATTGGTTTGTGCTAACGCAATTTACACGGCTGTTATAATGACCAACGTCACATCAACACTGTCACATTCTAATGGATTCCTGTTACAATGTTACATGAGTTAAAGATGACAGTGATGGAGAATGCAATACTCTTTTCAATCGACATATGTGCTATTGAGTAAATTACTTGTACAATAATTAGAATCGCACACTTAGAATGTGCCTGCTTGTGCATTTAACCGCAGTGCTTTGCTTACATTTTGATGGTTGTTGGCGTCCGCCCTCATGAATCCGCCTCCCCCACTGATAATGTGGAGCAGCTTAGGCCATGGAATTCTGTATTTCCCATCCTAATGCTGTCTGCAGTCAGCCAGCAGGAGGTGTGGTTGAAGCAGGACAAATGATCACTGCCAGCCCTCCCTCCCCTCGAATGTGGCTGTTTCTGTGAAGCATTTCATTTAGCAGCCAAACCGAGAACCCACTGAATTCAACCGAAATGCTGGGTGGCAGCTGTGAATGGGAGGTATTTCTGACTAAGGCTAAGATGAAGAGAAGAAATGTAAATATCTGGGGTGAAAATTACATCAACCGACTGCTGATAAGAATCTAAAGTGGAATTCAAATCAGACCCATTGTGTGAAAGGAACAATTATTGTATCTTGTCATTTTAGCCTAAAAAAACTAATTGTAACATTTGAAGGAGCACATCTTAAATGTACAACTGCATCTTTTTCCTGTTTAGCCATCAGCCAAGACAAGTTAGACTGTATCATCTAAAGAATAAGAACCTAGAAATTCTGGCTCTTTTTGGGCACAGAAATAGTGCCACCTGTGTTGGGCACGGAATTGAAGATGAATCCCATTTCCACCCCTTTCTGACCACGTTGCAAAATTTAGGTTCGGAAGGGATGTCAAATAGATCCCCACCGGCTACCGCCCACATGCACGCACACGCGCACACACACATTGGCAGGATACCGGTTGCAGCCCAAATGACACATGGACTCCACTGCATACTGCCAACAGTAAGCACTTGGGCTCAATACAATTGCCATACCACGGGCCTCCTCCAATGCCTTTGCTTTCACCGTAGAGGAAAGTAAGTTGAAATATCTTCTGCCATCCTTCTCCATCAGGGTACCATTTCAAAATTCCTTTGCCCCTGCTGAACAGACTCCCAGGGAACACTGCAAGGGAACAGGTGCCTGCCCTGTATGCAAATTACCCTGTCCATATAATTTGGGATGAGGTCATTATCAGGATTAATTTTGATTTTGCATTAATTTGCATTTTGAAGTGATGTAGAAGATTAAAGAAAACATTAGAAATGGCAAAGTGCTACCTGTACCTTTTTTGTGACTATTACTTTATGCAGTGTACTCACTATGTTTATAAAAGATGATTGGTTTCCTGGGCTGCTTGTCTCTCTGTTGGGAAGGGCAGTGCTGTTTGTAAACCAACAAAACACAAAAGAAGAAGCAAAACAATACTTTTGAGCTGATAAGTACCATTACCTTTTAATTTCAAAAGTCCAAACTCTTTTGCCACAGTGAAAATACTGTCAGTTTGTAACTGCTGCTAGCATTTGATCCTTCCTGAGAGCTACAGGGTGTTGTAACAGGCATGGGAAGTGTCCTTCTCACACACTTTCTCTTTGCCACGGGCAACGTTTGAAGCTTGCATTTTGGAAGACAATCATAGCCCCTAGAATCTGTGCTCATTAAATCGAGACACTCGAGTTTAAAGAATTCCTTGTCGTCCTTGAAGGACCTGGGCATAATGTGAGACAATTACTGCGGAGCTTGTTGCTTCCATTTCAGATAAGTGGCCTTATTGATGAAGGGGGTGGGGGAGGTGAATACTATATTCTCATGCTTACCAGTAGAAGGTTAGTCTTTGTGAGCTGATTAAAAAAAACCTGCCAGCATTAGGAATATTCATAGGCACCCACCATGCTTTTGTTTAACAGTAAAGGGAAATCTCCCAGATGGAGAAAGACGACTGCATAAAACTTGACATGGCACTGACCTTTCCTGTTAGCTAGACAAATCAAGTTACCCCCGTCAAGCGACCCACTGTGTTAAAGGCAGTGTGGTGTCTCCTAAAATAACGAAACATACTGGAAAATCTTCAATCCTTTTGGCTTTCTTGTTCATTTTTATTTGACTAGCAAAAGTTTTTCCTATCTAATGAAGATGTTGATACAGTCCCCCTTTTGAGATACAATTGCATTCTGACAAGGTTCCCATCTTATTCCATGTTTAGAGAATGTATAAAAAATTTTTAAAAGGCACAATAGTGGATCAATGCCAATGCATTTTGTGATAGTTAATAAGTGTCATAACTCAAGGAAGCACATAAATAGTATTGCTGACACTTGAATGTATCATAATTAATTTGGCTGTGAAAAAACATTAAATCCAATGCTAGTCGATATTTTATTAGGTGCATGGCTAATTAGCAGAAAGCATTAAACTAGAATGGGCCTTCATTTGTGTCTTCCACAGTCTTGAAGATATAGAGAATGGAAATCTGGTCCTTTTGCCGCCAACAGAGTTGAGATTCCTTTAGCATTCTTCAGCAATGTGTTCTATTCAGCAATTCATCAGTAGCATGTAATCCAGTTACTCCACATCTAGTCCCAGTCCCTATAAAATTATTTTTACATCATCTCAGACCAAACAGAAGTGCATTTTGTGGAACGTACAAAGAAAAAAGAAACGTGTTTTCTTTTATTCATCAGGGAAAAGTGAAAAGGGATTACAAGTGGTGCAGTTCAATGGGGCCTTTTTCCACAGCCTGCTTTACAAAGGAGTGATTTTTGGGGGAGGAGCCCTTGTCCTTCCTGCTCCTTGTTGCAGCAAGCTTAAATGTTACATTTGATTTATTTCCACCTTTTGTGTGTTTAAAAAGCTGGAGTATTGTCCTTGAGATGTCATGAGCCGCTGATGTTAGATAAATAAATGTCGTTCGACCAAAGCCACATTTGATCTGTGATCCATAAGTCAATTTGATAAATTTAAAAGCCCATCAACTCCTGATCTGTGTCTTGAGGTTGACTTATGTACAGGTCTAATGATTGATAGAATACTAACTACTAAGTATAGAAATTTGAACAAGGGATGAGCTTTCCTGTTTCTAGATTTTCCTGGGTGAGTAAGCGAATAGTGTGATTTTTATCCTTTTGGGCTGCTCTCTAACTAAATAATTAGTTACAGATTTGTTCTTTTATTAACTGACAGTGGTCCAGTATTATTTTTAGAGTATCTCATTGCTATATTCCATTTCCATACCAGTATAGGAGCAGCTTTGAATGTGACTCTATAGGCTGGATTTTCATCCTTGAGGTGAATATTTGGATTCAGAAAAATTCCGAGCTCAGCCCACCCGCCTCGGAAAAATTGCCCACAAGACAGGATTTTCTTTGTGGCCAGGGGGTGGGTGGGGGGCAGGGCTGGAGGTTGCTGGGGCGGTGCGGCTGCAATCGGGCCACCTGACAGGGGAAAAAGTTCAGAGGCAGCCACAGGGGCTGTTGGGTGCGGAGGTGGGCTTTTTAAAAGGCGTTCAGTGCTGTGGGATTTTTTCCCAGTTAAAATCGAAACAGAAAAGCTCTCCAGCCCTCATGCATCACACCTCCTCACTCCCCACACACTCCCCATGTCCCACCCATGCCACCTCATGTCCTCCACCCATCCAATATGGCCCACTGTGCAAGCTATGGTACTTCCATGCCCATTCACCCATTATGCACTGTACGGAGGGAAAGGTGGTGGTGTAGTGATATTATCACTGGACTGGTAACCCAGAGACCCAGGGTAATGCTCTGGGGACCTGAGTTTGAATCCCACCACGGCAGATGGTGGAATTTGAATTCAATAAGAAAAATCTGGAGTTACAAGTCCGATGATGACCATGAAACCATTGCCGATTGTTGTCAATACTCACCTCGTTCACAAATGTCCTTTAGGGAAGGAAATCTGCTGTCCTTACCTGATCTAACCTACATGTGACTCCAGACCCACAACAATGTGGTTGACTCTTAAATGCCCTCTAAAACAAGGGGAATTAGGGATGGGCAAAAAAATGCTGGTTTAGCATTTATTGCCCATCTCAGCCTCATTGCATTCTTAGCTGAGAGTCCAGACGTCCATTAGAGTACTGAAACACCTGATCCCCAGAGAAAACATTGCTTGATTGACAGCTGTGGCTCTCTCATCTATGCCTTCAATTTCATAATGTTTATTTACACAAAATAAAGAGGCGTCAAGTGCTTGTAGTTTCTGATATTGACACTTTAAAGGGTCTGGACGATTGACACTTATTGCATTGTAGTGAAAAAGTTTAGTTAAGAAAGTAGAAAGTTATCAATGAATGACTGGTGGTTGTTTCAAAGCATTTTAAAAAACATGCTATTGTCACTATATGATTTAGTGGTTCTATAGAGGATGTAGTGGGTGAATGGGCTTGGAAGTGCCATAGCTTGGCATGGGGGGGGGGGTATGAGGGGCCAAAGGAGTGGCTTGGGGGACACACTTTGCCATGGGGGGCACGAGGAAGACCTTTGAACTTACACGCAAACTATGGTTCATGACACCTTTAAGGTGCTGTGAACCATGACTCTTTGAAAAGCTAGCCCAACTTCATGAAAATTGCGCAAGACCAGGACTTGCCTATGTCCGCAATGGAGTCAGCAAGGTCAGGATTATAGGGTGTGTGCTTGCAACCTGAACCAGCCTGCACCCTTAAAAGGCACTCCTGAAAATTGGAATCCCGGGAAGGGGGATAGGGAACCCTGGAATTGTCTCTCCGCCGCCATTTTTATGAGCTCCTGAGTCAGTCCGGCACAGTGAAAATCTAGTCCTATAACTTTGATGTTTTGTGTTCTAAGCACTGGGCTTGTTACAATGAGGAAATATAGCCTGTGCCAGCTTCCAGTACGGTTCCAGATTCTGAGAAGGTAGGGTGGAGAACAGTATTTTCATGTTGTCCTGCACGGCGGGGTGGTGTTGTGGTGGGACAGACAAAAGCCCATTGACTTTCAGCAAAGCAGGAAGATCCCAGTGGTGGACGGGGCCAGAAAATTCTGCCCCCAGTGTCCCAGTCAAGGGTGTTTGATGAAGTGCCGAAAATTGAATTGCTCTCAACAATGGGAGACATAAGAACATCTAGACTGGTATTCTACTGTTCTGGCTCTGCTACTGTTATTTCCATCGGAAGAGCCAACAGTACAAAATAGCCTCTGGGTCTTGTTCAGACATTCAAGAAATCATGGACACGCATGTGTAATGCTTTGCCAAATCAAGAATCGATGGGACTGTAGAAAAGTAAAGCTGAAGGCCAAAATTCAGTCTGTTCTCAATTTGGCAGTCAGTATACACAATGATGTGCAGTTTATTGATTTAAAAAATGTTTTAACGTATAATGTGATGCTTGTACATTTGAGACCAAAGGAAGGTTGTACAGCCAATAAAGATCAGTTCAATTAGTTGATACACTAGTTTGAATTGGTATCTGTTAGGATCTGAAGTAACACCACCTGGGGTTAAATCCAACTGGATAACTCCACATTAACAATTCCAAAATAGGCCCATTAGGTTCAGTTGTAATTGGTTAACAGCTGAAGTGGTGTTCCAGCTAATCCAATGTCCAACATTCAATGCAAAATGCATTGGAAAATCCAAGGTAGAAAGGAATTCTGCCATACGCTTGAACCATGAAGCAGCTGGGAGGGGAGGAAATATGTGAAAGATCGAAAGGACTTGCATTAATACAGTGCTTTTCATGATCCCAGGACATTCTAAAGGACATTACAGCCAATGAAATACTTTTTTTGAAGTGATGTTACTGTTGTAATGTAGGATATGAAAGCCAAATTGCACACAGCAATGTCCCAAAAACAGCAATGAGATGATGTCCGGATAATCTGTTGGTTGAGGAGTAAATGTTGGGCAAGATACCGGTAAGAACTTCAGAGCTCTTCTTCAAAAGAAAACTATTGGATCTTTTTTATCCACCTGAGAGAACAGATGGGGCCTCAGTTTAATCATTGAAGGGCAGCACATTTGTCTGTGCAGCATTCCTTCAGTGCTGGAGGGCCAGCATAGATATTGTGTTAAATTCTCTGGAGTGGGACTGGAACCCATAACTAACCTTCATGGCTCCAAGATAAGAATGCTACTAACTGAGTCACAGCAGACATCTTAGGTTGACTTCAACCAGCTAATCTATATGCTGTGTAATTGTGCAGTGGATTTTCTTTTAAAGGCTAATCACTTGTGCTCCATAATACTGTATGGAGATAATTGATCGAATGCTGGCTTCTGCTGGCCAATGAGCAGTCGAGATTTTTTTTTGAATGTCAGAGTACTATGTATTCATCTTTCTGGAGCGGTGTCAATGTTACACGGATTCTCTCAACTCAGTTCCACATGGATGTCATCGGAGAATTTATTTGAGAAAATGAGAGTTAAAAATAGAGAAAAAAAAAGCTACAGGCTGACTCTACAGCTAGACACGTTCAAATTTAATTTTGTTAAAAAAAATAAGCCTTTTGTAATGCAAACTATTTCCATTGAATTTTCTCTTCCTCTCCCCTGCTTTTAATTTGCCTGCCGTGAATAGCGTGAACTGGCTCGAGCTACTCATTACTTTTGAAAGAAAGCATCCGTTCTCCTGTGATTATTTTAGGGCAGAGTGAGAACCTCTTTGCTGCATTCCAGCCAGTTCCTTCTAAAACGCTTTTAAAATCTTTGCGTTCTGGCCTCTTATAATTGGCAGGGCCCATGCTGTATTCACAAAGTGCACCTGTAAGTTGTGAGGAAATGGAGGCATGTTTTAAGGCTGCATTTTGTGTCAACTGTCAGCAGTGGGTGGAATACATGGCTAATCTGAGTTGAGCAGAAAAAGCCAACACATTAGTTGCTTTGCCGCCTTTTGATGGGTTATTGGAGAAAGGAGCATGGCTGAATCTGTTGTTCCTCTTCAAGCTCCTCTGGTCACTGGTATAGTCACAACTCCAACAGCTTAATTCATCACGTGATTAAAGCAAAGCAATGTGACTGACCTGATAGACCAAAGATGGCTAAGGCCCATGCTCTCAATGAAGTACAGTCAGTCCCTGGAGAAGCAGCAGAATAATGATCAAATGAAGACATATTAAAATGTAATATTACTTCCCTTCCATTGGGCATTGGGAAAATATCAAATCCAGAAGTGGCACTTGTGTAAGCGCATTCAGCTTCAGCTCATTGATTCATTATTGTCAACCTATTTTAAAATTGTGCACAATTTTGATGAGAACCCTGTAACAGTGGCTATAGTCCTTGTTATTTTTGACAGGTGCCATAGCCAGATAAACATTATGAAGCCAGTGGTGACATTGTTCTCCGTGGAATTGTGATGCAAATCATTCTACCCCAACGCCATCCTCCCCAGACTGAATGAAAATTTCCATTCCTTTCCTTCAAACCACTTTGTTGTTATTAGGTCCTTGTGCGGATGAGCACCACCATCACAGGGATATAAAATGAAAACGAAGCACACACTGCCAAAAACAAAATATAGCTGTTTTCAGTTTAAATTACTTCTGCAACCCTTGCAGCAGTGAATTAGTCCAATAGATTGTGTTGGTTTTAATGCAGTCATGACTCAGAAAAAATGCTGTCGTGTGCTTGATCTATTGACTGTCAGGTTATCTTCAATCAGTGTTGCAAGCTATTGTCATTCAATATTTTTTTGACCAAAATAACAGAGTCAGATTTTGATATATTGATTAAAAACATGGAGTAGGCAGTAACCTGCACTGCAAATATAGCATTTCTAGCTCCTCAGCACCACTTTCCTCATAACAGGCTATTGAGATTTAGCTGGATGAACAGGCAAAGCTCTCAACCTGAAAATCTTCCATCCAGCTTTTTTTTTGAACACTGTTTTGCAGAAACAATGAGACATTATTTTGAGATTTTATTATTATTGCAAGGGGCATTTAGCTGTCATTTACAGCTGATGGATGGAGCTCAAGTTTCCCATAGTCCTACACAAGGCACTCACGGAATTAAACAGTTCCAGGGCTTACAATCAAATCCTAGTTTCAGTTTATTTTGACTGCAAGAGGATGTAGTGCTGCTTCCTGGACTGTGAAATACGGATTCACCTTGAGAAGCTAACAAATTTTTTCAAGTCACTCCAGTGTCACATTTTACCTTGTAAAATAGAATGTGATATGGACTCGTTGAGGCTTAGAAGCCAAGCCACAGAGGGTTAATTTACAGTCTTTGTTTTCAAAGCACGTTTCAAACAACATGATGTGTTAAACAGTTGACCTAGGAGGCAGTTTGCAGTTGAAAGGTATTCTCAAGTTGAGAAACAAAACTTCAAAAAGACAGAGGTGGAGGGTGATGCAGCTGATGTTTGCTTAGTGATCAGCCTCTTACAGCTGCAGTCTGTCGGGAATACTTTGCACTTGCTCTTGTGTTTGACTTACACACATAGCTTTCAACAGGTACTAATGACATGAGGCTCTGGTATCCTGAGCATCACCAGCTGATTTGTCTCTTTCAGTAAATGTAAAGTGCAGCTTTGCACTGGGAAGCTTTGCTTACAGCTTGACCTCGTGCAGCTGGAGGTGTGAGGTGATAGCTTGACAGCCCCTATGAATTTTTCAAATAATTTCTTCAAGCATCCTTGGCTAATTGTCAGATTAATTATGTGGATTGGGTTGTGATGTGGCTCCAGCTAGGACTGTCAGGATACCTCCAGCCAACAGCCTTTTTATTCTTTGTCCAACATGAGTTTTGAATTCATAACAGATTTTTCCCCCTCCCATCTTAAAAATTTCATGAAGAAAATGAATTGAGAAACTAGACATCATCTAAAGCAAACTTCAAGGATCCTATGAGATTGTTGAAAGTAGAATTGTTCATTTCTTTGTCACTTGACCTCAAAAACGTGCCAAATCATACGGCACTTTCTACCAATAATTCTTTCATACATTTTGAATGGAGTGCAATCAAGCAATCTTGCCAAGGTGGTCACTTTGCATACTGGCAGACTGTGCAAACCACAGTTGTGTTTTTCTGCCCGATCCCATTTCACATCCAACACATGGTAACTGATTAAGACACAGGCTTCAGATTGTGTCTGTGACACCAACTAGGATGAAGGGAGGTGGGACTGGCTAGATTAAAGAGGAGGGTTGGGGGGGGTAGTAGGTGTGGATGATGGTGGGGAGAGAATTAAAACTATGGCCCTGAAATTAACTTGTGTGATAACAACCTACAAGCATTTAAATGCATTTGTCTGAAATTTGGTAGAGGTGGTCGCAAATTAACCTGACGAATGCCTGCATTAAGAACAATTTCAGTCAGACCTGTTAAGTGTTTTCATGCAAGTATTCCAAAATAATTTGATGGTCAGTATATGTAAAAAAGTAGTAGCCATGTGAAGGATGCATCAATGCCCAACATAAAATAATTAACCACTGCAGCTGCTTTTAATTGTGTTCTCTTTCGCTTTTATATGCTATTGTTAATTAGCTCTGCATCAAGCTGCAAGGTGATCTGTGATAACTGGTGGCCTTTGCATTCTTCTGCACTGTTGTGGCTCAGTTCATAGCACCCTCGCCTTTGAATCAGAGGGTTGTGGGTTCATGTCCCACTCCCGGAAACCAAGAACTGTGATTGTACTCAAAAAGAGTTGCAATCTGTGACTGTTGATAACTCGAAAGAGTTTCTGCACTGTTATGAGGGCTTCCTTTTGTCCCAGCCTATGGGAAAATCATAAGTTTTCATCATTAATTCTTCATTGAGCTTCTCCTGGTCATATGTTTGCGGGTGCCCTTTAGTAGCTCAGTTCATTCGCCAACCTATCACAACTGGCCTCGGTTAAGAATTTACCCAGTTCAACCTGCAATACCAGCCTCATTACCTCCACGTTAAACTTTTTTTAATGCTGCCTTTAACCTGTAGTTTCCCCATTGCTTGGAATCTACATTTGGGAATTAGTATCGTGCCTCTACACCTCTTATCATTCTTTGCTTAGAGAACTGAGTCTGGTCTAATTATATAGCTTCAGCTAGCTACACTCACGCACACTCAAGTTGACAACTGTAGACAATGTTCACAGATGAACCCTTAACTAATTTGTGACATTTGTTTGTCCACTTGTAAATTGGCTAATACCCACATTAAAATAACGGCATGTTATTGAAGTGGGCTAAGCCTGCCAGTATCGTCAAAGGGAATTTCTAGGCCATAGCCCATATTCTCCATGTTGCCTATATTCTCTGGAGTTTGAGTGGCGCTCTCATTGAAACATGTAAAATTCTTAATGGGCTTGACAGGTTAAATATTGGAAGTATGTTTCCCCTGGCTGGAGAATTTAAAACATGGGGTCACAGTCTCAAAATAAAGGGTCGACCATTTGGGACTGAGATAAGGAGAATTTTCTTCACTCAAAGGATTGTTGTTCTTTCAAATTTTCTAGCCCAGAGAGCTATGGATGCTCAGTCATTGAATGTATGCAAGTCAGAGATAGATACATTTTTGGATACTACAGGAATCAAGGGATATGGGGATAGTACAGGACAGTGAAGTTGAGATACATTAGCCATGATTTTATTGAATGGCGGAGCAGGCTTGAAGGGCTATGTTGCTGACTCCTGCTATTTCTATTTTATGTATTTATTGAATGAAGAGTTTTAATAAAGTCCTTGAAGGCATTATTTGGGTGTATCCAGGCAAGCGCACTCAAAGAGGAATTAAATCTTCCCTCATAATCCAAATAAAAAGAATTCTACTTCAAATGAAAAATACAATTTAAAAAATGAACAGTGAGCAGTTCCGACATGGTGCCTTGGACTTATTGTATTGAAAGGGAAATTAATTAATTTAAATAGATACATATATTAACCAAGGGTGTTCAGAAAGTTTGTAAGTAATTTCAACAGCATGCGTTAATTCAGCAACAGCACATTGTCAGGTACCCTTCCCTCCACTGCAGTCTCAATGGTATCTTCAATAATCATTGCCATTAAAAATATTTTAAACCAAGGTTCCATTTGCCCTCTAGGTAAACTTGAAAGATCCTGCAACACTATCTGAAGAAGAGCAGGGGCATTCTCCCCAGTGCCTTGGCCAACATTTATATCTGGACCAATATCACTATAAACAGATGATTTGATTATTTACTTGATTGCTGTTTGTGGGAGCTTGCTGTGCACAAATTGGCTACTACATTTCCTACATTACAACAGTGGCTTCATTTCAAAATTACTTCCGTGGCTGCAAAGTGCTTTGGAAATTCTGAGGTTGTGAAAAATGCTATACACATGCAAGTTCTTTCTGTTATCTTGTTAAAATAGCTTGCTTGGGAAAAAAATGAATAAGTGGAAAACAAAATGAAAACCAAATTCTTGTGCTGCTTTTAAAAAAACTAGTGAGAGAAGTTTACTACAGGACAGCTAATACTTTTTGTACTGTTTTACACTCGTTATTCAGGCTTTGTAGCATTTGTTCTGGTCTTCCTTATTGCTGTTTTCAAAAGTATCTGGATAGTAAACTAAAGGCTGATCCTATCTGGACAGCCACACTTTTTCCCAGGCCCCTAAATAGGTTGATTTATTAGTATTTTTAATGATCAACGTACTGAACTGATCACATTGCAATAAAGATTTACTTTGGTATCTGAATGCTTTTCAAAGAGCTAATATTCTTTGAAATTAGTTTCATAGCTTGGTTTCACCTGCCAAGCTATTGTAGGTGTACACCTGTAATCAAATGACCAGGTGGAGTAACGGAGTTAACATCTTTATTAGCAATTCCAGGGCCCTGTGCTTGCTCTTCTATATTTGGGTGTTGGTTTAACAGTGATGTCCTTGGTGTTTTAGTCTAATAGGTCATAAAAGCCACTTCCAACATTGACAGGCATGATTTACACACAAAATTGCTTCATGTTATTGATTTTTCCATCTAAAAGCTATATGTCTCCACAATTCTCCGAATCTGTTGCTGTGGTGCCACATTACAAGCCTATTCTTAACTGTCTTTTAGAAGATTAGGTTTCGATAGCTGATGGATTACCATGTTGCCTCAAGTGAATGGGGGAGGGGCAGGAAGTGGAGGTATTGAATAAAATGATGTAATATTCAGGTTTGTGGATGTAACTAATATGTAAACTCTAATAGTGACTTTGGTCAGATAATGCCAATTTTCTATAGACGATATTGGATTGAATCTTGATGATTATACTTTTTTTCTCATTTTCCCAGCAACATCAAATGGTACTTTGGAAGGGCTGGAAAACCGAGAAGGTGGTGTATGCCAGACAAAAGCCATGAAGCTTATAATGAAAGTTGGACAAGGTAAGAGCCATCTCATCTTTCCCAAAGACAAGAGCGATCATCTCTTTTCTCCATTTAGCTATAAACTGTTCATAATCATTGTAACAATAAGAGGCAGAATGCAGTTTCTTCATTACTGTAAAAATCTGCGGGTGGCAGAAGTGAAGAGTACCCAATGCCTAATTATTGTCCTGTAACTTTACTGGAGTTTCTGAATCAGTCCGTTACATAAAAGGATTAGGAGTGATCTAAAAGCTTGTTCTAAATTTTAATGAATAGTCGCACTGTGAAATGAATTAAAACAATTTGTCTCTGGCCCTTCCTTAAGGCCAGTGAAACCAAGGCATCAATTTGAGACTATTGTGTTTTTAATTTCTGAAAAAATACACTTTGCATTTTTCTGTTACCTAAAGATTTGAAAAAAATAATTTGTGTTCAAATTAAAAGAATATAAATTATGCAATACAGACTTGCATTTATTTTTGTGCCATTAATATGAAGTAAATTTTGCTAGACACTAAGACTTATTATTTAAATATTTTGAATGCAACTGTTACTAAATAAGATGATCACTCCTTCCTTGTAATATCATTAGTTGATGGTAAATGGAAATTAATCCTGTCGCGCTTAACACAATTTCAGTTTCTAAATACAATAAGTGTTAACATTATAAATCTCCCTTACAACTTTTATCATATACTTTCTATGTTAGTGTAGTGTCCATTTAGCATTCTGTCAGTGTCCACTATTCGATTGAATTATCACCTACAAAATCTTTGCCTGATATTGGTCTGCCTATCTATAGCTGTTGCAGATACTTGAGTGGTCAGCATTTAAAACTGCCTAGTATCTGCAGTGTCATTAGGCTTAGGTCAGACATAGAAAAGGGCTAATTTAAACAATGACCATTGCTTCTCCCTCAAGGGTGTGCATACAAAAGCAACTTAAAATAATGATAAACTAATCAGAACAGTGCTGCTGCAGAAGTGAAAGTTTTAAATCACATTGTTACCAAACAAAATACCTGTGCATTGCAATGAATTGCTCATCACCTCAGATTTTGCCAGGGCAGAAAATACACTCTCACTTTGCTATAAATAGAAATTCTGCTGTTCATTTGATTAAGCCCTAAGCTATAAATAAAGATTTTTTAAAGAGCATTACTGTTCATCAAAGTGACTTCCAAAGCATTAAGCCAATAAAGCCAAAAGCAAACAGATTTCACTCCATGGTGCCTGGAGCCTGCAGTATCTTAATGTGGGTTGCTTGAGAAGTAAAACATCAGTGTTGAGGGATGTTCCCCTTTGTCTGACTGATGAAGGTATCTCAACGTTACGGTTTGTAACTGAAACAACCTTTTTAAAAACTTTTTAGATGCAAATTCTATGGGAGGAAAAGAAAACCCAACCAGAGCTCCTGAAAAAGACCGGAATGGCATCACAACCAAGCCCACCCAAAAGGCCGAGAGTGAAGGTAACCATTTGGTAGAAGCTGATTATAAGGAAGATACCTCACCTGTGAGCTGGAGTTTTGGAACTTCTTTCATCTGCCTGAAAGGCCCATGTCATGTGCAAGTTAAACATGAGGGTCATTGGCACAAATGATCAAATGGCAGGAGTCATTTTTGGCGTTTCTGAGGAGCACTACTCCTGTTTGAGACTTAAGTGCATCTTTATATGAGCCACAGCTGTTCACTACTTAATTTGGCTCAATTTTGCATGTATGTGAAGTGTGGTTCAATTGGGACATTTGCACTTAGACCCGGCCTATACAATCCATCGTCTTTGAAAGAGCTAAAGCCACACTTCTCTGCTGTTTCCCCACAGGCTTGCAAATGTTTCTATTTCAATATACACTCAAATACCTTTTGAAAGTTACTATTGAATCTACTTCCACCATTCTATTGGGCAGTGCATTTCAGATCATAACCTGCTGCGTGAGAAAAACCTCATCTCTTCTCTGGTTCTTTTAGCTCTTAAATCCGTGTCCTCTGGTTACTGACTCTCCTGTGAGTGGAAACAGATTCTCCTTATCTACTGTATCAAATTCCCTCATAATTTTGAACAACCCTATTAAATCTCCCCTTAACCTTCTTGGCTCTTAAGAAGAATAATCATAGTTTCTCCAGTCTCTCCAGATAACTGAAGTCCCTCATGGTATCATTCTGGCAAATCTCCTTTGCACCCTTTCCAAGCCCTTGACCTCCTTCTTAAAGTGTGCTGCCCAGGACTTGACACAATACTCCAACTGAGGCTTAACCAGTGATTTATGAAGGTTTAGCATAACTTCCTTACTTTTGTACACAATGCCTCTATTTATGAAGCCAAGGAGTCTGCATGTTTTCTCAACGGATTTCTCAACTTGTCCTCCCACCTGCAAAGATTTATGTATGTGAACCCCCAGGTGTCTCTGCTTCTGCACTCCTGCAAAATTGTAACATTTATTTCTTACTACCTCTTTCCATTCTTTCTTGCAAAATGTCTCATTTTTCCCACTTCCCTGCATTAAAATTCATCTGTCATGCATCTACCCAATTCACCAGCCTGACAGTGCTCTCCTGAAGTTGGTTACTATCCTGATCATTGTTTACTACATTTTTGAGTTTCATGTTAGCTATATAGAAATATTTCCCCTATACCTAAATTGAGGTCACTATTATATTTAAAAAAAACATATTGATCCATGGGGGATGTGACTGCTTGCTCCCCTCCAGTCTGAACAACAACCATCCATGACTACTTTCTGCTTTCTGTCACTTAGCCAATTTTGTATCCATGCCACCAATGTCCACTGGTTTCAATTTTGCTAACAGAACACCTTTGAAAGTGCATATACACATAAACTGCACTGCCTTCATCAATCAAGTTTG
The DNA here is from genome assembly GCF_964194155.1 of Cetorhinus maximus. NCBI lineage: Eukaryota > Metazoa > Chordata > Chondrichthyes > Lamniformes > Cetorhinidae > Cetorhinus > Cetorhinus maximus. The sequence continues at coordinate 99,679,184 of NC_135885.1, forward strand.
TCAGATACAATTTGCCTTCAACAAGTCTGCATTGGTTATCATTTATTAACTTGTGTTTCTCCAAAGTCTGTTACATCATCAACTATCTGGGACAACAACCCAGATGTATAGTTATTTTAGATGGTTGTTTGTGGTCAATCCAAAAAGCTCCTTACTAAAAATCACCAGATTCTTCACTGAAGTGAGGTAGTACTTTACCAAACATTCAAGAGATCTAAAGGATAAGATTAACTATCTGTTAGTTATGTGTGATATGCATTAAACCAGCAGTAACTTCAGCTTTTTTCAATATTTTTTCTTCAACAAACGTAAACTAGGACCATGAAAAGCAACAGGAGTCTACCACTTTCACAAGATAGCTACAGTGTATTGTAAACTGTAGTAGGGCGATGCATTCACAGCACCTCGAACTCCGTCATAATTAGTGAAGTTTTCTGCACTTGGGTCAATTATGTCTGCTACTGTTATTTCCTCCTTATTGCCTATTTGTGACAAACTCCTTTACTCCTAATCCTTTTAGACTTTCTCTCTGCCTTTCCACGTTGCTGAAAAGTGTGCAGCAATGTTATTTGCGATATAGCTAGATTAAAATTAGAAAATGTAATATTCTAATTTGCTTCCTAGGGAATTTAGGTTTTGAACAATTCCAGATGTTTGACAGATAATGAGAGCTCCTGTGTACTGTGCTTTCAAGAGAGGAAAGCCTTTAATTTCTTCCTGTTCTTCTTCCTCAGTGTGTCAGGCTAGCACTCAGCTGCAGCTTACAAGAATCAGTTTAATGTAAACATGATTGATTTCTTCATCTCTATTAGCATGCCTTGCTTTGCCTCAGCTTCGGGAGACTGCTACAGGCCTGCTAAGTAGAATTTTTTCAGAAGAGTTCTTGTTGCTGTCTCTGGCTATCAATTCTTTGAGCAGCAAAAGGAAGGACTATGAGTGTATATTACAATTTCTCAAAGCTGTGACTCCCCACAGGGAACTCTATTATTTTAAGGATTTAAATCAATGTTTCAGACCCGTGAGCTTCCTTTACGTTAGTGTGTCAGTAAATAAATCAACTTTTAGATAAAATAACACCCTACGTTTTGTGAATGGCTAGAATCCAGGCAGATTGTTGATAAATTTAGTATCTATGTAATAGTTTTCTTTTTATTGTAGATAGAAAGTGGTCAAATACATGTGGGGCTGAGTCTCAGTCTGTAACTCCACCTTGGCAGTATAGCAGAACTCCATTTCTCAGGCCTGTATCTCAGCAAATTAGATCAGTTTGTGTGGAAATTGCATCATTCAAGCAAAGCGATTGTCTACTGGTAGCAGCTTTTGCTGTTACATCAATAACTGTGCTGCCTCCATGTGAGAAGCCTCATGGTATGAAGTCACCAATTATTGACCCATAAGAACCATTGAATGTTCTTCAAAAATACAAAAATATAATACTAGAGATCCTGGGAACCTGAAATAAAAGCAGAAAATGCTATTCAGCAGGTCTGGCAGCATCTATGGAAAGAGAGGCCAGCATTTTCTGTTGGCATGCAGGGGCAGGCCCCGCACGCCGATGCATAAAATGACACGCGGTGATGTCTGGCGTGCGTCCCGACATCACCGCGTGTCATCCCGACCTTTCGTTCAGTGGGCGTGCACTGGAGTCGGCTGCGCGCCCACCGAACTGTCAAAGGTCTGTTAAGGCCAATTAAGCCTATTGAGAAAGCAGCCTGTCCAACTTTAAGGTTGGTGGGCAGGCGAAGAGCCCAAGCGGCCTTCGCATTTATCATGAAACCTCATCCACGGGTGGGATAAGGTTTCATGCAGGTTTTATAAATTAAAGAAAAGTTTTTATGAAAATTCATAAATATGTCCCAGCTCATGTGACACTGCCACATGAGGGGACATGTATGAATAATTTTATTATTTTATTTTTTCCAACTTTAACATTGAAGTTAATCTCCTTGTGGCAACTCCGTGCCTCAGGGAGATTTCTGCGCTCTTTCGCACACATGTGCGAAAGAGCGCAGGCCCCGAGTCTCCCTCCTCCCCCTGCCCGCACAGGTAGTGCTGAGCGCTACAGGGCGCACAGCATATAAGGCCCGCCCACGTAAAATGGTGCCATGTAGCCGATCGCGGGCAGCGATCGGCTCTGCGCTCACTCCCGACCAGCCCGCCCAAAGGGGAGAAAATTCTCCCCAACGTTTCAGTTTAATGATCTTTCGTCATAGGGTTTTATTAGGTTCATTAGGTGGTAAATCTGTTTATTTATTGAAATATTACCATTTCGCACCATAAGTTACCAGAAGTTAACTGTCTAACATCCTCTGTCTCTCAGACTGGAGGAGGGATTAATTTAAGCCGCCCTGATTTCTCCTCTCACTACCCACCCGTAAACAGAGAGGTGTTTTTGATTTTTGATTTCCCCCCATTTATAATTGGTGGTATATTTTCCCCAACCCTTCAGTTTTGGAGTTATCCAATTGTTTATTAATTAACCGCAAAACAAACTCGAAATGAGATAAATTAAGAGGGTTGGTTTATTTTACACACACACAAAATGCGGGAAAGGGGTTTCGCAACTTTTACCCCTTTTTGCACTCATTCAATAAAAGAAGGATAAGGGAAAGAAAGGGGTACAGAGCAAGACCATGATAAAAATAAGGGTTATGGTTTCACGTGAGTCCAGGGTTCATAATCAAAAGTCCAATGGCGTATTCCTTCAGAGGCTAGCAGGCTAAAACTGGTGTTCCTACTTTCCAGAAGTGAGGACTTCCATGATGGAAAAAGGCACGTAGAGATGAATTAGTCTTGAAGGCAGAGATACAGACATTCCAATGTTCCAGTAGTTCACAGCGTAGATGAAGGCCAGGCCATTGACTGGACAGAACTCTTTCTGCTGTTACCTGTTGGATGGTTAAATGGTAGACCGAAGCAGGCTGCTTGCCTGGAGTCCTGCTTCTCTTCTTAAGTCAAACAGGGCCTGAAGATAAAATTCAAGAGCTGTATAATTAAAGGAATTCAAACAGTGCAAGTCCCGGTCATGTGACAGGGTGGTTTCAGGTCGAGCTATTCAGCTAATGAGGTGCCTGCTTGAAACCCATTGTGTTTTGGAGCAGGTACTGGTGGAGCACAACATTGGAGATTAGGGGGAGGATCTTCCGGTCGGCAAGCAGGGGTGGGGCCTGCTTGCCAATGCGTAAAATGATGCGGGAGGATGTCAGGTGGAATTCCCAACATCACCCCTCGTTATTTGCATTTTCATGTCGGTGGGGGCGCAGCCGAATCAGCTGTGCGCCCACTGACCTGTCAATGGCCTAGTGAGGCCATTGAAAAAGTAATTAAGATCATTAATGGACCTGCCCGTCCAACCTTAAGGTTGGCGGGCAGGCCGGGAGCCCTGGCAGGCTTCAGAAAAGCATGAAACCTCATCCACGGGTGGGATGAGGTTTCATGAGGGTATTTAAATATTTAGTAAAGGCTTCAATAAAAGTTATGGACATGTCCCAACTCATATGACAGTGTTACATGAGGGGACATGTCAGGAAAATGTTTCTATCATTTGTTTAACAATTTTTAATTTGGAGCCGATCTCCCTGAGGAAGCACTCAGCAGTCTCGGCTGAGGGAAGCTCCCCCCTCCCCAGCCCGCACAGGGAGTGCATAGAGCTTCCTGGCAGACGTCACGCTGGGCGGGCCTTAATTGGTCCACCCATGTAAAATGGCGGCATGCCCCCGATTGGGGGTGCCAATCAGAGGCACACCTACCCGTGCCCGTTCCAGCACTCTTTCACCACCCCCCCCCCCCACCCCCACCACCACCAACAAGGGGAAATTTTCTCCCTAGGAGTCACAAATAGCTCTAACTTTGTCTGTAGCTAGCTGGTGCAGACTTACCGTCTATGAATCCTTTGTGTTGGCTTGGCTGGAATATTTATATAATACAAGTCGCATCCCAGAATGATGAGGTAGCCTTTGTCCAATGGAACAGTGTAGAATCTTCCAGAAACCAGCAAGTGATCAGCTGCAGCCATTTTTATCAGCCCAGCAATTTTTTTTCTTCCTGTCTCCTGGATAGGACAATTTTATTAATACTATATTGGTCATCACTATTCTGTACTTCCCAGAATTTGAAGGCTGAAATGAACCCAGTAACCTGTCTTTTGGGGAATAGAATTGCAGATTCCAAAGGTGCTTTTTGTGAAGATGTGCTTCTTGATTTCACTCCTGAATAGTCCAGCTCTAATCTAAATATTATGCCCCCTTGTCCTGGACTCCTCTACCATATATCTATCCTGTTGAATCCTTTTATAATTTAAAACAACTTGGTTGGATCACTCCTCAGTTTTCAATACTCAAGGAAATCCAGTCATTTCCTGTGGGACTCCTTTTCTCCCTCAATCTTTCCTTATTCTTTAAATCTTCTAAAATCCAGAAGATTGTCTTTGTATTCTATCCTGCTCTCTTCAGTTAGTCGCTTCAACTAGTTTTTGCAATAAACAAAAACTGTGGAACTTGCAGCTCACCACACAGAACCTTCCCTGATTTCACTGAAGCCAGTGAGAAGTGCAACAGATGTAAAGTTCTGGGAGAAGGTCACCTGGCTACCATCGCAACCCATTTAATGACACCTGGACACCTAAAGGATGGGAAATGGAGATATTTGTTTGTAAAGAGATTTGTGCTGAAGTGGAGGAGGAGCAGGTCCAACCTGGCAGAGGAGTGAGATTACCAGACAAGTGGATTTACAAAGATGGAGCATCATTGCTGGTTATAAAGTTTTGATTCACAAAGGAAAAATGGCCATGTAAATTAATGTTATGGTCAATCGGATTTGAAATTGTAAGCTAGATGAATACAACAAGGCTTCTGAGTGGGGGAAAAAAAGCTCAAACACACAGTTTCATTCCTGAATGAATAGTCTGGCTTGTTTATCAGCATATGGAATAACTAATACATTCAGCACCAGCAGCAAAGGGGCTGCATCCAGTCAGACAGTATGACTAGGGACAATTGTCTTAAGGATTTACATTTTCTTACTCTTACCATACTGCCTCAGGCAAGCCTGCATCTGTTTTAAGTGAAGCTGTCAGCTCCATTTTTTGCTACTGACTGATGAAGATTTATTAATAAAAGGGTCCAGGGATAACATGGCATATGTCATTTTAAATATTCATTGCTAACCACCAGCGCTTGTATTTGGATAACCAACAGATAAGCTTATTTGCCAAAGCCTTCTGTTTTTATTGAAAACTAAAGTCTCTTTGTTTTGATGGCTTGTTCAAAGTCAGTTGGCATGTTGAAGGAAATACATTGTGCCTTAATTTAGCAGTTTTTTAACGATAATATATTGTCTCTGCAAGACCTTCCTTCTTCAGCAGCCTGCTTAACCGTGGAATCACCAAATCTGCCTCACAACACAGAGATTACTGGTTGGTTAATTCAAATAATATGAAAATGGGGGTCCTAAAATCCCACCAGTAATTATTTGGAAACACAGAGACTGCAGCTTCAATTATTTTTCAACCGACAGGAGGTTTTATTTAACAACATTTAATCCTAGGAATGAAACTATATTCTGAGAGATTATTCTAATGGGCTTTTGTTAAGAGTCAAATTACTCAAACAGTTCTTCTTTGTTTTCAGGTGGGACACACTCATTCAGTAGTGATAATAAACCTTCAACTGCACCCAGGGACCCGGACCAGGGCAGATTCCTCAGCCCCGACGTGGCCTTATTTGCAGGCATTGGATCGGGCTGTGTGATCTTCATCCTCATCATCATCATGTTGGTGGTCCTGCTGCTAAAGTACAAGAGACGGCACAGAAAGCACTCCCCGCAGCACACCACCACTCTGTCCCTCAGCACGCTGGCCACCCCCAAACGGGGAGGCAACAACAATGGCTCTGAACCCAGTGACATTATCATTCCATTAAGGACTGCAGACAGCGCCTTCTGTCCTCACTATGAAAAAGTCAGTGGAGACTATGGACATCCAGTATATATAGTTCAGGAGATGCCACCACAGAGCCCAGCGAATATATACTACAAAGTTTGAGCTGCCAGAACTGAGGCTAGTTTGGGATCCTGAAGAAAATTCTTGGCCTGTTGCATACCTGGGTCTTCTGCTGAAATTAGTGGTGATTTTTTTCTTTGCACCAGGATTGACTTTAAATGTGTAGGAGAATTAAAGGGGAAAATGGAAGCTTTGCAGGAAATTCAGCTGAAGAGAGAGTTGGTTAGTATGTATGGTCTGTGTAGGAATCTGCTTACAGTAAAATAACAGGAGCAGCAAGCCGGAGAAAAGTTGAGTCGGGGACTCAACCAAACTGTTCCACCTTTTACCACTAATTTCTGGACCATATGCTACAAACATACCAGGAAGCAAGAGGCAAAGGGATGTTTGAACTATCTATCACTGTATTTATAACTAGTAACATTTTAAGCTTTGGATATTCAGCAATAGAAAATAGTCAGTCTCCACTTTCCCTGGACTGTTATATTTTATAATAACCGGATTTCATAAATCCACCTCTGTCTTTGTTCAGTGCTTTTGATTTTTATTCCCTCTTATTGTTTTCCTGTTACCAGTATTACTTGTTAAACTGAAGGCCACTTTGCCTTTGAACACGATCACTGTAACATCAGGAAACTTCTAGAACATACCACAACATTAACTTGAATCAAACATCCCAACCACCAGTGATAGTATTCACAAAAGCAGCCAAATTTAATCAGTCATACAGAAAGTGATAAATCACGTCCACATACATGCAGGAGTCCTTTCAGTCATACGTAGCACACGTTGGTAATGAGCAGGAGACCAGGAGTTCACCTGTGACGTTTAACTGCATTTGCAGTTGTATGCTGCTGCCTTTTTGAATCTGAAAAGGAAGTGTAGAGATATAGATTACTTAGGGAGCACTTTGGTACTAAAAGTTCCAAGATGTAGGCTGGTAGACATGGTGACAAGCACAGTGCTGTAGAGCTGCACTTTAAATGAGCTCAAATAATTATTTTGAGCAAAACTGAACTAGAGAGAGAAAAATGAAAGGCCTCCATCTGCAAGGTGCTTTATTGAGGTATTGAAGAGAAGGACACACATCAGTGAGAAAAGGCACTACGGGGCTAGTGATGTTGCTTTTAAGAACAGTGCAACAGTGGTACAGTCAGGCTGAGGAAATAAATTGCCTTACAGTTTGCGTTGTATGAATAGACTGTGGAGCAGTCTCCATATTACATGGTACAGCTTTCTCTTACTGTGGCTGGCAGCTTCAGTGACCTCTAAGGCTTTACCCTTGAACTACTCATGAGACAAAAAAATCAAATACACTACAAAAAATGGAGAAGGGAGAAGAAGGACCTGAGTGATCAAATAGCAGACCTGGAGAGCAGATCACTGAGGGCCAATTTTTGTAGTCAGAATTGCTCAGTAAGAATGCACAGTGGGCAGATGAAGATCGTTTGAATATTAGACTATCTGGATGGTCATAACATTGCCACAAAATGTTTGGATGCTTGCCTCTGGGAATGGAATCATGTTTCCACAAATAGCAAAAAATAAAAATAGAATCATCTTAAGACTTCTAATGTAACAGAAGCTGGGAAATTGCTTCTGCTTCATATTTCCAACAACTGAATGGCTTTTCAGCCTTAACACATGGGCCTAATTTTTAGAAAACACTTCTCAAATTAATATTAAACAGTAGTAGCCTGGCACTGGGAGTGTCTTTTCGAAAATCATCCTTACTCCTGTAGTGACTTGCAGTGCAGGCTGTGTTATTAGTTACTGCTTGGCACTGTCCAAACTATGATATCTTGTAGTTTAAAATTCAAAGAATGTGCTGTGTGAAAAGACTGGGCCCAGGAATTTCAAAGGGGAACCCACAGGATAGTTGCCCAGCCTAATCCTTGAGCCTGGAAATTACATTGGCGACAAAAGTGAAACACTTTGCGTGTACTTAGATCGTTGCCACGGCAATGAAGTACATTATATGTGCAACTGATTTTCTACCATTTCCATGTAAGGTGTGTTTTTTGTGGGCCTTTAGGACAAGAGACATATTAGCAGAGGCATTCTCAATTATACAAGGTTTTGTTTGTTCTTTATGAAATACTTTATGGGTATTCTGTGCCTGATTTTTTTTTTCATTTTAAACCAGATTTGAAAACAGCAGGTGAATTTCCAATTTAAAAAAAAATCCAACGTGGGGATTGATGGGATTTCTGGTTTATAATACGCGCAGTGGTTGTGTGTCCGATGTAGAGTAAGGCACTTTACACTGATCCCATATAGTTTGTCTTACTCACCCCGCCTGCCAAGAGAATGTCACTGTAACCGCCTTGCAGACACATTCATCCCTATCACCTGGTTTTAGAATTTGCACCACAGTGAACTGATGCTAGTTGTGAAGCTGTAAATATGTGGAATATTTTAATGTATAACGATTTGGGCAGGGAGGGAGGGGAGAGTTAAAATAGCCTTATTCACCTTCTTAGTAACAGAAGTTCACAGCAGAGCATGACTTAATTTTCCTTAAAGTAAAATGTTTGTGTAAATAGAAGATTTTTTTTAAACAAATTCTAAGGAGGATGTTTTGTATAAAATCTGAATTTTTTGCAATGTATTTTTAGCTATAGCTTGTTTCCAAGGCAGTGTCATCCCCCTTTGCACAGTTTAAAAATGGAGAAAAAAGAAAATTGGTAAGGTTACCAAATTGACCGCTGCATATTTGTGCCATGAATATTTATTTAATTGTTTCTTTGTCCAGTTTGTGTACACAGTATTACGCTTGCTTTATAAATATTGAATGTTGCTTTCTCCTCATTTTTCTCCTTTTTCGTCTGCTTTTTCAACCATTTTCTTTTTCTGAAGCAGATTTAATTTTCACCTTCACTTCCCTGCAGTCCAAGGAAAAATGAACAAAATTAAAATCACATTCCATAAGTCTGTTACAAACTGAAATTGTTTTTAAATAAAAGACTTTTTTTCCTATGGAAATTTGCCTGGAGTTCAATTTTTTTCTTCCTTCCTTTTACTTCCTGAAATCTAGCAAAAACAAAGGTCTTTTAAAATGGCTTGTTACGTTTCGAATAAAATGCAGGAGATTCAATTATGAAGTTGTGTTTTCAGTGCCCTAGGGTTGGAGAGAGGGAAAAGTCAGCCAGTGTTCCCTTTTCTGATTACTAACGTATTGAAAGCGTACTTGCATATGTCAGTTGAGGAGCAGGTTGGGTTTTTCTGTAACACCCCCTCCGCATCCAGCGCATATTGACACTGATGTCGAGGCTCATGCATAAACGACAACTTGCATTTGTATAATGCCTTTAATGTAGAAAATACGCTTGAAAGAGGTAATTCTGTTTTTGTACTGCTCTATCAGTCTACCCTCCATCATAAGTGAAGTAATGGAAGGGGTCATCAACAGTGCTATCAAGCAACACTTGCTTAGCAATAGCCTGCTCACTGATGTTCAGTTTGCATTCTACCAGACCCACTCAGCTCCCAACCTTATTACAGCCTTGGTTCAAAAATGGAAAAAAGAGCTGAACTTCAGAGGTGAGGTGAGGGTGATTGCCCTTGACATCAAGGTAGCATTTGACCAAGTGTGGCAACAAGGAGGCCTAGCAAAACTGGAGTCAATGGTAATCGGGGAAATATCTCTGCTGGTTGGAGTCATACCTAGCACAAGGGAAGATGGTTGTGGTTGTTGGAGGTCAATCATTTCAGTTCCAGGACATCACTGCAGGAGTTCCTCAGTGTAGTAGCCTAAGCCCAACCATCTTCAGCTGCTTCATCATTGACCTTCCTTCCATCATAAGGTCAGAAGTGGGGATGTTCGCTGTTGATTGCTCAATGTTCAGCACCATTCAAGACTCCTCAGATACTGAAGCAGTCCATGCCCAAATGCAGCAAGACCTGGAAAATATCCAGGCTTGGGCTGAGAAGTGACAAGCAACATTTGCACCACACAAGTGCCATCCTGGGTTTACCATTGACCAGAAACTGACTGGACTAGCCATATAAATACTGTGGCTACAACAGTAGGTCAGAGGCTAGGAATCCTGTGGAGAATAATTCACCCCCTGACTCCCCAAAGCCTCTCCACCATCTTCAAAGCACAAGTCAGGAGTGTGATGGAATAGTCTCCATTTGCCTGGATAAGTGCTGCTCCAACAACATTCAAGAAGCTTGACATCAACCAGGACAAAGTAGCCCGCTTGATTGGCACCCCATTCACAAACATTCACTCCCTCCACCACCGACACACAGTGACAGCAGTGGGTACCATCAACAAGGTGCACTACACTCACCAAGCCTCCTTAGACAGCACCTTCCAAACCCATGACTACTATCATCTAGAAGGATAAGGGCAGCAGACACAAAGGGACACCACCATCTGGACGCACCCCTCCAAGTCACTCACCACCCTGACTTGGAAATATATCGCCGTTCTTTCACTGTCGCTGGGTCAAAATCCTGGAACTCACTCAGTATCAGCACTGTGGGTGTACCTACACCACATTGACTGGAGCGGTTCAAGGAGGCAGCACCGTCTCAAAGGCAATAGGGATGGGCAATAAATGCTGGCCTAGCCAGTGACGCCCACGTCCCATGAATGAATAAAAAAAAACTCAGCCTTAGGTAGTGGTTAGGAACTGGAATGCCTCAGCTTTATTCAGTTCTGTATGGAAGGATTCATATATGGCTTAGCAGTGAAATTGAGGACTACCTAACCTTACACATGCAAAGCATGTTAATCTAATTGATTGATAGCCCTGGAGCTTGAACTTTGTAACTGAAGTGACTGAATCCTGGCTTTAGTCACTCCTTGAAACTAAACACTTTCTACTGTTCTCTGGGCGACATTGACTCATACCCAGAAACACACAGACCATGCTCCCACTAGCAGTTTACCCAAGTGGGCACTATGCATTGTGTGAACTTTGATACTCTCAGGGCATTTCAACTATGGAGGGCATCACAGTCAAGCCTAATCCTATTCTCGGGTAAGATCCAAACATGCAGGATTTACTGAATAACTATCTGGAACAGGAATGCTGCCTGTTATGCCTTCCTTAAACCAGGCATCCCGAGGCCAACTGTACCACCCTTTGTGCTGCCGTGCTGAAATCAGCTAACTGAGAACAGACCTTGGATTCTACCTAATCTGCATAGGTACTGACTAGAAAACTCTCAGGAGCTGACATACATATCATAAACTGCTGAAAAAACATATGTCTAAGCTTTTCATCTTTCACTCATCAGGACACTAGCAAAAATATCAATATAAAGGGAAAATCAGCAATTTATACTGTATGTGAAGATAGTGCTGATTGGTTGGCAAGTGGCGTTGCCATGGAAAATGCACCACTGATGGTGACTGACAGTTAACTACCAAGCATTGTTGAAATTTAAACCTTGACTCTGACTGGTCAAGCTGCCTGGTTTAAATTTCAAACAAAGCTGGGCAGTTAACTGTCAGTCACCATCAGTGGTGTATTCTCCATAGCAACACCACTTGCCGACCAATCAGCACTTTCTTCACATACAGCAAAAATTGCTGTTTTTCCCCCTTATATTGGTATTCTTGCGAGTATTCTGATGAATGCAAGATGAAAAGCTTAGACATGTCTCTTTTTCAGCAATACTCAAGTTCTGTAGTACCAAACGACTACATATCATAAATTAATAATTCTTGGAACAATTCTATAGCACAGCCCAAAATAATCAGAGCTGGGAATTCCCTACATTCTTCAAAGCATTCTGAAAACGTTTCTATACATGCTCCACTTCAACATGCATTCTTTCATTAATAAGCTTCCTGGATACTTAAATTGCTACCATAGCAATCTGAAAGGAAATCTCCAAAATAATTTTGCAGTGTCATTCTCACAATTGCTTTATTTGTGCAAAATATATGATAGGGAACACAATGCTCCTCACCTGATGTCGACAGTTCACTGAATGATGAGTCTGATTAGCGGAGGGAATGTCAGCGTGTGGGTGGGTGGACAATGTGGAATAGTGGATATTTTAACTCATTATGTCATTTGCAACTTGAGGTTAATGGTCAAAAGAAAACATGTAGACTGAATGGTATTAATCAGAGATTGGGATATTATTTGCTAACGAATAAGTCTATCATATATTTATATTCTTGATTAATTAAAACACATTGAAGTCTTTATCCAGGGTCAGTGATGATTCCTGTGGGTTAAGAATATATATTGTACTTCATTTTTTCAGCTTCTGTAAATGCCTCTTCATTCTCTATAACATTTAATACACTTCACATCACCCTCATTACAAGCTGTTCCTATTGTAAAAGGCATCATTGCCTTGCAAGCTTATGAGAATATTTGATTTACAAAGATGCTGGAGGTCTGACAGTAGCTATGAAACTGTACTCCAGTGAAATTGCCATCAAGAAAAGTGTGCGAAAAGAAAAGATAGGATCAGTAAAAGTTAGCTTTTACATTTTGCTTATGAACATGCACTCACAGTGCAATGACATCACCAAACCATTTCTGTTACAAATATAGCCTTGTGCTGCTTTGAGCATTGTCATGGTAACAGCAGTGACACTTGGCTTCTCCAAAAACTAACCACTCCAGGAATCCCACGCTAAAACGTCAGAGTTGGTGCTCTGGACTCTTTTTTCCCTCCCAACGCACAAAATATTTTTAAAAAGCCATCGCCCATGAACAGTAACGTGGTACTGACCAGATAATCTGTTTTTGTGATGTTCATTGAGGGATAAATGTTGGCCAGTATACTGAAGATAACTCCTCCACTTTTCTTTAAGATCGATGGGATCCTTTAAGTCTACTTGCGACAGCAGACAGGGTCTTGGTTTGGCATCTCATCTGAATGACGACATCTCTCACATTAAGTTTTGTGCTCACCTTTCTGATGTGGGATTTGAACCAACAGTCTTCTACTCAGAGGCAGAAGCGCTACTACCTAAGTCTTCTTTTTAGGCAGTCACTCAGGGTCAAGGATGACTTGTTTCTACTCCAGTTCAATGGGTTTGGAGATGGCTGACAAGTCCAATGTGCAATCTGCAAACTCTGCCACATGTGGGACAGGCAGTGCTTGGAGGGTGGGGTAGATGAGTTGTTTGGAGGTTTGTGCGCTCTGTCTGATGCCTTGACCTTGCCCCTGTGTGTTTCCGACGAAGTGTCTCAATGTGTTCGCTGCCTTCCCAATCAAACCCTCTCCATTTTGGTTGATCACAAGCCAGGGTTTCCGATGAGCCGGCGAGGATGTTTCATCTCTTCAGGGATGCTTTGAGGACTTTCCTGAAGCATTTCACTGTCCTCCTGGGAGTCTCCTGCCATGACCAAGCTTTGAGTAGAGCAGTTGCTTCAGGAGCCTGGTGTTAGACTTACACAGAATCATGGAATGGTTACAGCACAGAAGGAGGCCATTTGGCCTTTTGTAGGAGCGATTCATCTGGTGCCTTTTCCCTGTAGCCATGAAAACCTTTCTTTTCAAATAATAATCTAAATCCCTTTTGAAAGCCCTAAATGACCCTGCCTCCACCACACTTTCAGGCTGTGCATTCCAGATTGTAACCCCTCGCTGCACAAAAAAGTTTTTCTTCATGTCAGAATCACAAAATTGTTACGGTGTAGAAGGAAGCCATTCAGGCCATCTTGTCTGTACCAGCTGTCTGAGCATTTTAACTTAGTGCCAATCACCTGCCATTAATATTTATTAATAATAGTATTTAATAGTCTCCTGTTGCCATTGTTTTTTTCCCAATTACCTTAAACCTGTGCCCTCAGATTTGTGAACCTTCCGCTAATTGGAACAGTTTATGATTAAGCTGCGGGCACTAGTCATGACCTCAGAGGCAGTGAAGTCATGGAGAGTCAATGAATGTTGGCCAACAGAAGCCTGCAATTTCAATAGGGAGCACTCAATATTAGAGTAAGAAACTTTTTTTAAAACTTACCTTTTTGGTGGTGGTCTTCAATGATTCCTTCAAGCAACAACAGTTATGATGCACATAGACCAGATAATCCTTTATGGATGCTTGCTGCATTCAGAACAACCTAATTTATGGTTTGAGTTTCTAGGCTAGGTATTAGGCCCTTATTTGCTTATTCAAGTGGCCTAATGCCTTTACAATGCCCTAAACTATATGACATTATAAAAACAGAATTACCTGGAAAAACTCAGCAGGTCTGGCAGCATCGGCGGAGAAGAAATCAGTTAACGTTTCGAGCCTTCATGGCCCTTCGGCAGAACTGAAGCATAGTTAGAAGAAGGGAGAAATATAAATTGGTTTAAGGTGGGGGGGGGAGAGAGAGAGAGAGAGACATTGAGGGTGTGGTGATTGTGGAGATGAGCAGATAATCAAAAGATGACATCTTTTGATTATCTGCTCATCTCCACAATCACCACACCCTCAATGTCTCTCTCTCTCTCTCTCTCTCCCCCCCACACCCCCCCCACCTTAAACCAATTTATATTTCTCCCTTCTTCTAACTATGCTTCAGTTCTGCCGAAGGGCCATGAAGGCTCGAAACGTTAACTGATTTCTTCTCCGCCGATGCTGCCAGACCTGCTGAGTTTTTCCAGGTAATTCTGTTTTTGTTTTGGATTTCCAGCATCCGCAGTAGCTGTTAGCTTTTTGTTTTTATCTATATGACATTATACTTGATTCTAATGCTCTTCAAGTGTAAAAGGTTGGCACTCTAAATTGGACTTCTTTGCACGTGTTTCCTGCCTAGATAATGGGTGTAACATGGTCCAAATTCATCCCTCGAGTGCTTTTAAAGAGAATACCTCATCAGCAGTAACCTGCTAAAAACTGAACAGCTACAGGGAATGATTGGTATCCGCAATGACTATGGTGGCAACACTGAAGGACTGGTTGTGAGCCACACAGACCAAGATGATCCCAGGTTCAACCTTTGGTCCAGTTACCTGGACCAGGCTTTCAAAAGCTCGCAGATTGGGATCTGGGATACAGGCATGATTTCAAAATTGCGATCCCAAAGGTCATTATAGGACTTATAAAAATTTGTTCTTAGGATGTGAGTGTCGCTGGCTAGGTCAGCATTTGTAGTCCATTCCTAATTGCCCTTAAGAAGGTGGTGTTGAGGCGCCTTCTTGAATTGCTGCAGTACATCTGGTATAGGCACATTCATAGTTCTGTTAGGAAGGGAATTCCAAGTTTTTGACCCAGCACTGTGAAGCAATGGCAATATAGTTCCAAGTCAGGATGGTGAGTGACTTGGGGGTGGGTTGCATTCCCATGTGTCTACTGCTTTGCCTTTCTAGGTGGTAGAGGTCCAGAGCCCAGACTTCCATTAGTTTATTGAAAGAGGTGCACACAAGGGACAACATTGCTTGATTGACAGCTTTTTTTCCCCTGGTTCTATTTTGTCAATGGCTCAATGTTTATTGCCACAAGATGAAGAGATGTCAAGTGCTTATACTTTCTGCTGTTGATACTGTAAAGGTCTGGTTGTTGACACTTTTATAGGGTTGTAGTAAGAAAGTTATGAATGGTTGTGTTTTTTAAGCTTTTCCACAAATGCCATTGTTACTATGGGATTCACTGGTTCTGTACAGAGTGTATACTGGGTGGTTGGGCATGGAAGTACTATGAGTTAGCATGGAGATATGAGGGGCCATTGGGGCTGGGTAGGGGGCATAGGTTGGCATGATTTGACATAGATGGGGCATGGGGATGAATGGGGTGGTGAGGGGATATGAGAGGAGAGAGCTAGAAAGCGTAATATTGAACAAATAAATTGGGACAAAGTCCCAGAGAACTTAGGCGGATCTCTTAAACAGCTGGCTTTGGCACTTGGCAGCCCCTGTAGTGAACTGTTTCTGGGGACAGCAGGCCTGACTCCAGCACGCAAGTGCTCCTCCATAACGTGAATCACGCTTTTTGAGATACTTTTTTCCAAGGCAGGCATGCCGAGCCGGAAGAATTTCCTGGCTCCCCTACCCGCCTCCAGCCTGAAAATCCAGCCCCGTATTTCAAAGTTCTTTATTTGTTATAAAGAGCTGCGGGATGTCCTGAAGTTGTGAAAGGTGCTTTGTAAGTGCAAGTTCTTACTTTTTTCTTTCTGTTAAATGAATGGAATCCAGGAAATCTACTTTCAAATAAAACATTCAGCAGCTCACAGATAGCTTAGACTTTTAAGGGTGAGACAATATTACAAATACTGCAACTGGTTACTCATCTATTAAATATTAATACAGTAATTTGATCAACGATGAGCTTTAAAGATGTTTACTTTGAATTATGCACATCACAGCAGTTTAATGAAACTGTTAAATTAATCCTCAGGGAAATAGGAAATATTGTTTCAAACTCAACGTACTGATCACTGGGAACAGAAAGGAATGAGTAAGTATTACATCGGGATAATAAATCTCTGGAAGGCTGTTACATTTATAAGCTGTGATATTTAAATACTTTTAGCTGTTCGTTACGGGTGCTTCACATAAAGCAGCTGTAATTGTTAGTACTGCAGGTTTACTATTAACAAGTAGATAATATATAATAATACAAAGGCCATTTTGAAACAGCAATTACAGGCAGATGAGTGCTCCTGATACCATGACAAGGAGACAATTCTGACTGTGGTTTAAAAAGGACTGTAACTGTACCAGTGGAAAAAAACATAATTTTTCAAGCCTTTCTTCATCATTATAATATCTCTTTCCTGGTAGCAACTTCTAAAACTCAGAATTTCACTGCTCTTTTTAAAGATAATTCTACCCTATACTTCCATTTTAAAGATCTCTGTATCAATACTGCAATGTCTCTCTGTTCCTCCACTCTGTTTAGAATTGGACTATTTGCAGTATATTTCATTTATAGTTCTAACTTCTAAATGAACTAGTTCATATCATCGCACCATGAACTGCATTAGACATCCATCTACCCACTCCACTAACCAGTCTATGACCTGTTACAGCATAAGAGTTGCTTTTAACTTAGGCATGAATGCAGTGTACTGAGAGGAGGCAATTGTCAAATTCACTAGGTCACAGTGGGCCTTCTGAGCTCCTAAGCATCATTTAAATATTCCCAGTCGGACTGCCCCAGCAAATGTGGCAGAAATTACAAGATCACTGCTACTGGGGATCTGAGGGAACTGTTTCTGGTGGAGAGGTAATTTCAGGGGGAAATAGGGTGTTGGTGTGGGATATGTGGTGATGCAATTTTAATGAGAGAGGGAGGGAGGGGACAAATACAGTGCAAGAGAGGCTCAAGGTTTCTTTGCTGGGCTCAAGGGAACACTACTGCTTCTCCTAGTTGACAAGGAACATAGGAAATAGGAGAAGTAGGCCATTCAGCCCCTTGAGCCTAGGTAATGGCTGACCGTCTACCTCAACACCATTTTCCTGCACTATCCCCATATCACCTGATATTTTTACTTTATAGAAATCAATCAATCTCTGTCTTGAACATATTCAATGACTGAGCCTCCCTAGTCCTCTGGAGTAGAGAATTCCAAAGATTTACCACCCTCTGAGTGAAGAAATTCCTCCTCATCTCATACCTAAGTGGCCTATCTCCTATTCTGAGACTGTGTCTCCTGGTTCTAGACACCCTCCACCCCTAGCCAGGGGAAACATCCTTTCTGCATCTACCCTGTTCAGCCCTGTAGAATTTTGTATTTCAATGAGATTGCTTCCCATTCTTCCAAACCCGAAAGAATATAGGCCCAGTCTCCTCAATCTCTCCTCATAAGACAACTCCACCATCTCAAGAATCAGTCTGGTGAACCTTTGTTGCACTCCCTATATGGAAAATATATACTCCTTTAGGTAAGAGGACCAAAACTCTACACAATACTCCAGGTGCAATGTCACCAAGGGTCTTTACAATTGCAACAAGGCATCTTTACTCCTGTACTGAAATCTTCTTGCAATAAAGGCCAACATACCATTTGCCTTCCTAATTGCTTGCTGCACCTTGCTGCACCTGGCTCATGAACAAGGACACCCAAGTCTCTTTGGACATCAACACTTCCTAGTCTCTCACCATTTAAAAAATACTCTGCATTTCTGTTTTCCCTAACAAAGTGTTACGGATAGGAGGGGGATTAATTTAAACAGCCCTGATTTCTCCACTTACTACCTGTCCATAAACAGATTTTTGATTTCCCCTTTTATAAGTGGTGTCATATTTTCCCCAACCCTTCAGTTTGGAGTTATCCAATCCTCTATTAATAACCCCATAGCAAACTAGAGATAAGGTAAAATAAGAGGGGTAGTTTATTTTAGACACACACGCAAAATGCGGGAAAGGGTTTCACAACGTCCGTCCCTTTTTGCTTTCATATAAAAGGTAGAAAAGGGAAAGAGATGCGACCCTTCAGTTCTGAGGAAAGATTGGAGAAGTTGGGACTGTTTTCCTTGGAGAGGAGAAGGGTGAGAGAGACTTGATAGAAGTTTTCAAAATCATGAGGGGTTTGGAAACCCACCATTATTTTCTGAGATAAAAACAAAAAGCTAAAAACTTTTGCTCACACCACACCCTCAATGTGTCTCTCCCCCACCCCCACCCCCCTGCCCTCAACCAACTTAAACCAATTTATATTTCTCCCTTGTTGAAACTATGCTGCAGTTCTGCCGAAGGGCCATGAAGGCTCGAAACGTTGACTGATTTCTTCTCCGCCGATGCTGCCAGACTTGCTGAGTTTTTCCAGGTAATTCTGTTTTTGTATTATTTTCTGAGAGTTCAGTTATTACATCCTTTATAATCAATTCTAGCATGTTCCCTACTACTGATGTCAGGCTAACAATCCTGTAGTTCCTCTTTTCTCTCTTCCTCCTTTCTTAAAGAGTGGGGTTACATTTTCTACCTTCCAATCTACAGGAACTATTCCAGAATCTATAGAAGTTTGGAAGATGACCACCAATGCTTCCTTTATCTCTACAGCCACCTCTTTCAACACTCCGGGATGTAGATCATCAGGTGCAGGGGATTTATCAGCTTTCAGTTCCATTAATTTCTCCAGGGGCAGAATATTACGCTCGGCGTGCAGGCGTGCAGCTGACACGCCTGAATGTAAAATGACGCGCAATGACGTCGGGTGTGCGTCCCGACATCATCGCGCAGTCTTGCGATATTTCATTTGGCGGGCGTGGGCCGGAGTTGGTTGCGCGCCCGCCGATAATTAAAAGGCCTATTAAGGCTGTTAACAATCTAATTAAATTCAAATTTATGCTGCCCGTTCAATCTAACGTTTGGTGGGCAGGTGAAAAGGACAAGCGGCCTTTACATTTTTTAGGAACCTCATCCACGAGCGGGATGAAGTTTCCTAAAGCAAATAAACATTAAATAAAAACTTAATTTTTGAATTAAAAACATGTCCCAGCTCATGTGACAGAGTCACATGAGGGGACATGTTTTATTAAATTTTTATTCTCTCTGTTAATTTTTTTAAACAGCGCTTCATTCTCCCTGAGGCAGCTCTGTGCCTCAGGAAGATTGAAGCGCTCTTTCTCATAGTAGGCCCGCTCTCCATCCTCCCCCCACCCGCACAGGCAGTGTTCAGCGCTGCCACTCGCAATCCATGCAGGGCAGGCCTTAACTGGCCTGCCCGTATGAAATCACAGTATGGAGTGATCACGGGCGGCGGTCGATTCCTGACCACCCCCACCAATTCCTGCCAAGGGCAACATCCTGCCCCAGCACTACTTTTTTATTAACACTAATTTCTATCAGACCCTCATTCCCACTAGTCCCTTGGTTCTCTAGTATTTCTGGGAGTTTTTTTGCATCTGCCTCTGTGAAGACAGACACAAAGGGAAGAATTTTCCTGTCGTCGAGTGGGGGCGGGGCCAGCATGCCGACACGTAAAATGACGCGCGGTGACATCGGGCAGGCTTCCCGATGTCACCACAAGTCATTTAGATTTTCAGTTCAGCGGGTGCGCAGCCGACTCGGCTGTGCGCCCGCCTAACTGTCAAAGGCCTATTAAGGACATTTAAAACCTAGGGCAGGATCTTTTTGTCGGTGAGCAGGCCCTGGCCCGCTTGCCGACGCGTAAACTGACGCGGGATGACGTCGGGTGCAACTCCATGGGCGAGGTGAGGTTTCATGAGGGTATTTAAATTTTTAATAAAGGTTTCAATTAAAGTTATAGACATGTCCCAACTCATGTGACAGTGTCACATAAGGGGATATGTCAAGGAAATTTTTCTATCATTTGTATTGCAAATTTTAAATTCGGAGCCGACCTCACTGAGGCAGCACTTAGCCTCAGGGAGACCTGTGTGCTCTTTCGCGCGCATGCGAAAGAGCACAGGGAACCTCTCAGGGAATCCCCTGCCACCTGCACAGGGAGCACTCAGCACTTCCAGGCGAGTGTCACAATGGGCAGGCCTTAATTGGCCTGCCCACGTAAAATGGCAGCACGTCCCCGATTGGGGGTGCCGATCGGGTACGTGCCCACCCCCGCCGGACCCTGCACAACCCCGCAACGGGGGGAAATTTCTGGCCAAAGTATTTGTTTTGTTTCTTTGCCATTTCCTCATTCCCCATTATGAATTCTCCTGCCTCTGCCTATAATGGGCCCACAATTGCTATTGCTAGTCTTTTCTTTTTAACATACCTGTAGAAGTTTTTATAGTCTGTTTTTATGTTTCACGCTAGTTTACTCTCATATTCCATTTTCTCTTTCTTTATCAGTTTCTTGGTCCTCCTTTGCTGAATTCTAAAATGCTCCCAATCCTTAAGATTACTACTTTTTTGGGGGCAATTTTATAAGCTTCTTCCTTTGTTCTAATATAATCTTTAATTTATCTTGTTAGCCACAGTTGTATCAGTTTTCCTGTTAGGTTTTTGTGCCTCAAAGGAATGCATATTTCTAGTGAACCATGTGTTAATTCTTTAAACGCTATCCATTACCTGTCCACTGTCATGCCTTTTAATGTATTTTCCCAATCTACCACAGTCAACTTGTCCCTCATATCTTCGTAGTTTTCTTTATTAAGATTTAAGACCCCAGTTTTGGATTGAACTACATCTCTTTCAAACTTAATGCAAAATTCTATCATATTATGATCAATCTTCCCTAAAGACTCCTTTACAACAAGATTAATAATTGGCCCTTTCACATTGCACAACACTAGATCTAAAATAGCCTGTTCCCTAGTTGGTTCCTCAATAAACTGTTCTAGAAATCCATTTTGTATACATCCCAGGAATTCATCCTCTACATTATTCATGCTAATTAGGTTTACCCAGTCTATAGGTAGATTGAAGTCCCCCATGATTACTGTATTTCTCTTGTTACATGCACCTCTAATTTCCTGGTTGATACTATGCCCTACATTACCCTACTGTTTGGTGGCCTATTGCTCTTTCTTAGTTCAACCCAAACTGATTCTACATTTTGATCATCTGATCTAAGGTCCTCTCTCACTAATGTACTGATCGCATCCTTTAGTAACAGCACTATCGCACATCCTTTTCCTTATTTCCTATCCTTCCTAAGTGTTGAATACCCTTGAACATTCATTCAGTTCCCAGCCTTGGTCACTCTGCAGCCATGTCACCATAATGGCAATTATATCAAAACAGTTTACTTCAATTAGTGCAATCAGTTCATCCACCTTGTTGTGAATTCCCCGTGCATTGAGGTAGAGTGCTTTTAATTTTGCCTTTTTAACATTTTTCTGTATTTTGACCCCATTTGATGCTGGCCTTTGTTTCCACTGACTTTAGGTTACTACTTTTCTTCCTACCATTACCAGCTTTGTTTCTCTCATATTTGAATTCCTTCTCTGGTTCCCATTCCACTGCCAAGCCAGTTTAAACCCTGCCCAACAGCATTAGCAAATCTCTTGGCAAGGCTATTGGTCCTGGTCCAGCTAAAGTGCAACCTGTACACTTTGTACAGGTCCTACCTGCCCCAGAACTGGTCCCAGAAATCTAAAGCCCTCCGTCCTGGACCATTTAGCTACGCATTCATTTGCTCTACCACCCTATTTCTGTGTTCAATAGCACATGGCACTGGGAGCAATTCTGAGATTACTGCCTTTGAAGTCTTGCTTTTTCACCTCTTTCCTAGCTCTCTAAAATCTGCTTTTAGGACCTCAATGCATTCACGACCTCATCCCTCTTTCTACCTATATCGTTGGTACCGATGTGGAGCATGACCTCTGGCTGTTCATTCTTCCCCATAAGAATATCCTACAGCCTTTCAATGACATCCTTGACCCTGGCACCAGGGAGGCAACATACTGTCCTGGAGTCATATAACATTCACAGAAACACCTGTCTGATCCCATAACTATTGAATCCCCTAGCACTAGTGCTCCTCCAGTCTTCTTCCTCTCCTCCTGTGCTGCTAAGCCTCCCGTGGTGCAACAGACCTGGCTTTGGCTGCACTCCTCTGAGGGAAACAGAAAGTCGGTTAGTGAGCGAGATGGACTCAGGGGATTCCTGCACTACTTGCCTGGTCCTCCTAGACTGTCTGGCAGTCATCCATCCCTCTTTGCCTCTAATTTCTTAATCTGCGGTGTGACCACCTCCGTAAGTGTGCTATCCACATAGCTCTCAGCCTTGCAGATGCGCCACCAGGAGTCCAGCTGTAGCTCAAGTTCAGAAATCTGGAGATCTGCAGCTGGTGACACTTCCTGCACATATGGTCGTCTAGGCCACAGAAACTGTTACATTTTTCTTAAAACAATTGCCTTTCTGGGCCTCTTGGTGCCTGGGATCCACCTGCCAACAACTCTGTCTTGCACGTCCAGCATATGGTGAGAGTTGTGGGACTTGTCATCAAAATCATTCCTTAGGACCCTGACATTTGAATATTTATCCAACATTGCCTGTTGGCAATGGGTCACACATCTGAAACCTAAGGATTAAATGAGCAGCAGAATGAACAGAAAGGAAACAACACTGTCCTGATTTCATACCCGGCCTACATGACCCATTCTTGAAGGTTGTTAATTTCATTTCTGCTCCAGAGACTTGAGTACATAATTTAGGTTGATACTTCTGTGCAGTGCCACAGGAGTGTTGCATTGTTGGGGGTACAGTCTTTCAGGTGAGATGTTAGAAAAAAGAAGAAGACTTGTTAATTAAGTATTTTTGAAGTGTTGTCACTGTTGTAATGTAGGAAACATGGCAGCCAACTGGCAACCCATCAAGCTCCCACAAACAGCAATGTGATAACAAGCAAATAGTCTGTTTTTTACAATGTTGATTGAGGGATGAATATTGGCAGGGCACCAGAATAACTCCAATGCTCTTCTTTGAAATAGTGTCATGGGATCTTTTACACCCAACCGAGAGGGAAGTCAGGCCAGCATTTCATGTCTCATTGAAACCTAGCTGGATGTGAAAAATGACGTGATGCTATTATTCCCCAATCAACATCACTAAAACAGGTTATCTGGTCATTCTCACGTTGCTGTTTTCAGACATTGCTATGTGCCAAATGGCTCCCATGTTGGCTACATTACGACAGTGACTGCACTTCAAAAAATAGTTAATTGGCTGTGAAGTGCTTTCACATGTCCTGAGGTTACGAAAGGTGCTACATAAATGCAAGTTCTTTATTTCTTCAATTGGCAGGATTGCAATGATAAGCTCTTGCACCACAGTGGTAGCATCCCTACCTCTGGGTTAGAAGCTCTGGGTTCAAGTCCCACTTCAGGACTTGATGATCATAAAAGGTACATTCATACTGTGGCTAAAACAGCTGATTAGCACTCTGTAAATCTTTCCAATATGCCTGATAGCAGACGGTAAGATTGGGAGAGTCTGCTGGTCAGCCATACTGCAGAATGCAAGGGCAAACCACTGCAATACTTTGCCAAGCATAATCATGGACCAAAACAAAAACAAAATTACCGGGAAAAACTCAGCATGTCTGGCAGCATCGGCGGAGAAGAAAAGAGTTGACGTTTCGAGTCCTCATGACCCTTCAGCAGAACTGAGTGAAGTTAGGAGAGGGGTGAAATATAAGCTGGTTTAAGGTCGGGGTGGGGGGGGGTGCGGGGGAGAGAAGTTGAGGGGGGCGGTTGTAGGGACAAGCAAGGAGTGATACAGATGATCAAAAGATGTTACAGACAAAGGAACAGGGAGGTGTGAAAGGTGGTGATATTATCTAAGAGAATGTGCTAATTAAGGATGGATGGCAGGACACTCAAAGTACAGCTCTAGTGGGGGTGGGGTGGAAAGACTGACAGGTTATTATAGTTATAGATTTAAAAATAATGGAAATAGGTGGGAAAAGAAAAATCTATATAAATTATTGGAAAAAACAAAAGGGAGGGGGAAGAAACGGAAATGGGGGTGGGGATGGGGGAGGGAGTTTAAAATCTAAAGTTGTTGAATTCAATATTCAGCCCGGAAGGCTGTAAAGTGCCTAGTCGGAAGATGAGGTGCTGTTCCTCCAGTTTGCATTGGGCTTCACTGGAACAATGCAGCAAGCCAAGGACAGACATGTGGGCAAGAGAGCAGAGTGGAGTGTTAAAATGGCAAGCGACAGGGAGGTTTGGGTCTTTCTTGCGGACAGACCGCAATCATGGACCAATTGATTGGAAGCCCATAGTCACTAATGCCCTTTTAGGGCATGGTACCTATAAGTGGAGGAAGCGGGAGAAAGGAATTACTCAGAGGTCATTACCATGATTGTTGTTCATGTGAGTGACTGGAGCTTGAAGTGAATGGCTATTGGTGATCTGGGATGTGTTCAAAATGGGATCTGGAAATCCATTTTGGAGGAACTCCATCTCGTCAGGCTAATTTGATGAATTTGGTATAATTTTTGATACCCCTCCTCTTGTGCCAACATCCAAATAATTTATATAAATTGAAATCAGAAGACAGACCCCAGCACAGGTCCCTGTGGCTTATCATTACAAACATTCCCCATACCCAAAAAACATGTATGTACTCATACTCTGTCTTTTCTGTCACTCTGCCTTCCAGCTATCAATGTGATGAAATTCCTTTGTATAACGCCTGGCTCAGTCTCCAAAACAAATCTCTTATGTGGCACCTTATCAAATACCCTCTAAAAATCATATATTACAACATCCACTGCATTCCCTTTATATAGACTCAGGCCACAGTATAATTAGAACCAGATTTGGGCCATGGCTAAGTATAAAACAAGCTGTAAGAGTAATAAAATAAATGAGGCTGGATGTTATCAGATAGAGGATGGCACTGGATGATTACAAAACATTGAATGCAATAACAGTCATTTAAAAAGGTCAAAATGTTGCTTCTGGGAGATATTGGCCTATTTGCTTGACATTTATAGTTGGAAAATATTCAACTTTATTCCGTAGAAAGAAATTTAAAGAGCATATAATGAGTTAAGGCAATAAATCTGAGCCAGCGATGCTTTCATGAAGGACAGGTAATATTTAACAACATATTGGAATTCTTGGAGAATAGAGTTGAGCATTGAAACGATTATGAATTTTGAATATTTTGACTTTTAAAAAGTGGCTGACAAAATTCCCCACAGTTGAATTATGGTTATAATGAAAGCTTACAGCATGAAAAGGAACTTATAAACCCAATAATGAACTATATACAAAATAGGAAACAGAGGATTCTGATCACAGGTAGCCGTTTTAATTGATTAACTATAAGCAATAAAATTCAGAGACCTTGTAGACCATACTAATGAGAACCTTTCTAAGGCAACGACTAGTGTCATCTCTGGCACTGGTGGTAGTGCTCTCACTCCAAAGATTGTCAGAGGTGTTGACTATTGGATGGGATGTTAAACAGAGGGCCCAGCTACTTCTTTCAGGTAATGCAAAAGATCCTAAGAACAAGAGAAAGGGACTGCCCCAATGCCCTGGACAGCATTTTTCCTTTAACCAATATCACTAAAACAGATTTTCTAGTTATTTATCTAGGCTTTGTTTGTGGAACTTTGCTGTGTGTAAATTAGTGGCAATGTTGCCCTTACTGACAAAACATGCTCCACTGTAAATGTACTTAATTGTTTGTGAGGTGTTATGAGACAGCCTGAAGTTATGAGAGGTGCCAAATGAATTCAACTTCTTTCTTTATTAAAAGCAGAGGCAGAATATGTAAAATTATGAAAGGTACTAATTAGGAAAGCAGAATGTTCTTAGGAGATGGAGGTTCTCCAAAATAGTCCATTTGGTCATGTCCCAGATCACCATCACACAGCTTGCAAAATCTAGAGCTGTTTAAGTGGACCTGAATTTGAAGCACAACTCAACTATGCTCTGCATATATGAGTAGATAATGTTTTAATAGTGTTAGGGTGATTATATCATTATGTCACTGCGTCAGCAATTCAACAGACTCGGAATCCATACTGCAGAATCCAGATTGCCCTTTTAATATGGTCTGTTTCTTCAGAATTGAACAGACCACTTACTGAGATAGACATGGTAGAATCCCTAGCAATTTAACACTGGTCACTTCTATAATATATAATATACTTGGTGCATGCCAGTTTGGATAAATGGAGTTTTACAAATTATTGGCTGAATAACAGGTAGGATCACACTGTGACCTTTGTAGCAATACATACCTGAAAATAGGACCTATGATTATAAAATAGGGCTTATCTTATTGAACATAATAGCTTG
The DNA here is from genome assembly GCF_964194155.1 of Cetorhinus maximus. Classification (NCBI taxonomy): domain Eukaryota; kingdom Metazoa; phylum Chordata; class Chondrichthyes; order Lamniformes; family Cetorhinidae; genus Cetorhinus; species Cetorhinus maximus. The sequence continues at coordinate 99,705,765 of NC_135885.1, forward strand.
GGAAAAGGCTTTAGGATTGTTAATTTACAAAAACTTGCTATATTGCACATTAATAATTGGTAAAGGAAATGGAACTTGCCTGAGTTATAGCTCAGGTAAAATCGCCAACCTTCTGTAAAGTGACACTGAGGCAAAACTTCATACAGTTGTTTTGGTTTTTGACTATTATATTTTCAGCAAGATATTTATGAAAGGACTCAGAAAAATGATAAAAAAGGATGTTCTCATTCTTATGAAGAGAACATGATGCTGCTTTGTATTGCACCAGTGTCTTCAATGCAACATTGATAGGTGACAGCAATATAAATTTGTCATTGCTGGTCAGCATCACTCCATTAGGTGGTCTTATGATATTTTGCTTTTTTACCTGTGGAAATCTAAAAACCCTACTTGATACGTGATTTCAACTTAACCAGCCCAATGGGAACAAAACAGATTCGGATCAGATGCCTGTTATACTCTCCAACCTGTTTTACTCTCTGTTGACTTCATGGGGTACAAAATGTTCCTATTAGGCGGTTTAGGTTAAAATTGGGGTTAACTGCTCTGGTGGAGTGAATTTGCTGGATGAGTGCATTTAAAATGTGATTCCATCATCTCTGAATCCTAATGGGTAGTAATGTTTGCAGGGATTGCATCTCAGAAAATTATGGTGAACTCACCAGCAATTTTAAGGATGGGATCCCTCCTCCTGTCACTATGTGGAATGCTGAATTCCTTAATAATTCCAGTTTCTCTTCTCCTTCCTAAATGTTGAAACAAAAGCCTACCTATATTGAGATGATTTTTTTTTGGATCAGAATATCTATTTTATTATCTTTGGAGTCACTATCCTTTCATTCTGATGCATGGTATCTATCATTCCAATGTTAAAATGCCACCAGGAAGATCCCTACTAAAGGTTGAGGACTGAGTTATGAATGAAGATTGGAAAAATGTCAGTCCTTCACCCTTGTAAGAAGTTAAATGAGTTAGGACCTCCAGCTGTTCTTAAGATAGTAAGTGGAATAGAAAATGTTAAATCTGAATCACAATTACAGGGCACAAAGACCTGTCCACAAATTGGTAAATGACTAATTCAGGATATAATCTAGGCTGATACCTCATTGCAGTTCCAAGCGACTTCTGCCTTTCAGGAGTGATATCTTTCAGATAAGGTGTTAAATCATAAAATGCAAACAGAAAGTGCTGGAAAAACTCAGCAGATCTGGCAGCATCTGTGCATTGAGGAAGAGTTAACGTTGCAAGTTAAATGATTTTTCTTTGGAACTCCTCTCTTCATAGATGCTACTAGACTGTTGAGTTTTGCCAGCACTTTCTCATACCATTCCTCATACCAAGCAACATTGTGTTGAACTTTCTTAAAAGTTTCAATAGTGTCTGTTTGTGGATTCTTGAATTTGCAAATTGGCTATAGAATTTGTCCAAAAAACAACACTGCGCTTCAGAAGTAATCTATTAGCTATGGATTGCTTTGGGTTGGGAAAGTGCTATATAAAGCTAAATTCTTTCATTCCTTTTTATGTGAGGATGCATTTCTTCACACAGTGCCTAATACTTGGAATGGTCTACTGGTAGGATAGTTGAGGTAAAAACTGGGACCATTCAAGAGGCATTTAGATGCGGGAGGAAAATACAGATGATGGACTCGGTGGTCAGGATTTTCTGGCCCTGTGGTGGATGCAGTGAGCCATTCAGGAGCCTATTAACTTTGGTGGGACCAGAAGATTCTGCCGGTGGGAGGGGCCAGAAGATTCCAGCCAATGACTTTCCTTAGCTGTGTTTACTCTTTGTATTGTGTTTTGATCCCCATGGCGTAACGTAAACCAAAAATAAATAAAGAATCTGAATCTGAATGAACTGAGTCCGAATGAGGCCTAAATGAAGGAATTACAAACAAGATTTCACTTTTTGTAACTTTTACTTTAACACGAATCAGAACCGATGGAAATTAAACATGAATTAACAGGAAAATAATATTTCAAATAAAAAGGTAAATTTAACTTCAAATAGTCAATGTAAAGAAGGTGCATCTTACACAACCACAAGCATCCACATCACACCCCTCAGACATATAGCACTACGTAGTTACATAGTTCCATAATATGTTGTTGCTCATTCATGCAGGGTTGGTCAGGATTCCTATTTAATGGCAGCTTTCAACTTTGAGTTTCAGGTGTACAATTATCATTAGCAAGGCACATTTCTATGAACCCTTTCTCCCTCAAGTCATCGCAGTCTGGATGTTGTAGCTTTCCAGAATTCCTTTTCAACCAACCAACCAATAACACTCGGTTCATGGTTAGGCTGCTTCCAGTAAAACACCCAGGTCTTTGGTGTCTCTGAGCTATTCTGGATTTTAGACCTTTTTAGCTCACTTGCACAATGCCTCCAAGAGTTTCTGCATCTGTGTGCTGATTACATTTTGCCCCCAGCTCTCCTTTCTGGCTGCCAGTCACACGTTATTTGTATGTTAACTTCCTTCCTGTTGGTACTGCATCCAGGTCAAGGGTCACCAGGTCACATGGATCAGTCTCTTATTATCTAAGGAAATTACAATTGATACAAACTCTAATAAGTACTTTTCAAACATGCTTAAAACCAATTACACATTCCACAGATATTTTTTAAAAATTACAAATTTTCCTTACTGCACTGCTTCTGGGCCAAAGGTAGTTACAATTGCACTAACATGATTACACTATGAATTTGTTTATATCATAGATTATGAGTGAACCTGCATTCTTTTACAGCGTTGACTTAATGATAGTATTCTTGCCTGAGTCAGCTGCTCATGGGTTCGAACCCCACTCTAGAGACTGGAGCGTATAATCCAGTTGATGCTCAAGCACAGCACTGAGGGAATGCTGTACTGTTGGAGGGTTGGCTTTTGGATTAGGTTTCAAATCGAAGCTGTGTCTGCCTTCTCGAGCAGGTATAAAAGATCCCATTGCACTACTTGGAGGACACCAGGGGAGTTTCTCTGGTGTTCTGACTAATATCACTATTTGATCATGTTCTCATTGCTGCTTGTGGAATCTTGCTGTGTGCAAACTGGTTACTGCATTTCTTTCATTACATTCGGCTGTAAAATGCTCTGTGACATCCTGAGTTTGTGAAAGGTTCTATATAAAAGCAAATGCTTTTACTTTCTTTGTTACAGACAAGGGAGAGATGTTTGGATGGTTCCCCCCTTTTTCTTACCTAATGAACTGCAACAAGATGTGTTTAAAAAAAAAGTGTTTTAACCCCTTTGAGTGCTGTGACTCTCAAGATCAGGCAGAAAAGAGACTTTTTCATAAGTTTAAAAAAGGAAAGCATAAACATTTATTTCTTAACACCTGAAACCAATCACAACAGCACCCATTCACACAAGACACACGTGTACAAGAAAAGGTGATTACAAAAGAGATATCATGCACTTAGGATTTTAAAGAGTCCAAAAAGTCACTATACTATTATCTTTCGAGATGTAAGCTAGAAACATTGCAGGCCTGATGATTTCTTTTTGGTTCACTGAGGTTTCTTGGAGGTGGGAAATTTCTGGCAATTGATTCAGATTGGCTTATTCCTTGCAACAGTATGTTTCTAGCTTTGCTCCAGTCAAAGTTGAGTTAAATCAAGTAGTGAAGATATAATCTGCAGGTAAAAGGATAGCCCAATTTCTCTGTCTGTTAGGGGATTCCAGGCAGGGTCTTTTCTTTGCTGGGTGGTCTCTGACAATATTGGCACTGATGCAAAATGGGGTTTGAATCTCAGCCATTTGCACCTTCTTGTGATAGAGTGGTTTTCCTTCACAGCCCTTCTGTGGAATTTCATTCTGCAGCCACTGGTCTGTATGGCCATTGTATGTCAGTTTCTGAAGACCTTCAGACATTAGTAGCTGTTAACTCCACAGGGGAGATCGGTTGCATTTTTACTGTCTCTTCAATGGTATGTCCCAAAGAGGCCATTTCAATCTTCATGCCTTCACCAGACTAGCATATTACTTCCAGCCTTTGGCAGTTTCATGAATATTTGTAGGCAAGGAGGGAGGTCACCTGACCTCTTGACTCCAAATTTTCCATTTTCTATTCTGCTTTTAGAAGTAAAGTGCCCATTTTTTCATAAATTAGCTGGCATGACACCTTTTAGAGTAAATTATTATTGCAATGCAAATTTCTGACAAGAGAAGACAATATGTGGAAAACAGCCGAAACAGGAATTAATTAGGAACAATAGTACAATGGAAAAATAACCCATTCCCTCCATTCATTAGCATTGTCCACTAAATGGGATTGTTCTTGAATCTATGGTCAGGATTTTATGGCCCTGCCGCTTGTCTCTGCCTTGGCAGGTATGCTGAGCCTTTTAAATCTCCATTAAGTTTGACGGGACCGTAATATCCCACTGGGTAGAAGGGGCTATAAAATTCTGGCGTATATTTTCCTATCATCCTTGAATGTGGTTACTTAGATGCCTATTTTCTTCCAATATCATAAGCAGACTTAAAAAAAATCCTCTTATCTATAGCGGAGTATTTTTTCCCTCTTACATTGAATCACAGAATCAGACAGCACAGAAAGAGGCCATTTGTCCCATCATATTTGTGACAGCTCTTTGAAGGAGCTAACCAATTAGCTCCCCTATTCTTTCGACAGCCTTGCAAATTTCTTCTTTTCAATTATATATCCAATTCCCATTTGGAAGTTACTTTTGAATTTGCTTTCATCACCTTTTCAGGGAGCATATTCCAGATCATAACAACTCGTGTAAAAAAACAAATCTCCACTTCTCCCTACTGCCTCATTTTGCAACTTACCTTAAATCTGTGTCCTCTTGTTATTAACCTCCCTGTCATAACAAATCAAGAAGGTCAGTTGATAATGTTGCTAATGGCACCAGTGTAACCTATAATATAGCCTATTTTGGTAACTCACTGAATGCTGGTCCTGATCTGGCTCACACTAGATCATGTCGGCCCTCTAATTCAATGATTATTAACTACAACTTGGAGTCAGCATTTTAATATATTAATGCAAGCATTAACCAGCAACTAGAAGATTCTAGTTGAGAGAATTAGTGGATTTTATTGCTATCCTTCATTAATGATAATAAACCTGGTACAGTATACCTTGAGGAAAGTCCTGCATCATGTGATGTGCTACCAGAAGTTGTTATATTGTATATAAGACACTGTGTACTAACACAAGAATACAGTATATGTGTGTTTCTGATATCTCGTTGCTCTCTTCAGTAACATAATGGTATTGAAAATTTGTTTCAACATGTAATCGTTTTAAAGGTTTTGCTTCAGTGGGCAATTTGTGACATTGATTTTCCACTCACACTGCATTATTTAAACTTGCATAGACGGGATAGAAATGTAATCTAACCTAATTATGTTAGTGGAATATCAGAAACACACAGTCTATTTCAGAAAGAAAGTGTTAGCATCACTAATCTGCTCAATATAGACTGATAACAATGTCACAAACAGAGCTGGGCCAAACATTTTATTAAAGTTTGAACCACTGGAATAAACTAGACACAATGAGTTTAAAATTGTTCAGGCCAATATCTATCCCTCAACCACATCACTAAAACAGATTATCAGGTCATTGTCACGTTACTGTTTGTGGGACTTTTCTGTGTACAAATGACTGCCCACATTTCTTATATTAGAAAAGTGGCTATACTTCAAAAATACTTAATTAGCTGTAAGGCATTTAGAACATTTGCAGGATCGCAAAGATGTCATTTGAATGCAAGTTTTTACTTCTTTCTTTAAAACAGTTAATCGTATTAAAATATATATATATTTTGGTGGCACTACTGATGCGTTAATACGTATATATTTTGTATACTTCATGCAGGCAAGGTCACATTTAGAGTCCATGCCTAATTGCTCTGAGGACATGATGCTGGCTGTTCTTTGTAGTGATTAATTTTTATAATTGAATGGCTGATTCCCTTCCATGAAGGACATTAGTGAACCAAGAGATTTCACAGTCATTTTTGCCAGTCCACAAATAACCAGATTACTTCATTAATTCAGGCCCTAGTATCTGAATGATCTTTTCTTTTACCATGACCTGTGTAGCATCTTCTTCCCTGGAAAGATAGATGCAATGTATTAATTTAATACCTCAGCTATGCCCTCTGTCTCCAGCTGTAAATTCCCTTTCTGGTCCCTCATCTTCCATACTCCTTTTCCCACCCTTTTACTATTTATATGCTTATAAAAGACTTTGGGATTCCCTTTTATGTTAGCTGCCAGTCTCTTTTCATAGTCCCTCTTTGGTTCTTTTATTTGCTTCTTCACCTCCCCCCTGAACCTTCCATATTCAGCCTGGTTCTCAACTGTATCTTCTACCTGACACCTGCCATAAGCACACTTTCTTTTTTATCTTAATTTCTATCTCCTTTCTCACCCAGGGAACTCTGGATTTGTTTGCCCTATCTTTTCCTTTCGAGGGATTATGCCATGACTGTGCCCAAATTCTCTCTTTTTTGAAGGTAGTCCATTGATCAGTTATCATTCTTCCTGCCAATCTTTGACTCCAATTTATTCAGCCCGGATCTGTTCTTATCCCAGCGCAGTTGGCTTTCCTCCAGCAATTTTTCTTACTCCGGATTGTTCTTTCTCCTTTTCCATAGTCAGCCTAAATCTTATGATACAATGATCACTGTCCCCTAAATGTTCTCCTACTGACACTTGATCTATTTGGCCCACCTCATTTCCGAGAACCAGGTCTAGCAGTGACTCCTTCTTTGTTGGACTGGAAACATACTGCTGAAGAAAATTCTCCTGAAAACACTCTAGAAGCTCTCTGCCCTTTATATTAATAATTCAAATATAGACTGGGAGAGTTATAAAGTCCTCCATTATAAGTACTGTATAATTTTTGCTCCTCCCTAATCTCCTTGCAAATTTCTTCCTCTATATCCTTCTCACTAGTTGGTGGCCTATAGACTACACCAAGCAATGTAATTGCACTTTTTTTGTTCCTTAGCTTTAGCCAAATTGATTCTCTCTTTGATCCCTCTGGGACATCCTCTTTCTCCAGCACTGCAATGCTCTCCTTAACCAATACCGCCACCCTCCTCCTTTCTTATTTTTCTTGAACATCTTGTATCCAGGAATATTTAACACTCAGTCCTGCCCTTATTTCAGAAATCTGTGCCATAACTAACCAATCTTATTTACCACACACTGTGCATTCATATATATGCACAGTAACCCTGATTTAGACTTAATTTCTTTTCCCTTTACTCTGACCCCACCTATTTACTTACTATTTCCTATTCTAGTAAAATCTATCTTTCCCAATATTCTTTGCGCCTTGGTATTCCTCTCTGACATTATCCCCTGGTTCTCACACCCCTTTTGAGTTAGCTTAAAAACTCCCCAACAGCAACCTGCAAGGAACTCAGTCCCAGTTCTGTTCAGGTGCAACCTATCCAGCCTGTACAGGTCCCATTTCAGCAGAGTCCCAATGTCCCAAGAACCTAAAGCCCTCCCTTTTGCACCATCTTTCCAGCCACACATTCATCTGTCTTAGCTTCCTATTTCTGTACTCACTTGCACATGACACTAGGAGTAATCCAGAGATTACTACTTTAGAGGCCCTGCTTGCTAATTTTTTACCTAGCTCTTTAAATTCTGACTGCAGGACCATATCCCTCTTTCTATCTATGCTGTTGGTATTGAGGTGGACCTTGACTGCTGGCTGTCCACCCTCCCCCTTTCAGGTTGCTCTGCAAATGCACAGTGACATCCTTGACCATGGCACCAGGGAGGCAACACACTATCCTGGATTCACGTCTGCAGCCACAGAAATGGCTATCTGTTCCCCTAACTATTCACCTATCACTACTGGTCTTCCAGACTTGCCATGGTGCCATGGACTTGGCTGTGGCTGCAACCCAGATGAAATATCATTCCTATCAGTATTCAGAAATGAATACTGGCTGGAGAGTGGACTGCACTCAGGGCACTCCTGCCCGACCTCCTGCCCAACCTGCCTGTTCCTTTTTGACTGTCTGGTGGCCATTCCTTCCCTCCCTCTGTCTGAATACTTTTAAGCTGTGTGGTGACCACATCTATAAATGTGTTATCTATGTAGCTCTCAGCCTCATGATGCACCGCAGTGATGCCAGCTACTGCTCAAGTTCTGTAACCTGGGTCTCAAGCTATTGCTACTGATGACATTTCCTGCACAAATGGTTATCCAGAATATGGGAAATATCCTGGAGTTCCCACAGAGCACATGATAGGCACTGGAGGTGGGAGCAGTCTTGCCATTTCTTTATCTATCAGTCATCCTTGCTGCTGCTAAAATAAAAACCTTACCAATACATTTTACTACTATTAATAAACCTTATTAGTACCAATATATCCTACTAATTCTAAAAGATAAGATAATACTCACCAGTTACTCATTTGTTCCTTATTATTACTTAATATTTTCATCATTTTTAATCTTCCAGTTGTTGAGACTCAGTCCCTAAGCAGCAATGCTCCCCAGCCAATCATTCTACGACTTTCCTGTGATGTTACAGCTCAATTTCAGCTTCTGTTTCTGAACTCTCATGGCAGCATGCCATGGTGGGATTTAAACCAATGGAGCCCAATTTAAACTGACTCAAAACTCATTTATTTACACAATTAAAATTGGCCTTTGGTTTACTAGTTCAGCCTCATAACCACTAAACTGAGCATAATGCACTGGGAAGGTCTCCATTTGGAGCCTTAAGGTCCATGCTGAATCAGCTGATCTCAGCCAAGCGGCAGTATAGGTCCCCAATCTGCATGCCTGATCCAAATGGAGGCTAAGGTACCTTTTCCTGATTACTTTCTATTTGGCCCTTTTGCTAGGTGCATATGTGTGAATGCTGAATGAGCAGAGAGTGAGATTCAGGTGTGATGCTATTCATGGCCAAAATAGGCATCTTATGCTCAATGCTTGAGGTAACATGTGAAGAATAGCCTCTTAGGTAAAACTCTGCAGAACTGTTGCCACAGGTCCAGCTGTCCCCAGTAAGAGCCAGCATAAGAGAAAGAAAGTAGGACAAGAATATGCACTAAATTGTAGTGGTGTACTATCAGAATCACTCAAGGACAAAAGTTTAAATGGATATTTCTAACCTGACAGTTTCCTGGCACAATGTAATACAGAGAGTCTTTTTACCCAATCTCACTTTAAATTGAACTATTCATCCTCTTCACTGACTCTTCATATTTACAGAAAAGCTCTTATAGTACATTAAGCATAATCAGTGAGCAATTACCATTAAAGTCATCTTTTGTTCACAATGTGGCTCATTTTTAATGAGGCCTGAATGGAATTGCTGCTCCTTTGACACTGTCTGCATGTATGTACATGTGCACATATTGTGTATAGTCATGTACATATAAGTCCCAGTGCCTGCCCACGTGCATATTTCTACGTGTATGTGTAATGGAAGAAAGAACTTGCATTTATATAGCACTTTTCATGACCTCAGAATATCCCAAAATGCTTTACAAACAATGAAATGTTTTTGAAGTGTAGGCTTTATGTAGGGAATGCAGGAGCCAATTTGTACATTTAAATGACCAGATGATCTGTCTTATTTTACGCATTGCTTGAGAGATACATGTTGACAAGACACTGAGAGAACTCTCATGCTTTTCATCAATAATAGCAATGAATCCTTTTCTACCTGAGAAGTTAGTTGAAGCCACGGTTATCATCTTATTAGAAAGATGACATCTCCGACAGTGTAGCACTCTCTCAGTGATGTATTGAAGTGTCAGCCTAGATTATATGTCTCAGTTTCCAAACTAGGATTTGAAGCCCGAATTTTCTGACTTAGAGGCAAAATTGCTACCACTGAGCTGCAAGCTGACAAGTGTGCTTGCATCTAAGTGTATGTATTTGCATATTGTACAGTCATGTATCAACATGCAGGTAATTGAGATTGCTAGTTGCTGTAATACAGGTTATGAGAGTTAATTAAAATGCTTGCTTAAAGGGAGTATCTGCTGAAGTATTAATTCATTGCCTGTACTTCCTACTCATAGAGCTATTTATATGAAGTTATTGAATATGACACCATTCCTGGAATAATTATTTTTATATAAATGTGCCTTCAACAATATACAATGTGGAAACAGGAAAATGGTGCATAATTGTTTCAATACCACCTCCTAAGGCATCGAGATTCCTTAGGCCTTTTCAACTGGGAGCGACAGACTCAGCTGGTAGCAGCTGCCTAGATGTGAAATGATAGTATTACCATTGACTAGCCTTGAAAAAAAGGCACAGGTAAAGTTCCAGTCTCTGAGGCTGGTATGCCTTAGATTTGTGAGATGGGAGCTGGCACCTTTCTGTTGCTAGGCTGCACATCCTATCATAAAAATGGAAGAGTTAAAAGCTTCTGGCTTCTGGATCTACTTTGGGAGCATATGACGGGGTTGGTGGGGGGTGGGTGTTAGTGAAATTGGTCAGGGGTAGTAGCACACAAAGAACAACAGTAATGTGGTGACCTGATTTACACTCCATTCTATTTTCTTTTTCATTCAACTCACTGCACAATATTTCCATCTTTAACATCAAAACTCCTGCACAGATGTATATTATACAGAATAAAATACTCGTGAGAATGGCATCTGGGTGGTAATGTGATCTCCATGTTCTTCTGACCATATAAAGTGCACTAACTGCTCTTTCACTGCTTGTGGCAGCAGCAAAGTATTATGGCTTTCCGATGGTTCAATATTTCAAACCTTCATTGTGAACTTCAGCTATCTTGTAAACCTATGGTTTTCCTTCAACTCTCCCCTCACCTTTTCCCTTTTCCACTTCACCAAGCAGTATATAGGACTCAAGTTCAGGCCTGCACTAAAATATGCTATTCACTTTCATCTTGAGTTGGATGCAGGACAAGAGTATATATGGTTTATTTTCCATTCTGTGCATCTCATGACACACAGATCAGTGAGCATTGGCTCAGTGGTAACATTCCAACTGCTGAGTTAGAATGTTGTGGGTTTGAGTCACATTCCAGACAGCCATGGAGAGTGGAGATCAGAACTCTGACCTGTGGGTTGATATCTAGCTGGGTACTCGTGTCTGATGTGAGTGGAGTAGTGACACTCCCCTGTTGCATGTAGCCAGTCCCCCAGTCAGGCTAATGATTTATCCACCTAACAGTGGACACAGAGAACAGAACGTGATCTATTGGACATAAAGCACTGGAAGAAATAGGTTGCCTCATTAGGCATAAAGGAGAAGTAAAAGAAGTCACAGAGAGATGGTAGAAACTCATTAGCTCAGGCTGAATTAACAATTAAGCCACGACAAACTTTAATTTGCAAAGGCACAAGTTTCAAAACTCAATTTGCAAAGGATGGCTTTCTGGTGTAGTTGAGGTGAATAGCATAAATGCATTTGAGGGGAAACAAGATAAGTACATGAGAGACAAAGGAATAGAAGGATATGGTGTTGGGGGAGTTGATCTTAATAGAGTAAGAGGAAACACATGCAGAACACAAACTTTGCTGTAGATTGGTTGGACTCAATAGCCTATTTCGGTGAGGCAAATACTTTGTACTTCTGATTCACTGACAGTGCGTTCCAAGCTTTTATGGAAGTTCCGAACACACAGACAATGAAGAACAGGAAAAGATGCGCAGATCCATCTAACCTGTCCGACACAACCATGACGCCTTGTGCACCAACATATACACAATCCGTATCCCAGCCTCCCCTTCCATCTAAAAACCATGTAATCTCTTGCAAGAGGCAAATAAAGATATAAATTCAGGCCAAATAAAGCCAAAAATCTTGAAAATTCCTCTCTGCCCCCTTATGTGATGAAAACTAGTCCAAGAGATGACTGCTCTGAAAATGTATATGCAGTCATGTAGCATTGACCTCTTTTAGAAGGTGATCCACTGTCACACTTCCCTTTTAACACTGACTGATGAGCAAATTGATCTAATGTTAATGTGGAGGAAGAGAGCCAGGAAAGGAAGGTGTAATGTTGATGATATGATGTCATATGCATTTTGCACTGATGGATTATAGGGTGAACTTTGTAAATTTGAAGTCCTGAGACAGCGCTTCACATGGTGGGACCACATGGTAAAAATTTAGGTGCAAAGGCCAGTGAGATTTGCAGGATTTTTAATCCATTAACTTTAAAAGACGGCAAATCCTCGTGGCTGAAATTTGTCTGACATGTGAAACTGGGAGCATGGATTTGTGAAGCCTATCCTCATGTTCTTATAAAAAATAAAAAAATTGCCAGATCGTTTTTTTTTAGGGAGACAATGCTACCAACCATTATATGGTGAGATTTCTAATCTGCGTTAGTTTTCAGGTGGTCTTCCTTTTATTTGAAGACGCACTTAGATATGAATAGATGGTGGATGTTAAACTGGACGGTAAGAAGGGTTAGAATCACTGGAAATGGCAAGCAAATTGAAGGGGACAAATTGTCCCATTTTTACACCATTACCTGGATTCCTTTACAGTAAGCTGTATTTTACAGAGAGTACATGGTGCATGAGTGTAGTGGTTATTACATTGTATTACAGCAGTAAACAGGCTATTAGACCCAAATGGTCTACAAAGACCCTCTTCTCATTTTTTGTCTCCTTTGAAGGTTGCCATTGAATCGGCACCACCCTTGCAGGCCAAGCCTTTCAGATTACAAAAACTCACCTCTGGTTCTTTTTCCAAATAACCTAAATCTGTGTGCTCTGGTTACCAACCCTCCTTATCATCCTTATCAGTTTCCACATGTACTGTACACGACTGATATCCAGCTCTACCTCACTAATGCCTCACTCGATCCCTCCTCTCTTTCTAAACTGTCAGGCTGCTTGTCCAACATTCAGTATTGGATGAGTAAAAATTTCCTCCAATTAAATATTGGGAAAACTAAAGCCATTTTTTTTGGTCTTTGTCACAAATTCCATTCCCTTGCCACCGACTCCATCCCTCTCCCTAAACTGTCTGAGGCTGAACCACACTGTTCACAACCTTGGTGTCATATTTGACTAGGAGATGAATTTCTGACCACACATCCACATTATCCATAAAAATACCTATTTCTAGCTCTATAACATCTCTCGACTCTGCCCCTGCCTCAGTCTGTCTGTTAATGAAACCCTCATCTTTATTACCTCTATATTTGATCATTCCAAAGTACACCTGACCAGCCTCCCACATTCTACCCTCCACACACTTGAGGTCATTCAAAACTCTGGTGTCCATGGCCATCCATCTCCCCTGTGCTTGCTGATCTACATTGGCTTCTGGTCAAGGCCTGGATTTTAAATTCTCATCCTCATTTCAAATTCCTCCATAACCTCAACCCTCCCTATCTCTGTAATCTCCTTCACCCATACAACCACCTAAGGCTCTGCACTCCACTAATTTTGGCCTCTTGAACATTCCTGATTTTAATCACTCCACCATTGGCAACTGTGCCTTCAGTTGACTAGGCCCTAACCTCTGAAATTCCTTTATTTCTCCACCTTTCTACTTCTCTTTCTTCCTTTAAGGTGCTCCTTTAACTGCTCCTCTTTTGCCAAATGTTTGGTCATCTGATGTAGTTTCTCCATATGTCGATGTCAAATTTTATTCCCTAATGTTTCTGTAAAACATTTTATTATGTTAAAGACACTACGTAAATGCAAGTTGTTCTTGTTATTAATTTTGCGACAAGTATCAAGTTTTAACTTATTGGAATAATAATGTTTTTCAATGCATTTCAATTACTTTCCCCTCAGTAAAATCGTAGGCTGCAAAACTAGGCTGTATCAGAACTCAACAAGTTTCACTTTTTAGACTGATCTTAAAAATGCTTATTTCAAACCTCTGACATTGAATTTTTTACTGCTATTCACCAATTACATCCTCCCACAAGAGTTAATGCAAATGGATAATGTCCACTGTTACTTAATGCTACATCATACAATATTTCATCTTTTTTTTTATATAAGCCTCTGCCTTAATAAACATTGCTGTAACACCTCATTGGTGTCTCAAGAGTTATAAATATGATTATAGTTCTTTGGTTATCGACCAAAATAAAGCAGGTTAAGTTGATACTGGCAAGGTAGTGTGTATTGAATATGTTACTGGATTAATAATCCAGAGGCCTAGCCTAATAACCTGAGAAACATGAATTCAAATCCCACCAGTTTGAGAATTTGAATTCTGTTTTCCATAAAAACTGTGGGAAAATTGAGCAGGAAGCTTGTTGGATTGTCATAAAACCCCAACTGCTTCATTAATGTCCCTTTATGGAAGGAAACCTGTCATCCTTATCAGCCAAGGCCTCTGCCATAAACTCTGTAATTCCTACCCAAATCTTTCTGCCTCTCCACATGTCCTCCTTGAATATGATCCTTACAATCTATCTGTTTGACCAAGTTGTTGATCCTATATTCTCATATCGTCTTATTTGACTTGGCATCAGATTTTGTTTGATTACACTCCCGTGAAGCAGCTTGGAAGGCGTTATGTAAATGCAAGTTGGAATCTATCTTTATCAGGCTTATCGTGCAAAAACGTTTAATAACAGCTTACATTTATCTTACATTCCATGAGGAGAAAGCAGTTAATGTGTTGCATTTAATATGGCTAATTATACTTTATGTGGAATTATTTTATGGAACAAATGGACAAATTTATTAAATAATGTGTTGTCTAGGTGTTGTATTTTGCCACTTGCTCTACAGAGCATAACTGAGCTCATTATATCCCATACCTGCTAACTGTCCATATAAAACAAATGTCGATTAATGGGAAATAGAAGTTGAAACTTGCAAGGTAACAGTACAAATGTGTACACTTAGGAACAAAGAAACAGGAATAGGCCATTTTTCTCCTTGAGGCCATTCCACCATTTAATCAGATTATGGATGATCTACAACCTAACTCCATAATCCCACATTTTCCCCATACCCATATTATTTTTGGTTAACAAAAATCTATCAATCTCAGATTTAAAGTTAACAGTTGATTGAGCATCAATTGCTGTTGAGGAACAGAATTCCAAACTTCCATTACCCTTTAAATGTCAAAGTGTTTCCTAATTTCACTCCTGAGAGGTTTGACACTAATTTTTAGACATTTTGCCTAATTCTAGACTAGGCAGCCAGCGGAAATAGCTTCTACCAATCTACCCTTTCTGTTCCCCTTCATATCTTGAATCAACCTTTAACTGTCTAGTTTCCAGGGAATACAGCACTAGGGTGGAATTTTCCTTTCTGGGACTGAGGCCGGGATTTTCCGGCCCCATTGTGGCAGGACCCGCCTTGGGAGATTCGGCAACCCAGCCAAAAGTCCATTGACTTTCGACGGGACCGCATGATCCCAGTGGCGGGCAGGGTTGGAAAATCCTGCCCTAAGTCCCGTGGTGGAGAATGAGATGGGGAGTCTTTCCCGCCACGGATACCAGTAGGAATTTGCGCTGTAAGGCATGACACTGGCCTAATTAATTATGCAGTCCGGGATTTGCTGATGTATTGTATGGCAGGGCGGGCTAGATGGCGCATGCCACACTATCATATCTGGGGGCCATATTCAAAAGGTGCTCGGACATCAACCTATCCACTGTTCAAGGAGTAGATGGCCCACCGACCACAGGGAGTTCCGGCCCCCAGATTCAGTGATGCCTCCCTGGAAGTCCTGCTGAATGAAATGGAGGCCAGGAGGGGTATGCTCTACCCAGAGGATGGAAGAAGTAGGCTGTGCCGACAGACCATCCCGGCATGGGAGGAAGTCTCAAGGATGGTCAGTGCCAGGTGCACGTACGAATGACCTCATCTGCTCTGCAAGGGTAAGTGAAGCCTCAACTGCTCACGCTCACCTCACTGAATGGTAGAAGGCGCATGGGCCTCAGTGACAATGTGATAAGGTGATGCGTCATAGCCCCACTGCAGTCCAACTAGTCTGCAGATGGAGAGGCCGCTATGAGTCCCAGACCCTTCCACACAGAGAGCTCAGATGCTGTCTGGGGCAGGGGGTGGGGGGAAGGCACTTAGGTGTTCAGGGCACCAGCAAGCACTACCAATGGCATGCCTCTGTGAGCCGTATCCTTTTATCTGCATGTTTTCACTGCTCTGGAGGGTGCTGCCCAGAATCCTTGTGGACAACCTGCTGTGCATCAATCACATGGCACACGATCCAGTGGGTTAATTGTAGGCCTGGAAGCATGAGAAAGATACATGAAACCCAATAGCTTGCAACCCCTTCTCTCTTTGCACAGGAAAAGTTAAGGCACAACAGGAGAAAGAGACAGAAGGTGGGAGGGGGCCGGCCTGACCTCAAGAACCTAGTGGATTTTGAGGAGCAGGCAGTCCAGTTGGCAGGGTGGAATCTGACCAAGCCTGCGGAGATGGAGAGGTCAGTGGGCAGCCTCCATCCAGTAAGGATCCATGCATGTCACATGGAAACTTAAGGGTCATGCGTTCCTCCATGTTGGAGGCAGCTCATGCAGTCACTCGCTCTCTCCTTTCTCACTTACAGATGTCAGCAGGAAGAGAGCAAGGGAAGAGGATGAAGCTCTGTCCAGCAGTCACACCAGCCCACAGAGGACCGAGGACATTGGGCAGGAGGGAGAAAATGCACCTGTAGAGACGTTACAGCAGTTACCTGCACCCTCCACCAGCGCAGAGACACTACTAGATGTAGTTCAGGAAGGGATTCACATTCTGGCGGTCACTGCTTGGACATATGTCCGCAATAGGAGGAGGCAGAGTCAGCTAAGCTCACCCGCACCGGGTGGACTGCTGGGTAAGAGGCATCTGCGATGTCCAAGTCTGATGGTGAGCCTTTGGAATCGGTCCTGCACAAGATGCTGGAGAGGCAACAAGAGGCAGGGGAACATGAGGCAGAAGTGGCAAAGCCCTCAACATAATGGCAAGCAAGACGGAGGTGTCTGTCCACCGGCTCCCTGATGAAGTGGTTTTGACATGTGCACACATTGAGGTCTCCATAGGGAGGGTTGTGGATGCCATGAAGAACCTGGTCCAACAGATTCTGCTGGAGATGCACGCAGACCTGCACTCCATCGCTGTAGCCATGGGTGAGCTTTCACAGTAGCTACGTGAGATGGGGACAGGGCTCCCTCCAGGTGTTCCTTCCTCTCAAGGAATCAGGCAGGGGCCCTCGGGCACCCAAAGGGAGGAGGAGCAGGGCACCACTGGGACCTCCACTCAGGGCTCTCCGAGGGTGCCCGGCCCTTCAGAATCCACCTTGCCTATGACCCCTTCAGCTTCGTCCTCTGTGACTGCAGAGGGAGCAGCTGCCCCACAGCAGGAAACCCAAAGTCAGCAGGGGTCCTCCAGGCCTCAGATCTCCACAGGATGGCCGGAAAGGTCATCCAAAACAACGGGGAAAATTGGTCAGCAGGCTGCCTCCACCCCTGTTGTGAATGTCGGAGGAGCACGTGGAAGAAGTGGTAGGGAATGAAAGATTAAGAAGTTTTGATTTCACATGTGACTGCACAGGAGCACTATGATTGTTAATCTTATGATGCTTTTGTAAATATAGTTCACTTGCACTTTAATGAGGTCTGATGTAGATTATTTGCTCTGTAGTGCCTGTGCGCGCTCCCCCAAACCCCCACCCCCGCCCCCAACATCTTCCAAGGGACACCCCTGGCTGGATCTATGTCCCCTGGAATTATGCATGTGCAGGGAGACAAAGGTTTATGCCAGGGCTCTCGCACTCCATGTGCAAGAGGCCTCCTGTGCATGCTAAGCCTTTGCCCTTCACACACTCATCTGTCCCAAGGCCCTAGCATTGTAAGTGCTGCATGCTGGGATTCCCTTCAGTTGTCCAGCCGAGATGATCTGCATCTCCGTCTACTCCCGATGATCTAACTCCCATGCAGCATCTCGAGATCTCCACCACAAGACTCTGCATAGCTTGGAGGAGCCATGGTTACCGTGATCTTCAGCACCCAGTTGAATACCTTTACTGATCCCCCTGTCACCCACACCCTCCCTCTCCCACCAGGTTGACCTCCCAAGATGCAACATTGGCCTCCCCACCACTCCCCTTCAATCCTCCCCCATCACCCTCTGTTCCGTGCAGGTGAATGTTGAAGTCCTCTACCTCCCCAAGGAGCCCACCCTCATTACAATAGACATGGCTCACTCATCCTGCCAACCCCTAGCCCTTGAATCCGCCTCTCCTTCTGCATCCCCTCTAACAACCCTCAGTGCCCCTTCAACTAACATCTCCAAACCCTTCCCCTTCCACCCTAACGGCTCCACTGCCCCCTTTAACTGTCACCATTCCTTCCTATTACTGGTTCCCTGACTATGCCCACCCCACAAGACTCTTCAATTGACACTACAAACCCCTCCCTCTGAAACCCTTTCCCCTCTTCCCCCCCTATACCCATTCACACCTGCACAACCCTCATGCCCATTCAGAACTGCTCCCCCACCCCCGCCCACACTCCACCACAGCCCATCTCACCCTCCCGCTCAATACCAGCTCACCCATTTGACCGCCCGCATGGCATCTTTCTCTTCCCTTACCACCTGCAACCTTCCCCACCTCATTCTAGGCCTCAACACTCACCCCACCTCTTTGTTCCTCTTCTCCCCATCTAATCCCCCTACCAGCGCAGACCCTTAACAGCCAACAGTACCTCTTGCAGCCGACCAACTGCAGCTTGGAGATCCAAACCCTAGAAGAAGTTGTAGTTTGAACGCCCACCTCCTGGGAGAAACAGCAGTTTGAAGATCCACCTCCTGGGAGAAGCAGCAGTTTGAAGATCCACCTCCTGGGAGAAGCAGCAGTTTGAAGATCCACCTCCTGGGAGAAGCAGCAGTTTGAAGATCCACCTCCTGGGAGAAGCAGCAGTTTGAAGATCCACCTCCCGGGAGAAGCAGCAGTTTGAAGATCCACCTCCCGGGAGAAGCAGCAGTTTGAAGATCCACCTCCTGGGAGAAGCAGCAGTTTGAAGATCCACCTCCTGGGAGAAGCAGCAGTTTGAAGATCCACCTCCCGGGAGAAGCAGCAGTTTGAAGATCCACCTCCCGGGAGAAGCAGCAGTTTGAAGATCCACCTCCCGGGAGAAGCAGCAGTTTGAAGCAGCTACGCTGAGAAGGTCCACATGTTGATGCTGCACCTATTCACTAATGGACGTGGTGTTCCAGGATCCACACTCTCTGGAGGCCTCCATCTGATCTCCGTGCCCCAGGCCTTCTTCAGGTAAGTGCCAAGATTTGCACACCACGGCAGTCCAGACGTGTTTTGGACCAACGTGAAAACCTACTGGTGGCATGGATGATTGGGCAGGGGGGCATGATTGTGGTTGGGTGGGAGTGCAATTTCCCACCATCATTTAACCCGGGGGAAACCAACTTTTTGGCTACTGCCAAGTTATCCCCCCACCCGCCTTTAAATCCACCGCAGTGGTGTGGGGAGTGGGCGGGGGTGGGGGGGGGGGGGGGGGGGGGGGGGGTGCGGGGCTGGTGGAGGTTGGTGGTGGTGGGGTCTGGAAAATTCCACCCCTAGTTTCTGTAATCCCTTTTTGTAATTTAATCTTTGGAGACCAGCTATCATTGGTGATAAATTTATGTTGCCGTCCTTCACTCATTCCAAGGCCAATATATCCTTTCTAAGGTGTGGTGCCCAGAACTTCTCAGTGCTCCAGGTGTAGTCTGACCAGAACCTTTGACAATTGTGGCACAACTTCTCCCTACTTGTATTGTAATCCTCTTGATATAAGGCTGGTATTCCATTCGCCTTTTTGATTATTTTCTGTACCTATTCATGACATTTTAACTATCTATATGCATGGATCCTCAAGGTTCTTTGCACCTCCACTGTTTTCAGCTTTTCACCATTTAGAAAGTAAACATGGTACTGAGCTTTGCCTGTCAGAGCAGAAATCAGGCATTCAGACACAGAGGTCAAGTGGCTCTACAAGATATTTTGTCTGTTAAATTAATAGATGCAATTTCTGCGCAGCTCGTTTACTCTGCATCAGACTTCCCAGTAAATGCTGCTGGTGGGTGAAGATTCATAGTGTGAGCACAGTTTCATTAGATTTGTCCTCCAGTGTAAAACAAAGGCCATTATATGTGTGGTAGAAATTGGACCTCATTGTGTATTTTTTGAGTAGAAAACTGGGCAAAAGGGATCAAATGCAGGGTGCAACATTTCTGGACTGGATCAGTGCCTGTGACACAAGTGCTGGCACATTACTAAAGGCAGGTTTGCAGGCAATCTGGATGGCCATCCTAAACAGGCAGTAGGCACCTTGAATATGTTAATGAGGATCCTGAAAATTTGTCTGCATCAAGAGAGGCAGGTGTTGGGCTTACTTCGCTTAGGGTTTTTGGCCTAGCCATTGGCCCTTTAAGTGACAGCTAGAGGCTACCACTATAATTACATTTAATAAACCTAACTTTGTATGGAGCACATGTGAGAATGAACCCCTGAAGCATGGCTTTCCTGAAGGCCACTGATTCCCTGCATTTGTCCTCCCCACTGTTCACATCTCATTCTCCCCATCAAAGGAGTTTGCTGAGTGCTGTCACCAGTTCACAATTAACCTCTGCTTCCCTGGTGAGCTGCCTGGTTCATTGTTGGCTGCCCCTTGATTGAAGGATGACGTCGACTCAGGGTCACGAGTTTCTACCATGGATCTTCATGTGATCGAACAGGCCAATTCTTGACCTGCAGATCTTTGGGCACATGGGCAGGAAGTCCCATAAGGAAATGGGATCTGGAGTGCTGGATTTCCTTTCTTTTCTTTCCTTCTCTGCAGCTGCTCTGCTTCATCATTAAGCCTTTGGGACTCAAAGGCCAGAATTTTCCAGCCCCTCAAGCCGGCAGGATCAGAGGATCCCGCCGATGTGAACGGAGATTTCAATTGTTCACCGGCCCCACCATGGGGGAACCTGTCGCAGGGGCGGCTGGAAAATTCTGGCCAAAGTGTTTTGTTGCTTGATGGACAAGTTGTCGCCATGCTGAATGTTTGGCCGCAAGATCCTTTCACTCATTAAGATCAATACCGCCGACTTCACAGTGTCTTTGAAGTATTTTCTTTGCCCTCCCCTGGAATGTTGGCCATTTGAGAGTTGAGGAAACAGGACCAGGCGACGGAGATGGTTTTCAGCCACCCAGTCAGTGTCTAGCCAATCAAAATTGATTTTGCAGGAGTTTTGCCTGAATCCTTGTGGATCTGGCTTCCAGAGGGACATCATTGTTTGTTTGCTAGTCCTCCCATTGGATCTGGAGGATGCAGCAGAGCCATTGCTGATTGAATTTCTCCAACATTCTTATGTGTCCCTAATACACAGTCCAGGTCTCACTAAATGTGCATGGTGATGACAACTGCTCCGTACACTAGGACCTTTGTTGACCTGCAGACATTTTTGTTGTTAAACATATACTGTTGTAATTTGTAGAAGGCTGAGCTGGCGCAGCTGATCCAATGTTGGATTTCTTCATCAATGGTGGCCTTTTGAGAGAGGTGGCTGCCAAAGTATGGGAAGTGTTCAACATATTCCAGAGTCTCTCCTTCAACAAATATGGGAAGTGGAATATTTGGCTGACCAGTTGTGTGTTGATATATGAATTTTGATTTGACAACATTCAAGGACAGGCCATGAGGTGGCAGAACTGAAGAGAACAAGAGTGGCTTGCAAACCTGGTGCAGAGTGGGCAAAGACACTGGGATCATCTGCAAACTGCCAATCATTTATATCTCTGTAGGTCGGTTTAGTTTTGGCATAGAGGTGACCAAGGTTAAAGAGTTTTCCATCCAGATGGGATTTAATAGTGACACCAGAGGGCAGTTGGTCTTTGATGAGGTAAATGGACACTGTCAGGTAGTTTGTAAAAAGTATGGGGGCTTTCACACAGCTTTGCTTGACCCAAGTCCAGATTTTGATGGCAGATTCAGATCTCCAATTCTAGACATTTGCAGTTATATCATCATGAAGTAATTGCAAGATTGTGATGAAGTTTCTTGAACCATCGTGGCTGCAGGCTTTGTTTTTCATCTATTTTACTATTTATTACAGATTTCTCATCGGCGGTGATTCACCCATGGATTCTACCACTGGGTACTGGGAGATAGAGAGTATCAATTGCCACTGTAAATTCATGGTTGAAGAGTTATTGAAAATGTTCTTTTCAGTGTTGATGGATGGCATTGTCATCCTTAAGAAGAAAAACACCATTCCGTGAATGAAGGGCATTTTGTCCATTTAACTTTGGTCTATAGATGTCCTGGTGGCTTCAAAAAAGCTTTGCATGTCACGATGATCAGCATAGTGCTGGATCTCTCAGGCTTTCTCTTCCCACCACATGTCCTTTATCTTCTGGAATTATATTTGGGCATCAGCTTTGAACTGTTGGAATGCTGTCTTCTTGAGCTGTGACATTGGATTGTTCTGCCAGGCAATGGAAGCTACTTTTTTTTGGTTCCCGGGGTTACATATTTGAGCATTGTTTTCATCAAAACAGTCCTCGTAAAGACAATGCTTGAACCCAATTGTCTGGACATTGGAGTCTAGTACAACTGACTTTATTTGATCTCACTGTTCTGGAATTGAGTTGCATGTGTAAAGATTTTCTAGGTTGGTTGTGAGCTGCAGTTGGAATTCCTCTCTTTGGTCTGGCTGCTTTTGGGCTGAGACATTGATCTTCTTCCTCTTGGACTTTTTGGCCTTGTGATGTTTTGGTGCAAGGTGAATGTTGACTGGATGAGCAAGTTGATCTGTGCAAAATGCATCAGTCCCCTGTATGGCTCAAGTGATACAGACATCACCTAGATCTTTAACTCAAACAGTGACATAATCCAGGAGGTGCCAGTGCTTTGATATAGGATGCCTCCATGTGGTTTTGTATTTGTCCTTCTGGTGGAAGAGAATGTTTGTTATAATGAGGCCATGCTGAGAACACTTTGTCAGCAGGAGGACTACATTTGCACTGACTTTCCCCACCCATCTTTCCCAATGATTCCAATCCAGGTGTCAGAGTTACGATCATCCCTGGCATTGAAGTCCCCCAAAGGAATGATCCTTACTTCATTTGGGTGGAAGTGAGAACTTCATCAAGGTCAGAATAGAACTTTTCTTTAACATCTTCATCAGCGTCCAGGGTCAGGGGACAAGTGCTGACGACAATGACATATATGTTATGGCTGAGCTGTAGATGAAGTATCATGAGCCCCTTTAACTCTTCCCTCCTCACTCTCCAAGGCCCCAAACACTCCTTCCAGGTGAAGCAGTGCTTCACTTGTAGTTCTTTCAATTTAGTGTACTGCATTCGCTGCTCACAATGTTGGTCTCCTATATATTGGAGAGACTAAATGCAGACTGGGTGACTGCTTTTTGGAACAGCTGCACTCAGTATGAAAGCATGACCCCAACCTTCCTGTTGTTTGCCATTTCAGTTCACCATCTTTCTCTCATGCTCATATTTCTGTGCTTGGCCTGCAATAATGTTCCAGTGAAGCCCAACGTAAGCTGGAGAAACAACACCTCATCTTCCAATTAGGCACTTTACAGCCTTCTGGACTCAACATTGAGTTCAATAAACTTTTGACCATGAACCCTGTCCTCCATTTTGAATATTTTTTCCCCTTAGTGCCAGCCTGTATCTTGTTCTCATGTTTTGATTTCAGACACGACTAACCCTTTATCTGCTATTAACACATTCTGCTATTTTGCTTTCTGACAGTGATGACCTTTATTTTGCTATTAACACTTATTCTGGATCAAATATTTAGTCTTTAATACTATCATTACCACTCCCTTTGTCTTTTGTTCCATGACATCTTTCCAATTTATTTTCTTCTGCTTTCCTATCCCTATTCCTGATCTTCTATTCTGCTTCACCTGCCCCTCCCCCCTTTATTCAACAGCATAAAACCCATCACATTTCTACCCCTCTCTAGTTCTGAAAAAGAGTCATATTGGACTTGAAATGTTAACTCTGTTTCTCTCTCCACAGATGCTGCCAGACCTGCTGCGAGTTTTTTCAGCATTTTCTGTTTTTATTTACATATCATGATTCATTCATTTGTATAACTGGGGAGATCTGGCAGTGCATCCGAGATCCTATTCCAGATGGCAAAACCAATTCCGTGGACATGAGGGTTGCTGTCAGCCTTTCCTTTCAGTAGAGGATGTATTCTCCTGCTTGTTCCTTCAGTTGCCCCTCCTCAGGAAGACAGGTCTCACTGAGGCTGGCAATGTCAATTTGAAGTCTTGATAGCTCACGTGATACAATTGCAGTTCTTCTTTCTGGGTGGCCACTCTCGAGATTATTCATGAGTGTTCTAAAATTCCAAGTTGCAAAATTTAGAGTTTTCCTTCTTTGACCACAAAGATGGTGATCCCGCTGGGTGTGGGTTCTCTATGGGAAACCTATGGGACAACTTATTTTTAGGGCACCTTTTCTAGCCCTCTCCCTTTCTGGGGTGAGCAGAGGGTATCCTGAAGAGAACTGCTCAGTCACAGTTGCTGCTGCCCAAAGACACATCTGTCACAACACAGGCATCCAATGACCTTCATGCATCTGTTGCCTGTATGCAGATTCTTGGCTAGGGAGTGCCAGGTTCATAGCCTTCTCCCTGTCACCAATTTTCCATCACCAAAGGATTTGGCAGATGGACCCTGGTAAAAACCTGTGCATGACTTTATTCAACGTGGGGAATTTGGTGCACAATCATTGTCCATGTGTCCCTGGCGGGTTGATAGTCATGTTTCGGTGATGTGTCAACCTACCATGACTGGGACCACCTTGTTGCTACGGCCTTCTGCCACTGGTGAGAAACACAGTCTTCCTTTGCCTGTTCTGCCCATGAGGGTTTTTGTCCACACTTTGTCTGGCACTTCCTTCTGACCTTGCTACATGGGTACTCCTACCAGGAGAAAGGATCTCCTGATGGCTTCACTCAAGGAATCGTTGGAATGCACAGCCTCTCCACTAAAACAATGTGGCAATCCATGGATGAGGCCTGGGTATACACAGCAGGGCTTGGCAGCTCACCAGACTTATTTAAATAACCTATATATGGATTCAGCCTCAGGCCTACGTGTTTGGACACAATGATCTCTCCCTTCTCCCAGCTCACATTGGTCTATTAAATTAAATTCCAATCCCTGTATCTCTTATTTTTTATTAAAGGTTTTAAATAGGAGCACTTTTTTTAAGCTTTAAAATTTATTTCCTTTCCAGAAATAAAATATTGGCTGCTGCTAGGGAAAGAAACTTTAACTTGCATGAGAAAGAAAACTGATGAAAAGGCTGAGATCAAAGGTTACAAAAGGCTAAATGGTGCCCAGAAATCCTCTTTAACAAATTCCACTTTAATGATAGACAAAGGAGGAATATATTCTACTAAACTGTCTCATGATCATGAAGATTTTGAAAGGAGATATACACGTTGTAATGGTGTTTCTCAGTTGCCTGTTCTTATCATATTTTATACTTTACAATATTTGAAGCAGCAGAGGAGCAGAGTTTTTTTTATATGACACTATTTCTTATATGACATTATGATATTCTGGCCACTGACATAATGAATAGGAGCAGCCTCCATTCATGATCTCAGAAATGGAATTTAATATTTAATAAAGTGATAATATAGATGAATCTGGTAATGGTGATGTTGTCAATGGCACTTTCTAACCTTAACATTAACCATATACAATTACCATAACCGTAACCACAATTTCTACCCCACAAACTAACCCAAAACTCCTAATCCTAACTACTAGCCACAAATACAACCATTTGCCCTAACCCCAACTGCTAAACACCCTAAACCCTCACTCTAATCCCAACTCCTAACCTCAACTCTACCTGCACCCTAAGCACTAAATCTAATCCCTAAATCATGGATGCATCAATATTCTGATGCAGCATAGCCTCCATTTTCAAAATCCATTATAACATCATCAATGACAGAGGTTGGCTGTGTTGTTAATAGTGAATATGACGATATCAGTTATGCAAAGCCGACTGCAAACTCAATAGTTACTGTGGCATCATCAATGATGCAGGTTAGCAGGGGGGGTCAATGGCCACCCTGTATAATAATAGGCTCAATTTTCTGAGAGTGCCCTAGTAGAGTCCATTGATTTGAATGTTAAATTGCAAGCAGCCTGTATAATTTCCTGATATATATTACTGTTAGCATCAGGTATTCAGACAAGAACATCCAATGCTGAATCCTAGACTGCTAAAAAAAATCAAACAGTAGAATCTCCATGGGGATTCTGCCAATCATCCACCATTGAGTTGGTGGAAACGCTCTACAACTGGCATAAACTTGCTGCACTGTCTCTGGGGTTTCCGCCGATCTTCCATCAAAACTGCAGCTCTCGGTCTTGCAGGTGGCAAGTTCAGACACAGCTCCTCATCATGGAAACAAGTGTTCAGGAATATTTAACATTAAACTACAAATAAACAAAAAGATCTATTGCACTAAACGAAACACATGAATACTGCCTCCTCTCATTTTCACCCCGTCCTGTTTTATCTTTGTCTTGTACATTTCTGTGTTTGCATCTGTTCTCACTCTCTTATCCGTCATCATTGCTTCCACAGTCAATGACTTTTGCTCCTCTGTCTGTGCCATCATTCTCACCATGGTGTCTAAATGTTTACCCAGGCAGGGGGCTCTACTGCTCTGCTTTAAACCACACTTCAAACAGCAGCATCGCACACCTCTCAGAATGCATGTATGTGCATCAACTCATAACAATGCTATAAGAAACTGGGGGAAAATGTTCTCCCAATCATGAACTGTCAGAGTATCTTCTCAATGCATGGTTTAAGCGTTAACAAGGTCAAATGAAATTCTAGTTCTCATTTCATTAACAATGTTCTTAATGAGCTTATTTTAAATTTAATCAACACCTTTAATAATAAAAAAAAACAAGGAAAATCATAGGGGTGCTTTAGTGTGTTTAGTATTAACACTGAGGAGTGTGATTTCAAATTCTCTATTGAGTCAGGCTAACATAGCCCATGAGCTGTCATCACCAAGTAGTTAGCTTTTCAGTGAACAACACAGTTCTGTCATGTAATTATTTTATTAATGAAGTTCTATGAGTTTTCCTTCCTTGTTTCTTTTGCAGTTTAGCCCACTTAAGTGAAGCAATACTTAAGTTCTTCACTGGCATAAGTTTGTTCCAGAACTTTGTTCCATTGCAACAGGAAGCTCTCATAATTGAAAACTCTTCCCCATCAAGACTAGAATGCATTTCTAGTCATGTGCAATGTGTTGATTTGGCATAGTGTTATCTAAGTGTCTTCATGTAACATTTAAATGCTGAACTCAAAGTGATGGCTGAGAACATCTGGAAAGATGTACACTTTAATGTTAAAACATTTCCAGTGTATACAGCAAATTAAGCTTGATCTCATCCACAGACACTTCTTCCCACACCCGCATACCTTTAGGCAAACAATAAGGATGAATGACTTCACCCTGTTCAAAATGTGGCTTAATCCATCACCTTAGGGCCCAGCAGTTGTTTTTTTGTGTAACATTTGATATAAAGTCAGATGTTAAGTCTGGACTTGTATATTGATAGCACACAGGGCTAAACCCAGGCCAATACACTGTCTATTTCACTGCTGAAGTACCCACAGAATGCCTGAATCACAATCTGGCTGAAGACTGTATGCATAACTTCAGTTTTTACTTGCTGGCCTAAGGCCTTGCTTGACCTCACCAATATTGAAGCAATGTCTCATGTCAATAGACAACTAACACAGGCAAAATGGGGATGCTTACTGGCCACAAGGCAGGTCAGAGGGATCATCAAAGATGATACCATTGACAGAAGCCTGCTAAGAGCCTGCATGACCTGACATGCAGGCAGCAACATGGCTAGCTGTGCTGAACAATACTTTTTCTTTAAAAAGAAAGAAAGCTTAAAAAAAAGATTAGCCTGTTTCAGAACAAAGGATCTATCAAGCTAAATGACAGCCCTTGAATGGACAAACACGTGATGTTATTTATTGGCATTTTGAAGCAACAATTCAAAGTCACTAACTGGAGACTTACTATAGATGAAAGCAAAGATTACTTAGATATTAGACAACGTGTCAAACAAATCTTACAGTGACTCTGCAATCTTGCTTTATTCTGAAATCTCACTTCATACTAAACCACCCACACTTGGTTATCACTCATTTTCCAACATAAGAGACAACCAAACTGAAGTTGCTTTCAGCAGGTTACTTTGGTTTGTTTAGTCTTGTGTTGCTTTTAAGTAAATATGTGTCAAGTGTACACATAGGGTATATTACTAGATATGAAAAGACCACAGTCCATTTAGTTTGCTATCTTACCATCCCTATCATTGCCTGATAAAATGATAATGGAGTTGTTGACTAATCATTGTAATTAATCTTTATCTATTAGTTGACAACAGGCCCAGACATGAGATGAGGAAAACCTCAGAGTTGGAAAGCTTTGAAAACGCTAGGCCCAAGGTCACCTTTTCCTTCTAAGCAAGCAACATTTACCATGTGTCATATTTCAAATTACTCATATACTATATCCAAAAATATTATTTTCTGAAAGAAATCTGTCTGCTTTGCATTTGAATGAATCAATACTAACTACTTCCATCATCTCCCTAGAGAGACTGTTCCATAGATTTGCCACTCACTCACTGAAGTAATATTTCATGCAGAGTTTATTAAGGTTAGCCGCCTTCATCACTCACTGGCAGTGTCTTTTTGATAGTGTAGATGGGTTAAGTGTATAACTGTGTCCTTACAGCAGATGGCAAAGCTCTCCAACTGCTGCCTGTTTACTTAGGGCCTATGGCAGCAATTCTCCTTGGCCCTTGGCAGCTATGATTAGTGGAATAATTGCAGGGTTATCCTTTGCTACATGCCTGCTTATCTTTCTGGTATGGTTTCTTTGAACTTATACCATTTTGAGCATGAGAGTGAGTCTTTGGTTTAGTGGTAACCTCTGAGTCAGAATATGCAAGGTTCACACAATGTTCCAGACAGTCCCGTGGGCAAGACCAGAACTCCAGATCCGAATTCTGGTGCTCACGCAGTTATACCCACAGGTTTATGGAAAATGGACACTTTACTTTGAAAAAACAAAATGGAGAATGGACAATCTGCTTTGAAAAGATGGAGTTAAGAAGTCAGGTGACCTCCCTTCTTGTCTGCCAATATACATAGAACTGCTCAAGGCTGGAAGTTAGCCTGCTTGTCTGGACAGGACATTAAAATGCAAATGTCCTTTTGGGATATTCCATTGAGAAGACAGTAAAATGCAACAGGTCTTTCCTGTAGATTTAATGGCTGCTGCTAATTTACAATAGCCCTACAGATTTCTCGGCTGCAGAATGGAATTCCACAGAATTGTGGTGAGGAGATGCAAATGGCGGAGACTCAAACCCTATTGCGTGTCAACGTCTAAGTCATCAGGGACCATCTGTGTTGACAATGGAAAAAAAACAGATACTATGGTCACCTGACAGAAGCCAGGTTGTGGTATGGAACATTTGTTAACACACATTTAGAGAACAACCTGAGTCAGTCTGGGAAAGAAGGAGACTTAGAGGGAATAATCCAGCCCAACAGATAAAACCCACCCTGAGGCAGAGAAGTGGGGCTAGCCTTTTACCTAAGGATTTAAAGAACCGAGCCAGATTTTCACTATAGGGACTCGACTGTATCTCAATTGTAGCAAAGCTTGAAACCTGCGGTTGTAAGTAGTACGCCACTGTGAATTTGTTGCCAGTAACTTCCAGGCTTGAATTTTCACCCGGGTCGGGAGCGCAGTGTGGGGACAATTCCCAGCTCTGCAAACCCAACCAGAGAGAAAGTGCCCCAGAAGGTTGGATTTTTAGTTTGGTGGGGGGGCATGGGTGGCAGGTAAAAATGGAAATCATGGCGGGTGACCCCTGACCGAGTGCAGAGGCTGCTGGATGCGGAGGTGGGCTGGGCGGAAGGCCTGGCTCGATGTACTGGCACTGCGTTAAAATTTTAAATAAACAATGAAATATGAAATGGCCCTCCAGCCCTCACCTTTAATGCCCCCTCCCCCTCCACACACGCTCCCCATGCTCTATCCATGCTAACCAATGCCTCCCATCCAAATCCAACGGCTCATAATAACCCCTATGCTAACTTAGTGTCAACTCTTGCCCCCACCCACACCAATGGCCTTTACACCTACCATGCCAACTTGCCAAGTATCCACCAAGGGCAGATCTAAGGACCCATGCTGAGGTGAAATAAAATAAAGTTCTTAAGTGTCCATTGCAGGCTTTATTTTAAAAACAAAAACACTCTCATTCATAAAAATCCATTCACTACACTTATATTCCCTCAACTACCCCTTATTAAAAACAAACATTTCATTCAAGTGCTTAATCCCTTATAAAAGCAAACATTAGAATTCGTAGCCCCACCTCAAATGGTCTATAACCACTTGTAACTGCCAATCAAACTGTGAAATGGCAGGCACCCCATTGTGATAATGGAATGTTGTGAAATCTGACCTGCAGCACTAATTGAGTAATGATAAACCACAGACTTATGTCAACAGACAGAAGGAAGTAACAAGCAATGAATTTTTAACACTCCACACAGGTTTTTAAAGATTTAAAGATCAGGAGTTTTGAATGCCTTGGCAGCTTGACAGTTGTTTTTGACAGTTGCTTTTGACATGTTTGATAGTACATTTTGACAACTCTCTTGACAGTTCCAATGAGTTTGTGCACTTTTTATGCACTTTCATGTCCATTTTTAACATCCCAAAAGGCACCTTATTTCACCCAAAAAGCAGCTTACCTCTTCCAAAGAGAATCTTACCTCTCTCAAAGGGCACCTTACATCTCCCAAAGGGCAATTTATCTCTCCCCTAGGGAATCCCACCTCTCCCAAAGGTCCAGGGACCTTATACAAAGGGACACCCTAACTCTCCAAAGGACTCTGGAAAGTTTGTATCTGTTCCGGCCAGGTCCAATCAGCAAAAGTCCTGTTTCACACTCCTGGCTAACGAAAATCAGACAAGACTGGAGGCAGCTGATGTTTTATATGGGCAGCTGCCTCCGTGCAACGTGCATGCACAAATCCCACCCTGTCCCCATTCCCACCCATGCAAAAATGGTAGGTGCCATGTTCAAGGGCAGGTCTTCCAGATTTTGGTCTCTGCCATCATTTTAGCAATAATGGAGAGACTCTCTATGAGTGTGAGTGGATGCCATTGTGAATACATCTGGGTGCTGAGAAATAAGCATTTATTCTTTCTTTTTTAAACTTATGAGAAAACTTGTCTTTTGCCTGTTCTTGACAGTCACAGCGCTCAAGGGGTTAAAACATGTCTTCTTGAAAATACATCAACCTGCAGTCAGTAGAGAGGTAGAAAAATGGAGAACCATCTTAACATTGCTCCCCTATTCAAAGCAATTCTTGGTTGACATCAGCAGTTTGCTTGTCTTTGATGTATGTGGGAGCCCCCTCATTGCATGGCTTACGGGAGTCCATAAAACCTACCTTCCACATTGGATTAACCAGTTTATTAGCTGTTATAAAGCTGTTATAGATGCGGATGAAGCATTCACATTGTGGCCTGTCAGACTGTTAATCAGCCTTGAACTCACTCTCCATGAAGGCGGTGGAATTGATGAATAACGTTAGAAGGAAATTAGATGGACACGGGGAGGGTTTTAAACCTGCCGGGCTATGGGAATAGAGCAGGATAATAGGACTAATTGGATTGGTCCATGTAGAGTCAGCATGGTCTTAATGGGCCAAATGGCCCCTTTCTGTGCCGTAATGACTCTGTGTCTCCATGAAGCCTTCCACTATGTGTTTGCATTGAGTGTGAAGATATAAAAACAACTACTTTGACCATGAAATATTGCATTTGGATTGCGTCCAAACCAATCCCATCATAAAATGTTCTTTTGCTTACTGCTCACCACAACACTCTGCAGATGTATCCTTGAAGTACATATCAGTGAAACTGTTTCTCCTGTGCTCTGTTTTCACTTGCTGCTGTTGTTGTAAATGATTTCTAGTGCCTTTGCTGACAGGAATGGACTGTTTTTGGAGGGAGGGGCTGGCAGTGGTGGGTGGATGGATGCTTCATTTCAAATTTACTGTATTAGGCAAATAACGGTATCCCCTCACAAAATAATTTCACAAAAGTGCATTAGCAAAAAAAATATAAATATTGGAAAACCATTAATGAAAAATCTGGGTATTAACATGTGTAGTCTTGCTGCACTCAAAGTGTTATACAAAACTCTTACACACAAGTGTTATACACAACATATATTCAACTGTGGCAGGCACATCACTCAAACATGTTGCACAGCTCTCACTGATACAATTCCCTCTCTCTTGCAAGACCAAGTGGCCGATAATCAGAGGCAGCAGCGCCTAACAGTTATGGCTACATGTCTTGACCCCATGGAGGAGGTGGTGCTCTCCATCATTGGTGCGGCCAAGGCTGAAGCTGTGTTCAGTAGTAGGGCTGAAACTATCGAAGGTGACATATGTTTCTACCTAATCCTCCTTCTCATATCCCACTTCTCCTTCACTCACAATCTTTTTTGATTCTGAAGCTGCAGGTGGTGTAACCACTCTTGGCTTTCTTTCTTATTCCCCTCACCTCAATAATACAGTTTTGTGTTTATGTTTTCAGATTCCCAAGAACTGCTGCCCTGGTCAAGGAGTGATCCGGGGAGCTGAAGCCCTAGAGGAACAAGAAGCAACATCATCACTTGATCTCACACTCACAGCCATCAGCTCAGATAGTGGCATTGGATGTAAATGAGAGAATAGCATAGAGGTGGGTTCTGCACGTAGTGAGCCACCAGGCACAAGTGGGCTTCAGCCCGGCTAGGGGAAGGATAATATGGGTGCCAGTTACACGGACAGCAACTTTGCACGTGATTTATGATGCAGAGGACTCAGATGAGGACTTCGATGGATGCCTTATAAAAACAAGCTGATGGGCATTCACACAGAAATGCTTGATGCATCATCAGCCCTGCCAGGAAGTCTGCTGTCACTGTCAAGGAGCATGGAGTACACTAGCTCCAACTTGGTACATGCAGAGCTTGGAGACCATTTTTTTCTGGCGTGGACGTGGTGACTAACTTCATGACAGCACTTGTGGACCCAGTCATAATGCAGTGTCTAATGGCTGATGTCTCAGCTTCCATTGTAGCACAAGCAGATGCCACCCAATGCTGCAGTGGAAGGTCAGATTGAGATCATGAAATCTTTAGCTTCTTGCTGTGCACGCCTGCCATCATAGTTGCAGATACTCGCGCTGAAAGAGGCTTTCAGGCTATCACTGCAGTCCAGCAATCTGTGGTCTAATAGATTACTAGGATTGCTGAGGCCTGCCCTGTGGGGGTGGCCAAGACTCTGTGGAACATGAGCATACTGTTGTCTCTTAGGATGGCAGCATTTGTGCTCCCATCACTGTCACTCCACCAGTGCCTTTGTTATGTGTCAGCCAGCCAACCCAGGCTACTGCTGCCCATGATGAGGTGATGCAGTCTGAAGCTGGGATTTCAGGCTCCGAGCTGCTTGAGGGCATTCTGCGCGGCAGTCTACAATCTGTCCCACTGACAATCATCAGCACTCCACCAGCTATGCTGTAGTCACTAAGATGGCACTGCATTGGTGCACTAGGCCAGGCAAAGGCAGAAAGCCACTAAGGGAATGTACATGGGTGATTAGTTGAGTTTTGTATGGAAAGTTGGATGTTGGATAAAGTTGTCATGGAAAGGATATTTTGTGGCCAAGAGGATGCTGTGATGGTCTGTGGAAGGATGGTACGAGGTGGGACTGTTGAACAATGGGGATCAGGGTTGTATTTACAGGAAATGGAGTCAAATGAAGAACTCATGGACAGCCTGTCTTGAACATGAGTGTGCCGGCTACCTCCTCACTTCCTCCACCTCTTCCTCTCCCTCTTCTTCTTCCTCGCCTTTCTCTCCCTTCTCCTCCTCTTCTTGAGGTGCTTGTTGAACCCCTGGTGGCAAAGGTGACTCAATGATGTTTTTTGTGGCAGCATGGCTCTCATATGCATGGTGGCCTTGTGCGAATGGGCTACAGAGAGGACTCATGAGCCATGTATCAAGCGCGTAGCCCTTGCCACCCAGCAGCCACCCTCTGGTTTGATGTGGTGGCTAAAAGACTGATGGGACAATGGACTGGCGCAGGATGAACACTATCCTGCTGTCAGGATAATGGGCATTCACCAGCATGATCGAGCACCAAACTGCACATTCAGTGAGTAGTAACCTTTACAGCTGCGGTATGTCTCAGCAATTAGATGCAACACTCATTAAGCTATGTGCATGGAGTTGGAGGCACACTAC
Organism: Cetorhinus maximus; assembly: GCF_964194155.1. Classification (NCBI taxonomy): domain Eukaryota; kingdom Metazoa; phylum Chordata; class Chondrichthyes; order Lamniformes; family Cetorhinidae; genus Cetorhinus; species Cetorhinus maximus. Next base: position 99,740,131 of record NC_135885.1, read on the forward strand.
ACCTGTCTCTCTCTGTTCAGAAAGGACATCATGAAGCCCCTTCTCCTGGCATGATGAGCCTCTGTCACCTCTCTGATGCAGCAATGGACAATGAGCTGAGAGATGTTAGATATGTCATCTTTTCCACCTGTGATGGAACCTAACACAAAGAAATTCAGGGTTATGGTCACCTTCGCAGCCACTGGCAGCACCATCCTGTTCTGAGGCTGCAGATCTGGTTCCAAGAGGTGTTGAGATATTTGAGTGCCTCCTATGTAAATGACAGACTGTTCCTGGCTTAGGTGGAGGGTGGAGGTAAGAAAATTGTTCCCACAATACGATAGGTAAATAAGGCCTCCTGCTGAGAGCACTTCTCCGGCTCCTCCTCCTCCCTCTGTGAGAAGCTTGTTCTCTTCTTCACTGTCTCTGCTCCGTCTCCATTTCATGCTGCAGCCCAAGGGTGGTTGGTGGGGGGGGTGGTGCTAAGATACTCCACATCATTGGGAGCAAGCAGTGTGCCCAGAGCCCTTGTAATATCAACCAAAAGCTTATCCACATCCAGAATCACTCACTGCCTCTTGACTTCACCAACTGTAACCAACTCCTCAAACTACCTATCACTTCCAAAAAACTCAAAAAGAGCCAGTAGAGATTAATGAGCAACTAATTTGCAAGATGTTAATAAGCCTTTAAATAGCACTGGGAAGGGTTGATGGGCGAGGCCCTTCCTGTTGCTATGTTCAGCTATGCATGTTGAAGTGAGAGTTAACTAGAGCGGCGAGTTAAAAATGGAAGCACTAGTCTTGAATCAATGTTACACACTGACTGATATACTCTGCATACTTCTGGTGCACACTCCTAACATAACATACTCATTTCCTCACCGAGATGGTGTTTGGCATGGCTTGTGACAGAAGTGAGCATGAACAACATTTTAGTACCAAAACAGCATCTGTAGTGCTAAAGCCACGGGCCACGGGTGCTTTGAAGTCGAATTTGCGGCCAAAATCTCTCACATCTTTGAAGAATCATAGCTCTTGTGTCAGAGCAGAATTGAATTTGGAGATTTTGGAGGGTGTGTTGGCCTTGCTCAGGGAAAACGTGTTGAAAATGACTGTAATGACAAACTTTATGGGTAAGTTCAGTATCTTTTCTGAAAACGGTTACTTTGAACATAATCTGATTTATTTCACTGTCCATGGTTAAAATCCTGGAACTCCCACTCTAACAGCACTATGGATATTCCTACACCACATGGACTGCAGTGGTTCAAGAAGCTGGCTCATCGCCATCTTCTCAAGGGCAATTAGGGATGGGCATTAAATACTGGTCTTGTCAGTGATGCTCGCATCCTATGAATAAAAAAAATGCTGTTTAATCTATGATAAATAGGATAGAGCTAAACGTCTATTTTACAAATCAGTACTCTTGCTGTAAAGTTTTCTCCATGCGTGTATTTTGGGAAATTGGATGCCAAGATCACCAAGTGCTGTTGGATATTCTGTCCCAGATTCTCAACTTGCAATCCCAGTAGATGAAGCTCTGTGCTGGAGTGTGAATTTATAACAAGATACAATTAGTATTATATATATATATATATATATATATATATTAATTGTTATATTTTTACATTACACCCTGCTCCAGCAAAGTTTCCCATAGTGGGACTGAAAAAAATGAATGGTTTCTATTTGTTGCATGGAGGTTGGTAGATTTTCTTACCTGTGCAGTGAAGACAAGCAGCTTTTCACTGGTCATGTTTTCTCCATGGAATATTGGAGCCAAACAACTTAGTTAAGTCAACAGATAATAGAAATTTGAACTTTTAAAGAACAATACCTTCAAAATGTGAATGGACATGTGTTAGTACAAATCTTTTAATTCTAATCGTGTATTATTCTTTATTTCGCTGGTCGTCCTTTTGTCAACATGATTCTTGTGATGAATATGCATGTATGTGGAAATGAGCCTGTAGGCTTAGACATTTTTATGGCTTACTCTCAAATGGTTCTGTTGTCCAAAGGGCAATTTGATGCTAAATACCTTCAAACCATTCAGTAATTCAACTTTATTCTTTTGCACTAGTTACAGAGGCTAAGCTTTGAATTGGATTCATACTGATCATTAGCTCTGTTGCCCTCTTGTAAATAATACTTCAGCAGTTCCCCAGACTTGTAGAGGCGGCAAAGGCTTTTTTGTTTCATGGCAAACTTTCTGGTTGATTCTGTACCTTTAACATGCAGTAATAATCACAATGAAAATTGTAGATGTTAGTGATGAGTTAGTTTCACTGTGCTTGTATGTCTTTTCTCATGAACAACTTTATTTTCAGGTTTTAATGTTAACTATAGAATTCCTTACCTCTTTATATTCTGTTGCTCCTGCAATTAAATGTTTAGATTCCAAGCTTGGTTTCATCTATCTACCTTAATTCCCACCCACTGCAGTCTACACTTAATTTCAAGTAACTTAGCTTGATTTTTTTGGAAGGCTAATCTGTTGCTGTTGTGTCACTTTTTTGTTTACATAGAATTTGCAATGCAGAAACAAAATGAGTAATAAAAAAGGAAATTAACTTCTCCAAAAAGTCTTGCTCCTCTTGTTTTTGGTAGCAAGCTAGGTTCTGACATGGGATTGAAGTGACTTTTATATTAAAATGGTAGCGTCAATGCAAAACAGAACCCTATCCCATTGGCGCTGCCATTATAGCATGAACACCAGAATGTTCATTTTCAGAAACCCCACTCCCAGTGCTGGGACCTGCTCAAGAGGAGCACAGATTGGAGAATAGAATGCTGAACTAAGCATGCCTAATTTTTGGTGCTTCTGGTCATTTAAGCAAACTTCTAAAAATGTAACCCCTGGTGTCAGTAAACTCTCTTGTTGAGAAAAACTGGGTTTTCTACACAAAACTCCCCTGATTTCATGTGAAGGTGTTAGATTAAAATGATCTCTTATTTAGCTGAGAAATTGAAACGCTTTGTGAAAGAAACCAGCACATCAACTTTATTTGATTTAGCAGAAGTTACTCACTCACTGGCAAACTTAATCTATCAGGGAAAAGTACAATCCCTAACAGCGCCTCAAACATAATGCTTTGTACATCCTGGAAACTCAAAGTCATTGTCTTTACATCCTTTGTATATTGTTTACAATTAACAGGAACTTTACAACACTTTTTATGATAAAATTATATTGTCCCTTCATTTATGTCACTGCAGCCTGTGTGGTTTATGTTCGGTAAATAAACAAATAGCTTATGTTTATAGACATGGATGTATTAATGAAACATGATAACTCTTAGTCAATTTTAAACACAGTGATGATTTGCTTTTTTCTCCTCTCAAGTCTGTGAAGGATGACATCAGATTTCACGCTCTTTCCCCCTTTACCGCACCCTCTCCGAGTTACCTTGGTGACAGGGTTGCTAGGGATTACACAGTGGGAGTTGTAAAGGCCAAAGAAGATCAGAGCTTTGTCATTCTCCATTCAAAGGCAATTGTCCCTGAAAAATGTGAAGTGCTTCAATATCTGAAGGCCCGGGTACTGATATAAAGGCAGACGGCTACTCCAAGTAAAAACTCATAATTAACTTGGTGTTCACCAATAGATCGCTCATTAATGGGTATTTCATGAAGTGGACAATTCTCAGGCATTCATCGTGTAATACCCACAGAAGTATTAAACAATGCAGCTCCCCGACATTCCAGGGTAATTGTTGTAATTTATTTCATGCACCCCCCTGCCAAACACTTGAGACTCACATTTCCAAGTCTCTCTCAGACTAAATTGCATGCACCTTCAGACTGCATAAAATAATGTGACTTCTGTTAATATTCACTGCCATATGGTCCTTTCTGGAGACCTTTCTAGGTCTACCTTTTTTTTTGTTGAAGGATTTATGTTAAATCCATGCCATGAAAAGAAATGGTGGTGGTCCTGGGTGAAAGAGCTACTCCCAGGGTCTCCATCCTACATCTCCATCCCAGCTCTATCTCCCCCTTTTTGCCGCCTGCTGTTTTTTAGATGCCATAAAAACTGCTTCCTGACTTAGTCTTTCATTAAAGCTGTGGCATGCCTTTTTATCAGCTTCAGAGCCATATAAATACTGCTCAACTCTGCCTGTGTAAGGTTTTTGATATTCTGAATTCTACGTAAGGTGGAAAGATTTCTTTCACCATCTGTTACCTCAGGCTATGGAGAAACATGGTGCATCAATAAAAGTGAAGTTGTTTCTCAACATTCATAGGAATCTGTTTGATACACTTACTGCATGTCATGAGGGGACACGAGGAATCAACAGGATTTCTTGATGTTTGTATTTAAAATTCTTGCCTCAACCTGCAGTAAGGAGGCCCTGTAGCTTCAGTGCCTTGTCTGTGTGCAATAAGGGAAATGAATATGAATTGTGTCCAGCTGAATTTTCCTATTGTGTTTTCTTTTCCTACTGAGTTCATATTCAGAAGCTGGAATGCCATTGAAGATTTCTGATGTGTACTTGTCATAAGATAATAAGAAATAGGAGCAGGAGTAGGCCATTCAGCCCATCAAACCACCTCCTCCATTCAATAAGATCAGGGCTGATCTGACTGTGGCCTGAAATCCACTTTCCTGCCTATTCTTCATACTCCTTAATTCTCTTGCTGATAAAAAACCTGTCTAATTTAGTTTGAATATATTTAATGACCCAGCCTCCACTGCTCTCTGTGGAAGACAATTCCAAAGACTAACAACCCTCAGAGAAAAAACTCTTGTTAACCTCCATTTTAAATGGGAGACCCTTATTTTTAAACTGTGCACCCTAGTTCTCGATTCTCCCACAAGAGGATACACCATCACAGCATCTACCCTGTCACGCTCCCCCCAAGTCTCATATGTTGCAATAAGGTCACCTCTCATTCTTCTAAATCCAAGACTATAGGCCTGCCGTCTCAACTTTTCCTCATAAGACAAACTCTTCATCCTAGGAAACAGCCTAGTGAACCTTCACTGAACAGCTTCCAATGCAAGTATACCCCTCCTTAAGTAAGGAGACTAAAACAGCACACAGTACTCCAGGTGTGGTCTCACCATTGCCCGGCACAGTTGTAGCAAGACTGCTACTTTTATACTCTATCCTCCTTGCAATAAATGCCATCACTTCATTTGCCTTCCCAATTATTTGCTGTAATTATATGCTAACTTTTTTGTGATTAATGTACAAGAATACCCAGATCCCTCTGTACTATAGAGTTCTGCAATCCCTCTCCATTTAAATAATATTCTGCTTTTCTATTCTTCTTGCCAAAATGCACAACCTTACATTTTCCCACATTATACTCATAGAGTCATACAGGTCTACAGCACAGAAAAAGGCCCTTCGGCCCACCATGTCTGCGCTGGTCATACAAGTACCTAACTATTCTAATCCCATTTTCCAGCACCAGGCCCATAGCCTTGTATGCCATGGCATCGCAAGTGCACATTCAAGTACTTCTTAAATGTTATGAGGGTTTCTGCCTCTACCCCGCTTTCAGGCAGTGAGTTTCAGATTCCTACCACCCTCTTGGTGAAAAAATTCTTCCTCACATCCCCTCTAAATCTCCTGCCCCTTACCTTAAATCTATGCCCTCTGGTTATTGATCCCTCCACCAAGGGGAAAAGTTCCTTCCTGTCTACCCTATCTATGCCCCTCATAATTTTATACACCTCAATCATGTACCCCTCAATCTCCTCTGCTACAAGGAAAATTACCCCAATCTATCCTCATAACTAAAACTCTCCAGCCCAGGCAACATCCTGGTAAATCTCCTCTGCACCCTCTCTAGTGCAGTCACATCCTTCCTATAATGCAGATTCCAGAACTGCACACAATACTCTAGCTGTGGCCTAACCAGCGTTTTATACAGTTCCAGCATAACCTTCCTGCCCCTATATTCTATGCCTTGGCTAATAAAGGCAAGTATCCCACATGTCTTCTTAACCACCTTATCTACCTGTCCCACAACCTTAAGGGACCGGTGGACATGCACACCAAGGTCCCTCTGATCCTTGGTACTTCCCAGGATACCATTCATCGTGTATTCCCATGCCTTGTTTGTCCTGCCCAAGTGCATCACCTCATACTTATCTGGATTAAATTCCATTTGCCACTGATCAACCCGCCTATATTCTCCTGTAATCCTTAGGCTCCTCCTCACTATTTACCACCCCACCAATTTTCGTGTCATCCGCGAACTTACTGATCAACCCTCCTACATTCAAGTCTAAATTGTTTATATATACCACAAACAGCAAGGGACCCAACTCCACTGGACACAGTTACAAAAACACCCCTCAACCATCGCCCTCTGCTTCCTGCCACTCAGCCAATTCAACACTCCACCTACCAATTTTTTGCACATTCACTTAAATTATCTATAACCCTTTGAAGATCCTTTGTAACCTCCTCACAACTATTCTTACCTCTCCTTGTGTCATCAGCAAATTTAGCTACAAAACAGACTGTCCTTTCATCCAGGCCATTAATATAGATTGTAAATTGCTGAGGCCCCAGCACTGGTCCCTGCAGAACTCCACTTTGCCAACTGGGAAATGACCCTTTTATCCCAACTCTCTGTTTCCTGTTATTTAGTCAATCCTCTATCCATGCTAATACATGACCCCAATGACATGTGCTCTTTTTTTGTGCAGTACCTTTAAGGTGGCACCTTGTTGAACGTCTTTGGAAGTCCAAATACATCTGCTGGTTCTCCTTAATCCACCTTGCTTGTACCATCCTTTTCTATGTACATCTTTTCTTTCATTTCAATAGCATTCTTAACTTAATTTGTTAGCCATGGATGGTGAATCCTTCTCTCAATGTCTTTCTTTCTCAGTGGAATATATCTTTGTTAAGAATTATGAAATATTTCCTTAAATATCTGCCACTGCTTCTCTACTGTTTTAACTTTTAACCCATTTCCCCATTCTACTTTCACCAACTCTGTCTTCATACCTTTTTAATTGCGTTTATTTAACTTTAAGACACTAATTTCAGATCCAAATTTCTCACCCTCAGACTGAATGTGAAATTCTATTATGCCATGAGCACTCTTACCTAGAGGATCCTTTACTATGATATCATTAATTAATCCTGTCTCATTACACATTGCCTGGTGTAAAAGAGCCTGTTCCCTGGTTGGTTCCAGAATGTATTGTTCTAAGAAACTATCCTGAATACACTCTATGAATTTATCCGCCAGGCTACTTTTGCTAATTTGATTCCTCCAATCTATATGAAGATTAAAATCTCCCACGATTATTGCAGTACCTTCCTGGCAAGCCCCATTATTTCTTAATCTATACTCTGTCCTACAGTGTAGCTATTGTTATGGGGCCTATAACTACTCCCACAGTGATTTATTTCCTTTGCTGTTTCTTAACCCCACCTAAACCGATTCTGTTTCTTGATCCTCCAAGCCAAAATAATTTCTCACTACTGTGCTGATCTCATCCTTTATTAACAGAGCCACCCCACCTCTTTTTCCTTTCCTTCCGAAATGTCAGATACTCTTGGATATTTAGGCCCCAGCAATGCTCATTTTGCAAACACTCTGACCTTATTTACTGGTGCACTCTTATGTTTGTACTCCCTACCACACTCTGGTTACTATTACCCATTTCACTTCCCTGCACTATTGCCTGTCCTTTCTCTTTAACTTTCCAAATCTCCCCTCATGTGAATCCTCCCCCCACTATTTCATTTAAAACCCTCTCTCCAGCCCTGGTTATAAGATTCGCCAGGACACTGGTCCCAGTATGATTCAGCTGAAGGCCAGCCCAATGGCACAGCCCCCACTTTTCCCAGTACTGGTGCTAGTGCCCTGTGAATCAAAACCCATTTCTCCCATACCACCTTTGAGCCATGCTTTCAACTCTCTAATCTTATTTACCCTATGGCAATTTGCTTGTGGGTCAGGTGGTAATCTGGAGATTATCAATTTTGTGGTTCTGCTTTTTAATTTAGTCCCTAGCTGCTCATACTCCCTTAGCAGAAACTCTTTCATTATCATACCTGTGATGTTGATACCCACATGGATCACAACATCTGGATCCTTCCCCCTCCCCAACTCCAATTTCCACTCCAGCCATGAAGGGCTGTCCTTAGCCCTGGCACCGTGCAGGCAACACAGCCTTTAGGACTCATGCTCCCAGCTTCAGAGATCAGTATCTATCCCTCTAACTATAGTATCCCCTACTATAACTACATTTTTTTTTACTCCCCCTGTTTGAATGGCCCTCTGCACCATAATGCCATGGTCAGTTTGCTCATCCTCCCTGCAGTCCCTGCTCTTGTCCACACAAGCTGCAAGAACCTCGAACCTGTTGGACAACTGCAAGGGCTGAGGCTCCTCCATTGCGAACTTCTGAATCCCCATACCGTCCTCACTCGTGGTCATACCCTTCTGTTCCTGATGGCAGACCAACTTTGAAGTACCTAGCCTAAGGACTGTGACTGCTCCCTGGAACAAAATGTCCAGGTAACTTTCCCCCTCTCTCATGCATTGCAGTACTCGAAGCTCAGACTCCAACTTATCAACTTAGAGCCAAATTTCCTCGAGCTGCAGACATTTACTGCAGATGTGGTTGCTGTAGATCATGCTGGTGTACATCAGTTCCCACATGTTACAGCTGCAACACACCACCTGCCCTGCCATCTTTATTGCATTTAATTTAACTAATTAGGATTCAGGTTCAGAAATATCACTCAACTGTGGCCTGTAGTTATACCAAGTAGTTTAACTAGTTAATCTATAAATTTAATAATTATATCTCCTCAGTACTGTTTTAAACTACTGTTCCACATTTAGAGGGATAAAAGCTTACAAACTCACCAAGCAGTCACCTGTTCACCTAATTAAAGCCTTGAACACTCACCAGCTTCTGGGGACTGAAAAAGAAGGTACAAAGAGCACCTCCTTCTCCCTCTGCACCAAATTCCCACCTGCATTAAAATCCCAAGTTGGCAATTGTACCTTGATGCACTCTACACTCCCACATACATCACTGTATTCCCTTTGTCATTGAATCAAGTGTGTTGCTTGTGTCAGAGTGGAACCAATATTGCCAGACTCCAACTTAAATTCAGCAGTTTGTTCCCAGTTGAATAATATGCTACTACAGGAAAATCTCTGTTATTTGACACGCTCCGGGAATGGAAAGTGCCGGTTAATCAAATATGGCGGTTAACTGAGACGTAAGGCTACTTTTGCACTTTCATCCAATGAGAAATCTCCAGGATATCACGTGAGTGTTGAGGTCTCGAGAGGTGCAGGAGTGTGTGGCGCTGAGGGTAAATGGTGCTGCAGAGCAGTGGGAGGCTGAGACTGGAACGATGACAGGCCATCAATAACTATTACCGGTGAGTTTGACATCTCCAATCAACAAACAGACCCAACCCCAGATTTCCAGTTATTAGAGAATTCCGGTTAGTAGTGTGCCAGATAGCAGAAATTTTGCTGTATCTTGTATCGCCATGAGGAATCAACCCCTGATTCAGAGGCACAGCAGCATAAACTCAACCCATAATGGAAACCAGTATCTCTAACCCAGCAGCCTTACTGTTGCCTTGGAAATGCCTTTTCTGATATCCAACTGCTGGCATTTGTCCAGTCAGCACAGCAACACACTGTCTAATACAATCTTCCATCACAATACCTCACACTGACCCTAGCTCTGGCTCCCACAGAAAGTTGCTGTGCGAATTGTTTGCATGAGGTGTGGCATTACAGTTCCATCACTGTGTGCAAACAGAATGACGAATGTGGTCATATTAACCTGTACACTGCATGTATGCCACCACAAATAAAAAGCCAGTAGGTCCAATCGATAAAGTTCATATACAAACCGATAATACCCCCATACTATGTTCCTGCAATTCTCATGCAAAATTCACATGTTTAAAATAAACAGCATACAGAGGAATGTTAAGTTTTCAGACATGAATTCCACACATCAAATGTTTACACTATAATACGAATTGGCATGCCGAGTTTACAATCTGAAACAGCTCAAAGCTGCCAATGGAACTAAAACAATTACTATAAGTGCCTTTAAAAAAAAATCATAAAATCATAGAATGGTTATAGCACAGAAGGAGGCCATTTGGCCTGTCTTGTCTATCGGGCTGTCTGCAAGAGCAGCTCAACTAGTCCCACATCTGCCTTTTCATCATAGCCCTGCAATTTTTGCTTTTCAGATAATTATCCTATTCTCTTTTGAAGGCTTTGATTGAATTTGCCTCCATCACACTCACAGGCAGTGTATTCTGGATCCTAACCACTCAATGCATAAAAGTGTTTTTCCTCATGTTACTTTTGCTTCTTTTGCCAATCATTTTAAATCATTATCCTCCGGTTCTCAATCCATCTGCCAATGGGAACAGTTTCTTCCTATCTACTCTGGGCTGGTCTCTCATAGTTTTGAAGTGGAGAAAACATCCTTAGATCTCTCATAAATGGAAATAAGGCAATATACATGGACCATGAAGGGAAAAATCGGGAGGGTGCCTGAAAGGCTGGCTTGAGGATGGATTTTGAGGAGGCTATTAAAGAAAGTGGGGGAGAGGTGAAGAGGTAAAGGCATTTTGAGAGAAAGTTTCAGAGAGTGGTGCCACTATTGATCAGGAGAAGGCAGGGGCTACACATAGGGTTAGAATCAGAGGACCAAATGACGCTTACAGTGGGGCATAAAAGTCTTGAAGAGGAGATAGAGAGGGGCAAGATCATGAAGGATTTGAGAAAGAGAATGAGAGGGGACAGGGAGTCAGTGCAGGTAGGACTAATTATAAGATAGAATGTTGGGCAGGGTGGGACAGATTTCATTTTTCGATGAGTTGGAGTTTGTGGAAGATGAGAGATATGAAGGCACTGGAATAATTGGAGTCACGATAAGGATTTTGATGGCACTGGAAAGCCAGAGGAGGAGTTGGGGTGAACTATGTTATGCAGGTGGAAATAGGCAGTGATGGTTAGTGCGTTTGAAGATTAGTTTAGATTTGAACACATTGATAATATTTTGCACAGCCTGTTCAATCAAAGCGAGCACCTGAAAGGGAGTGGAATGGAGATGGGTGGCAGGGAGTGGAGCACGTGGTTTGGATTTTGCTCTCAGTGAGAAACAAACAAAGTGTTAACTATTCACTACACATTTGCCCACAGACTTTCAATGGGATTTTTGCACAGGAATTTACTGCAAATTTAAGCGCCAAAATGGAGCAGCACCCTCTACAGGGGATCTGTGTGAACAGAGCAAGCAACTGTAGATCTTCTTAATCAATCAGATTGAAGGATTGTTACTGAGCAGCACAGTCTGAACCTGAAGTGTCAGTTAGAATATTTAATTCAACATCAAATCAGTTACAGCAAACAAAGTAGAAGTAAAGAAAGATGGGATTAAGAGATACAGATAAAAGTGACAAAGAAAAAGAAGATTAAGTTTTATTAAAAAACATATTTTAAAAAAATCTCCAACAATGATTAAAATTTGAAAGAATGAGACTCCGTACTTGTAAAAGTTAATTTTTAATGTCAGTAAGGATGTTTGACAGTAATTAAGACTTACGCTCCTGTTAAAAAGGTACAGCAGAATGGACAGGATATCATTTTTCTGGCAAATTTAGTTTCTATCTCTGAGGTAGGTATATCAATGTTATGCTGTTCAATGTATTAAACAATGAGTCAGATGTGAGGTAGTGCTACAGCACAGCTTTTGGAGGAGTAGGGCATTTCAGACAGCAAATTCCAGATTTGTGCAGTTATCAGAGCTGCTTGCCTGACTCACTGCTTGATATCAGTGAGCGCTGACAACATCAATGTTATTTCTACAGCAAAATTTGGCCTATGATTCACTGGGGTTGGATGGGGAAGACTGAAAGTTGTGGCTTTGGAATCCCTGGTAAGGGATCTGGAATCTGAAATTCACAACTACAATGAGGTCAAAGAACCTAAAAGTTTACAAGTAAAGCATGAGGCCATTTATTCCATAAGTTCTGTGTAGGCACTTTGCTGGAGCGATACAAAGCTAATCCCACCGTCCCTCTGTCTCTCCTGTGCCCTCTTCTGCTTTAAATATTTATTTGCGGCTGCCTTGAACGATGCAATTACTTTTGCCAGCAGAGATAGGATTGACAAATCTGGACAAGCCCAGAGCTTCATTTGGATCATGCTTAGCTGCAGTGTTTATAAATCAAAATTTGTGAATCCTCAGTTCTGAAAGATGTGCCTCTGTTTGAATTTGCTCCAAGTTTAAATTATTTGGGCTTTTCATGCAGATCTCTTTTTAATTTGAATTGGATCCTACTATAAAGGCAGCTAATATGGTAGCAGCAACATACTTACACGCTTTTGATACCATTTCTGCAAATTCACGGAGTGCTTGAAATGCCAATATGCTGTTTTGAGGGCCTCATTAAGAGACTATAAAGAAAGATTTTTTAACATAAAAGGTTTTCATTGTTGATGAACACACCTGGAACTATATTTGCTTCTGTTTGATATGATTAGTAAAAAAAGTAGATAGGAGTTTAAAAAGTGGCATATTGCCAGGGGAAAACTCAAGGAATATGCACTTGGTGTTCTCTGAGCATTTCTTCCAATCAAAAATGGGTTCATAAAATATAATGAAATGTGAGGGAGAAAAACAGAATTTTACTTGCTATGGCCTAGATAAAAGACATTTCATAAAAACTCATCCAGAATAATGAAGGATGGTAAATAATCAAAGAGAGCACACTCAGCTATGGTGACTTCAGTCCAATATCAATGTTGTTGACTTTTAACTACTCTCTGAAGTGGCCAAGAAAGCCACTCAGTTGTATCAAACCACTACAAACTGCAGAAGACCCACCTACATCTTCTAGGAAAAACTAGGGATGTAATAAATACTGGCCTTTCCAATCAGGTAGCAGGCACCTAAAGCTCTACCAAATTTGTAAATTCTCCAAGGTGTGTGGTAAAACTAATTGTGACCTTTGCATTCCCTTCAAGTAGACCCAGCTCTTTGCAGGAGATAGAACAATGAAGCGTTGAATCCTCAGTGATCTGTGCTACATATTGCAACCATAGCTGACAATATCTCTGCATAACCCCTATGCCTTGGCGGAAAATACTACAAACTACATGGGCATGCCTGTGCACTTGTTGGATGGACATTTTGGGCAATATTTTAGATGCTTGGAATGGGTGGCCATCCAGTACTCCCGAGAGAAGGTTTTTGAAATGATAACATATGGTGCTGAAGATTGTTACATTGACAGAGGCCTCATCATGGGCTTGCCTGTTGAAAGGACATCAACTTGAAATATTTACTCTGTTTTTCTCTCTACAGATGCTGCCAGACCTGCTGATTATTTTCAGCATTTTCTGGTTATATTTCAGATTTCTAGCATCTGCAGTATTTTGCCTCTATGTTAAACTGAGGTCCCTGTTTGCCTGTGCAAATGGACGTAAGAGATCCAATGCACTATTCAAAGAGGAGCAGGGAGACCTCTTGGTATCCTGGACAATATTCCTTCCTCAGTCAACATCCCAAAAATAGATTATATGATCATTCGTCTAATTTTCTACTTGTGGAACATATTGACTGCTCCATTTAAGTAAATAACAACTGTGACTATTTCAAAAGAAATCCAATGGAGAGGAGGAGAAAGAATGTAATGTAAATGCAAAGCATTTTTTGTTTTTCTAACACTAAAACTCACTAAGGTTTGCATCTGTGTCTAACCTAGGAGTGGCTATCAACAAGTTAAACTTCCACCCTGTTCACATTGGCCCCTCATCAACCATTGCACTGGCACATGGCATCCTTCCATGACTAGAAGGATATGTTAATAATGTTAAATACGGTAGGGTGATGCCTAAACTCTGGCATTGATTATTTGTTTCAAATGGTCTATTTCTGTGTTGTAAATTCTATGTAATACTTATGCTAGGCCTTGTGCTTCCTCCTCAACCTCATTAGTATCACAATTTCTGAATTGGTGTCTGAGTCAAATGTGGGTGGTTGGCAGTTGTTGTTGCTGTGAGTCTATGCCCTGACCTGTTTATCAATATACATCATGAATGTTACTTTTCAGTAATCCTCTACTGTTGGCCAAAAATGCCTGTAGGTTTGACATTCCTCCACAAACATAGTTCTTTCACTTTGTGCATGCACAACACTATAAAGAAGTCAGAAGTAAGGAAGAAAACATCATCCTGTCATGTTTCTCTTTCATTGCGCAGCCCAGCATGACTGCATTCACTTGGTTCCACACTTGTTTATCCAATTGTAGCCAAAACAATTCCAGCAATGTTGTCCCTCCCTGCCCCTGTTACACCAGGACACCCAAGGATATATATTTTACCACTTCCTTTCCTTCATTCACATGATGCCTCTAGGTGAACACCATCTAAATAGATGGTTCAGCTTCCGCAGTGCACTGGCAACACCCAGCTCTACCTCTATTGGGTGAGCCACAAGTTCTTTCAGTTAAAAGTTGAAATTACTGAAGCTATTGTCTTCGACCCCAGTCACAAGCTTTCTACCCTTGCCACTGATTTCATCTTTCTTTCCAGTCACTGTTTCAGGTTGAAGCAGGCCTCAGTGTCCTATTTGACTCCAAGGTGTTGTCATAACAGTGGATATAGCCTCAAATTACTTATGGGCATGTTGAACTTTTTAAGGAAGACGTGTTTTTTTAAAAAGAGACATACAAGCAAAGACACTGAGCAAAAGATGGCTGAGAATGTAAAATAACCACTTCTGGAAAATTAATATGTGAATTATACCAGTTCTGAGAGAACATAGAATGTCATACCTAAAAAGGTGTCAAGGCTTACTTCAGACAGAGACACTAGAAAGGAAAAGATGAAATGCAAAAGGCTGAACATTAATCTCCCGTAGTTGTGGAGACAATGGAGACTGAGTGCCACATCTCAACAGACATCCTAAACTCATCTCCTGTTGAGTTATAGCTCAGAATGTGGAAATGGTCTGAGTTGAAAGATAATGGACTCTGGGCAAAAGACATGTTTGTTTTTTCCCTAACAAAAACAAAAATTGCTGGAAAAACTCAGCAGGTCTGACAGCATCTGTGGAGAGGAAGACTGAGTCAACATTTTGGGTCCGTATGACTCTTCATCAGAACTCAAATTCAAAAACTCAAAGTCATATGGACTCGAAACGTTGACTCTGCCATCTTCTCCACAGATGCTGTCAGACCTGCTGAGTTTTTCCAGCGATTTTTGTTTTTGTTTCAGATTTCCAGCATCCGCAGTATTTTGCTTTTATCTTTGTTTTTTCCCTTCCTGGAATGTACGAGGAAATTGGTTAAAAAAAAAACTAGCTGCAGACCTGATCTGTGTGTGCTAGTGTACTGTGAAAGAGACAGCAGAAGATCAACTAGGCACCCCTGCAGCTTGCAGACAAAGTCTCTCTCCCTCTCTCTGTTGCTGGAGGCAAGTCAGCAAAGCCACAGTCTAAAAGGAAATAGGACAGCTTCTTCAGCCAACCTGCAGAACCAAGTGCCTCCAAACCAACTGCTAAACTGACAAAGTCAGCTCTACCAGAATCACGCAACTTAATGGCTACAACGTTTCACAATCTATACCTCATGGACAAGCCAAAGATTAATTAATACATCTTTTTAAACTGTTATTTCTCAGCTTCTCATTTCTGATCTGTGTGTATGTGTGTTGCATTTTTATGATTTTTTTGGGGAGGCCTTACTTACTCTCTCTTACTTTCTCTTTGAGTCAAGGAAGCCTGGTTAAATTGGCTCCTTCTAAAACCTAAATACATTTTGACTGGGAAGAGGTATTCACCGGGGAAAGGGATCCCTTTTAAATTAACCTTGTTGCCACCAACCAAGGAGGTTGAATAAAGAAGGGGAGCCAGCTCATTCCTCCTCACCAGGA
Organism: Cetorhinus maximus; assembly: GCF_964194155.1. NCBI lineage: Eukaryota > Metazoa > Chordata > Chondrichthyes > Lamniformes > Cetorhinidae > Cetorhinus > Cetorhinus maximus. The sequence goes on from NC_135885.1 coordinate 99,756,027, forward strand.
AGCATAACAAAATTGGGGTCCCATTCAGGGAGTTAACAAATTGGGGGACCTCGCCCAGGGACCGGCCTTAACAGTATGCATCCAACCCTATGTCCTCGCTACCACACAGCCTAATTACTTCCGCATCCTTGATATCACCTGTTTCTCAGTGAATCTGCTGCTGAAACCTTTTTCTATAATTTAGTCACCTCCAGATTTGATTATTCCAATACTCTCTCGGCTGATCTCCCACCCTGCGCCCTCCACAAACTTCAGCTCATAAAAACTTAGCTGTATGTATACTATCCACACAGGATCTGTTCACCTATCGCCAGTTCCAGGCTCCAAGCGGTTGAGGGGGTCGTTCGGCCTGACTGCCTGGATGTGCCTGGAGAGTGAGCACGTGATTTCCACCAGTATACGTGATGCCTTCAGCAACTAGTGGGCACCAAGGGGACTGCAGTGCATTATCAAACCCAGGAATGGCATTTTAATTTAAGTTATTAAGTTTCCTTTAAAGTTTTGGTTTGTTTTTGTTTCATTTGTTTTTGTTACAATAAGTCAATAGTGCCCCTTTCAAATGGAGCACTTAATTGGTAATGGGTTTACAAAAGAAGATTAATTCAATCCTTAAATAAAGTTAAAATACTTACTCGAAACGTTATTTCTGTCTCTCACTCCACAGATGCTGTCAGACCTGCTGAGTTTTTCCAGCATTTTTTGTTTTTGTTTTATTCAATCCTTGCTGAACTGCTTTGGTTTTCAGTTTCCCAATGACTCTTACATAAAATTCTCATTTTTGGGTTTGAACGTCTTCATAGCCTTGATCCTTTCCATCCCTGTAACCTTGTTCAGTCCTACAAGTCTCTGGGAATTCTGTGTTTCTCCAGCTTTTGCCTTTTATACATCCCTAGTATTTGGTCATGCTGTCTGTCTCCTACTCTCTGGAATTCCCCTTTTAAAACTCTCCACCTCCTTAAAGCCCATCTCTTCATCCAAGCTTTTGGCCCATCTCCCCTAATATTTGGTTCTTTGGATTGGCATCCTTTGGATTGGCAAAGCGCGAAAGCGCTTTGGGCCATTTGCCTTCATTAAGGGTGCTTTATAAATACAGGTTGTTGTTGTATAGCTGTTCCCTCACATTTATATGGGAAGCTGGCACAAGCATGAGCAGTAATGAAATGAGGAAGAGAAAATGCACTGCGTTTACTACTGCTTTGAGGACAATGTAACACTTTCACACGCGATGAAATAGATACTGTAATTTTAATTTATGTCACTTTAAGTGTCTTCTTTTGATCTGACAAGCCTCTGACAGAAACAATAAAGAACTAGAGTTTAACAGGTCAGGTAACCGTGGCAGGGTCTGAAACAGCCTTGCTTCCCTAATTTCCTCTATCCTTCTCTTGTTTACTTTCCTCACTTCAGTTCACTCCTGCTTTTTTCTCCTCCCAGTTGTCCCTTAATCCCTTTCTCCCAACCCCTTTCCATCAGTACCCTGGTTGAAGTAACCAACCAAGTGTAACTTCCTTAGTGACCTGTGTTTCAATAGAATCTTAATGCAACAGTTTTAACAAAGAGATCAATGGACACCTTAATGCTGTACGGAGCATCCTCAAAAGACACAAACAGGCCACATTTCCTATTCCAAAGCCAAATGGGGTTTAATGCAAAATGAGCCAGGGGATGGCCAGTGAGGGGGAGGGGGAGAGGGAGGTGGTGGTGATGGCGGGGGAGGGGGGAACAGGTGCGTTCTTTATTACCTAGTAGAACAACAAGCCCCTGTATTCAGTCAGCTCACTGCAATGCAAGATAAGCAGACCTCCTACTGTTGAATTATGACCTAGCTTTCAAAGAGATGCCCTCAGGATCTGCGGCGATCCTTCAAACAGCTTGAAAAAATGAAGCATTTCAAAAGAAAGCCTCACTGCTGCTGGGTTTGCCTGATTACAAGGACTTTATTTTACTCAGACCTTTAAGTGGATCAGCAATAGGATAAAGTTCAATGTCAGCTGTCTCCAAAAAAAGTGCTTCTGTTTTTCATAATTTTTCCTGTGTTTAGACATTGGTGGGAAAAGTACACAGTTGCATCTGGGAAATTGGAGCAGGCCAGGCACTTGTATATTGAAGGAATGCCTATTTTCACCAGTATAACATCACCATCAATGCCCTCCTTGCCTCAGCTCTCCTGCGTTGAAATCCTCATCCTTGCCTTTACTACCTCTCGACAACTATTTCAACACATTCCTGGCTGGCATCACTTCTTCTACTGCCTGTTAAGTTAAGGTCATCCAAAACACTGCTGTTCATGTTCTAACTTGCACCAAATGCCATTCACCCATCCCCCCTATGCTTACTGATCGCCTGCTGGTTCCTAGTTAAACAATGCATCGATTTTAAAATTCTCATCCTTGTTTTCAAACTCTTCCATTGCCTGGCTCCTTCCAATTCTCTGTAATCACCTCCAGCCCTGCAATCCTCTGAGATAACTGCATTACTCTAATTTTGGTTTCTTGAGCATCTCTAATTTTAATCTCCAGCATTGATCGCCATGCCTGCAGCTGCCTAGGCCCAAGCTCTGGAATTCCCTTTTTAAACCTCTCTGCCTCCCTACTCGTTTTCCTCCTTTGAGACACTCCTTACTACTATCTTTTTGACCAAGCTTTCGGTCATGGACCTAATATCTCCTTATGTGGCTCAGTGTCATATTTTGTTTTATAATGTCCCTGTGGAGAATCTTGGGAAAGTTTATTACATTATAGGCGCTATATAAATACAAGCTGTTGTTGGTTATGGCATGTGCAAAGTTATCATCTGCTTCTCCCGTTAAGGATACTTAAAGATGATGAGCTGCACATTTTCCTTGAGTCCCATAAGTTGTCATAGGAACATAGGAAATAGGGACAAGAGTAGGCCAATCGGCCACTCAAGCCTCCTCTGCCATTCAACTAGATCATGGCTGATCTTCAAGCCTCAGTACCATTTTCCTGCACTATTCCCATATCTCTTGATACCTTTAATACCTAGAAATCTATCGATCTCTGCCTTGAATATTTTCAATGACTGAGTCTCCAGGCCTCTGAGATAGAGAATGCCAAAGATTCACCAACATCTGAGTGAAGAAATTCCTCCTCATCTCAGTCCTCAATGTCTACCTCTTATTCTTAGCCTGCGTCCCCTGATTCTCGGTCCCCCAGCAAGGGGAAACATCGGCCGGAATTTTCCAGCCCCCTCCTATAGCAGGCCCCTCTCAATCCCCGCAGCGGAGCTGGTGAGCCATTGAAATCTCCATTCACATTGGTGGGACCGGAAGATTCCGCTGGTGTGAGGGGCTGGAAAATTCCAGCCATTCTTCCTGAATCTATCCTATCAAGCCCTGTGAGAATTTTATATTCGAGATCACCCCTCATTCTTCTAAACCCTAGAGAATACAGGCCAAACTTCTTCAGTCTCTCATATAGGACAATTCCACAATCCCAGGAATCAGTCTGGTGAACTTTTGTTGTACTCCCTCTATGGTAAGTATATCCTTCCTTATGTAAGGAGACCAGAATTGTATACAATCCTCCAGATGGAGTCTCACCAAGGCTCTATACAGCTGCAGCAAAACTTCTTTATGCCTGTACTCAAACCCTCTTGCAATAAAGGCCAAAATACCATTCACTTTCCTAATTGTTTGTTGCACCTGCATGTTAGCTTTCAGTGACTTATGATCAAGGACACCGAGGTCCCTTTGGATAGCAACACTTCCCAATTTCTCACCATTTAAGAAACACACTGAATTTCTGAATTTCCTACCAAATTGATAACTTCACATTTTTCCACATTATATTCCATCTGCCTTGTCCTTACCCAATCATTTAGTCTGTATAAATCCCCTTGAAGCCTGTTTTTGCATCATCCTTACCACACACATTCCCACCTAATTTTGTGTCACCTGTGAACTTGGAAATATTATCTTTGATCCCCACATCCAAATAATTAATATAAACTGTGAACAGCTGGGGCCCAAGCACTGATTCTTGCGGTATTCCATTAGTCACAGCCTGCCAACCCGAGAATGACCTGTTTATTCCTACTTTCTGTCTGTCAACCAATTCTTAATCCATGCCAATATATTACCTCAATCCCCTATGCTCTACTCTTGCTTACTAACCTCTTGTGTGGGACCTTATCGAAAGCCTCTGAAAATCCAAATACATTACATTCACTGGTTTTCCCTTATCTATTCTGCTAGTTATATCCTCGAAAATTTCTAACAGGTTTATCAAACATGATTTCCCTTTCATAGATCCATGTTGACTCTGCCCAATCCTACCATTATTTTCTAAGTGTCCAGTTATCACATCCTTTATAATAGATTCTAGCATTTTTTCTGCTACTGATGTCAGGCTAACTGATCCTTGTTTTCTCTCTCCCTCCATTCTTACAAGGTGGTGTTACATTTGCTACCTTCCAATCTGCAGGCACGGTTCCAGAATCTATAAGTCTCTATCAGTCTCCAATTCCTATTTCAAAGCATAATGGTGTGTACCATTATAAAGATGAAAGGGAGGCAACGGGGCTTGGGTCTTTGTTTTAGTGCTATCTTTCTGGAACTGCATACGTTAAATATAATGACGTCTAATATTGGGATGCATCGTGATATATGGTTTTACAACCAAGGTGGGTAGTTGGCAGTTCATGTATTGGCAATTCATCAAGGTTTAAATCTGCTTTTCAGCAAAATAATCCATTGAGAGTGCTAAATCACAAACATAAATATATCCTTCTTTCCCTCATTGAAGAGTCTGTTTGTTCCACCTATGCCTCAACATCTTGCACTTCTGTTCCAGTCAATCACTTTCAATCATGCAGGGTCCTCAAAGGTCCTCACTAATAGCTTACTATTCAGTGTCAAAGAATGTGGAACAGGGACATGTTGACATTTTTTCAGCATCTCCTTTGAATCCCAAAATATCCATGGATTTTCTTTGCTGTTTTAGTGGAACTGCTGCCTTGCATCTTGATGAATTGCCTCAGGATATTATTGTGACAGAAGAAAAATAACCTTTAAAAGTTTCTGTGACTTTAATTAACTATCGGATTGGTAAAATTCAGCAATTGTAGCAGGTGGAGACATTTAGATAAATGAGACCAAAAATTTCCTGATCTTTATCACAGAAAGTGTAGGTAATACTAGTGAGACAGAATTCACAGTGTGTTTACAGAACAGATAATTGATCTTCACTGATGTTTTCTGCTTTGAGATAAGCCTGCAAAGATTGCGTCTAAAACTGAAATATTGATATTTTAACTTTTGAAGAGCTGGAGTAATGTGTTGTTTTGTAGTTGCTTTAGCACTTACTGAGACATAAAATATTCTTCATTTTTAAGCCTGCCTTCAATTCTTCCCAATCATATTCAGGATGACATATTTTTAGAACTTGATTTGCTGCTTTTCCTTTAATATACATACTTTAACAATTAAAAAGTCACTTTTATAGAAAAAATGTTCAATTATCACTCACCTCCGATGTACATTAAGAATCAGCCAGCCAGATAAAAGCACATTCTGATAAGTTCCACTGGGTCATCCATAAGTTTAAGACTGTATCTGTTTGAGATCTTTGCCATTCTACACTGTAACAACAGCTGTGGGTGAGTTCCAAGTTTCCAGTCTAATAATAGAAGTGCAGTTTTCCAAATACTTCAAAGTCTTAAAGATTGAAGCGATAGGTCACAAACCAACATTTCAGATAAAGAGAAAGTGTAACACTTGGGCCTGAATTTTCATCACTGAGGCAGGTAGTGGGAGTTGGAAAAATTCCTGACATAGCTCGCTTGCCTCAGGAGAACGTGCCCGCAAAGGTGAATCTTCATTGCCAGGGGTGGTTGCGGGCTGCAGTCAGACCAGCTGATCTGGGAAAGAGGTTGGAGGCAACCACCGGGTGTGGATGGGAGCTGTTTAAAAGGACTGTCTCGGTGCTGTAGGACTTCGTCACAGTTAAAGGCAGCAGTGCCTTGAGCCTTCATCCCTCAAACCCCCTCACACCCACACACTCCTTATGCTTCACCCATTGCCACCTCATGCCCACCATGTCAGGCTGTCACCCCACCCACCCCCCATGGCCCTTCATGCCCTCATACCAAACTCTGGCACTTCCATGCCATTTGCCCATTATCCACAGTAAAGAACCAATGAACCCTAAAGTGACAATAATGTCTGTAAAAAAAAAAGCTTTAAGAAAGTCAAATTTTTCATTACCTTTCATTATGCTAAAAAAAATCCTTTCAGTACAGCCTAATAAAAGTGTAAATCATCTAGACCCTTTAAAGTTTCAAAAACTGAAACTACGGGTGCTTGAAACCCCTTGACTTTGTGTAAATAAACATTGTGAAATTGACAGCAGAGATCAGAGACCCAGAGCTGTCAATCTAGCAATGTTATCCCTGGGGCTCAGATGTTTCATCAGAGTTGCGGGTGGGACTGGAAAATTTGGAGAGCTGTTAAAAGTCAATGGCTTTTCAAATTTTCCTGTCCCTCCCACGATGATGCCCGCTGGCGTTGGAGCTGGAAAATTACGGCGCATGTTTCTGAGATCTGGCCACTGTACAAAATAAAGTTAATTCTTTTACAGAATAAAGAAAGTGACTGGTTGAATGAATGGGATGATGTTTTGTGAAGTAGTTAGGTCATGCTGGGATTATGGCAGGGTCTGATATTTTGTGATTCTACCCTAGGAATCCTAAATCTTGCTCTGAACTAATGAAGCCACTTTTCAGGAATGCTGAAGCTGCCCACCTCAGGCATGTGGGTCCTTATTAATATGGACATTCAGGATCTGATGATGTCATTCATCTCCCGACAAGATCCTAACTCAGGATCATGGCTATAGCACTAGTCCCAAATCCAAACATAAAGCTGGTGGTAGACAGAATCGGGGTCAAAACAGACCCATGTAAGTTATTTTCTGCTTTAAAAAAACATCTCCTTGTGGACCAGATGAAGCAGGAGCACTCTCTTCCTTCTTTGCACAGCCATGGTCACCTCAGACGCTCCCCAAGTCTTGCTGAGGACTATTTCCTTGAACCACCAGAGGTAGTCTCCAAACGTCTGATTTTCCACTCACAACCATTGACCTCCATGTTTTTCAGCCAATGTGAGCCAATGTGGCACGATTTAACTGAGTGAAAATTACCCAAGAACCTCACTGACGCCATCATGGGAGGTGCCCTCCTGGTGTTAAAGTCCCACTACTGGTAAGCATTCTAATTACAGAGTAACTTTTAAAAAATCCATTCATGGGATGTAGACATCACTGGCTCGGCCAGCATTTATTGCTCATCCCTAATTGCCCTTTAGAAGGTGGTGGTGAGCTGCCTTCTTGAACTGCTGAAGTCCATGTGGAGTAGGTACACCCACAGTGCTGTTAGGGAAGAAGTTCCATGATTTTGCCCCAGCAGTGTGAAGGAATGACAATATATTTCCAAGTCAGGATGGTGTGCGGCTTGGAGGGGAACTTTCAGGTGGTGGTGTTCCCATGTGTCTGCTGCCCTTGTCCTTCAGATGGTAGCGGTCGTGGGTTTGGAAGGTGCTGTCAAAGAAGCCTTGATGAGTTTCTACAGTGCAATTTGTAGATGTACACACTGCTGCCACTGTGTGCCAATGGTGGAGGGAGTGAATGGTTGTGGAAGGGGTGCCAATCAAGTGGGCTGCTTTGTCTTGGATTGTGTCAAGCTTCTTGAGTGTTGTTGGAGCTGCACTCGTCCAGGTAAGTGCAGAGTATTCCATCACACTGCTGACTTGTGCCTTATAGACGGTGGACAGGTTTTGGGGAGTCAGGAGGTGAGTTACTTGCTGCAAGATTCCTAGCCTCTGACCTGCTTTTATAGCCACAGTATTTATATGGCTAGTCCAGTTCAGTTTCTGGTCAATAGTAGCTGCCAGAATTTTGATAGTGGGGGATTCAGTGATGGTAATGTCATTGAATGTCAAGGGGTGACAGCTATATACTCTCTTGTTGGAGATGGTAATTGATTGGCTCCTGTGTGGCTCGAATGTTACTTGCCACCTGTCAGCCCAAGCCAGAATATTATCCAGGTCTTGCTGCATTTGAACATGGGCTGCTTCAGAATCTGAGGAATCGCGAATGTTGCTGAACATTGTGCAATCATCAGTGAACATCCCTACTTCTGACTTTATGATGGAAGGAAGGTCATTGATGAAGCAGCTGAACATGTTTGGTCCTACGACACTACCCTGAGGAATTCCTGCAGTGATGTCATAGATTATAATCATAAGGCAGAGATTAGTCCAGCCTGTCGCGGCAAAACTGGGCCCACTAAGGGAGCAGGAGGTGCGTGGTATTGGGTACCCGATAGGGATCCGGTACTGAGAACGGAGGGGCACTGAAGGCCACCGTTCTGCCCTTGCCTCTGATCCCCCTAGCCCCCCACCGTTGACCCATTTCTGGGAACCCCATCCCCATGGTCCCCATCCCGTCCCATTCGCCTGTGTTCAGGGATCCAATGACGATTCCTGGTCAAATCTTTAGAGCATTTTGGGTAACAACCATCGATCCCAGTGGTGCTGCTGGTAATGGAGAGCTGCCCCAGCCTCTGATTGGCCGGCAGCTCTTTGTGGGGGTGGAATGTCCTCTCCCAGGGTGCCAAATTCCAGGGAAGGCCTGACGCTAGCCAGTTAAATGCCTGACAGGCATTTCATTTATTGAGCGCCTCCCACAGAAGCGATGCAAGTTTCCCACCAGTTCTCCAAGCAGTGGGTAAGGCCGCTTGCTCACACTAAACTCTGGGCCATAGGGCAGAATCTTCCGCACTTAGCCCCTGCCAGAAATGCAGGATGATTTGTGAGTTGGGAGCCCAATTTCTTTATTGGCATTAGTATCCTGCCTCCAGGTTCCCTGCCCAGTCATTGAGGGTGGGCAGGATGACATGCAGGATCTGACAAAGGAAGGATTTCTAATTAAAGGTACCCCATCATGGTTTGCAAAGACTCAGCAGCATTTGGATTTTTGAGGCTGCAGCAATCACAGGAATGAGAGAGGAAAACTGGAAATGCTGCGTCCTCGGTCTCTGTCAGGTGTGGCTCACTTGGTTGCACTCTTGCTCTGAGTCACAAGGTTTTGTGTTCAATTCCATTCCAAGTCATGAGCTCATAAATCTATGCTGACACTCCAGTGCAATACTGAGCGAGTGCTGGACTGTCAAAAGTGCTGCCACCTTTTGGATGAGATGTTAAACTGAGGCACCACTTGCTTTTTCAGGTGGATGCAAATGAGGACACCATTTTGAAGAAGAGCAAGGGAGTTATTCCTGGTGTCTTGCCAATATTTACCTCTCAAATAACTTCACAAAAACAGGTTATCTTGTTATTATCCAATTGCAGTTGTGAGAGTTTGCTGAATGCAAATTATTGCTACATTTCCTATATAACAAGTCACTACACTTCAAAAAGAAGGTTCATTCGAGAAGGCACTGAACACATTGAGAGACTTCATCAGGGATCAACAGAGGTGAAATCAAGGTGCCGGAGAGAGTGCACAAACCTCCTAACAACTCAACTACCCAAACCTCCAAGCACCACCTGCCCCATATGAAGCAGAGTCTGCAGATTGTGCATTGGGCATATCGGCCATCTCAGAACCCATAGAACCAGAGTGGAAGCAAATCATCCTCGATCACAAGAGACTGCCTAAGAAAACACTTCAAAAGTACTTCATTATCCATAAAGCACTTTGAGACATCTGGTGGTTGTGGAAATCACTATATGAATGCAATTCTTTTTGTCTGGATGTCCTACTGTGTGACCTGAGGGATTGTAATGAGGTGAGTTTTCCAAACAGGAGGAAGAGGACAACCTTTCCAAGTAGGCATGGTTGGAAGTGACCAAGGACATAAGCAGCAGAAGTGTGGTCCCTCCAACCTGGAGACAGTGCATTAAAGACCTCAGGAAGGCATGATAGGTGAGCGACAGAACATTTTCAGGTGCAAAGCCCTCTACTCTGACTTTCTCAGCATTCTTTTGCACAACATTCCTCAGGACAATGTATCTTGCAGCTTCACTCTTTCCTTGCTTTGCTGGCACTTCACGTATCCATCCAAAACTCACATTTATCCTCATTCTATTGCCATCTTGTACCCATGCCTCACAGTCACCCTCCACACATGGTGTCCTTTTCTCCTTTCCAGAGCAGCCATTATGAGCACTCATACCTCTCTGCATCCCTTCTTTGCAGGAGAATAGAGCACACAGCTTTGGAGAGAGGAAGGGACCTGGAGGAGGGAATGGCGGTTGCCCTCCATTGGCAGCCATCTTGAAGGACAGTGGTAATGTGTTCTCACATTGTCCACTGGGAAGGAGGCCTTGTTCCATGAAGATGCAAATATCATCAGCAACCTACCTGAGATCTTGAGCCTCCTGAAGCACTGGTGCTCATTCTTGTTGAAGGCCGAACTTCTTCCTGTAAGCCCTATGCTTGGGGTCTTGCCTGCTTCCAGCTGGATTCCACTGCCCGGTGGAGAGGTATGCGGATGAGGAGAATGGTTACAGCATATAAGAAAACCATTCAGCCTGTCAAGCCCATGTCAGCTTTCTGAAGAGCAATTTAGCTAGTTCCATTCCCTCACCCTTCCCCTGTAGCTCTGGATTTTTTCCCCCTCAGGTGCTCATCTAATTCTCTTTTGATAGTCACAATTGAATCTGCCTCCACCACATTCTTATGTAGTGCATTCCAGATCCTAACTACTTGCTGTTTAAAAAGTCGTTCCTCATGTCAGAGTTGGTCCTTTTGCCATTCACCTTAAGTCAGTGTCTTCTGGTTCTTGACTCTGCCAATGGGAATAGCTTGTCTCTATCTACGCTGTCTAGGCCCCTCATGATTTTGAACACCTTTATCAAATTTCTTCTCAACCTCTGTTCTCTAGGGAGAACAATCCAAACTTCTCCAATCTATCCATGTAACTGATATGCCTTAAACCCAAAACCATTCTTGTAAATCATTTCTGTACTCTCTCTGAAGCCTTCACATCCTTCCTCAAGTACGGTGTCCAGAATTGGACTCAATATTCAAGTTGAGGTTGAAACATAATTTTATAAAAGTTCATTGTACTTCCTTGCTTTTGTACTCCATGGGCAGAATTTTACCATCGGTGAGTGGGGGGCGGGGCCTGCTTGCCGACACGTAAAATGACACGGGATGATGTTGAACGGAACCCCCGCCCCATTTAAATTTTCAGGAAGGCGGGAGCGCAGCAAAATCAGCTGTCTGCCCGCCGACCTGTCAATGGCCACTTGAGGCCATTGACAGGATTAATTAAGCAATCGAAGGACCTACCCATCCAACATTAAGGTTGGCGGGTCATCCAGGAGCCCCAGCGGCAACTAGAAAAAACATGAAACCTCATCCAGTGGCGGGATGAGGTTTCATGTAAGGTTTTAAAAATTGTAATAAAGTTGTTATGTAAATTATGAACATGTCCCAACTCATGTGACAAATATTAAAAATAGAGAAATGAAAAATCCCTTACATTGTCACATGAGGGGACATGTAAGGGATTTTTCATTTCTCTATTTTTAATATTTTTAAAAGTCGAGGTGATCTCCCTGAGGCTGCATTTAGCCTCAAGGAGATGAGTGCGCTCTTTCGTGCGCATGCGCAAAAGAGCGCACCCTCGATTTCAGAGATTCCCCCCCACCCCCACCCGCACAGGGAGCGCATAGCACTTCCCGGCGGACGTCATGCTGGGCTGGTCTTAATTGGCCCACCCATGTAAAATGGCGGTGCAGCCCCGATCGCTGGCGACAATCGGCTCAGCGCCTGCCGGCGATTGGGTCAGGCCCACCTGCCCGACAAATGGAAAATTCTGCCCTATGCCTCTATTTATGAAGCCCAGGATCATTAATTCCTTTTTAACTAGTTTGCCAACATGCCGCACCACCTTCAACTATTTGTGCATACATACGTCTAGGTCTCTCTGTTCCTGCACCCACTTTAGAATTGTAACCTTTAAGTTATATTACCTGTCCTCATTCTCCCTACCAATCACTACATACTTCTCAGCATTAAATTTCATCTGCCCATGTGCCCATCAGCCTATGGTCTCTTGAATTCTAATAGTATCCTCCTCATAGTTCATAATGCATCCAAATTTTGTGTCATCTGCAAATCTTGAAATTATACCCTGTGCACCCAAGTCTAGGCCATTCATATATACCAATAAAAGCAGTGGTTCTAAATGACCCCAGGTGAAGACCTCTCTTTACCTTTCTCCAGTCTGGAAAACAAACATTTACCTCTACTTACCATTTCTTGTCACTCAGCCAACTTCATGTCCATGCTGCCACTATCCCTTTTATTCCATGGGCTTCAACTCCGCTGGCAAGTCTATTATATGGCACTTTATCAAATGTCTTTTGGAAGTCCATGTGCATCACATCAACTGCAATACCCTCAACAACCCTCACTTTTTCCAGATCAAACACTCAATCAAGTAGGTTAAACATGCTTGGATTACAATTCCGTGCTGGCTTTTCTTAATTAATCCACACTTGTCCAAGTGACTGTTAATTTTGACTCGGATTATCATTTCTAAAGGCTTTCCCACCACCAAAGTTAAAATTCTGGGCTTATCCTCGCACCCTTTTTTGAATAAGGGTGTAACATTTACAATTCTGCAGTCCTCTGGCATCACCACTACCATATCTAAAGAGAATTGGAAGAATATGGCTTGTACCTCCGCAATTTCCACCCTTACTTTCCTTAGCATCCTGGAAGCATCTCGTCCAGTTCTGGTAACTTATCAACTTTAAGCGCAGCCTGCCTTCCTAGTCCCTCCTGTTTATCAAATTTTGGCCCAGTGTCTTCATTACCTCCTTTTTCACTATGACTTTGGGAGCATCTTCTTCCTTGGTAAAGACAAATGCAAAATTCTTATTTAATGCTTCAGCCATGTGGTCTTCCTCCATGCATAAAGTCTCATTTTTGGTCCTTAATCAGCCCCACCCCCACCTATACTAACCCTTTAATATTTACATGCCTATAGAAGACTATTGGGTTCTATTTCATGTTAGCTGCCAGTCTCTTCTCATATTCTCTCTTTGCCCCTCCTTTCCCTTTTCCCTTTTCCTGCTTTACCTCCACTCTGAATTTTCTATATTCAACTGATTCCCACTTGTATTGTCAATCTGACATCGGTCATACGCATCCCCTTTCAGCTTCATCTTACTCTCTATCCCTTCTGTCATCCAGGGAGATCTGGCTTTGATTACCCTCCCTTCCCCATTCATAGGAATGGATGTTGATTGCACCCAAACCGTCTTGTCTTTAAAGGGAGCCCATTATTTGATCACAATTTTGCCTGCAAATCTTTGATTCCAGTTTACACGAGACACATCTGTTCTCATCCCACTAAAATTGGCCCTCTTCCAATCAAGCATATTTATTCTAGATTGATCCCTGTCTTTTCCATAGTTAATCTAAACCTTTACTTTGTTCTTATGTCTGTATGATACTATGATCATTGTTCCCTAAATGCTCCCGTACTGATATTTGGTCCACTTGACTCACCTCATTCCCCAGAACCAGATGAACAAGGAGAAGGAGTAGGCCATTCAGCCCCTTGGGCCTGCTCTGCCATTTGATAGGATCATGACTGATCTGATAGTAACCTGAAATCTGCATCCCACCCCCTTGCTTACCCAGATGCTATCTATATTCTGCTTGCACCACCTTTTCAGGAAGAGAGTTCTAAAGACTCACAAGCCTCTGAGAGAAAATGTTTTGTCTCATCTCTGTTTTAAATGGGAAACCCCTTATTTTTAAACACTGACCCCTAGTTTTAGATTCTTCCACAAGAGGAAACATCTTCTCCACATCCACCCTGTTAAGACCCCTCAGGATCTTTATGTTTCAATCAAGTCGCCCCTTACTCTTCTAAACTCCAGCGGATACAAGCCTAATTTGTCCAACCTTTCCTCAGAAGACAACCCACCCATTCCAGGTATTAGTCTGGTAAACCTTCTTTGAACTGCTTCCAATGCATTTACATCCTTCCTTAAATAAGGTGCTCAATACTGTACACAGTACTCCAAATATGGTCTCACTAGTGCCCTGTACAACTGAAGCATATCCTCCCTACTTTTGTATTCAATTCCCCTTGCAATAAATGATAGCATTCTATTAGCTTTCCTAATTACTTGCTGTACTTGCGTGCTAGTCTTTTGTGATTTATGCACTCGGACACCCAGATCCCTCTGCACCTCAGAGCTCTGCAATTCTCTCATCATTTAGATAATATGCTTCTCTTTTATTCTCCTGCCAAAATGGACAATTTCACATTTTCCCACATTATACTCCATCTGCCAGATCTTTGCCCACTCACTTAACCTATCGATATCCGTTGTAGCCTCCTTATGTCCTCTTCACAACTTAGTTCCCTACATATCTTTGTGTCATCAGAAAATTTGGCAACCATCCCTTCAATTTCTTCATCCAAGTATTTTATGTAAATTGTAAAAAGTTGAAGCCCCAGCACTGATCCCTGTGGCACGCCACTCGTTACATCTTGCCAACCTGAAAAAGACTCATTTATGCTTACCCTCTGCTTCCTGTTAGTCAGTCAATCTTCTACCCATGCTGATATGTTACCCCCCCCACCCCATAACATGAGCTTTTATTTTCCCCATTGGCCTTTGATGTGACACTTTATCAAATGCCTTCTGGAAATCTAGTATAATACATCCACCAGTTCCCCTTTATCCACAGCACATTACTTCCTCAAAGAACTCCAATAAATTGGTAAAATATGATTTCCCTTTCATGAAACCATGTTGACTCTGCCTGATGATCTTGAGCTTATCCAAGTGCTCTGTTATACCTTCTTTGATATTGGCTTCTAACATTTTCCCTGTAACAGATATTAAACTAACTGGCAGGTAGTTTCCCGCTTTCTGTCTCCCTCCCTTTTTGAATATTGGAGTTACATTTGCTATTTTCCAATCTAATAGGATATACCCTGAATCTAGGGAGTTTTGGAAAATTTAAACCAATGCATCAACTATCTCATTAGACACTTCTTTTAAGATCCTAGGATGAAGTCCATCAGGACCTGACTCTTTTCAGCCCGCAACTCCAACAGTTTACTCAGTACCACTTCACCAGTGACTGTAATTTTCCTGACTTCCTCCCTCCCTTCCATTTCCTGATTTATAGCTGCTTCTGGGATGTTACTTGTATCCTCTATTGTGAAAACTGATGCAAAATACCTGTTCAATTCACCTGCCATCTCCTTGTTTTCCATTATCAATTCTCCAGACCCACTTTCTGTAGGACCAACACTCATTTTGTTAACTTTTTTCTTTTTTAAATATTTATAAAAACTCTTACTATCTGTTTTTATATTTCTGGATAGCTTTCTCTCATTCTATATTTTTTCCCTCCTTATTAGTCTTTTAGTCATTCTTTGTTGTTCCTTATATTCTGTCCAATCTTCTGGCCTTCCTATCTTTTCACAATAATATGCTTTTTCTTTAAGTTTGATGCTATCTTTAACTTTTCTAGTTAACCATAGATGGTGTGTTTGTCCCTTGGACTTTTTCTTACTCGTTGGAATGTATCTATTCTGTGCATTCTGAAATGCCCCCTTAAATTACCCCCTTAAATATTAGTCACTGCATATCTATTGACCTATCCCTTAACCTAATTTTCCAATTCACTTCAGCCAGCTCAGCTTTCATGCTGTCATAATTGCCCTTATTTAAGTTTAAAAACTTAGTCTTAGACCCACTCCTCTTTCCCTCAGACTGAATGTAAAATTCAATCATACCATGGTCACTGCTACCTAGAGGCAAATTCACTATGAGATCGTTAATTACTCTCAGTTCATTGCACAATACCAGGCCTAGTACAGCCTTCAATACTTCCTTCCTCATTGGACCAGAAACATGCTGATGACGAAGATTGCCCTGAATGCACCTTTCAGAAACTCTTCCCACTCTCTGCCACATTATTCATATTGTTATTGTTCAAAGTCTATTTAAGGATATTTGACATCTCCCATTATCACTAAACTATAGTTATTGTGCCTTTCTGTACTTTTACTGCAAATTTGCTCCTCTATTTCTTTTCTGCTTGTTGACATCCTATAGAATAAATCAATTAATGTTATTGCACCTCTGTTGTCTTTTAATTATAACCAACTAGATCCTGTCCTTGGCCCCTCTAGGACATCATCTTACTCCAGCACTGTAATTTCTCCTTAATAAATATTTCCACTCTTCTTCCTTTCTTTCTTTCCCTATCTTTCCTGAAAACTTTATATCCAGGAATATTTAGTACCCAGTCCTGATCTTTTTTGAGGGCCAGGTCTCTGTTACCACCACATTATCATATTTACATATATGCTCTGTAAACCTAATTTAAACCTTACTACATTCCCTCTTAGTCTGACCACACTTAACCTTACAATTTTTACTCTAGTAATATCAATCTTTCCAAATCCTTGCTTCTCCTTTCTAAGGCTACATCCGGATTCCCAAATTAGTTTAAACCCTCTCAACAGCACCAGCAAG
Organism: Cetorhinus maximus; assembly: GCF_964194155.1. NCBI lineage: Eukaryota > Metazoa > Chordata > Chondrichthyes > Lamniformes > Cetorhinidae > Cetorhinus > Cetorhinus maximus. Next base: position 99,772,576 of record NC_135885.1, read on the forward strand.
CCCCCTGGAGAGGAGAAAGGTCCCAACTCAGTTAAGGTGCAACCTGTCTGGCCTGTATAGGCCCCAACTCTCCCAGAAGGAAGATAGGGAAGGAAATAGTGGGAGACGGGGAGATGTAGCTGGGCACCCATGTGCCCTGCCCAGCCTTTTTCTCCCATTTTCAAATATTTTTATAACGAATAAACAAAAGTATTTAAAGGAAATGGGAAAACATATTTTAATGCCCTTATGTTTTTTTTCTTGGGTTGTTCGCATTAGTGTTTTGGAGATTAATGTATAATTTCTGGATACACTGGAAAACCTTGGAGGGTTGGCAACCCCTAGTACAGGCTAACATTCTCCCTCAACCAACACTCATGGTTACCTAAACAAAAACAGAATTACCTGGAAAAATTCAGCAGGTCTGGCAGCATCGGCGGAGAAGAAAAGAGCAACTCTTTTCTTCTCTGCCGATGCTGCCAGACCTGCTGAGTTTTTCCAGGTAACTCTGTTTTTGTTTTGGATTTCCAGCATCCGCAGTAGTTTTTTGTTTTTAACTCATGATTACCTCATTACTATTACTAAGGGTGGCCCTTGATCAATGCAAGTTCATCATGACATTCACCTACCTAACAATCTTTGCACTTGTGAAGCAATGTCTCAGAGATGTAATGAGATGCTATACATATATTCTTTCATTTCTGATCCTCCTCCTCCTCCTTCAGGTTCCATGCCCTAAGGCCATGGACTTGCATTGAATTATTCAATGATTATGCTTGGCAAGGTACTGCGGTGGTTTGCCATTTCCTTCTGCGGTATGGCTGACCAGGAAACTGCCTACCATCAGGCTGATAGCTAACCTGTCTGGCTACATTATGAACACAACTTCTGTAGCCATCCAGACCTGAAGTAGGACTTCAACCTAGAGCCTCTGGCCCAGAGGTAGGGATGCTACCATTGCACCACAAGACCTTCCTACTTCATTTCTGATACTTGTAGGAATTTATTTAGTGCAATTGATGACATAGCATATCATCCAGGGAATGATACATTCCCAGTCTAGATTATGTTGCTGCAGGGTGGTGCTGAGTAACTACCAACAGATTGGATATGGAAAAATTAAGTGACAGCGTCAGCGACAAGTATCGGGCACCATGACTTGCTGCTCACAGAATGACATTGGCAGAGCTTGGATGCAGGTCACCCATTTGCTTAAGTGGCTAGATGCAGTGCATAATGAGGGGATACCAAGAATGCAATACTTTGAAGAAACAAATTGCAGGGATAAATTAATTAGAAAAATATGGTCATTTTTCATTTGACTGCATATAAACCAAGGTGTTGCATATTATTGAGAAATTCAGAAGATTCCTATAAGCACCAGAGAAAATATAGATTTTTTTTGTCTGATTACACTGTTATGAAGTGCCTTGGGACATTTTATTATGTTAAAGGCACTATATAAATGAAAATTCTGATCAATTTATAAAATGACTGCTTTGTACATTAGCAGCTGTAGAGTCAGATTTAGACCTTTTTACTATGATCCTTGCATGTTGCTTTAAATTTCTGTCTTCTAAAAATCTTAACAAAAAGATAAAAATATCTATGTCTCATCACAACACATTTTAATTATCCATTTTAATCCCCATTTTCACACCAGCTGCTTAGGAACCTTGCTTTCGCCCTGCTGTGCAGCCCTATTTTCATTGAGGGGGTGGATATGGTTGGGGGGGGGGGCGGGCGGTGGCAAAGGGTTTGTCTATATGGAATCAAAGGTGCTACCCACTGCAGTCTCTCTCTCTCTCTCGTATTTCCTGTGAGTTTATGCCTAATCAGGCAAGTGTGAGTAAACATGGTGCTGTTTTCTCTGCAGTCCCTAAGGAATAATGATCATAATTAAAAGAGTGAGTCACTAAGATTATAAAACCTTACAGCCTGTTAATCATAGGCATATAGGTTTCAGATATATTTTCTCTCAAGATGTGGATTCAAGTTGACTAAAATATGTAGCTTACAATTGATGTTCAATGTCCAAACCTTTTATAAATACAAATATTCCTTTTTAGATGCAATTGATTAATTGAAAAGGACCTGTTTGCTTCTCTTAGATGTAATTTTTACTGACTGATCTGTGTGGGTATAGCATTCACAATTGAGGATTTGCTTTACAGGATAATCAACTAGATTGCTGGCTAACAAAGGACAGAGTGAAAGGGTTGTTTTGAAAGAACAGGAAAGGATATTGTTTACTGAAATGCTCAGCAGAACGAGCAAGTGACTTGTAGTGGGTTGCTATAAAATGTGTTTCGATTGTGATTTTCATTTTCTCTAGGCCTTAATTGAATATTAATGAATGATAAGTCATGACTTTCCATCTGTTTTAGAAAGTTTGTTGGTCAGATTATTTTTAGCAAAAAGGTGAGACCTAATGTGGAGCTGAGCCAATATGATAAACCAAGGTGGGTGTGACAGGAATGGAATTTATACAATTTCCTGAATGTTGTCTTTATGTTGTATGACACCCTTTCCCTACTCAATCATCTGTCATAGCTGTTTCAACCATGGTGCTGACATAATGTTCATGACTGAATGAAATCATCCCGCAGTCTTGGGGTTTCCAACCACTTTCAGTCATCAGGAACTGATTAGGGTCAGGAACCTGAGCTAATTTGTTTCGCCCTCCCTGGCTAAAGGACACTGTAGAGTCATCAATAATAGAGTGTTACAGAGTGAAAGTGGGCCATTCAGTGCATCAAGTTTGCATCTGTGCTTTTCTCTGCATGAACCACCTAAACTGAGATTGACCAATTCAGCACAGAGCAGGGATCTTTGCCTCAGCCAGTATGTTTTAGAGCTATAAATATCACTTAGTAATTAGGAAGCTTCCATGCAGTGCACTATTGTTCAAAGGAAATATTCTACATCAGCAAATTTGATAAATTTAGCATGCATTGTATTGTAAAGACTGAAGGAGTTATATGGTCCCTCAAGGCCCCAGGATGATGGACAGGAAGTACGCTTAAATTTCTGACCAGAAGTGAGCCCAACATCATATTAGATAGGGACAAACCAGAGGCATCTTTTATTCATGCCTGAAACAGGCATTAATCTATTTGCATACCAAATAATGGGCCTAATGCCCGCTTCAGGTCCTTGCTGCAACGCTGTTTTTCTTTGAGGCAGCCAATGTGAATCCTAAACATTGAGTACATGTAAAAAGGTAAGAACAGACCATCACCATCCTGATTGCTGCCAGTCCTAAGATCTATGACTTTCAAGGCTCCGATCTGACCTTCAATCTCAAAATCTGGACTTCCAGTTCCCTGATGCCAAATTATGAATCCCCCAATTCGCCTACTTGGCCCCCTAATGCTGAGCTAAAGTATCTACCTGTGCTAGCACAGCAGCACAAGCCCTACCTCCTCCTGCAGTACTATTTTCATGATTGATAAAGTCTGAGAGCCAATATCTGGGCTCATTGGACTGCACCTTATTTGCTTGACAGTCAAATGCTGGACAGTGGGGAGCCCAAAAGTGAGCGGTCCCAAAGTTAATGCCCTGAGCCATAGTGACTCAGGTATTACCTCCATTTTTAATTTCAGCCTGGTTGACCAGGTTTCCTCAGCCTCAGGAATCCTGGCAACTGAAGGAAGGAGACAACTGCTACATAGAAGAAGTAAGTGCTTTTTACTACATTGCTTGTGGGCCAGGAGGAGCAGATGTGCTTCTTCCCATCCCCAAGTTAACTTGCTTCCATTTCAACAATTGGATTCCTCCATAGGAACATAGGAAATTGGAACAGGAGTAGGCCATTTGGCCCATCGAGCCTGCTCCGCCATTCAAACAGATCATGTCTGATCACACGATCACTAATCAGTGCCCTCACAATCGGACCACTCCCGGTGATCACTGACACCCATTCAATTGTCCAACTCTGCCCCGATATGTCTTTGAACCCCCGCAACCACATCCCAATCTTACACGCCACTCTGTGCCCCCCAACTCCAATCACTAAGCAATACACCCTTACCTGCTCCTGTGCCGTGTCTTCTTCTGCAGTATTCCCTACCCAATAGGGAGCCAAGCCGACCAGTCTGGCTGGCTTCCGGGTGGAGATCCTGTGCTAAAAAAATGAAATAAAAACTCCACAGTGTTCAGGGAAACCTGGGCTTTCCCCACCAGAACTCCTTCTCCCTGGCCCTGCTTGGAAATCTCACCCCAGTAAATATCAAGGCCATTGTCCTAATCCATCATTCTTATTCAAAGGGGAGAGGCATCAGCTAACCATCACCCTAATAAAAATGATGGCTTTTATCAGTTAACTGCTGTTTTTGATGCTAAACTGGGCTCTGTTATTAGAAGTACTAGTGAAGATGAAATACCAAATGCTAGGCCACTTCCATTACCACAGAATGGGTATTGATTTGGCTCATAGAATGAATCTGGCGTATTCTGCAAAAAAAAGTGAATGTTCCAAAGACAAGATGCTAATGTATATTTAATGCATCTATAATGAGGCTAAATCCTGCATGCAATGCAATAGGGATTAGCTCAGTTGTTGGCGGCAGGGTTTGGAGGTAGAATGAGATCGTACAGATTAATTTTATTAATGAACCAATAATTGAGCTGATACAGACAGAGGGTCTACCAGCATTGATAACAGGGAGGGTTCACTCTATAGCCTGTCAGTTTTAGATTTTAAAACAATCTCAATAATTATGCTTCTCTGATTTATTTGTATATATTTTTGCCACTCTCACTGACTGGTAAATGAATTTACTGTAAATTAAATGCTGCTGTAATTGTATTATCATTCCATTGGACTTGAGGGAGGCTAAAAGACCATCCCTGTAATTGTGGAGGTGTTCTATGCATATATACACATTGTAAAATAGTGCACAATCTGAAAAATGTCTCTATCACATAAGAATTTCCGACATGATTCATTGTATGATGCCCTATTGATAGTCCGCACGTACTTTACTGTCATGTTTTCAGGCTAGATTCTCAGTTCAGTCTCTTGTGGAACCTAGCCCTGCTCTAATAGCTTGTGTTGGCACATGGCCGAGATATCACTTCACTTTGGCATCTCCTCCTTGACACCCTGGCATCCCTTGCTCTTTGTATCAAAGGCAAGTTTATGAATCCACTCCAACTTTGTGCGCCATCAAAACATTTTGTGGATTAATTCCAGAGCAGAACAACCTCCAGATGTTTGAACTGAAATGTATATCTCGTTCGTGACTTTATTAAATTTTTAGGAATTGACTATTAGAAAATATGGAGCAAATAAGGAGTCATTTAAGGCATGGTGCTTATAGGCTCCTCTATTTACCCTAATTTGGTATCACACAATGATCTGTAACAAATTAAAAGTAATGATTTAAAATTGTGATTGAATGCTTTTTTGAGCTATATTTCATTATTTCACTAGACTATTGACATGAGCTGCACATTGAATGGGTGCTTTCAATGTAAGATAAATAATCTCCAATACACAATCCCTTTTCTTTTTCTACTTTTGCAAATGGAGACTCCTTCTTTGTGTTACTGTGACTATGCTCCCACCAAAGTAATCTTTCACCCTTCTGAATTACAGTTGCATTTAATTGGGTACCTACAGATTTGCCAGATAGCTTCCTTGAACAGTGGGCATCACATGAATCATCTGTTTTCATTACCCTTGAATGTAGTCTTTTATGGTTGTAAGTTAAATTGTTAATGCCAAAAACAGCTTCTCTCGCCATTTATTCAATTGCTGATTATGGGATCTTGGTATGTACAAACTGGCTGCCATATTTCATACATTACAACCATGATTACACTCCAGAAGCTATTCCTCAGTAGTATAGCACTTTGGATCATCCTGAGGAACGTGCTAAATAGGTGCAATCCTTCTTCCCTCTCTTCCTTCTTTCTCTCTGCCTCTCCCTCTCCCTTTTCTCTCCCTCTCTCCCTCCCTCTTCTCCAGCCACAGAATTTGTGTACGGTCCTTACCTTAAAAATATGTCAATGGGGATAATTGGAAAGGTCTGCTTCAGTTCACAGGTGTTCCAAGTCTTTCCCTGTGAGGTGACATAAAAATACATTTTTTTTATTATTCATGCATGGGGTGTCAGTATCACTTGCAAGGCCTTCATTTCTTGCCTATCACTAATTTCCCTTGAGGAGGTGATGGCGATATACTACACACTGTTGCCACTTTCTGAGCGGTGGTGGAGAGAATGAATGTTTAAGGTGGTGGTTGGGGTGCCAGTCAAGTAGGCTGCTTTGCCATGAATGGTGTCAAGCTTTGTGTTAGAGTGTTAGATATATTAGAATATAGAAGAACAAATACAGTGATATTTAAGTGCCCAGGCGAAATGCCATTTTGTATGAATCCATGAACATACAGTGTGCAAGTAACTTGGGTTGACAGTCTATTTGCCAATCTGAATTTACAAGATTTATATGCAGCATTGGAGGTATATTTCTGTGAAGGAACAAACAGGGTCCACCAACAACATCCTGTAACTGAGTGCTTTGCATACTATTTCGATGAAGTTGCATTAGATTGTGAGTGTATTTTTGGTCTTCTCTCAAGTACCAAATACTAAAATTAGACAAAGTTTGGACACTCAAACTGTGGCAAAATTCATAATTTCAAAAAATGTATTTTGTACTTGCTTGCATAAGCAATGGAGACAAGAATGTACTTTGACTTGTTTGGCCACCCTTATCCAATCATTTCAAACTGTAGTCTTAATATAGAGGGTGTCTCTTTGCTCCATAGAAGTAAAATTCTCTTTTGCCACACATTCTGGACTGGCAGTTCCATTTCTGCATGCTCAAAAGGGGCTCCATCCCAGTTCCCCCTTGCTGCAATCCTGAACTGATATCAACAAATCTTGCATATTGGCAATATAAAAGACAGATATAATTACAAGCGGCAGCCCTTTAGCAGCTGTTGATTCCCTAGATATATCACCCGCTCATGCAATATGGTCCTTAAACAATCCCTCGAGAGCACTTTTAGTGATTATAATGATAGGCAGACTTCACCAGATGAATGCATTGTCCATTCACCATTCAGCTTGCATGCCATGCAATACAATCCTGCACAATCAACCCCAAGCTATTCAGCTTGTCTCACAAGTTTCTTCGTAATTCTTAAGCTAACTAAATAAAATGCCATTGGATTCTTCATGCTGCTTGCTATAATCTGTCTTTCCAACGTTCACTTATCCCATCAAATGCTCAAGCATTTTGGTTATCCACACATTTTTTTGTATGACTCATGGTCTTCACTAGAATCTGTTAACAATTATTTTCTAAAATAATTCATTTTAGCTGTTCAGTTAGTTTTGACTGCCTCATTCAGCCACCTGATTTTGCTATATTTCTTGTTGTGATGCATTGTTTCCATGTTGCTGAGAGATTTTGTCCCCCTAATTTTTAAGCATTTAATTTACTCCATACTTGTTCTTATCCAAAAGTTGTTTTAAACAGGACTAAGGAGAAATGGAGTCTTTATTGGGAATGAACAAGCAGACTTGCTTCAAACTTGACACAGCTGCGAATTACAAACTTTATAATTCCATCTAAGATAAAAGCAAAAAACTGCGGATGCTGGAAATCCAAAACAAAAATAAAAATACCTGGAAAAACTCAGCAGGTCTGGCAGCATCTGCGGAGAGGAACACAGTTAACGTATTGAGTCTGAATGACTCTTCAACAGAACTAAGTAAAAATAGAAAAGTGGTGAAATATAAACTGGTTTAAGGTCGGGGGGGGGTGGGGTAGAGCTGGATAGAGGGCCAGTGATAGGTGGAGATAGCCAAAAGATGTCATAGACAAAAGAACAAAGAGGTGTTGAAGGTGGTGATATTATCTAAGGAATGTGCTAATTACGGGTAGAAAGCAGGACAAGCAAGGTACAGATAGCCCTAGTGGGGGTGGGGTGGGGTGAAGGGAAGGGATCAAAATAGGCTAAAAGGTAGAGATAAAACAATGGATGGAAATACATTTTAAAATAATAGAAATAGGTGGGAAAAGAAAAATCTATATAAATTATTGGGAAAAAAAGGGAGGGGCAGGTGTTGCACCTTCTGTGGTTGCATGGGAAGTTCCCGCGCATCCGCCCTCACACCTTCCTCTCCCTCCCAGAACCATGATAGGGTCCCCCTTGTCCTCATTTATCACCTCACCAGCCTCCGCATTCAAAGGATCATCCTCCGCCATTTCCGCTAACTCCAGCATGATGCCACCACCAAGCACATCTTCCCTTCACCCCCCCTGGCGGCATTCCGCAGGGATCGTTCCCTCTGGGACACCCTGGTCCATGCCTCTATCACCCCCTCACCTCAACCCCCTCCCACGGCACCTTCCCATGCAATCACAGAAGGTGCAACACATGCCCCTTTACTTCCCCTCTCCTCACCGTCCAAGGGCCCAATCACTCCTTTCAAGGAGAGCAGCATTTCACTTGCACTTCCCTCAATTTAGTCTACTGCATTCGTTGTTCCCAATGCGGTTTCCTCTACATTGGAGAGACCAAACGCAGACTGGGTGACCGCTTTGCAGAACACCTTCGGTCTGTCCGCAAGCATGACCCAGACCTCCCTGTCGCTTGCCATTTCAACACTCCACCCTGCTCTCATGCCCACATGTCCGTCCTTGGCCTGCTGCATTGTTCCAGTGAAGCTCAACGCAAACTGGAGGAACAGCACCTCATCTTCCACCTAGGCACTTTACAGCCTTCTGGACTGAATATTGAGTTCAACAATTTTAGATCATGAACTCTCTCCTCCATCCCCACCCCCTTTCCGATCCCCCCCTCTTTTTTTCCAATAATTTATATAGATTTTTCTTTTCCCACCTATTTCCATTATTTTTAAATGTATTTCCATCCATTGTTTTATCTCTACCTTTTAGCCTATTTCAATCCCTTCCCTTCACCCCACCCCACCCCCACTAGGGCTATCTGTACCTTGCTTGTCCTGCTTTCTACCCTTAATTAGCACATTCCTTAGATAATATCACCACCTTCAACACCTCTTTGTTCTTTTGTCTATGACATCTTTTGGCTATCTCCACCTATCACTGGCCCTCTATCCAGCTTTACACCCCCCGCCCCCCCCACTTAAACCAGCTTATATTTCACCACTTTTCTATTTTTACTTAGTTCTGTTGAAGAGTCATACGGACTCAAAACGTTAACTGTGTTCTTCTCTGCAGATGCTGCCAGACCTGCTGAGTTTTTCCAGGTATTTTTATTTTTATTTTTGTTTTAGAATTCCATCCTCCAGCTCAATGACAAACTGAAAATTTGGCTGATCTTCAAAGTTGGTCTTAATATTTTGGCAGCTCACCATGCGGAGAGTCATACTTTTATCCAGTCCACCACCTGAGCTTTTTATCCCAGCCAATCCAAGTTACCATTGCACACTGAATTAATCTGTACTTAAATCACTGAATGCTTGACATTTTCATGATAAAACATTACTCTCTGGGAAGTGGAAGAGCTTGTGATCTAGCTACAAGTGGGTCTAAAGATTTCACTAGAGAAATGCAGGTAGATTTTATGAATCATTTATAAAAAGGATTCCTAAGTTTTTTGTATCCTTTTTTTAACCAGTGAAAAGTTAAGTGAATTATATATCGAGGAGAAACAAAGTAAAGTACTGTCAAGAAACAATGTTTTGAACTCTACCATCTTCCAGTTACAACATCTAGCTATTTATTAGATGTATCCTGTTTCCTGGACTTAAGCTTATTTCCTAGGAACCCATTCACAGAATCTTTACCGTGCAGAAGGAGGCCATTTGGCCCAATGAGCCTGCACTGGCTCACTGAAAGAGCATTCTACCTAGTCCCACTCCTTTGCCTTATCCCTGTAACCTTGCACATTCTTTCTTTTCAGATAACCATCTAATTCCTTTTTGAATACCTTGATCAAACCTGCCTCCACCATTCCTGCTGTCAGAGAATATTTTTATATTGTTTTGCACCCCCCCCAATTTATCATATTTATCTTCAGCCACAGCACTTTCTCATTCACATTCAGTAACAATACCCTTACATTCCTATTCACCTTTCATTACTGCACCTTCACATTCACCTTTCATTACTGCATCTTCCCATGCACCTTAAGTTACTGCAATTTCCCATTAACCTTCAGTTACTGCAATTTCCCATTAACCTTCAGTTACTGCACCTTCACATTCATGTTCAGTTGCTGCACCTTCTCAATCACCTTCAGTTACTGCACCTTCTCATTCTGTAAGGAACATATCTTTTTATTTCTGCTGGACTGTTGTAAAGAACGTATATTTTTATTTTCTGTTTGACTGTGGATTAGAATTACAATGGGTGCAGGTTGAAATACATGTCCACTGGAACAGGATGAGAGATATATACAATGTTGCAGACCTGGAACAGAGTGTGCCATGAAAGACAGGATGGTGTTGGAAAGGAATCCTGGACCAAGGGAGCTGCTTGGCAACAATGTTTTAATTGGCTCCTGACCAAATAACCAGGTTTTGTGTGAGAAGCAGTACAGAAAAATAGCTCCTAGCCTGAAAGGAAGAAGACCTCAAATCTCTTTCTCCTGTGTGTGGAAGATTCCAATTGCACAATAATAGCTAGCTGGCTTTTTCTTCTCATATCTCTATAACCTGCTCTCTCTCTGAAAACCCCTGTCAAGAGGCAAAGGGGAAAGTCACCATTAGAAATTTTGAAATGCAAGTGCTCAATCAATGAACTAAATACTGAAAGTGTTGGGAGACCACCTCGTGTCTTCAAGACCACCTCAGTTCGACAAGAACTGAAAGGAATTTGGAAGACATCCACCAAAATCAACCCATCGAATCCTGTACTCTGGAATTGGTGCTATTGAACTGTTTTATCCCACCCTTAAAATCCATGTTTTTGTGTGTCTTATGTGTCTTGTATGTGTGCATAGGGATTTAAGAAGAGGTAGTGTTTAGGTTATAGAGTTAAAAGTTAGCAGTTCATATTTCTTTCTTTTGCCACTGATTAATGACAGTTTGTTCAATAACAGTTATTCACTTATTAAGTTTACAAACCTGGTCCACGTATTCTGTTAACCTAAATTAAACAGTTAGTTAGAATTGGGGCAATCTGGTGGTTTGATCAAACTTTTTCACATTTGTCGCAGCTTGGGGAACAGTGGGGCTTGATATTGCAGTGCACTATCCTCAGTGAGTTATGACAATTCACCTTTAGTTATTGCACCTTCACATTCACCTTCAGCTGCTATACTTTCCCATTTGCCTTCAGTTACTGCACCTTCCCGTTCACCTTGAGTAAATTAACCTGCACTTTTCCCATTCACCATCTGTTACTGCAACTCGTTATGGACAAGGGAGGGGTGGTAAGATTGTTCTCCTTTTTACACCCCTGGACAGATGTGTTGTAAAAGGAAAGTGTTTTAACCTCCTGAGTGCTATTGCTCAAGAACAGACAAATGACGAGTTTTCGCGTTAATTTTGTTTTTGTAAAGAAGGATAAAAGTTTATTGCTCAAAATCCAAAATATATATGCAAACGCACCTGCTCAAACAGTCATGCAGACACCCACCTGCCGACAAAAGAAAAGGTGATTACAAAAGAGGTAGCATGCATTTAGGTCTTCAAAGTCTAAAATTCGCTATCACACTTTCTTCTTTCAAGATGAAGGCTTGAAATGTTGTAGGCCTGTGAATCCCTTTTTGGTCCACTGAAGAAATAGAAGTTGAAGCTTTATGAAGATGGATTCACAGTAACTTACTGCTTGAAGTGATAGATTTCTCTGGCTTCACTCCAGTCAAGTGCAATCAAACCCCTGAAGCAAAAGCCTGGCTTGGTTCTTCAAATAGGTAGGTAAAAGGCCAGCACAAATTTTCTGCCTTTGCTGCTCTGGAGCTCTTTTTCCTTCTTTCAAAAATGTGTCTGATTACATATCAGAAATCTGGGGCAGAATTTTGCCCTTGGCAGGGGTGCTCTGTGGGGCCAACCAGAGCCAATTCATCTGCTAGGAGGAAGGACCCTACAAACTTCCTTTCAAGTCTTAATGTTTGGAGCATTTAACTATCTCAGGGCCCTGACAAAGGGATACACACTCTTTTTCAAAGCCAGAGAGAAGAGGTGAGGGTCATGTGACATGAACTGCTAGCTGGTGGAGCTAGTTATATTGCCTTGCTGTACTGAAAACTCAGTCTGCCATTTTAACATCTACAAGCAGCAGCAAAGAAGAGGGACTCTGCCCAGATTGAATACCTGGCCCCATCTATATTGTTTCTACTGGAACTTCTGTACCATTGCCTACAAGACAGATTCATCTCTGTGTGCCGATTGCCTCTTGTGAAGTCAATTCTAATGGAAAAGTGAATTATACAGCATTGGTTTTCAGCCTGTCGACCTCCATGAAGGAATATCTCATTGGACTTTGATTCTGGACTCTGGGCACATGTGAAACAATAATTATTTTCTTTGTGGTCTTTTCCCTGTAAGTCTTTTTTTTTCTCTATCCCTCTTTCACTGTTTGAGTGCAAGGGAGGCAACGTTGATGCCCTCCTTCCACATTTGAGTATGTGCAAATAAACCAAACCTTTGAGTTCATACTACTTGAGTTTGCTGTGTGGTTATTAATAGAAAATTGGATCACACCAAAACTGAGAGGTTGGGAAATGCACCACTGCTTATAAAGGGGGAGGCAAATCAAACATCTTTCTGTTTTCAGACAGGTGGTGAGAGGAGAAATCATGGCTGTTTAAATTAAACCTCTCCTGTCCATAACACTTGTGATAGAATAGATTTCTTCATGCCCATTGTTTCAAGTTCAATTCCACAGCCAAGAAGTCTGCAAGTCCTATGCATATGAGTTTCTGTAACTATTTGGATAATGGCAGCCATTAATCCACAGGAAATGTTTGTTGCATTATAATACCTTCTCGATGAATTGTCCCAAAAGGTTGATTGAATTTTAATGTCTTGACCAGAAATGCAAACTACCTTCCAGGGCCTTGTGTAGTTCCATGTATAATGACAGAAAGTTAAAAACCTCTCAACTTCATTTTGTTTCAAAAGCAGAGTGTCCATTCTCCATTTTGTTTTAAGGTAAAATAGTCATTTCAAATAAATCCATGAGTCTAAATTGCATGAACATGACAACTTTCCCATTCATTTTCAGTTACTTCACCTTCCCATTCACCTTCAGCCCCACATTCTTTCATTTCATCTTCAGTTATGTGTTTTCCTCTCACCTCAAGCTTTCTCAGTTGCCATATTGTGGCGATTGGAGCAACACTATCAGGACAACCTTGAAAAGGAATACAGACTGGAACTCAGTTGGTTGCTTTGTTGGAAGAAATGGCTGTGAGGAACATCTGAATAGCTGCTCTTTTAGGTTTCAAAGATCATTCCTGAAGCTCAAAGGTCAGACTTGGTTAAGTGTTGACATAATTCTGTGTTATCAACAGAAGCTTCTGGTATGGCTAGCAGCCTGAAGGAGGCGGGAAACAGATGTATAGCTTGCTGTGACATAGAAATGATCAGGATGGTGACTTGGCGGCTGATGGGGATAACAGCAGTTCCTGAGCAGGAATTGGGACAAACAGCTGAAACTGTGGAAAGTAAAGACAGTTTCCACTTGTCCTATGTTACAACAATGACTACGCTTTAAAAGTGCTTCATTGACTGTAAAGCACGTTGAGATGGCCAGTGGTTGTGAAAGGTGCAACGTGAATGCAAGTTTTTCTTTGTTTTTTTTTCATTTTTGTGGCTTGCAGTAACGGCATCCCAATCATCACGTTAACTTGCATTACTGAAAATGTCACCAAGGAAACATCTGTGCTTGTTGTAGTCTTCACTAATGTATCTATCATCAAGTAAGTTATTCATGTTAGTGTGGCTGCTTCTAGAAGAAGGGGAGAGTATAATGTCAACACAAAGGAGTGCATCATGATGCTTTCATTGTTGCAGGTTTTACATCAGATCATCTGCAGAACAATCAATAACATGACACAGCATATCTGGAGCCTGTTAGAGTAATGTACACAGAAGGATAAATTTTTGTGGCCTGCCAGCCAAATTAAAGATTTTGTGGTTTGCTACTCCTGTATGCCCCTCTGGCATGTGTATATATATCTATATTATATATAAAGAAAATCACAGGGTAATGCAACACTGATGATAGCTTGGGCAATAAGTAATTAAGATTTCCTATTCTTGAAAATAAGCCTTAAGGAAATGATTTAAATCACATTGTAAGTGCCTTTTTACTGTCATTTTCATGTATAAATATCTCCAAACCTATATTTATTTCCTCAGAGTTGTGTTGGACATGGTATATACTTTTCAGGAATATGTATACATTGAAACTTGAGTATTTCTCTCACTCTGGCACAAGTAATACTTCACTACAGATACAGTACTCAAGTATTTTTTTGATCTCAGGAATTGGGGGTGCTTTGTGAGGCATTGATGATGATAAACATATGAAGATATGGATTAGGAGCAGAAGTAGGCCATTTAGCCCCTCGAGCCTGCTCCGCCATTCAATAAGATCATAACTGATCTGATTGTGGCATCAACTCAATATTCCGCCTTCCCCCTATAACCTTAGACACCCTTGTTAGTCAAGAATCTATTTACCTCAGCCTTAAAAATATTCAATGACCCTGCGTTCACTGCTCTCTGGAGAAGAAAGTTCCAAAGACCCCTGACCTGAGAAAAAAAAAATTCTTCTCATCTTCATCTTAAATGGGAGGCATCTTATTTTTAAACTGTGTCCCTGGTTCTAGTCTCTCCCACAAGGGAAAACATCCTTTCAGCATCCACCCTGTCAAGTCCCCTCGGGATCTTGTATGTTTCAATAAGATAACCTCTCAATCTTCTAAACTCTAATGGATACAGGCCCAACCTGTCTATCCTTTTCTCATAATATAATTCCTCCAACCAACTTCTCTGAACTGCTTCTAATTCATTTATATCCTTCTTAAATAAGGAAACCAAAACTGTACGCAGTGCTCTAGATATGGTCACATCAATGCCCTGTACAACTGTAGCAAAACATTCCTAATTTTATGTTCCATTCCCCTTGCAATAAATGACAACATTCCATTTATCTTCTTAATCACTTGCTGTACCTGCATACTAACTTTTTGTGATTCATGTACCGGGAAACCCAGATCCCTCTCTACCTCAAGAGTTTTGTAATCTCTCTCCATTTAAATAATAAGCTGCTTTTCTATTCTTCCTGCCAATGTGGACAAGTTTACATTTTCCCAGATTATGCTCCATCTGCCAAATTTTTTCCCACTCACTTAACGTACCTATATTCGTTTGGTAGTACAGAACTTGAGTATTGCTGAAAAAAGAGACATATCGAAGCTTTTCATCTTACACTCATTAGGACACTCCACAAGGATACCAGTATAAGGGGAAAACAACAATTTATACTGTATGTGAAGAGAGTGCTGATGGTTGGCAAGTGGGCTTTGATTGGTAGAGGCATTGCTGTGGATAATGCACCAGTGATGGTGACTGATAGTTAACTGCCAAGCATTGTTTGAAATTTAAACCAAGCAGCTTGACCCTGATTGGTCAAGTCTTTTTTCCAGCAATATCTATGTTCCTTTGCATACTCTTTATGTCCTCTTCTCAGCTCCTACCTATCTTGTGTCATTGGCAAATTTAGAAACCATACATTCGGTCCCTTCATTCAAGTCATTGATATAAATTGTAAATAGTTGAGGCCCCAGCATTGATCCCTGTGGCACTCCTACCGACCCATTTATGCCTACCCTCCGTTTCCTGTTAGCTATCCAATCTTCTATCCTTTCCTGTTAGCTAACCAATATAAGCACTTTACTATTTGCTTCCCTTATTATAAGCTGGATGTACTCACCCATCAACTCTAAATGATGAAGCACTTTAATTGGCAGAAAAATATATTTGATAATAATTAATAATAATTGATTAATTGACTTGTCTTGTTGACACGGAAGTTCTAGTTGTCTTTAGCCCGTGCACCTGTTGGATTTGACCATTCACATCATCTTGCAGAAGACCAAGGGAAGAACTGCCATTACAAAGTGCAGGTAGAAAAGAATTTGCTTTGTGTATGTTAATATTACTCAAAAAATAACATGAATGAGCTGTGGTGTTTATAGCTGTGACACCCTAGCTTTGAGAAAAGTGCATGAAATACTGTATTACATCCCATGCTTATTAGGTTCAGTAAGCACTCTGAATCAACATCTACTCTTTAGCATAGCATCTAATGTATTTGCTGTGTAATGGAAATGCCAGTGTACAGCGTTTGCAAACATGGCCAAAAAAAAACAGGGGGTAGAGGGAAAAATAAGGAGGAGATTTTTACACAGCAGATAGTTATGATCTGGAATGTTTTTCCAGGAAGGGTGGAGGAAATAGATTCAGTAGTAACTTTCAAAACACAATTGACTACTTGAAAACGGAAAAAAATGCAGGGCTATGGGGAAAGAGCTTGGGAGTGGGACTAATTGGATTGCCCTTTCAAAGAGCTGGCACAAACTCATGGGCTGAATTACCCTCATCTGTGCTCTAGGCTTATATACCCTGGCATAAGTCAATAGTCCCCAAATTTACAGGTAATTAAATCTTGTTTGATAATGGTACCACAGACTCACCTTGGTTGAATTGGTGTTCTAATCTTTGAGTCACAAGGTTGTAAAGAATACACTATGGACTTGAGCACATTATCTTACCTAACATTTCAGTATCATCTGCTTGGGTAGAAGTTCCGTGATCTCTCCCCATTGCTTTGGCTGGAATCTAGAGAAATGGTATAAATGGCCATTTCCTGGGGTTTGTGGCCAATCTTCCTTTTGAGAAGTTAAACTGAAGCCTTGTCTGTCTGCTTAGGTGGGTATAGCCCACTTATTTTACATTATTTGAAGATAACTGGGGAGTTCCCCATTTTCCTGGCTAACATCCCTCCCTCTATCAACAACATATGGCCCAGTATGGCCAATTGCTGCTGACATAACATCAACCAACTCGGGATAGGTTGGTTTTGAATCTGCACTTTCTGACCTTGCAGGTTAGTGCTGCACCACATGGTGCATTTCCCACAAAGCCATTGGTGGAGCTCTCAACCATGGGGCTGTTGGTAGCAGTCACTGGGTCAAGCGCTACTTCAGAAATTTGAACACAAAAACAAAATCAGGTTGACACTTCAGTGCAGGGAGTGCAGTGCAGTCTCGAGGATACTCCAATGCAGTTTCAAGGACTAATAGGAATGGACAGTGTTGGCGTTCCCTGAGACTGAGTGTGAGCCACCCCCATGAACAAATAAAAAGGATTTATTACTTTATACATATAAAACAATTACCCATTATATTGTACATATTAGAGAAGTTGCAATATTTCACTCTAATTTAAAGTATATAAATATTTAACATGTGGATATGATGACTGATGCCATGTTTAGTTAACAAACTGATACACTGTCACTGATTACAGCATCATACCATTAACACCCCTCATCAAACTAGATTAGCTACCTGACTGCAGTTTAACCTGAAGTTGTTCTTTTAGTTTTACCTGCTTTTATTCTCCTTCCAAGTAAGCTAAGTTCTATTCTGCATTCAACATGGAAAAATATGTTTTCAGTCAGCATCTTGCGATGCAAGTATGTTTTTCCATAGTGCTTATTATGTGCTCTTTTGCTTTGTGATACAAATTTGCTTTGCAGCACCAAGGCAGGAATTAAGCCTATGTTAATGGCTACCTTAACTGCCATGCTCTTTTAATCTATTTTAATCATCAGGTTGAGGCAAAACATTGCACTTAGAGAAAGAAATATATACTTGTGTTTATAGGGTATCTTTCACTGCTTTAAGCCTTTTACAGCCAATGAAGTACTTTCAGAAAGTAGTCACTGTGGTGCACAACTACAAATCGTTTCTAAAAGAAAATTAACTTACAATTAAGTTGCTCTGATGGATAAGGAGGTTCAATAACTTACTCTAAATTGGGGAAAAATCATTGCTTTTCTCCATTCTTCACTAAACAAGGATTCTGTATTCAATATGATGTACAAACCAGTCACCTTGGTGCTTCAATGAAATTTGGTGCAGATGCAAAAGCAATTCAGAGTTGGGTTATAATTGATTTCTTTGTGTACACATTGGAACAAAATGCTATTTTCTGTTGCTGGATAAAGCATCAAACTAATGTAAATGGTATTTGAAGAACTCTGCAAAGGAAGTTCAATATTATATATTTTTTGACTTCTGTGTTTTTTGGGATTTAAGATTTTGTTGCAATGATCTAGTATTAACTTGAAAGAAAAACACCCCTAGGGTTGTATTGCATTTCCAAATCAGAACAATGTTCAATTAAGTGGAAGGGTGTTGGGAGGGGCAACACTGATCCATTAGGAAGCTGTCTGGTATTAGGGAATACAAATACAAAGACTTGCATTGGAGCTGCTTTCATGAGAGAAGAGCAGGTAATGGGTGATTTGATTTAATTGTTTACAATTATGGTGGGATGGGACAGAGTAGATAGAAACAGGCTGTAGCGATTGAGGAAGCCAGAATGAAGAGATATAGCTATATGGTTTATTTAGGACAGAGAGCATGGAGAAACATTTTACATGGAGGGTTATGTATCTGTGAATTGATATTGGAAGTTAATGATTGAAGCAGATACAATAGGTCAGAATTTGCTGAAAAATAACAGTATCTGAGCACCACATACTGATATTAATGCTCAAACTGATTAGCAACTTATAACAAAGACCTGTGAATTGCCACATGTTGCCGTGCAATTTGCAGCACTCCAACGTTAACTCTGTGAATATGGCATCACACTCTTAACCTCTGTGATTTTCATGAAGATGCTACATTTGTATATTAATTATCCATTGAACTTGCCACAGAGTTAAATCTAGTAATTAACAGCATAAGTACCCGCTTGTTAACGACTGCCAATAAATCTCTCTTGCCTGGAAAATAAAACAATTAAAAGTGTAGAGTCTTATTTCTTCAGGCTGTGAATTGTTTTCGGGAGGTTTGAAAGAAAAAGTCAATTTTTAAATTTTAAGATGTTTTTATTTACTTATTCTTTCTTCCTGTTCTCTTTTTTCTTTCTCCCCCTTTCCCTACCTTTGTCTTAATCCAATCTTTCTTCTCCCCCTTTTTATTTCTCTTACCATACCTGATTAGACATTGAATTGACCTACTCTAATTCACTTAGCTTTTCAGTCTTTGCTCTCTTTATTTCTCAATTCTTATATCTTATTGGTCCAGGAGATAGAGAATGAGATATTCAGCTTGTTGGTATGTTTTTTGGTTTCTGAGTTTTCTTCAAGCTCCAAAATGGTGCCCACCCTGCATGAGTCAGAATGCAATCAGTGAATGTCCACCAGAGGTATACAGGGCAGGATGATCATGACCTCAATTGGTGGGCCATGCTGATTTGATGCCAACAATGGCATCTTGAAGTTCAACATGCCAGTCAATACCCTCTCTTAAGCTCACACAGCTGAACATGCATTCAACATCAGGAAGGACCCCCTCTCCTGCAAATCAGTGCATGACCGTAAGCTGACCTTGCATGAATTCAGTCTGAGCTTCCACTGCAGCAGTCAGACATTGGATGGCTGCTGCTTGTGCTGTAATGGAAGATGCAAGATTGGTCATCAGATTCTGCATCATGGTTGAATCCATAATTATATTAGTGGAGTTGGCCACTACTTCCATGTTTGAGAAGATGGTCTCCAAGAAAATGTACAAGCAAAGCTCTGTGCCAAGTTGGTGCCAGGCTCCTTCACACTATTTGACATTAACCACAGATTTTTGGCAGGCTTTCCAATACACCAAGCATTTGATTGTGCATATCCATTTAAAGCCTTTACCTGAGTCCTCCATAGGGGAACTTGTTTATGACTTCACCCTCTGGTGAGTTAGCACCTGTGCTATCCTTCCCTTTGGCCTCAGTACAGCCCTTTTGAGCCCAATGCCTCACCATATACAGATATGGTCTCTGATCTGAGATATAATGAAACACAATTGGATGCTGAGCCAAAGAAAGAAATATTAGGAGAGGTGCTGAAGAACTTGATTAAGAAGGTATGCCTTAATGAGGGTTTTAAAGGAGAGGAAAACAAAACTGCAGAGCACCTAGATGGTATGGACTTAAATATTTAGGCAAAGAGGGTTGGATCTGTGTACAAGTAGCCAGAGTGGAGGAACTAATTTTTTTTCGTTGTAGGTGTTCTGGGCATGTATTGTAGTGCTAGAGGAGTTTGCAGAGATAGGGAGCGGCATGATCATGAAGGAATTTAAATAGGAAAATGAAAATATTAAATTGGAAGCTTGGATGATTTGGGGGACAGGGAGCAAATGAAGCTTCGGACAGGTAGGAATAATGGGTGAGCAGGATTTGGTGGGGGATAGGATGGGAGTAGCAGAGTTTTGGAAATTTATGGAGAGTGGAGATGCTAACCAGGGGAGCATTGTGATAACTGAGTCTAGAGGTGACAATGGCATGGACAAGGGACTTCAGAAGCAGAGGGGCCAAGAAGTTTGGAACTCTCTTCTGCAAATGGTAATTAATGCTAGATCAATCATTAATTTTAAAACTGAGATTGATAGAATTTTGTTAACTAATGGTATCATAGGATATGTTAACATTTGTGTCCCATTGGCAGAATTGAATAGTAAAAGTACAGGGATGCAGGAATATTCCTGCATGTTTTGTTAATATTAATTGTTAATGAATATTAATGCAGATTTTGCCTTTATGAAATGAAATGGAGCCATGATAGAGTTGATTGTCTATTATTAGGAAATAATTAAACTGATGGAATGATATCTGTGGTGCCAGGGTTTTTTGCTGTTCCTCCTTTAGCATGGAGAAGGCAGACTTTGGACAATGTCGGAGATACTCTATTGGGCTCAGGTATGCAGGTTCAAATCAGCCATGAAGTAACTGAACAGCAGAACTAGCTCAAGGTGGCTGAATGACCTACTCCTGTTTCTACACTCTTAGATTATTAACCAGGAAAGCATATGCATCTGCATTAGAAGGTTACGAGTTCCATCCTGGCTCCAGGATTTGAGCACACATGCATACACTTCCTTCTTCAATTTTTTTCCTTTCCTTCCCTTCTCTGTTACAAAGACATGCAGGCTAAGCAGTCCACTTAATTTGACTGGATGCTTACTTATCAGTAATAGATGGAGGTGGTCCAACTAGCAAAACTTTGTACTGCCTAGGTGCTGCTGTTGACTCTCTAAGTACTCCCCCAAGGCCTTCTTTCTCCTTTAATGAAGACACTTGCAATAACAAACATACCGGTTGGCATCAGTGTTGTTTGTTTATTCCATCAAAGACGACTATCCTCTATTATACTGGGTGTCTGTCAGACACCTTTAGGGTCCAAAGAAGCAATCAATGCATTTGAAGGAACATAGTTTGAGTTTGAGTTGAACTCCTTGATTTGATTATTTTTTTAATGATTCACTGACTGCTGTACTCTGGATTTATCTTCCTGTTATGGCTTAATGTCAAAAGTCAGGGGAAATATTGTACCTGTGGAGTTGCTATCAATTGAAGCAAGTTAATTTAATGTGGGATATTAAAAGTTTCAATGCACGTTTAAATAAGAACCCATCAAGATGTTCTAAAAATAAATCGAAAGGTAATGGATTTCTTGCTGTGGCAATAAGTTTTAGAGTCTTTATAATGGTATTTCTATACTTCAATGACAACTGTGCAGCCCCCATTTTCCTGAGGTTTCTTGCATTCCCTTCATCTGTCACATCACAACACATCCTGAGTTAAAAGGAATGCTTCATTAATTGGCTGAAGTAGATGAGAATAGCCTGCAGTTCAATTGTAAGGCTGCCATAGTGCTATGGTGGGTATTTTAACAAACAGTTTTCTTTCTCCTGGCAACTCTGCATCACAGGTGAAACTAATTGTGCACTGACTGCTTTGGCTTGCAAATCCTTGCAAGCTGCCTGTTGGGAAGACCCAGGATGTCAATGCTGCTGTTCACAGCAAAGCTGTGAAAACAAACACTGAGGTATCATAAATGCTGATGACAGAATCCCCAACGCAACAAACAGACACTGGTCTAAAGAAAGCAAGAACTCTGCCCTCTCTCCACATTCCCTGCCCATTTCTAACCCCCGTGCATGTTACTGACTTCAAACTCTGAAGTCCAAGCATCTGCAGTGCTCTGTCGTCCCTGGTCCCTTTGTTCCTATGTTTTAATTAATTTGGTCTTTTCTTATGACTTAGTTGGCAATAACTGGTAATTTTTAAGCTGAGTTTCCTGACTGTAACTTATGTGATATTGAAGTGGAATTCAGTGTTACCTTGTAGATGCACTGACCATGGCTTAAGTGTACTGATAACTAATTATTCTAGTAATGGGACTAAGGATACAGATTGTGATTTCCTTTAGAGACGATGGGCTAGAAATTGTACCTGAAACCATGGACCAACAAGTGTAGGGATTGGCATCAGGCCACGTTTGGATGTCACCAATTTGGGCCACCTATGATGCCAGCAGTAGATCCTACAAGAGGAGGGGAGACAAACACAAGGTTCAAATACAGGCTCACAGCAAGAGCCAAAAAAAGAGAAAAAACAACCCCTGCTCCCTTAGGCCATCATAGACCCAAAAATACTTAAAGCTTGGGGCAAGATTCACCCAGTTTGTGTCCAATTTGGTATAGGGATCCTGAAATAACCAGTAGACCCCTGATTAGCAGATTCAAATAGACCCCTGTTTGAGGTGGGGCAAATGACTAAAAGCTGCCTGATCGAAAATGGAGTCGCAAATCAGGCAAGGGAGATCTCAGCCTGATTTCTTCCTTGCTGTGCACCTAAAAAAAGGTTGGCAAAACAATGCTGAATTTATACTCCTACATCTGAGTTGGCTATGCACAGTCTAGGTACCCTGATGTTTATTTTTATCGGGACTGTTGTAATATGCCTTTTAAGGAATTTGAGCCTGACAGAACAACAGAAGGGAAATGTCATGTGATACAGTCTTAATTTCACTTTTGCTTTGAGCAGAGCACAGACACACACAACTCTGCAGTCTTCAAGTTTTATGCCTATGTATAACTGTTCTCAAGAGCCTAGTCTTAATAAATGAACCCATAACGTGTTTATCCAATCCCTTTAGGGTGATTGGTGCCTTGTGTCCTGTCCAGTAAATAAACCCAAGGTAGTGTATCATCATAATAACATGACAAGGTGAACAGTCTTCGATTGTACTGCATGGCATGAAACAGCCATTGATGTTTTGGTCAGACCGCAACAAAGTCAGAGCACCGGAGTGTTGAAAATACAGTGGGTTGACTGCAAAGAAAAGCTTTGGAGTCACAACACTGAGCTAGCGCTCAGATAAAGAGATGGTAAGCAGGCGTATCCTTCATGGTGAGATTGCAGCGCACAGCCTATCAGTTCCATGAGTGGGACAGCGCATCGAGAGGACCAGCATTGAGCTAGCTCAGTCGGGAAAGGCGAGTGGCCAGGCTGTGGAATGGATCGCTAGAGATCAAGGGAGAGTCAACCCAAAAAAAGTCATAAAAAGCAGGCCAGAGAAGGTTGAAATTATAACAGGTGGCTTTGGGAGCTGTTGAGCAATAAATTGAATAAAAAGTAAAGATGCCATTACTCCATGGCACATTCCCACACAACTTGTCTTCATGGGCTGAGCTTCAGAAAAGCATGGAAAAGCAGCCACAGTGATACGCATCCCAGGTACTACGGAAGAAGGAAGGTCAAAAGGGTATTGTCAGAATGTCCACAAAATTCCCTAGTTTGATTTGGAACTCAGCTGACCCACTATCTGAACTCAAAATGTGTAAACAGAGTACAGAACTATGGGGTAAAATTTTTAGTTAGGCCGGTGCGCCCCCAACCCGTCCAAGCGTAAAATGACGCGCGATGACATCGGGCGTGTGTCCCAACGTCATCACGCACTCACACTATATTTCGGTCGCGGGCACGCGCTGGAGTCGGCAGTATGCCTGCCAACAATTAAGAAGCCCATTAAGGCCATTAACAGGTTAATTAAAATACATTTTTCACTGCCTGTCCAACCTTATGGCAGGCTAAAAGGCTAAGCGGCCTTTGCACTTTTTTGGAAACCTCAGGGATGAGGTTTCAAAATGCAAATAAAAATCAAATAAAAACTTTATCTTTTCATTAATAATATGTCCCTGCTAATGTGACAGAGTCATGAGGGGACATGTTTCATAACAATTATAAAATCTTAAATTTTTTTTTGGAAACCCGTTCATCTTCTTAAGGCAGCTCTGTGCCTCGGAGATTTGCAAATGGCATTGTGCGCATGCGCGAAGGCCGCGCTCACCCGGCTCGTGCTCCTCCCCCTGCACAGGCAACGCTCAGCACTGCCGCTCACGTTTCCCGCTGGGCGGGCCTTAAGTGGCCCGCAAGTGTTAAATTGTCTTCTGGGCCCGATCGCGGGTGGTGGTTGGCTTTCTGACTGCCCTCGCCGAGCCCGCACGCCAAGGGCAAAATTCTGCCCATGGTTTCTTGATTCAGGTGTGTCTGAACCAGACAAGCAAGCCATAAAAGTTCACCTAGCAATTGTTAGTAAAGGTCTCCCTGGGCTGAACATATCAGCATTAACAGAAGAAGAGCTAACGGATCCCCAAAAGATATGGATTACATTGGAAGACTGGTTCAGAATCAGGTTAAACTTCCACGTTTATTGACTAGAGTTCATGTTATTTCAACAACAGCCTACAAAAATCCATAAACCACTTTATCAGCAGATGCAGAAAAAAGGGTACATACTGTGATTTTTCAAACTCAGAGCTAGCAGACAGAATTGTCAAATTGGTGATTGCATCCACTCCCATGGAAGCATTCCAAAGAGACCTGCTAGACAAGCCCAAAGTGTACAGCATCGAAGAGCTACTCAAGGATAGATGTAAGTACGAAGTGATCCTCACAGGCCGACAAAACTTACAAGCTCTAAGTACTAAAGATCCGCAATTTATTGGTAAGGCATTCCAGGATATGTGAGAGAAGTGGAATATTGATCACACTACTTCTCCTCATTACCCCAGATCTAACAGCTTAGCTAAATGAATAATTCACACAGTGATATCCCTAATTCCCAAGTGTAGACAGACCAAGCAAGATCTACAAATTGCAATGTTACACCTGAGAGCGACACCTTTAAGTGCAACTATTCCATCTTTGGCGGATCTCATGTTTGGCAGACCACTACATACCAATTTATCTACTCTTACCCATTCTACTCTCTCAGAAACTAGAGAACAACTTGCAAAACTACAAGAGAAGATGACAAATGTGCACAATAAAAATGCAGGTACAGAATTGCCAAGTTTACAGTTGGGACAATAAGTTTGCATCCAGGATCCCACAGAAGGTACTTGGCAACCAGCTGAAGTGACAAGGATTTGTTCTGCACCAAGATCCTATAAAGCTATTACACACACAGGCTCAATGGTGAGGCATCACAGAGGACTAATAAGATCCATTCCAGCTCCTCAACCACTGTACAGTCCTATTGCATCTAGGAAAATATTCCAGATGCAATCCGGAACAACATCTAAGAATGAAAATCCTACAAATCACTGTGAACAATTAAAGAAACCTCCAGAGAAGGTTACTATCGCAAGATCTGGGCGAATGAGCAGGTTACATTTATGCTTTAGAGACTCAGATTCATCTGTTTTATGCACTTATGTAATGATAACAAAACATGATAATGTATTGTAAATTGTTATACTTCTTTGGAAGGGGGGAAAGCATCTTTAAAAAGAAAAGAGAATGTTGTAATATGCCTTTAAGAGATAGCAGCATGACATCATCAGAAGGCAAATGTACCAGGTGATCCAGTCTAAGTTTCACTTTTGCTTTGAGCAGAGCACACACAGCTCTGATGCCGTCAGGCTTTATACCTATGTATAACTGTTCTCATGTGCCTAGTTTTAATAAATGAAACCATGTGTTTACCCAATCCCTTAGGAGCGATTGGTGCCTTGTATCTTGTACAATAAATAAGTCCAAGGTATTATATCATTATAATAACATGACAGAGACCATCTCAAAATTTAAAATGTCCTGTATTAATCAGCAAAAACAACCAAATGTTTAGAGAGAGAGAGAAAAAAAACATTTACTTTGGCAGTTTTCTTTCTTTCCATGTCAAGCAACTACGTTTGTCAAAATAAACTGGCACTGATATTATGTTAACTTAGTATTTGAAATTTCAGGCATCCACTGTTTTGTTTAGGCTAAATTAACCAGACAATAGCCCCCAACTTTTCAAGAGCTAAGAGTGGAATTGAGCTGCCCCTTTCCATAAAAGCTGACTGCCTTCATTAATAACGCCTTTTGGGTCTCCTTTCCATTAGCAGCTCAATGTGACTGGGTGATTGGGGATTGGCAGCAGTCTGTTGGTACTCACATCATTGATGGCACGGTATAATTTGAAGAAATTCCACACCCACGCCCTAGATGATGCCTACGACCCAACTTTTCTTGGATTCCAAGAACAGAAGTTGATTTGCAGCAAAGGGGCACCTCCTCTTCTAACACTGGCCACTAACATATAAAAAAAAGAATGGCATTGTTTACACAAGTTCTTATCTTATAGGTAGGACAGTATTTCCTGTAACAACATAAAATTTGAAGACAGAGCAAGTTATGTGGCTATGCAACTGTGCCAAGTTAACAAAACTTAAAGGCCAAGATGTTGTATGCTCTCTCAAACTGTCCTGCCACCTTCAATGATTTTTATTTATTCATTCACAGGATGTAGGTGTCACTGGCTAGGCCAGCATTTATTGTCCATCCCTAATTGCCCTTGAGAAAGTGGTGGTGAGCTGCCTTCTTGAACTGCTGCAGTCCATGTGGTGTAGGTACACCCACTGTGCCGTTAGGGAGAGAGTTCCAGGATTTTGACCCAGCAACAGTGAAGGAATAATGATATATTTCCAAGTTAGGATGGTCAGTGGCTTGGAGGGAAACTTCCAGGTGGTGGTGTTCCCATTTGTCTGCCGCTGTTGTCCTTCTAGATGGTAGCGATAATGGGTTTGGAAGGAGCTGTCTAAAGAGCCTTGTTGAGCTCCTGCAGTGCATCTTGTAGATGGTACACACTGCTGCCACTGTGCGTCGGTAGTGGAGGGAGTGAATGTTTGTGGACAGAGCACCAATCAAGCAGGCTGCTTTGCCCTGGATGGTGTCAAGCTTCTTGAATGTTGTTGGAACTGTATTCATCCAGGCAAATGGAGAGTATTCCATCACAATCCTGATTTGTACCTTGTAGCTGGTGGATAAGCTGTGGGGAGTCAGGAGGTGAGTTACTCGCCGCAAGATTCTTAGCCTCTGACCTGCTCTTATAGCCACAGTATTTGTATGGCTAGTCCAGTTCAGTTTCTGGTCAATGGTAACCCCCAGGATGTTGATAGTGGGGGGATTCAGCAAAGGTAATGTCATTGACTGTTAAGGAGCAATGGTTAGATTATCTCTTGTTACAGATGGTCATTGCCTGGCACTTGTGTGGTGCAAATGTTACTTGCCACTTGGCAGCCCAAGCCTGGATATTGTCTTGTTGCATTTGGATATGGACTGTTTCAATATCTGAAGAGTCGCGAGTGGTGCTGAACATCGTGCAATCATCAGCGAACATCCCCACTTCTGACCTTATGATGGAAGGAAGGTCATTGATGAAGCAGCTAAAGATGGCTGGGCCTAGGATACTGCCCTGCAGAACTTCTGCAGTGATGTCCTGGAACTGAGATGACTGACCTCCAACAACCACAACCATTTTCCTTTGTGCTAGGTATGACTCCAACCAGCGGAGAGTTTTCCCCCTGATTCCCATTGACTCCAGTTTTGCTAGGACTCCTTAATGCCACACTATGTCAAATGTGGCCTTGATGTCAAGGGCAGTCACTCTCACCTTATCCCTGGAATTCAGCTATCTTGTCCATGCTTGAACCAAGGCTGTAATGAGGTCAGGAGTGGAGTGACCCTGGCAGAACCTAAACTGAGCACTAGTGCGCAGGTTATTGCTAAGCAAGTGCCACTTGGTAGCACTGTAGATGGCCCTTTCCATCGCTTTACTGATGATTGAGAGTAGACTGATGGAATGGTAATTAGCTGGATTGGATTTGTCCAGCTTTTTGTGTACAGGACACACCTAGGCAATTTTCCACATTGCCGGGAAGATGCCAGTGTTGTAGCTGTACTGGAACAGCTTGGCTAGAGGAGCACAAGTCTTCAGTACTATTGCCGGAATATTGTCGGGGCCCATAGCCTTTGCAGTATCCAGTGCTGTCAGCCATTTCTTGATATCAAGTGAAGTGAAGACTGGCATTTGTGATGCTGGGGATATCCGGAGGAGGCCAAGATGGATCATTCAGCATTTCTGGCTGAAGATTGTTGCAAGTGCTTCAGCCTTACCTTCTGTGCTGATGTGCTGGACTTCCCATCATTGAGGATGGGGATATTTGTGGAGCCACCTCCAGTGAGTTGTTTAATTGTCCACCACCATGCCACCACTGGATGTAGCAGGACTGTAGAGCTTAGATCTGATCCGTTAGTTGTGGAACTGCTTAGCCCTGCCTATCACTTGCTGTTTATGCTGTTTGGCACACAAGTAATCCCTGTGTTGTAGCTTCACCGGGTTGTCGCCTCATTTTTAGGTCTGCCTGGTACTGTTCCTGGCATGCCGTCCTGCGCTCTTCATTGAACCAGGGTTAATCCTCTGGCTTGGTGGTAATGGTAGAGTGGGGGATATGCCGGGCCATGAGGATCCAGATTGTGGTTGAGTAAAATTCTGCTGCTGCTGATGGTCCACAGTGCCTCATGATTGCCCAGTCTTAAGTTACCAGGTCTGTTTGAAATCTATCCCATTTAGCACAGTGGTAGTGCCCAGAACACAATGGAGGGTATCCTCATTGTGAAGACGGGACTTCGTCTGCACAAGGACTGTGCAGTCGTCGCTCCAACTGATACTGTTATGGACAGATGCATCTGTAGGTTGGTGAAGATGAGGTCAAATATGTTTTTCCCTCTTGTTTGCTCCCTCACCACCTGCAGCAGACCCAGTCTAGCAGCTATGTCCTCTAGGACTCAGCCAGCTTTGCCTGTAGTGGTGCTACCGAGCCACTTTTGGTGATGGATTCTGAAATCCCCCACCCATAGTACATTCTGCAGCTTTGCTGCCCTCAGCGCTTCCTCCAAGTGGTGTTCAACATGAAAGAGTACTAATTCATTAGCTGAGGGCGGGAAATACATGGTAATCCACAGGAGGTTTCCTTGCCCATGTTTGACCTGATGCCATGAGACTTCATGGGATCCACAATCAATGTTCAGGGCTCCCAGGGCAACTCTCTCCTGAAGGTATACTACCATGCTGCCACCTCTGCTGGATCTGTCCTGCTGGTGGGATGGTGATGGTGGTTTCTGGGCCATTATTGAAAGGTATGATACCGTGAGTATGACTATGCTAAGCTGTTGCTTGACTAGCCTGTGAAACAGCTCTTTCAATTTTGGCCCAAGCCCCCAGCTATTTGTAAGGAGGACCTTGCAGGTTTAACAGGGCTGCGTTTGCCGTTGTCGTTTCCAGTGCCTAGGTGAATGCCGGTTGGTCCATCCAGTTTCTTCTTATTGGCTTTTGATACAACTGAGTGGCTTGCTAGGCCATTTCAGAGGGCGTTTAAGAGTCAATCACATTGCTATGGGTTTGGACTCACATGTCTACCAGACCAGGAAAGGGCAGCAGATTTCCTTCCCTAAAGGGGATTAGTGAACCAGATGGGCTTTTATGACAACCAACAATAGTTTCATGGTCATAATAAGACTTTAGTTGCAGATTTTATTGAATTTAAATTCCACCATCCACTGTGGTGGGATTTGAACTCAGGCCCCCAGAGCATTACCCTGGGTCTCTGGATTACTAGTCCAATGACAATAGCACTACACCACCATTTCCCTTTACGCAGATATACCTCCATGTACCTCCTACATGTGCACCCCCTTCAGAATTGTATTCCTTATTTTATATTGTCTGTCGAAAATGAATCACTTCACACTTCTTTGCATTAATTTTCATCTGTCGTTTGTCTGCCCATTCCAACAATGTGTCTATGTCCTTTTGAAGATCTACACTACCCTCCTCATGGTTCACAATATTTCCAAGTTTTGTATCGCCTGAAAATTTTGAAATTGTGCTCTGTACACCAAGGCCTAAGTCATTATTATATATCAGGAAGAATAGGGGTCCTAACATTGATCCTGGGAGAGCTCCAATACAGAACGTCCTCTTTGTTTCCTGTATCCAGTCCATTTTGTATCCATGTTGCTCCTATCCCTTTTATTCAATGAGTTCACAAGACTTGGCTCACAAGACTTGGACCTACAATCTGACTACAAGGTAAGAGTACTAATAGCTGAACCATAATGATAGTGGTAGCAATCAAATGTACTTGGTACTATAAAGCAAGTGGGCTAAAAAATTGCATTTGGATTTTAAACTGGGTGGATTATGCACACAGGATGAGAAACCAAATTAAATGTCCCTACTTTTTGTTGCTATCTGTATTGATGAACAAGCCTAATCATGTACATCACCAATAATATTTCCAAAGGCACAGTAACTGTGATCTACCTCAAAGACAGTTGATTATCATAACCTTGTATGGATCCTTATAAGGTCATATTTATAATTCAAGTGTAAATGTAACTAATACAGGCTCCTGGTACAGACCATCACCTGCCATGAGTGCATAGCAAAGAAATTATGAATATTCATGCCATAGTTTTCCATCTAATAATTTTCACACTGGAAGCCATATTCACTGAATTTAGTATCCCTATGCTCTAAAAGAATGTTGATGTGTAGTGGCGGGTTCAGAGGGGGAGTGGCTTTGATGATTCTGGGACTTGGGAAGGGAAAACCACAAAATTGAATTGGTTCTTGTTGGAGAGAAGAAGACTGACAGAGGGTTTGTGTGCCAGGGTTTTAATATGTTGAGGAGCATGAAAAAGGGTAGAAGAAATAAATATGGTAGATGTGAGCACACAAGGACAAAAGAAACCAGCCTTGAGGGAGAGTGCTTAGTGAATATGGAAACTTAATTCCAAGCAAAAGCAATTAGTGCTGTGTCAATCAAATCCTTCAGAAAAGAACTGGATAAATATTTGTTTTAAGAATTGTATTATAGTTTTAAGGATATGTATAGATAGGTAGTTAAATACCCCAAGGACTAAGAAGATTTTTGTGTTGCTGGGACCATGGGAATACCACAGTGCCCCTTTTTGGAATGGAGGTGAAAAGGTTAGTAAACATTATGGGAAGGATTCACCACCTGGACCAAATCTGTCAGAACATATCAAAACCCCACCCAATTTCCATTTCATTCAAATCAATGAAGTCAGAATCAGAATCAGACAGGTTCTATACTGGATGGACAATCCATGTCACTAGAATATTGACAGACTGTTAAATTAAAAATCTACCCCTACTGCTTTCCTTGGTTACCTTTTGTGATCACAGAGACATTTGATCCCCTGAGGCAGCATTCTGTGTAGTGTGTGGGATGGGGACCATGATAGGGTAGATTGCACATAGTGGCAGAATTTAATTCAGCCCTCAGGGACAGGTTGGGAGGTGGGGGCGGGGGTGCGGTGGAAGCTGCTTTCAAGTTGACTTCTTGACTCCCAGCAATTCTGTAAGGGGGAGGGAAGATCGAGGAAGACCTTGCTGCCTAGAGGCCAATTGAGGCCCATAAATGGGTAATTGAGAACCACTAAAGGGGTTCTTCCCCCAACTGCTGGTAAGGAGGGGGGCCACAAGGGGAGGCCAACCAGTAAAAGTAGCCAGCCTCCTTGTGGGGGTGGTGGGGTGGTACCCTCTCCTTGTCCCTGAGAGTGAGAGGCAATGGCAAAGTAACCACTGAAAAGAAAACAGCCAAGGAAATGGCTCCGAATGAAGCATTAGCAGACTATGAGCCATACACCCTACCTTCAGGTAGAGCACACATGAATGAATATGCTGAAGATAAGACTGAAGTTGGAAAGGCTTCCAGTTTGTGGGGTCACATAATCCTGGTTTAACTTTGATTAAAGTCCTACTGCATTACACAATATTTGAAGTAAGAGTTCATTTTAAATTTCATTCCTCCTCAGGTTGGTCACTGCCATAACTAACTAGACTAAGATCTGGATTTTCCTGCTTCATTGTGGCAGGACCCGCCCCGAGAGATTTGGCGGCCCAGCTAAAAACCTTTCGGCAGGACTGGACAATTGTGATGGGCAGGGCTGGAAAATCCCGTCCTAAATTGTGGATATGAGCTAAATTACTATTTGTATTTGGTATTATAAGTAAATTTGTCTTGGAATAGAATGGAGTAACAGCAATTGCATGACCAAGTGTTCCTAGAGGATTCATTTATATAATAATGTATAGATTACAAATCAAATTTAAAACTTTTAAGTAAACACTAGCCTATGCTGTAAGGCTGCACATTTGATTGCTTTTATGCCATTTTAAAAATGTAGGCATGTGATGTATAAAATACTGCAACTTTTACTGTATACCTGACCTTATGCCAACTGGCTCTTTTGAGAGAATATATATTGTTACGGGTATTCAACTTTGGAAGTATTTAAAACAGAAAACTCCTGAGAGCATGACTGCTAACAAAGCCATGTGTTTGCAAATCCCGACTACCCGACACTTGGAGAATTTGATGGGTTTTCAGAGGTTTAAAGAACACTAGTCATGAGGGGAGGGCGGGGAGAAGAGGCAAAGCGAGCCCATATCTGTGGTAACTTGTATTGTTTGATCATGGAGTGGCTCCGATAGTGATTGTGGATAACCGTGGCATTTAAACCATGTGCATTGTGCAATTGTGTGGAGTTCCACCCACATGAGGAATATGAATCCTGCCTTGTATGTGAGCATAGGTTTCGTTTAAAATGAATAGAGAGGGGGCTAATGAGAACTGCTTGCACTTTCCCTTTTGCAGTTCATTCAACATAAAAATCGAATAAGGGATGTTGAGTTCAGTCATCTCCTAATTATTCAACTTTGCCAACATGGCAGATTGCTGGTTGCTGTGTAGGAAGTTAAAATCAACGGGATGATTATCTGTTGCTATCCTGTCTGGATCCTCTCCACTTCAATTTTAACCTGTTCTTCTGAGGCAACTGCCTTGAAGTTGGAAAGGTCCTTCTTTAAATATGTGGATTGGTGTCCCATAATACCATTAGGATCAAACTATTTTACCTCGAGCCTGAGCAGAAGGGGAGGTGGTGGCAAAGCGGTATTGTCACTGGACTGGTGATCCAGGGTAATGCTCTGGGGGCCTGGGTTTGAATCCCACCATAGCAGATGGTGAAATTTGATTTCATTAAAAGTCTGAGGATGACCATGAAACTATTGCCGATTGTCATAAAAACCCATGTGGTTCACTAATGTCCTTTAGGGAAGGAAATCTGCTGTCCTTACCTGGCCTGGCCTACATGTGACTCTAGGCCCACAGCAATGTGGTTGACTCTTAAATGCCCTCTGAACAAGGGAAATTAGGGATGGGCAATAAATGCTGGCCTAGGTGGCAATGCCCTCATCCCATCAATGAATAAAAAAAAAAGAGACCATTTGTTTTTTGTTTTCCTATCCTCCTGGGGCCTGAAGGAGCAAGAGTGCTTCCCTGGGCCCCACAAGGTATGTTTAGGCCTCCTTCCTTCCCAGAGACATGTTAAAATCCCATCCACATGATTTACCCTCTTGCAGGTGACATTCCCTGTG
Organism: Cetorhinus maximus; assembly: GCF_964194155.1. NCBI lineage: Eukaryota > Metazoa > Chordata > Chondrichthyes > Lamniformes > Cetorhinidae > Cetorhinus > Cetorhinus maximus. The sequence goes on from NC_135885.1 coordinate 99,806,374, forward strand.
GTGTTAGCTGGAGGCCTTATATTGCATAAACTTCCACTCCCAACCTCCAGTCAGTTGCCATTTCCTACTCATTCCAGACTGGCAGCTGACCAGCCTGGGAGTTTAGATCACCTGTTTCCAGATGTTTGAATGTATTAAAGCACATTGAGAACACAACCCTTATAGTAAAATTAGACTTAGAGTATCTGCCCCTGTTGAATCAAAGGCTTAGGGCAGAATTTTCTGTGCCTGTTGTCAGTGGATGTGTTCGGTGGTGTGAGCGGACAAAATGCTGAGAAGGTCAAAAATAAGTTTCACGACTTCGTAAAACCAGTTTGCAATTGTCTGCTCTGCCCGCTGATGGCGAGCCGCATTTCCCACTGTCAGACATCGGGAACATCATTGTAATACATCTGCATGTCATTATAAGCCCAGCTCATTGGAATCACCCCTCCATTTTGGATCATCTGAGCATGCCGACGTGTTTCACAACTGTGCATAAGCAACATGCACCGTGGCGAGCGCCACTTTGCTCGGGACTTCGAGGTTTGTTTGCCTACCTTACTTTGGGCAGCACTCACAGTCATCAGTGCCAGGCTTTGCAGGCAGCACCACAACACTTTTAGGGGGGCTCACTGGCAGGTCTCTACCTACCAGACCAGCCATAAGACGAGGGTGACTTTTCAATGACTGCAGGGCTAGGGCTTGCTTGAGGAAGTGTGATAAGTGGCCTCAGGCAGGGGAAGAGGCTGCAGGGCTAGGGCAGTATTGGGGAGGAGGGGGTATCCCAGGGTGTCTGTGGGGGCACATGTTGATCTGTGCAAGTGGCCTCAAGATGGTGAGGGCTGAGAAGGCAGTCTCCAGAGGAGCTGAGGCCAGATGGAAATGTGAGGGTATGTGTGAGAGAGTGAGTGATGGTGTCCCTTGAGCTGGCAGTGAGTGAGATGCCAGTGAATGTGTGATGGGCCTGAGCGTGAGAGTTTAGATTGATGAGTCGGTTGCCTTATCCTGGCAGTACGGATGATTCATCCTCTTTCTGGATTGGATGGCCAACCTCTTCTTTGCAGCATTGGCACTGAACACCACGACCATCCAAGCCGGAGTGGTGAGATTGCTAGACCTCCTGTGGCCAGAGCAGGGGTAGAAGATGGTGGGCATCCATGGTGCCCTGCATCTGGGGCCTGCAGCCTTCTTGCCTTTCAGGGCCATGTCTTCTGTGTAGCAGTCCTAAGCTGGAAGCACTGAGAGGTGTGCGCGTGGCTGCACTTTAAATATGGCACTTGGCGTGAGGAAGCGGCAAGGTGACAGCATGGCAGGCAAATGAGAGCCCACCCGCCGTTGAAATGTTTGTAATGCATGATTAATGACATGTGACTGAAACGATACAGCGTGAAAAGCTGCCATTGCGGCTGGTGGGTTAACTGTTCTTTTTCTTGGCCGCTACTGCACTTAGTGCAGATCTGGAATGATTCTACCCTTAGTTACTGAGTAGACCACTGGTATTAGACTAATTCTATTTCTGATATGATGATTCATAAGTTGCTGTTGAGGAGGGAAAATCTGGAAGAGACTATTGAGGAGAAGGGAAAATCTGGAAGAGACTATTGAGGAGAAGGGAAAATCTGAAAGAGACTATTGAGGAGAAGGGACAATCTGGAAGAGACTATTGAGGAGAAGTAGATGAGTAATGCTACCTAAATTGGATGTGTATCACTACACCTTTCAACTGAAAAATGATGATAAAAATGGAGAGGAGATACAAAAAATGTAACATGATTTTTAGATGGAGCATAATCTTCTCGTACCTCAACTCATTGATATACATTTAGAAAACCCTTTGTATAATTTTCTTGGAAGCGACATCAGATCTCATCAAAACCAAGAGTACCTCTTTAGGATAATCCAGAGATAAACATATCCCTACAAAATTAGCTATAGAATGATAGAGGCAAAGGGTATGGATGCGTTCTCTTGATCTGGTTTCAAGGATTTTAAAAGAATCAAGAAGCAATATCCCTATGTGAAGAACTAGGATTTCTAACTGCAATTGGTACTGGGGTTCTTATGTTCTCATAAAGCAGTTAGAACAACCTACTTTTCATGTAACATCTTTAATACAGTAAAACAGCTCAAGGTGCTTTAGAGGTGCAATTGATATTTGTTGTGGAGACACAGATTATTTACAGTGTTGACAAAATAATTAACCCTTCAAGACTGGAAAGCTACAGATGAGGCTGGTGTGTAGCAAAGCAGTGATAAATACTTCTGCAACTGAAACAATAGGATACAAAACAGAGCAGCAAGACATCCGAGGCATGTAGCACCTCAAATGGGCATCCTGATAGGAGTTTTAGTTGTACTGAGAGGGGGAGTAAAAGGATATGCAAGGGGCAAAGATTTGGGTTCACAATTAATAAAGAGGGAGGAAATTGGAAGATAAACCAAGAGAATAGGCATAAGGGAAACTTGGATTTCAAATCTTGAAGGTGCTTGTTAATGTTGAAGCAACTTATGAATCATCATCTGGGAAATGGAATTGGTATAACACCAATTTTCTACTCAATTACTAAGCCTTAAAAGGATGTTTATTTTGGTTAACTAAGAGCAGATGCTTCTAACACTGTCACTCACCCTTTGAAGACAAAAGTCACTTTATTGGAAAGCCACGGAACAATTTAATGCTCCCCTGGAGGTGAGTTTGGAGGTGAGGGTGGGCATTTGATCAGGCAGGAGGGTGCAAGGTGGGTACCCTGCCATCTCTCTGCCTACACCCAATTAAGTCTGGGGCGGGGAGGCTCATTGACAGCCTTCCCTTCCAGGTGCTAACTGAGGCTCTTAAGAGGGCAATTAATTCCTACTTAAGGGAATCATCCTGCCAGCACTGGTGTTCAACCAGCGACAGGTGCAGGACTTGGCATGCAGGGAGACAGACAAGCAAAGCCTATCAAGTTCGCTTGTAGGCTCACGGGGGTCCTTCATTCAAATGCACTCAGTGCCTAATGGAGGGATCTGGCATCAGGAAGGGGCAGTTGAGAGCCACCCCCTGCCCTATCTTCCAACCCTATTTGTTTGCTCTCCACCCTCCCCAAGCTGGTGGCATCCTCTCCGCGATCCCTATCCCACCCTCACACACCTGTGGCCTGGATCCCTTGTCGATTGTAAGTCCCTCACTGGGTGTTTTACTGGCAGCTGCCACTGCTCCCGATGGAGCTACCAGCAATGAAGAGCTGCTGGCCTATGATTGGCTGGCCGCACTCGGTGGACATCATTTCTGCCTCTGGGGTCCTGAATTACAGGGAATTCCTGATGCTGACCATTTAAATGCCTGATAGGCTCATAATTCTGTCAGGCTTTTTCCAACAGTGGTGACACAGGAGTCCTGCCTGTTGGAGAACCGATGGGCGAGACCTGAAGTGTGAATCAAAACAAAAATGATGTTTAAGTTTGGAAGATCATTCTTCAGCAGATGCAGTTTAGCATTCGTCAATTCACTGGTGAGTCTTGGTTTTTATTTTCAAATTAACAAAGCCACTCTACGCTTATAAACTTGAGCTCAGAATGTTGCAAAACTGAGGAAAGAAGATAAAGTCACAACTGAAAGGACCAGGCATTTTAATAAGATTTTGGAACAATGTGTTCATCAAAAGATTGGGTCCCCATCCATTTCTGATAAAGATAACTGATTTTGTAATGCTGCTCTTTTATTTTTGGAACTGCAGGAGAATATTTATGTACCTGGTTTAAAATGATGAATGCTGGTTGATGTGTTATGCTGGTCATTTTCTAATTTTGATCCTTCAAAGAACCTGAAGTTCATTTGCTGAAACAACTTATGTGAGGCATCAGGGATTTCAAGTTAGCTTCACTGGTCAGAGGATAGGCCTCAATTAGAGAAATGTGAAATGCTTTGCTCACTGATGCTATGGGAAAAATAACTTGCATTTATGTAGTGCCATTCACAACCTCTGGACATCCCAAAGCCAATGAAAGAAAAGCAAAGAAGACAGAGGGTAGCAGTGGAAGGGTGCTTCTCTGAATGGAGAGCTGTGACTAGTGGAGTTCCGCAGGGATCAGTGCTGGGACCTTTGCTGTTTGTGGTATACATAAATGATTTGGAGGAAAATGTAACAGGTCTAATTAGTAAGTTTGCAGATGACACCAAGGTTGGAGGAGTTGCAGATAGTGAAGAGGATTGTCAAAGGATACAACGGGATATAGATCGGTTGGAGACTTGGGCGGAGAAATCGCAGATGGAGTTTAGTGCGGACAAATGCGAGGTAATGCATTTTGGAAGGTCCAATACAGGCAGGAATTACACAGTAAATGGCAGAACCCTTAAGTGCATCGACGGGCAGAGAGATCTGGGTGTACAGGTCCACAGGTCACTGAAAGTGGCAACGCAGGTGGATAAGGTAGTCAGGAAGGCATATGGCATGCTTACCTTCATTGGCAGGAGTATTGAGTATAAAAGCTGGGAAGTCATGCTGCACCTGTATAGAACCTTGGTTAGGCCACACTTCAAATATTGCAATTCTGGTCATCACATTACCAGAAGGTTATGGAGGCATTGGAGAGGGTGCAGAGGAGGTTTACCAGGATGCTGCCTGGTCTGGAGGTTATTAGCTATGAGGAGAAGTTGGAGAAACTCAGATTGTTCTCGCTAGAGCGACGGAGATTGAGGGGCGACTTGATAGAAGTTTACAAAATTATGAGTAGCATGGACAGAGTAGATAGTCAGAAGCTTTTTCCCAGGGTGGAAGAGTCAATTACTAGGGGCCATAGATTTAAGGTGAGAGGAGAAAACTATAAAGATGATGTGCGGGGCAAGTTTTTTACACAGAGGGTAGTGAGTGTCTGGAATTCGCTGCCAGAGGAGATGGTGGAAGCAGGTACGATAGTGGTGTTTAAGAGACAGCTTGACAAATACATGAACAGGATGGGAATAGAGGGATACGGACCCTGGAAGTGCAAAATGTTTTAGTTGTCGGGCAATATGATCGGCGCAAGCTTGGAGGGCCGAAGGGCCTGTTCCTGTGCTGTACTTTTCTTTGTTCTTTGTTCATTGTTGTTTGAAATGTTTTTAAAGTGTAATAAATGCTCTAATATAGAAAGTGCTTCCATCCATGCGAAGACTTAAAGACCTCTCTCAAAGGAAAAAAGTCTTGATTCTGCAATAAAACACCAGACAAATGTGAATATTTGATATTCAGGGTAATGAACTGTTCAATTTTCCTCAAGCCTCTGCTGTTTTTTCTTCTTGACCCAAACCCCAAACCTCCATCTAATTTCAAGCAGGATTATGGGGGTAAATCCAGCCATAGTTTCCAGCTTCTCATGAACAGAAAAATCAAGATAATGAAACTGCCAATAAAGTGGATTCGAATAGAAGAAGAAAAATTTACAATTCTGTATCTTATTTTTGCATTGACAAGCTCCTCAGGGTACTGTCCTAGGCCTAACCATCTTCAGCTGCTTCATCAATGACCTTCCCTCCATCAGAAGTGGGGATGTTTGCTGATGATTGCACGATGTCCAGCACCATTCGCAATGCCCCAGGTACTGAAGCAGTCCATGTCCAGGTGCAGCAAATCCAGGACAATGTTCAGGCTTGGGCTGATAAGTGGCAAGTAATATTCACGCCAAACAAGTGGCAGGCAATGACCAACTCCAACAAAAGAGAATCTAATTACATCCCCTTGGCATTCAATGGCATTACCATCGCTGAATCCCCCAATGTCAACATCCTGGGGGCTTTACCATTGACCAGAAACTGACCTGGACCAGTCATATGAATACTGTGGCTAAAAGAACTGGTCAGAGGCTGAGAATTCTGCAGAGAGTAACTCACCTCCTGACGCCCCCCAAAAGCCTGTCCACCATCTGCAAGGCAAAGGTCAGGAGTGTGATGGAATACTCTCCAGTTGCCTGTATGAGTGTAGCTCCCACAACATTCACGAAGCTGGACATGATCCAGGATAAAGCAGCCTGCTTGATTGACACCCCATCCACTACCTTCAACATTCACTCCTTCCACCACCGAAGCACAATAGCAGTAGTGTGAACCATCTACAAGATGCACTGCAGGAATTCATTAAGGCTCCTTCAAAAGCACCTTTCAAACCCACAACTTCTACCACCTAAAAGGACAAGGGCAGCAGATACATGGGAACATCACCACCTGCAAATTCCCCTCCAAGCCATACACCATCCTGTTCCTCCACTGCCACTGTGTAAAAATCCTGGAACTCACTTCCTAACAGCACTGGACGGCAATGGTTCAAGAAGGCGGCTTACTGCCACCTTGTCAAGGGCAATTAAAAATAGGCAATGAATGCTGGTCTAGCTATTGATGCCCAAATCCCATGAATGAATAAAAAAAAAATTGCTGTTCCTGCCCTAATTGTTGTTCACACTAGGATTAGTTTATTCAGCAGCCAAAGGGTTAAAATACTCTTTGTGCTTTGACATGGGTAAAGTTCATTTGGAATAGAACTTTTATTCTTCTGCTGGCAAATGATAAGATTCTTTGTAAATAGGGCGTTAAAACTGGTGGATTGTCAACATCTCTGACATGGCAAAAAATTATCATTATTACTTCAACTCAGACATGTAAATGATGCAGCAATTATGACAATGTTGTCTGAAAACGCCATTAATTAAAGCAAGTGGAAAACTGAATTGTTGTATTCCACACATGGAAACAACTCTTGGTGGCATTATGTTCTTCCCTGTACCAATACTGGGTTGTCTCACAGCTCTTAATTCATTTCTGCATATCTTCAAAATTAAGAAAATAATGCTATGATAGAAAAACTGTAATGTCCCTTTGTTGAACAGGCGGGCCAAAGGTGGGAGAGTGTCAGGAAGCAGAGTTCCAAATGAAATGCATGGAATGTGACCCCAGCCTGCCACACATGTGCCCACCACCATTTTACAGAAGGGATATTGAGTGTCCCGTCATGGAGAGGAATGGTGCTTCATTAGGATATCCTAATTGGGCTTTCACAGGAGACCTACAGCTGCTGTATAGATTTCTCAGAGTTGCAAAACTCTGCTTTGAAGTGGAGATGGGAGCTGCCAAGTCCCCAAGGCAAGTGGCTCTTTCAACACAAGCCCGTCAAGGAAGCGTTCAACCTTCTCAATTCTACATGAACCAGTCATGCCAGCCCCCATCACCATTGTAACCCCCTGATTTTTAACAGCTTTGTGGAAATATCTTCACCATGTGGACTGCAAAGGTTCAAGAAGAAACATCACCACCACTTCTCAAGGTCAACTAGGAATGAATACCAACATTGCCAACAATGCCCATATCCAGGGAATTATTTTTTTAAAAGATCTTTTCTGACCCCTTGGTTCTTATTGTATACCAAATGTATCCAGTATTGGATGAGCAGAAATTTCCTACAATTATGTATTGGGAAAACTGAGGCCATTGTTTCTCGTCCCGACTCCATTCCCGAGTTACTATCTTCGTCTTTCTCCCTGGTAACAGTCTGAGAGTAAACTGTTCTGTTCGGAACATTGTTGTCACATTTGAGCCCAAACGAGCTTCTGACTACATATTCGTGCAATCATTAAGACCACCTATTTCCACCTGCGTAACATCGCGTGACTTGGCCTGTCTCAGCCTGTCTGCCATTGAAACTCTCTTTCGTGCCTTCATTACCTTCAGACTTGACTATTCCAACACATTCCTGGTTGGTCTCCCACATTCTACGCTCTGTGAACTTGATAATCTAAAACCGTGTCCTAACTCACAGCTTGTCCTGTTCCCATATCGCCCCAGTGTTCACTGACTTACATTGGCTCCTGGTCAAGAAATGTCTTGATTTCAAAATTCTCATCCTTGTTTTCAAATCCCTCCATGGCCTTGCCCCTTCCTATCGCTGTAATCTCCACAAGCCCACAACCATCCAAAATACCTATGGTCCTCTTGTTCTGACTTCTTGAGTTTCCCCAATTTAATTGCTGCATTAGCGGTTGTGACTTCAGTTGTCTAGGTCCCCAGGTCTGGAATCTCCTCCCTGCACCTCTCCACCTCTACCCAGCTTTTCTCCTTTAAGATGCTGCTTAAAACCTGTCTCTTTGACTAAGCTCTTTGATCATCTGTCCCAATGTCTCCTTAAGCAGCTGGGTGGCATAATTTGTTTATAATGCTCCTGTAATGTACCTTGGGATGTTTTATTACATTAAAGGTGCTATATAAATATAAGTTGTTGTTGTAAAGGGACAGGAGTTCATATGCCAACTTTCAAATAACTAATAAGACTTGTCCTGACTATAATGTTGCATTGTTTCAAAAATACAACACACAACATTTTAGGAGGGGAAATGTCAAACTGAACTAGACCAAAATCTTGACTGAAGTAAATTTGTTTTAGGCACCATCTATTTTCCCTGACATAACTAATGGAGTGATTTGCACCAGATCCTGAATCTCATGCTGTATTCCCCCACTGTGCAGAATAAGTTTTACTCATGGGAGTGAAGGGCTTTGGTAGCAGGTTGGGGAGCAAAAGTGCTCAAATTGTTGGTAAGCTGGCTGCACCCCAATGACTCATGCAACAGGTCAGGCTGTGTGCAGGTAACCCCCTTGGAGAGCTGGGTTGTTAGTAATAAAACATTAAAAGCGATCTTAATGTGAGGTTTATTTCTGAGCGTTTGAGCTTCACAGGCTTCCTGGGACTCGCCAGTGAAAGCAAGGCAAGAGTACAGCAACGATTGAGTGGGCTGGAGAAATGGCAGGTAAAAATTCCCATAAGTACTGAAACCTCACAGCTGATTTCTTGCCTAATTGTGTGAAAGGCTTTGGCTCACAGAAATTGCTTTCTCTACTTTGGACGTTACTTAATTTACTTTGGTGGTGATTTTAGCTGCTTTGGAGGTTTATGCATCTTGATCTCTAAATTGCAGCTGTGTGATCTCAGATCACAGATGAGGCCCAAGGTGATCAGCAGCATCAACAGCACCAGGAGCAGCATGAAGTTTACCGTGGTATGTGGGCGTCACTGGCTAGGCCAACATTTATTGCCCATCCCTATTTGCCCTTGAGAAGATGGTGGTGAGCTGCTTTCTTGAATTTCTGCAGTCCCTGTGGTTTAGGGATAGCCACGGTGCTGTTAGGGAGGGATTTCCAGGATTTTGACCCAACGACAGTGAAGGAATGGCGATAAATTTCCAAGTCTGGATGGTGAGTGGCTTGGAGGGGAACTTGCAGGCGGTGGTGTTCCATTGCATCTGCTGCCCTTGACCTTCTAGGTGGCAGTGGTTGTGGATTTTGAAGGTGCTGTTGAAGGAGAGTTGGTGATTTCCTGCAGTGCATCTTGTAGATGGTGCACATTGCTGCCATTGTGCATTGATGGTGGAGAGAGTGAATGTTTGTGGATGGGGTGCCAGTCAGGTGGGCTGCTTTGTCCTGGATGAGGTCAAGCTTCTTGAGTGTTGTTGGAGCTGCACTCATCCAGGCAAGTGGAGAGTATTCCATCACATTCCTGGCTTATGCCTTGTAGATGGTGGACAGGCTTTGGGGAGTCAGGATGTGAGTTACTTACTGCAAGATTCCTTGCCTCTGACCTGCTCTTGTAGCCACAGTATTTATATGGCTAGTCCAGTTCAGTTTCTGGTCAATGGTAACCCTTAGGATATTGTTAATGGTGAATTCAGTGATGGTAATGCTATTGAAGTCTTGTGTCAGGAGGTGGCAAACATTTGCTGCCTGCTAGAAGAAAACTTGCAGCGATGTGGATCTGGCAGCCATGCATTACTCATGGCTGTACAAGTCGCCACCACCACCCTCAATGTCTTTGCCTCAGGTTCCTTTCAGGGACCTTTGCAGGATCTCACAGTTGAACACCCACAAATGCACCACACAGATGATTGATGTGATTATTTGCCAGGGCAGGTAATTATGTACACTTTGTCACTGATGCCAGTTGGAATGAGTGAGTGCTTGGGTTTGGGCGCATGGTGTCATTGATACATTCATGTGACAATCAAGGCACCCCTAGATCACCCAGAAGTGTTTGTCAAACATAAGGACTTCATCAACTGGAATGCAACCACAAAAAGAGCTTTATCCAGATCTGCGCATGATTCTCAGGGAGCTGCCATGATGCTTTTGTCCTGGTTCAGTTCACCCTCCTTGATCTCTTCTTATCTGAAAACAGATTTGGTGGCCGGTTGCCTGAAGGCAAGGGGTACCCAGTTAAAACATGGCTTGTGAGGAGGCCCAGGAATGATAAAAGAAACATCACAAGAAAGCCAGGTGTGTTCTTGAGCAAACAACTGGCATGCTCAAGATATGCTTTAGGTATCTCAATAGACCTGGAGGCACCCTTCAATAGGGTCGTCAGAATGGTGGAGGTGCACTGTGCTTTTCACAACAAATAATATTTATGTGGCTCAAAAATGAAACAGAAACCTAACAATCTAACATTGTGTAACACACCCATATGCATACTTTTGTGAAACTGCAAATCTTTACTCTTCCTCTTCCAGCATTTCTATGTGGTGCAACTGCTGTGACTTCAGCAGAGGCATAGGCAGGCTGCTTAGATTCCTGCTCTGTCTGCTGAGATGCTCTTGGCTGACAGCCTCTGGGTTTTGGAGCTGTGAGGGGCCTGATAAAGACTGCTCCACCTGCACTTGTGCAGGAGCAGAGACGGCCATTGGGATACAAGGCAGAACGTGGGGTACTGACTGGAAAGGTTGAATGAATGCAATGGGTGAGAAGCGGATGCATTTCGAGCTAAGTTCCCATTCCCATGTCCCCTTTCACCTCTATCCTTCTCATAACACACCCATGATTTCCCACTAGCAGTTAGCTAGAGAACACTGCTATAGAACAGCGGTGTGATGAATGACCAAAGCTCGGGTTTGATCAATGCTATTTAAGGTGGAATTCAAAATGTGCAAGCCTTTGGTGAAGGCTGGCATGCATTTCTTTGACTGCCATGATTGATGCCCTGCGCAGGTGGCCATTCTTTCCACGGACAAGACATCATCACATACGAAAACAAAAATTGCTGGAAAAACTCAGCAGGTCTGATAGCATCTGTGGAGAGAGAGACAGAAATAACATTTTCAGTCCTTTTGTCTCTTCTTCAGATCGGAGGCTCCTCGCCTTCAGTGCCATGCTGCTTCTTCCCTTCAGTTGGGAAAAGTATCTATCCATTGGGCCCTTACAGCCCCCAGCATCACATCCAAGGAGGTATCAATAAAGTGAGATGTAAATTTGGAATATAGGGACCCCATTCTGAATATTCCTTCATTTGTTCTCCAGCATCCAAAATCCATCAGTTGTCATCTTTGCCGTGCCTCTTGAAGGACTGGAGCTAAAATCAACTCATGAAGGTCAACATCACACCCGCTCAACCTAATTGGTCAGGAAATCTGGAAGTCAGAATCAAATACAGTGTAATTTATTTCCAGGTTTTCAGCACGCTAATGGGTGTCCCTGGTCTGAGCTTGCCTTAGAGTTAAAATTCCCCCCAGAGTATTTCTGTATTTTCACTGCCATTTTAGAAGTATTGAGTTATCAAAATTAGGTCAGGATTATTCTGAATAAATGGACCTTAAAGCCAAAACTCAATACCAAATTAAATGCTGACTGTTTCAAATATGCAGTTCAGAATGAAGTTTCTCAAGGATGTCACCTTTGCAGAGTAAATTTGAGTGTCTATTTTTTTTAATGATCAGCAACATACATCATTCAGGCGTCAAGCACCTAGATGCTGGCAGAGGACCGGTATCATAGTTACTGTGCAAACACCTTACAGTTGAACAAAGTAAAGGTATAACTGCAAGGGTAACCTGAAAGTAGAAAGCTAGAGAAACATTGGCTAGGGTTTTAAAATCAGTCTGGGGTTGGATTGAAGGCAGACAGGCACACAATTTGGCACCAGCAACCTTCATGCTGGTTCGTTGCCACAATCGCAACTCCAAGCCATTTTCAATGAGGATGACTCAGGGTTGAATTGGCTGCCCACTGCTTCCTCACGGATTGCCCATTCAAGCCAATTAATGATAACTACATGGCCCGTTAAGGCCCCATTCCCGTGCTGACTGGGATTTTCAGGCAGCATTGTGGGCAGCCCACGTCGGCCTGTGCTATGTCCAGGCCAGCTTGGTGGGCTAAGGGCGCGGAGGACATGAGGTTATGGATCACACAAGGCACCCTCCCCCACTGAACCATGATGGCTGCTAAGCCACAGCTGGGGCTGCTGGCCATCCTCTGGAGGGGTTGTCCCTACAGAATCATAGCCATGGCAGCTGTGGCTTTTTAAAAAATAAAATTAACTTGCACAGCCTTCTCCCTCTGCCTCTCCATCTTTAGATTGGCAGCTGTCACCTTGGCTGGTGGGTCTACCCAGAAGGAAAAAACAGTAAAAACTGGGAAATAAGAATACTGGTCTGAACTGGCCTTGTATACCTTAAAATGGAACACCAGTAAAAACTGAGAAATAGGAGTACTGGTCCAAACTGTTTTTTCCTTCCACCAACCGCTGAGGATTGGAGGCTCTCCCATTGGCCCTCCCTGCAGCGTTGGGAGCCAGCTCGCTGTCCCTGATTGGATGGCGAGCCTGTTCCCTGGCCTTTAGTTGGCTGCAGCTTTCAAAATCCCAGGAGGTGTTCCTAAAGCATGCTGCACGGGGTCAGGATCCAGACATAGCCCCCAATTCCAATTCCCAATCCCTTATTGAAAACCTGGCTCTATGTCTCCATCTTTTGTAATTCTATTCACTGCCTTTCCAAGAAATGTGATAAAGAAATGAGGAATGAACCCTCAAAATAATGTCAATATCTGACACAGGGAAAGGTAAGGCTGTTGGCTTCAGTTTAGGTTCATTTAAGAAGTCAGTTTGAACATGTATGGTGATGGCAGATTACTCATGTATACACCTTTTGGGACATGTGAGCAGCTTATCCAAGGTTCAGAGTGGATAATTCCATCAGCAAGCACACAGAATATGGAGACACTTGCCAAGAAAATCTTAATTTGTTTAGTGTCCCCATTTGGCTTAGCAAAGTTTGGCCTCCTTGCCAATATGATAAACACAGTGAATAAAGTGAGGGCTTTCTTAGGAGGTAAGTGCAGTGACACCTTCTAGATAATTGGAAATTAGAGAAGGGTTGCTTAGTTACATGAAGAGATTGAACAGGAAAGCAAGTGTGTGCTGACTGAAATTCATATGCTCCTCCTCAGCAACAAATTGAATAATTTCTCTCTTGTAGCATTTCCAGACAGTTGCTATGCATTTGCTTGCTTCCCATGTGTTAAGTATTGAATAAGTATTTCCCGTAACAAATTAATTTTGAATAAAAATTATTTGAGCTGAATCCACCACTGGAGTATTAAAGCTATATTAGATTACCTTGTGGCGAATGCAAAGGGTTAGCTGCTTGTATTTTGAGTATTTTAAAAACATTACCATTAAAACCATTACAAATCTTGGCTTTTTCATGCTTCAGTTTGTTCCATACCCAAGACTTGGGATGTCACCATATTATTATGTATCAATATTTGAACTAGAAATATGATTTGAATGCAGGTGGCTGAGGTGACTTGAGAGAGTCCTTTTATAGGATAATAAAATCAGCGCATAAGGAGGCCGTAGTGTCTGTGCTGGCCCTTTGAAAGAGCTGTCCAATTAGTCACCTTCAACTGCTCTTTCTCCACAGCCTTGCAACTTTTTGCTTTTTTATTATATACCCAATTCTATTCAGGAAGGTACAATCACTAATGGTGGAGCAATTGAAATCAGGATGCCCCAGAGACCAGAATTTGAAGATCACAGGAATATTGGATGGTTATAGGGCTGGAGGAGGTTACAGATGGTAGAGAGGGAGTGAAGCCATGGAGGAATTTGAAAACAAGGATGAGAGTTTTAAAATTGAGATGTTGCCAGGCCAGGAGTCAACTTAGAACAATGAAGACAGGGATGGTGGATGAATAGAACTTGGTGTGAGGTTTGGAGGAGCTCAAGTTTACAGAAGGCGCAGATGAGCTGAGGCAGAGGTGGAGATGGAGAAGACATGGGGCCAGAAGCTCACTCAGGATCAAATAGAATGCCAAGAATTCAATTTTCGTCCAACGGTAGCTTCTTGTCCGTTCCACACTTCCTTCACCCTATCGGTGGTGGCTGTGCATTCAGATAGCTGAGCCCTAAGCTCTGGAATTCCCTCCCTAGACATTTCTGTCTCACCACTTCACTCTCCTCTTTTAAGCCCCTTCTTTAAACCTAACTCTTTGGCCAAACTTTTGGTCCTCTGCCCTAATGTTGCCTACTTTGGATTTGTATTAAATTTTTGTATGATTGTATTTGTGTGTGTTTCCTGATGATAAAACTTTAACATGAAGTATGACATAGGGCCCCAACATTCTGCATGAATTCAATGTTTTAATGAAATTTCCAATCAATATTTTAAATTGAAATGAGCAGCACAGAGCCTCACTTTTAAACTCAAAATGTTGATCAAACACAACATACAATGCTGCTACTTCAGTTTGGTTGTAATGTAATGAACAACACATGCTGCAAACATTTTGTCAGCAAGTAAATGAAGATTAAGTAGTCATTGTGGAAAGATAAAAGACAAATAATTCTGTTTGCAAGACTGGTTTCACACCCTTCATCTAGAGGATGAAGGGTGTGAGAAGTTCCTGTCCTGTGGAATAAATTTCTTGGCTGCCTTTGGGATGTTGGAGGCAAGCAAAACATTATCTGTCAGAACTTTAGTGTTACCAGCCTGTATTTGAGTAATCTGTCGATGCCATCAGCATTCTTCTCCCTCCAACAGAGCTAACCAGCACCATCCATCTGGTGCAGTTGAACAGGAGAACTAAAATAGAAGTGCAATTACTGGAGTAAGTGGGCTATCTGAAACACATTCATGCAGCAGGGCTTTGGGCATCTGTAAATAACCAAACCGACTACCATAAAATGAGCTAATGTGTATGCTTTCTCACTTCAAGTATCTGTCCTACTGACACGGTCAATCAGGTAGGGACTAAATAACCACACCATATAGTTAGTGAGGTGCCTTGGCTTTGTCAGACGGACAGCAAAACTTGATTTGCATTACCTTGAATATAGAAGATTGACAGATAACCTGATTGAGGTGGTTAAATGTTTAATGGATTCAGTAGGATAGATACAGAGGAACCATTTCCTCTGGTATGGGAATCAGAAATGAGGGGACATAATCTTGAAATTAGAGTTAGGCACTAAGGAGAGAAATCAGGAAGCATAATGCATCCAAAGGGTAATAGAAATCAAGAATCTTCTCCCCTAAAGGGGTTGTGGTTTCTGGGATAACTGAAGCTTTCACAACTAAGATTGCTAGATTTTTGTTAGGCAAGGGTATTAAGAGATATGAAGTAAAGGTGGGTAAATGACGTTGTGGTATAAATCAGCCATGGCCTAACTGAATAGTGCTGCAGGCTGAAGGGCCTTCCCCCTGTTCGTATGCTCCCATGTAAAGGATCTTTATGATCCTCAAATAGAAGTTACCTACATGGCAGCAACAAACTGTGCAAAAAGACAGAATGTTATGTGGGACTGCGTTTTAAGCGACTAATAAATTTGTTAACTTGAGGCAGGTCAGTTGTGTAAATTTAATATCTCCTGGCTGGCAATGTTCATGCATGCCCTGTAAAATATTCTGAAGCAATAGTATTTATTGCACTCACAATCTTGCAAAGTTATGTTTGTGCCTACAGTGTTTCTGCATTGTTTATTTTGTCCATACGCAACATACCAACTTAATGAACCAATACTGGATTCAAATTATCCTCTGCATTCCTGGCCAGAATGATCATGAGAATGTGTATGCTTTATCTCTTCTGTGGGATATTCAAGTCTTGCTCAATTCTGTGGATCATAATTGTGTATACTATACCAGGAAATACCTATAGTTCTTTTCAGCTAAACTGCAATGGAATTCTAGACATGTTCAGGCATTTGAAACACCCTTCAAGTGGTCTAACAGTTTTCTGACATATTTGGTGTGCAATGTGCCAGGAATATGCCAGTCCCAGTTTATGGGAATACAACAGCAATGTGGAGAGATTGTGTGGCTGTGACACAGACTGATGATGGTGTAGTACATTTCATTGAAACATCAGTTCATCAACACACAATAGATGAGTGAATAAGAAAAAATAGTGCTGATGTTATGCTGGGATTTTCTGAAAAACTAAAGGATCTGTTGCTAACTATGCATGACATGACAATTGAATTGGTTTTAACCTGAATGGGACTCTCCTGTATTTATCCCCAAAAACTCTGATTTATTCCTGATTAGATTCATGCTCTGAGGTTCCTGCTTCTAAGAAATTAATAATAATGGTGGTATAAAATATCCCTCAGTCTTATGCACAGAGCTGTGAAGGGGTGAAAGAAGTGCTTAAAGAAAGAAGGAGCTTGGATTTATATTGCATCTTTCACTACCTCAGGATGTCACAAAGTGCATGACAGCCAGTGAAGTACTTTTTAAGTGTAGTGTTGTAATTTCAAAAATGCAGCAGGCAATTTGTGCACAGCAAGGTTCCATAAATAACAATGAGAAAATTCTTGAGAGATACATATTGGCCAGGACAGTGGGAGAATTCTACAGCTCTTTGAATGTGCCATGGGATCTTTTGTGTCTCATTAGAGGGTAGGCAGTTTATTCAAAAGACGGTAGTGTTGACAGTGCAGCACTCCCTTTGTGCCATACTGATATATCAGCTTGGCTCTTGTGAAAAAGATTTTGAGAGGGTAAATTATGTAAGGTTTTTTTCTACTGATTGAAAATTGTTTGAAAATAAATGGTAACGAGGGTCATAGACTCTGGATTATCATTTTAAAAAAAAAGGAAAATTTAGAATTTATTTTTCAGAGTTATTAGAATGAAATGTTTTACCACAAGTGGCTATTGAGGCAAAGAGGCAGGAAATAAAAAGATTTGGAGGGCGAAATAGGACTGAAGTGGTAGTCCAATGGTTACCTGTCGGTAGTTTGTATGATACTATAAAATTATCCCAAATGTTCTTTTTTCAGAATATATAGTTTTACAATTTTTGACACAGGTAAAGTTCTGGAAATATTTTGTTATTTGAATAGTAATCTTGCTGGAAGGGATGGAGTGTGTACTGACTATTTTGAAAGAATTCGGCTGTGGCTGTTGAGGTGTCTATCAGTAAACAGTCATAACATAGTTTATATTACACTCATAATAGCAGACGGGAAGAGATCAATAATTGCAGGGGCTGGGACTAAGATTACAGAAACTAAGATGAGTGGATGGGAGATTGTGGTGTGCCAACAACAGAAAATACTGCTGTTCTGACACCAGACTGTCTTGGGTTAGGGGCAGAAATTGTGGAACCAACAGGAGTGACTCAGTTGATTGGAGCAGACGTTCTGGCAATGTGCCAAATGACTAGGTAGCAATAATCCAAATGTATTCTCATTAAGTGATGACAGAGGAATAAACTGGATGAGGAGGAATATTGTTGCATAGAGAGGGAACAACATCCAGTGAATGATGAAAATAGCACACAGAACACAAAACAGTTAGATCTCGGAATAATTGGCAATAAGGACACAGTCTGGGGAGATGTTAGAAATGGCAGGAAATACAAGCAACCATCTAGAGATTAAAGTGTTTTATTGTGCTATTCACACTAGTGGTTTTGAGTAGAATATGAGAAGCACTTTATGTCAGTATAATGGGTTAATTTGAGTAATTTAAACATTTAGTGTTACCAGCAAGGGACCCTTAGAAATGCATCGAGGTGGGGTTTTAGTGTTGCACTGCTTGTGAAAATTTGATACTGTGGAATGGTCTTAACTCTATTGATTGTGTAAAATCTTGTTATACTTTTCAACCCAGAGCTGAGCTTTAAAGTCCTATGATACTGCAGTTGTTGTGTTATAAAAACAATAATCCAGATGCTTTGATGAATAGTTGAGCTAAATGCAAGTTCAAATCCTACCTTGGCAATTTAAGTTCAGTTTTTAAAAATTCTGGTAAATCAGCAAAAATGAGCTTAAGAAATAAGAGCAAGGTTAGACCATAAACTGGAGGGGCACCAATATCCTGGCTGTGAGGTTTGCTAGTGTCATTCGGGAGGGTTTAAACAAGTATGGCAGGGGGGTGGGAACCAGAGTAATAGGTCAGCAGGTGAAATAAATGACTAGGAACTAGTGAATGTGGCCAGTAGGACTAAGAGGAAGAGCAGGCAGGGAGAAATTACTGAACACAGTGGGACTGAAATGCATTTGTTTCAATGCGAGAAGTATAACAGGCAAGGCAGATGAGCTATGAGCTTGGATTAGTACTTGGGACTATGATGTTATTGCTATTACAGAGACTTGGTTGAAGGATGGACAGGATTGGCAGATAAACGTTCCAGGATTTAGATGTTTCAGGCAGGATAGAGAGGGATGTAGAAGAGGTGGAGGAGTTGCGCTGCTGGTTAAGGAGAATATCACAGCTGTACGACAGGAGGACACCTCAGAGGGCTCATGCAGCGAGGCAATATGGGTAGAGTTCTGGAATAGGAAGGGTGCAGTCACAATGTTGGGGGTTTACTATAGGCCTCCCAATTGCCGGCGGGAGATTGAGGAACAATTATGTAGGCAGATTTTGGAAAGATGTAAAAGCAATAGGGTTGTTGTAGTGGGGGATTTTAACTTTCCCTATATTGACTGGGAATCACTTAGGGCTAGGGATTTGGATGGTGCAGAATTTGTAAGGTGCATCCAGGAGGGCTTCCTGAGACAATATGTAGATAGTCCAACTAAGGAAGGGGCAATACTGTACCTGGTATTAGGGAATGAACCCGGCCAGGTGGTCGAAGTTTCAGTAGGGGAGCATTTTGGGAAAAGTGACCATAATTCAGTAAGTTTCAAGGTACTGGTGGATAAGGATAACAGGAGTCCTTGGGTTAAGGTGCTTAATTGGGGGAAGGCTAATTATAATAATATTAGGCAGGAACTGAGGAATCTAGACTGGAGGCGGATGTTTGAGGGCAGATCAACAACTGACATGTGGGGGGCTTTCAAACATCAGTTGATAAGAATTCAGGACCGGCATGTTCCTGCTAGGATGAAGGATAGGTAGGGCAAGTTTCAGGAATCTTGGATAACGAAGGATATTGTGAGATTAGTCAAAAAGAAAAGGGAAGCATTCGTAAGGGCTAGAAGGCTGGGAACAGATGAAGCCCGTGGAGAATATAAAGAAAGTAGGAAGAAAGTTAAGCAAGGGGTCAGGAGGGCTAAAAGGGGTCATAAAAAGTCATTGGCAACCAGGATTAAGGAAAATCCCTAGGCCTTTTATACATATGTAAAAAGCAAGAGGGTAGCCAGGGAAAGGGTAGGCCCACTCAGGGACAGAGGTGGGAATCTGTGTGTGGAGCCAGAAGAAATGGGAGAGATACTAAATGAGTACTTCTCATCAGTATTCACCAAAGAGAAGGACTTAGCGGTCAACTTGCCTAGGGAAGAATGTATAGATAGCCTGGATCATGTTGCGATCAAAAAAGAGGAGGTGTTTGGTGTCTATGGCATGCTTGTCTTCATCGGCAGGGGTATTGAGTATAAAAGCTGGGAAGTCATGCTGCAGCTGTATAGAACCTTGGTTAGGCCACACTTGGAATGTTGCGTGCAATTCAGGTCGCCACATTACCAGAAGGATATGGAGGCATTGGAGAGGGTGCAGAGGAGGTTTACCAGGATGCTGCCTGGTCTGGAGCTACGGCAATGAATTTCGACCCCCTTTACTTTTATACTCCAATTTCTTTTCAATGAAGGGTAAAATACCATTTGTCTTCCTAATTGCTTGCTGAACCTGCAAATTAATTTTCTGGAGTTCATGTACAAGGACACCCAGGCCTCTCTAAATATTAACTTCTCCCACTTTCTCATTTTTTAGAAAATATTCTGAATTTCTATTTTTCTTATCAAAGTGGATAACTTAACACTTGATTGCATTATAATGCTTCTTCCACCTTCTTACACACACACATAACCTGTCTATATTTCAAGGGCAATTAGGGATGGACAACAAATGTTGGCCTTGTCAGCAAGACTCACATCCCACGAAAGAATAAAAGAATCCTTTGCAGTCTCTTTGCATCCTCCTCACAGCTTTCTTGGTAGCAAACCTGGATACATAACACCCGTCCCATATCTAAGCCGTTGTAATAGGTTGTAAATAGCTGGGGCCTAAGCATGGTCTCTTGTGTTACCCTGCTAATTACAGCCTGCTAACCTGAAAGTGTCCCATTTATGTTTACATCCTGGGCTGAATTTTGCAAATTAGCTGGGAGTTTTGCTACCCAGGATGAAAGTGAGAGGCAATCTCGCTCCCGTGGGTGGCAGGACCATGGGACAGCATTTTGGCAGCAGCAGTAGCCAATTAACAGGCCCTCACCCTGGAGCTGCTGGCCCAAATCAGAGGGCTGACAGATCAGCAGGGCCACTGCTAGCGGGGCTGCTGCTAAGGCTGCAACACCAGAGAGACGGTGCTCTAGAAGAACAGGTAAGTTTTAGGGAAGAAGCTGGGGCCAGGTATGCAGGTCCCGGTGATTGTGAGTGGCGGTGGGGGGGCCCAGGTGGTGGGGAGCCTGGTGCACTGCTGGAGCCGTTGCTGTGGTGGGTGACCATTGCCGTTGGAGGGGCTCTCCCTGGGGCATGGAGTACCCATCAATGAAGGCCCCCTCCACAAACTTGCTGTGCATCCACCAGGATTTAGCTGGCAGCCTCCCCAAGTGGGGGCAGGCCCTCCTGAATGGGAAAGATGTCCATGAGGTCAGGAAGCAGCCCTTAATTGTCCTGCTAAATGGGTCAACTGGTCACCAGCGGACGGATGGTCCCTAGCATTATGCCATGATGACTGGACGACATTGGGCTCCCTTCCTGATGTCTTCCTGTGCCAAATTGCAAGCCCTTCCTCTTCCCAGATGTCACCAATGAGCCGGGAGAATTCAGCCATCTGTTTCTGTCCATTCACCAATCCTCAATCCAAAATAATATATTACCTCCAATCCCATGAGTCCTAATCTTGTGTAATAACCTCTTGTGTGGAACCTTATTAAATGCTTTCTGAAAACTGAAATACTCGATATCCACTGTTCCCCTCATCTACCCTCAAAAATCCTTAATAGATTTGTCAAACATGATTTCCCTTTAATGAATACTTGTTAACTTTGATTGTGATTTTCTCAGTTCCCTGTTACCACTTCTTTAATAATAGATTCCAACATTTTCCTGATGATTGGTATCAGGCTTACTGTTCTGTAGATCTCTCTCCTTTCTTGAGTATCAGGATTACATTTGACTATGTGGACCATTCTAGAATCTAGGGAATTCTGGAAAACGAAAGCCAACACGTCCACTCTGTCATTATTTCTTTTAAAAGCCTAGGATAAAGGTCATCAGTTTTAAGTACTTTGTTGACTTTTGTTCCATTTAATTTCTCCAGGGTTATTTCTTTACCCACACTAATTTCCTCATGTTCCACAATCTTGCTAGATAAATTAGCCATAAAGCTGTCAGATCGGTACAAAAGTCCAACTGGTTCGCTAATCTTTACTTAGGGAAACCTGTCATCCTTACCTTCTCTGGCTAAAATATATAATGACACCAGACACACCAATGCAGTTGGCCTTTAACTGACATCAAAAGTGGCAGAGCTAGCCACTCAGTTGTACTAATTTACGATTCAAGAAGAAGTTACCTTTTAGGGTGAGCAGGGATGGGCACCAAATACCAGCCTTTCCGGCAAAGCCCATATCCTGAGAATTTATGACAAATCTGGTTCACCATCATGACTGCTTATGTCCCTCTGCAGAAATTGCTGCCTTCACCATTAGCAAACCCTGAAACCTTTACCTCCACTTTTCTCTATTGCCCTCCCAGTTTACACTTCAGTGTACACTCCAACTAGTCAAAAAACTTAGCAAATTGTATTCTGCATTGTACTAGGATCAGTTCAATATCATTCTTTGCCTCCTCACTGAACTGCATTGGCTCCCTGTCATAACCCCCAATTCCTTTAAATTCTAAGTTCTTGTCAGTGCCTTCAAATCTATCCGTTCCATGTCTGCAACCTCTTGCAAGGTTCAATCCCTTCTCACACCTTTTTAGCCCACTAGCTCTAGCTTTCCTCCCCCCTACCAAACCCTTCAGTTGTCTTGGCCTACTTTCTGGAATCCTTCGCTTAAATCCTTCAACTTCACCTCCTCTTTCCCGTTTAAGCATCTTCTCAAAACCCATTATTTTCACCAAATTTTTGCTTGCTATTCACATTCTCTTGCTTCTCAGCTGTCAGTTGCTTTGGCACACTTTTTGCACAAGAGGCACTCAATAAATACAAGTCATTGCTGCTTACTCCATGGGCAGAATCTTCAGCTCGGTGAGCGGGGCCCCGTCCCCACTCGCTGAGGCGTAAAGTGATGCGCAGTGACGTCGGGCGTGCATCCTGACGTCACCGCATGTCATTCAGATTTTTAGTCCGACGGGCACGCCTACTGAACTGTCAAAGCCCTATTAAGGCCAGTTAACTATCAATTAAAACAATAAACTGAGCTGCCCATCCAAGCTTAAGGTTGGCAGGCAGGCGAAGAGCCCAGGCGGCCTTCACATTTTTCATGGAACCTCATCTGTGGGTAGGGTGAGGTTTCATGAAGGTTTTTAAAGGTTTGAAAAAATTTTTCATAAAATTAATAGACATATCCCATGACAGTTTCACATGAGGGGACATGTCTTAAATTTTATTTTCTCTTTATTAAATTTTTTGGAACTTTAAGCTAATCTCCCTGAGGCAGCTCTGTGCCTCAGGGAGATTTCTGCACTCTTTCGTGCGCATGCGTGAGGCCCCGACTCAGGCGACCGCCCCAGCCTGCACATGGAGCGCTCAGCACTTCCAGGCACGTGTCACGATGGGCGGGCTTTAATTGGCCCTCTCACGTAAAATGGCGGCACCCAGCTGATCATGGGCAGTGATCAGCTGCGCGCACGCCCGCGCCCGCTCCCGCCCAATCTCCACCCCTCCTCCCCCCGACAGGGAGAAAATATTCCCCCATGAGTGAACTAGCCCTCATAACCCCAGAGCAAAGAAAATGTGTTACAAAGGTGAACCTCAAATCTAGAACACCAAACCGATGAACAGATCCCCATGCAATACAATATCTGCAAGGAAATCTCTATAAAACTGATTTTCAAAAATAATATTTTTCTGATCTTGCCTCTGTGGAGAAGCATTTGTGGCATCGCCTGAATCCTTTTATGCTGATGCAGTCCTTCACTTTCTAGATTAAAGCTGTTTATTGTGCTGTTGGTTTACATACTGTTTTGGATAAAACTTTGGAGTTGCAACTCTATAATTACATTTTGTAGTGAAGGGTCTTATTAGAATGATCTCACAGTTGGAAAAAGTCCTGGTTGCTATGTTACCAAACTATGTTCCATTTTTTTTTAAAAAAAGCATAATCCAACCAATCTTTAACAATTATTACATGGACAGATGTTCAACAATTATTTGCCTGGAAGAAGTTATAAGTCTCATCAGAGTAGATTTGTTTCAGCATAGCATCTCCTTGCTGGGTTCTGTAATGTCACAAATGTGGAAATATAATAAACAGTTTCACAGTCTCAGGGTTCCATGTGAAGTACAGGCACTCCGGCCCAGATTTATACTGAGTTAGGTTGACTTGGCTGCTTTTTAAAAATGGAGGTTGGGACCCGATTCCGGAATTCCTGCCCCCATTCTCATTTCCGGTAACTCTTGCTAGCATGGGATGATGGTATGGGTAGCCTGCCTGCGCGCAGCACTCCCACTCTTGCTAGCACAATTGCGGAGTGGTCAGTTTAAACCCCGCAGAATTTTAGCAGAGTCGGGCCCCTTCAGTAAGTGGACGTGGTTCTCTGTCTCTCAATGGAGGCGTGAATCCCAGTCTCAAGTGGGGAATCAAAGGAAAAGCAGTCACTTGCTCCTGGAATTCTTTCATTAACAGGCTTTGAAATACAAACAAAAAGCTTCAGTTTCAAAAGTTAGATATTATATTGCAAGTTATGTGTTTTTACTGCAGTGATTGGGATCCTCGTGTAATAATATTATGTGATTTGAACACCCAGAGTGCTTTTAAATTGAAAAAAAACTTTCAAAAGCTTTCAATTAGAGAGCAATAAAAGGACTTCATCTGCTCTTGGACTGCTTTGATTGGCAGGACATCTGGGTAGCTTAGTAAACAAAAAGGCTATTTGATTTTTCAGTTTCAATAGTTTTCATTGTTTATATTTACCAGGGTTGTTATTATAGCTGAGCCTATTTATGAATGTTTGGCTGAGCTTCAAAAGGTCTGGAAAAACTTATCTCAGCAGCAATGTGTTTACACTTTGACAGTTTTAAAAGGTTATTAATGGATTATCTGTCTTTATGGTTAGTGAAATAGATGCTTGTTTGTTTCTACAACAGGTTGGCCACTTGGAGGGATTTACATTTTTTTGAATGGATTTTATGAATGAGTTTTTTTCCTGTAGGAAGTATGTTTGAATGAGAGCTTTATTAGATTGTTGGAAGTTTATTTTCTTTTCATCTCCATTTCAAAGGCATTGCTCTTGAGGTCTGCCCGTAGGGGACAGTCGGTGATTGACTATGGATACATGGGGACATGGATGGGACACGGAGAATATGAAGGGGTATGGGGGTATGAGGGGGCGTGTTGTAGTATGGGGAGTAAGAGGGAGCATGGAGGAGTCATGGAAGTATGAGGGGCCATGGGAATATAAGGGTGCAAGGGGGTATGAGGGGGCATGGCAGGTTGAGGGAATGGGGCAGCATGGAGGGGGCATTGGAATATGAAGGTTATGGAGAACATGAGGGGCATGGAGGGAAAATGTGGAGGGCTGGTGGGGGGTTAGGGGTGAAGGTTTGAGGGGAAGGTTTGAGGGCCTGATATTCATAATTAAAATTGTGCCGAAATTAGAAAATTAGCTATTATACAGATCCATGGGACTTCCCCCACCCTCTGACTATGATCCCCCAAGGGACTCCCCCCAACCACCAAACAGCCAGGGTGCTCCCCCCATCTCTGACTGACTCACCTCCCCCCCCACCCCCCCACACACTGGAACACACCCCAAACCCCCATGGGGACCCCGCAACCCACAGGGGCTCCCCCCACGCCCTAAATACCAACCCCAGACCTAACCCCGCCGATTGCCTGACCCTCCCCACTGCCCACCACACTCGATCATCCACCCCGCCCCCGACTGTCCCCCCCCCACCAGATTGTGAATGCACCCCTTCTCCGACTGCTGGCTTCCGCCCTGGCTGCCCAACCAACACCCCCCCGCCTCCTCCAACCCCACTGTCTGCCTGATCTCTTCCCGCCCCCGCCACCGCACCCCCTTCAGGTGCCCAGACTGCCTGACCTGGAACACCCACCGCCCAACCCCAGAATGCCCAAGTGGAACCACTCCCCCCAAAATTCTAACCACTTACCTTACAAACCTACCTTCTCCCTGGCTTGAAAGTGGCTGGACCTTTAAACCTACCTGATTTATAGCAGCCAGTGTCATAAAAAAGGGCCGTGGCCTCCATGCATCGAACTCCGCTGTCCTCAACATAAGGCCCCGGGAATGCTGCCCTGCAAGTTCTCGCCTAGCCTGAGTCAAAAGGCCTGGGGAGGAAGGATGGGAAGAATTTGAAGGTATGAAAGTAGGAGTGGAGTGGCAATCCACCTCTGATTTCCATTCCATGGAAGTTCAGGCCCCATATTCCACACTGTCGTTTTGCCAATAAGACTTCAACACCGCAGTGAACCTGATCCCATAGCTTACAAAGGACAGCAGCAGTTTTAACGTGATTGTTAATGGGAGCAGCAGCAGTTTTAATTAGTTTGTTAGTAAGAGACTCAATTACCTGAAGAAACTAAATTTAAAACACAGTAACTTGCATCTTTTTTCAGCAAAACAAAATATGCCAATTGCTCTCAAAGAAAATGTGTTGTATCATAAATTGCATAGTTTACTTGGAATTATGGTACAATTTATATAACCCCATGGTACCTTTTAAAAAGTGTTGCGAATAATTTACTCACTGAATGTTGGTTTATTAGGTGTGGAATGCTCTGTAGTAAATTCTTTGTAACACTACTTCTCATGAAAGTCAAACAATGGCAGCATCACAAAACTATCATCAATGAGCTAGTAAATTGCTCGCAAAGTCCTAGCTTTTAAAGCCAAGGAGAATTCTTGACCTTGCAGCCTTTAGACATTAGCACGGGAATTGTGGATTCATAAGATTTTCAAAATTAAGTGAGTTGTGCTGGAAAGCTAAAGACTAAGGCATTTGCTACAGAGTCTAAGTTTAGAGAAGAGATTAACTGAACTGCAAGGTCACAGTGCGCAAAACATTTGTTCCAACAATTGGATTCGGAAAATGACATAGATTTCAGGCAAAATTAAAGTCAGCCATTAATTTAATATCAGAATTGAGAGCATAATCCTTGGATTATATGTGTCATGTTGAGCAAAAAGAAAATAGACTGACTGAAGGAATTTATTATGTCATCACTGTTTGCTGAATGTGTCAAAACATCTTATTTGCAACACTCAGTAGGGTCTGAGGCCTTTGAAATGAACAATGAACAATGCTTACTGTTGCCAAACTGGTTTCATGCCTCAAACCTCAAAATATCTCATCTCCACCCTCAATCCTGGAAACTTTCATGAGTTGTGCTTATTGCTAATAAGTAACCAAAATAATACAGAAGCAAATAGTGACTGCTCAGCATTCATACAGGCAATTAAACTTTTTTTAACTTGCAATGGTGAAACTAAAATATGTAGGAAGAGAGTACTAGATTGCCATTTCTACATTGTCAGATTGGGCAATGAGGTGGATGTTGTCTCTATGGGTTTTAAGAAAGCATTTGACAATGTACCACATAAAATGCTGGTTAACAAAATTGTGACTCATGGAATAGAAGGGTCAGTGTTAGCTTGGATAATAAAAAAATGATTTTAGAACAGAAAACAGTGAATCATGATAAATGATTATTTTCAGACTGGAGGATGATGAACAACAGTGTTCGCAAGTATCAGGGCAAGGGCCACTGCTCTTTTTGACGTATATAAATGACTTGGATATTAGAATACAGAGTATAATTTCAAAATTTTCCAATGAAATAAAACTTCAAATGTGACAAACAGTAAGGAAGATACTAATTGATTGGAACAGGACATAAATAGGCTAGCAGAATGGGCAGATAAGTGGTAGAGATTACAGAGAAGTGTGAGGTGATGCATTTTAGCAACAGGGATAGGGAGAGGTGAGAGACTAAATGGGGCAATTCTAAAGAACGTACAGGGACAGAGGGACTGGTAGTTGATGTGCATAAATCTTTGAAGGTGGATGGACATATTGAGAGAATAGTTAGCAAGGCACATGGGATCTTGGCCTTCATAAGTAAAGACATTGAGTACAAAACAAAGAAAGTTATGCTGAACATAATAAGCTCTGGTTAGCCTACAACTAGAGTATTGCATCCAGTTTTGGTCACCACAGTTTAGGAAGGATCTGAGGGTCTATGATAGGATGCAGAGGGGATTTACCAGAATTATTCCAGTGTTGAAGGATTGTAGCTACAAGGTTAGGCTGGAGAAGCTGGGGTTGTTCTCCTTGGATCAAAGGAAGTTGAGGGGAGACTTGGTGGAGGTGTACAAAACAGGTTTAGGTAAGGTAGATAAAGAAAAGCTGTTCCCATTAGCTGATGGTACAAGCCCTAAAGGACACAGAGTTAAGGTTTTGGGCAAGAAATTCTGCGGGAGGTGGGCATGTGAGGAAGAATGTTTTTACACGATGAGTGTCAAAGACCTGGAATGCACAGGGAAGTGGAGATGATCAGAGATTTCAAAAGGAAATTGGATGAACAGTTGAGGGCGAGAAACTCACCAGCTACAAGGATAAAGTGGGAGGAATGGGACTGACTGGATTGCTCTACAGCAAGCCGGCATGGACTCAGTGAGCTGAATGGCCTCGTCTCTGTGCGAATATGACTCCATGACTCTATGGACAAAATACTGGTAGGATTGTTCTGCTACTTCAGTGAGATTTCAAGCAGCAGGTAAGTACCTCCATCATTCACTGTTTCCCTTAACTGTTCTGCTTCTGCCCTTCTATTCCTTTCAAAAGTTTTTTAAAAATACTTTACTTCTTAAAAATTAATTCTCAGGATGCAATTCCAGCACTTATTATCTATCCTTAGTTGCCCAGAGAAGATGATGGACTTTCCCTTTTCTGGCCTACATACTGAATGGCCTCACTCATTTATTTTCAAGGGACCTCACTTTCCCCATAAACCAATGCCCTATTTTGCTTTCTAAGCTTAGATTGTCTCGCAATTTGCACTGCCTAGATTAGAGTTAAATTTTCTCTTGTTTACAAGAGATCTGATAGAGCTTCATCTAAGACCCCATATATTATTCAATCACAAATCTATTCATCCCTCAATATTCTGTAATTGCAATTTTCTACCAGCCTGTACAGTTTGTTGATGAACGAATCTGCCTCGTCTTTGATTTTACTTTTGTGAATGCTGAAATATGAATCAAATGATTGTAGGACTTCTTTGTAAGAAGTTGAAGCCTCATTGACTCTCTGCCTCACTATTATGTCATTGGCAATAGCTCCAACTGCATAGAGTAATGTACTGACCTGTCTCTTTTGTCCTTTTTTGTGCAAACCAGAAGTGGTTCTATATCTGGAAATTCTCTTTCTCCAGTTGCCCCACAGCTGAGTCTGTTGTGAGCGTGAAGCACTCCAGAATAGTTCTGGGTGGCAGTGTGGACTATATGCTTGTATCAAGCCCTGGAATAGTTGCTGCTTCACTAGTTTTGCTTGTTGATTCTGGTCTGTTTGCACACTGCTGCCTGGACTCAGGGTCTGTGTCTCAGATTGCATCCGCTGCACCTGTGATGCTCAGACTTTCTGGTGAGTCTTGAACCTATTCCTTTTGTCCTTTTAAGTATGTCTTGACTTGCCAGGTTGTTAACTGTTTCTTGGAATTTTTTTCTGGGTCTTTTTCTTGCTGTCCTCTGCCATCATGTTTGTCTTGTGTTTGGAGTCTAGATGGGGGTGCATTGGGGTTTCTCTACTCTCTCCAAGTAAGCTACTTGAGACTATAGTTTGTTAAGACCATAACTCTTTATTTACAGCTATATACATGTTAAGTCCCCTGCACAAGGCTGGAAATTTTCCTTCCTCCAGATCTCTGTTACCCTATCATGCGATGTTACATCATCATGTGCTTCTGAAACACCATAACATCAGCATCATGTGCTTATAAAAACTATTGTTGGTTGTCATAAAAACCCATCTGGTTTACTCATATCCTTTCAGGGAAGGAAATCTGCCCTTCTTGCCTGGTCTGGCCTACATGTGACTCCAGACCCACAGCAATGTGGTTGACTCTTAACTGCCCTCTGAAATGGCCTAGTAAGCAACTGAGTTGTATCAAACCTTTTATGAAGTTGAAAAGAAATGAAACTGGATGGATCACCCAGCATTGACCTAGGAACCAGAAACAGCAATTACAAGCACAGCCCTGTCAACCCTGCAAAATCCTCCTTACCAACATCTTGGGATTTGTGTCAAAATTTGGAGAACTGTCCCGTAGACTAATGAAGCAACAGCCTGGCATAGTCATACTCGCCAAATCATACCTTACAGGAAATGTTCCAGACACCACCACCACCACCATCCTTGGGTAAGTCCTGTTTCACTGAATGCCACCAGAGGTGGTAGCACAATGGTATACAGTTCAGAGGGGGAGTTATGAAGTCTCATGGCATTAGTACATCAGTGAAAAAGACAAGGCTGAAGCATTTGCAACCATTTTCAGCCAGAAGTGCCGAGTGGACGATTCATCTTGGCTTCCTCCAGAGGTCCCCAGCATCACAGATGCCAGTCTTCAGCCAATTCAATTAACTCCATATGATATCAAGAAACGACTGAAGGCACTGGATACTGCAAAGGCTATGGGCTCCGACAACATTAGGGCCATAAGACATAGGAGCAGAAATTAGGCCATTCAGCCCATCGAGTCTGCTTCGCCATTCAATCATGGCTGAGAAGTTTCTCAACCCCATTCTCCCGCCTTCTCCCCGTAACCTTTGATCCCCTTACCAATGAAGAACCTATCTATCTCGGTCTTAAATACACTCAATGACCTCGCCTCCACAGCCTTCTGTGGCAATGAATTCCATAGATTCACCACTCTCTGCCTAAAGAAGTTTCTCCTCATCTCTGTTCTAAAAGGTCTTCCCTTTACTCTGAGGCTGTGTCCTCGAGTCCTAGTCTCTCCTACTAATGGAAACATCTTCCCCACCTTCACTCTATCCAGGCCTTTCAGTGTTCTGTAAGTTTCAATCAGATCCCCCCTCATCCTTCTAAACTCCATCGAGTATAGACCCAGAGTCCTCAAACGTTCCTCATATGTTAAGCCTTTCATTCCTGGATCGTTCTCGTGAACCTCCTCTGGACCCTCTCCAGGGCCAGCACATCCTTCCTGAGATACGGGGCCCAAAATTGCTCACAATATTCTAAATATGGTCTGACCAGAGCCTTATAAAGCCTCAGTAGCACATCCCTGCTTTTATATTCTAGTCCTCTCAAAATAAATGCCAACATTGCATTTGCCTTCCTAACTACTGACTCAACCTGCAAGTTAACCTTAAGAGAATCCTGGACTAGGACTCCCAAGTCCCTTTGCACTCCAGATTTCTGAATTCTCTCCCCATTTAGAACATAGCCTATGCCTCTATTCTTCCTACCAAAGTGCATGACCTCACAATTCCCGACGTTGTATTCCATCTGCCACTTCTTTGCCCATTCTCCTAACCTGTCTAAATCTTTCTGCAGCCTCCCGCCTCCTCAATACTACCTGTCCTTCCACCTATCTTTGTATCATCTGCGAACTTAGCCAGGATGCCCTCAGTTCCTTTATCTAGATTATTAATGTATAAAGTGAAAAGTTGTGGTCCCAACACTGACCCCTGCGGAACTCCACTAGCCACTGGCCGCCATCTTGAGAAGAACCCCCTTATCCTCACTCTCTGCCTCCTGCCAGACAGCCGATCTTCTATCCATGCTAGTACCTTGCCTCTAACACCATGGGCTCTTATCTTACTGAGCAGCCTCCAGTGCGGCACCTTGTCAAAGGCCTTCTGGAAGTCCAAGTAGATAACATCCATTGGCTCTCCTTTGTCTAACCTACTCATTACCTCCTCAAAGAATTCTAACAGATTTATCAGGCATGACCTCCCCTTGATGAAACCATGCTGACTTTGCCCTATTTTACCATGCACTTCCAATTATTCTGAAATCTCATCCTTAATAATGGACTCTAAAATCTTTCCAACGACCGAGGTCAGGCTAATCGGCCTGTAATTTCCCGTCTTTTGCCTCACTCCCTTCTTAAACAGGGGGGGTTACATTAGCAATTTTCCAGTCTTCTGGGACCCTTCCTGACTCGAGTGATTCCTGAAAGATCACCACTAATGCCTCCACTATCTCTTCAGCTATCTCCTTCAGAACTCTGGGTTGTAATCCATCTGGCCCAGGTGATTTATCCACCTTCAGACCTTTCAGTTTTCCTAGCACCTTCTTCTTGGTAATGGCCACCATACTCACCTCTGCCCCCCGACTCTCTTGAACTTTGGGGATGTTACTCGTGTCTTCCACCGTGAAGACTGATGCAAAGTACCTATTCAGTTCCTCTGCCATTTCTTTGTTCCCCACTACTATTTCTCCAGCATCATTTTCCAGTGGCCCAATGTCCACTTTTGCCTCTCTCTTACCCATTATGTATCTAAAAAAAACTCTTGCAATCTTCTTTTATATTACTGGCTAGTTTACCCTCATATTTAATCTTCTCCCTCCTTATTTCTTTTTTAGTTGTCCTCTGTTGGTCTTTGTAGGCTTCCTAATCCACTGCTCTTCGCCGCATTGTATGCTTTCCAGCAATTGTACTGAAAATCTGTGCTCCGTAACTATTTGTACCCTTAGCCAAGCTGCTCCAGTACAGCTACAACACGGACATCTACCCGGTGATGTGGGAAATTGCCCAGGTATGTCCTGTCCAAAAAAAAGCATGACCAAACCAACCAGGCCAATTACTGCCCCATCAGCCTACCCTCGATCATTAGTAAAGTGATGGAAGGTGTTGTCGATAGTGCTATCAAGCAGCACTTACTCAACCTGCTCACCGACGCTCAGTTTAGGTTCTGCCAAGGCAGCTCAGCTCCTGACATCATTACAGCTTTAATCCAAACATGGACAAAAGAGCTGAACTCAAGAGATGAGGTGAGAGTGACTGTCCTCGACATCAAGGCAGCATATGACCGAGTGTAGCATCAAGGAGCCTTAGCAAAACTGGAGTCAATGGGTATAGGGGAAAAATCTCCACTGGTTGGAGTCATATGTTGCAGTGTGCAGTTAAGATATGGCACATTTTTAGAAAACTGCTTTAAATGTTACATTTTTTTGTTAAAAAACTTGCACCGAGTTTAAAGATTGTTTCAAAATGGCTCATTGCTACCATTCAGGACTGTAGATTTCAGACTGGGTTTCCTCTTCTGAGAGGTCAAAATAAAATCCTTAATTTCGTTATTGTTCACTGTGGTCTTGTCCAAGAGGTAATGAAGTTTAGTTGACGCCTCATTGTAAGAATGTAAATTGTGCCTTTGCCAGGACAAAAGCTAAGAATCACAGGTGGGAGAAGGGCCATTTGAAATGTCAATGCCTCATTTGGAGATGACTCGGCATTTTTTACAGGTAACATGATAGCAGCGGCCATCTTAGCCTACCTACAAAAATAACATTTAAAAGGCCAGGGAGCACAGAGAACGACCTTGAAGAAGCTTCAACTCAGTGAGAGACAGAGAAAGGCATCGAGGGACAGCCACAACTTCTGCTGTAAATAACTAAGCAGTTTGATAGTGTCACATCTGCAGAACCAGAAGAAAGGAACCTTCTCTCCTCCCTGTAAACCTTGATTCCACCTACTAAGGTCTAAGCAACCTCTGGCAATTTGACAGTGGAAGCCATCACAGCTACAGAGACAACTCTATACCTCAAGACCTTCACTTCAGACAATGCAACATTCAACTTCAAAACCAATCAGGCCTTGCACCGAATATGAGCTAATCTTGATTTAAACTTAAGTATTGTTACGCACAGAAGAGAGAGACCAACTTCACTGCTTTCCTCTCACCAACCATCCGTAAGCAGAAGGTGTTTTGAATTATTTTTAAAATATGTTGTGGCATGTTTTTACAAATCCTTGGCTTGTGTGATCCAGTTTATTAATAACTCACAGCAAACCCGCGTTATGATTACCTCAGAAGATTAGTTTATTTCACATTCAAAATCTGGGGAAAGCGTATTCGCAACTTCCCACTCTATTACACAGTGATGGGGAATAGAAAAAATTGTTTTACATCTATGGAAAGTAACAGTACAAGAACCATAGAAATTAATATTAGGTCACGTGATTTCCGAAGCCCGAGAAGTCCAGAGGGTGTTTCCATCTTGGTGGAGTTTAGTCCCAATGAGTTTCTGGTTGGAGATGACTTGAAATCTTTGATCACTGCAACATGATGGTCTTTCTGTAATTAGACTGCTTGGTATGCATTGATCAAGAGACTTTTGAAATCAAGCAGGCTTCATAAAGTTGGAAGACAGTAACCGACTGCTTGCTCAGCCAGGTTGCTGGAGTCCTTTCCAGTTGATGTTAAAACAGCAGTTTGCCTGTGAGGCCAAAGATGTAATGTTAAAACTGTCCAAAAGTGACTTGACCCATTGATGGCTAATTGGAGCTGAACAAACAGTTTCTGTGCTTCTGGCCAGAATTCCATTGTTCCTCCTTAGGAGAGACACGAGGTGACTATTAGCATCTCTTCCGATATAACAAGTTTCAATCTCTCTCACTTTTGTGATAGTTCAGGTTGGGGAGCCAGTTCACATGCACTTCCTCTGCTTTTGTGGATTACAAGGCTTCTGTACAAGAAGGTGTGAGATTACACAGGCTGAGAGAGGAATTCATATGTTCCCCTAACTGCTGTTGGTAGCTTCCAGGACAGAGGGTCAATCCTGTGGTCATATGCCTACAGCAGCCACTTATTTTAGTTAATCAGAAAGCCCATCTTTTAAAACTGGCAAAAAGAAAGTTTTGTATTTCTTTTCATGTCTTAGGGACCCAACAGTATTTTATCTTCATTTGTAATTAATCTTTCTGTGTGTGTTACTAACTTTATCTTTTCAAGGCAACTTTCAGAGTTTTAGTGATATAAACTAACCTTTCCTTTTTAAGATAAAAGCTTTGCTGCTGGGTTATTTTAAATTGTATTTCTCACTCCAAGAGTAAGAACACACACACACATACCAATATATTGCAGCTTTGGGGAAACGCCTTTTAAAGTGTATGTGACACGTACTTAGCATAAAGGAAGATGGTTGTAGTTGGAGATCAATCATCTCAATCCTGGGATATCGCTGCAGGAGTTCCTCAGAGTAGTGTCCTAGGATCAATCATCTTTTGCTGTTTCATCAATAACCTTCCCTCCATCATAAGGTCCAAAGTGGAGGTGTTCACTGATGATTGCACAATG
Source organism: Cetorhinus maximus (assembly GCF_964194155.1). Classification (NCBI taxonomy): domain Eukaryota; kingdom Metazoa; phylum Chordata; class Chondrichthyes; order Lamniformes; family Cetorhinidae; genus Cetorhinus; species Cetorhinus maximus. Next base: position 99,841,020 of record NC_135885.1, read on the forward strand.
CTCAGCACCATTCGCAACTCCTCGGTTACTGTAGCAGTCTATGTCCGTATGCAGCAATATCTGGACAATATTCAGGCTTGGGCTGATAAGTGGCAAGTAACATTCAAGCCACACAAGTGCCAGGCAATCATTTAACCATCTCCTCTTGATATTCAATGGCATAGCCATCACTGAATCCCCCATCATCAATATCTTCAGGATAACCATTGACTAGAAACTTAATAAGACCACCCATATAAATAGTGTGGCTACAAAAGCAGGCCAGAGGCTGGGAAATCTGTTTAGTGTAACACACCTCATGACACCCCAAAGCCTGTCCACCATCTACAAGCCACAAGTCAGGAATATTCTCCACTTGCCTAGGTGATTGCAACTCCAACAGCAATCAAGAAGCTCTACACCATCCAGAACAATGCGGCCCACTTGATTGGCATCCCATCCACCACTTCAACATCTACTCCCTCCACCCCCAGTGCACAGTGGCAGCATTGTGTATCATCTACAAGATGCATTTCAACTCACCATGGCTCCTTTGACAGCACCTTCTAAACCTGAGACCTCTACCTCCTAGAAGATGCATGGGAACACCACCACTGCAAGTTCTCCTCCAAGCCACACACCATCTTGGCTTGAAACTATATCGCTGTTCCTTCACTGTCACTGGGTAAAAATCCTGGAACCCCCTCCCTAACAGCCTTGTGGATGTACCTACACTGCATGGACTGCAGTGGTTCAAGAAGGCAGCTCACCACCACCTTCTCAAGGGCAATTAATGACGGGCAATGAATGATGGCTTAGCCAGGGACGTTCACATCCTGAGAATGAATAAATTTTAAAAAGATGCAGAAGGAAGACCACATGACCAGCCAACCCTTTGTGTGTTTTCAGCACAAGTTTTCTCAGCAGAGCTGAAGACAAGCAGCTTGGGGAGAAGTCCAAAGTGGGATCCCTCCTGTCTCCTTTTTTCTCCAACCCATGTGGTAAGCTTCAAGCCCTGTTTGCTGACTGTGATATCCAGGGACTCTGTGCTGCAGATGGAAATTTCTTAAATGAATCCAAACTAGCACTACCATCTCCTGAAGAACAATCAACTCAGTCATCTACATCTTTGAATAGGATGCATCGAGACCATTGAATTCAGCCTGAAGCCAGCCAAGTCATCAAACTACAGGCTGTATACTCGTTTACTTTTTTTATGGCCTCTAATTTAGCCAACCTATCCTTCTCCACTTTGTAAACTGCATTGTGTGTGTGTGTTAACTTTGAGAGTATGGACAAAATTTTTCGATCGTTGGGTGTGTGTGCGCCCGTCCCGAACGACCATAAAATGACGTGCAATGACGTCAGGCGAGCGTCCTGACATCATCGCACACCCGTGCGATATTTCAGTCAGCGGGCACGCATGTGAGTCTGAGCCGCGCCCACCATTAATTAAGAGGCCAGTTAAGGCCCTTAAGAACCCAATTGACGCCGATTTAATGTTGCCCATGCAATTTTGTGCTCATTGCATGGGCAAAACGGGCAGGCAGGCAACCCAAAATTTGAAAACCTCATCCGCGGGGGTGATAAAAAGGGTCAGCAACACTGCCTGTGTGAGTAGTGAGGGGTTTTGGAGAAAGCTTGCTGCATCTCTGTTTAGAGCTTCATTCTTAGCATTTTCAAGCTTCATTTCAGGACTCATTGGTGTCTCCCAGGTGTACTGAGGGTTCAGCCTGTGTGGACCATTCCAAGTATCATACAGCCTTCTGTTACCCTGGTAATCGGGATTGTGGACTTCGTTGGTGGCACCTCCTCTGAGGAGAAAGAGAGAGGCAGAAGGGAGAGGAGGCCAGGTGTCCCTATGCAGCTTCCAGGGGAGGGACCTGTGGGAGAAGAGGCGCAGGCACAAGGGGCGCAGGGCCAGCAGGTAGTCCAAGGCAGAAGGGGCCACAGAAGTCGCCACTAACCTGCTGCCAGAGTTTACAGGCGGCAACGCAGCTACCTCAATATGTCCAAGTTGCAATGCTGAAGGAGGCTCTGCCTCACAAGGGACACAGTGACCTTCATTTGCCAGATGATTGGGCCTGAGATCAGCTCTGACTGTGTGGGTGGACACCACATGCCAGTGGCTCTAAAAGTCACAGTGGCCCTCAACCTCTATGCCTCCGGCTCTTTCTAGGAGTCAGTGGAGGATCTGTGTGGAGTCTCCCAATCAGCTGTCCATAGTTGTGTCAAACTGGTAACAGAAGCTCTGTTCAGGCAGGTATTGACTTTCCTTCATTTCCGTATGAACGAGGTCAGCCAGGCTTTGCAGCAATTGCTGGGCTCCCCGCGTCCAGGGTGCTATAGACTGCACATATGTGGCCATCAAGGCACCAGCAGGTGAGCCCGGTGCCTTTGTCAACAGGAAGGGCTTCCACTCCATGAACGTGCAGATAGTGTGTGATCACAAGATGCAGATTCTGCAAGTCCGTGCAAGGTACCCAGGCAGCTCCCATGACACATACATCCTGAGACGCTCCCAGGTGCTGAGGCTCTTCAGTGCTCCCGCCCGACTGGCAGGATGGCTGCTGGGTGACAAGGGCTTTCCCTTGAAGAGGTGGCTCGTGACGCCTCTCCGCCACCCAAGAAAAGAGGCAGAGCACCGGTACAACGGGAGTCGTGCCTCCACAAGTGTGGTGATAGAGAGAACCATAGGTCTTCTCAAGATGCGCTTCCGATGCCTGGACTGAATGGGGGGATCCCTCCAGTACCCCCCAGAGCGGGTGTCACTGATAGTAGTTGCATGTTGTGCTCTCCACAATCTGGCACTGGCAAAGGGGGACCCACTGTAGGGAGAGGATCTTGAGGCAGCTCCTGAGGCCACAGATGATGAATCCAGTAGTGAGTCAGAAGAGGAACACGGTGAGGAGAACACTGAGGGCATGGAGCCAGACCTCAGTAACCCGCAGGGAGGCAGGGATGCCTTTATCCAGCGCTCCTTCACCTATGCCCCCAAATAAGTGCTACCACCTCATGCCAGGGCTACCACCACCACCTCAGAAATGTCCCTTGCCTTTGCCCCTAAGATACACTCAGTGCATGTGCATTAAAGTTTTGAGCCACCCACATCCAATATTACATACTGGCGTACCGTGCACCTACAAAACAAAGGAAGTGTACTCAGGCCAATAACACAAAAGCAAATGTAATATGTTAGCATTCTCAGATTATGAACAGAACAATGTTGATGGACACTCCATTAAAAGAAGGAAAAAAAATGGGAGAACTAAAGATCACCCAGGACCAGCCCCTCTTGTGCTTATGGTGCTTTAAACTTATATCAATGGGTGCTATGACTAGGTGCTTCCCCCTCGCTGGCACCAGCATTGGAGACAGCCTGTTGAATCTGGTGTCCTGTTGATCTTAATGGCCTTGGTGGTCGTCCCCTGGACAGTGGAGCTGTGCTGGCCCCGCCTGGGAGGGATTGGCCAGTGCCACGGCTGGTACCTCCCCAGTCGCCGCAGCCTCATCAGATGCCACGGTCACTGGCAGAGGGGCGAGGAGCTGCGCTGTCATGCAGCTCGTGCGCCAACGTGAGGTTGCTGTGGACCTCCCTGCTCGCCATTAATGGAAGGGCAGCCAGATGGGATGCTGCGTACCACATCCATCTCTCACATGAATACTGACCACCTGAGGTTAGTGCCTGTGTGAGGGCTTGCAGGTCCAAATGCAACCTCAGGGGCCCCTGATTCTGTTTCTGGAGCAGCCTCTCCATGAGAGTCGCCACCCTCTCGATGGAGAAAGCAGTACGCTCGGCCATGAGGGTCAACGCAGTGCTCATGCTCTGCATGGACTCTTCCACAACAGAGACCATGGCACGCATACCCTCATAGATCTCCTGCTATATCCTCCCTCACACCCCGCTGGACATCCAGCATCTGCTGCCTAATGGATGACTCCAGGGGCCCATCATCAGCCTTTGATTGAGCATCGTCCTGGTGTCCAGCAGTCCTCTGACTGCCGGCGCCCTGGGAACCCTCTGCCTCCATCTGGACCTCAAGTGAGTATGAAGTGCCCTCACCAATGTGCACTGAGATACTAGCCAACGCGCTAATGCCCATCGAGGTGCCCACTTCAGAGGGCAGGTCTGGTGCAGGTACTTCTGGAGCATGATGGTCCTCCGGTGTAAGGGGTAGCTCCTGGAGGTCCTGAGTTTGGCTGCTTGGTGGCAGATCTATGGGAGAAGAAGGACATGTCATTAGTTAAAGTCATCGCACTGTCACTGTGCCTGCCAGGCACCCTGATGAGACAATGGAGATTTGCATCATGATGTCATCATCTTTCAATGATCAATAGGGAATCCAGTCTGGAGGATCCCATCAATGATGAGACAACACAAGACTGTTTGCATCATCTGAAACTTTCAACTCCAGTGCACTAGATCTTCGTCTGACACCCCAGCCTCCCCGCGGCTGGTTGACCGAGGTGCATGGTGCCTCTCAAGCTCCAAGGCGTTCTGCTCATACCTGAAGAGGATGAGGAGGTATGGGGGTCCTCCACCAGTCTTCAACCTCTCAATACTGTTACAGGATGTCTTCCGCTGAAAGAACAGAGGAATATTGATTAGTCCACTGCAGCACCATTGCAGCCCGGCCGACCCCAGCTGAGGAACATCTTGCAGGGCACGTTCCGGCGTCATTGACAATTGGCACTCAAGTCTCTAACACCCCTGAGCTCCACGGGGGGATAGCCAGCCCTTAGCACTTCCATACTGACCCAAGCCAACACAGCATTCACCCTTCCTGAGTGCAGCAGGTCATTAAACCTCTTGCAGCACTGTACCCAGGTGTGCCACACCATGTCATGGCTGCTGACCTGGGCTGCCACTTCCTCCCCTGCCCTACTTGTGAGATGTGTGGCCTACTCTTCCCATCCCTGGGGATAAGCGAGTCCCTCCTGGCAGACACCTCCTCCAGGAGGATGGAAAAGCAGTCATCTGAAAAACAGGGAGCTGAGTGCCCAGCCGACCTCACCTCCCGTCTGGCGTCTACGTCTGCATTTGCAGCCACTTGTCCTTGCAGCAACTCCGACATGGGCAGCCTCCTTGGGGTTGCCTGCGCTGTTTTTGAACTGGCCACCGGGCTGCCATTGGACGAAAATGGCCCCCACCACAGACCTTGAACATTCTACAGCCAGTGTTCACGCTCAGCGGGCCTTAATTGGCCTGGAGCGTGAAATCGTGGTTGTGGCCCGATCACGGGCGGCGGTCCGTTTCACGGCCGCTCCCGCTCGCTCCTGCCAAGCCTGCCCGCGAGGGCAAAATGTGTGCCCTATGTGTGCGAAAATTGGTGCTTATTTTATTATTTTACTTAGATTGTATCAAGTATCATAAAGCTAACCTCTTCATTTGTTAAACTCAATAAAACCTATCCTATTGGTTCTTTAATGATCACTGTGCTCAAGCAGTTAATTACTCATTGAATTGGCAGGTATATCCTTTTCAAGAGAAAACATTTGAGAGGGGCTATAGACCCCTCCTCGTCTGGCCGTAACACCATTCATATCCAATGCCAACTATATGCAGCTCCAGTGGCACACTGTGTGGTCAATTCTTAATGCCCAGTGAAGTGGTCAGCAAGTTACTCAGTTGTACAAACTATTTACGAGGAAGCCCCATTACCACCTTAGGGCAACCAGAATTGAGCAATGAATGTGGCCTATCCAGTGTCACATACATCCTGAATATAAACTTTAAAAAAATGTTGAAAGAAGTGAAGAAATGGCTGAAAATGTTTGTATTGAAGAATGGTCATGAACCAAACGTCCTTTGTAGCTGCTCTTCTTATGTCGTGTTAGTGATGATATTCTAAACCATCAGCATAACATCCTTACTTTTAATTAATACAATGGCTGCCAGAAAAGGCACCACCACTCAACAATGCCATTCTAGCAATCAGCAGTGTTAAAGGCTTTGCTAATGTAACCAGCACCTCATCGCCTTGTCTGCTTCATTTCTGCTCCGTTGTTCCACTGTGTGTGGACATTAAGTCCTTTTCCCGTGAGTATCAACACTGTAAATTAATGGAAACTAAACCAAAAATGTTGAAACGCTCAGCAGGTCAGGCAGCATCATTGGAAAAAGTACAGAGTAACAGAGTAAACAATGATGATCAATGTAGAATTATTTTCCCTGCAGTTCCTTGTTTAGCCCTCCTCATGTCACCAGACCAGAGCAATTCCACCATCACAGGAGGAAGAAAAACCTGAGGACAATGCATCATACATTCTGTTTATGAACATGAGAGGTAATGGATGGTCCTCCCCAACAATGGGAGAAGTGTTCAAATCTTGAATGTACTTGGACTTTAGGGGAGCGGTGACGGGGTATGGAGGAGGGGGTGGGATTGGGTGGGGTAGTCCTCAGTTGAGCAAAAGTGCATAATTGATTGTGGGAAGATACCTGTATGAATGTGTCCCAATACAAACAGCATTGCTTTTGATGACTGCCTGACTTGTTTAACATTTGGCCCTGGATAGCATTTCCTATTTAATGCCCATCATAATAGCTCTGTGGGATGTTTCCTAAATATGGCACTCACTCCCCGCAGAATGTTGTATCTCCTGGCAAAAACGTGAGGGGAAATGCTAAACATGGAGTACTCTTGTCATTAATAAAAAGATAATCTCTTCCTGGGGATTGCTTAAGGTATTTATTCTTTGAATGAACCACCTCAAACACCCAGCATGAACAGAGTTGAGCATGAGATGCCAAGCTTGGGCAAGTGTTAAACAGATCGCTTGATTATCAGAAGCAATATGTTTGAGTTGGGAGCACTTTTTGCCTTTGGCTCCCTGAAATTCATCGACTGATCACACATTACAGTCCTGGTTGCTCAGCCACAAAAATCCATATTTATCCCAACTGTAATATTAATCAGTTTAGAACTCATTCCGTTATCCCAAGGGCTTGTTCATCAACATTGACTGCTAAAATGCTTTTGTTGTATGTTTTACGCTTCAACTCAACTCACCATTAAGTTATTATTGGGCCATATATCTTAATGATCAATATGGCAAGTACCATGGTTGAAGGATTGAACCTCTCATTTAAGGCATTTAATTAGTTAATTATTTATTTTTATTTATCAATGTTACATGTTTAGTGATTTTCATATTGTTCCACATAACCCCAGCGACTGTTTTCAATATGTCAAATAAACTGAGTTTCCTGGTAATAAAGCTGACCGTTATGGTTATTCATTTTCCATCATTTTTTTGAACAGTCATTGTTTTTTGGTGGTAGGAGTCAAAGATAAGGAAAACTGTTTTGCCACTATTCTGTCCGTTAAGTGTTGCAAACAAAAATTGTGAAATAAAGGATATGGTGCCAACAATGGTAAGTTACTCACAGTTTCTGCTGTAGCTGGAAGGGTCTGTTGTGGAAAGGAAACATGTCAGTGCACCAGCAGCATCACCAGAGGTCTTTGACAAAACCAAATCAGCAGAGCCAGCACCATTGCATTGTCCAAGCGTACCCTTCACCAGTGCAGATACACTGAAATTGGTTGGTGCTCACACGTGAAGAGATAGGGTGGCACTGGGTGAGGAGCATGTCACTAGTGGGCAAGAGGAGGTGAGAGAGAGACAGTGACAGCTGTGGGCAGTCATCTTTGGAAGATGGAGGTCAGATACGGCCATGCTCAGTTGGGCACAGATGCAGGGTCTCAGGAGTCTCAAGCAAGGTGGCTCTACTTTAAACAGCAGCATAAAATTGTACTCACCTCTCAGGTCATGGTTTAAGAGTGGAGGAGTCCATTCAGCTCCTGTGCACCACAATGGCTAAGGGTTCTGAACACATGCACTCTACCACTGAGAGAATGGGCAATCTCATGGAATCCCCGATCGTCTCCCAGCACAGTACTGTTACATGCTGCTCTGCGTTGTCTTCCTCCTCCTCTTCCTCCTCCTCCTCCTCCTCACATTCCACATCCCCCTCCTCTGATGAGCTGGAGTGTCATGTGAAGAGGAGTGCAGCAGACCACTACAATTTGCAAGACCTTAACAGGAGTGTACTGCAGGACGTATCTGATTGGTTCTGGTGTCTGGCCAATGGCCAACTCTATGGTGGCCCCTATGAGCAGATAGCTGAGGGTGTAGCATCTCTGTGTCTCTGCTTCAGGGCCCTGAAAAGTATTGAGTAGCCATCTCCAAGGGATATCCCTTGTCCCCTAGAATCCACCCATAAAGTTTGGGTGGTGAAATGAAGAGGTGTAGCACCCTGGGCTGCTGGAGGATGAAGGTGTCATGGCAGCTGCCAGGATAGTAAGTGTGTTATGAAACAGCAATTGGTAAAGACTGAGTTTTTTTTAAATCCCAGAGGGAAACTTTAAACAACTGGCATAACCTATATTTTCAATTGGTATGTTTGAGATGCAACTCTGAATTCAAAAATGAAACCACCAAGTCTCCAGAGGCATTTTATATAAATTAAATTAAACACTTATTAATTTAAGCACACATTTAAACATACACACATGTCTACAAATTACAACCAACTTAACTTTTAAACAAGCCCCCAAATTAATCACTCCCAAATAATCTTCCCCAAGGCAACAATAACCCATAGACTTAAACAGACACCAGGTAAAGCACAATGCACATTTTATCTTATGAATTCAAAATGAGGTTCCTTTCAATTTGTTTCCTTTGCAGACAGTTGTCGGCCTACAGGTGGCTTAGATCTCACATGCCTCTGACTTCCACACACAAAACTCTTCTGTATATACCTAGCCTTCCTTTTGAATGCAAATTCTCATTGTATCACCAGGCCCTTTAAACTTCACCTCTTATAACAATACAACGCCTTTCATAGCACCAATTTTATTAGTAATATGAACATATTGCTTGGTGTCTCCTAGCTAGGTGCAAGAATTCACCCCCAGTCTTTGAATGGTTTATTCAACAAAATGTAAATGCACCCTCTACCTTACTGTTTACATCTCAAAACTACTATACATCAAAGCACCCACAGCTTTAATCCAATTAACACAGACACACACACACACACAGACCCTACCACAAACCCAATTTAAAATAATGTCCAATAACATTGTATACATTAATATCTCTTCATGACAAGTGCACACATGCATAAAACTCTTGTTGTGATCACAGAGCAGCTGAACATTGAGTGACTGGAAGACCTTCCTGTTGATGAATCTCATTGGCTGTTCACTTGGCACCTTGATGGCCACATGGGAGTAATGAATGATGCCCCCCAGCTGTGCGAATCAGTGATGGAGGCCGATACCACTGCCCTTTGTGTCAGTGAGGCCCCCTCTGCCTGGAATTGTATATACTGGCCAGCTCTCTGAAATAGGGCATCAGTGGCCTGCAGGATGCAATGGCGTGATGTCACCAAGGTCTTCTGCTATTCCTTAGAATGACCCAGAGATTAAGAAATTCATGGACACAGTGACTTTAGCAGCGACTGACAGGCCATGGTGAGCAGTACTGAGAGGTTTGAGATCTTCATCAATGAGAGCTCAAATCTTCATAAGTTACCTAGATAGGTGCAGTCTCCTGCGGCCCTGATTCTCTGACATGCCCAGGAAATGTCTTGATGAAAGCAAAATACTGCAGATGCTGGAATCTGAAATAAAAACAAAAAATGCTGGAAAATCTCAGAAGAGTCATACAAACTTGAAACATTAACTCTGTTTCTCTCTCCACAGATGCTGCCAGACCTGCTGAGATTTTCCAGCATTTTCTGTTTTTATTCCAGGTAACTTTTTCTGTGGCAGGACACTTCATGCAAAGAGTATGACCTTCCTTGCCTTCCTTTTCCTTGTTCCTCTGCCTTCCTCATGCCCAGAGCTCTGCATCTGCTCATGAGGATTTTAATCCTCATTGTTACTTGTTCCTATCTCTGAATACTTTAATTCCATGTTCAGCTGCTGCCTTGATTACAGTCAACCACACTCACAAAGATTAATGGACACCCCTCTGATTGCCCTGTGATCCCTGAAGGGTCACGACCCCCTCCAGTGACTGAGCATGCACAGACCACTTGCTTCGCTAACTCTGTTCACCTGATAGCAACTGTGTGCCAATGAATGAGTGCCCTTCTCAGCCTTGCAATCTTTTATGGGCTAGGTTAATTGAATGGCGTGGCAATTACTGGCTACCTGCTGTATTGTCAGTTCCTTCCACCTGGACTGTTCATGATCCAGCGCGTAACCTGTGTATTCCCAAAAAATTCCAAACTGACTTTTGATGCGACGACAACAAACTGGCACTATGGCCAATGAAGTAAAATTACACCCCGTCCACTTTCGTTCCCGTTCCAATATTGGGGCGAAAATTCAACCCAGGGTCTTGGCCGGGATTTTCTGGCCCCGTGGTGCGCGGGACCCGCCGCGGGTGAGGCGGCACCCCAGCCAGAAGTCCATTGACCTGCGGCGGAACTGGCAGATTGCCATGGCAGGCAGGTGTGGAAAATCCCGCTGTTTCAGGTTGATGACCATTGTGGAGCAGCAGTACCGTATTCTCTGTAGCTTCTTGTTGAGTCTAATGGGTGCCGATTAGAGGAGTTCTGTGCAGAACTGAAGCTGGCTGTCACTTTTTAAGCGGTGATACTTGATTTGTGGAGTTCAGTGATTCTTGCGGCACTCTTTAGTCCCAGGATACTGCACTTGCCTGTTAGCTGATAAATGATCACTTATATATGGGTGTTGCTATTTTCTTTCCACTTTTGTTAAACCATCTGTCTTCTGGCAAGTAGGGATTTTGCTCTTTTTATTCTCTGGATGTGAGCATCTTGACAAAGGCAGCATTTATTGTCCATCCATTGTTGTCCTGGAAAGGTGATAGTGCGTCTGGTGAAGGTACTCCCACAACGCTGTTCATTCACCATTGAAGGAGGCTATTCAGCCCATTATGCCTGTGTCAGCTCTCTGAAAGAGCTATCCAGTTAGACACATTTCCCTGCTATTTCCTCCATATCCCTGAAAATTTTTGCTTCTCACATATTCCTTTTTGAAAGTTGCCATTGCATTTGCTTCCACCACCTTTCCCGGCAGTGCAATGCATTTAGGATCACGACAACTCACTGCATAAAAAAGCCTCCCCTTGTCATCTCTGCTTCTTATGCTAATTGTCTTAATCCTGTCTCTCCTGGTTACTGATGCTTCTTCCAGTGGATACAGTTCCCCCGCATCTGTTCTTTTAAAAACACCCATAACTTTGTACACCTCTATTCAATCTCCCCCTCAAACTTATTTGTTTGGTAAAGTTCTAAGTTTTAGACCTAGTGACAATGAAGACATGATTTGGTCCTACAGAATAAAATATCTAATGTTAGTTATGAAGATCATCAGATAGGCGCAAGGATAAATTAATAAATATTCAAATTATAGGATCTTTTTATGATGTCACCTGCTGCTAGGCAGTAATGTTAAATGAACAAGAAAAGGGCAGAGTCAGTATTTTCAGTTTGCCCAGTGAAATCCGATAAACTTTCTCCACATTCTAACAGATAATGCCATGGGTGTAGAAAAATGAATTGGAGCTAACCCAAGTACTATGATGAGTAGTGAACATGACTTTGTAATATTGAAGTATAAAGGAAAACAGCACTTATCACCCAGCTAAAATTCAAGAATGAGTTCTGCCTTAAAAATGATTCCCTATTATGCTTTTTAAAATTTGAATTATTATACAATTTTTTGCTGCTAAAAATGCTCCTTTAAAAGAATAAAATGGAAACTACCTACTTGCTAATATGAATTTTTATACTTTAATATTACTTTGGCTTTTATCCTGTGAATGACAGAAGATTATCTCTAGCATCTTATCCATACTGAAGCTGAGAGATATTTTATAATATTGTATTTTATAATGCCTGTAAAAACTCTAGTCTGAGGGGAAAAAATTAAATATTTCTGATATTCACTAGAGAAAGTTAATGAAATTTTGCCAAAGCTCAATCTTATTATGTTTCTAAATTTTCAATTTCACTCAGTTGGGGCACAGTGCAGAGTGGTTGCCTGATATTGCAGCTGGGCATTTTGGGCAAGAGTAAGAAGAGTTTGACTGCCCATCTGGTCATACTCTTTTAGACCAGAGTGGATTTCATTGCACAACATCTATTAAAAGTGGTGAAGCATTTCTTGTTTCTTGGAATAATGGCCTTTAAACACAATAGCAGAAAAAATGGCCTTCTAAGTATCTGGCAAACAATTTGTTTCTGTGACGGTTCAGTAAGTATATTGAACACTGATGTAGCGCTGAGCCACGCAGAGCAGGAAGGTCAGCAGTACGTGCTGAATTGGCTGCTTTCAGGTGAATAATTTTGAGAATGTGTTAGTTAGCCTCAGCAACTGCCCAGAGTAAGAAAATAAAAATCAACCAGGGTTCTTAAGATTCAATGCTCTCTGGTGTTGTCTGCTTGAAAGTATGTGTGTACGGATGGTGGATGAGAACAGCAATGACATGATGGCTCCAAGGCTGAAGAGTCTAGCAAGTCTCACTGCCTAGGTTTGGATGTTCACAATGGCTATTTGGTTGAGGAGGTTGCTACAGCTCATGGATTCATATCCCTACCTTTAGAGAAAATGGGATGAAAGGATCTGTGTGCAATAATCTCTGTCAAAAGTCTTGAATGTACGACACAAGACAAATAATGGTGGTTTGGATTTGGGCAAAGGTTTTCTATCTGTGTAGATCTCTTCATGACAATGTTTTAGTGCAATTACCTTCAGCAGCAGCCAATGCATTTGTAGATCAGTGTTGTTGTTCGAAATAAAACTGGAGTATTATTAGATATTCAATTCAGAGTCTCTGTCATATGGTTTCACTTATTTAATGGATAACATTTGTCTTTAATTGAAATTGATGCTCATTTTGGTGCACAATGACAATAACTGTTTTATTCTGATGGGTGAAAGTTTGTTGCAGTTATATCATCAAGTTTTCTATAGATTAATTGTGTTCTAGTACTGTACAGAATGTGCTGTTGCTTGTGGTTTGAAGCACAGATTAGAGTTTTCGGCTGACCATAGCCCCACTCATTGAGTAAACGATGAAACAGATTCATCATATGTTTCTCAACATTTTCAGGCATCAGAGTGGGAGAAATGTTCAAATGGTTGGTGAATTGACATTTTTATTTGTTTAGAATGAGGAATGTCAAGTTGCACATTTTATGTATTGGTTTATAAAGCATCCCAGTCTCCTGATTCAATCATCTGGCACCTCATGGTCTGTGCTTTAAGCTTCATTTCTGATGCTTGCCAGGGCCATTAAGGTCCTGTGAAAATGCAACACTTCATTTTCCCAATGGTTCATGGATTGAAGTGAAGTATGAACTTTGAGCCCTGAGGCAAGATATATCTCCAAGTTAAAAACAAAAAGCTAAAAGCTACTGCGGATGCTGGAAATCCAAAACAAAATAAAAACAGAATTACCTGGAAAAACTCAGCAAGTCTGGCAGCATCGGCGGAGAAGAAATCAGTCAACGTTTCGAGCCCTCATGGCCCTTCAGCAGAACTGAAGCATAGTTTCAACAAGGGAGAAATATAAATTGGTTTAAGGTGGGTGGGGGGGAAGAGACACATTGAGGGTGTGGTGTGAGCAGATAATCAAAAGATGTCAGAGACAAAAGGGTCAAAGAGGTGTTGAAGGTGGTGGTCTTTGTCTGAGAAAAGTGCTAATTAAGAATGCAAGACAGGATATTCAAAGTACAGCTCTAGTGGGGGTGGGGTGGAAAGACTAAAGGTTTTAGTTTTAGATTTAAAAATAATGGAAATAGGTGGAGAAAGAAGAATCTATATAAATTATTGAAAAAAAAGGCGGGTGGGGGGGGGAAAAGAAACGGGGTGGGGATGGGGGGAGGGGGGTTTAAGATCTAAAGTTGTTGAATTCAATATTCAGCCCAGAAGGCTGTAAAGTGCCTAGTCGGAAGATGAGGTGCTGTTCCTCCAGTTTGCGTTGGGCTTCACTGGAACAATGCAGCAAGCCAAGGACAGACATGTGGGCAAGAGAACAGGGTGGAGTGTTAAAATGGCAAGCGACAGGGAGGTTTGGGTCTTTCTTGCGGACAGACCGCAGGTGTTCCGCAAAACGGTCGCCCAGTTTGCGTTTGGTCTCTCCAATGTAGAGGAGACCGCATTGGGAGCAACGAATGCAGTAGACTAAGTTAGGGGAAATGCAAGTGAAATGCTGCTTCACTTGAAAGGAGTGTTTGGGCCCTTGGACGGTGAGGAGAGAGGAAGTGAAGGGGCAGGTGTTGCATCTTCTGCGTGGGCATGGGGAGGTGCCATAAGTGGGGGTTGAGGAGTAGGGGGTGATGGAGGAGTGGACCAGGGTGTCCCGGAGGGAACGATCCCTACGGAATGCCGTCAAGGGGGGTGAAGGGAAGATGTGTTTGGTGGTGGCATCATGCTGGAGTTGGCGGAAATGGCGGAGGATGATCCTTTGAATGCGGAGGCTGGTGGGGTGATAAGTGAGGACAAGGGGGACCCTATCATGTTTCTGGGAAGGAGGAGAAGGCGTGAGGGAGGATGCGCGGGATATGGGCCGGACACGGTTGAGGGCCCTGTCAACGACCGTGGATGGAAAACCTCGGTTAAGGAAGAAGGAGGACATGTCAGAGGAGCTGTTTTTGAAGGTAGCGTCATCAGAACAGATGCGACGGAGGCGAAGGAACTGAGAGAATGGGATGGAGTCTTTACAGGAAGCGGGGTGTGAGGAGCTGTAGTCGAGGTAGCTGTGGGAGTCGGTAGGCTTGTAATGGATATTGGTGGACAGTCTATCATCAGAAATTGAGACAGAGAGGTCAAGGAAGGGAAGAGAAGTGTCAGAGATGGACCATGTGAAGATGATGGAGGGGTGGAGATTGGAAGCAAAATTAATAAATTTTTCCAGGTCCCGATGAGAGCATGAAGCAGCACCGAAGTAATCATCGATGTACCGGAGAAAGAGTTGTGGGAGGGGGCCGGAGTAGGACTGGAACAAGGAATGTTCCACATACCCCATAAAGAGACAGGCATAGCTGGGGCCCATGCGGGTACCCATAGCCACACCTTTTATTTGGAGGAAGTGAGAGGAGTTAAAGGAGAAATTGTTCAGTGTGAGAACAAGTTCAGCCAAACGGAGGAGAGTAGTGGTGGATGGGGATTGTTGGGGCCTCTGTTCAAGGAAGAAGCTAAGGGCCCTCAGACCATCCTGGTGGGGGATGGAGGTGTAGAGGGATTGGACATCCATGGTGAAGAGGAAGCGGTTGGGGCCAGGGAACTGGAAATTGTTGATGTGACGTAAGGTGTCAGAGGAATCACGGATGTAGGTGGGAAGGGACTGGACAAGGGGAGAGAGAAGGGAGTCAAGATAACGAGAAATGAGTTCCGTGGGGCAGGAACAGGCTGACACGATCGGTCTGCCAGGACAGTTCTGTTTGTGGATTTTGGGTAGGAGGTAGAAGCGGGCCGTCCGAGGTTGGGCGACTATCAAGTTGGAAGCTGTGGGAGGAAGATCTCCAGAGGAGATGAGGTCAGTGACAGTCCTGGAAACAATGGCTTGATGTTCTGTGGTGGGGTCATGGTCCAGGGAGAGGTAGGAGGAAACGTCTGCGAGTTGACCTCTACCTCTTTCCAGTTCCCTGGCCCCAACCGCTTCCTCTTCACCATGGATGTCCAATCCCTCTACACCTCCATCCCCCACCAGGATGGTCTGAGGGCCCTTAGCTTCTTCCTTGAACAGAGGCCCCAACAATCCCCATCCACCACTACTCTCCTCCGTTTGGCTGAACTTGTTCTCACACTGAACAATTTCTCCTTTAACTCCTCTCACTTCCTCCAAATAAAAGGTGTGGCTATGGGTACCCGCATGGGCCCCAGCTATGCCTGTCTCTTTATGGGGTATGTGGAACATTCCTTGTTCCAGTCCTACTCCGGCCCCCTCCCACAACTCTTTCTCCGGTACATCGATGATTACTTCGGTGCTGCTTCATGCTCTCATCGGGACCTGGAAAAATTTATTAATTTTGCTTCCAATCTCCACCCCTCCATCATCTTCACATGGTCCATCTCTGACACTTCTCTTCCCTTCCTTGACCTCTCTGTCTCAATTTCTGATGATAGACTGTCCACCAATATCCATTACAAGCCTACCGACTCCCACAGCTACCTCGACTACAGCTCCTCACACCCCGCTTCCTGTAAAGACTCCATCCCATTCTCTCAGTTCCTTCGCCTCCGTCGCATCTGTTCTGATGACGCTACCTTCAAAAACAGCTCCTCTGACATGTCCTCCTTCTTCCTTAACCGAGGTTTTCCATCCACGGTCGTTGACAGGGCCCTCAACCGTGTCCGGCCCATATCCCGCGCATCCTCCCTCACGCCTTCTCCTCCTTCCCAGAAACATGATAGGGTCCCCCTTGTCCTCACTTATCACCCCACCAGCCTCCGCATTCAAAGGATCATCCTCCGCCATTTCCGCCAACTCCAGCATGATGCCACCACCAAACACATCTTCCCTTCACCCCCCTTGACGGCATTCCGTAGGGATCGTTCCCTCCGGGACACCCTGGTCCACTCCTCCATCACCCCCTACTCCTCAACCCCCACTTATGGCACCTCCCCATGCCCACGCAGAAGATGCAACACCTGCCCCTTCACTTCCTCTCTCCTCACCGTCCAAGGGCCCAAACACTCCTTTCAAGTGAAGCAGCATTTCACTTGCATTTCCCCTAACTTAGTCTACTGCATTCGTTGCTCCCAATGCGGTCTCCTCTACATTGGAGAGACCAAACGCAAACTGGGCGACCGTTTTGCGGAACACCTGCGGTCTGTCCGCAAGAAAGACCCAAACCTCCCTGTCGCTTGCCATTTTAACACTCCACCCTGTTCTCTTGCCCACATGTCTGTCCTTGGCTTGCTGCATTGTTCCAGTGAAGCCCAACGCAAACTGGAGGAACAGCACCTCATCTTCCGACTAGGCACTTTACAGCCTTCTGGGCTGAATATTGAATTCAACAACTTTAGATCTTAAACCCCCCTCCCCCCATCCCCACCCCGTTTCTTTTCCCCCCCCCACCCGCCTTTTTTTTCAATAATTTATATAGATTCTTCTTTCTCCACCTATTTCCATTATTTTTAAATCTAAAACTAAAACCTTTAGTCTTTCCACCCCACCCCCACTAGAGCTGTACTTTGAATATCCTGTCTTGCATTCTTAATTAGCACTTTTCTCAGACAAAGACCACCACCTTCAACACCTCTTTGACCCTTTTGTCTCTGACATCTTTTGATTATCTGCTCACACCACACCCTCAATGTGTCTCTTCCCCCCCACCCACCTTAAACCAATTTATATTTCTCCCTTGTTGAAACTATGCTTCAGTTCTGCTGAAGGGCCATGAGGGCTCGAAACGTTGACTGATTTCTTCTCCGCCGATGCTGCCAGACTTGCTGAGTTTTTCCAGGTAATTCTGTTTTTATATCTCCAAGTGTTCAGAACACACTGGCAGGTGTTACCAAGGAAAGTACAAAGCTAAGGATTTGATACACCAAATATGCAAATACTTTCTAGCTGGTTAAAAATATGTGGCAGCCATGCTGCCCAGCTTTTTTGACAGGGTGTTACAATCTGCTGATGAGTTCTAACAACAGCTTTATGCCCCATGTGTAACTCATTGGGCTAGAGGCTTCCGTTTCTAGACCTGACCTAATCTCAAATGATGGTATTCGTGTTAAGTCTAATGCAGGGTGTAGTCAGCTTAAAACTTTTCTCTTTGTGAAGTAAGTCTGTAGCAAATATAGCCCATGTTAGCTGTAGAGTAAGGGGTTAACTCTAATGATAGCTATTGAGCAAGTGAGCAAGGAGCTATATCATAGTGATGTCACTCATGAAGAGAAGGTAAGTGAGATCACCTCAGAGTAGCTGTAGTTATGTTCTGATATTCTATAACTTACAAATAGCAGTGTAAATAAAGGTGTCTCCAGCAAGATCTCTTCTAGAGTAAGAAACCAAAGAATCCCAAGATAAAGTCATAGTAACAGATGGTGGCAGTAGTACAGAGCAGCAGATGAAGGATATCGAGGCCAACTCAGCAACCACACTGGTGAGGAAAAATATGAGGACAGCCAGCAACTAGCAAGACAAGAAACATGGGAAAAGTGAACCTTGACCCAGGGTGAGAACTGACTAATACCTTGCCTCCCCCAGAATTGTTCCAAAACATAGCGGGCCCCAGACAGGCTGATCAATGGCAAAATTGCCAAAGGTGTTTCACCCAGTACCAAAACGCTTGAGGGCTTGCGAGGAAAAATAGCAAAAGAACAAGTCAGCACTTTCTTATATACTATCTGCTGTGCTTCCGACAATGTGCTGGCCAGACAGGGGGTGGACGAAGAGACAGCCTCCTACAAGGATGTCATCAGAGCCTTTGACTCATACTTCTGTTTCCCGGAACATATTGTGGTAGAGAAGGCAAAATTTTAATTGATGCAATCAAAAACAGGGTGAAGGGATCGACTCATTCATCGATGAATTGTACCGCCTGGCTGACAATTGTGAATATGGAACATTGACAGATGACCTGATCAGAGGTAGAATAGTTGTTGGTGCTTTAGATGAAAACCTCTCTGACTTTTACAATCTCGGGAAGATTTAACTTTAAGTAAAGCTGTACAACTGACCAGACAGACCAAAGAGTGGAGGCAGAATAGAGTCTTTGTATGGGGTGTGCAGGAAATCCCACAGGAACAGCCCGATTAAATCGTTCGGTTTGTGGGCTGTAAAACTGAAGGTATAGCAAGGCAGCAACCAATGAAGCACCCTGAAGAGGCACTGGCCACCCTTTTGCAATGTCCCCACTGTGGCAGGAAGAAGGTCCACAGGCAGGAAGAATGTCCCACCTCAATGGCCCAGTGCCATGGGTGTGGAAAGATGGGCCATTTTAATGTGATCTGTTGTTCCAGGAAATCAGTGCTTATAATTCAGAAAGAGAAAACTGTTAAAGGAACCCCCATTCAACAAATTCAAGACCTTGACAACCAGGAAATCACCTTCCTAGGTGAAATAAAGGAAAATAAAAGCAAGCATTCAAATCCTGACATTGAAGTAAATGGGCACCCTATTGAATTCAAACTAGATACAGGAGCTGTATCTGACAGAGTTTCGTGGTGAACAAAATAACTCTGCAACTGTCGTCTATTCAACTTCAGGGTCCAGGTGGAATCAAGATAAACGATAAAGGTCATCTTGACACAACACTAAAATACAAAGATCAGGAACTTTTTGAAATATTATACATTATTCAGATTCAAAAATGCTCTTTGTTGAGCAGAAAAGCTTGCATAGCTCTGAACCTGCTCATAAGTTAGTGAAGTCAAAATGCAGGAAGATAAAATCTTCATTAAAGAAGTTGAAGCCTTCACAACCTTAACTACCCAATACTTGCCGCCAACAGACCAGAAGTTGCGAGACTTGCACGAGGTTCAAAGGCAAGATGAAGAGTGCATCCAGATTCACACATACTGTGTAGACGGATGGCCTCAGTACATTGCAAGCAACCTCTTCTGAAGCAATACTTTGAACAATGTTACCACATTAGCATCATAGATGACCTCTTGGTATGTAAGACTGGTAATGTCACGAGTTCCCCACCTGGAGGTCCTGCAGAGATTAACCAAGGCAATCTTGGTTTTACCAAGTGTCGAGCCAGGGCACAACAGTAGCTGTCGTTATGTCTTGGTGTCCTATAACCTTGTAAATTGTTAGTGATATAAATAAAGGTATTTTGAATGAAGGACCATTGCCTCCAGCAAGACTTCAGAATAAAAAAGCCAAGGCATTTGGAGACAAACCCTCAATAACAGAATATTATTAAAGCCGTTGAAGGCTTCAATGGTCAGATGTTTGCTGTGCAATATATAGTGGCTGTATTTAACATTGTTCTTCACGAACACTTGATAAACTTGTAAAGGCCGTAAGTGATCCCTGAACTATACAGAGCGTGTTAGCTACTGGCCTTCTGACACTGGAGCCACTGTTTAAGGTGAAACTGAAAATGGTGCTGTAAAGTACATCTGTATCTATAATATCAGTATACATGTGTGTGTGTGTGTATGTGTGCGCACGTGCATTTGTGCATGTATACATTTCTCTTTTATCTCATTTTTCTCCCTCTCTATCTGTTGATCTCTTATTTTAAAGAAGAGTTTTGTGGGAATGAAGGTTTTTAAAGTTTTGCCATTTATGAACTGCTGAACATTCTTTATTTCATCACTGAATGATCTTCTGCCCTGTTGTCTCTGTTGGATTTATGTTACTCATTTATTCAAACAAATTTTTGTCTCTTATGGGTGGAGCAGAAGCAGCAAATCATTTACCAGCATCTGGGGCATAAACTAATCCCAGAAATAACAATCTAACAGCCAGTGAGTCACTTCCTCTGAAATTTGAAGAGTCTTGTGATTAATTTCATAATACTCAATCTATTGACATGTACGTTTTTAAAAAGAAAATGGTTATTTTTATTTTCTGATTAATCACTCCCAATTAACTGCACGACATGGAGAGTTTCAATTTCTGGTGAAATGAGTTTGAGGGAATTTGACTTATTTGAAAAAGTCATAGGGCGGAATCATCCCAGATTGGCACTAAGTGCGGCAGTGAGCGTGAAAAAGAGCATTTTCCCCACCTGCCGCAATGGCAGCTTTTCACACCAGATCATCCCAATCCTGCCTTACTAATCATGCATTCCTGGGAAACACGCCGTTTTGATGGTGGGTAGGCTTTCATCTGACCGCCACGCCATCACCCCTCTGCTTCCTCACGCCAGGCGCAATATTTAAAGTGCAACTGCGCGCACACCCCTCAGTGCTTCCAGTCCAGGACTGCTGCACGGAAGACACGGCCCTGAAAGGCAAGAAAACTGCAGCCACCCCCCAACTCGGTTTAGTTACATGTCCCTCGAGCGACTTTTGACACCTTGGAGCCCCACTGTGATGTCCACTACCTATCCCCATACTGGCCGTAGGACGGGCAGCAACATTGCCAATCTGACTTGGGAGGCGATGGCAGTGGTGGTCAATGCCAATGCCCTGCAAAAGAGGACAATGCCACAAGATGATGAATAACCCCCATTCTGCCAGGGTAAGTCACTCTTTTCTCATCACTCTCAGCTCACATACACACAAACCCATCACACACCCACAGGGATCTCACTCATTGCCAGTTCAAGAGACATCACCATTCAGTCCCACACAGTCCCTCATTGTCCTCATCCCGTCCATGGGTCCACTCACCACCCACAAAAGCCAGGCATACTTATCATCTGACCTAGCAGGCATCCTGCTTATGCTCTCCACATCTGTATTCTTGCAGGACAAGCTGGCACACACAAATAAGGAGAGGTCACAGACTGGTGAAGGAATGCCTGAAATCAAGGTCCTCATGGTCTTTGAAAATAGAGTCATCCAGTTGACCGGTGAGGATCCGAACTATTCCTGTGATGATGGTGAGGTCGCCGCTGCTCTACCAAGTGAAGATCCAGCAGTGCAACATGCATCAGACAACCATGCTGTGAGTGATGTGTCCTGTTTCACAGGCCACTGCCATGCACTAATTCTCTCTTCTCGCTTTCGCAGGCATGCCTGGGAAACAGCTGAGGGAATCCATGAACCAAGGCCTCCAATCAAGCCCCGAAGGGGCCTCGGAAGAAGAATCTGAAGGCCCCCTCATTGAAGACCCGTCAAAGTGCACACACCCTCTAACAGCGCTGAGAGACACACCTCGGTGGGACATAGCTTTAGAATAGCCTCGGGATTGCAATCTGGTGAGCACATCACACTGTCTGATCCACAGCAGGTGGCGGCAGGAACTTTCTAGGTCTCCGGCACTCGGAGGACTGCTGGAGGCCAGAAATCTGAGTCCGAGTCAGATGAAGAGCCTCTGGACCCAGTCATACCTCAGTTGCTGGAGCTGCAAAGGCAAGCTCAGGAACATCTGGAAGGGATGTCTGCTTCTTTCCTCAGATTGCAAAGCACAATGGAGGAGTCCATCCGCCTTCAGGCTGAGGTGATAGCGCACCGAGGTCAACACTGGTGGGATGGTGGCCGCCATGGAGACCTTGTTCCAGGACATCAGTCCTGCAATGTTGCTTGGGCTGAACTCCATTGCTGATGCCATAGTTGGCCTCCAACAGTGTCAACACGAGAGGTGTGGAGCAGCTCAATCTCACCCCAGCTACCCCTTCTCCTCATGGAGTCAGCCAGGGGCTCTCAGGCACCCATAGGGTGGAGGATCAGCAGGTGCATACCATTGATGTCATCCACCCAGGTGACTCTGGGAGTGCCTGGCCTATCTGAACCCCTTTTTCCTGTGACCCCAGCAGCTCCAGCTCCACAGGCCAAGGAGGGTGGCCCTGCCACACAGGTCCCTGAAAGTAGGCCAAGGCCCTCCAGGCCTCAGCCCTCTGGAGGACGCCCACCAAAGTAATCACAGAGAAAGTGTTGCAATCAGCAGGCTGCCTCCACCTCTGCTGTAGATGTTGGAGGAGCATCAAGACGTAGCGGCAGAGTTAGTAAGGTTAAGAAGATTTTCTTTATTCCACACTTTATTACACAGAAACTTATCTTCTTTTACAATATATACAGGTTCAGTAGGAAAATGAGTCCATCAATGGCCTCTTGTTCAGTTTATAGATACAACGTGCTTCTCTCCTGTTAGACTTTCATCTGTTGTTTTTCCTGCTGCATTATTGTCGAGGAGATCTTTGAATCCCAGTTTCTCCAGTGGTCCTTTTGTCATCAGCTGCCTTACCATTCTGCACTCCAGGTATCCCTTTGATTGCTCTCTGCACAGAGAATTATCAAACTTATTCTCACGGAGGCAGTTCATAAATTTCTTCTTAAATTCTTTACATTCACCCAGGTGGTCCAGGGGGAAGGATCCCCTGTCCGGCGGCCTTAAGTTGCACAGCCTGGGCACGGGTGTTAATCACTTGTACATAATGTTCACTGTTGTAAATAAACTCCCAAGAAAGTCTCCCTATGGCTCCTTGTTCTGATGGGCAGTGTTTGTCACTCAACTGTGAAACCTTGGTTTCTGCACAAGATAAAGGCAAGTGTCTCAGTCCAGGGCCTCTTCCATGTGCTTTGTGCAGCCTTCGGACCAAAGTGATGGTCTAGCTTCACACTCACTGGTCACATTACTGATGCCTGCACCTCGATGGTGCTTGTCATTGCTGCCAGAATGCCGTGGGCAGGTGTCACAGAGTTCCGTCATTCTCTCTGGGTGGTCTCAGCACCTTTTAAGGATCTTCAGCATCTGTGACCAGTGATGCTGTGCTCCTGAAGGGGTCAGGTACTCAAGGCTGACAAAGGATCAGATGGATTTAAAGTTTCACGGCTGTGTCTGCATTATGTGACCCAGGTCACAGAGCACAATTGAGTGGCCCTCAGTCAGACAGGAGTCAGACATTCACAAGAGGCAATGTGAAGGCCTATGGAGTGTCCTCACTGCGTGTTGTTGTCATCCCCCTGGAATCGAGTGACTATTAGGGCCTCCCCTGAATTTCCATGACAGGAGCTTTATCAGAGAGGGTCTGTGTGCTGCCATCAGCCAGACTGGAGTCAAATCTTCACAGAAGCAACATGAAGATCGATGGTGTCTCCTCACTGCATGTTGTCATTGTCCTCCACAAATCTAGCAGCTATGAGGGCCTCCCGAGCACGCCTTCCTTGCCTGGCCAGTGCGATGGCCTCATCACCATCACTGTTGCCTTCAAAGGACCTTCTCACCCTCATCTCCATTGAGGTCCTCATCATCGGAGGAGACGTCTAGCTCCTTCATCTCCTTGGTCAGCTTCTCTCCTTGTTGCAGCGCCAGGTTGTAAAGGGCGCAGCAGGCGATGACAATGCCTGACACCCCCTGCCCACCAGACCAGGCAACGGAACCTCATTTTCAGTGCTCCGATGGTTTGCTCTACCAAAGTGCAAGTTGTAGTATGAGCCTTATTGTAGCTTCGCTCTGCTGCACTCTGAGGCTGCTGCACAGGTGTCATCAGTCACGTCCTCTGTGGGTAGACCTTGTCCCCGAGGAGCCATCCCTGCAGCTTCTGTGGACCCTGGAAGATGTCCGGGGTCTGAGACTGACTGAGAATGTAGGAGTTGTGGACTCTCCCTGGGAATCGTGCACAGACCTGTAGGATGCATTTGTGGTGGGCGCACACCAACTGAACATTCAGAGAATGAAAGCCCTTGTGGTTGACATAGTTGACCGCTTGTTGCGACAGAGATCTGAGCATCACGTGAGCGCAGTTGATAGCACCCTGCATCTGTGGGAAACCTGAGATCTGGACATATTGCAGCCTTCTTGCATCCTGGCTTTCCTGCTGCCAGGCAAAATGCACAAAGTTGTGTACCTTCATGAAGATAGCATCCATGACCTCATGGATGGATTTGTGGATGGAGATTTGCGATATCCCACCAAGGCCACCTGTGGAGCCCTGAAAAGAGCCACTGGCATAAAAATTGAAGGCTGCGATCACTCTCATGGACACGGACAGTGGATGACCTCCATGTCCCCATGGCACCAAATCCTTCAGCAACTGGCAAATGTGACCAACCAGTTCCCTAGGCATGTGCAGTCTTCGGCGACACTGGTTCTTGGTCATTTGCAGGAATGAAAGTCTATAGACCCCGGCTCTTCGGCGGCATGTGTGGGAGCACCAGCTGCCTCTTCTTCCAGAGGGTGCTGCTCCTCCCTCTGCCCAGCCCGGCACCTCCATCGATCTCTCCTCCTTCATCTCCGCTCTCTGTAGTGCTGATGTACTACTCCTGCAGGATGAAAGAGAGAGAGAGACACGTGAGTTAGCCTGAGTGTTCTAAGAACCTCACTTGGTTACATCTGAAGGCCCCTTAATGCATCCAAAGAGTGCTGGCCACCGCTTGGATGGCCAGAGTTTAGTGTGCTGCATGGCTGCCTGAGACCCTGTCAGCCTCCGCCCCAATCCACCTGACCAATCAGCAGCAGCTTCGCCCACTGGACTGCATGCTGTGGTCTCAGCTTAGGCGCAGGCATTCTCCTAACCCGCACTGCAAGGCTGCGCTGTTAGCTTGAACCATGGGGGAGACTGGGCCAAACCTGAATGCTGCCATTGCAAGGGGCTGTGAGCGCCTCCACCAGTGACTGCTCCATAGCCAGCTTTAGCAAGGAGATTGTACAACGTGCCCAGTCATCCAATTGTTCTGCAGTCCACTAAAACACTCATTAGTTTGCACTCTCTGCCCGAAGGGTGAAAGGTTCAGGAGCATTTGGTGGCAATTTTGTGCCTTTGCATTGCTTGAATGGTAAGTAAGCTAGAGGCCCGACTCCACGCATGTCAATGTGGCTGCGGCTGTACTGCCTCAGCTGCAGAGGAATGCTCACTTTATACAAGGGTTCCCTAATCTGTGGCCACTTCCCTTTCCCCCCACCCTGCATGTGCTTATGAACTATCATCAACCACAGTGCAGCCCTTGCACCCTCCCCAACTCACCTCAACCGGAAGCCAGCCCTTGCCCTCTCAAGTCACCTCAACCACAGGGCAGTCCTTGCACAGGCACCACACTTTCAGCCAGCTGGGAAAAAGTGACTTGCCTGTGTCCTTACCTGAATGTGTGGCGCCTCAACTTTGAAGTCCAACAGGTGACCCTGGCAAGTGCTGTGCAATGTTACTGTGCACTCAGCTCTGAGTTCCCCTCATTCACAAGATTTGTGTTAGACTTGCTGTACTATTTGTGAAGTGTCTACTGATTGGAAAGAACTGCTGCAGTTAAGAAGTTGGGTGTTGTTAAACAGCTAGAACAGTACCAAATTCTTCTTCCTTTGGTTTACAAGAATTTTTCGGTGATAGATTAGGATGCTAGTCATGACTATGCAATGGGTGTCGGGGCGTCATGAGGTCATTCTCTGAACTGCCTTCTTTCAGGAAATAGCTCTTGGTTCTTCGTGGTATTGGTGGCGTAGTAATTATGGTTTTATTTAGTGTGCAGTGCACCTTAAGAATAATAATTGTTAGGCAAGGTCACACGATCTGTAATAACCAATAGGACAGTAGCGTGGGCTACCTCAGCAGCCAGTGTAGAAATAGAGTTAGAGTTGAAAGCACACGTGTAGTTGTTGCTGAGTATATTGTAGATAAACTTAATGGCCTGAATCTTCGGTTCAGCGAGCAGGGGCGGGGCCCACTCACCGAAGTGTAAAATGACGCGGGGTGACGTTGGGCGCCTGGACGTCACCACGCATCATTTAGATTTTCAGATCAGTGGGCGCGCACTTAACTTGGCTGCGCACCCGCCAAACTGGCAAAGGCCTATTAAGACCAGTTAAATACAAATTAAACTAATTAACTGAGCTGCCCGTCCAACCTTAAGGCCTAGCCCAAGCGGCCTTCGCATTTTTCATGGAACCTCATCCACGGGTGGAATGAGGTTTCATGAAGTGTTTAGAAATTGAATAAAAATTTTTATAAAATTCACTGACATGTCCCAGCTCATATGACACTTAAAATATTTTCTTTTCTTTATTAAAATTTTGGGAACTTAAACTAATCTCCCAGAGGCAGCTCTGTGCCTCAGGGAGATTTCTGCGCACTTTTGTGCACATGCGCGAAAGAGTGCAAGTCCCAACTCGGAACGTAAAATGGCAGCGCGGACCCGATCAGGGGTGCTGATTGGGTCTGCGCCCGCCCCCCCAATGGGGGGAAAATTCTCCCCAATGTTTCCACCCAAGAAGTGTCTGCTGGTCAACTCTATCATTAATAGTAAAACTCAGCCACCCTACAACAGGTAGACATAGTAAGGTGGAAGAAAATAAATTTATTACAAGACTGACAAACTCCAGAAAGTGATTTAACTTTGCCTGCAGTAGCAGAAAGGGACTCACGAGTACAATTATAGCCTTACTATTATTTCTTGGTCTATTGTGGAATTGCCTTAATCACAAGTCCTGATCCAATGGAGCCAGGGAGAAATGATCATAACAAAAACATTAAAACAGCTTACATTTATACATTTATATGGTGGCCTCATCCACTGGCTGGAAAGCAGGGCACACCTCACTGCAGGCATTTTCGGAAGCCTCTATGCAATTGTATGGCCATCAAGCAGCTAACTCTCTGGCATTGGGGCTTCCATCCTTTTTAGGACACAGCTCCCACCTCCAAGAGCTGCTGGTCATTTGGAGGGCTGGCAGGTATTCAGCCCTAGCAATGCCACCAGGAGCCTCTGCCACTGTAGCAGGCCATGGACCAGCCACATGGAGGAGGCCCCGGAATGAAGGCAATTTTGTGGGGCTTGCTGGTTAAGCCTTAGTGAGGGGTGGATGTCATTGTTATGGGAAGGGGAATGGTTTATGAGGGGTTGGCCCTTGTTATCAGGTGAGCCATAAGGTGCCTGATCAGGTTCCCCCCCTGAGCCTGCAGGAAGGCCATCAACTTTTACTGGGTGGCCTACCCACCATTGGTAGAGTAGCAGCAGTGGCAGGATCAGGCCTTTAACAGGTGACCTCTAACATCTCTGCCCCTGACTGAAATGGAGGGAGTTGAGAAGGCGATGGGCACTTCACCCCCTGCCTTCCTTCCCAATTTTACAACATCTCTCACGTCCCAACCAGTTCCTGAGGGTGGAATTAAATTTTCCCAATGGCTTTGGTCTTTCCAATATTTAGTTGGAGGAAATTTCTGCTCACGCAGTACTGGATGTCAGGCCAGCGGTCTGAAATTTAAAACAGCGGAGAGGTCAAGAGAGGTGGTGGTGAGGTAGAGCTGGACCTCATCAATGTACATGTGGAACCTGACGTATTTTAGGATGTTGTCGCTGAGGGGCAGCATGTCGATAAGGAATAAGAGAAACAAAGAACAGATCCTTGGGGGACACCAGAGGTTTGGGTGCAGAAACAGGAAGAGAAGCTATAGCAGATGATTCTTTGGCTACTACTGCATGGATAAGAAGTGCAGTCCCACCCAGCTGGATGACAGTGGGATGGATTTGGAGGAAAATGGCCTGGTCATCCATGTCAAAGCCTACAGAGAGGTGGAGAAGGCCATGGGGGGGGGGATAGTTTATCACAGTCAGTCTCATAGGATGTCATTTTTGACTTTGATAAGACCCATTTTGCTGTTGTGGCAGGGGCAGAAACCTGATTGGAGGGATCCAAGTATGGAGTTCTGGAAAAGATGGGCACAAATTTGGGAGGCGACAACATGTTCAAGGACTTTTGGGAGGAAAGGAATGTTGCAGAAGGGGGCAGTGGTTTCTTCAATATAATTGATTGTCATTCTTTTGTCATTGTTATGACAACAGCCGGTGTTAATTGCTGCACAAACCAAATCCCAGAGGGAAATTTGGCTTATGGGCCACAACCGTTTTTGTATTCTGAAAACCAAGAAGAAGACGTACTGATCTCAGCAGTAAGAAGTCCAGTAACACTTCCGGGATCTAAAAAATCAAAAGTAAAAGTTTTATTAACAAAAGTAGAAGAAAACTTAAGCACACAAGTTTACAATTACGCAATTAAGGTTAGTCTTACAAAATATTCCCCTAAGAACTCTCTACTTGGTCAAACCATAGGTAAGCACCTTCCAGGCAGCACTCCCTATAGATGTCTACTATGAAATCCAGAAATATTACACAAGGCAAAGTGCTGTAGCTTTATGTGACCTTTACCCTCTTCCACTCTGTGGTGGAATCCACTTCAGAGTAAAGCTGCTTGCTGCAGCCCAAGACTTTTCTGGCTTGACTGGACAGGTGATTCAAATTGCATCCTCTCCCAGCCGAGAGCTTCAGCTATCTCAACAGCTCAAACAGCTCCAGCCATCTTCATAGCTCCAGCTCAACAGCAACTTTAAAATACCTTTTTTCCCCCTCTTTTACCTTAGTTCCATTGTTCTCACAACTCTTTGAAACTCAAACCCCTCCAAATATAAGATCTTTCATGTTTCCATCTTGTCTTTGCTTTCGGCTCAATAAATTATAATACCCCACTGCTGTTTACTTATGGAACTCCTGCAAGATGCAAACACACTTATTGGCACCTCTGACTCCCCTTTGATGTTCAAACAAACTCTCCACTTATCTAAAAAAATGTAAATGTCAGATCTAGCCTATTTTCTTCTACCTCCAGCTTCACACCTCTATCCTTGTCATGTTTCCAACCCCACACCTCTATCCTTGTCATGTTTCCAACCCCCCAGACAACCTGGCTCTTATCAGTCTCTTGCCTAGCTTTATTAAATCATACACACACACACACACACACACACACACACGGCAGCATTTTTCCCCCATCGGGGGGGATGTGCGGGAATGGGCATGGGCAGGTGGGTTCCCGATTGGCGCTCCTGATTGGGGGTGCACCGCCATTTTACGTAAGTGGGCCAATTAAGGCCCGCCCAGTGTGACATCCGCTCAGAAGCACTTTGCGCTCCCTGTGCGGGTGGAGGGGACTCCCTGAGCCGGGAGTGTGCTCGTTCACGCACAGACCTCTCTGAGGCAAAGTGCCGCCTCAGGGAGATCGGTGGAAGTTGTGAAAATTTTTTGAAAGGTAGAAAAAATTTTCCTGACATGTCCCCTCATATGACACTGTCACATGAGCTGGGACATGCCAATTTATTTTATTTAAACATTTTATAAAAATTTTAATACCTTCATGAAATCTCATCCGCCCACAGATGAGGCTTCATGTTTTTCTGAAGGCCTCCTGGGCTCTTCACCTGCCCGCTAACCTTAAGGTTGGATGGGCAGGTCCATTAATCATTCCAATTACGTTTTCAATGGCCTTAATAGGCCTTTGACAGTTTGGCGGGCACGTAGCCGAATCGGCTGCACATCCGCCGAACTGAAAATTTAAATGACTCGGGGTGACATCAGGACACACGCCCGACATTACCCCTCGTCATTTTACGCATCGGCGAGCAGGCTCCACCCTGTGCTCGCCGACCGGAAGATGCAGCCCCCATCCCCCCACACACACACACACACACTTACTTCTTTACAGAATAACACAACATTCCCCAAAATATTTTTAAAAAACCTCCATTCTCACATCATACCTGCCTGGGGAAATCAACAGAATGGCAACCAGGTGAGGGTGAAAATTGACCCTACAATGTTGCCATCCAATGGTTTGTGGTATTAAACAAATAAAATCCTTTTGCCTGTTGCGGTGGTTTCTGGTAAATGTTGGAACTGTCAGGGTAAGGGTGCTCATTAGCGTCCTGGCCAAAATTCCTCCTTCAAAGGATAACATCCGAAACCGATTGAAAACATTTTCCTCACTGGGTGTAAGTTCTTGCTGCAAGGAAACGGCTACTGCCTGTTCCTACAAAACAACTCTCCTCAATATAATCGTTTGCATGTGAAGTTTGAGCTGCAATCAGGTTCAATGCAAGTCTGTATTTCTTTTGCGCAATAATTCATAAATGAAACCATATATACATGGATTTTGTTTGCTGTTGACTAGAACACCATGAGTTTTTTTTGTCGAATGGAACTCTCTTCCATAATTGTTTTCTCCGCATTGAGTGAGAGAGCATCGCGTCTTGGTTCCAGTTAAAAGTCCAGTTGAAGCTAAACAGTTAGCTCATTAAACGGTGAAGAACACAGTTGAAGTCCCCACCTATAATTAGATTAGGGATTAGAGCAGGGAAAAAAAGGGGATAAAAGTGTTAGAGTCAGTGTTAATAAAATGCTGTACACAGCAGCCATGCACACAGAAGTGTGGCATTTCTGTTTTTCTGCAGAGGCATGCCAAACCAAACATTCGAAATCCTGATGAGTCAGTGACACAGCCCTGAACCCCTTCCACTCCTCATTCCTTCCCCTATTACCTTTCTTGAGAGAGGAATGTGAGGCCCTGAGAGGATGCTCCTCCATCCATGACAAAGCTTTTCTTGTTCTGACAATGGGAGCAATATTTGTCCCCTCTCTGCAGAGAAAGGCAAGTACTTTCTGGAATACTTCAAGTGAAACAATATCAAGAGACCTCAAAATAAATGAATAACTGGAATGAAGCAGCCTCCTCTAATGTACAGCCACTTTTTCATTTATAGCTTTTCTGGAGGCATCTTGCCCTTTTCAAATAACAATATAAAATACCTTGACAATGTATTTATCCAAGCAGCAGCTGTTTTCATACACAATATATACTTGTGTGGACCATGTTTTCTGCAGGTAACAAGTCATAAGCTGGTTCCAGATCCCTTCATAGAATGCAAAAGGTTTAGCACTTTGGCGATTTAAAGATTAAAAAAATCTTAGAACCTTCAGAGGGTGAAATGGAATGATAACAGTCATGACACTGCAAATTGATTTAGACTTTGTGGGATCACCTGCATATCACTGAATACTCTTTCCTGAAGTCATTAAAGAGGCAACCTCCTCTGCAGAAGTTAGCTTCATATCTTTGCAACAACAACTTGGGCCCAGATTTTCACTCCCAGGTCGGGTGTGCAGAGAAGGGTGAATTCCCGGCAGGTAGGAAGTGGGTGGAGGGAACGAGGTGAGGATGGGGGTTGAGGTGTGGGGGTGAGGGGGATGAGGTGAGGGGGTGTGTGGAGTGGGAGGTTGAGGTGAGGAGATAGTGAAGAGAATGAGGCGAAGGTGGGGATTGAGATGAAGGGGTGGGGGTGTGTGGGGATGGGCGATGAAGTGAGTGGATGTGTGTAGGGGTGGGTGGGGGGGGGGCAAGGTGACAGGGTGGGGGTGTGTGGAGGTGGGGGCGGTGAGGTGAGGGTTTGGGGGTTGAAGTGAGGGGGTGGGGATGTGTGGGGAAGGGGGTAAAGTGATGGGGTTGGGAGAATGATGTGAGGTGAGAGGGTGTGGGTGCGTGGGGGTGGGGTGGGGTGAGGTGAGGGGTTGGGGGGAATGAGGTGAGGGTTGAGATGATGGGGTGGGGGTGTGTGGGTGGGGGATGAGGTAAGGGGATGTAGTGTGTAGGGGAGGTGAGGGAGTGGGTGGGTGTGGAGGTGGGGGTGTGAGGTGAGGGGGTAGGGGTGTGTGGAGATGGGGGGGATGAGGTGAGGGAGTTGAGGTGAGGGGGAGGGGTGTGTGAGTTTGGAGTGGTGAGGTGGCGGTGGGGGATGTGAGGGGATGAGGGTGTGTGGGGTGAGGTGAGGGGGCTTGAGATGAGGGGAGGGGGGTGAGTGAGGTGGATAGGGGCATGGGGTGATGGCGTTGAGAGGGTGTGGTGGGGATGAGGTGAGGGGGTGATGGGGTTGAGGGGGTATGGTGGGGATGAGGTGAGGTGAGGGGATGGGGTGTGTGGGGGTGAACTGGGGGGGAGGTGAAGTAAGATGCTGGATGGGAGGGGGTGAGAGGGGGTGAGTGTGGTGGAGAAAGGTGAGGGGGGTGGGGCTGATTGGGAGAGGTGTGGGGGTGAGGGGGTGGGGATGGGTGAATGAGGTGAGGGGGTGGGGATGGGGCAGTGTGGTGAGGGGGTGGGTGTGGTGGGATGAGTTGAAGGGGTGGGGATGAGGAATGAGGTGGGGGTGTGTGGAGGTATGTGGGGGGGTGTGTGGGGGTGTGAGGTGAGGTGAGGAGGTATGGGTCGGGTGTGTGGGGGAATGAAGAATACCACGTGTATTTGGGGAGTGGATTTAGTTGGGTCACTTTTAAGGTTTAGTACTACAAAATTAAGCACTATACATGTCACTAAATTCACTTTTGAATTTAAACCAGCGCATAAAAAAGTCTAAATTTTTATTATGGGTGGAATTTTACAGCAGCGGGATTTTATCTTCCTGCTGAAGTCAATGGGAGTTAAGAATGGCTTATCGCATTTTATAGCCCTCTCCCTGCTGCGATGGGGCCAAAAAACTTCTACCAATGTTGTAAAGTAGACATAATTCTGATGACATGCTGTATTGATGCGCCAGAGGCTTGAGAATCTTGGGCCTCATCAAAATAAACGTAAGAAACTAAAAACTGGGATTGATGCAAAATGGGGTATTAACACGCCATTGCCCGTTTCATTACTCCTGCAAATTTTGGGAATGAAATCCTTTCTTGTCACTACAATATTGCTTAAAGAAAGGTTTTATAAATTGTTACGTCAAGGTTCACCCCAGATAGGCTGTAAATTCACAGTATACAGCACAATTTGTAGGACAGCTTCTGTGGGAAGGGGAAACAATCCAATTCTTGAGTGAATGCTATACTGAGTTTTTGTACAATGTATCATTCTTCTCTGAAACATTCAGATCAACAATTCAATATACATTTTTCCTAAGCTGCTGGTCCATGTCTGATTGACAACTCCTGGGGATAGTGTCATTAACATAAAAGAAACAGATGCCTTTAATGGAATATTGTGCGCTGATGCTGGAGAAGTCTGAATGGCAAGGTTGTATTAGCTACAGAGTTGAATTGTTTTCTAAATGTAATGATTCCTTTGTAGCCACTCTCCTAACATTAGTTGATTGCTCTCTGATTAATTATCCTTAGAATCAGCATTAGGCCTCCAATTTCACCATTGTTACTGTCACTCTAACTACTGCATGCAGGTATAATGAAAGAAACACAAAACCTACATTTACACAGCACCTTTTATGATGTCCCAAATCACTCTCCAGCTAATTAAGTACTTTTGAGTTGTAGGAGTCACTGTTATAATGTAGGCATTGTTATCAAATGGCAGAACAGGCTCGAATGACTTACTCCTGCTCCTTCATATGTCATTTGGATGGATGAGATAAGCTTAGATATGCTTATCATTGATAATTATCTTGCAAACGGAGGGTAGAATCATGGCTGGAGTTCTGTTTATTTTGTTGCTAATTGAAGTTTACTGAGCAGGCTTTGTGAGGTGAAATTGCCAGGATAGGAGTGCGTAATATGCTGATAGTGAATCAGTAACCTGTTTTACACTGCATGTGATTCTCAAGACTCTTTTCCATTGACTTCAATCTTGTCCTTTTGTCCACTTACCTATTATCTGACTCTATCTTGGTGCTTTTATGAGCTTTTTGAGCTATTGAAATATGACAAAGTTGTGTTGCATAGTAGATATTGAAAATATATTGTAGTGAGAAGCAGAAATCAGCAGAGTTTTCCGACTTGCTGATCAAGAAAACACAGATACAATTGTGAACCATTCAGTCCTTGTGCTCTGCCCTCTTAAAAGTTATGTCACACTGAGCTACCTGCGGACTCCAACTCTCCTCACTGACAGTGATGCCCTTGTTGTTCAATCATTCCACTTTGTTGCTTGGGAGTCATTTGACTTTCTACCCTATGAGATTACTGATAAAATAGAACCCAATTATACCCCTTGTATGAAAAAATTATATTGAATAATACCATGAACCTAGGCAGGAGAAAATCTTCTGCTTCTTCTACAGAATGGAAAAGATCTTGTGCAGTTTATCTGGGTTGCAAGTGTTAATCTTCCCCCCAAATAAGAATTTACTGTCACCGTGTCCATATGGTGCAACGTGCAAAACATGTTAATTAGGGCTGAGGCAGTCACTAAAATCAATGTTATCATTTGCACAGTGTTATAAATAACCACTGGGAAATTTTCCTGTCCAATTAATAATATCACATGATGCTGTTCAAGTAAAAATTGTACTCTGTTTAATAGTCGCGGTGGAAACACTTATAGGGTGCACACAAACTAACACTGTACCGTTGCTGCTCTTAATATTAATGACCCATGCTGCATATATGTTGGATGATATTTGTAACCAGATGCCACAATGAGCGTTATCATTTTGTTAGGACCTTTCTGTGATTGTTTGGTGAATTAATTGGTGAATCTAGAAAGGGGAAAATATCATGCATGATTGAAGGAGAGGGTTAAAAGGGTGGTGAGGCAATGGAATAAGGGGCTCATAAACTGGAGGAGCACCAGGGATCATGATTTCTCTCCTTGGCCATGCTCCCACCCACCTTTTAAACCCCTTATGCCAATTCATGCCCCTCATACCCATATGCCACACATTTCCCCTACCTCCCCACCCATGACCCCCATACCCCTTTTGTACCCCACACCCCCGTGACCCTTTATAGTCCCATGCCAACTTAGTGCCAACACATGCCAACCTTTGCCCCACCCACCACCCTTTGTCTTACCCCCTCCATGCCAACTGACCTAGCATCCTTTGATGGTTCTTTGGCAGCTTGACAATTCTTTGACAGATCCTTGACAGCTTCAACATTTTCAATGAGTTTATGCACTTTTTACGCACAATTATGTTTACTTTTAACAATCCCAAAGGGTGCATTATCTCTTTCAAAGGATGTCTTACCTCCCCTAAAGGGTGCTTTGAGACTCCAAAGTTGTCCTGTGACCATATCCAAAGGGGTATGCTACTTTTCCAAAGACGTACCCTGGCTATCCAAACTAATCCACCAAGTTCAGGCTTCCACTCATCTCTAATCTGCACACTCCAGGTTTCACATTCCTGGCCTACCAAAACCCAACTTCAGTGGAGGCAGCTGGTAATTTAAATGACCAGCTGCCTCCATAAACCATGCATGCATGAGCCCCAGCCTAACTCCTGTTCCGCCCCCGCAAAAATAGGAAATGCCATTCTCGGGGGCGGGACTTAGAATTTCCAACTATTTCCGATAGAGCCACTGTGTCATAGTGAAAATCTGGGCCTTGCATTTTTATAGAGCCTTGAAAACAGTAATATGTCCCAAGGAGCTTCGCAGGACCATTCTAAATCAAATTTTGACACAGAGCCACATAAGGAGATGCTAAAACTTTTGTCAAAGAGATAGGTTTTACGGAGTTCCTTAAAGGGGAATGAGAAGTAGAGAGCAAAGAAGTTTCGGGAGGGGTTTCCAGAGTTTAGGGTCTGAGGATCTGAAGGCACAGCTACCAATGGTGGAATGGTTAAATTCAGGGTTATTCAAGGGACCAGAATTAGCGGAGGACTTATATCTTAGAGGGTTGTGGAACTGGAGGAGATTACAGCAGTATGGACGGTTGAAGCCTAGGATGGATTTGAAAAAAAGCATGAGGATTTTAAAATTGAGGCGTTGCTTAATCAAGAGCGAGTGTAGGGTAACAAGCATAGGGGTGATAGGTGAACAGGACATGGCATGAGTTCACACACAGGCAGCAGAGCTTTAGATATCCTCAAGTTTTTGGAAGGAAGAAAGTTGGAGGTCAACCAGGAGTAAATTGAAATAGCCGAGTCCAGGGATGACATAAGCATGGATGGGGCAATATAGATTCCTGACTGTAAGCCAGAGTTGCGAACTGGAATGATTTGTCTTTTCTTAACACTATTCTCTCCTGTTTTCCATTCCATTCCACTCCAGCGAGTGTCAGTTGGCCACAAGAAGTTCATAATAGCTCGCTCTTTTCCTCTCTCCTTGTCCCTACATCTGCATCGCCTAACTGAGCTGTTCCTTATTTAGCCAATGTCAAGCCGCTTCACTTCTCTAAAGGGTATCATTTCAAAATCCCTTCAGAATGATGTGCATTCAGTTTTTTTTTATCATGGCCAATAATGAGTATGTAGATTTACTTTACTTTCACTGTGACTATTGACACGTATAAGGGGTAGGGGTATAGACTTGTTGCTATTCAGTCAGTGAATCTGGTAAAATTGGTTTTGGAGATGGTGATTCAGCTCCATTTAGAACAGCTTCACAAATTTGCTCTTGCCAGATTAAGTAAAAGAGAACATTTCTCTCCTGATCTTAACAGTCCACTCAATAGTTGAGTCAGAGTATTTGAAGCTTAAGTGTAGAAGTAAGGCTCATCCAACAGCTATCAGAGGAATCAACAGTACACCCAAAGCCAGCAAGCTACCTGTGGCGGAGAATACAACTGACAGGAACAATTACATAAGCCTGTGCTGCAAACAGGCTGTCATGCAGATTCCTCCAGTGTCGCTGTTACTATCGAAGTAACATATCAGCACCCCAGGTTATATCCTGGGTATTATTTTGCCCACTTTTTCCTTCTCTTAACACCATGTGCTGATTTCATCCAACAATCAACATCTGTCTAAAAGAGAACATTGTTAAGAAAATATTCCAAGGGTGATCATTTATTGTGCCAGTCTCACTGAAGCCTAGATTTTGACACCTGTCAGAGTGTTGTGGGCTGGGTATATGGCAGCCTAAAAACTGCTTCTTTGTCCCAACCATCCTCACAGTGCAAAAGCTGGACGGGGTTTAAGTCCATTCTGACCTGAACATAGCACCAAGTCTAAGCTGGACTGCAAGGAAGGGGAGTTAATTTTGGGGACCCAAAGGAATATTCCATGGGTGGGAGTGGGGTGGGATGCAGTAGTGTGGTGGGCAAATGAAGGTGGTATGGTGGGGTCCACAGCTTTTCGCAATTTGGAGAGGTTGGTGGGAAACCCGGTGCAGGGGAGACTCAAGATTT
Source organism: Cetorhinus maximus (assembly GCF_964194155.1). Lineage (NCBI taxonomy): Eukaryota > Metazoa > Chordata > Chondrichthyes > Lamniformes > Cetorhinidae > Cetorhinus > Cetorhinus maximus. The sequence continues at coordinate 99,878,376 of NC_135885.1, forward strand.
CTTTCTGGGGCTCAGAGGAGTACTCCCTAAACCAGAAAGATTCCAAAAATAAATCCAGTTCACTTTTCTAGGACTCTTCTGGAATCATATCTGCATTTTTCATGAAGAAAGCTAATGTCTTTCGGCAGATATCCCCCCTAGTTGCTAGAAACAACTTGGTAAAATTACATCCCATGGAAAGGCAGCAGAATCAAAGGTGGCAAGCCTCTGTCTCAATTTTAACTTCCCCTGGGTCTTGTGTGTCAGCTGCCTACTTGCCTGTTCAAGACAGCATGACTGCGACCAATCACATCGTCCAAAATCCACTGATGTTCACTGGATCAGAAGCGGGAGACTGATTGATTTTTATTACCCTCCTGCCAATCCAGGCTGAGAACAGGTAATCTGACCTTTCCCCTTATTCCTGCTGCTGTAGAAAGAACTTGCATTGACATGGCGCAATTCACAACCTCAGAATGTGCAGAAGTGCTTCACAGCCAATGAACATTGTTGTAATGTGGCAAATGTGATAGTCAATTTTTGCACAGTAAGACCCCACAGAGCAATGATAAAGATGCTTTTCTTTTTATTCTTTCATGGGATATGGGTGTTGCTGACAAGGTCCGCATTTGTTGCCCATTCCTAGTTGCCCATTCCTAATTGCCCTTCAGAAGGTGGCTGTTTTTCTATAGTGGTTTGGTGCCACTGAATAGCTTGCCAGGCCATTTCAGAGGCAGCTAAGAGCCAACCACATTGCTGTGGGTCTGGAATGACATGTAAGCCAGACAGGGTAAGGACAGCAGATTTCCTTCACTAAAGAACATTATTGACAATCGTTGATAATTTCAACCATGTGTGTTTTTAATAACATTCAATGATAGTTGCCCAGTCACCATCACTGAGACTAGCTCTGAATTCCATTAAAATTGAATTTATTAATTGAATTTAAATTTGAGCAACTGCTGTGGTGGATTTGAACCCATGTCCTCAGAGCATTAGCCTGTGCCCCTGGATTACTTGTCTAGTGATATTACCATGATGTCACCATCTCCCCAAATCAGATTAAAGTTTCCACTTTTATCTTGAGTATTATTAATTATTGATCAGATACTCTGTCTAGGTGCTAGTGTTTGAGGAATTAGCTAACTCAATGAAAAATTAGAGCTGCTTTCACACTGCAGTCTGGGTCTTGGGAGAACAAATTAACTGAGTCATTCTCCTGCATTTTTTTTGGTAAACTGCAGCTGGATTCTTGGAAAACAGCTGTATCGTGGGGTCCACACTTTGTGTATGTCCAGGGCTGGCTACAGTATTTTGGGCAGCGTACAAGAAGGGATTAGTCATAGTGTCACTGCAGAGGGAACCAGAAACACTTGACTGGTGGCACATTGCCAAAATGTGTTACAACGGTGACTATAGATCAAAAGTACTTTATTGGTTGCTAACTATTGTGATGCTATCAGTGGCTTAGTGGTAGCACTCTTATCCTTGAGACAGAAGGTTGTGTGCTTAAATCCTCTCCAGAGACTTGAACATAAAATATAGGTACTGAGGATTTGGGCCTGGATTTTTTGCCAAGTCAAGCCAACTCGGGAGCCCTTTAAAAATGGGACCTGATCCCATGAATCCCGCCATAATTATCGTTTCGGACAATTTTCCAGTGCAAGTGATAAGGATGCAGGCAGTCAACCTGCATGCAGCACTCCCTCCCTTGCTGGCTTCACTGCAATAGTGGGCAATTCAAAACCATCCCCCACCATCCCGCAATTTTAATAGAGTCAATCACCTTCTGTAAGTAGACATGGTTCATGGTCTCTCAGAGGAGTTGTGAACCATGGGGAAGCCCCAGTTCTGAGTGGAGAATCACCCCTCACCCCGCCCCCCCAAAAAAGTCAGCTGTTCCTGGAATTCTTTCATTGACATTATTCATTATGGAGGCAAGCTGGACACAATGCCCACCTCTGCATTCCAGTACTTTGTTTAAGTTATTTAAAAAAAATGGTTAGAACAAAAATAGTCCTCCAGCCCGAACCCCCCAACCACCTTCACAGCCCACACATACTCCATGCTCCATCCATGCCATCCTATGCTACCTAATGCCCCCACACCCATCCCCTCATGTCTCCTCATAACCCCTATGCCAAACCATGACCCTCTACTCACAGTCCATGGCCCCTCTTACCTCATATGCCAACCACTGCCCCTCCAATCCCATGGCCCTTCATACCCCCTATGCCCTCCACATCCCCATGACTATAGCCCTTTGCCAATCTAGTGCCAACTCATGCCAGCCCATGCTCCCCATGCACTACCCTTTGCCCTACCCCCTCCATGCCAACTCACTTGGTATCCTTTGACAGTTCCTTGACAGCTTGATAGTTCTTTGACAGCTTGACAGTTCTTTGATTGTTCCTTGACAGCTTCAACAGTTCCACTGAGTTTATGCACTTTTCATGCACAATTATGTTTACTTTTATTAATCCCAAAGGGTGCATTATCTCTCCCAAATGGTGTCTTACTTCTCCTAAAAAGTGTCCCGGGACTATATCCAAAGTGACACCTTAAATCTCCAAATGGATATCCAAATGACCCCACTAAGTTCAAATCCCCTCTTACCTGGCCTAACCTGTACACTCTGGGCTCACACTACAGGTCTACCAAAATACTAGTTCAGTGGAGGAAGCTGGTGATTTAAATGGCCAGCTTCCCCCATAAACAGTGTATGTGTGAAAGCCGGCCCAGTTAATGCATCTCAATACTTAGGCTCTACATCTTGGCAAAAATCATGGAAATGCCTGGAAATTCTCAGTCACTACCACTGCGAAAATGGGAAATTCTGTGTTTAGGGGCTTAGGATGTTTAGGATTTCTGGCCATTTCATGGATTTATGCCACGATGGAAAGCCTAAGTATTGAAATGCATTAGAGTACTTTTCCCATTGTCAAAAAGGTGCTACTATGCATTCAAAATGGAAGAAAACAGTTGGAGCTGCTTTGGAACTCTAGTATCATGCTCTGAAGTGAGTTACATGCTCAGAATTATTTTAAGTGGAAATATAAACCTTCAGCTTTTACTTAAAAAAAAACTAGACACCTGTTCCTGGAATGCTTTGATTGACAAGCCACCCGGTGTAGCTTAAAAAAAGCATATGTGTCTGGTTTTGCAGTTTAAATAGCCTCCATTGTTTCCATTTGGAAGGATTTGTTTTTGACAGCTGGGGTCATTATAAATGCTTGGCTGAGTTTCAAAAGCCACTTATCAGCAGGGAACTGTGTGGTCAGTTTTATTTTCAACCTTAAAAGTTTGTGAAAGGATTATCTGTCTTTTAGGTGGTTACAGAATAGACATTTGTTTTTACAACTGACTGACCACCTGAAGGGATTTAACTTTTTTTAAATGGCTTCTTTGAATGAGAGTTTTTTTCAGGGTGAAGTGTGTTTGAGTGAGAGCTTGAGCTGATTGTTAAAAGATTTTTTTCATGTCTATTTCAAAGGTACAGCCCCTGAGGCCTGCCCACAGTGGATACTGGGTGAGTGGCTAAGGAGGATACATGGGGAGTGGTGGGGTATGAGGAGGCAAAGGGGTATGAAGGGACTTGGAGGAGACATGGAGGGTATGAGGTGGCACAAATAGCATGTGGGGTAGGTGGGGATGTGAGGGGTGAAGGGTTGAGGGCCTAACAGTCATCATTACAATTGGTCTGATGCCCCAGTAAAAGGAAACAGTCTTTCCAGCCTGCTGACCTTGCCTTCAGTTCACCTCTGTTGCCACCTTGGGGCTGCACCTAGAGGCTGGGGGCCCAACTCTACCCTGCCCCCACCTCCCAGAATGAAAATATGCCTTGTAGGAGCCCTTTTAAAGTAAGCAGGCCTGCTGATCCTGGAAGTTTCCTGACTCGACCTTCCCATATCTTCCACAAAAATTTGAACCTTGCTATTCTTTCAAAGGTGCCGCCTTTCAGGTTTTAAACCGAGGCCCTTTGGGTCATCTTGAGATTATGAAATATCATGAAAGTATTTCTTCCTTTTAACGCATCCCAAAAGAAACTAGCTGCAGCCAGTAAGACACCAGTGATCTGCCAAGCTTTCATAATATGTCACCATCTGTGAGAGTTCCCTGTTCTTGAGCCAACAACTGAAAGGTGATAGGAAAGCCATTGGGGAATTGAATCTGGGACTTTCTCAATCCATGCAGTGAATTTACTCTCTACCGTTATTAGCATTACAGTTATCCCGAAAGCATTTGGTACTGTTCTGGTGCTTGAAGAGAATTAAAGAGACTTATAAGGCCTGGCTTGCTTTCTTTGACTAAATATGGAATGTGAAATTGTAAACCTCAGATTTCCTGCAGGATTGAACATGTAGAATTGCATTTTTCAGAGGAGCTCTTGTTAATATAAACGGTTCATTATATTTAAATTAAAACCTAAATAAATGCACTTCTTCCAATTGTCAGTGACCTCCCTTTTCCTGTTACGCTTGAATAACCAAATCAGGTTGACAGTTGGATAATGTCATTTAGAGGTAACAGGTGTGTGCGTTCTTCATTCAGTAATCTTCATCAACATTGAGCTTAATGAATAATTACATCTTTCCCCATGGGTTTCTGCAAATGCTATGATAAAACAAATGAAATCACAAAGTGAGCCTAATTCACTGAACTCCACTTGCGCTCATCAATGTGTAAATGTTTCATTCACTCCTGTTCATTTAAAGGAGTTGATCCCACTATTTATTTCTTTCAAGTCAAAATTCCTCCCCCACCAAAAAAAACCTTCCATTCTCACAAGGGTTCCTCTCATCATTTTTTTTTACCCCACCAATTCAGTCCCTTGTTACAAAAGCACAAACCCATGTTTAGACAGAAGCTCAAAAAAAACAGCACATGTAAGGCAGATTTAACCATAAGATCAAGGCAGCTGGAAGCTGACATAAGTGCTAAATGATGACAGTAAAAGGGATCAAAGCCTTGAGTCACCTCAGTCATAACTATCTCTTTAAATGCATTGACTGGCCAACTGTGAGTCTACAGATGCTCTCAGTAGGGTATCAAGATCTGGTTGCACTGAAGCTGTCTTTGAATTCTTGCTTTTCTCTCTTAATTAATGATAATTATTTTATAATGCTGTTAAAATTCCTGTTCAATTGCATTTGTCAGTGAGACTTCTTTAACCCATTATTTGCTGACTTTGAGTTTTGCAGTTTAACATAGCTGTAATATGCCTACAATAAACTGATCTAGCTTTTTAATCACACTGCAATGATTTAGGTAATCAATGTGTTTAATAAAACATTTAAATAGGAAATGCTGTAAATTAATAACAGACATTCGTAGAGACAATAGACAGGTTATTGGCCGTTTACCATGCATTAGAACGGTTACACAGATTTGCAGCAATTCTTTTTAATGTTTAATAAAAAGTTTGATATAGTACTGGAACTGGTCATTAATGTTTCAAATAAGTAATGATACATTGTCATTGTACAATTTGTTATTAATTTATAATAAACATTATGCAACATTTAGAGATTCATTAACCTTAATGTAATTAAATCATGGCAAAATAATTGCTCTGAGGCCTTGAAATTATGTTGTATGAATATTGGTGGACAAATGTCCAAAAGGCTTAGGTAAGAGCCCTTGGCTTTTGTGATGGGAGATTTTTTTTAACAGTTTTTTTAAAAGAGATTAATTACTGGTTGGAGGAATGTGACACAGATCTGTTAAGTGTCTGCACACCAGTGTGGTCTTGGAGATTGTTGGTAGCTTCACATATCTCGGCTCGCCAATCACCAGCAATCTGTCACTTGATACTGAAATCAACACACACATCGCAAAAGTTGTGGCTTTTATGCTCAAGCTGAGTAAGAGAGTGGGGAACAACAGCAACCTGACTGAGAGAACACCATTTGCGAGTCTACCAAGACTGCGTCCTCAGTGCACTCCTCTGTAGTGGTGGGACCTGGACAACATATGTTAGTTTCCACCTTCACTGTCTCAGATGTATCCTCAGCATTTCTTGGCAGATAAGGTCACAAACTCTGAGGTCCTGGAGTGTGCTAATTCCATCAGCATATATTGATTGCTAAGCCAATGATATCTATGCTAGCTCGGCTTCATTCATCAGATGGTCGACAGCTGTGTACCCTGAGACCTTCTGCATGGTGAATTGGCCACTGGGTCATGACCACCTGGACGCCAGTACCATTGCTACAAGGATACCTGCAAGCGAGGTATGAAGATGGCAGACATTGACACTGACAGCTGGGAGACAGCCGCTGATGACCATGACCTCTGGAGGCTGGAAAGGTATTGGATGAGGCAAGCACAGCAAAAAGATCAGCTGGTCAATAGGAGGGCCAGAGGCAACAAAGGCCAGTCGATCGTCACCTTTTTAGCCCACTGTCTTCCTCTGCAGCAAATGTGACACACACTGCCATGCCAGAGTGGGGCTCCTGAAGCACACCAGGCGCTGCTTAACACAGAGTTAACCACCACACCACAAACAATTGTCTTTCAAGGCAGAAAGCTTGTACACCTGTACACCAGCATTCACAGAAAATTATGTCATGGTTCGATGTGTTACCAAGATTACTTCAATGTTACAGATTCTCAGGCTGATTTTCTTCCTCCCTCTCCTACTGCCTCCTGTCTGGTCACAGGAGAAATCTCCAGCACCTGAACTTAGGGATAGAAGGCCTCCAGCTCCAACAATTCTCTGTTTTTACTATCAACTGTGACAACACTTGGAAAGTGTCTAATTGGCTGAAATGTGCATTGGGATATCCTGAAGTCATGAAAAGCACGTACAAATGCAAGGGGAGGCGATGGTGTAGTGGTATTGTCACGGTACTATTAATCCAGAGACCCAGGGTAATGCTCTGGGGCAGATGGTGGAATTTGAATTCAGTAAAAATCTGGAATTAAAACTCTAAACCATTGAAACTATTGTCAATTGTTGTAAACACCCATCTCGTTCACCAATGTCCTTTAGGGAACGGTTTAGGAACCTTACCCAGTCTGGTCTACGTGTGACTCCAGCAATATGGCTGACTCCTAAATGCCCTCTGAAATGGCCTAGCAAGCCATTCAGTTGTATCAAACCTGCTACAAAGTCTCAAAAAAGGAATGAAACCGGACGGACCACCCAGCAGTGACCCAGGCACTGAAAATGACAATGGCAAACTCAGCCCTGTTGACCCTGCAAAGTCCTCCTTACTAACATCTGGGGCTAGTGCCAAAATTGGGAGAGCTGTCTCATAGCCTGACATTGTCGTCCTCACGGAATCATTTCTAACAGATAATGTCCCAGACACCACCATCATCGGAAGGACAGACCCAGCAGAAGTAGCGGCACAGTGGCAAACAGTCGGGAGGGAGTTGTGCTGGGAGTCCTCAACATTGAATCTGGACCCCATGAAGCCTCATGGCACCAGGTCAAACATGGGCAAGGAAACCTCCTGCTGATTACCATGTACTGCCCTCCCTCAGCTGATGAATCAGTGCTCCTCCATGTTGAACACCACTTGGAGGAAGCAGTGAGGGTGACAAGGGCGCAGAATGTATTCTGGGTGGGGGACTTTAATGCCTATCAGCAAGTGGCTCGGGAGTACCACCACTGACTGAGCTGGCTGAGTCTTAAAGGACATAAAGGACATAGACTGGGGCAGGCGGCAAGGGAACAAACAAGAGGGAAAAACATACTTGGCCTCATCCTCACCACCCTGCCAGCCACAGATGCATCTGTCCATGATAGTATCGGAGGGAGTGACCACCGCACAGTCATTGTGGAGACGATGTCCCGCCTTCACATTGAGGACACCCTCCAGCATTGTTATGATTTACTATGGGGGTTGCTTTGCTCGCGAACCGGTTGCACTCTTATCTGTTGGCAGGCAAGTCGATTACAATATACTGCAGACACAGGGACCAATATGAAATGAAACACATACAATTTAATTACACAAATAACAGAGTGCTAACATGATGTGTACTTGTCCAACCAAACCCTACTCTAGACTAACATTTACATGGTAGCCTGTGCTACACGGCTATTGGGTCTTACAGTCAAGTGGTGAATCTGCTCACATTCTCTTAAAGGTGTATTACACCTCAGATTACCACAATCATGTTGTGTGGCATTACCACTGTTCTAAATAGATTTCGAACAGAGCTAAAAACTCAAGACTGGATATCCATCAGGCGCACTGGACCATCAGCAGCAGCAGAATTGTACTCGAACACAATCTGTAACCTCATGGCCCAGTATATTCCCCACTCTACCATCACCATCAAGCCAAGGGATCAACCCTGGTTCAATGAAGAGTGCAGGAGGGCATGCCTGGAGCAGCACCAGGTATACCTAAAAATGAGATGTCAATCTGGTGAAGCTATGCAAAACAACATAAGCAGCAAGTGATAGACAGAGCTAACTGACCTCACAACCAATGGATCAGATCTAAGCTCTGCAGCCCTGATACATCCAGTCATGAATGGTGGTGGACAATTAAACAACTCACTGGAGGGAGAGGCTCCACAAATATCCCCATCCTCCATGAGGGATGAGCCCAGCACATCAGTGCAAAGGGTAAGGCTGAAGCATTTGCTGCAATCTTCAGCCAGAAGTGCCAAGTGGAATATCCATCTCGGCCTCCTCCTGAGGTCCACAGCATCATAGATGTCAGTCTTCAGCCAATTTGATTCACTCCACGTGATATCAAGAAATGGTTGAAGGCACAGGATAGTGCAAAGGCTATGGGCCTGACAATATTCTGGCAATAGTACTGAAGATTTATGCTCCAGAACTTGCCGTGCCCCTAGCCAAGCTGTTCCAGTACAGCTACAGCACTGGCATCAGCCCAGCTATGTGGAAAATTGCCTAGGTATGTCCTGTATACAAAAAGCAGGACAAACCCAACCCAGCCAATTACCGCCCCATCAGCCTACTCTCGATCATCAGTAAAGTAATGGAAGGAGTCATCAACAGAGCTATCAAGCTGCAGTTGCTTAGCAATAAGGTTATTGCTAACTGACACTCAGTTTGGGTTTCGCCAGGGCCACTCAGCTCCTGACCTCATTACAGCCTTGGTTCAAACATGGACAAAAGAGCGAACTCCCAACTTGAGATGAGAGTGACTGCCCCTGATATCAAGGCTGCATTTGACTGAGTGTGGCACCAAGGATCCCGAGCAAAACTGGAATCAATGGGAATCAGGGGGAAAACTCTCCTCTGATTAGAGTCATACCTATCACAAAGGAAGATGGTTGTGGTTGTTAGAGGTCAGCTATCTCAGCTCCAGGACATCACTGCAGGAGTTCCTCAGGTGGTGCCCTAGGCCCAGCCATCTTCAGCTGCTTCATCAATGACCTTCCTTTTATCATAAGGTCAGAAGTGGGATGTTCGCTGATGATTGCACAATGTTCAGCACCATTCGTGACTACTCAGATACTGAAGCAGCCCATGTCCAAGTGCAGCAAGACCTAGATAATATCTAGGCTGACAAGTGGCAAGTAACATTCACGCCACTGCACTGCCAGACAATGACCATCTCCAACAAGAGTGAGTCTAACCATCACGCCTTGACGTTCAATGGCATGACCATCACTGCCTCCCCCGCTATCAACATCCTGGGGGTTACCATTGACCAGAAACTGAACTGCCCTAGCCATATAAATACTGTGGCTACATGTGAAGGTCAGAGGATAGGAATCCTGCGATGAGTCAGCCTAGATATTATCCACCTGACTCCCCAAAGCCTGTCCACCATCTACAAGGCAGAAGTCAGGAGTGTGATGGAATACTCCCCACTTTCCTGGATGAGTGCAGCTCCCACAACATTCAAGAAGTTTGACACCATCCAGGACAAAGCAGCCCACTTGATTGGCTCCACATCCACAAACATTCACTCCCTCTACCACCAACGCACAGTGGCAGCAGTGTGTACCATCTACAAGATACACTGCAGGAATTCTCCAAAGATCCTTAGACAGCACTTTCCAAACCCATGACCACTACCATCTAGAAGGGCAAGGGCAGCAGATAGATGGGAACATCACCACTTGGGAAGTTCCCCTCCAAGTTACTCACAATGCTGATTTGGAAATATATTGTCGTTCCTTGGCTGTTGGTGGGTCAAAAACCTGGAACTCCCTTCCTAACAGCACTGTGGGTGCACCTACACCACATGGACTGCAGCAGTTCAAGAAGGCAGCTTACCACCACCTTCTCAAAGGCAACTAGGGATAGGCAATAAATGCTGGTCCAGCCAGCGAAGCCCACATCCCATGAATGAATTTTAAAAAGTGCTTCTTTTCATTTTTGTTGGGTCTCCACCAGGAAAGTGAGGTGGAAGGCATGGATTTGTTGTCGCTCTTTCCTCATTTAGCCATTGAAAAGTTGTGCCTGCTTCAGGTATGAAAACTTGGTCCATTCTTGGGGCAGAGAGAAAACCTGTACACACCAAGTTAATGTCATAGGTCTCCATCGTTTGTTGCTTTGTTTTACACTTGGAAAATAAATGTTGCCGCGATTCAAATGCAAAGGAAAATCAGACTTTTGTCTTTTAACAATGCTGTCATAAAGCTGTCAATTGCAAACAGTTTTTCGCTTGGAAAATAACTCTCACGCGGGACTAAAAAGGTTTATTCCTTCATGAAACAGTATGTAATGTTTCACAGCTGTTTGACTGGATCATGCAGCAATAGTGCACTTACATTTTTGGACCTCGTCTTAATTTCAGCTCAGACCATGGGATGAAAATCTCCTCTCCGTACACCTGGAAGAATCTTATGTGCAATTAACTTCGGCCTCAGCTTATTTTTTGGAAGCTTTCACACAGAATGGCTCACAAATTGTTACCTTGCACAGAGAGACTGCAAGCATGGGCTGGTGAGAAATTTGATATAATTCACATTGGTGTGGCAAAGTGTGTTTTGTGAGGTTGGGGTTAGGCCCCCTTGTTGGGTAATCATACGGGAAATAAAATAAATTTAGCACGTCAACTTAAGATGGAGTTCTGAACTATGTATAAGCAGTGCTACAAACTAAGTGAAATAAAAGGGTCAGGAGTTGATAAAGGTCGCCAGCAGCATCATTGATAGCATGGACATTTCTTTAGAGTAGGGCCAGTTTGTTTCAATTATACTTCCCCATTCCCAAAGCTAAAATGTTCGACTCCATGGCCTGAATTTTCCAGTTGGCAGGTGGGGGGGAGCAGGAATGGGTGTGGGTGGGCGTGGACACGATCACTGCCCGCGCCACCATTTTACGCGGGCGAGCTAATTAGGCCCCGCCCAGCTATTTCTCAGCTCCAGAGGATAGCGGGAGTGGGCGGGCGGCGGTGGGCGTGGACAGACAGCCAGGTCCAATGGTGGCCCGGCAGCCTGTTTAAATGAAGGCCTGGCAGCCTTTTCCATGTTGCTCACAATGGCAAGTGCAAGACCACAGCAAAGGGCTTCTGGTGAGTAGGCCAGGCTGGAGGGTAGGGCAGCAGGACAGGCCAGGCTGGAGGATAGGGGCCAGTGTGCCCCTCGTTTTTTGGATGACTGGCTTGCTGCCCTCTTCGAGGAGGTGGCAGCATGGCGGGAAGTGCTGGTGCCGCAGGATGGGACGAAGAGGCCCCCCTGCACATGACGAAACGTACCTGGGAGGTGGTGAGCTCCCGCGACGTGGTGTGGCGCACCTGGATCCAGCATCGTAAGCGCTTCAACGACTTGTTGTGCTCTGGCAGGTTGAGTACCATGTTGGCATTGGGCATTTAACCCAGCAGGTAGGCTTACCCCCTTCTGTCAGCCCCCCACCCCCTGCCCAAGTCTGAGTGTAGTGACTGCATTGAATCATTGACGGCATTTGTCCTTTGCTGGGTGGGCCAGCAGATATTTCCCATGCTGAGGTCAGCCTGAGAGGGTGATGAGATGTGTTTTGCCCCGGCAGCATATGTTACACTGAGTCCCACATGACCAGTGTGGAAGCATCCTGGAGGAGCTGCACCCAGGCGCTGTGTTAGAACTCCAGGACATGTCCTGGTCAGGGCGATGAGATGGTGGGAAGGGAGCTTCAAGGTGGCGTGGCAACGAAGCATCTGCTGCCTTCTGTGCTCCACGTGCTTGCGCCTCCTTGCTATGGAAGGGTATACCGTATGGTGCCTAATGTGATGTGTCCAAGGGGGGTGTGGGGGTGGGGAGCTGGCCCAGCATCTTTGTGTGAGTGTTTGGCAGCAGCGGGGTGAGGAGGCACTGGAGCCCTGATATGTCCCACACTGGTTGGGGTGGGTCATGTGCGAGCAGAGTCCATGTGAAATTTGCACTAATCAATGCTCTTCTCTCATTTTCAGGGGAAGAATGCTCGTAATGCAGCTGGGAGTATGAGGACTGGCGGTGGCCAGGCGCAGATCGCCAATCTAAGCCGTTTCGAGCAGGACGCCCTGGATCTGGATAGGCGTTATGCGCCCAGGTCCACTGGTGTCGGTGAGGCTAGGGTGCCAAGGCCAGGTATGTATGCCCAGCAGTGAGGTTGCCATTGTTCTCCCAACAGCCTTGGCAGTGCTGAATGTTCAGTGATTTAATTTTGCAACATGGCTTGACCATTGGTTATGGAAGGATGAGCGCATAATGATCCAGGGGACAGGGATGAACTTTGTCATTGTCTCCATGCTAAGTGATCCACTGTCCTTGTTCTTCCTTTCGGCATCATCGGAGCAGGGCTCTCACACCTGAGGGGCCTGAATTTTCACCAGCATCACACCATTTCTTCGAGGCAGGCACTAGCACAGATACTAGCACCTCGGTGGGAATTTGAACAGCTAATGCCCTGGGGCACAGCGATGATGGCACTTCACAGTAGCTGGAGGAGCTGGCAGAGACAGAGACCCCATGGCGCCAGCAGTTGGAGGACTGCAGGGGACCAGGCACATGCTCAGTTGGTGCCTGATGATGTGTCTCTGGAGTTGTCCGCGATGCAGCAGGTGCAGGAAATGCGACCGGGTGTGTGGGAGCATCTCGGGGAGATAGATGAGGCTATGCTTGGCTTGGTCGCCGTGGTGGAGTGGTCTACGCAGATGATTGCCAAAACAATGAGCCACATGTCCGAGCGCCATGCGTCCTCCGTGGAGAGAGTGGCGACTCTCGTGGAGAGCCTACTCCGGGGGACCCATCAAGGCTTCCTGGGGATGGGGTCTGACCAACACACCCTCGCATCGGCATTAACTTCAGCTGGTCAGTGCCAGTGTGGGAGATGATGTGGGAATCAAGTTTCCCCGCTCGGTGCCCATCCATCCACTGTGAGCAGGGAGGTCCGAAGCGACCTCATGTCAGCGCAGCAGCTGCCTGTTGTCTCTGTGGGCTCCTCTCAGGGCACTCCGGATGAGGGCGGCAGCTCCTCCGCCCCTCTGCCAGTGACTGTAGCATCCGGTTAGGCTGTGACGACTGGGGAGGTGCCAGCTGTGGAACTGGCAGATCCCTCCCAGGTGGGGCCAGCACGGGCTCCACGGGCCAGAGGACGACTGCCAAGGTCATCGAGGCCAACAGGACAGCAGAGTGAGCAGGCTGTCCCAGATGACACTCCCAGCAAGGGGGCAGCACCAAGACGTAGCAGCCGGAAAAGAAAGCATAAGGCACCTTAGGCACACCACGGGTTTATCACTGGTGCTTTTGTGTTGGTGCGAGATGAGGTCCTTATGATTTTATTTTATTTTTAACACTATTGTCTTTCTTTTGTAATAAGCTGCTTTGCTTGACACATTAAGTTCAGATACGTCACCATGGCTGAGTGTGCCTCTTTTCCTCTGCATGTGTATGGTTTCCAAAACAGTAATAAGTGCTTTGTTGCACACTCAGCTTTATTAACAAGGCCCTTAGTTACTGTTGCTAACCTGGTAGATTTTGCACTTAGGTGTCGAGTATCGAGCCGACAGCTCAGGCTTGTCCTGGTTGTCCATCTGTGGTGTGCTGGCTGAAAGTTCATTGGATTAAAGCCTCCCGGGTGTCCCTGCCTCCCTAGATTTTGCCTGGGCCAGCGTCTATCCCTTCAGCATTTCCCTGTGTGTGCTCATCCTCGGACTCACTGCTGGACTCATCGTGTGCAGCCGCAGCCACTCCATCTACATCTTCTTCGTCCACTGCGTCCCCCCTTTCCAGCGTAAGATTGTGCAGAGCGCAGCATGCAACCACTATCACCAAGACACGATCTGGGGGGTACTGGAGTGTGCCCCCTGAGTGGTTCAGGCATCGGAAGTGCAACTTGAGAAGGCCGATGGTTCTCTTCACCACAGCCCTTGAGGAGGCGTGGCTCCTATTGTACCACTGCTCAGCTTCTGTTCTTGGATGGTGGAGAGGTGTCATAAGCCACCTTCTGAGGGAATAGTCCTTGTCACCCAGCAGCCATCCATCCAGCTGGGCTGGAGCACTGAAGAGCCTCGGCACCTGGGAGTGTCATGATGTAGGCATCATGGGAGCTGCCTGGATACCGTGCACAGACTTTTAGAATCTGCATCCTGTGATCACACACTATCTGAACGTTCATGGAGTGGAAGCCCTTCCTCTTGACAAAGGCACCGGGCTCACCTGCTGGCGCCTTGATGGCCACATGTGCGCAGTCTATAGCACCCTGGACGGGGGGAAAACCAGCAATGGCCGCGAAGCCTCTGGCTCGCTGTGTCTGGCTTGCCTGGTCCCAGCGGAAGTGGATGAAGGTCAATGCCCGTCTGAACAGAGCATCTTTAACCTGCTTGACACAAGTGTGGACAGCTGATTTGGAGACACCGCGAAGATCACCCACCCAGCCTTGGGAGGAGTCAGAGCCATAGAAGTTGAGGGCAACTGTGACATTTAGAGCCACTGGCATGGGGTGTCCACCCACACAGTTCGTGGAGATCTCAGGCCCTATCATCTGACAGATATAGTTGACTGCCTCCCTTGAGAGACGGAGCCTCCTTCGACACTGCACCTCAGTCATATTGAGGTAGCTGCTTCACCGCCTGTATACCCTGGCAGCAGGATAGTGGCGTCTTCTGTGGCCCCTTCCACCTTGGACTACCTCTTGGCCCTGCGCCCCTTGTGCCTGCGCCTGTCCTCCCAAAGGTGGCTCCCCTGGAGGCTGACTGTGCACTCCTAGCCTCCTCCCCCTTCTAGCCCTCCCTTTCTCCTCAGAGGAGCTGCCCCCAGTGGAGAGTTCAGCTCCCATTCCCAGGCTAAGGGAAAGCTTCCAGAAACCTGCAGGCCCAGAAAAGATTCCTCACTGCAGAGTGCTGCCCTGAAGGTTGTGAGTCCAGAGAAAGCAGCTGGTATGCGTTTTGAAGTATTGCAGATCACACAGGCAAATTTGAAAACCTTTCAAAAATAAATGCTTGACTGTGCACATTCATGACCCCAGTGAGCCCTCTTATCCCGCCCGTGGATGAGGTTAACACAAGTGTCTCCTATTTGCCTGCCTGTTGCGCCCGTGCGCCGACCCGAAGATTGCACGGGTGCCCAAAAATTGGTGTCGATTGAACACTCAACGGCCTTAAGTGGCCCATTAATTAATGGCGGGCGCTCGTCAGGCATCATTGCACGCCCGCCCAGCGAAATATCGTGATGGCACATGGTGACGTCAGGACGCTCATCCGATGTCACCGCGTGTCATTTTTTTGTGCAGATGTGCGGGGACCACCCCCGCACGACAACAAGAAAATTCTGCCTCATGTAATATTTTTGTTTTATTCTCCTTTTGGAGCTAAATACATGGCAGCAGAGAACTGTGATGGCAGCATTATAGTACAGTGGGGGTCAAGCTCCCACTGAGGGGTCTCGAAGTTGACATCTAGTCATGTTGAAGTGGATTATCACCCTAGTCCCTTTTTGGGATGATTCTGGATCAGACGTACTGCGCAGATGATCACTCTTGCTTCAGGTTGAGAAAGACAGGCCTCACAGACACTTAAATGGGTCTGAAGAATTTAGCCAACTCTTCCTGAAGGCAAGGACCCATCAGAGAATACTACCATCCTCTAGATAGCATTTTTGACACATTTTAGCTAGATTATATTAGTGGGGATATTATAAGGGTCCAATCATCACTCCTCAACAATGTACCTCTCCGCAACAGAGTGTATGGAGATGGGTTCTAGAGATTAGATACAGAAGACTATATGAGACAATATGCCTTCAAGATTACATAAAAGTTTATGAAAGTATTGAACATGCAATTCACATTTGATTGTAACCACAACATTGATAGTTCTAAGGGAAGAACTTTCCCCCCGTCGGGGGGGGAAGCGCAGGAGTGGGCGTGTGCAGGTGCGCCTCCAATTGGCGCCCCCAATTGTGGGCGTGCCGCCATTTTACGTGGGCGGGCCAATTAAGGCCCGCCCGTCATAACGTCCGCCAGGAAGCGTGATGCATTCCGTGTGGGCGGGCGGGGGGTGGTGGGGGGGGCAGTGGGGGAGGTAGGAGGTGGGGCAGAATTCCCTCAGCCGGGAGTGTGCTCTTTCGTGCATGCGTGCGAAAGAGCGCACTCAGCTCCCTGAGGCTAAATGCTGCCTCAGGGAGATTGGCGCCAAATTTAAAAATGGTCATTGCACAAAATTAAAATTTCCCTAACATGTCCCCTGATGTGACACCGTCACATGAGTTGGGACATGTCCATCACTTTCATTCAAACTTTTATTAAATTTTTAAAAACCTGCATGAAACATCATCCCATCCGTGGATGAGGTTTCATGCTTTTTCTGAAGCCCGCCAGGGCTCCTGGCCTGTGCGCCAACCTTAAGGTTGAACAGGCAGGTCCATTAACTAGTTCAATTACTTTTTAAATGGCCTCAATTGCTTGTTGACAGGTCGGCGGGCGCCCAGCTGACTCGGCTGTGCCCCCGCCGGCCTGAAAATTAAAATGACGCGGGTGACATCGGGAGCTCCTGTGTCGGCGAGCAGGCCCCGCCCCCTGCTAGCCGACCTCAATATCCTGGCCTAGGGAAAGCAAGAAAAATCTTGTTTCTATTAAAAAAGTCCAAGTCTTATTAATGTTACAGAGAGATATTTAAGATTAAGATACAACATTTAAAGTTGTATTAACCTTAAATACCCGGAAAGTACAGAGTCTGGTGAGATACTACCAACCAAATTAGGGGAGAACTATTATTACAACACTATAGCAGCTATACTTTTACATTGAGAGATGCTGGAGTAAATCCAACAAATCTAAAAATCCTAATGTATAGCTCCAATATTTCTACCATAAAAGAACTGAACCAGCATGAAGCATGTTGAGCACTCATGCTGGACAACATCCTTTGTTTTCGTCAACATCCTTCAATCAAACAGGATACTGAGAGATGCAGATAGTGGTCACTACCTTCAGTTTCCAGGATCCAGTTAATAATCTCTGGGTTACTACCTGAGCTATGGGCAAACTGGCATAGAGTAAATAAAGTCAAGGAGTTAAATGCACGACTCAAAGATTGGTGTGGGAGGAATGGGTTTCAGTTCATGGGGCACTGGCACCAGTACTGGGGTAGAAAGGAGCTGTTCCAGTGGGATGGGCTTCACATGAACCATGTTCTTTACTTAAATCCACATAGTATTTGGAACAAAATAAATGAATTAACGGCACAAATAGAGGTTAATGGATATGATCTTATAGCCATTACGGAGACATGGTTACAAAGAGATCAAAGCTGGGAACTAAATATTCAGGGGCATGTGGCTTTTTGAAAAGACAGGCAGGAAGGAAAGAGTGGTGGGGTAGCTTTGTTAGAATGAAATGGAATAAGTACAATAGCAAGAAATGATCTTGGATCGGAAGATGTAGACCACATATGGTGGACGTAAGAAATAACAAGTGGAAGAAGACACTGATGGGAGCACTCTATAGCCACCCCTAACAGTAGCTATACTGTAGGACAGAGAATAAATCAGGAGATAATGAGGACATGTAAAAAAGGCAGTACATTAATCATGGATACTTTAATCTTCATGTAGATTGGGCAAATCAAATTGGCAGAGGTAGCCACAAGCAAGAATTCATAGAGTATGTTCGGTACAGTTTCCTAGAAAAATATCTTGTGGATCCAACCAGGGATCAGGCTATTTTGGAGCTGGTAATGTGTAATGAGGCAGGCTTAATAAATGATCTCAGAGTAAAAGATCCCCTAGGAAACAGTGACCATAACATGGCAGAATTTAGCATTCAGTCTGAGAGTGAGAAAACAACTGTGCTAAACAACTGTACTTAAATAAGGGTCATTACAATGGAATATGGACAGGGTTGGCTGGAGTGAACTGGGAAAGGAGTTTAGCAGAAAAGAAGGTTGATGAACAATGGTAGTCATTTAAGAAAATAGTTCCGGCCTTACAACAAAGATATATCCAGTGAGGAAGAAGGGTGCTAGGAAGAGAATAAACCAACAATGGTTAACCAAGGAAGTTAAGGAGAGTATCAAATTGAAAGAAAACACATACAATGTGGTAAAGGTTAGTGGTAAGCCAGAGGATTGGGAAAGTTTCAAAAGCCAACAAAAGATGACCAAAAATAATGAGGGAGAAAATAAGCTTTGAGGGTAAACTCGCAAATAATATAAAAACAGACAATAAGAGCTTCTTTAAATGTATAAAAAGAAAGAGAGGCCAAAGTGAACATAGGCCCCTTAGAGAATGAGGCTGAGGAAATAATAATGGGGAACCAGGAAATGTCAGAGGAGTTGAATAAATGTTTTGCATTAGTCTTCATGGTAGAAGACACTAATAGCATTTCAAAAATACTAAATAATCAAAGTGCAAAATAGGGGGGGAGGAAATAAATATGATAACTATTACTGGAGAAAAAGTATTCGGGAAACTAATGGTGCTAAAGGCCGATAAGTCCCTTGGATCTGATGGGTTGCATCCTAGGATATTAAAGGAAGTAGCTACAGAGATAATGGATGGACTGGTAATCCTCCAAAAATCCTTAGATTCTGGATAAGTCCCAGAGGATTGGAAAACTGCCAATGTAACACCCTATTCAAAAAGACAGGGAGACACAAAACAGGTAACTATAGGCCAGTTAGCCTTACATCCATCATTGGGAAAATGTTAGAGACTATTATAAAGGATGTAATAGTGGAGCATTTAGAAATGCATAATATAATCAAACAGCGTCAGCATGGCTTCATGAAGGGGAAATCATGCCTGACAAATTTACTAGAATTCTTTGAGGGGGTACAAGCAGGATAGCTAAAGGTGAACAAGTAGAAGCAATATATTTGGATTTCCAAAAGGCAATTGATAAGGTACGACACATAAGGCTACTTAATAAGATAAGAGCCCATGGTATTGGGGACAGTATATTAGCATGGATAGAGGATTGGCTAACTAATAGAAGACAGAAAGTTGGGATAAGTGGGGCATTTTAAGGATGGCAACCTGTAACTCGTGGAGTGCCACAGGGATCAGTGCTGGGGCCACAATTATTTACAATGTATATTAATGACTTAGATGAGGGAAGTAAATGTACTATCGCCAAGTTTGTGGATGATACAAAAATAGGTGGGAAGGCAAGTGGAAAATGTGAGGTTATGCACTTTGGCAGGAAGAATAGAGGAGTTCAATATTATTTCAATGGAGAAAGACTTCAGAAGGTTGCAGCATGGAGGGATTTGGGGGTCCTAGCACATGAATCACAGGAAGCTAGCATACAGGTTCAACAGGTAATAGGGAAGGCAAATGGAATGTTGACCTTTATTTCAAAGGGAATGGAGTATAAAAATAGGAAAGTCTTGCCAAAACTATACAAGGCACTAGTTAGACCACACCTAGAATACTGTGAACAGTTTTGGTCCCCTTATCTAAGGAAAGATATCCTGGCATTGGAGGAAGTCCAGAGAAGGTTCACTAGGTTGATCCTGGGTATGGAGGGATTTTCTTATGAGGGGAGGTTGAGTAGGCTAGGCCTGTACTCATTGGAGTTTAGAAGAATGAGAGGCGACCTTCTTGAAATATATAAGATTTTTAGGGGTCTTGACAGGGTAAATGCTGAGAGGTTGTTTCCCCTGGTGGGACAGTCTAGGACCAGAAGGCATAATCTCAGAGTAAGGGATTGCCCATTTAAGACAGAGATGAGGAGGAATTTCTTCTCTCAGAGGGTAGTGAATCTGTGGAATTCTTTACTGCAGAGGGCTGTAGAGGTTGAGTCATTAAGTATATTCAAGGCAGAGATAGATAGATTTTTAATCAGTAAGTGATTCAAGTGCTATGGGAAAAAGCAGGAAAGTGGTGATGAGGATTATCAGATCAGCCATGATCTGCTTGAATGGCGGAGCAGACTCGATGGGCCCAATGGTCTCCTTCTGCTCCTAAGTCTAATGGTCTTATGGTCTATTTAGGGTCATACTTCAGGTTATCCATTGCTGGATTGTAGTTTCTTAATAATTTATCAATGCCTTGCTGAGGTAATGTAGTGGCCAGCTCATGTTTTTTCAGAATTCCCTCGTGTTAGAGGATATGCAATTCCTTTGCCATAGGGTGATATTGTCCTTGAGCACTCAATTAGGCCCAGGCACATTTGTAAACTTTTAAACTTTTGTCCAGCAGATGAACTCTGCTTTTAGTTTTTAATCCCTACTTCATAGGAGAATCACTGTTTTAAAACTTATAACTCTGTATTTATAGCTGCATTATTTCACAATGTGTTAGAAGTGTGCTAGCCTTTGGATGATATGAATGCCTGGAGCTGATACAAGGCTTAACATGCATCACAATCTCAGAATATGGAAACTTCCAGGTACCTATAAACTGGTGTAGGTCTGGCCATTGGAACAACAGATGATGTGCTGATAGGCAAAGATAATGGTGCATTTGTATATATTTGGGATAAAATGAATCCCTGCTTATAGCACAGCAAATGTTTTAAAAACAAATTAAAAAATCACAACTGCATTGGATGAAAGCAAAATGCTGCGGATGCTGGAAATCTGAAATAAAAACAAAAAAATGCTGGAAAAACTCAACAGGTCTGACAGCATCTGTGGAGGGAGAAACAGAGTTAATGTTTCGAGTCTGTACGTATGTTCTGCAGAAGGGTCATACAGACTCGGAACATTAACTTTGTTTCTCTCCCCACAGATGCTGTCAGAAATGGATTGAACATGCCCTGCCAGTCTACCAGAAAATTTTGACATCATTTTTGTGTTCAAATGCTCTCAATGTGCTTGAAAAGGATCATCAATCATTTGACACCAAATGTTCTAATTTGGAATGGGTTTTTCATACATCAGCAGCATTTTGCCATCTTCATCATCAAATTTGATCAAAGGTGCTTGAAGGCAAAAAGCACTTTAAGGCATCAAAATTAGGCACTCAAAGGCATCAGACAAGCTCAAAGGTATCAGTGCACTCAAAAGCATCAATTGTACTCAAAGACATCAAGTACGGTCAAAGACATCAGGTAAGCTTGAAAGGCATCAAATGCGCATGTTGACATCCCTGGTGCTTCCCTTCCCTCCACCCTGATCTCCTCTCAGCATTACCTAGTATTTCATCCCACCCCCAATCCCCTTGCAGCAGCTCAGGAGTTGGAGAACATTGCTCCGAGGGATGGGGGAGGGAGAAAACTGCTGCAATCTAGTAAGGGGTGGGTGGGTGTGGTGGTGCGGGGTGAGCTTGTGGTGGTGGGTGGTCTTAAGGGGGCAGGGGTCAGTGTTGTACTGCACTAGTCATAGTTTATGAAGAAAAACATAAAACTAGATTGTCAAAACATATATGTTAAAACAGAGTACTTTTTCTAAAGTTAGTTCAATTTTAGGATGTCTGAAGCTCCAGAAATTCAGAAATATGGAGAACAAACTCTATTAGTTTTTGGCATCAGAATGCTTAAGGTAAGTAAATTAGCTAATCACAAATGTTTGAGCACTGCATTTGGGGCATTTGATGACTATCATGTCAGTTGATTGCTACCTGTGATGTCACATGACAGCGAAATGATTGTTTTTGAGCACCATTGATGTCAAATGAGCGCAAATGAATGCAACTTATATCAAATGATTTCAAAATTTTCTGGTAGGGACTGAAACTTGACCACAAAGCAGAGCTAAATTGAAATAATTCAGATTCATGAGTCTTTGCTTACAGTTCATATTTTGCCAGTTGAGGGGCTAACAGGAGTTGTGGTTGCCTGTAGAAAAATAGGCCCTTTCCTTGGAGAAATGTGTAAAATAGTGGAAGAATTCATAGGCCATGATGTGAACACCCCTTCCATGGCAATAATCAACTTCATACCACCTAAGGGGATATTTCACCCTACATGACAGATGGGATTTATGAACTACCATAACTTGTACAATGGAGTGGGGGAGGGTCACAATATACAGTATTCCACTCTATTCAAAGCCAGGGCTCTGGTCATCAGCTGTCCACTGTCTGGAGGGATTTTAGCCCACACCTTCTTACTCAGTGGCCAGAATGTTAATACTAATCCTCAAGGTAGCACCTGGATAGCAACTGTGAGAGTATGAAACTGAAATGAAAAACCTGGAAGGGATTCTGTAGTTTAAATTTAAAAACTGTAAGTTATATGAGTCACACGATGACCAGAATCTAGAGATATGATGAGACCCATGGCAATAGTCTTCTCATTTGATCCATTCTGCCAGTGATTTCTCACTTATGCCATGTACCTTAAAGTGATTACAGGGAAGAGGAACAGGACTTTACTAATGAATAATGCACTGAGACTTCACTTCTGCATTTTTATTGTTCCTCAATTAACTTAATTTTTAACCATAAAAAGATATGGACCTGGAGTGTGCAGCCAGTAGTGAAGCAAAAATGCTTGTTGCTGGCAGCTTACTGGATGTGAGGTAGGGTTAGAAATTCAATTCCAAGGACAGAGGGTTTCCTCATGGCGTGACCTTGCAGCATTCTCTGGTGCAGGATGAAAGAACAGATCACATGAAGTCACACCCACAAAATCTGTCAAAACCAATCTGCAGCTGTATCAGTCACATTAAAAAGCCAATTTAGCAAAAGTTACAGCAGATCTATTTGACCAAAATTATTTTCAAAATCTTAAATTTATACGTTTTTAGAAAGTGAGAAACTTGATCAGAATCATTTTAATAAATCATAGATTAATCCATTATTTAAAGTCAAATAAATCATTTTAAAATGTGATAATACATTGAAACGTTTAAAAAGTCTGATAAATCATGCTAAGAAGTAATTTATGTTAAAACATTATTAAGAAGTTTCATAAATCATGTTAAAAAATCATTTGCATTAAAATGTTTAAAAAAGTCAGATAAATCTTGTTAAATTCCTCTGAATATTTAAAAAAATATATCCAATAAATTATATTTGAGGAGAGAAGAAATATCTACCCGTGTGCAACAACTGTTTTGAAAGTTTTCTTCCGGTGCCACTGTGTTCATAAAATATTCACCATTCACCAAATGACTGGAGGCTCTTAATGTCTCGAAATACAAGCTCTAAA
The DNA here is from genome assembly GCF_964194155.1 of Cetorhinus maximus. Taxonomy (NCBI): domain Eukaryota; kingdom Metazoa; phylum Chordata; class Chondrichthyes; order Lamniformes; family Cetorhinidae; genus Cetorhinus; species Cetorhinus maximus. The sequence continues at coordinate 99,901,792 of NC_135885.1, forward strand.
ATTTTTTGATCAGCTTAATTCATTGTTTGTGGACAATAAGACCAAATCCTCACTATTGCCAGATTTCTTGCAGGTTGGTGGCTGATAATGCAAAGCCTCCAGAGCAGTAGATTTTGCTCCACTGCAGCTTCTGGATTTACGTGCTACATGTGCATCACACTCCAGGGCCTGAATTTCGTGCATATTATGCACGCGCGATCGGCAGGCCCGAAAGTGGATGCGATATCCGCTCCCACCCGCTGGCCAATTAAGGACCGGCCAGCATGAAATGTGCGCTGACAGTGGCCCAGCGCTGCCGGCGGTGGCGGGAGCATGGCGGGTGCCATATCCAACGCGGACGCAGAGGGGGGTTTAAAAGCAGCACAGGCAGCTCCCGGAAGATTGCCAGGAGTTGGTGAGGAGCCTCAGAGAGATGTCCACGGGAGACTTGAAGCTTTTTGAGTTGGCAGGAGTTATGGCCTCAGCAACTGCTGTCCACACCAAGTGGGAGGGCAATGCCGGTGGGCACTCTGCCCTCTGCTTCTATGACAACTGCCTACGCGCTATTGCGGAAGTAGTAAATGCCCAGCATGAGATCTTCATTTCGCAGGATGGCAAGAGGAGGCTACTCCACCAGACAAAGAAGGCCTGGATGGAGGTGGCTACCCAGGTGAGTGGGCATGATGTGTGTTGTACATGGATCCCATGCTAGAAAAAGGTTCAATGATTTCCTGCGCTGTGCGAGGGTGAGTACCGACTTGGCATGGAGCTATGTATTGATGTCTTGGAGGGTGGCCGTTCTCCATGGTGCTCAGCGGCAGAGAGTCAAATGGCCCATATTCCTGTGACAGCCAAGGCTGAGAGATGTGTCCACTTGCCTTGGGTGTGTACAGGGATGAGGTGTGCCAATGTGATAGGCACTTCAACCTGGGTCTCTTTGGGGCGGAGAGGAGGGTGTGAGGCTGGAATGGTGTGGCAGATAGAGGGTGTGCTAATGAATGCACTATTATCAGGAGAAGCGAGGCCATAATGCACTGAGAGCACATGAACAGGTGGTGGGTGGCCAACCTCCTCATTCTTTCAAAATTTGAGATGGATGCCCTCGGCATGGAATGCAATTGTGGAGCAAAGTCCACAGGTTGCAGAGAGGCAGGGGTCTCAGAGGAATAAAAAAGTCCAGTGGACAGGTGAGCTATTGGGGGAGTGGCATTTCCAATTGAGAAGTTCAAATCAAGAGTCTCTATTGTTCATCCAATCATAATGTCTCAGTGAGGCAGTTGTCCATTGTGACAAGCAACTGTTGTGCATGCACAGTCACTTTATTAAAATGTAACCAACCGACATATTCTCTTCCTCCCCAAGATGCCCCATCCTCACGATGCCTGAGAGTGAGGCCCTGAGGATCTTCCCTTGACACCCGAGGAGGAACCAGGACAGATGCACTGGCATCACATCCTCTCTCTGAACCAAGCAGCAACACAGACACAGGCACATTGGTGGGCAATAAGACATCAGTACAGATGGTAATGCGCAGTGGTGAGAGGACATTACACTTGCATGAGGAGCTGGTAGAGACAGAGTGTGCCCAAGGCGCGGGCAGTCTGAGGACTACTGGAGTTCTGGACCATGCTGTGTCCGAGGCAGATGGTGAGCCCTTGGAGTTGTCCATCAGGTGGCAGATGCTGGATGTACAGCGGGATGCGTGTGAAGATCTGGTGGAGATCCCTGAGGGTCTGCGTGCCATGGCCTCTATCTTGGAGGAGTCCACGCTGAGCATGAGCACTGCATTGACCTGCAGCTCCAAGTGCACAGCCTCCTCCATTGAGAGAGTAGCGATTCTCATGCAGATGCAGCTCCAGTAACTGAACTAGGGGTTTCTGAGGTTGCGTTCAGACCTGCAAGGCCACACACTGGCGGTGACCTCAGCTGGTCTTTGCCAGTGTAAGAAATGGATGGGGCACTTAATCACTCTGCTAGGTGCCTGTCCATCAATGGTCAGTAGGGAGGTTCAAACCAACCTCACGCTGGCAGACGGGCTGCATGTCGCATCTGTTGGCTCCTCTCAGGGTGTTCCAGATGAAGGAAGCAGCTCCTCCGGCCCGCTACCAGTGCCTTTTGCATCTGATAAGGATGTGACAACTCAGGGGTGCCCAGCCATAGTGCTGGATGCTCCCTTCCAGGCGGTGCTTGCATAGGCTCCATCAGTCAGAGGATATCCACCAAGGTTATTAAAGCTGACAGGTCATCACAGTTAGCATGCTGTCTCTAATGTCACTGCCCGCGGGGGACGGGGCAGTGGCTACTAAGATGCAGCACTCGCAACTGGAAGTTTAAGGCACTGTAAACACAAGAGGGGTTATCACGATTGATATTACTTCAGATAATACGCAAATTGTGTTAACGGAAACACCATTTAAAGATTTCGTTATGTGTCATGTTCTGAATGTGCTTCATGTTTTTCATAGGTTTTGGGCATGGTAGTGGCTTTTGACAGATGGGAAGGGCTGCAAACTTTATTTTGGAGGTTGTTATTTGACTGAAGGGTCACAGGATGGCCTCACCAGGAACATTCAGTAAGGAGGTGTCACCCTTGCCCTCACTTTCAAGCCATGCCTTGGTTGCTTAGCTGAAAAAACGGAGAATGAAGGCCTCCCTGGTCTCCCTGCCTCCCACAAGGCTCATCACTTCCTCAACCACATTCTCACGCTGGGTCCCCTTTGGCTCCTCAGCAGACCCATCACTTGAGTCATCCTCTGCAGCCTGGGGAGCTGCCTCACTGTCTTCATCCTCCAATGGGTCCCCCCTTAACAGATCCAGTTTGTGTAGACTGCAGCACACAACGACAATAAGCGAGACATGCTCTGGAAAATATTGCAGTGCTCACCTTGATCGGTCCGGGCAGCGGAACCTCATCTTAAGCAAGCCAATGGTCCTCTCAATTACTGCCCTTGTAGATCCATGACTTTTATTGTACCTCTCCTCTGCTTCTTTCCTTGGGTGTCGGAGTGGCGTCATAAGCCATCTTTTCAGGGGATTGCCTTTGTCACCCAGGAGCCAACCATCCAAACGAGCTGGAGAGATGAAGAGCCTTGGTACCTGGGTGTGCCGCAGGATGTATGCATTGTGGCAGCTGACAGTTCTAGGCACAGACCTGCAAAATCTGCTTCTTGTGGTCACAAACAACCTGGAAGTTCATGGAATGGAAGACCTTTCTGTTGACAAAGGCACCCGGCTCACCCGCTAGCACCTTTATGGCTACATGCGTGCAATCTATGGCACCCTGGATACAGGGGAATCCAGCAATTGCAGCAAATCCTCTGGTTCACTCAGCCTGGCTGTCTTCGTCGGCCCAGAAGTGAATGAAACTCAGGACATGTCTGAACAGACTGTCCGTGATCAGCTTGACACAGCTGTGGGAAGCAGATTGGGAAACACCACTTAGATCTCCCGCTGAGCCCTGGAAAGAACTGGAGGCAAAAAGTTCAGGGCCACTGTAACCTTAAGAGCCACCGGCATAGGGTAGCCACCTACACAGTTTGAGGTGATCTCTGGGCCAATTATCTGGCATATGGAGGTCACTGTGTCCATAGAGAGGTGGAGCCCCCTTCGGCCCTGGATCTCCGACATTTCCAGGTAGCTGGAGTGCTGCCTGTGTTATGATCTCAGCTAATGTTACAACTGGATAGGCCTGAACCCAGGATGGAACCTGGCTTGATAGATCCTAACTTTTATTTTTTTTTGTTTAGATACGTGGACAATGGTTACTGACCAGTCACAGGAGTCAGCTGATGAACTTTTAACAAAAGAATAAAATATTTAATAAACAAGAAAAAATGAACTATATTACATTACTCCTTCACCCACAATATACCTTTACAGATATATAGAGATTTGTATGGATAACACAAGTTACAATAGCTATCCTACACTCTAATGTTCACAGTAAGTACACAGTCCCATGTAAACCAATAGGCGACCTGTGGTCAGGCATCACTCCCTGAAACCAAGTGACAGATGCCACCCCAAACAGATACAATGGATCACTCATCAACTCCCTCCCAGATGCTTGTCACACTGTGAGCTAACCCGTCTCACTGAATTCTGCCTTTCACACTTGGGGTTTCCAATCTCAACTCTCCAAGAACTCGCTTTGGAATCTTCTCGCAAACTGATGCTTTCTCTCAGGCACCTTCCACAAGGGTCGACCTCCGGTGTTTCAAACTCTCATTCTGATGTCTCTCCCCACCGGATCACCACGTGTATTCAAACTTCCTTCCACGCACTCTCTCTCAAATGTCAGCCATGCCAACAGTACACATGCCCATAGCAAAGAGTTACAGACCTTCAGCTGTCTCTTTGGACCTTCCGACTTCTCACAAGCCATTTTTGCTTTAAATCTGCTTCCTGCAGCTTTTCTCCCTTTAAACCTGAAGCTTGGAGCCGTCCTCTGCTCCTCACTCTTAACTTAACTTAACAGGACCTTTTCCAAGTTCCTGTCCTTCCTTTGACTAGAAGGTGTTCTTTGGACTTTCTCCTTAGTTCCTGTAGCCTGCTTCTGCAGTTTCCTCTCCTGTCTGGCTTCTCTGGAGTCTTGGCTTCAACTTCAGTTTGGGACTTTCTATCTGCCCCTCTGCTGTCCAGTGTCTCTCTGGCAGCTGTTTTCAACTGAACTCAACCTGCTCCTTCTAATTTTTTCTGTGTGTGTGTTGGTGTGTCCTGCCTCACATACAACAGCACATTTTTTTCTACTCTTGTGTGTGCTTTATCTTCTCCCCAAGAGTTGTAAAACTCAACAGAAATGCAGGTATACAAATAGCTTTAGACCTGCTGTCGCCATCAAGAATGAAACTAAATCCCAGGTTTCACCTTTTAAAGTGAAATTAAAACTCAACTTGACCTTTTCTTAACACACAAATACAGAAATACAAATCAAACTTAAACTTTAAAGCTAAAACTCATTCCTAACACCCACAAATACAAATATAACTTACATAAATTGTCTCTATTCCCTAACACTGTAGACTCTGGCTGCAGGATAACAGTGTCTTCTGCAGACCCTTCTGCCTTGCACTTCCTGCTGGCCCTGCAGCCCCTCTGGCTGCACCTTTCTTTCCACAGGTCGCTCTCTGGCATGCTGCCTGTGGACACATGGCCTCCTCTCCCTTCTGGCCCTGTCCCTCCAGCAGGGCCGACAATCCCCATTTGCTGAAATACAGATGGCACAGGGTAGTACACTGAAGGGGGCACTCAGCAGAAAGCCTCTAAGAAAGCTTGTAAGCCAAAGAGTCCTCCAGAAAACACAGTACAAAGAACTGTCTGAAAACCACCTCCAACCAACTCACACCTAAACTCCTACCTATTCAAATTACCATGCGCTAGTTGACTTTTATCCCTCCCTGGATCAACTTTCAATTAAGAATGGGATGGCTGTGTGGCCCTGATGCCGGCCGCTAAATCGCAAAGGCCATGTAAAATTGTCAACAATTACCTTTTTAATGGGCTTAATTGCCACTTTAGTTGTCAGCAGGTGGCCTTCTGACTCCTGCGTGCACCCGGCAACCGTAATATTGCGTGATGACATTGGGATGCCTGCCCGATGTCTTCCCATGCAACTTTGGGTCCGCTGTGTGCCTGTTCTGAGACCGTAACATTCTGGCCCAGAAGTTGCTGGACCTTTCCCCCATGAAATGAATATTTGGACCCGTATATCCACTTCTTTCCTTCCTACCATTAACGACCATGTCTTCAAGTGCTAAGCTCCGTGCTCTGGAATTCCCTTCCTAAACTCCACCACCTTGGCACCCTCTTTGCCACCTTTAAGACTTTCTGTAAAACTTGCTTTTCATCTCTGCTACTGTCTCCTTCTATGTCTTGTTCCCATTTTGTCTCCTGTGCATGGAACATTTTTTTAAAAGTTGAAGACACTACATATGTGTTTTACATAAGCATAAATTATTTTTGCAGCTAATATAAAGATATGCATTTTTGTAAAATTCTTATGGCAGACCAATGAATGGAGTCTACTGTTAGACTTGCCCCTGCCCATTTAATGTTGATGATATTTTGCCATGCAAATCGTTGAAAACGCGAGTGCTGAACAGCATGGCTTGCTCAACAGGGCATCTGGGATCTGTATGAGCAGGGCAAGAAACTGTGTATCTTCTTAACCAATCAGATTGAAGGATTGTACAATGAACAACAGAAGGTTTGAGTCAGGAAGTGCAAGTTAAAATAGTGATTTCAAATACACTTCTGGGGGATTTAGAAAGGTTAAGTGGGTGGGCAAAAACATGGCAGATGGAATATAATGTGGAAAAATATGAAGTTATCCACTTTGGTAAGAAAGACAGAAATGACAAGTATTTCTTAAATGGTGAGTGATTGGGAAATGTTGTCCAAAGAGACATGGATGTCCTTGTTCATAAATCACTGAAAGCTAACATGCAAGTGCAGCAAGCAATTAGGAAGGCAATTGGTATATTGGTCTTTATTGAAAGAAGATTTGAGTACAGGAGTAATGAACTCTTGCTACAATCGTATAGGTCCTTGGTGAGACCGTGCCTGGAGTATTGTGCACAATTTTGGTCTCCTTGCCAAAGAAAGGATATACTTGCAATGAGGAAGTGCAACAAAGGTTCACCAGCATAATCCCTGATTTGGCAGGGTTGTCCAATGAGGAGAGATTGAGGAGACTGGGCCAAATTCCTGAGGGATTAGAAGACTGAGAGGCAATCTCATTGAAACAGACAAAATTCTTACAGGGATTGACAAAGTAGGTGCAGGAGTAATGTTTCCCCTGGTAGAGGGGTCTAGAACCAGGGAACACAGCCTCAGAATAAGAAGTAGGCCATTTAGTATAGTGCTGAAGAGAAATTTCTTCACTCAGAGGGTGGTGAATTTTTGGAATTCTCTGCCCCAGAGGGCTGCGGAAGCTCATTCATTGACTATATTCAAGACAGAGATCAATAGATTTATAGATAGTAAAGATATCAAGGGATATGGAGATAATGTGGGAAAATGGTGTTGTTGTAGAAGATTAACCACAATCTAATTGAATGGCAAAGCAGGCTTGAGGGGCCAAATGGCCTATTCTTGCTCCTATTTCCTATATTTCCCATCTTCCTAGCACTTAGGCCTGAACTTGTGTGGATGTAGATGGTCTCCGGCTCAGCTAAAATGGTGCCGGAGGCCCTGATTCCGGAAGTCCCGCTCTCGAAATGGGCAGCCATTATTTTCCACAGGTGTGGGGTTGGAGGGGGTGGGGGGTGAATGGGGCCAGCTTGTAGTTTGCACATCTGTGGTTCATGGAGGCAGCTGCTTTCAGTCAGAAGCAATTTTCGTCATCCAGTTTCTGAAATACGACTCACAGGCTTTACACTCATTTGGAGAAGTAGGGTACCATTTTGGAGAGGTAAGGAACCCTTTTGGATAGGTCCAGGGATTCCTTTGGGGCAGGTCAAGTGCACTTTGGGGTTGTTAAAAGTAGACATGAATGTTCATAGAAAGTAGATAAACTCATTAGAACACTCAAGCTGCCATGGCATTTAAATCCCATTTGAACTGTCAAGCTATCACATCATATAAATGGCACTAATTTGGCACAGGGGCTATTAAGGGCCATTGGGGTAAGTAGAGGGTCATGGGTTGACATGGGGTTATGAGTGGCCATGGGAGAGTGGGTGTGGGGCATGAGTTGGCATGGATGGGGCATGGGTACTGTGGGGTGTGAGGGTGTATAAGGGATGTGGGCTAGAGGGCTGTTTTTGTTTTATTCTTTTCCTTACAAGTCCCCGAGCACTGAGACGGGCCTTCCGCTCAGCCTGCCTCTGCACCCGGCAGCCCCCGTGGCTGCCTCTGAACTCAATCAGGGGGACAGCGGGCCTGACTCTTGTTAACACTCCCCCTCCGCCATAACAAAAATTAGAACACCTGGGGCACTTTTTCCTGAGTTGAGTTTGCAGAGTCGGGATTTTTCCAGACCCTGTTTTCCCAACTCCAGAGCAAAAATTCAGTACTCATACTTTAAACCTGTAAAGCTCAAAAGAACTCCCTGTTCTGCTTCTATTTCTACACAAGATTTTCCCTAAACTTTGCAGGATCTTGAGAGTTCCTTCACTTCTCCTGAGATCAAACCAAGCTGTGCCACAGCTCTCAGGAATTCACTTTGATTCTTCTCAGTGTTTCTGCTATTCTCTGAGGTATGAGATATTTTTGGGGATCTTCCACTAACATCAGGCTAGATGAACCCTCCAACTCACCTTTAACACCTCACAACTGTGGACTCCCCAACTCGAGCATGGGCCTCACTGCATTCTTGGTAGTGAATCAAAACCAGAAGCACCCCTGATTTCTGATAGCTCTCTGATCCTGATCCACAGCTCCTGGCAGGTTCTCCCTCTGCCTCCTCCAAACTGCCCCAAACCCAAACTTTGATTGCCTATTTCTGTGAGAAATCATCCTGATGAAACCCAAAACCAAAGAAAAACTCCTTGCAATCTATACCCATGGCAATGCGGAGTACCTGGGATGTACCAGATAGATTTAAACTAATTATCCCAATTCCCAAACCTCTTTGTTCTGTGAAACCATATGAATAATTTAAGCCTCTTATTGAGACAGCTTTTGACATCCCACCTCACCAAGAAGCCCAGAGAGGTAGCCCATTGTTTAATTTCCAATACTTCTCACCATGACCTTATAGAATAAACATAGGGCAGGACTTTTACCTCGTCAGGCGGGCATGGCGGGCAGGCCAGGGAGTGGCCACGAAATCGACTGCCACCCACGATTGGGCCCCGACTGTGATTTCACGTTGGATGGCAAATTTAATGGCCAGCCAGCCTGAATCGTGTGCTGAAACATTCAGCACTGCCTGGTTGGGGGTGGGAAGGAGGGTGAGCTCGGAAGTCAGTGCATGTACATGGGTACACTCAGTAAAAACTCCCTGAAGGCACAGAGCTACCTCAGGGAGCTGAAGCTTTTTAACATTACAAATAAAGAATGGAAAAATAAGTAAAACATGCCTCCTCAATGTGACTCCGTCACATGAGCAGGGACATGTTAAAAATGAGTTTTAAAAGTTTTTTTTTAATCACTGGTCGAAAACTCATTCTCCACTGTGGATGAGGTTTCACAAAAAATGCAAAGGCCGCTTGGCCTGTTTGCCCGCCTATCGACCGTAACATTGGACGGCAGGGAAAATTTCAAGTTAATTAATTAATCAATGGGCTTAATAATCCTATTAATTGTCAGCGAGCTTGCTGCCAACTCTCGCGCACGCCCACTGACCGAAATATCGCGCAAGTGTGTGATGACGTCGGGACACTCACCTGACGTCACCGCGCACTATTTTTTTATCGTTTGGGTTGGGAGTGTGCCCACCCCATGAGAGAAAAATTCTGCCCAATGGCAACCCTTTGATTTGTAATTACTTTAAGTCTGTTTACCAGCTTTTCAAATCAGGTGTTTTCCTTTATCTTATATTTAAAAATCTCAATTCCCAAACTTTAAAGTTATACCCCTAAAATATATGAATATCTAATTTTATAATTCATAACATTATTTTGTTTAGACTAAAGTAAACAATTCCCAACTTTGTGTGCTAAGTTTAGTTCACATCTGCCATTCAAGAACGGCACTTCACACTGTTTAAAGCATTTCAATGATGAGACAGACAGTGCAATGCCCTTTTTGTGAAGCTAATAGTGGAGATGTGTATCTCTGACAGCAACATTTGGATTTTTGGGTTAAATCGTGCGTCTGTCCTTACCTAATGTTGCTGTGGCATTTGCATGGAAATCACAAGGAACTGTTAGCTTCACTGTTATTTTGACAGCAATTTTTGGGCCGTTATATAATCTCTAGTTTAGCAAACATAAACTAAAAATGCAAATATTAAGTTGTAGGCCTGAAGTTTCCTGCATGGAACAAACCCAAAAATTAGACCCAACTATGCACCCCGTGTCTTGCCCATTTTGCGGATGTCAATTATGCCCAAGTAGTCTCCTGATCTTATCAGAATATGTCTGAATTTAAAATGGGTATCAATCAAGTAAATACTTGGTGTACAAGGAACCAACCAAACCCGTACCAGTATATTTCTTTTTTAAGTATGAAAATTTGTGTTTCAATTCATATAACCATCATTCATGCACATTACCATATTTAGTAACCTGCAACTGGGAAGCTTTTCAAATTTTAATGACATATTATGAAAGGACATTAGAAGAAACAGGAAGTAGTGAGTCACTCTCAGTAGGGATAACTTAAAAAACCCCCCAAAAAATTGCTATTAAATCACCAAAACAAACTTTCCTGTTACATCCAAAAAACTTATAGTAATATTGAGAGATTCCTGAACAAGTGCAATTGGAGGATGCATACTTTTGAAATTCTGTGACATGACCAGCTTTATAGGCAGAGATTTGCTGGATGGAAGCTTAATGGATGACCATAAAATATTGAACTAATGTGGGCATTTTTTAGTTACATGGGTAACTCACTTAAGCCTAAAATTCCTCACTATATTAAGCCACCTAATTGGTTTGAATGTGGATCACAGGTGCCTCTGGGCACAAATGTAGAAGATACTCCAGGCCATAGTGTATAATGCATTTACTCCTCCTTTTGCCCCATTTATGCTGCACTCTGAAATAACAAAAATACACTAGTGTAATGCAAAGAGGCTAGAGTTACATTCCAGTTCTGTTTACCTTAGAAACTACTCAATGTTCATTTCTGAAGTTATTGAAGTTCAGAATCCCTTTCAACATTTTCAACCTCAGTAATTGCACTTTTATTCCTGTTTCGTTGTGTATTTGTGACGCTGACTTCTATGAGTCAAGGTTGCAGTTGATTTTTTTTGTACCTTTTGTGTTATGATGATTTAGTGAGTACATACCAAAATATTATCAGCGTATCACCTCTGTGAGAAACTGGCAGGTATCAACGGGAAATAGTTGGAAGGTACTGTAGGCCTCACATTAAAGTTAATTGTGACCAGTCATCAGGATTTGTGAGGTAATTTTTTTAATTAATGCGTCATTGAAGCACAATGCTTTAGTATCTGTGTCCACACCCTTAAGACTTTGAAAAGTAAAGCTGAGGGCTCTGAGTCACCATAAATAGCAAGTGCAACCTATGGAAACCAAGGAGCCATCAGTCACCCCAGACAGGCTGAATTTTACTTAAAAGGTGTAGCATTCTGGCAATTGAGGCCCACATTTTGCAATGTCTTCCAGTACACATTTACCTGCCTTATGAGGCTGTACTTTATAACCCTGAATGATGATTGTAATAGTATTTTAAATGGCACTTTCTGTGTTACAAACACCTGAATTCCAGATGGCCAGCAGACAGGAAATGGCATGGCTTCACACAGAATGAATGTTGCAGCCACTTCCTCCCTATAGGTTACATTTTGAATGCAGACCTGAATAAATAAGAATTAATTTGGAAACATGGACCTGTAAGTAATATCTTGTTCTTTATTTTTCTTCACTGGGATTTGTATAAAATATGCCGTTGGTTCTCTTGAAGTGGGAATACTTAAATCCTTGAAATTGTGCGAGGCTGTGGAATCTTTATAAAGGAATAAAATAGATTTCTTGCCTCCCAACGACCACATCAATTTCATCATCATGGCCTCTCACACTTTGCACCATAAAGCAGATGCCCCATGAAAACAAGATTAAATTATTTGCCTTGAAGCAAAACCACTCTACCCTGTGAAATGTGGTGAAAAGCTATTTGTGCTGCAACGTAGGTGTAAGAAATTTATCTCAATCTAATGGAATTATTTATAACGTATTGTGTATGTGGTCTAATGATATCAATTAGCATTATTGTGCACTATTCTGTAAACAAATGGTATTCCAGAGAAGAAATGGAGTCACATACGAAGGGTGGGATTTTCTGGCCCCACCTGCTGCCAGGATCGTCTGGTCCCGCCGAAAGTCAATTTATTTTGGCTAGGCCACCGAATCTCTCGCGGTGGATCCTGCCTTGACGGATCTGGAAAATCCTGGCCAAAGTCTTTTCAATAACTAGACACAAAGTTGTTTGGTCACGTCTGCCACGGGACTGGAAATTCTCACCCAAAGTCAATGGAACTTTGTCTGGTCTGTCAAATTTTCTGCCCCACCCGCGATGATTCCGGCCTATATATATGTATATATATATTTAAGAAATTAGCTCTTCAGCATTTATTGGATCATTAATGGGTTTAAGGTATCATTTACTGAAGAGTAACTCCACAAACTAGGATATTATCCAGTTTATTTAATGGATTGGTGAGATAGAGTAAAATACTGAGTGAACATTAATTAAAGATGATTACAAAGTGAGGAGATTAACATTAAAATGTATGGAGTTATTTCATTCCATGATTGATCAATTGGCTCAGCTGCTGAGTAATGGAGACATTTTTTCACTTCTTTCACCCATTTGTCACTAAGGCAGGTGGCAGATCAAGTGAAGCAGAGTTAACAACAACAACTAATGTATGTGGTGGTTTAATGGAACAAAATGTCCCAGGGTGCTTCACAGGAACATTGCAAAACAAAATATGACCTCGAGCCATATAAAAGGTTATTGGGCTGGATTTTCAGGTCGCGTAAATCGGGAAAATTCTCAGCTCGGTCCACCAGCCTTGGGAGAAAGTGCCAAAAAAGGTGATAAGTGTGGGCTGGAGTTGGGTCAGCTAACCTGGGAAAGAGGTCAGAGGCAGCCGCAGGCTGCCAGGTGCTGAGGTGGGCTCTTTAAAAGGCCCGGCTCGGTGACCTGGGACTTTGTCAAAAACAGAAAGGCCACCCAGCCCTCACCCCTTACATGCCCTCACTCCCCATACACAAGCCAATGTAGACCAGTGAGCACAAGGATGATAAGGGAATGGGATTTGCTGTGAGTTCAGACACAGGTAGCCGAATTTTGAATGACCTTAGGTTTATGGATGGTAGAATGTGGAAGCCCAGCCAGCAGTGCATTGGAATAGTCAATTCCAGAAGTAATGAAGGAATGAATGAGTGTTTCATCAGGAGATGATCTGAGACCGGGACAAAGTCGGTAGATGATACGGAGGTGGAAATATATGGTCTTTGTGAGGGCGTAAATATGTGGCCGGAAACTCATCTCAGGATCAAACCTGACACCAAGATTGTGAACAGACTGGTTTAATCTCCGACTGATGCTCAGGATGCTTTTCAGGAAAAGGGTGAAGTTAGTATAGTCAGGGAATGGAGTTTGGAGTGTGGGCTAAAAACAAATAGCTTCAGTCATCTCAATATTTAATTGGACAAAATTTCTGCACATCCAGTACCGGATGTCGGGTAAGTAGTCTGATGAATTAGCGATAGTGGAGAAGTTGAGAGAGGTGGTGGTGAGGTAGAGTTGGGTGTCATCAGTGTTCATGAGATAACTAATGCTGTACCTTCATATGATGTCATTGAGGGAAGCATGTAGATGAGAAATAGGAGGGGACCGAGGATAGATCCTTGGTGGACATCAGAAGTAATGGTGTGGGAGCAGAAAGAGAAGCCATTTCAGGTGATTCTCTGGCTATGATTAGATAGGTAAGAATGAGACCAGGTGAGAGCAGTCCTACTCAGCTGGGCGATAGTGGAGAGGCATTGGAGGAGGATGGTGTGGCCAACTGTGTCTAGGCCGCAGACAGTTCGAGAAGGATAAGGAGGGAAAGTTTACTTTTGTCACAGTCACATAGGATGCCATTTGTGACTTACGAAAGAGCTCTTTTGGTACAATGGCAATGGCGGAAATCACTTTGGAGGGATTGAAGCATGAAATTTCAGGAAAGATATATTGTAAATCTCTCCATGGTTTTGAACATCACTATCAAATCTCATCCCAACCTTAATACAAAAGCAAAACACTGCGGATGTTGGAAGCCTGAAATAAAAACAGAAAATGCTGGAAAAGCTCAGCAAGCTTGGCAACATCTGTGAAGTGAGAAATAGAACTGATGAAGGGTCATTAGCCAGAAATGTTAACTCTGTTTCCCTCTCCATGGATGCTGCCAGGACTGCTGAGTATTTCCAACATATTTTTTAAAAATCTCACTTTAACTTCCTCTGCTTTAAGAACAGCCCTAGTTTTTCTAGTCTTTCCAAGTAACTGAAGTCTTTAATCCCTTAACATTTCAGTAAATCTCCTCTGCACTTCCCTGAGGCCTTGACACCCTCCCTAATGAGTAATGCCCAGAATTGGCTACAATTGTCCAACTGGGACCTAACTAGGATTTTATAAAAGTTTAAGCATAACTTATTTGCTTTATTACTCTATGCTTCTATTTATAAAGCTAAGGGTCCTGTACAGCTGTTTAAAAACCTTCCCAACTTATTCAATCACCTTCAAAGAAGAATGTATATGCACCCCTCAGTCTCTCTGTTCCAGCAGAGAAGACGTTGAAATCATTGACAGCTTGGGCATACTTGAATAATGTGGAGTCTACCACCGCTGTTCCTGTATCCTCTTTAAAATTGAACCATTTACTTTATCTTGCCTCTCCTCATTGTTCTTACCAAAATGAACTGCTTCACACATCTCTATGTTACATTTCATCTGTCATGTTTCCGTTTCACACTTTCATGTCCTCCTGGATTCTGGTATTATCCTCTTCACTGGTTATTACATTTCTGAGTTTTGTCTCATCTGCAATTTTGAAATTATGCCATATATCCCAAAGTGCAGGTCATCAATATACATCAAAAAGAGCACTGGTCCTAATACTAACACCTGGGCTGCACCACTGCATCTTCCCCTCCAGTCTGAAAAACAATCGTTCACCATTGTTCTTTGCTTTCTGTCCCTTAGCCAATTATGTATCCACACAGCCGCTGCTCCTTAAATTGCATAGGCTTCAACTTTGCTGACAAACCTATTATGTGGTAGTTTATCAAATGCCTTTTGAAAGTCCATATGCGCAATATCAACCATACTACCCTCATTACTCTCTCTGTTATTCCAGTGAAGAATTAATAGGTGGCACGCGGTTAACAGGTATATTGTGAGTAATGAGTGCCACCAAATACTGTGTCTTTTGCACTGCCCCTCTGCCATAGCCAGAAGCTGGCTCCATTTAATTGAGCCTACTGCCTCTCTTGCCCTCTTGTGCCCTTGAGCCTCTCCTCCTTCCATTGATGGGGACACTTGCTAAGAAATCTCTAGGACCCTCAATAGCACCAATGATTCTCCAACTGGGCGTACCAGTATGTTCTGGAAAATGATCAGAGAGGACATATGAGGCAATGTCTTCAAAATTGACTTGGTCTTATCTTGCCACCTGTATACAGGGTAAAGTTTTTTATTTGGATATGTCTGGAGATCTGAAGCCAGAGATTATGACTTACAAAGCAGGCTGCGACAAGAGTATGCAGTCTCCTCTAGACAGAGCATGAAGTGACATAAAGGATTGGGATAGCCTTGCTGGCGACTGTGAAGGTTGAATCTGCCTTGAATTTGTTTTTTTGCCATTAGTTCCTTCGAAGTAGGAGCGGGAACTGTCTGACAAAAATCAACAGCTTCATGATGTTGATGGCAGATACATTTTTGGCCTGAGTCAGGAAGTTCATTAGCTTATTCATGATAACCTCTAAACCGCACAAAAGAGCCCTACACTTTTACGGTCTTGCTGGATTCACTAAAGTGCAGGCCATTATTGATTACACAGGACCATGTGTGTTACTATCCAATTGCCACTCTCTCATGAACAGAAGGAGGCTCCACTCCATGTATAGGCAGCTGGTTTACAACCATAGGTACAGAAGTCTGCATGTTAAGACTTGATGCTCTGGTAACTGCCATAATTTATTTAATGGCATTTAATGTTGCCAATAGCATTTTGAGGATCAGGAAGACTAGATGGATGGTTATCAGGGGATTATGACTATATGTATTAGAGACCTCGCTTGTGACTGATTTTAGCTACCCACTGATAAGGCCTGACAGAAGATAGATTGAGGCATATGCAGTTATCGGAATTTTAGTAAAGCAGGGCATAGCAATGCTATAACAAAGCTTTACATGTTAGCCAGTCGGTGGAATTCTTGCAGTATAGCCAAATAAGATATCCAATCTTATTGAAGTCAGTTGTACCCTATACAACATCACTTTGCAAAGTGGCATTGCAATGCAACAGGTCAGAGAAGGGAAGCAGTAACAAACTGTGGCATAATAGGACCTAGGGAGGAATCACAAGGGATAACTGCAGATTCCACCATTCACTCAACAAGCTTAAATGAACAAATAACTCAAATTTTATTTGTCTCAAGAGGACATGGATGTGTGTTTAACATGTTTTATTACAATTCCTCCCCTTCGTGAAAGTATATGCTGCAAGATTTATATTTATGTAGTCCTTCGAAATGTTTCCCTTGTGGAGAGGGGGAGTCAGGTGGTTTGCTGTTGGGTTTAATTGTGTAGATTTAGAAGATGGAAGTAGTATCTTCTTGTGCTGGATCATTATCTTGCAACATCAGATACCACAGATACTGATACTGTTGCTTCCATGGCTCGTAAATTGTCTGACACATCTGGAATCACTTCAGTGGATTTACAAGGTAATAACAGATGTATTGATACTCTAGGGACTTTTCCACTTGCTACTCTTGCCACTTCCCACAGCTCACCCTCAATGTCCAGAGAATTGTCTGGGAGAGAGGGAACAGGGAGAGAATGAGCAAACAGCAAAGAATGATGCTAGCAGTGCATTTGGGAGAGATGTCTGACCATCCTTCTCTGTTCCCTCAGAATCTTGAGTGCCCTCTATTTCTTGGAAATCAAGGTCTTAGATTAATTGAAGCATATCTAGTTTGCATGTGCTGTTGCCTGCTGTGTGTGGTCTTCTCCTGCAAGTAGGCGGAAATGGGACCTAGGATACAATAAGGATTATGGCATAAGATGTGCATCACTGAAGTGCACAGCCCAACATCCTCCTTGTGTGTGGGACTGCACATGCAGTGTGCAGGTACCTTGGCGCAAAATTCAGATTCATAGCATAGCTGAAGATGGTGCTACAGAAGCTGAAGACCCTCAAGGTGGAGTGTGCTGTGCCTCCAACTGCTTCTGCTGCAGTCTGCGTGGTTTCCATCCTGAGAAGGGCACTAATGTGGGCATCCCCCTGCTTGCCGTGCAGGTCTTTGAACTTGTGCTATCATGAGATCACTCAGCCCTACTGGCAAATACGATGCTTGTGCGAACCATGCAGGTTCATTCAATGTATTTGTTTGTCATTCACCAAAGAACATGCATTTATAAGCAAGAAGGACCTTGTAAGCATTATTTAAATGATCAGACACCCAACTTGTAGGTAAAGTTATTTGGAATAACCTCTAATGTTGCAAAGTCTTTGGAAGTACTGTGGAGTATTTTTGAAGGTGTTGTGATGCGTTCTTGGATTTGGCAGTGAGTGTTGCTGCAGCCTCACAGGGAAGGCAAGGGACTTGGTGACTGTCCATGGGGCTGAAGATGCAATGCCTCTTGGTAAGCAGCACGTCAGAGGCTGTAGAGGGGTAGGTTGGAACGGACTCCTCCATGCTCGTTGATAGTAACAGGAGGCTGTCTGGCAGGCCAGGTCAATGTACCCAGCATTTCGGTGTGCATCCTCATCAGCATTCTCCTGTACGCTGTCTGATCAAGGTCCTCATCTATATACTCTGCAGCAGGACTCATCTGCAAACATGTCCTCTACTGAGCTGATATACAAAATATCCTTAACCCCCTGGCCTGGTTGCAGCCCTTCCTTGCCTGGTGACTTGTCACATGTTAATTCCAATTCTATACTCCTCTCTAAGGTATATGTAGTGCCAGTGTCTGAGCTGATGGGTGTGAATGTCAGGAATCTTCATTAGTGCTGTGCATTGCTCTCTCTTCTGCTCTTGGGGTTACTGTGGCTGGGCTGGTGACAGTTCTTTAGTACCTGAAAGAGGGAAGTCAGAAAAGGAAGGATGGGATGGTGAAGTCAATGGAGTTTCCATAATCACATCATCTGCAGTTTGCACACCATGTCAGATAGTAGAATGAGGGTAAATTGGGAGTTAAAAGGGACATAAAGCATTAAGTGTTATCCTTAATGTTTTTGTGATGCCATATGCCTTGGGCTTTGTCTCCCCATGATGTGGAGAACTCTCTCACCCACAAAACTCAGGTGAAGCAGGTATTCTTGTCCCTTACTAGTTTTGCTACCATGCCTTCCATTGTGTACTACTTTGTCCTGCAAGAGAGAGGGGCAGAATGTCAGTGATTATGCTGCATTGTGTTTGGGTGATGTGCTTGACACACTGAACAGCTGGAAGTATGTGGAAACAATGGGAGCTGGAGGTGGGCTGACATCATCATAATGTGTGTGAATGTGAGGCAGAATAGTTGGATGGTAGGCGTGAATCCTGAGTACTAGGAACTGCTAGTGGGTGAGTGATGGGGGTGTGGCAGTTAGGAAATGTCATGTGAAGATGTATTCACCGGCCTTAACCCACATGAGATCATTAGACTTTTTGTGATATTGCTGCCAGGTCCTTGAGGCCAGCATCTGGAATTAACCACCCTGGCCCCTTGCTCCCACTCCATTCTGAGGATGGTCCTTGAGGGACTCCTGGCCTCCCGAAGAACCATGATGTCTCTACTCCAGTCCACGTACCTGATTAAGACCTCCAGTGCCTGGGAGCCCTCTCTC
This sequence comes from Cetorhinus maximus, assembly GCF_964194155.1. Classification (NCBI taxonomy): domain Eukaryota; kingdom Metazoa; phylum Chordata; class Chondrichthyes; order Lamniformes; family Cetorhinidae; genus Cetorhinus; species Cetorhinus maximus. The sequence continues at coordinate 99,920,453 of NC_135885.1, forward strand.
TGGCTTGGTGTTTCTTTTTTTTCTTCAGAATTGGGGCATTAGCATTCAGCAGTAACCTCCTGAGATTAAGTACAGCCTACTTTTAGGAGGGACAGTTGCCTTTAAGGCTGGGCTTCGCCACGTGGTCGGTCTCCTGCTAAGGTGGCCAGAAGTGTGGGCCTGGCTTGGACCAATGCTGCCAACTGGTAAATGAGGTGTCAGCAACAAATTTGTGTGCTGCCTACCTCCCCAGAATTGGGCGTGTGCAGCTTTTGAATTGTGACCCCTGTGCCCAAAAATGGCACGGATCAAATTCTAGTCCCTTGTCTTCGAAAATGTGCATGGATTTAGTTGCTTGCCACATTTAATGGACCACGGTTCATTAGTATGGCAGTGATGCTGAATAAGCATGGGCAGGTTGTGTATTTGGAAAGTGGGTGTGAACAGTTGTTTCAGTGCTGAGCCTTCTTCTCTATGGTACTCCATCGCGCCTGAAATGAAGCATAGTTAATACACACTATAAGACAGATTGTAAAGTTATGAAAGCTGCACACGCTAAGCAGCCTTGTAGAGATTTCTTCCTCATCTGCTAAAAGTAAGACAGCACTGATTCTTCTAGCTATCTCCACCCATGTTGCTCCAGCACTGCTGTTCACTGGAGGATCTCATCCCCAGCGAAATACAGTGCCCTTTTCTTCAGAAACTCCAAAGATAAAACTTGCAATGGTGCAATTCTGTCTTGTGACCTTTTTCCTGTCTTTTCACTTCTTTGTTACTCCTTTATTAAGAATAATCAGCAATCTTTTAGGAACTGCTGACACAGGGTGATCTACCCCTTGATCCCAATGTGCTCCCAGAATGCCATGTGCTGCTTAACACTAATGAACTGATCACATATTATACTTTAATGTCAGCTGAGAGCAATCCAAATGTTACCAGTCTCAGAGAGAGTAATGCCTAGCTGGGAGCAATTACAAGATAGTAATCTCATCAATGGATTCGGATAATGTCATAAAGCTGAATGTCATAAAGTGAAGTGTGAAAGATTTGTAACAGCCGTTGGCACTTGTGATAGGATCATAGCCTTGGAATTATTTCTGTGTGTTCATCTATGTGTCCTGTATGTCGAAATAATTGGGGTGTTTTTATTCTATTTTGTGTCTTGCACTAGCATTAAGCATTCTAGTAGACAGTCTTAGTCATGAGCTATAGGTTATCAACATGTGATAACTGAATAACTCTTTTGAGTTATCAACAGTCACAGAATGTAACTCTTTTCGAGTACATTCACAGTTCTTGGTTTCCGGGAGTGGGACATGAACCCACAACCTTCTGATTCAAAGGCAAGGGTGCTATGGACTGAGCCACAGCTGACAGATTAACATTGGTTACATAATCACTAAGGGTTATAATCACCAGGTATTAATATAATTGTATTTTGTTTTTGCCTGATGACTTTCTTCAGTGATGTGAATAATTCTTTCAGTATGTTTGTGACTCACTGCTTTGAGTCTTCCTTTGCTACTGATTGTGTTTCACTAGGAATTGGATACCCTGTTAAAAGCCTGCTACTGCGTAATTTCATTCCTGCCTGATTAATTTGTCAGATAGCTTATTTCTTTGTGGATAAGCTTTGTGGGTTACCGTGCCTGAATATATTGTTGCTTTGTACCTTGAGAATAATGTCTGTTGAAACATAAGGGTAAGTGGCATCAGCTCCCATCAGCACTATTAGTCTTAAGCTTATTAATCTTTGCTAAATCATTGCAGCATTTAATTCTAATGAAGCAATGTTAGCTCCGCACGGTAACACTGGGATGGTGGCATCTTCCTCAAAAGTGGAACCTGATATGAAGTATTAAGTTCACCTCATAAGTCATAATTTTGTTTTTGACATATCCTGCCATAAAAACCCCTCAAGGACAAATGCTGTGTATGACTGACCTCTGACTGTCTTGCCATCACCAATTCAATTGTCCACTGTCATTTTTTTCCTATTGCCACCTTAGCATTCCTAATTCTGGCTTTCCTCCTTTACAGTTGTCCCACCTTAGGCATACACAAAGTTTCCTTGCCCTTCTGCACTAAGTTAAAAATGACTCATTTGTTTTCTTCTACATCACAGTTGCTATTTCTCAATAGCGTAACATTCCCAAAATTTTCTGTTCACAAAGCTGAGGTGTAGCTTGCCTGAAACTAGCTACAAATTAACAATGAATAATTACATTATGAATAGAATTGAGATTCCACAGAAACTGAAACCTGACCACTGAATAATCATAATTAACCAGATGTTCCCCCATGTGTAGAGCAGATATAGGCTGGAATTTTTAGCACCCCCATGGTGGGGCTGGTGAGCCATTGAAATCTCCATTCACATCGGCGGGACTGGAAGATCCCGCTGGTGTGTGGGGTTGGAAAATTCTGGCCATAGTGGTAGAAATTGGTGTGCATTGTTCACCTTTTGTGGGGAGTAAACAGGTGCAAAGCATACCGATTTAACAGTGGGCTTCCTGTGCATTACTTCCACTGCTAAGTTTGTGGAGACCATACGTTTGATTTTCAATTCGGGGTTGGAAAACTGATGCGCAGACAAATTCTGGGCCCTGACCCTGCACCCCATCTATGTCGTTTATGCGACACTATCATCAAATTTAAATGCCCTAATTGGGCCAGAAGTGAGCTCAGCGCCTGATTAATGGTGCCAAGTATTACCAGAAGGTGGGAGTTGCCTGCACAGTGGCGAACATAAGAAATAGGAGCAGTAGTCGGCCATTGGCCCGTTGAGCTTGCTGTCCGAGTCAATAAGATTAAGGCTCCTCTGTTGTGGCCTTAACTTCACTTTCTGCCTATCCCCCACAATGCTTGGCTCCCTTGTCAATCAAAAATCTGTCTTGTTCTACCTTGAATATATTCAACAATCCTGCCTGCACTGTTCACTGGAGGAGAGAAATCCAAACACTCATGACCTCCTGAGAGAGCAAATTCCTCTTCATCTCCATCGTAAAAGGGAAACCCCTTATTCTGAAACTTTTCCCCGAGTTCTAGATTGCCCCACAAGGGGAAAGATCCTCACAGCACATAACCCTGTCAAGCGTCCTCCAAAGTTTCAGTGAGATCACCTCTCATTCTTCTAAACCCCAATAAGTATAGGCTAAACCTGCTCAACTGTTCCTCATATAACAACCCCTTCATCCCAGGAATCAGCCTAATGAATCTTTTCTGAATTGCCACCAATGCAAGTATGTTCCTCCTTAAGCAAGGTGGCCAAAACTGTACACAGTACTCTAGGTGTGGTCTCACCAATGCCCTGTACATTTGTAGCAAGCCTTCCCTACTTTTATATTCCATCCCCTCCTTGCATTAAAGGCCAACATTCCTTTGTCCTCTTAATTACTTGCTTTATCTGCATACTGACATTTTGTGATTAATGTACAATGACACTCAGGTCCCTCTGTAGCGCCACATTCTCAGTTTTTATCCATTTAAATAATATCCTGCTTTTCTGTTCAAAGGCAGATGGCACCTGTTGGATCCAGTGCCCTTGGTTTGTAGGGGCTAATGGATCCGGGTTGCACACTTGTTTCGGGGTGACCGCGTTGGTACAGAGACAGAGGACATCAGTAGATCATTGTTAGAATAAACACACGCTGTTTATTTACAAAAGAAACTCAGCAGCTACACTTGTGTGCTCACAACTCAAAACTCTGTCTTCACTCTTCAATGTCTAACTCAAGACTTCTCCACAGAGGTAACCGTGCTACTCTGCTATTGGGTATTAAGATCATGTGATCTTATATTACAACAATTTTCTTAAAGGCATATTACACATCAGATTATTAAAGCACCCATGATGGGTTCTGATGCTGCCTTGCAGAGCAGGCAGCACCTTGGAGGGCCAGGAGCCTCACTGCATATAGAAGTGGCCAAATGGTCAGAAGGAATGTAAAGCGCATGATCCTGGACAAGATCCTACAGATCTCAAAAATTTTCAGCTTAAAAATATCCTTTGATTTCTCAAGGGCAGTTAGGGATGGGCAATAAATGATTGGCTAGCCAATGACGTCCACATTCTGTAAATGAATAATAAAAAAAAATCCCACATTGAGCCTGACAGCTGTGCATGAACATACACCAGGCTGTTTGGGTTTGGAGATTTGTAAATTGAAAATCACCTACTCGCCCTCCTGGCCCATTAACCAGCTCCTGAAGGAGCTTAATTGGCTGGTAATTTGGAGTTGAGCAGATTTCCAACTCCATCCATCCATCCCATCCTCACTCTGAAAATTCTAGAATGTTCTGTAGGCATTGGGACACTGACACGCCATCTTGGAATGCTATTTTCAAAGTGTACCTGCTCCTACCCCCATGGGCTCGAGGTCCATATTTTAGGTGTCGCGGGAGATTGTAAAACAAGCCTTAGCCTCTTAACTATGTTAATGAGAAGCTAAAAGTTGGGATGGCTGTGGATGCCTTCTACAAAATTTGTTCCCAATGAGTGGATCAGGATTTGGGCTCTGTCTTTTGGCTTCGGGATTCGTCAGCAGCCACTGTGGCTGTCAATAAAAGGTAAGTTTATCAAGCATTAAAAATCTTTCTGGAAACTCAGGAGGAGCAGGATGGCCTGGATAACCTTGCCCCTCTCTATCTCAATTATCTCATTCAGCTCTGCAACTCTCCACATTCTTGGCGATCACTCCCACAGATCATGAGCGTGATGGAATACTCTCCACTTGCCTGGATGAGTGCAGCACCAACAATAACACTCAAGAAGCTCAACAACTTCCAAGACAAAGGCACCCCGTCCACCACCTTACCATTCACTCTATATACCACTGGCACACGGTGGCAGCAGTGTGTACCATCTAAAAGATGCACTGGGGCAACTCACCAAGGCTCCTTCAACAGCACCTTCCAAACCCCTGACCTCTACCATCTAGACAGTAAAGGGTAGCAGATTCATGGGAATACTGCCACCTCCAAGTCTTTCACCATTCTGACTTGGAACTATATCCTTCATTATTGCTGGGTCAAAATCTTGGAACTCCCTCCCACTGTATATATTTGTACCAAATGGGTCTGCACAGTTCAAGAAGGTGGCTCATCATGGACAATTAGCGATGGGCAATAACTGCTGACCTTGCCACTGATGGTCACATTCCAAGAACAAATGAGAAAAATAATCTTGGGTCTTCCAGTTAGAGCACACATTTTCTGCATTCCGTGACCATTCACCTAGAAATGGACCACACCAATTTTCAACTTTATTCTTTCCAGGCTGTATAATCCAAACCTCTCCATTCGCCATAATTTAGATCGTTGACATTAGGGATTTGCCCCTTTGTTGCACTGCCTATGGTCTACAGGTTTGTCGATGCTGTTCAACATTTTATTGGTTTTGTTGATTATTGCTCTGGATTGGTTGGACAATAACTAAGATTGAGTCTTCTAAAACTCTTACATCCTTTTGAACTTTATCCTTAGGTATTTCAACATTATTCATGGAGAACCTCTGCTCGACCATCACTCCTATTGGCTCTCAATCCATCACCACCCCCATTCTTAAATTCTTACCCCTGTTTTCAAATCCCTGGATGACCTTGCCACTCTCTATCTCAATTATCTCATTCAGCCCTGCAACTCTCCAAGAACTCTGTGTTGATCTAATTCCGGACCCTCATGCATTACCGACTTCCTTTGCCCCAATATGGCAGCTGTGCCCTCAGCTGATTAAGCCTTGAACTCTGGAATTTTCCCCCAAATCTTTTTGCCCCTCCAACTATACCCCTCCTTTGAAGAAGCTGCTTAAAACCTACCATTTTGAATAAGAATTGGAACATCTGCCTCACTTTCTCAGTGTCAATTTTTGTTTGACTGTCTTACTATGTTTAAAACAAAATTCAATTTCAAATTGTAACACATGCATTGCCTATTTTTCCTTCCTTGTTACAGTGCTGTGAACTTGTCCAGATTTCCTGCTTGATTTATGTTGATGGCTTGTTTTTTGAGTTATTGAATATTACTAATTTATGTATTTTTATCTGCACTTTGCAAAATTCCTGACATATGAGGTACCCCATCTAAGTAGTTACGGGTTCATCAGTGTTCAGTTAATGCCATGCTGTTTTTAAACCTAAAACTAAAAGATGAACAAACATTGCAGTAAATCATAATAACCCAGATTTTGTTGTCAAAATAATGACATTGCCATTATTTATGTGTAAATGGTACAGCAACTGCAGGTGAGGTGCAGATACCCAGTTCAACAAATTGCCATCCCAGTTGCTTTGCAAAAACAGCATCTTGCTGTCTCCATCACCATTGAAATGCATTGAATGCTGTGATGTTGTCGTATCTGGGGAGGACCCTCCTTTTGTGTAGTCTGTGGCCCAAGGATGGCCTCCTTCGTGGCAACAATGTCACCAGCTCTCATCAAATCCTGTCTCCCTGTTGCCATGCAATACCTGCCTGCCTAATCCCAATGGCCTCAGACCCCAGTTACCTGGTTGGGAAGGCAGCACCCTTTTCATCCTCTTCCTTTACACGCAGTCCCAGCAGTGGTCAGCGCTCCTGGTGGTGCTGCTAGGACTGCTAAGCTACCAGCCCGATAATTGGCTGGCAGCTCCTGGGGACAGGCAGATACGAACTAAACTTTAGAAGATGTTTCTGACCTGCTGCAAATTGAGTCCACTGGCTTTTCAAGCTCAGTTTGTATTGCCATTATTGCAGCATTTCCCATGTTCAATTCACAAATTGTGTAGCTACTACTGTGTGATCAGTGACTGTAGCTTTTATGTGTATATATAATGTGTGCGCACAGCGTGTCTGTGTATATAGTGTATGTCCATAGTATAATATAGTACATATGTGAATAGCGTTCATAGTGGACTGAATTTTATTGTTGAAGTGGGGGTCAGAAAGCCAGGGCCAACTCCGCTTTGGCCATTTGGAAGACCCCTGGCTGCATTTTTCGGGTGTCAGGCAAATAAAGATCAGGGCTGCTGTCCCTATAAGGAATGGTCGCCTGTCCCCAGGAGCTGCCAGCCAATTATCGGGCTGGTAGCTTAGCAGTCCTAGCAGCACCACCAGGAGCGCTGACCACTGCTGGGACTGCATGTAAAGGAAGAGGATGAAAAGGGTGCTGCCTTCCCAACCAGGTAACTGGGGTCTGAGGCCATTGGGGCTAGGCAGGCAGGTATTGCATGGCAACAGGGAGACAGGATTTGATGAGAGCTGGTGACATTGTTGCCATGAAGGAGGCCATCCTTGGGCCACAGACTATGCAAAAGGAGGGCCCTCCCCAGTCTGCGGGGAGGCCACCAGGGTTCACCTAGGGGTCCTCCCACACAGCGGAGGACCCACCCGCTGCAGGAAAATGCTAGCGGCGATGGGAAGAGGCCCTTAATTGGCCACTTAATTGACTTAATTGGCTTCTGGGCTGGAAGGCTTTCCCCTACCTACCCCACCTTTAGTAAAATGGTGTGTCGGCAGGAGAACGGATGAGCACTCCACCTGTCTACCTATCCTCACCCCTTTACTGGCCCCCTTACCTCCCAGCCCACTCTCTGAGGGCTAGTAAAATCAAGCCTAATGTGTTTGTACTATGTGTATCATGTATGGATGCATGGTGTTTGAGTATAGTGTGCGCGCTTTGAGTTTGTGTGTAAATATAGTGTATGTATAGTGTGCGCGCATTGAGTTTGTGTGTAAATATAGTGTATGTATAGTGTGCGCGCGTTGAATTTGTGTGTAAATATAGTGTATGTATAGTGTGCGCACATTGAGTTTGTGTGTAAATATAGTGTATATATCATGTGCGCGCATTGAGTTTGTGTGTAAATATAGTGTATATATCATGTGCGCGCATTGAGTTTGTGTGTAAATATAGTGTATGCATAGTGTGCGCGCGTTGAGTTTGTGTGTAAGTATAGTGTATGCATAGTGTGCGTGCTTTGATTTTGTGAGCAAATATAGTGTATGCATAGTGTATGTGCATTGTTGTTGCATAGGTAGTGAATATGTGCATTGTTTGGTTCTAGTTTGTGTGCAAAGTATTGGGCAGGATTTTTCAGTCTGCAAGCGGGGATGGGCCTAACACACCGACACGTAAAATGAAACACGATGGCATCGGGTGTGCGTCCTGACATCATCACGCAGTCACGCGATATTTCGTTCAGCAGGGGCGCACCAGAGTCAGCTGCACGCCCGCCGATATGCAAACGGCCTATTAAGGCCATTAAGAAAGTAATTGAAGTAATCGTTAATGCTGCCTGTCCAACCTTACGATTGGCGGGCAGGCGAAAAGGCCAAGAAGCCTTCGTGTTTTTTAGGAAACTTCATCCATGAGTGGGATGAGGTTTCCTAAAGCTTTTATTAAATAAATTTTTTAAAATTCCTAAATACCAAAACATGTCCCATCTCATAGTCACATGAGGGGAACATGTTTAAATAAATTTTTACACCATTTATTTAATTATTTTGATATTGATTCAATCTCCCTGAGGTAGCTCTGTGCCTCAGGGAGATTGAAGCGCTCTTTCGCGCTGACCCCGACTCTCTCTCCTCGCCCCGCCCGCACAAGTAGTGCTGAGTGCTATGGCTCGCGTATTATGCTGGGCGTTCATTAATTGGCCCGCCCATCTAAAACGGCGGCATGTAGCCGATCGCGGGTGGCAATCGGCTCTGTGACCACCCCCGCCTGCTCCTGCCGAACCCGCCCGCTGCCGGAAAATTCAGGCATTTGTGCATGCGTGCACTGGCACTTTACCTGGCCCTAGCAAGCACCAGCTCAGAAACTAGCTACACATGTGTTTTAGTTGCCAGGCTGGAAGAAGGGTCTTCGGGTGGTGAACTTCCAGGCACAAGTTGCAGGAGCTAGGACAGGGAGTTAGGACGTCACTGGTGCCAGCCTGATGGAGGGCGACATTAAATACTAACTGTTCTGCAGAGATCTCGGATGCAGGCTTCAAGGGTCAAGGTTGTTAGTTGTATACACATTGTATTTATTTGTATGCATGTGATAGGCATTAACTAGAGATTCACTTATGCCTTGATAAACAGGAAGACTGAAACTATGGTGGCTGGCTTTGGAAATGCATGATTATAAAAAGTATTTCATAAATGCTTATAAAAGTGTATAAGTATTAGTCCAATTTCAATCCTTCAATCACCACTTGGCTTTCTGGAAATAATATAGGCTACAAAAGAAAGCTGATAGGCATTTCCAAGGAATATTATACACTGGATAGCCTGCCAGCATGTTCGCATTCAATATCAAAGAACACAGGGGAGTCCCGATGCAATTTGTATCAGGACTGCCTAACATGGACTGAGGGGTCAGCTCCATCAAGATGATAGTGGTAGCCACAATGATGGAGCCTTTTCTGAGAGCTCTGCCTGTTTCCATGACTGCTAACATTGTTGCAATGAAAGCTGAGATGACTGTCACCTTGGCTCTGGGGCCAGTGTTGATGAGGCTCCCAGAGCGTCACAACACTCCTACATTGTGGCCACACGCAGAACTGTAGGAGTGCTGAGGCTCATTCTCAGGGAAGTGGCCTTGTCTCCATGAGAAAGGCATTTGCTGTCCTTTCTGAGGATGACAACATGACTGCTTCTATGCCACTCACTTTGCCTTGATAGTGCCACACAGATAGCTGGGCCAGACTGTCCTGGCCCATTATGAGATGCGGCACCCAGGTCATCATTTACCAGAGCTACTCAAGGTTTCCCACCATAGCCATCTGACATGTCCTCAATGGAAACACAGCAGCTTTCCACCCCACAAACTGTAGCCACTGGAGATAAACCTCATAGGACAACTAGGAAAATGAGCACCAAAGTTGGCACTAGCGGAGCACACATTAAATTTCCAAGCCATTGAATTGAAATTATAGTTGAAGTTTGATGGCTAATATTATTCATAAGTACATTATCTTTACAGCAATGTTATCTGCTATGCTAATAGGAGAGTAGGAGTACAAAGTTTATAACTCTTATAGACTGATCATTGCAACATATCTCCTGCCCAAGTATTTGTATGAATGGACAATAGAGCTTAATAAGCAGTAATTTCCAATCACAAACTTTGCAGATAAAGTAGGGTTTAATGAAATTTGATATTGAAAGATTTAAGATAATATTGGATTGACAGTTTGGTATTAAAATAATTAGAAAAATGGATCGATTCTGCTCTAAAATCTCTAAGTAACTCTAATGTCATCCATGAAGAGCATACATTTTCAAAATTGTGCTTCATGCTTAGAAAACTAACAGATGTAATATATACCAGGTGGAGTCATTTTATAACCACTGTTGCTTATTTTTCGTCAATATTATTTCCATGTGGATTGGAAAAAGCAAACTTATATGTAAATAAAAATATTCCAGCCCAGCTGTATATAATTTGTGATGTGAACTATTTGTTACAATGTAATGTGCATCATTGGTGATTCAAGACTTATCTGACAGCCAGCTATTAGGTCATCTATCACTTGTTCACTCAAAACTGATAAGTGCTACAATTCAGGCTTTAATAGGGATTGTTTGCTGCAGGAGATGTGTCAGCCAAAGCACCAGCAAGATCTTCTCCAATTTTCCATTGGTCGACATGCTGCTGAACTAATCAGTGAAGCAGGAAAACCTGACAGTGTTAAGGTGGGCATTATTCTGCACACTTATAATTTAAATTGTTTCCTTATTCCTTATCTATGTGACTTTGGCAAAAATCTGACAAAGACTTAATTAGATACAATGCTTTGGATTTAATAAAGTCTCACAAGTTAGAGGGTTTTGAATTGAAATTGGTCGCATTAGGCCATGAGTGCTACTTAGAACAAAGACAGCAGGAAATAAGACACATTTCATTGTATGGCACAGTTAACTGACAACTTACATATCATGGGGAATAATGGACAAAACCTACGGCACTTTGAAATATTTCAGGTGTCAGGACCATTTTTGGGTTCCGACCTCACCTTCTAGTAGGTGGCCAATTAAGAGGCGGCCTCCACATTCGCTGTCAAATCCAGCGGGCCGACTCTTTAGGTGGGAGACCCAATTAGAGGGCCCACAACACCCAATGAATGGCTGCCCCTCTGGGAGAGATGATTGCTGCTGAGGCAGCTGGAGGCACCCTTAAAAGCCTGACTAAGGTTTACAGATACAGAAGGCCTCAACCCTTAGTGCCATCAGTGCGGAGGGGCAGCCCCCCCACAGGAATAGTCATGGTCCCAGCTCTGTCCTTAATAATGGAGCTTAATAATGGGGATAATTCTGGCTGCACCTGCACTTGGCCTTGAGTGGCTACCCTCCACTGCTGGGTGTGTAGCTGCTATCGCATAGAGCCCGTCTCCAGGATGATCGCTCAGAGTTGGGAATGCATCGGGAGCCAATCTGATGTGTGACATTTGCAATTTGTTTCTGGTTGCACCTCCAAACCCGTCTCAGCCGGTTCTGGAAGATTCTGCCCAATATTGCTTATAAATAGTATCATTCATGCCCCAAATCCTTTTCTCTCCATGATTGTGCAAGTCACAGACATATCTTCCCATCCCTTATTGAAGTCTCAAGGAACCTCTCCAGAAATCAATAGATACAATAACATTCTCCCGTTATTGCGTATAGAATAGTAAGATGTGTGGAAGCAGAAAAGGCTGCTCAGCTTATTGAAACTACTCCTTCCGATGGATTAGGTACAATCAACAGCTTCATAGACTTCCTTCTATTTACTCGATCTCTTGAGGGAAATAAAATAGACAAAGGCGAAACCTCAGAGAAAAAACACAGCATGAAACTCTTCTCTGACACACAGCAACCATTGAGCAAAGCCTCCAGGATATCAATCGAACAGTATAATATACATGATTATCATCATTTAACCCAGTCCGATTGCATTTCAACATTCCCATGCTACCAAGATGATTGGATTTGTAATGCTCTCTGGAGCATTTGGTAGACGCTGTATATGTTAACACAGTTTTCTTTACAACTTGCAATCATTTTCAGAATCAGACAGTCACACAGATACTTTGAAAGGAATGGATTAACATAGAATTAATTGAATTAGCGTAAGCTCATGGCTGTAAAATTTGGGTATGGTTGTTTTAAAGCAATGCGGACTAGGTAACCTTCTCATGAAATGCTTGCTTAAGTCCAATAATAAAACATCCACTTAAAGGGAGTGTTTGCTCAGGCATAAGTTCATTCTCTATACATTCTATAGTGTTTGTTTAATTTGCCAGAGGGTATTCCAATTAAGAGAGGGCTCTACAATACTAATCAGATATATATTGTGTAGGCTATTGGAAATTGGGAACTTGTGGCCCTCCCAGTGTTCCTTTTGGAGTCTGGTTGAATAATTCTCTGTAAGGTTCTATAATTCTCTGTAAGGTTCTATAGCTACAGAGGGACCTCATTAATTCAGACTTTGTTAAAACAAACCTCTCATTATAATACTTTTTTTTTGGAGGACAGTGTGTCATTGTGAGTAAGCATGCTGTCCTTTCACCTCTGGGACCTGGGTTTGAATCTACCCAGGACCAGAGAGATGAAAGTTACTTCTAATTGTCAACCGTAAGAGCCCTGCTTTCAATGACCTTAGGCAGCCTCAACTCATTTTCTGACAAATATGGGACCATGATACAATGCCCCATAATTTAAACAAATTATTAAGATGGTTTATATGATGCATGGAAATGTTGCATTGTGATAAGGATAAGAAGTGAAATCGATCAGAACTTAACTCTTCATCAGGCTATCCTACAGCTGATCTTGTAATGTTCCATCCAGTACTAACAAAGAATGTTTTTTCTACCCATGATAACGTACAACCCACTATAGTTAAAAGAAGCTCAGATCTTGATGAGAATAGCAATATTCTGCCAAGGTAATCACACCTGTTTATAGGAGAATGTGTCCATTTGTTATGAACATTCCCCAGGTGAGATCCCCCAATTTGTTAACTCCCCAAACGGGAGTTTTTAAAAATAATGGAAATAGGTGCGAAAAGAAAAATCTATATAAATTATTGAAAACAAAAAAAAAGAAAAAACAAAAGGGAGGGGGAGGAAACGGGGTGGGGATGGGGGGTTTTCAATAATTTATATAGATTTTTCTTTTCCCACCTATTTCCATTATATTTCAATCTACAACTAATACCTTGTCAATCTTTCCACCCCACCCCCACTAGAGCTGTACCTTGAGTGTCCTGCCATCCATTCTTAATTAGCACTTTTCTTAGATAATATCACCACCTTCAACACCTCTTTGATCCTTTTGTCTGTGACATCTTTTGATTATCTGCTCCTATCACTGCTTGCTTGTCCCTACAACCACCCCCCCCACAACTTCTCTCTCTCCCCCCGCCCCCCCACCTTAAACCAGCTTATATTTCACCCCTCTCCTAACTATACTTCAGTTCTGTTGAAGAGTCGTGTGGACCCGAAACGTCAACTCTTTTCTTCTCCACCGATGCTGCCAGACCTGCTGAGTTTTTCCAGGTAATTCTGTTTTTGTTTTGGATTTCCAGCATCCGCAGTAGTTTTTTGTTTTTACTCAGTGTCCCTGTTTGTATTTCTTTAAAAACACATACATCTTCCTTAAAAAGCTCAATATGCCCCTGAGTAATTTGTGGATGTAATCGGCTTTTCATGACACATTGCAAACTTCTTGTTGAGGTGTCTTTCTTCTTTTGTTTCATTTTTTTCCCTCCATCTTTCAGATGAGATGTGAAACCAAGGCGCTGTCTATCCTCACAGGTAGATGCAAGAGATCCCATGGCACTATTAGAAGAAGAGCAGGTGAGTCCTTCCTGGTGTCTTGACCAATATTGATCCCTTAAACAATACAGCTAAAAACAGATGATCTGGTCATTTCTCTCATTGTGGGACCTTGTGTGTAAATTGGCTGCTATGTCTCCATACATTGCAACAGTATAAAAGTAATTAGTTGCCTGTAAAATGCTTTAGGATGTTCTGAGGTCGTGAGTGGTACTATGTAAATGCAAGTTCTTGCTTCTCTTTCTTTCTTTTGATTAAGAAATTGGAAGAATTTCTTGATATTTTCTAAGTAAATTTTGTAACAGTGGCATTGTAAAAACTTTTGTTATCCAATTATAACAATCGCAGGATCAAAAGACTGCAACTGTCTCTGTGTCACTTTGTGTTATGTTTTGCTATGGGGTCGCTTTGCTTGCGAACCGGTTGTACGCTTCTCTATTGGCAGGTGAGTCGATTACAATACACGGCAGATGCAGAGACCAATATGAAATGAAGCACATACTGTTTATTTACACAGACAACAGAGCAATAACATGATGTGTGCTTCTATAACCAGACCCTGCTCTGGACTAACATTAACATGGTAGCCCACGCTACACAGCTATTGGGTCTTACAGTCATGTGGTCAATCTGCTCACATTCTCTTAAAGGTGTATTACACCTCAGATTACCACACTTTGATTGCAGGAAACAAGCTATTTTGCTGGGCCCAAGAGTTTTCAGCAAGAAGTTGTATTTGGTGTATTAGCATTTAGTGCTGAAATGTAATATTTAGTAGGACACAACATATAATGAAAAGTAACACCGTGTGACATAGTATGTGAATAATTTGAGACATGGCATGTAGCAAGTGTAGCATGCTTGAAAGTGAAGTTCTTCATCACTGGGGTTTGAGGGTTTGAATATAATTTTTTAAAAAAAGAAACAGTGTGGCAACACCAGTAAAAGTGACTATGAAGCTGTTGGATTGTCATAAAAACACCACTGGTTCACTAAGGTAAAAGCAAAAAACTGCGGGTGCTGGAAATCCAAAACAAAAACAAAAATACCTGGAAAAACTCAGCAGGTCTGGCAGCATCTGAGGAGAGGAACACAGTTAACGTTTCGAGTCCAAATGACCCTTCAACAGAACTAAGTAAAAATAGGTGAAATATAAGCTGGTTTAGAGGGAGGGGTGGGGGGGACAAGAAGAGCTGGATTGAGGGCCAGTGATAGGTGGAGATAACTAAAAGATGTCACAGGCAAAAGGACAAAGAGGTGTTGAAGGTTCACTAATGTCCTTTAGCGATGGAGATTGGCTGCCTTTACCCAGTCCAACTTGTATGTAGCTCCAGTCCCACACCAGCATGGTTGAAAATTTAATTGACTTCTGAAGTGGCCATACAAGCCATGATACCATGTCTGGATCAAGAACCCAACCCACTACCACTTTCTCAGGGCAACTAGGGATGGACAATAAATGCCAGATCTTCCAGAAACATTATATCCTAAGAATAAATATGAAAAGGTAAAAAAAGGCCCTGCCACAACAACACTTTCCCAAAGTGATCTTCTAACATTCTAGAGCTTTTAGTTGCAGGCACTGTGTCATGCAGCCACTCATTTCCCATTCATTCATTTTACTTATGAGCTGTGCACTCTCAACGCCCTGAGAGAGGCATTCAGCAAGTGCCACTCCCTGTGACAGGCGCAGAACACAACATTGCCCCTAGTGTTTTGTTTTAAATAGGACAGTAGAAAGTGCATCTTTGGTTAACATATGAGTGCTGACTTCAACGTCAACGCAATTAAAGCTGAAAGGTTTATGTTCCATTCATCGAGTTTAGCTATGCCCTCTGTGCCCATTTTCTGGAGATGGTTGGTTATATTTTGTGTACATACTGCATGATATTATTTTCCCCCATTTGTCTGATTAACCCTGTGAAATCTGTTGTTTTTTTGAAAAGTCTAGGATGGTGCCTACTCAGAGAGGGATCTCAATTTATTGAGTCATTGCCCCACGTGTAACTTTGGGATTCTCATCAAACAAAAGGAAATCTATGTGCAGTTTATGGCTGCACTCCAAGTTACTTCATTCTTATCTTGGCGGACAGCTGGACAGTATCCAGGGGTGCTGCTGAACTATCCTGACCCTGTCATAAATGCATGGTTCCCAGTGAGTGCTCAATTTTATTGAAAACCCCAATGTGCCAATGCTTTGTTTTATAAATCATTGTTGTTGGTTGCTCCTCAATTCGAGGATGAAGTGAGGTTCCTCTGGAAGGCCCAAAGTCACACTGAGTCTCAGGGAGGATTTCCTTAGCCACAAGAAGTAGGTGATTCAGGAGAATGCGTATCAGGATTTTCTCTGCTATGGACAAAAGGGAAATACCTCGATAGTTTCCACAGTGTGATTTATCTCCCTTCTTGAAGATGGTTGCAATTGTCGAATTCCTGAAGTTGGGGGTGGGGGAGAGGGGGGGGGAGTTATTTTTCCTCCCAAATCCATTAGATGTGTGGATGGAGTCTTGATGTGAGCAAAAGTCCACCAGCTTTGAAAACCTCAGCTGGAGTACCACCGGTACCACAGGTTTTGTTGCTTTTCATTTGTTTGATTGTTTGTTGCAATTCTCCCATTGATGGTGGTTCACCCATGGATTCTATCATAGGTTACAGGGGCATAGACTAGAGAGTATCAGCTGCCACTGTGGGTTCACAGTTGAGGAGTTGTTTTATTTGCTTGTTTTGTTTTACAAACAGTGGGTAACACAACTGCACATTCTGCTCACAAAATATTTTTGTTCCTCTTTCTGATCAAAAGGTCCAAACCTTATTCATAAAACAGAAATGTATGAGTGAGACTATAGTGAGCTGCTCTGCTCGCTCATAGTAAGAGTAATAAAAAAACAGATTATAGCAGTGGTTAGAAAAAGAAGCAGCAAAATAAGGCAATGGATTGCATTATTGCACTCCTTTCAACTCATAAGAATGCAAGATTGGCATTGGATTTGAATGATCACATCCCAGGTCATGCTTAGCAGATGAAACTAAAACTTGGGTGGCAATCTCCTGTGTCAACAAATCAAATGGGGTTAGGTTTTCGCACATTGTGACTAAACCTATTGATTCATAGGCTGGAATTTCCCGGCCCTGTCGCGGGTGGGACCCGCCGCGGGCGAGGTGGTGCCCCAGCCAGAAGTCTATTGACATGTGGCGGGACCGGAAGATCCCAGAAGCGGGCGGGTGCGGAAAATCCCGCCCATCATAACTACTCAGCATGGCACTGTTGTCTCAACCTTAGCAGATCACAACTTTGAGCCGGTATACATTGTGCTATTCAGCAGCTGAATATACCTGCCCTGTCTGGGTACACTCTCCTCATGCCAAGAAATTGGATCCCACCATAAATGCAGCTTGAAGAGCTATTACTGGCTACCTGAAACTTACTAAAGCGGCTATCACCAACTGCTTATTGGTATTGCTCCACCCAACATAAGGAGGCAAATTACATCAAGAGTAGCAAGGGCAAAGCAAACCAGTGACCATGGACATCCTCTCTTCTCTCAAAAGAGCTAGCAACAAAGAGGCTCAAGTCAAGGGCTTGACTTAACTTAAATAAAAACAGAAAATGCCCGAAAAATTTAGCAGGTCTGGCAGCACCTGTGGAGAGAGAAACAGAGTAAACAGAGTCCATATAAGTTCTTCAGAGCTAAGTTTCTTCAGCTTCTCAGATACTGTCCCTTAGACTGTAAATCCCGCAGCTGCCGCCTTGCTGATTAGCCAAGACATCTACAGACAAAGGTACACAAGTTGTGTAATGACCCAGAGGAATCCCTTCTACCAGCAGCCAGCGAAACATTGCCTACCTGGCTGTGTCTCAATCACCTCAACACCGTTGTCAGCTGCTGCAAGGCCCTTATGCAGAAGTGGGGATACAGCCAAACAAATTCTGTTGACTGTGACTGGAGAGGCATCCCAAATGATAAAACATCTCCTAGAATGCCCTCTACTACCAGAGTCATGCAGCTCTGAAGATTAGAAGTTTTTGAACTCTCGAGCCAGAACCTACGTGGAACAGTGGTGATGGAAGGTGTAGTGGCACAAGAAGAAGATTTAATTGCCCCATGAAATGATGTTAATTTTTTTTTGCACTCCTCACCATTTCCTCATCTCCATCTGTACTTCCCCTCACATATCTCAGACTGGCTAGTTCCAATCTATGTTGGGCCAATAGATTGATAAGGACATGCAACTCTTGCTCGGTGTCTAGTGTCCTCTATAGTTCTTTTCTAAACTGAATTTTAACTCTGAGCTTAGGCAAAAGTTAATGTTTTAAATTGCCATCTTCAGATCAGTAATTCACATCTTTACTTTACTGGTAGAAACAGTGAATTAAATATTAATATTTGAAACAAGATCATGTCGAAAATAGGGACAAATCCTAAAGTATGGATATTTATGGATATATATCCATTAATCTGTAGGAAGCTATATATCAGATGGGCAGAATATCATTAAAGCCATAGCTATTACAGTGGACATAAGAGAATTCTAACCATAAAATATAGATAGGAACAAGCACGAATTTGCTTTAACAGTATCTCTTTGATTATGTAACTATTCATTAATTCACATCAGATGGAATCCATTAATCTCCTTTACAAGCATGAACCTAAATTCACATCTGACCACAATATAACCTGGACTGCATTTATCCCAGCAATGCAATTTCATACCAGATCTAAAGCTTGTTACAGTTTCCAACCACACTGCCCATCAAGCCACTTGGTCTGTTCCTTCCTCGACTATCCATCCTGTCATAAATTCTCTCCACTCCAGTTTTAATCGCCTAAGGATAACTTTACAACGTTTCTTGTGCCTTGTATCTGGAGGTAAATCAAACAAACTTTAAAATATCTCCAACTTTAGATCTCATTTTATACATCCTTAGCACATGACATAACATTTCTATGTTCCC
This sequence comes from Cetorhinus maximus, assembly GCF_964194155.1. NCBI lineage: Eukaryota > Metazoa > Chordata > Chondrichthyes > Lamniformes > Cetorhinidae > Cetorhinus > Cetorhinus maximus. The sequence goes on from NC_135885.1 coordinate 99,939,167, forward strand.
AGAAGCTCATTCCAAACCTCATTTTGACATTTCTAATTATACTTACCCATAAACCTTCAATTCCTAAACAAACATTTATTTGCCAAATTGATTTACAATCTGTTAATTGAAAAACATAAACTGCATTAATGGAAATCTATTTCACACATGCACTGTTCTGTTGGGGGCAAAAGGTCCTTTCGCTGCCAGCGCTCTCGTCACTAATTTAGAAGGTTGTAGGTTCAAGCCCCATGGACATGTCATCTGAGCTGATGCTTCAGTGTGGTACTGAAAGGTTGCTGTATTGTTGGAGGTGTCATGTTTTGATTAATAGAGGCCTCATCTTCCAGCCAAAGTGCACATAAAAGACCACACACCAAAGTTTGATGAAGAGCAGGAAGTTCTGCTGTTTATCAGGCCTCTTCTATAACCAACTTCACCAAAAACAAATCATCTAATTGTTCATTCATGTATTGTTGATAGGACTTGTTTTAGCAAATGGGCTATTGCATTTGGCTTCATAACAGTGACTGCACTTCAAAGCTACTTCTAAAATAGCTTGGGACATCCTCAGGATATGATATGCTTGCTTTGAAAATGCAAGTTCTTTCTGCTAATTTCAAATTTTGCTTTAGTATTGTGATTTTGTACTCATTCTCTAAGGTTTCCCTCGCAGTACAAGTTAAATAGCTGGGCTGTATCTACAATATTTAATCTTTCTACTCTTTCAAAAGCTTGCATTAAATATTCCCTCAATCTTATTTTCTGTAATGAAAATTAATTCAGACCTGTAAAGCTCATATCATAACTTGAAGCAGAAACCATCCTTATCACTCTCCCTTCGACCCTCTTAATGATATTCAACTGTAGTTTCACAGCCAGCTTTATTTTTGGATCTGTCAATAACCATTCATATCTAGAAATGAAGCATGTAAAACAAGTGGGGGAATGCTTCACTTTAAGTGCCCTTTATAAGCAATTTGACTGCAGCGCTTGAACAAGTAGTGCTGTGACTGGTCGAATATTGCACTTACAAACTCGACAGAAGACAGCTGTAACACCTGCTTGTCAGGAGATACTTTCTCTTGCATGGTCTCAGTAGCAACACAGCAGTGTCAGAGCGTTCATCCTTTACTGTTTGTATCAGGAAAGTATTGATTGAAGAAAACCAAAGGCCTATTATAAAGGTATGAAATGTAATCAGTCAGAATGTTTCAGACAGAAGGAATGTTTGTTATTTTCACAAAGAATGTGAAAATATTTATATAAAGGTTCCAGTTAGCAAGACTCTTTGGGTTAGATTTTCACTTTGTTCGATTGTATAAAATGGGTGATAGTGAGTTGGCAGCCTGATTTACATCTCTTTTGATTTCTATTTTGACTGAAGCCAATGGAAATAAAACTTGAGTGAGATGTAATAACCCCGGTTGTTAATTTGCTATCACCCTGTTTTAAACTTTTCCGCAAAATCAAACTCTACCCCTTTGTTTCTACAATCTGCTCCTCGATTTCTTGTTTACTATCCCTTTTCTGAAGCTTTTCTTCAGCACAGTTGCTTGAGAGCAATATTCAAGTAAAAGCTTTCTCATTAAAATTCAAGACCAAAACTGTAATCAAATGGTTATAATTGACTTTTAAGGGAAGAAATTCATCTTGGGCAGTGACACAAACAGGTGCCATTGGATTGGCTGCCCATTGTACACAGTGCCTGTTATTCAGTCCTACTGATGGCAGAGGAACTGAATAATGCCACTGCCGACACAAATTTCTACTAGTTACTCTTTAATACAGGAAACTGAGGATAGGAGATTGAATGAAGAGATTGATCTAAAGTTTTATTCTGAAAATGACCTTCCTACTCACAATTCCCTTGTATATTTCAAGCAGTTAAGCATTAATACTTCAAGCTAATAGAAACTTAGGGGAATACATTCCGTCCCTCAAAAGTAACCTACAAAATTTGTTTGTGGGGGTTTCTTGATTGATCTCCAGATTAGTAGAAGTGTAGCCTTCTGTGCAGATGATTGGAGTTGTTCTGATTTGCAATGCTGCTGCCTTCCATGACTTAGATCAATGAAACAATTCTTGGTGAGAGTTAACATTTGAAGTGACAGGTCTCCATAGGAAGGAGGCTGAGAACTAAACTGAATACAATTCAGTCTAGATGTTGATCCTGGGAGAATGGATCACTTTTCCATTTGGAGCCAGAAGTGCCAAATTAACAATTTCCATGCCAGGTGTGGCACAGTTTGGGTGCTTGAATGATCTTGTGTACAGTTTCCTTTATCGGGCTAATAGACAGTACACTATGGACTGTGGGGGAGCAAGCGAAGGCAGACTTTGGGATCTGAGTTGGGGCATATTTCTCCCATGCTCTGCACTTTATGGTTTTCTTCCACCCTATAAATGGACCATCTTGCCATCGTTTACTGCTGCATCTGCTTGGTCCAGCTAAGATGAAGAACTCACCACATGTGGAGGGAAGGGGGTTGAGAGGCATAGAATATGATTAATTTATGTTGGGATTAAATGAGTCCATGATGCAGTGCTCTTATGTGGCACATCACAGTCTTAATAGCTGCATATGTTGTTGGTTCTGTGACTGCCCTTCTACATTAAGGATGATGTACACTATGTTTTTTTTAACAAGATGAAAACATGTCTCATTTGTCAGAGTTTATTTCTTGTACTCCACTTAAATTTGAATGCAATGCCATGTATCATTTGTGTCCCTTGTAGGCTTAACGAATTAACTAGGTGTCAGACCAACATCTTTGTTGTGCTGCTGAATAGTGCTCATTATTTTTTAATATACATTCAACTTCCTTTGATACATAGTTATAATATTTCATTCAGTGCCAGAGTTCCCAGTGGTGAGAGAGCAAAGGTTTGGCCTTGGCGGTCTCCTTTAGAGGGCATTAGCTGTCAGACTTTTAAAAAATGTTTTCCATGTGCATAGATTAATAGATCAATTTATACAAAGCCATTATTGTAAGATCTGTACTTTCATTATTTGAAGAAGTATTTTAAATGGACCCTGTAAATCCAAGCTTTTAGTTCTTCATTTCAGGCTATAAATTATGTGTCGGGTTCCTATACAGCATCTTTACATGACATTATGGGAGTGGTGATTTGAGCAGGAGCACTCTGTAGTCCCTTGCAATTAATTAGTTAATTAAACGACATTGGCTTATGTTGAATCACTGGTGCCTTGTGCTGCAGCTGCCTGTATGACGTGACACAACTCTATGGGAGTCCTCTCATTCAAAGAAACTAGAACAATTAGATCACATTCTCTCTAATCGCACTAATCTGCTGTTCTCCAGTTTTATAATCAGACAAATCCTTAATCAATTATGTCATCTCCCTCCCACTCATAAAAGGCTACATTAAAATAGGGATTTTCTTTTTAATGAAAAGCCGTTTTATATCTTCAAGCTTTGTCACACTACATGTAAATACGATGCTATTCTTCGCCATCCTGCTAGTCATTTGATTCCAATGTATTGGTTGGAGTCCCAGATGCTAGTGTTGGTCACCCTGAATTATCCTCTATCAACGACATTGCTTCACCTGGCCAATGTATCGACAGCTCACAGTAAATTTATGGCTTCCTGTCAATTCATACTTTTCAGAGCCTTTAAGAAAATTATTTGAAAAATACAGATTTAATATAAATCAACATCCATAAAGTTTGTTGACACCAAATGATTTCATTTAATAAGAATTGGAACATAAGAACTGACTAGGCCCTGGGATTTTCAGCATCATTCTAGAATAAAGCAACTAGTTAAATCTAGAGATGGGAAAAATAGGAACAGAAGCTTCCTATGGCTGAGGAATTTTGATAGCCCCTAAAAGCTTGTGGACATTTTTGTTCACCTAATTGACCACTATTTTGCCAAGAAGCATCACTGACCTGTGGTGATCTTTGACCTTCATTTCTGCATACACTGCCTGATGCTATGTGCCGAGATAATAATAGTAGGTGTTGACTGTTAGCCGGAACAGATTTCACAAGGACCAACCTGGAGTAAATAGATGAATTCATGCTATTTTTCCTCTTAAGTATTCCTCCCCTGTCCTCTTGAAGATATTTTGGATATGGTTTCAGTATGCTGGGAACCTGTGATACTTAGTCAAATAGCCATTTTTTGATATATGGGCCTTGGCAGTGAGTTTTGACAGACTATTAAAGCCAGAAAAGCATTATGCCTGAACTTGGCTTCATTCTCATGAATGTTCACACCTGTGTTTTCCGGCAAGGTTGGTATAAGTGATATATTTTTCCCTCTCTAATTGGAAGAACACTTAGGCCAACTGTAACATCCCCAAGCTGTCCTTGCTGAGGTCAGTTAACATCAGATTATCTGGACTACTAGTGTGACCCTGATGCAGCCTGGTGACTCAGAATGTTACGAGCTAATTTCAGGCTGTAAAAGCGACATTTAATCAGATTGTCTTGATCTGTTTAATGGCCTGTTACTGAGACTTGGACACAAATCATTACCACCATTTACTCTTATATGGCCAAAAACTATTAAAAATTTGAGGCAATTGATGAACATTTATAACTGCATACAGTTTATCACACTCAGGTTGTTGTTTTATATCTCAACTTCCTTGCTTCATAAATGAACAAAAGTAAACAATGAATATGATCAGACAGACAAGGCAGACAACATAGAAAAGTCAATGGAAATAAAAATCATCAGAGGTGTTTCATACAAAGTCAAAATCTGTACCTATGGCTAGCACAAAGCAGTGACCATTACAATGTACATTTGGTTGTTGCTAATTTGATTAATATTAGCTCACATTAATATAAGCTCACAAAAACAAATAAAAAGCCTGATACAATGTTTTGTTTTAAGACAATGTGATCATTGTTTGAAATACAAGGATCGCTGGATGATAAAAGACTAAGGCCCATCTAATTTGTCTTCTATTATGCTGGTAGCCACATGATTACAACAATACTGTAATGGAAGGTTTAAAGGCATGATAATCATTCAGTTTAAAAAGTAACAAACAGAAAGCTCCCAAGTTCAGTCCTTGTATTATCCTGCCCTAGAATTGGCAGTAGAAAGGGAACAAATCAGTCATGTGTAGGTGTCAGAAAGAAGAATGCTAAATGAAGGCAGGGCTGGATTCTTTTGGGCGATTCCCAAAGTAGACACCCATAGCCTCACTTTATGGATAAAAAATGTCTCTGTTGCAAGGTGAAAGGAGGGCCCATCATCAAAGGAATTATATTCCTATATGCGTCATTGCATTCAACAGAGATTGTTAATGAGTGAAAATCAAATATTCATTTTCTAGCTGCCAAGAAATGGTTAGGGCAATTAAATAATTGGGTACATACAAGCCCTTGCATGTATGAGTTGGTTAATGAACAATAATAGACAAGTAATGAACTTACTGTCTGGTTTCGGTTCTTTCTCTAATTTTAAATGGAGACACGTCTGTGTGTATTGTACTATTAATTTGGCGCCTTTGACTGTGCAATCAGACTTACTATGTGGTCTGAGTATCTTGTGAATACCAAAAAATCCATCCATCATTAATCAGCTGCCACTCGAGTAATTAATGGACTGGCCAACTAACCACAGATATCTGTTAATTGTCACAGCTACAGGAATATAAATGTGCGGGGGAGGTGTTTTAAGAAATGTTCACGTCAGGGGCGTGACCAATTACAGGCTGTCACAGGCGATTAGACACAAAAGTCTTTGTGTGTTTACAATGAAATAGCAGCACCTATTGGAACAATGGATTTACATTTTTATAGGCAATGTAAAACAAGAAACTGTCTGGCTTCACTGAAATTGCACAGTGTATCCCTAATGTGTCTAGCAGCAGTTATAATTTGGCTATGGGAGAAATAGTGAAACAATAAAAGAAGTAGCAGCTAACAGAAAAATGCATGACAAAAGGCCCACCCCCTAGGAGAAAATGATAAATAACTTGCCAGCTTCGCTATGATGGGAATATCTCGGGTATATTCATATGCTAACACTACCATTTTCTTTCTACTGTGCTTTTTTTATAATCTACTTTGCACTGTGTAGCCTAATGATTCTCTTTTTTGGCAATGCGCATTAATTTTAATGGGTAAAGGCTAACACACCGATGCATCATATTTTTAGTACAGGTTACACTCCAGATTGATAGCTATGGGGGTTCTAAAATATGTGCAATATGGTTAAAGTAATGTATACGTGCTTATTAAATGGTGTCAATATTCTGTGGCATTGCAGTTGGGTGATTTGGAGGGTGGGCAACTGATGTCATCAACAAAGTATGCAAGGTAATGTGTTACAAGAAGTAGGTGCAATTCTAACAGGAAGAGCATTTATATGAAAGATGTATACAACATATAGTAGTGGATTTCTCATGGTTTTTCTCACACAAGTCAGATGGTATGGCTGCAACTAGGATTGTAAAGAAGATGGAGAACGGATTGTAAACTAGGATTAGAAGGACATAACTGGAAAAGCAAAAAAAAAATGGCAGGAAGAATTGATCAACCGAGCTGCATAATGATGCTTTGATTTTCAAAAATCATTTTATGCAGCATTGTTTATGCCCTTTTTATCCATGTTATATTTCCCTTTAATTCATGAACCTGTATCTTTGTCAAAAATGGTGCAGCATCAAATGATTTTTGAAAATCAAAATAGCGTTTCCTTTCTCCACCATTTCTTCAAATAGCTTCCTCGGATTGGTCAAGGGTGATCTGCATTTTTAAAATTTGTGCTGAATAGCTGTAGATCAGCAGTTCCCAAACTGTGGGTCATGGCCCTGATTGGGGTCACAGAAACAGTGAGTGGGGTCGTGAGCTCCTCCTCCTCTAAGACTGTGGCCCCCACAGGCACTGATGCCAGGTGGCATCTGACCCTGCCCTTGCCCTGCTTAATCTCTTGGTCTCTCTCTCTGGGCCATGGACTCCTGCCCATGGCTGCTTCATTGAGTCTTGAAGCCCAGTCCCAATCACAAAACTGGCAGTGGTCCCTCTGCTGCTGAGCTGCGGCCTGTCTGAGTCTAACCTCATCATCCTGGCACTGTGGAATGACATCAGCCACCTCAAAGCTCTCAGCCTGCGCTTCCACAGTTTCCTGGCCGAGGTTCCTGAGCTGGAGCAGCTCAGATGAAGTAAATATAGGTGAGTACATAAAATAAGAACATTTTTACAAAGTACTTGAAAAATTCAGATTTTAAGATTTATATAATGTATTATATGATGATCTATAATACATTCTCTTTAATAATTGGATACGTAATGTTTCTATGCTGCTTTATTGTTGTTTTGTGTTTGTTGATATCTGGGGCTGCATTAATTTTCAAGTGTTAAAATAGGGTGGTATTGGAAAATAGTTTGGAAAGTGCTGGGCTAGATTAACTCATGTTTCTCCTAGCCCTTCGTAATTTTATCTCATATCATCAATGGTAATAGGCTGCTATGAAATGAAGCAAAGTTAATTGGCCTTCAATTCTTGTCCTGACCTTGCCTCCTATTTTGAAGAAAGACTTCACATTTGCCACCCTCCAATCTCAGAGTCACTGAATTTTTATAGCACAGCAGGAGGCCATTCAGCCCATCATGCCTGCACCAGCTCTCTGAATGAGCAACTTAGTTAGTGCCATTCTGCCACCTTCTCTCCATAACCCTGCACATGGTTCCTTTTCAAATAATAGTCTCATTCCCTTTTGAATGCTTTGATTGAACCTGCCTCCAACACGCTCTCAGACAGTGCATTCCAGACCTTAGCCACTTGCTGCATGAAAAAGATTTTCCCCATATCACTTTTACTTCTTTTGTAAATAACCTTAAATCTGTGCCCTCTTGTTCTTGATCCTTTCACAAGTGAGAACAGTTTCTCTCTATCTACACTGTCCAGGCTTCTCATGATTTTGTATATCTTTATCAAATCCCCTCTCAGCCTTATTTTCTCTGAGGAAAACAGTCCCAACTTCTCCAATCTATCTTCATAACTAAAGTTCCTCATCCCTGGAACCATTCTCGTGAATCTTTTCTGCATTCTCTCCAATGCTTTCACATCTTCCCTAAAGTGTGGCACCCAGAACTGGATGCAATACTCCAGCTGAGGCTGAACTAATGTCTTGTACAAATTCAGCATAACCTCCTTGCTATTGTCCTCAATGCCCTCAGTAAAGCCGAGGAGACTGCATGCTTTATTATTTGCTCTCTCAACCTGTCCTGCCACCTTCAATGACTTATGCACATATACATCTATGTCCCTCTGCTCCTGAGTCCACTTTAGAGCTATACTCTTTATTTTATATTGCCTTGCCATGATTTTCCTGCCAAAATGAATTTCCTGTGGCACAATTTTGCTTTGTTATGACCAGGTGAGGAGGGGTAAAAGAACTCCCCTCTTTGCCCTCTCCTCATTTGACTGCAACAGGATTTTTTGTTTGAAAAGAATATACTTGCCAGTTCAGTGCATACTTAGCTGTTTATGTGCTGTGATCACAAAAGAACGAATAGGACAGGTTTTCTTGAATTTAACAAAGAAAGAGGTTACTTTATGAGACTTAAGCCGACCTAAGTCAAAAAATACGTACGCACTTTCATATTTGCGCATACACACACTCGAAGTACAGACACACACACTCGATATACACACACACACACTCAAAGTATACATACACACACACTCAAAACACACACACACACACACAAATTACAGAGTGGGGAAGGATAGGTTGGCAAAATTAGAGCCCAGAAAAAAGTAAAAGAGTATACAGCCTGTAGTTTAAAACATAGAAAGTAGGAGCAGGAGTAGGCCATTCGGCCCTTCGAGCCTGCTCCACCATTCATTATGATCATAGCCGATCATCCAATTCAATACAAAAACAAAAATACCTGGAACGACTCAGTAGGTCTGGCAGCATCCGTGGAGAGGAGCACAGTTAACGTTTCGAGTCCGCATGACTCTTCAACAGAACTGATGAAGAGTCTTGCAGACTCGAAACGTTAACTGTGCTCCTCTCCACAGATGCTGCCAGACCTGCTGAGTTTTTCCAGGTATTTTTGTTTTTGTTTTGGATTTCCAGCATCCACAGTTTTTTTCTTTTATCCAATTCAATAGCCTGCTCCCGCTTTCTCCCCATATCCTTTGATCCCTTTCACCCCAAGAGCTATATCTAACTCCTTCTTGAAAACATACAATGTTTTGGCCTCAACTACTTTCTGTGGTAATGAATTCCACAGGCTCACTACTCTCTGGGTGAAGAAATTTCTCCTCATCTCAGTCCTAAATGGTCTACCCCATATCCTCAGAGTGTGACCCCTGTTTCTTGACTCCCCCACCATTGGGAACATCCTTCCTGCATCTACCCTGTCTATTCCTGTTAGAATTTGAGATGTTTCCATGAGATTCCCCCCTCATTCTTCTGAATGCCAGCGGATATAATCCTAACCAACTCAATCTCTCCTCATATGTCAGTCCCGCCATCCCAGGAATCAGTCTGGTAAACCTTCGCTGCACTCCCTCTATAGCAAGAACATCCTTCCTCAGATAAGGAGACCAAAACTGCACACAATATTTCAGGTGTGGTCTCACCAAGGCCCTGTACAATTGCAGCAAGACATCCCTGTTCCTGTACTCGAATTCTCTGGCTATGAAGGCCAACATATCATTTGCCTTCTTTATCGCTTGCTGCACCTGCATGCTTACCTTCAGCGATTGGTGTACGAGGACACCCAGGTCCCGTTGCACATTCCTCTCTCTCAATTTATAGCCATTCAGATAATAATCTGCCTTCCTGTTTTTACTACCAAAGTGGATAACCTCACATTTATCCACAGTATACTGCATCTGCCATGCAGTTGCCCATTCACTCAGCTTGTCCAAATCACACTGAAGCATTTCTGCATCCTCCTCACAGCTCACCCCCTGACCCAGCTTTGTGTTATCTGCAAATTTGGAGATATTACATTTAGTTCCCTCATCTAAATCATTAATATATAATATGAGTTAATGGGGTCCCAGCACCAATCCCTGTGGTACCCCACTAGTCACTGCCTGCCATTTGGAAAAAGACCCATTTATTCCAACTCTTTATTTCTTGTCTGCCAACCAGTTTTCTATCCATCTCAAATAACTACCCCCAATCCCATGCGCTTTAATTTTACATGCCAATCTCTTATGTGGGACTTTGTCGAAAGCCTTCTGAAAGTCTAAATAAACCACATCCACTGGTTCCCCCTCATCAACTCTACTAGTTACATCCTTGAAAAATTCCAGTAGATTTGTTAAGCATGATTTCAATTTCCCTTTCATAAATCCATGCTGACCGATTCTGCCACTGTTTTCCATGTGGTCAGCTATTAAATCTTTTATAGTGGACTCTAGAATTTTCCCCACTATTGACGTCAGGCTGACTGATCTATAATTCCCTGTTTTCTCTCTATCTCCCTTTTTAAATAGTGGGGTTACATTAGCTACCCTCCAATCTGTAGGAACTGTTCCAGAGTCTATAGAATCTCGAAAGATGACCACCAATGCATCCACTATTTCTAGCGCCACTTCCTTAAGTACTCTGGGATGTAGATTATCACGCTTTAGGGATTTATCAGCCTTCAGTCCCATCAATTCCCCCAACACTATTTCCCTACTAATACTGATTTCTTTCAGTTCCTCCCTCTCACTAAACGCTGTGTTCCCCAACATTTCTGAAATGTTATTTGTGTCCTCCTTTGTGAAGACAGAACCAAAGTATGTATTTAGTTGGTCAGCCATTTCTTTGTTCCCTATTATAAATTCCCCTGTTTCAGACTGTAAGGGACCTACATTTGTCTTCACCAAACTTTTTCTCTTTACATACCTATATAAACTTTTACAGTCAGTTTTTATGTTCCCCACAAGCTTACTCTCGTACTCTATTTTCCCCTTCTTAATCAATATCCTTTACTGAATTCTAAAGTGCTCCCAATCCTCAGTTCTGTTGCTTTTTCTGGCCAATTTGTATGCCTCTTCCTTGCATCCAAAACCATCTCTAATTTCCTTTGTAAGCCATGGTTTGGCCACCTTTCCTATTTTACTTTTGCGCCAGACAGGAATAAACAATTGTTGCAGTTCACCCATGCGCTCTTTGAATGTTTGCCATTGCCTATCCACCGCCGTCCCTTTAAGTAACGTTTCCCAATTCATCATAGCCAACTTGCACCTCAAACCATCGTAGTTTCCTTTATTCTCCAACTGCCAGGGGAATTAAAAAAAAAATATTGTCCATGTATTCCAAAGATGACTTGATTAGCTTGTGTCTGGAAGGAATCTAGCCATAGTGCCGTTGTCCAACCGATTAGTCTAAATGGCTCATTTCCTACAGCTGAGTACCTCAGGTGATTGCTATAGATGCCTTGCTAATGAGACAGGAGATGTGAGTCTTTCCCACTCCCCTGAAGTCATTCGTCGGGACTTTCAGGACCCACTGTGGTGGGTTTTCCTGCAGCGGATGCGACGATCATTCAAATCCCTGTTGACTTGGGTGGATGCAACTCACTCATGCACGAACAGACCTGTCAATACACTCATTCACAATCACCACTCTTTCTCTTCCAGGATAAGTTAGCACATAACAGGCAGCAGCAGCACCTGACTGAAAGAACATGATGTCATGATGTCAACTGCATGACATCACTTCCCTTGAGGAGGCAGTACTGGTTGTAATTGAGAAGAGCATGGCAAATATCATGGCCACAGGCAGAGCAGAGGACATATCTCCTAGAGGTATGTGGCCAAATTAGCACCTGAGCATATTCGTAATTGCTCCTGATCCCTAATCCCTAAACCTATCCTCACTCACAAACTCCTCATTACACACACTATCTCATTACACACATTCTCCTATAGTGATCAATACACACATCAGCCTAACCCTTCCAGCTCCATCATTGGAAGCACCCAGTAGCAAAATCCACCTTATACTCTGGAGGAACTCGGAGAGGAAGAAGAGCCATCTTGCCACCGCCCCTCCCCAAACCACTCAGAGAAAAAGGACAAGGAGCATCAAGGAGCCCTAGCAAAACTGGAGTCAATGGGAATCAGGGGGAAAACTCATCGCTGGTTGGAGTCATACCTAGCACAAAGAAAGATGGTTGTGGTTGTTGGAGGTCAGTCATCCAGGACATCACTGCAGGAGTTCCTCAGGGTAGTGTCCTCGGCCCAACCATCTTCAGCTGCTTCATCAATGACCTTCCTTTCATCCTAAGGTCAGAAGTGGGGATGTTTGCTGATGATTGCACAATGTTCAGCATCGTTCACGACTCCTCAGATACTGAAGCAGTCCGTGTCCAAATGCAGCAGGACCTGGACAATATCCAGGCTTGGGCTGACAAGTGGCAAGTAACATTTGCACCACAAAAGTGTCAGGCAATAACCATCTCCAACAAGACAGAATCCAACCCCTTGATGTTCATTGGCATTACCATCACTGAATCCCTCACTGTCAATGTCCTGGGGTTAGCATTGACCAGAAACCATACTGGACTAGCCATACAAATACTGTGGCTATAAGAGCAGGTCAGAGGCTAGGAATTGTGTGATGAGTAACCCACCTCCTGACTCCCCAAAGCCTGTCCACCATCTACAAGGCACAAGTCAGGAATGTGATGGAATATTCCCCACTTGCCTGAATGAGTGCAGTTCCCACAACGCTCAAGAAGCTTGACACCGTCCAGGACAAAGCAGCCCGCTTCACTGGCACCACATCCACAAACATTCACTCCCTCCACCACCGATGAACAGTAGCAGCAGTGTGTACCATCTACAAGATGCACTGCAGGAATTCACCAAGGCTCCTTCGACAGCACCTTCCAAACCCATGATCACTGCCACCTAGAAGGACAAGGGCAGTAGTTAGATGGGAACACCACCACCTGGAAGTTCCCCTCCAAGTCACTCACCATCCTGACTTGGAAATATATCATCATTCCTTCACTGTTGCTGGGTCAAAATCCTAGAACTCCCTGCCTAACAGCACTGTGGGTGTACCTACACCCCATGGACTGCAGTGGTTCAAGAAGGCAGCTCACCACCACCTTTTCAGGAGCAATTAGGGTTGGGCAATAAATGCTGGCCCAGCAATGCCCACATCCCATGAATGAATTAAAAAAAGAAGGAAAAGGCACTGCTTCAATTGCTACCGCTGTAGTAGGCACCAACTTAGAGACTGGCAGCGCGTATAACTTAGAGGTTAGGTTAGAACATTGATCTTTACATGGCACTAGTGGGTAGCATCCAGGCTGGGAGGAGAGGTGCCACAATGTCACTTGCCAGGGAGCAAGGTCATATATTTGTTCAGCCATAGAAGAGTCAGAAGAGAAGCTTGCAGGGCCAAGCTTCAGAAAAAGGCCGACAGATGTGACAAGCCAAATGCTTAGTATTCTGGAAAGCCTGCCTGAAACCTTAAGAGTCATGGCTGTGGGGATAGAGAAGTCCTCCTGCAGATTGGCACAGAGCCGGGAACACACCCTCTTCAGCATGGAGAAGTTGACCAGTTCCATCCAGTGACGTATGGAGATCAGTATTTGATGATAGAGGGTGCAACTCCCACATAGCAGCTTGCAAGAAAGACCAAACAGCTTCCACAGAATGGCAAAGTACTGCCATGCAAGATTAGGTAGCTGTTGTGGTGGCTGTGTGCTCATTGGTTGAAAGGCACTTGCAGAGCATCTTAGCTGTCCAAAGATCTATCTTCCAGCAGATCACCGTCTGGCTGAGCAGAGGCTATGAAGTAGTGGTGTGGAATCTTGGAGCAGGAAACTCTTGACCTTCTCCCAGATGCCAGCATTCCAAATCTCTTCTCTGCCCCTGTAGTCAGTTACAGTCATCAGTTACAGTCATCAGTTACAGTCAGTTACAGCAACTTACAGTTGCCTGTCAGCCAGGCAGCCCGGACTTCTCAAACCCATTATGAGATGGTGCAGTCTGTGACAAGGACATCATACTCCAGAGGCTTTTGAGGGAGTTTCAGGAGGATATCTGAACTGTCCTCTTCAAATTCTTAGCAAATCCAAGAATGCCAAATTACAAACAATCACAACAATTTATATTACAGGAGAAAAGTGTGCTGTTAGGTTGGCAAGTCAACTCTTTTTAGCTGAGGGTTTGCCATGGCGAAAGGAATGAGAAGCTATAGGCTCCCCAAAACCCAGAGTTCAAAAAAGGCACAAGGTTTGAACATATTCCTTTTGTTTGCAGAGAATGGAGCCCCACATATGAATGTGTGTTGCTTCCAGCAAGTGAAAATGAGCCACGTCACAATCTCGGCTGGTTATCTTAAACTGGTTGTTCGTGTAGCTATTAGCGCACTCAGGATTCTTCAGCAAGCTCTGCCTAATCATGGAATCACATCTAATAGTAGACATTTTGGTTTTGGAAGACAGGCTGGTTGAATATTGTCTGTACACTGGCTATTATAAACAACTGAAGGAACATGTTATTTGATTTGCTCAGTCAATCATTGGGATCTGTGGCCTGCAAAACTGGCATTGCACCAGTACTGAAATTCATACATGGGATTGCTCAATTGTGTAGAAGGCAGTCCTTTTGTACTGTCAGCAGCATCCTGTTGGTGGAAAACACCACTTGCATAGCAGTAACATGAAATTGCTTTCTTAACCTGTTGTTCAAATTTTTGAGAATCTTTGCCTTTCCAGGGTAATTTGAGGTAGACCGGACAATTCTCAGGCCCAAGAGTGGCGGCCTTTGGCCCATTTGTGAGTTTGCACAGCGAACAATGATCTTATCAGGATAGCCATTGTCTCACAGTTAAAGATTTTAATGTTGTTGGTTCTGTCATGTGTTTATTTTTGCTCTGGATAAAGTATGATAATAAAATGACTGCATAATGGTGGATTTGGTGTTACTTTTACAGTATTCTTCATGGGAAGGGCTTGGAAGGATTGGGTGCAGATAGTGGACTTTTTAATCGACTGAGTTTTGGAGATAAGGCATTTGACAACATTGTTCTGAGTCTGATGTGAGAGGCCATCTCTCAAAAGAGCTCTTCAATTATGTGGCCGTGAGCGTCCCTCCCATGTATGGGTTATCTACCTGGAATCCTTCAGTGATTTCTCTGATCCACCTCATATTTCTCCTCCTCCTCAACCTCCTCCTCCTCTTGTGGCTCCAAAGCTTGGCCCTCTGGCACAAGTACTGATGGCAATGGCTGGTCCCTCATGAACACTAGATTGTGGAGCATTCAATAAGTCACCGCAGATCTTTCGCTCACTTGTCCTCCTGTTCCTCCTCTCCCCTCTCCTTCAGAATCTTGAGCTGCTCTGTCTGGCCTTATCTTCTCCTTCCATTCCTTCTCTAGACCAAGGGGGGATCCCGAGCATGCCCATGACCAATCACACCCCTTCCCCTGGTCATTCCTATAAGGTAGAGCAGCACAGTATTTGCTCTCTTTAGGTGGAGCTCTCAGAAAATTTGCAGAATTAATGTTGATAGAGTGTCAGTGAAGACTTGGCAAAGTGTCCCAGAAAGCCCTCTTCAAATACAGCGCAGTCAGTGTAACTCCAGTAGAAGGTAAACAGTGAAAGCTCAGCATGGCTTTAAGTAGCTCACAATTTTCACCAATGGCTTCTTTACTTCTGCTCAGCTGGTTGATTTAAGGAGACATCATTCATTGCAGTGCTAGTCAGAAAATGGCCTGCAGCCTCTTTAATGAGTGTTAATAACTAATTTAATTGGTTATCAGTGCCTTGATCATCCTGGGAGTGGCAGTTCCATGCATGGGCCTTTACCAAGTTAGTGTTTTGTGCTAAAGACAGGCTAACCAGGTTTTGCAACTCAGATCCCATCTTCGCTACCTTGAAGGTGCTTTGGTGCCCAAGGTACCTGGGGTAAATAGTTCCTATTCTCTTTAAGAATCTCCACTTGGAAATTCTATGCTCACCTTCTACAATTTCACTAGTAACCTCCTGTTTGGAAACTGAAGGAAAGTATATATTTAATAGCTCTATAATTCTCTCACTCTGCACTAAAAGCTTGCTTCTTTCAACAGTTGTTGGTTCTACCCAATCTTGATCTTCTTACTGGCTGTATACTCGCCAAAAGTCTTTTTTTATTGACTTTCAATTTTTTTTTAGTTATTATGTCTCATTCTCCAACTTAGCCTTTCTAATCTCCCTTTTTGTAATTTCCTATATATTATTTCTATTTGTATCAGCTTTCATTTTTTGTTATCAGCTCCATAAGTGTCAAATGTTTCTTTCTTCATTTTCAAATTTTACCTATTATCTCTATTTATCAATGGAAAGCCAAACTTTGATATACCCTCTTTCTTTTTTTAACTGGTGTATAATTTATTTGCACTCTTTCTGTCTCATATTTAAAATATTTCCTATTTCAAATCTAAATTCTATTTGCCAACTTTCTATTCCATTTTATCTTAGCAATGTTCCTGTATTATCTTGCCAAAATTTAATTATCTTTTTCTTTCTAGTCAAGTACCCTTATCCTCACCTTTTCTTTTCCCTTTCTATTACACTAAACTTAATTATATTTTGATCACTGTCACCCAAATGTGCCTGACTTTTAGATTTCTTACTTGCTCCACTTTATTATCTCCAAAGTGTTTTTAACACTTTGATGATTATAAGGTGATTGACTGTTATTTGGGCTGGAATTTTTGAGTCAATCAAAATAACAGAAAAATTCTGACAATCAAACATGTTGGGATCTAAATGTGACAATTTAATGTGTCTCAAAGGGGAGCAACAATAAGCAATTCAGTAGTGCAGAGTCCCAAGGCCAATCTGCACAGGAGTTTAGACCATGCTAACTTGGTCGGGCCTTTTTTAAGACACCCTGGTTAATATCTTAACATAGCACAGACCTCATAAAAATCTTTCACTGAGGTTCAGATGCTAATATCTGACCTGGTCTCCTAAATTCATTTGCACTAGTTAAACCTTGTGTTTGACAAATTGATTTGCCTTTACCTAAAAATTCAATGCCATTGGATGGAGCATGCTATAGACTGAGCTAAACGATGCCACAACCAATGGATCAGGTCAAATTAAGCTCCACAGTCCTACTTTCAGTTGTGAATGGTGGTGGGCAATTAAACAACTAATGGGAGGACGAGGCTCCACAGGCATTCATACCTAAATGATCATGGGGCCCAGCATATTATGCAAAAGACAAGGCTGAAGCATTTGTAGCCATACTCAGCCAGAAATGTCAAGTGGATGATCCATCTCAGCCTCCTCTTGAGGACTTCAGCATTACAAATGACAAATCAGCATGATACTAAGAAATGGCTGAGCACACTGGATACAGCAAATGTTATCAGCCCCCTGACAAAATCCTGGCTGCAGTACTGAAGATTTGGACTTCAAAACTAGTCACATCCCTACCCAAGCTGTTCCAGTATAGCCATAACACTGGCATTTACCTGACAATGTGGAAAATTGCCCAGCAATGTCCTGGCTACAAAAAGCAGGACAAATCCAATCTGGCAATTACTGTCATATCAGTCTACTCTTAATCATCTCCTTTAAAGTTTTTCCTTGATTTTACAGCTGACCTGACTTAGGGGCTGTGCTTGATTTCTCCCTTGTTTTTGTTAATTTAGTTTATTGTTTTGACTCAAAAGAGTTACTCTTAATCATCAACAAAATGCTGGAAGACTCAGTTTGAGTTTGGCCACGACCAATTGGCTCCAGACCTTATTACAGCCTTGACCCAAACATGGACAAAAGAACTGAATTCCAGAAGTCAGGTGACTGCCGCTGACATTAAGGCAGCATTTGACCAGGCGTGCCATCAATGAGCCTTAGTAAAACTGAAGTGAATAGGAATCAGGGTGAAATTCTGCACAGCCTTGAGTCATACCGAGCACAAAGGAAGATGGTTGTGGTTGTTGGAGGCCAATCATCTCAGCTCCAGGACATTGCTGCAGGAGTTCCTCAGGGTAGTGTCTTAGGCTCAACCATCTTCAGCTGCTTCATTAATGACCTTCCCTCCATCATAAGATGAGAAGTGGGGATGTTTGCGAAGATTGTGAAGACCGTTTTCAGTCCTACTTGCACCTCCTCAGATACTGAAGCAGCCATGTCCACATGCAGCAAGACCTGGACAACATTTAGGTTTGGACTGATGAATGGCAAGAACATTCATGTCACACAAATGCCAGGCAATGCCCATCTCCAACAAGAGAAAATCTAGCCATCTCCCCCTGACATTCAATGCCATTACCAGCACTGAATCCCCATCATCATCATCCTGGGGATTAAAATGGACTGGAAACTTAACTGGACCAGCCACTGTAGTTACAAGAACAGGTCAGAGGCTGGAAATTACTCATCTCTTGACTGCCCATGTCCACCATCTACAAGGCACAAGTTAGGAGTGTGATGGAATACTCTCCACTTGCCGGGCAACATTCAACAATATTCAAGCACCTTTGAAACAAGCAGTCCACACTTTTGCGTGTGCAGTTGCCATCAAACAGATCCAGCTTTCACTAGTGAGAAGTCCAAAACATGACTTGTGGGTTTTACACTTTTTAGTAGAAGGTCTAAGTTTTACTCGTGCAGCTGCCTCCGTAAACCATGGTTGTGCAAATTACAACCCACCCCCGGCAAAAAATGGTGGGTGTCAGTTCAGGGGCGGAACTTCCGGGATTGGGGCTCTGGCATGATAAGCCAGAGACACTCACAAAAATTCAGGCCTGAAAGACAAATAGAACAATGGAGAGAGCTAGAGATTGAAATAATAAGTACATGGGACATAAGAAGAAATGCAGTTATAGCAAAAGTGCTCTAATTATTTTTTGGATAATGTACAATTAATATTGTAAACCAATTAACATTACTTATCAATGCAAATATTATCAGGGTTGATTGATGAAGTAGATAAACACTGTGCCTTTTAACTCTCGAACCAAACTTACACCCAAACAAATAAGGCAAATATTTCCATACTTCCTCCCTCTCAACTGAATTTTAACTTAATGTTGCTAAGCGACTGGGGTCATAGTGGGGGGAGGTAGTGGGATGTCCATGAGCATACAGGGAACCCAGAAATAAGTGCAGGACATATATCAGTGGTGTTTTAAGCCAGCCAAGGCACTTAGGTTGTCTGACTAATTCGCATGAGTGTATGTGATGACAACCCGCATGAGTCAATTTCAATTCTAATATTTAAAGGGACACCACAAAGATGAAATCATCGGATAGCGGAGGTGGTGCAACAAAAGAAGTAAGTGTCGTAATGGAGTCTCAGTGTGGCAGGTCTGCTTCTTGCTTCACCGATGTCTCTTTGGATTTATTGTTGTGTTCTGTAAACGCCCATAAGGAGATGCTTTTCCCCATTGACAGGAGCAAGAAGCCTGCAACAGAAGGCAAGTAGGCATGGCTGGATGTTGCTCAGGAGGTGAGCAGTGGGAGTGTGATGCCACGCTCCTGGATTTGATGCTGAAAATGGCTTGATGAGCCAATCAGGGCAGGATTGGTATGTTAGCATGTTCAGCTACATCCTGCTGTATATAACATGCCAAACCCCTCACTCTGCCTTTGCAAGCCTATTCTTGCACATAAATCCTCACACCAAATTGCCTTGCAGGTGCATCTATTACTCTCTGTCCATGCACTCACTCATACTCCGATTTGACCATTCACCACTGACACTCACCCTCACCTAACGCAATGTCACACCTCTCCCTTGTGGTCACCATCAACAAATGCTGTTCATCCATCTGTTCAGCACATGTCATTACTATCAATCATAGGTTTGTTCTTTCCCTTCTTGCAGAAGAGAGCACAGAACACAAGGAGAGGCAAAGCAATGGAAGTGGTCCTCCAGCAATCTTGCAATTACCAAGTGTAGAGGAGGAGATGATGATACCATAGGAGTCTTGGCATGCCTGGCCCTCAGTGATGAAGAGATGGGGGCCTCCTAGCTACCTGGTGACACATGGCATACAACACCCAATCATGTTGACTTGATGTCAGCAGTCGGTGAAATATGATCAGGTGTATAATGACCAATTAAACATTCTTATTGTGACACTTCTAATTCATATTTTTAATCTTCCACAGGCTCCTCAAACCTTCCTCAGGAGTTGTTCACGGAGGATGATAATGACTCCTCTCCCTTGGCTACAAGGTGATGGCCTCTCCCTCTCTCCCCACTGCTTGGTGCCAGTCTCTCCCTCTAGCCCCAACACTCCATGCCAGTCTCTCACTCCACCCTAACCCACCCCATTTGGCTCCGCCACCACCCACCTTGCAGCTCCACATGTACGCTGATGACACCCAACTCTGTTGATTAATTATCAGACTGCTTGTCTGACATCAATACTGGACGAGCAGAATAATTTCCTCCAATGAAATATTGGGAAGACTGAAGCTATTATTCTTGGTGTCATATTTGACCCCGAAATGAGCTTTCAATGACATACCCCTGCCATCTTTCACCTCCATAACATCTCCTGAACCCACACCTGCTTCAGCCCTTCTGTTGCTCAAACTCTCTTTCATGCTTTTGTTACCTCCAGACTTAAGGCAATTCTGGCCAGCCTCCCATATTCTACCCACTGTAAACTTGAGGTCATCCAAAACTCTATTGCCCCTGTCCTAACTCATACCAAATCCCTTTCATCCATCATCCTTTGTGTTCGTTGAGCTACACTGGCCCATAATTTTTTTTCATTTGTTCATGGGATGTGGGCATCACTGACTAGGCCAGCATTTATTGCCCATCCTTAATTGCCCTTGTTCAGAGGGCATTTAAGAGTCAACCACATTGCTGTGGGTCTGGAGTCACATGTAGGCCAGACCAGGTAAGGATGGCAGATTTCCTTCCCTAAAGGACATTAATGAACCAGATGGGTTTTTACAACAATCGGCAATGATTTCATGGTCATCATTAGACTTCTAATTGCAGATTTTTTATTGAATTCAATATCAATATGCCATTACTTTTCCCCCCTTGATTTTAAAATTCTCATCTTTGTTTTCAAATCCCTCCATAGCCAGGCCCTGCCAATCTCCATAATCTCCTCCCTCTAAATATCTGCACTCCGCTAATTCAATTTTTCAGCATTCTTGATTTTAATGGCCCACCATCGATTGCTTAGGCCCTAAGCTCTGGAATTCTCTCCCTGCACTTCTCCATCTCTCAACATCTCTTTCTTCCTTTTGACACTCCTAAAACCTATCACTTTCATCAAGCTTTTGTCACTGGCCATAATGTCTCTTTATATGGCTCTGTGTCATATTTATTTTATCATTCCTCTATGTCCTCTGTCTGGGATGTTTTATTACATTAAATGACCTATATAATTACAGGTTTTGTTGCTCTTGTCATCAGCAACGTTTAAGTGGGTATGCATTGTCTTCAAGCAGCAAGCCGATAAGTCTGCTCCAAGTTGCAAAGAAATCTGAGAGGGCGGACTGTCACAGGATGAAAGTATCATGGCAGCTGCTTAGGAATCTTGTGTACACCTGTGTAGAGATCTTTTTGTAGTTACACAATGGCTATATATTAATGGGGTAGAAGTCCTTGCAGTTGATGAACACTCCTGGGTGATCAATGGGCCTCTTAATTGCCATATGTGTGCAATTGATGACGCCCTGTATCTGTGGAAAGCCAGGCCAAAGCCGCAAATCCCGGTACTTGCTCATTCTGACTGGCATCATCGGTGACAAAGGGTACATAATTGCCTGCCTTGGCAAACATGGCATCAGTCACGTTGGTAGGTGACTCACTGAAAAACCCTGCAAATGCTGCCATTTGATCCTTGGAAGGAGCCAAAGGCAAAGCAGTTGGGTGCAGTGGTAACTTTGACAGATACTGGCCAAGTGTAGTCACCTGATCCATTTGGCAACAGATCTTCCTTAAGCAAGCCACAAATGTTTAATGTGAGACTCTGAGTCTCCTGAGACACTGGTAGTCAAGATGCTGATCCTCTCTTCACAACCTGAGTTGCAGATATCTCTTCCTGCGAACTGCAACTCTCTGCTTATCCCCTCTCTCCCATGAAGACACAGGCCTATGAGGAGAAGGTTTTGGCTTTTCCTCATGAGGCGTTGCTCCTGCTGCTGGTCCCCCTGTTGCTGGTGCTTTTCCTGTTGCTCCTGGCAGTTGTTGATGCTGCTGGTCATCTTGCTCCTCTTCTGACATCCAGGCTAACCCATATTGTTCTGATATATCACAGACACAAAGTTGACATCAGACGTACAAACCTCCCTAGTAATGAAAGTCACCTCTAAAGTAGTGAAAGCAACATCCAAAATAGTGGAAATCATTAGGGGTGCGGTCCCAAGAAGCCCAGAAAAGTTGTGCACCTAGAGTTAGACTCAAAACTCCTGGTATGTTAGCATCTAATGAGCTCTTAACATATTTAAATACACCTCTCTGAAGGGATCTCTCACAAGCAGCCTAAAACGCTGCAGTTAAATATGGGAAGTTGACGGTTTGGAACTGTCAAATTTCAGAGCTATTAATTCCCAACCAGCACCTGAAACTCACTTCCTCTTGGAAGTTTAAGTTCTCCCAGAGCCTCAGTGGAAATTGGCAAAATGCCTTTCTCAGTGGCAGGGCAGTTATCCTCAAGTAGGAGAAACAAATACTTTGTGGCTGATTAGCGGGAGACTTCAGTGGCATCCTTCATAGTGAAAGGATGTCAAATGAGAATCAATTAACAATATGAACAGAAGGGCTCATTATTTAAGTTTTCTTGCTTGGGATAAATGTATTAAAGTACGTAGGATTACTTAGGATATATGGCATGAAAAAGGCCATTCGGCCCAACAAGTCCACGCCAAAGTTTATGCACCACTTGCGCCTCCTCCATCTTTCCTCATCTAAATCTACCATCATTACCACCTCCCTCATATACTTTTTCAACTGCTCTTTAAATGCATCAATGTTATTTGCTTCAAGAACTCCCTGTGGTAGAGAGTTCCACATCCTCACCACTCTTTGGGTAAAGAATTCATTATTGGATTTCTTGGTGACAATCTTATATTGATGGCCTCTAGTTATGTTCTTCCCCACAAGAGGAGACATTCTGTTTGTACCATTTTACCAAAACCTTTCATAATTTTATGGACCTCTACTAGGCAACCCCTAAGCTTTCTTTTTTGAAGACAAAAGAGACCCAGTATGTGCATTCTTTCTTAAAATGCTGCATTTCTGGTATTGTTCTCTGCCCCTTCTCCAGTGTCTCTATACCCCTTTCTAACAGCATGCAGCACACTAAGTGTGGTCTAACAGTGATTTGATACATGTTTAGCATAACTTCTATACTTTTCACTTTTCTAAGTTGCAACACATGCTATAAATAAAAACTTAAACCAAGCTTCAGACAAGGAACAAATAACTAAATTCAACCTAACTATGGAGACAAAAGGAAATGAAAGTAATTTTATGAGGAGCATTAAGATACTTACATGCTCTTAATTATTTCTACACAATACAATTCTTGCCTTTTGGGTAAGTTGTTGCAAGGTTTGTACAGGTAATGGGCCGTATTGTTTGATTTGGTTTATGAGTGCATTTCAGACATATGTATACACTGTAAGTTTGTTCTATTCACATTTGAGCATTCCTGATCCAGTTGTTACTTTTCCACCAGTTGTTTTGATTCTGAGTGCTTGTTTTTCAGCTTCAGTTATTGCTCTTTCACTGGTAGCTCTAGCTTTACATTTTCACCTACTTTAACTGTGACTGAACCCTTCTGTTTTGCTGTTTGACAAAATGTTTCCCTCCATTTTATTTGGGCAAGTTTTTCCTGCTAAGCCACCAGCCATTATGGTGACTGAAGCCGAAGGCTGAATCATTTCCAATTGGATGAAGACAG
Source organism: Cetorhinus maximus (assembly GCF_964194155.1). Taxonomy (NCBI): domain Eukaryota; kingdom Metazoa; phylum Chordata; class Chondrichthyes; order Lamniformes; family Cetorhinidae; genus Cetorhinus; species Cetorhinus maximus. Next base: position 99,962,996 of record NC_135885.1, read on the forward strand.
TTTCCCCTTTGAACAGTTCTTCGCATGAAACAACCTGGTATTGAGAAGAGATAAAAAGGGCAATGTCCCTAATATGACGGCGTGACATAACAGGAAAAAATGGTCGGGATGGTGATGAGAGGATGTTCTGTTTGGTGTGGATTGAATTGATGCCTATGTCTGTAATGACATCTCATCTTCCTCATCTGCTGTCAAATTGGCAACTTAAGTTTCCTTTGAAGGCTCAGGATACTTTCTGTCCTCTTAGGTGGTTGTAAAAGACCCTAGACACTAGTCAAAGAAAAGCAGGGACATTCTCCCTATATCTTGGCCAATCCTCAACCAAAATCAATAAACAGATGAAATGGCCATTGCCACCTTGCTATTTGCAGACCTTTGCCATGGCTGCTGAGTTTCCCTACATTATAACAGTGACTATGTTTCAAAAGTAATTCATTGGTTGCAGAGTGCCTTCTGAGATTGTTATATAATGTTAAAAGGATCAACAGGGTGGATACAGAAACATTATTTCCTCTTATGGGGGAATCAAAAATGAAGGGATGTAATCTTAAAATTAGTGCCAAACCATTAGGAGGGATATCAGGAAGCATGTTTTCACATAAAAGGGTAGTAGGGATCATGAATTATTTCCTTGGGACAATTGGAACTCACTAGATTTTTGTTAGGCTAGGCTATTGAGGGATCTCAAACTAAGGCAGTTAAATGGAGTTGAGGTATAGATCAGCTATGATCTAACTGAAGGATGGAGCAGGTTTGAGGAGCTGAAAGGCCTGTTTCTGTTCCTAATGGTCCCATCATCCCATATAAATCCAAGTCCTTTCTTTCTTCCTTCCTTTCTTCCCTTCCTCCTTCTAGTTATTATTGGTATTTATGCTATGAAATGTTGTTTCAACAGTTTTGCATGTAAACAATGCTGCTTTATGCTTCACCCGTGCGTCCAGTCATCTGTCTGCGATTTCCTGGTAGATGTGTGTGCGTGTCTTTTATGTCTTTCCATTGCATCTTGGACACCTCTCCAATTCAAGAACAGACAAGGAGTTTCTGTATTATCTCATACTGTCTCTGAAGTGTCAGTCATTTATGTAAGTTAGAATATTATTTTACTACTTTGGCCTTACTCAAATAAACATAGCACCAAATTAAAAAGCTATGACATGTTCAAAGCAGCTGCTAATTCAAGAAATAAAAATACAGTATGGTATTTGAAGAGCATTTGTAGCACTGGGTAGGAGGGGATAAAAATTTGAGGCTGGCATTGTGTTCAGACCACCCAGAAATCAGGGAAATACAGCACTGGAAATGAAAGGTTGTAGGCCTGAGGCCTGCAGCCTCTAATCTTTGCAATTTTGTATTTTTGCATTTAATTTCTGCTTTGCTCCTTATTTTAAGCCTATTGTGAATATTTAAAATTATTTTGTATTAAATCTTACTTGGTAGGAATTGATCTTAACCCAGCAATGATTGCACTTTGATTAATTATCAATAGTAATCAGTAGTGATCTGTTTTCCCGAACCTTTTATTCATACTGGCCATGCACAGCTAGTATTTAGACTACATCTTTGTTTTCCACTTTTCAAGTTGGAATACTAAAATAAATTGTCTTCTGTTTATCCTCTCTCTTACTGTATTCAGTAACCCTTGGACTACAGGCCAGGATGATGCATTGAGCAGTAATAGTATGGACATCAGAAAATGAAGTTTGGTTGATGGACATAACAATTGAAAGGTGACTGATGGGAAGACACCATCAAAAGATGAGTAAGCAAATTGGATATTGTGAAGCCTGTTTGGCCTTTCAGAGCCTGTGAGAAGAATTGGTAAGAACTGAGGCTTGTTTTGGGAAAGGATTGTACCAGGCCTCAGAAGGCTAGAATGGAGCCAGAAATTTGGCTTAAAAGGACACTGCTTCAAGGACTTGCCATAGTGAAATAGTCACGACTGAAGATGGGAAGTAGGGCCAGGAATGGAATGACTGGCCATAGTGCCCACCTGTAGGTTACTCAGCTTGGTAATGTATGTACCAAGGAGGTGGTAACATATGTACCGATTTCGGGTGCTGTTGTGGAACAGACTAAGTTGGGGTTATCCATTTTGAGGAGCTGTCGTGGAACTGACCAGATTGGGGTTATTCTTTGTGCTTTAGAAAAACCTGTCTGTCTTCTTTTCTTCTAATATATATAAAGTGATTTCTCCTTTCAATAAAGTTATCTTTCTTTCTTTTTGCTTATTTTTCTTTTTATATATATTAATATATTATTAATTACAATTATCATATTATAATCATTATTCAATATTCAATAAAATTGTTGTTTTAACACATTGCTTGTTATAATCACTCATTCCTGTTACGTCCAGAGTATGGCTCCAAACCTAAGTGAGACTCCGAAAGGGACTCTCAGGTCCCTTCCTCAGGTCATAAATCTGGTGCTAAAAATGAATCTGCTCCTCTTTTTTTGGGTGCAGGGCTCACAACTCGCGATCTGCTCATGCCTAATCCCGTTGAGACAGGCAACAAGCAGACCTTGAGCTGCCTCCTCATTTCATGTTTGTAGCGTTCAGCTGAGTGCAACCCACACTATTGCCTGGCTGAAGACTTAATAGGGCCCTAGCAGCATATGTGGCTAACATCTGTTGCAGCTAGCCTCCACCTCTTAAAGACAGCCTGGCCCTCTTAAAGGGCAGCTGGGCTCATTACAAGTAAGCTGATGCTGACTGCCTGAAGTGGAATTGGCTACAAGTGGAGGGGAAAAAAAAAAAATTGGAGCACCTGGAAAGAGAGAGGGCTTCAAATTTTCCAGATGTGATGATGAAATCCTTAGTGATGGATGTCAACAGGTGGTGAGAGGCTACGTTTCCATAGGGAGACCAGGAGACCCTCAAGGATCACCTTCCAAAAGGAATGGGAGCTGGCGGCAAGGGAGGTCAATTCCCAGAGTCCGGCCCTGAAGACACGGCAGCAGTACCTCAAGAAGTTCAACGACCTCACGGTAAGTGAAATCAAGGTCAGTGAATGCATCTTCAAAGTGCATCTAATATTCACATCTCACGCTGCTGAATGCACCAAAGCCCTAATACTCCACATCACCAGTCCCTTGCAGTCAAAAATCGGGCCTAATATTCAGATAGTTTACCCTCACATGCCATCCAATGCTGCCAGCCTCCTGCCCATCTGTCACAGCTTTACATATCTCCAGCTTTTTAGCTGTGGGAGACACATCACCCAAACACAGTGCAACACAATCACTGACATTCTTCCGTTTCACTTACTGGACAAGGGAAGCACATAATTGTAAGGAGCAGAACAAGATTGGTGGAGGTCAGGGATGCCTCCAACTTGAGCCCTGTGGGCCAACAGTGGGCCAGCTGCACAAAACTCAGTGCGCCTGGGATTGCCGAGAATATTGAGGAAGGTGGTGTGTTACTGCCTACTGCTTCTCGACTCCCACCTCACCCTTACCCTGCTATCTGGCATGTAGTGCAAGCTGTTGATGGTGTGACCATGGACCTCTTGCTTTTTAACAAACCCCATTTATTTCACCCCCAGCGACCCTTTTTCTGCTTTCAAACAACCAAGAATTGCTGCCCGCTGAGCTGATGGAGTCTCTTCATGAAGGTTAAGAGCAGCACAACACCACTGATGGAGAAGCATCATCTGATCTGATACTGATAGGCACCAGCTCAGATACTGACATTGTGCAAACTTTAGAGGGTGGCGTAAAGTTGGGATCTACATGCAGTGAAGTCTTGGGCATGCTGCAGCCAAGCCAGGAGAAAATGATAACCTGTGTGCCAACTCACTGGAGGGCGAAGTTACACATGAATTCTATCACATGGGGCTCGCATGAAGACTTTGATGAGGTGTCATACAGGAAAACACAGATGAAGGTGTACAACTAGATATTTAGTGACTTGGCAGGCCTGTCAGAAAGCCTCCAGTCATGTTAAGAGGTATGGAGAAATACGGGCCCAATGTGGCACAGGGCATTGTGCCGAGTTTGGAACCCATCCTTTCCAATGCGAAAATAATGACCACGTGGCGTTAAATGAACCACACCAGAAGTGACCAGAAGCGCTGCAGATAGCATTTTGTGTGTTTAGGGCTTACATAGCAGCAATGCTAAAGGACCCAATTTCAGAACCTTCTTATTTTAATAAAACAAAATGTAACTTTCTCCCTTTTTGAAACTTGCTCAGTTCTTAAAGCTACAGATTTCTACTTGCAGAACAGTTTCATGGTGACCAACAGCTCTCAGCTATGTCTTCCAATTAACCTTGAACAATCTATGAGCCCAGACTGAGAACACAGGCAGGCTGTTTGACCATGCAGTGCTTCACATCTAAGCCCAATTTGAACATGCAGTATCCTTCAAATGTAATTCATTTAGCTAACTGCTTTACTCCAAATATATGATAAGGCAACTATGTGCACACAAGGATTTCTTCTTGTGCCTTTCAGTGAGGCTTATGGGATAGGAAGGAGGAGGAACACAAATCTTTGGGGATTCTTACTTCTCTTCAATAGCACCAAACCATTTGAGATCAGATAATTCAGCACAAGCCAAGAATCAAAGGAGTAAACTTCTTCTCTATGTGGCTTAGTGCAACACAATGTGGTAAAGTTATAGGGAATTTACAAATTTGCTCAATGGATCATCCACAATGGATGATGGAAAACTTGTTGAAATGATGCAGTTTCCTCTTGACCAAAGAAACCCAGAACAAATTGAACAAAGTTATACAAACAAAAGGTTCAGATGGAGTATGCATTAACCTGATTAAAACTGAGCCCTATAGATTAGGAAAATCCCAGGCTCAATCCACGTTTCTAATTATATGATCTCAGCTGGTGTAGCAGCAGGACTCCTGCAGTTGGTCTCCGTGCCTATGAGCTTTGGGGGTAAGGGAACTAGGCAATGATTTCTAATGCTAGTAGAAAGTGTATCTAGTGAAGCGAGCTCAATTGCTATGCTGCTAACTGTCAATCAGCCAAAGTTTCCACTTATGATGACTATCCAGTGACAGCTGGAGGCCTCAAGACCTGTTGTCATAGACCAGCCTGGAAAAACATTCTTTGCCTTTGCTTACACATTGGGAATGCCACCTGGCTGAAGGATCAGAGAGCAGCTAGTAACTGCATCATAATAGCTCAGTACCTTCAAAAGATAAGGAGAAAATAATAACAACAGACAGCAACAGCAGCTCTAATATTGATTATAGGATACAATTCTCTAAGTTCTTTTAGTTTTCACTTGTAATTATCTAGTACACAACAGCAAAAACATGTATTTTGTTTGTGTAAAACAGTATTAAGTACTACTGGATAAATGTGTAACTTTTAGTTCACATTTTCTCCCACATCTTTCCCAATTTCTCAACCATTTTGTTATCAGAACATTGAAATTAAATGGTGACATGATTTTCCAGGGATGGAGGTCATCCCCTTTTCTCAACCTAACCCTTCCAGCACATCTGTAACCCCCAACTCCGCCTTATTGTAAACAATGTTATAGAAGTGGCTTCAGTGCTGTTCAGGACCATTGGGATAGGAAGCCACACATTGTTTCTCCTTTTAAATAAATACTTAAATATAATTATCTACACTGACATCTTACAGCCTTTGTTCTGCTCTGTATTCAAGAAAATAGAATACTGTCGCTGGTATTTGTTGTGCCTAAATGTATTGACATTTTCTCCAATCCTTTTTAATTCTCTGAGAGCATCAAAATTTGTGGTAGCACTGATGACTGATGAAGGATGTAAATTAATAGTGGGTGTGCTGCAACAACAGGACAGAAATAGAAAGTTATTAATAAGTATCAGGTAATTGTCTTTTATAATCATAGAGTTGGAAAAAAAATCAAAATTACACACAAGGCTCATCATAAATTAAAATGAATTTTAGTGCCTTTGTAAATTTATGTTTTGACTTATTATTCCTGGATAATCACTCTTTTGTCTGCAGCAATCTGGTGTATTCAACTTGTCGGTTCCTCTAGTAAGTTTGATCTCTGTAGGTTTTCATTGCATCTTCTCAGCTCAGTTTCCATGTTTCAAGGCCTGCTCTATATCGGTGTCAAAAAATAAATATCCAATATTGAAGCATCGGATTTCAACAGGACAGTACATCTGCGCAATGAATATGAAAGTCAGTTTGGTTGAAGGAAATTAAATTGTCATCCTGTGGTTATCACTGAGGCCTTACTCCTGGCTACCTCTGCAATTATAGAGTTCCTTTATCAGATTAAACTTCATCTTGAAGTCGAAGGTCAAACTAGATTTTCATTGTACAATCTTTTCTCATCAAGCAGGAACCTGGGGGTTAACTATATCAGCTGCGGCATGCAAAAACCGGGGGGAAATGAAATTGTGCAATGAAAATCCATTCTACAAGCCATTTCAGCCGCCTTCTGCTGTCTCTGATTTCTTATTACAGTAACATAAGCAGTATACATTTTTTGAAAAAAAGTGGAATTCACAGATCAGTAAAATAAACTATCCTGGTGAGCAGAACCCAACAATTTAACTTAATTAATAAAACAGCAAAGCGGGTTTCAAAGATCTTTTTTCTCTGTTTGTATTCAAGTCATTAAAATAAAACCGAAAAAAAATCTCTATGTAACATCTCAATTATCTCTTTAAATGTAACCAGGTGCACAAAGAGGAAACCTCAAATTGAAGCCCAGCAGATCCTCCCTAGCCAATCTGTGGACACTAAGTATTAAAAAGCATTGCCTCTGTGCACACGGATATATATATGTGTGTGTGCTGGGGGGAGGAAGAGGATTCCATATGTTACTCTGCAGGTGTGTAGTCTGTTATTCAGGGGAGCACAAGTCACCAATAAAAATTTCACATCTGTTATAATGACCTGTGAACTTAAACATAGACCACAGACTGCATTACAGGCATGAGGGAAGAGATTTCCTATATGCTATAGAGCAGTCATTTCAGAGATGTTGCTTCATTTATAATATGTTAAAAGGTTTCACTATGGTGATCATATCCAGTATGTATCACACTTACTTCCTGAAATACTTGTTTTTGCACTTGTCCCACCACGTTTTGTTGATAACATCCCTGTTGTTAGAAAATAGCATAGTCTCTGACTCACTGGGCTGAATATTTCCAGTTGGGTCACAATCCCGACACAGCCTCAATTCTGCTTCAGGAACCCAGAAGTGGCCATGGTGTGACACCAGTCATGATCTTAGAGTCATAGGGTTATACAGCACAGAAACAGGACCTTCAGCCCATTGTGTCTGTGCTGGCTATCAAGCACCTATCTATTCTAATCCCATTTTCCAGCACTTGGCCTGTAGCCCTGTATGCCATGGTATTTCAAGTGCTCATCTAAATACTTCTTAAATGTTGTGAGGATTCCTGACTCTACCACCCTCTCAGGCAGTGTGTTCCAGATTCTAACCACCCTCTGGGTGAAAAAATCTTTCCTCAAATCCCCTCTAAACCTCCTGCCCCTTACCTTAAATCGATGCCCCCTAGTTATTGATACCTCTGCTAAGGGAAAAAGTTTCTTCCTATCTGCCCCATCTGCGCCGGTCATAATTTTGTATACCTCTATCAGGGACCAAAATGGCAATTTGTGCATGGAGCCCCCTCAGCCTTCTCTGCTCTAAGGAAAACAACCCTAGCCTATCCAATCTCTTCATAGCTGAAAGACTCCAGCCCAGGCAACATCCTGGTGAATCTCCTCTGCACCCTCTCAGTGCAATCACATCCTTCCTATAATGTGGTGACCAGAACTACACACAGTACTCCAGCTGTGGCCTAACTAGCGTTTTGTAGAGCTCCAACATAACCTCCCTGCTCTTATTTTCTATGCCTCGGCTAATAAAGGCAAGTATCCCTTATGCCTTTTTAATCACCTTATCTACCTGTGCTGCTGCCTTCAGGGATCTATGGACATGTACACCAAGGTGCCTCTGATCCTCTGTACTTCCTAGGGTCCTACCATTCATAGCGTACTCCCTTGCCACCTTATTCCTCCCAAAATGCATCACCTCACACTTCTCAGGATTAAATTCCATTTGCCACTGCTCTGCCCATCTCGCCAGCCCATCTATATCGTCCTGCAATCTAGGACTTTCCTCCTCACTATTTACGACACCACCAATTTTCGTGTAATCTGCGAACTTACTGATCATACCTCCTATACTCACATCTAAATCATTAATGTACACTACAAACAGCGAGGGTCTCAGCTCTGATTCCTGCGGTACGCACTTGTCACAGGCTTCCAATCCCAAAAACAACCTTTGACCCCCTGCCAATAAGCCAATTTTGGATCCAATTTGTCAAATTGCCCTGGATCCCATGGGCTCTTACCTTCTTGACCATTCTTCCATGTGGGACCTTGTCAAAAGCCTTACTGAAGTCTATGTAGACTACATCAACTGCACTACCCTCATCGACACAATTAGTCACCTCCTCAAAAAATTCAATCAAATTTGTTAGACATGATCTCCCCAATGCAAAGCCATGCTGACTATCCCAGATTAATCCCTGCCTCTCCAAGTGGAGATTAACTCTGTCCCTCAGAATTTTTTCAAATAGTTTCCCCTCCACTGATGTCAGACTCACTGGCCTGTAATTACCTGGTTTATCCCTATCACCCTTCTTGAATAATGGTACCACATTCGCTGTCTTCCAGTCCTCTGGCATCTCTCCTGTGGCCAGAGAGGATTTGAAAATTATTGTCAGAGCCCCTGCAATCTCCTCCCTTGCCTCGCATAGCAGCTTGGGATACATCTCATCTGGGCCTGGGGATTTATCCACTTTTAAGCCTGCTAAAACTGTTAATACCTCCTCCCTTTCGATGCTAATTTGATCAAGTATATCACAGCCCCCCTTCCTGATTTCTGCACCTACATCATTCTTCTCCATAGTGGCCACAGATGAAAAGTAACTATTCAAAACCTCACTTACGTCCTCTGGCTCCACACACAGGTTGTCACTTTGGTCCCTATTGGGCCCCACTCTTTCCCTGGTTATCCTCTTGCCCTTAATATATTTATAAAATGCCTTGGGACTTTCCTTTGTTTCCCGCCAATGTTTTTTCATGCCCCCTCTTCGCTCTCCTAATTACTTTATTAAGTATCCCCCTACACTTTCTATACTCCTCTAGGGCTTCCGCTGTTTTCAGCCCTCTGGATTTGCCATAAGCCCCCTTTTATTTCCTTATCCAATCCTCTATGCCCTTTGACATCCAGAGTTCCCTGGACTTGTTGGTCCTACCCTTCACCTTTACGGGAACATGTTGGCCCTTAACTCTCACTATTTCCTTTATGAATGACCCTCACTGGTCTGATATAGACTTTCCTACAAGAGGCTGCTCCCAGTCCACTTTGGCCAGACCCTGTCTTATCATATTGAAATTGGCCTTCCCCCTGTTCAGGTCCATCTTTGTCCTTTTCCATAATTACCTTAAGTCTTACAGAGTTATGGTCACTATCCCCGAAATGCTCCCCCATTGACACTTCTACCACTTGCCCAGCTTCATTCCCTAAGTTTAGGTCCAGTACCGCCCCTTCTCTTCTAGGAATTTCTACATGCTGGTTCAAAAAGCTCTCCCAGATGCACTTTAAGAATTTCACCCCTTCCAAGTCTTTCACACTAAGACTACCCCAGTTAATTTTAGGGAAGTTGAAATCCCATACTATTATTACCCTATTATTTTTACACTTCTCTGAGATTTGCCTAGATAAGTGCTTCTCTATCACCCCCTGACAGTTTGGAGGCCTATAGTACACTCCCAGCAAAGTGATTGCCCCCTTTTTGTTTTTAAGTTCTACCCATATGGCCTCCTTTTTGGAACCTTCTAGGATACCATCCCTCCTTACTGCAGTAATTGACTCCTTGATCAAAAGTGCAATGCCATCTCCTCTTTTACACCTACCATCCCTCCCACCCCCACCGGCCTGAAGGTTCTATACCCGGGAACATTGAGCTGCCAGTCCTGCCCTTCCCTCAACCATGTCACTGTGATAGCAACAATACCTTTTTCCCATGTGTTAATCAACACCCTCAATTCATCTGCCTTACTTGTAAGACTACTTGTGTTAAAATAGATGCAATTCAGCCTTGTTTTATTCCCTTATGCCTTAACAGGTCTATATTTGCTCTGCTTTCCAGACTGACTTAGTTTTTCTTCTATATTTGGCTGTGCAGCACCCCCTACTGTACCTCCACTCTGTATCCCATCCCCCTGCCAAATTAGTTTAAACCCACCAACCCCCCCCGCCCCCCCCCCCCCCCCCCACTCCACCCGCCCCCCCCCACCCCCCCAACAGCACAAGCATAACCTCCCCGCAAGGATGTTGATCCCATTCCAGTTCAGGTGTAACCTGTCCGACTTGAACAGGCCCCACCTTTGCCAGAAACAGACCCAGGGATCCAGGAAACTAAAGTCCACCTTCCTGCACCATCTTTTCAGCCACGTATTTATCCTCTCTATCCTCCTATTCCCATACTCACTCGCACATGGCACAGGGAGTAATCCAGAGATTACAACCTTTGAGGTCCTGCTTTTTAATCTGCTACCTAGCTCCCTCAATTCTTGTTGCAGGGCCTGCTCTCTCTTTCTACCTATTTCGTCGGTACCAATGTAAAGCACAACCTCTGACTATTCGCCCTCCCCCTTCAGAATGCCTTGCAGCTGTTCTGTGACATCCTTGACCCTGACACCAGGGAGCTAACACAATCCTGGAGTCACATCTACAGCCGCAGAAGTACCTGTCTGCACCCCTCTCTATTGAGTCTCCTATCACTATTGCTCCTGCACTCTTACTCCTCCCCCCTTGTGCAATTGAGCCACCCACGGTGCCGTGGACTTGGCTCTGGCTGCACTCTCCAGAGGAATCTTCACCCCCACCAGTTTCCAACACAGAAGAATGGTTCTTGAGTGAGATGCACTCTGGGGCTTTCCTGACTACCTGCCTGCCTCCCTTCTTCTGACTGATGGTCACCCATTCCCTCTCTGACTGCACTTCCTTAAGCTGCGGAGTGACCACATCTAAAAATGTGCTATCCACGTAACCCTCAGCCTCGCGGATGCACCACTGTGTCTCCAGCTGACGCTCAAGCTCCGAAACCTGTTGCTCAAGCTGGTCAAGCCGATGGCATTTCCTGCACATGTGGTCATCCAGACTGCAAGGAGTGTCTAAGAATTCCCACATGCTGCAGGCCATACAATACACGGAACTAAGCTCCCTTGGTATACTTTTTGTTTGTTTTTAATTAAAAGACTATTTTCTTAAAGTTAAGCCCTGATCTGCTCAGTGAAGCCTCGCTCTTTACAGCCCGGCTCTGCTCACTGAAGTCTCATTCTTTACAGCCCGGCTCTGCTCACTGAGGTCTCACTCTTTACAGCCTCGCTCTGCTTGATGAAATCTTGTTCTTTACAGCCCCACTCTGCTCACTGAACTCTCGCTATTTACAGCCCTGCTCTGCTTGCTGAACTCTCGCTCTTTACAGCCCTGCTCTGCTTGCTGAACTCTCGCTCTTTACAGCCCTGCTCTGCTTGCTGAAGTCTCGCTTTTTTTTCTTGTAGGATGTCAGTTAAGAAGCCAGCTCCATGGGTTTTGTCCAATTAAGAATGGTGGGCAGACCAAAGAAGTGGCAGGCCAAATAGGAGAGCCCACAGTAATGCCCAGCCAGTAGCCCCACTGGGATCTGTGGGCACTGCTGAAGCAGGCAGGAGACCAGGAGGGCACCTCAATATTTATGCCTCCTCAGGATGGCTTGTGGCCACAGTTGCGGCCATTGCATCCCAGCAAGCCCATGTTGAGGTGAGTGAGAGGAGGTATTGGTGGTCTCCGGTCTACTGCTGGGAAGCTGCCTCCAGGTGCCTGTTGGGTTTCACCTCAGTGCATGGGGGAAGTCTGCCTTTGGAAAGATCCTGATGGTGCCATCAATGTTCCCCCAACTGGTTCATTAATGGGCTTAATTGGCCACACACCACTAGGCAACTGACTCAATGTGCTATTTTTCCATTTTTCTCCTGGTCCTGCCTCTTAGCCTGCCTCCATGGGACCAGGAAAATTCAGCTAACTGTGAACAATCCCTTGGCGGGTTTGCCATCATTATTTTATGTAACCAAAATCAAATTTAAAAGAGGAGGCTCATGTGGAACATAAACTCCGACATAGCCTATTTAGAGTGACTGAGCTGTTCCTGTGTTGTAGACTCTGCGTAGTTCTGTGTAATTTATTCAGTCACCATAAACCAATAAACTCCATAATACATTCTGCATTATATGCTGTAATACCACTGATAATTAAAACTTCTGAATTGTTGTGAAAAGCAACCTAGGAATAAGCTGCTATGTTATTAACAATTGTACAATCATGCATGTTTGAGTACATCAACATCATATGATTAATTTTTTTTTAATTAAAAAAGTTGCAAATCAGGAGATAGAAAAAATTGGACTGATGCTGTTTCTGTCCCAAAACTTAGCCAAAGATATTTTACTTCAATAATAATTTCATCTACGGTCAATGTGTTCCTTCTTAGCATGCTGATAATAGGCGCATAATAAGAGAGTACATTCACTGATCCCAAATTCCCAGCAAGGAGCCATGATTCCAAACCCACGGCCTTTACCACCTAGAAGGACAAGGGCAGCAGATGCATGGGAGCATCACTACCTGCAAGTGCCCCTCCAAGCCACACACCATCTTGATTTGGAAATATATCGTCATTCCTTCAATGCCGCTGGGGCAAAATCCTAGAACTCCCTTCCTAACAGCACTGTGGATCTTCCTACAACACATAGACTGCAGCGGTTCAAGAAGGAAACTCACTGCCACCTTCTCAAGGGCAATTAGGGATGGGCAATGAATGCTGGCCAAGCCAGCGACACCCATATCCCATGAACAAATAAATAAGAAAAAGAGAGAGGTTGAAATGCTGTAGCCCTATCTCTGAAGCATGCTTGTTATGAGCATAGCTCCTCATTCGGAGTGTGAAATTGGTGAACTCATTGAAAGGTTTTAATATAACATAATTAAGTATGGTTATGAACTAGTCTCTTGTGCTTTATGAATATTTCCACATAATGGGTGATATTTAATCCAGGTGATGGTGGTCTTGCCTACCAGTTGGAGAGACAGGGAGTGCCCTGCGTCCCCTCCTTTGGGGAAGCCCTACCATTTCAAGTGCCAATCAGGCACTTCAGTGGCCAGTGGTGGATCTACCCTGAGATCAAGGACCCTGAGGGTAGATACCCCACCCCCAGAGAGCTGTCGGCCAATCAGAGGCAGTGGAGCGGTGGCACCTGCCAGTAGTGTACTCACCAGAACTGCAGGATTAGTGAGGAACCCAGGCCACAGGTGATTAAGGGTGAGATGGGGGCCATAAGGTGGGATTGTGGCAGAAGGGAGAGTGGGGCAAGGAGGTTGGCAGCAAGGGCAGGGGTGGCTTTCAGCAGCTCCCTCCGTCCTAATGTTGGGTCCCTCGATCAAGCACTGAGTGCCTTTGAACAAGAAACCCCCACAGGAGCTCACAAGCAAGCACGAAAGGATTTGCTTTTCAGTCTGCCCTCATGGTGATGACACCACCCATCGCTGGTTGAATACTGGTGGTGGGATGATGCCCTAAGTGGACATTAATTACCTGCATAAGGTCTTCAATTGGTCGTAGGGTTGGTGGGCAGTCCATGAGCCTTCCCAGCCTGGAGTTAATGGGTGTGGGGGGTGGGGACAGAAAGTGGCAGGGTTCCCACCAGACTCCATCCCACCTGATTAAATGCACTTCTCACTTACAAACTTGCTTCAGGGGAGGGCTTTGCTGTGGAAAGCTGTTCAAAACTCCATTGACTTCAGCGAGAACGGAAAATCCTGCCAGCGGGAGGGGCCGTGAAATAGCACCCCATGTATTTCCAAAGCACTTGAAAGAAACTGAAGAATGGATATTCGAAGCTTATTGATTAAAGATTTGACAACATGCCTTATTTTGTTTTAAGATAACTGAAAGAGGATAAAATTAATGGATTGAATAACCTTCAAGGCCAGCTAACTGCACACATTTCTGACATGCTCTTTTTGCTGGGATGATCAGTTTTTATATTCTATCCTGAACTATTTCACTATAATTAAGTATCAGGAAGAACAAAGCTTTGGTCACGGCTCCAAACTCTGTTCCCTAGTTACGGACTTCGTCCCTTCCACTGACAATAACCTGAGACTAATTGACACTGTCCGCAACGTTTGTGTCACATTTGACCTAGGAATGAGTTTCTGAACACATGTGAAGGCCAACACTAAGACTGCCTATTTCAACCTCCACAACTTTGCCTCACTTTGCCCCTACCTTAGCTCCTCTGCTGCTGAAACTCTCATTCATACATTAGTTACCTCTAGACTTGACTATTCCAACATACTCCTGGCTGGCCTCCCACTTTTTACCCTCCTGTAATAAACTTGGAGTATTGGGCAGGTTTCTTGTAAGAAACAGTAAACTTTATTTACAGAGCTCCTGATAAAGCTATATGCTTGTACCAAGACCAAGGCTAGAAAGCTCTGCCCCTAAGATTCATCTGTACAGTCACATGATCCCCATAACCGTATGAAAGGTTTAACTTACAATTACTACATTCTGTTCCCTTTAATTTTGTTTTACCACTCTTAGTTACAAAAATATCTTACCCCATAACATATACAAATATATGCAGTTCAATCATAGATTTAGTCTTTGAGGTGGTTTTCTGTTTCAGGTAGAGTGACGTAACTCTACAACTTGAAATTCTTCCATCGGATCAACTTGACCAGGAACTGCAGCATCAGGGACATCCTTAGACAATGGCAGTTCAGTATTATTTACTTCAACAGAGACATTAGGTATGTCTATTCTATGTTGACCTGGCACCTCAGGGATCAAAGGTTCAATTTCAATTTCAGGTAGAGTAACTGGTTATTGGAGTGCCTCTCTACCTCTGAGATGATCCACACATTTCCAAACAATCCTGTTTTCCACTTCCACTTGATATGACAAAGGTCCTGTTTCAGAGACGATTATACTAGGAACCCATCTCGGTTCAGTTGCAAAATTTCACACAAAAGCTGTCTCTCCCACAGTAAGTTTTCAGTCTTTACTGTGAACATCATGATTCGCTTTCTGACTATTCTGGTTCTTCTCCACCTCCCCCTCTAAGTTAGGGAATACTAGACTCAATCTTGTATGAAGGCAGCATTTCATCAACAAATCAGATGGTGTTAAACCCATGGTTGCATGAGGAATTGTGCGATAGTTGAAAATAAATCTTGGAATTCCTGTTTGTAAAGTGCCTTCAGATAGTTTCTTAATGCCTGTTTTAAAGGTTTGCACTGGCCTTTCTGCTAACCCATTGGATGAGGGGTATTATGGTGCTGTTTTGACATGTTTAATCACATTTAGGTTCATGAATCTCTGGAATTCTGTACTAGTCACATTTAGGTTCATGAATCTCTGGAATTCTGTACTAGTGAAAGCAGTACTATTATCTGAAACAATGACTTCTGGTAGGCCATGTACACTAAAACATTGATGCAGATTTTCAATAGTTGCACATGATGTAGGTGATCTCACTTCATACACATCCACCTACTTTGAATGTGTGTTGATGATCACAAAAAAACATGGTATCTAAAAATGCAAAGTCTAGGTGTAGTCTGTCCAATGGTCGACCAGGCCCCTCCCACGGATGCAGTGGAGTTGAAACAGGCAACTTCTGCTGTTGTTGACACTGGAAACAGTGTTTCACCATTTTTTCTATATCGCAGTCTATACCTGGCCACCAGATATAATTTCGTGCGAGCATCTTCATTTTCAAAATACCAGGATACGCACTAGGAAGCTCTGTCAATAGTGGTTCTTTTCCCTGTGAAGGAATGATGACTCTTGTTACTCATAACAAGATACCATCTCGACAACTCAGTTTAGATTTACGGGCATAGAATGGTTTTAATTCTTCAGAAACTTGTGCATTTGACCACCCTTGCAAGACCTGTTCTCGGACTCTTGATAAAATTGGATCCCATTCTGTCCAATTCTTTATCTGTTTCACACAGATTGGTGAGGAGTCCAGGAAATTCAACACAAGTACAACCTCTTGAGGTACTGGAACATGTGTAATGCTAACTGGCAAAGGAAGACGACTGAGGGCTTCTGCATTTGCTATATGCACACCTGGACGGTGCATAAAAGTGTATTTATATGCCGACAAAATTAAAGCCCGTGTTTGAATTCTAGCAGAGGCTATCGGTGGGATTGCCTTATCTTCACTAAACAAACCCAACAGTGGCTTGTGATCTGACACTATGGTGAAGTGTCACCCATGGAAATATTGATGGAACTTTTTTACTCCAAACATGACAGATAAGCCTTTTTACAGTTTGTGAGTAACCTTTCTCAGCTGTAGGGAGGGTTCAGGAGGCATATCCTATTGGCTTTTCAGATTATCCTCCACCTTGTGTGACAATACTACTCCCATTCTGTAGGGAGATGCATCACAAGTGAGTATTAATTCCTTAGACGGGTCATAGTGTACTAGCAGACATGACGAGTGTAAAAGCTTCTTGACTTTTATGAAGGCTTCCTCTTGCTGTGCCTTCCAGGACCATCTGTGGCTCTTTAATAATAAGTATAAAGGGGCTAACACTGTAGATAGATTAGGTAAGACGTGACCGCAATAATTTACCATGCTCAAAAAAGACTTGAGCTCAGTAATGTTGGTAGGAGAGGGTGCTCCATTGATTGCCTTGACTTTCTCCTATAATGGATACAACCCTTCAGCATCCACTCAACCCAACGTGACTTCAGTTGCTTGGAAAGTGCATTTCTCTTTTTTTAAATGTACGCTAGCCCCAAAAATCTCTTCTAGCTTGGTCAAATGTTCTGCTTCCATTGATCCTGTGATCAGGACTTCATCCGGGTACGCTATAACTCGGGGAAGTACTTGTAGTAGGCTTTCCATGGTTCTTTGGAAAATCACACAGGCAGATGATACACCAAAGGATAGGCGCGTATATTGGCACAGACCCTTATGCGTGTTTATGGTGACATACCCTCTTGATTTGTTGTCCAGCTCGAGCTATTGGTATGCATGGCTCATTTCCAGTTTAGTGTAGAATCATTCTCCTGCAAGTTTAACGTACAGATCTTCAATCCTTGGGATTTGGTATTTGCCTAATTTAGCTGCCTTGTTTGCAGTTAATTTGTAATCTCCACAGATACGAATGGTTTGATCTGTTTCACTAAAGGGTTTATGGGTACCCAATCTGAAAATTGAACTGGCTGGATTATTCCTAACTTCTCCAAACAGCACAATTCCACATCCGTCTTCTCCTTTAGGGCGAAAGGCACAGGTCTTCTCTTAAAAAACCAGGGTGTTGCTTCAGAATCCACGTATATTTTAGCTTGTAGGCCTTTTATTTTTCCCAACTCATCTCAGAATACTCTGTCATACTTTTTTAACAGCTCAGGAATTCCTCCTGTTCTGACTTGAAATATTTCTGACCAGTTGAGTTTAATTTCTTTCAACCAAACACGGCTCGGAAGGCTAGGTCCTTCTCCTGTTACAATTATGGGCAGCTGGGCTGTCTGTTGCCTGTAGGATACAGGTACAGAGGTAATGCCTTTCACCTGTATTGCCTCTCCAATAAACGTTTTTAGCTGAGCCCTGGTTTGCTCCAGATTCAGTGGCTGGGTGTCTTCACTGAGGTATTTAAAGATGTGTTCTCCCACCACTGTGGTCGATACTCCTATGTCAGCCTCCATGACTAGAGGCTTCCCATTCACTTGAAGGGTAACGGCAATTGGTTCAGTTTTCCTGGCCTTAAGGTTGCATAGAGAATAGGCATCATCAGTGTCAGCAGCTTCTGGTTCATTTATATTGTGCATTTCATTTAACTTGACTTGCTGACTGAATGGCTGTCTTGATCTTGCCCTGCATTGTTTTATAACATGCCCTTTTTTGTGACAGTAATGTCATTCTGCCTCTTTAAATCTGCAGGTTTCCAGTATATGATTACACACCCCCCCCCCCCCCCCCCCCACCACCACCATCGGTAACACTGATGGTTTTGGCTGAAAATGCGCTTTCACAAAGTCTACCAGCTCATTGAAGGATCTGGAATTTGGCGCGTTCGGAGCTATCAGACTATGGATTAGGTTGTACATGTTGCTCCAGCAGACACTTAAGAGAATTGTCCTCTGTTTCACCTCTGCCATTATTTCGTTCGCCACAAAGTAGAAACCTAGGTGCTCCATATACTGACTCCAATCTTCGATGGACGAGTCATCTGGGCCAATTCTGCTGAAGAGTGGCATTACTGGTGAGTATGCTTTTCTTTCTTCCCTTAAAAATCAAAATACTAACATTCACAAGGTGAGGTGCAGTGCTGGAGTTATTTATCCTCATCGCCAATTGTAATAAACTAGAAGCACCAGGCAGGTTTCTTGTAAGAAACAATAAACTTTATTTACAGAGCCCCTGATGAAACTACATGTTTGTACTGAGACCAAGGCTAGAAAGCTCCACCCCTAAGATTATTGGCACTTAGGGCTGATTCATCTGTACTGTCACATGATCCCCATAACAGTATGAAATGTTAACCTATAATTACTACACCTCCTTACTTGCAGCAAGCTCCTTCCATTCATCAGCCCTGTGCTTGCTGATCTACATCGGCCTCTGGTCAAGCAACACCATGATTTAAAAATTCTTATCCTTGTTTTCAAATCCCTCTATGGCCTCATCCTTCCCTATCTTTATAATCTCCTTTAGCTCCACACCCCACTGAGATACCTGTGCTCATCTAATTCTGACATCATGAGCATCCCTGATTTTAATTGCCCCACCATTGGTGACCATGTCTTCAGCTGCCTCGGCTTAAAGCACTAGAATTCTCTCCATAAGCCACTCCAAATCTCTATTTCCATTTCTTCCTATAAAATGCTCCTCAAAGCCTACCTCTTTGACCAATCTTTTGCCACCTACCCTGATGCAGCCTTATGTGGCTTGGTATCTAATTTTGTTTAATAACTCTTCTGTGAAGTGCCTTAAGGGATGTTTTATTACTTTAAAAGTGATATATAAACAGAAGAAATCATCCCCACTCATAATTTTTCTGGTCTTGGCCAATCCATTGGCAGATGGTATCTTATGCTGAATATAGTCTTGACCACTAGAAATGGAATGCAACAATAGGTCAGCTCAATCATCTCAAGTAGCTTTCACACACTTCCTGGTAACCAGTTATAACAGGTAATTTGTAGAAGCTGTTAATATATCAAGTATCCATATGCTCAAGCCAGGAAATAGCTGATTACGTGAATGGTCTGAGAAGGGGAGCAGATAGAACACAAAGCAAAATAAGCTGCACTTACCAATCCCAAAGAATCTCATCAAGTAATTATCCATGAAGGAGTTTCACTAAAGTTAAATGTATTTTTTAGTGAAAGGAGATGGTTAGCATTCACCTTACATGACAATATTAATGAATCAGTAGTCATGAAAACGATATAACAACAAACTCAAAATATGGAAGAAGTTTCTTTGAAAATAACATGGATGATTATATATAAGATTTCCCACAAACACTATTTGGGGGAAACCAGAAATTTCGGACCCTGTTGGGAGAGTCGGCGGCCCAATAAAAAGCCCATATATATGGTCGAGGATTGACATTGTTACCAGTCGTAAACAAATTCTTCACTTTGATCATATAATTATATACTGTGGACAAATTCTGGATCTAGCTATTTTAGCTCCACAACTTGCATATACAAGAATTATAATGAAACTCAATTGATGAGACTTTACTATGAGTGGTGAGTGAATGCCACGTGGCATTCATTAGACTTTCCCTTCCCCATTTGGTTTCCATAACTTGTTGCACTGCAAGTTGCTGTAAGCCACAGTTCCAAACGATTCTCTAATGGGCATCTTGGTCCTGTGCGAAAATAGCAAGCAATGTGGTATCTTCTTAACCAATTAGACCAAAGAATCATTAATAAGCAGCAGAGAGCCTGGACTAGAAAGTTAGAATAATTAATTCAATGCCACATCAGGTACATAAAACAAAATCAATAAAAGGATAGGGACTGGATTAAGATTGGGAGTAAAAAGACATAGAAAGGAAAAAATATGTATTATTTATAATTTTTAAAAATCTCCACCAATAATTAAAATCCGAAGGAATGAGATTCCACAGTGTAAAAGTTGTTTTTCAGTGCCAGAGGAGCTGTTTGGCAGTAATTAAGACTTATCATGCTGTTAAAAGGTGCATAGACTGGAATGAACAAATCCCAACTTTTTATGGTGAGTTTAGTTGTGTATATGACGCCAGCACAGAAACTTCATGTGTTCAATAATTTTTACACAGCTTATGGAGGAGCAATGTCTCTTACAACAAAATCTAAGCCAATTATTGACAAGTAGGGCAGAATTTTACGTCCTGCGGGTGGGCCCGTGCCTGACACAAGCGGCTGTAAAATCACACAAGAAGATGTCAGGCAAGCGTCCCAACATCATCCCGTGCTCATGTGATATTTCACTTGGCGGGCGTGCGCAAAAGTCAGAAGCACACCCGCCAACAATTAAGAGGGCAATTAAGCCCATTTAACGGCTCAATTGTCTCCGAATTTTCATGGCCCATCCAACCATATGGTTGGTGGACGGGCAAATCGGCCAGGCGGACTTTGCATTTTTCATCAAACCTCATCCAAGGGTGGATGAGGTTTCCGTTATTAAATAAAATAAAAATAAAAATCTGTGGACAGTATTTTTTATCATCTCTAAGTTCAGGTGCCTGATTATGACACTTGGTCATTTTTTTCATGATTTTCAGCTTTGTTTCAGCGCTCTCCCGTGCCCGTGGAAATGTCATTGCCTGCCCTCTCCCGCCCCCATCCTGGCAGCGCTGAGATTTTCCTTGCGTACTTCACGATCGTGCCCATCCACCGAGCTGAAAATTCAGGCTGTAGCTATCATACCTATATTACCCTATTTTGTTAAGGGCCTGGGAGAAGATTTCAACATTATGGCTATTATTTTTAACTGTTCTATTTAAAGGAACATACATTTTTATTTCTGTTGGATTGTTGTAAAGAACATATCTTTTTATTCTCTGTTGGACTGTGCGTTAAAATGACAATGGCTGCAGGTTGAAAGGCATGTCCACTGGAACAGGATGAGAGATATATACAATTTTGCAGTCCTGGAACAGAGTGTGCCATGAAAGACAGGATGGTGCTGGAAAGGAGTCTTGGACCAAGGGAGCTGCCTGGCAACAACGTTTTAATTGGCTCCTGACCAGGTGACCTGGTATTTGTGTGAGAGCAGTGCAGCAGAATAGCTCCTAGCCTGAAAGAAGAAAGACCTAAAACCTCTCTCTCTTGTGTGTGGAAGATTCCAGTAATTCCACAATAATAGCTAGCTGGCCTTTTCTCCTCATATCTCTATAATCTGCTTTATTTCTGAAAACACCTTCCAAGAGGCAAAGGGGAAAATCACTGTTAGGGACATTGAAAGGCAAGTGCTCAACCAGTGAACTATATACTGAAAGTGCTGGAAGACCACTTTGTATCATCAACAAGAACTGAAAGGAATTTGGAAGACATCGATCAAAATCAACTCATCGAATCCTGTCCTCTGGAATTGGTACTATTGAACTGGTGGTTTGATCAAACTTTTTCACATTTGTCTCGGTTCGGAGAACAGTGGGGTTTGATATTACAGTGCACTGTCCCCTGTGAGTCATAACACTATCAATAAAAGAGCTAAATGGATAATCCCACCATCCCACTCTCCTGCTGGGATTTTCTATTCCAGCCAGTGGCTGGCATTATCATGGGCGGGGCCGGAAAATTTGGAGTGGCCTTAATCTTGCCGCCCCACCCACCACAACGCCTACCGCTGGCGGGACGAAAATCCCACCCTCTCTGTTCAAAACGATACTCACAGAAACTGCAAGTTGGAGAATCAAGTCTACAGTGGTTTAAACACATTGCCAATCTGCATTGACTTTTAGTTTAGTTTTCAGCTGGGATTGCGAGATAGCAGCATTGCACCTAATAAAAACATTTTCACTTGTAGCTACAGACTGCACAGTACCAATTATATATTGTCCTCATATTCAAGAAATTACATTTGAAACTATTTTCAGCCAGAAGTGTCGAGTGGATGATCTATCTCGGCCTCCTCTTGGGGTCCCCATCATCACAGATGCCAGTCATCAGCCAATTCAATTCACTCCATGTGATATCAAGAAGTAGCTGATCAAGGCACTAGACACTGCAAAGACTATGAGTCCTGACAACATTCCAGCAAACTACTGAAGAATTGTTCTCCAGTACTAGCTGCATCAATGGACTAGCTGTTCCAGTACATCTACAACACTGACATCTACCCAGCAATGTGGAAAATTACCCAGGTATGTCCTGTCCACAAAAAGTAGGTCAAATCTAACTGAACCAATTACCACCCCATCAGTCTACCCTCAATTGTCAGCAAAGTGATGGAAAGGGCCGTCGACAGTGCTATCAAGTGGCGCTCACTTAGCAATAACCTGCTCACTGATGTTCAGTTTGGGTTCTGCCAGGGTCAGTCAGCTCCTGACTTCATTACAGTCTTGAGTCAAACATGGACAAAAGCATTGAACTCAAGAGGTGCGGTGAGAATAACAGCCCTTGACATCAAGGCAGCATTTGACCAAGTTTGACGTCAAGGAGTTCCAGCAAAACTGAAGCCAATGCTAATGGGGGAAAACTCTCCGCTGAGGATTGGAGTCATACCTAGCACAAAGGAAGATGGTTGTGATTGTTGGAGGTTAATCATCTCAGTCCCAGGTCATTGCTGCAGCAGTTCTTCAACATAGTGTCATAGGCCCAATTATCTTACGCTGTTTCATCAAATGGCCTGCTCTCCATCATAAGGTCAGAAGTGGGGATGTTTGCTGATGATTGCACCATGTTAACACCATTTGCAACTCTTCAGATGCTGGAGCAGTCCATGACCAAATGCAGCAAGACTGGATAACTAGTTAGGCTTGGGCTTGATAAGTGGCAAGTAACATTCGAGTCGCACAATGACCATCTTCACTAAGAGATTTTCTAACCATCTCCCCTTGGCATTCAATGGCATTACCATCGCTGAATCCCCCACTATCAACACCCTGGGTGTTACTATTGACCAGAAACTGAACTGGACCAGCCATATAAATACTGTGGTTACAAGAGCAGGTCAGAAGCTGAGAATTCTGTAGCAAGTAACTCACCTCCTGACTCCCCAAAACCTGTCTGCCATCTACAAGGCACATATCAGAAGTTTGATAGAATACTCCCCACTTTTCTGGATGAGTGCCCCGTCCAACAACACTCAAGAAGCTCCACAAAGCAACCTGCTGGATTGGCACCCCATCCACCACTTTTGACATTCACTGGGCAGAATTTTTCCCTTGACGGGTGGGCGTGCCCCACTGCCTTGGCAGCAGGCGGGCAGCCGATCAGCGCCGCTGAAACGGGCCCCACTGCCATTTTAAGTGGGTGGGCCAATTAAGGCCTGCCCAGCGGGCCACCCAATGGGAAGCTCTATACACTTGCTGTGTGCGGGGTGGTGGGGGGGAGGTGGGGGGGGGAGGGGTGGGGGGAGGGGGGCGGATTCCCCAACTGTCACGAAAGAGCGCACATCTCCTTGAGGCAAAGTGCTGCCTCAGGGAGATCGCTGAAAGGCTGGAAAATATAAAAAATAGAGCAATAAAAAATTCATTAACATGTCCCCCTCATGTGAAAATGTCACACGAGATGGGACATGTTAATGAAATAAACAAAAACTTCATTAAACGTTTTTAAAACCGCTATCAAACCTCATCCCACCACTGGATGAGGTTTGTAAAAAAATCACCCACCCGCCTGCCCGTTGGGCCTGTGCACCGAGCCGAAGTTCGCACGGGCCCCTCAAAATCGTCGACAATTGGCAAGTTAAGGGCCTTAACGAGGCCTTTAATTAAGGCGGACGTGCGTCCCGTTGCATAGCGTGCCCACTGATCGAAATATCGCCATGCCGCACGCTGACGTCGGGATGCTCGCGTGGTGTCAGCGCGCAACATTTTAAGCGCTGGCGTGCGGGCTCCGCCACCCGCATGCCAGTCAGAAGATTCTGCCGACTTTGTCTGCCACTGATGCACAGTGGTAGGAGTGCGTAGCATCTAAAAGGTGCACTGCAGCAACTCACCAAGTACTCCTTAGCCGTAGACTCTACCACCTAGAAGGGCCAGGGCAGCAGATGCATGGGAACACTACTACTTGCAAGTTCCCCTCCAAGCCACACACCACCCTGACTTGGAAATATATTGCTGTTCCTGGGTTAAAATCCTGAAACTCCCTCCCTAACAGCTCTGAGGGTGCAGCTACACCACATAGACTGCAGCGATTCAAGAAGGTGGCTCACCACCACCTTCTCCAGGACAATTAGGGATGGGCAATAAATGCTGCCCTAACCAGCAATACCGGCATCCCTTGAAAAAATAAATTAAAAAAAAGAGAAAGGATATAACTGTGAAGTATTGACTGGTTTACTGAATAAAAAAGGCATTCAGTAGAATACTGTCAATGTCCATCCAAAGAGTGCCCATGCTACAATGAATTGTCAGCATGAACTTACAGACATCAGTAGTGACTCATCAATCTACTTGAGTAGTTTGAGGAGGCAATTAACTTACACTCAGAGGTTAGAATCCATATGGTTTCCAAGAAACATCTTTTAAACTTCCACATGCTTAAGAGTTTTATAAAGACTTTATAACACAAAATAATCACTGACAAATGAGTTAGTTGGAGGAAAAGCAGATCTCCAGAAACAAACAAGTTGGATTGATATAGCAACATATCACATCTGTAAGGCATCCAAAAGTGCTGCTATGGAATTATTTTCTGAGATGCAATTATTGTTATATAGGTAAACATCATGGGAACAGGAAATGAGTCTAATAATCAGCTAATCTGCTTTTTGCTGATGGCTGAGAAAAGAATGTTGGCCAGGGTGCCAGAGCTGGGGTTTGGCACTGACTGGTTGAGTTCCACAGGATTATTTACTGCAGTTTCTGTTGTTAATTTTATTTATCTGCAGGAAAGAGTGTCTTGTCATATTAAAGCATTTGCTGATGACTTGAATTTATGCTTTCAGATGCTGAATATGAGAAAGATTCAAAGGGAACCAAACCAATTATGCACTTAAGCAGCAGATTGGGTTTCAGTGTAAATAAGGCAAGGTTATGCATATTGGACCAAAAAATGGCAAATAGGTACATGATAAAAGGATTTCTGTTGCCAATATTCAGCTCTCGAGGATTCTGCAATTTACCTCAAGAAAATGTTGTCATAAATTTAAGTAGTTAGTGTAATCTCGTGTAAATTACAGTTTGCACTATTTACATTTCACAAACAGGAAGGCAAGAAGTTCAGAATAAATTCTGTAATCAGTAAAACACCAACAAAAACTTGCTTTTATATAGCATCTTTAATATAGGTGTGAATTTTGCAGTCAGCAGCGATGCAATGGTGTTAGATGTTTGTCTGAAATAAAGCTACCCACAAAGATTTGGCAAACCCAATGGCATGGATTTCACCTTTTCTGACATTAGTTTGAACCTGGCACCAAGCCAAGGGAACATCCAGGCATCCAACAACAGTGAAGTGATCAAATAGCCTAAAGCAACATATTAAAAAATGTGGAAGTTTTATCAGAATAGCAAAAAAATGACACAAATATGAAATTTCAGAGATGTAATCTTGACACATGCTGACAGTTTTGCCATCATTGCTACTACATAGTAAAAATGCCCCCAAGATGCTTCACAGTAGTGTTATTTTTACTGAGCCACATGAAGGCAGGACAGGTGACCAGCAGCATGGTTGAAGAGGTAGGTTTTAAGAAGCAACTTAAGGAAGGAGATAGAGATAGAGAGGCAGAGAGGATTAGGGATGGAATTCCAGAATTTAAGGGCCTAAGCAGCCCAAGGCACAGCCACCAATGGTGGAGCAATTAAAATCAAGGATGCTCAAGAGGCCAGAATTGGAGTACAAATATCTAGGAAGGTTGTAAGACTGGAAGAAGTTACAGAGACAGTGAGCAATTTTGTTCAATTTGCTTGAGCAGACAAGGGAAACCTTTTTTCTCTACCTCTTTCTCGAAAATTAAATGGGCTGGGCAGAGTTCAAAGTAGAGAGAGCTATACATGGCTTGTGGAATGAAATCTTGATAGGCAAAATAACCTCTTCTCATTCCATGCTGTTTCATTTTCTTACGGTGTTAGTTATTTTCAAATTTTCTTGTTTGTAAGGCCTGTAAGCACTCAGTACTAATTAACTCCATGTGTTACAACCTTTGTAATAGTATCAAGTAACTTGATTGTGAAGTAAAGAATTGGCTGACAAACACATTTCAGAGTGGAGAATGTCATATAACATTTCAGTATTTATTTTATTGGTTCTCAATCATCATTGACCTATTTAAAGAAGATTTTTAAAATTACAGTGGCTCATCATAACAGAAAGAAAAAGAGAGAGATAAGGAGGCTTAATGAAAGCTACAAGGACTGGACAGGTTATTCACTGGCACTCGTCCAGCCAGCTTAATATTTTAAAACTTAAACAAAAGCAATAGGCCTGTGAGAAATTTACTTCATATAGCAGATTTTGATTAAATTAGTGATAATGGCAAGTTAAATATCTGATACACACACCTTCTGATCCTCTAATTCCCTTTTCACTTCACTACCATTCCTTTCCCTCAAAAAACCCTTCATCCTCTCCAACTGCCATCTGACATATAACCACACTTCTCTAAATCACTGGGGCAAGATTTTCCACACCCTCCTGCTGCTGGGATCTTCCGGTCCTGCCGCAAGTCAATGGGCTTCTGGCTGGGATGCCGCCTTGCCCGGGGCGCGTCCCGCGCGCGATGGGGCTGGAAAATCCCGGCCCTGGAGTTTATTAGTACCCCAGAACTCTGAGCTCATTCCCCTCAAAGCTCCCAGTTTGAATCTCCAGTCCAACTTCTGCTCCATTCACATTACTGAGGTCACACCAGATTAAGTCACCAATGGTCATTTTATGATTGCAATCAATGATGCATTATACCTTCTTGTTTTAACCATAATATTCATTAAGGTCAACCACTTAATCCTCCTCCATCATTTTGTCTCTATGATTTACCTCTGAGGAAGTGCCTTTACCTGGTTCTGCTGCTACTTGTTCCTTCATACCTTCATAGTGGCTTTTCGTCTAATCCCCAAGTTACTGCTGGAGTGTCCCAAGTTATATGCGCAGCTCCATTCTCTTTCCTCATCTATGTGCCAGCTATCCAAGAGGTCCCTTTGCTCCATGGCCCACATGCTCATGTTCAGACAGCGCCTGGTAATGATGGATTGCAAAGCTGCTTGGGGAACACATCTGCATGATTGGAGTGAGTGAAGGTTGTTGTTGCAAGAGAAGCACTAAATGACTGTCAGGTTGCTCCCCGATAAGATCGAGTAATTTTGTTGCCAGGCTGCTCTGTTTCCACAATAAGGCTGTTGTTAGACAGACAACATGATGTGGTACAAATTAGGAGTTCAGGCCATCAAAGTTTACTAAAGATTAACAACAACTTGCATTTATGTAACATCTTTAAAATAGTCAAAAATCCAAAGGCAATTCAATAACATGCAATCAGAAAAGAAAGGACTGACACTGAGACAAAGAAGCAGCTATTGGTACATGTGTGACCATAAACTTTCTAAAAGAGGAGACACGGAGAGGGATGGAAAGATGAGGATGGACACATGTGACTTTGGGATCCATGTTCATTTGCTTTATGAAATTGCAAAAGCAAGCAGGATTTGGATTACTAGCTGGCACAGTGGGTACCACTTTCACTAGAAGTACCACATGGAGCTTATTATCATTCCTAAGTATGAACACATTATTTTTCCATTACTTTATTTTCAAGATAAGGGACATGTAGAACAGTGAGTGTTGATGGGAAATTCCTTAGTATCCTGAGCAGTGGTCGGTTGGTCAGAGCATGTGCTGTTTTATAACAATAGACCTCTTACTATTACAGAATAGCTCATCCGCTTATTTTGTGTGAGAAGTACCACAGGACCCCTGCCAATATGAAGGAAAAAGCCTCTTTCTTTACAGTTGTTTTAGATTCCCAACTTCCCAGTGGCTTCAAAGAGTTGCAATGTTATTGCCAGAGGAGCATGTATTTGAGCATGACGTGTGCCATTTCTGAAGATCAATGTCAGGTAACTCCCTAGAATTGGAAAGCATCTTCCTGAATGGAAACCATGAGGGGGTGTTAGTCGTTTGTGGATATTCAGAGGCTCAGTGGGGTGTGTTACAATTAATTATTGGTGTTAATCATCGCGCACTTTTACCTGAGTCAGAGGCCTCACTCCAGAGAGATTGCTGGATGGTTGGAAACATCGCCTTTCATGTAAGAAATTAAACCAATGTCCCTTTTGCCTCCTCAGGTGGATGTAAAAGATCAAAGGAGATTATTTTGAAGAAGAGTGGGAGAATTCATCCTAGTGTTCTGGTCAATAGCTATCCCTAACCAACTTCACTAAAACAGGCAGCAAAAATATGATTTGATCCGTGTTTGTAGAGATTTGTTTCAGGAACAAAAACTTGTTGTCCATGAACAGCTTTTTATGAATTAACTTTATTAAAATGTTATTAAACTACTAATCCGAGCAGTTGCCTGAGGCAATGTTTAACATTGAGGGTTCTGATTGGCTTTAATAACCACATCCCAAAAGATCTGATTAGTAACTTGAAGCTTTAGAGCAATTGCTCTGGTAAAGTTGTTCATTAAATGTGCAGCTTGTCTGGGAGTTTGTCATTACATCTAAGTGTTTTACTAATTTACTTAAAGGTTCCTTATAAAATTCATATAAATGCAATATTTAAAATGTTAATATGTTTAATATAATTTAAATTTTAATCGTTTATTGCATGTAATTTTAAAGTTCAGTCATTCCATTTTATGGCATTTTAATAAACATGATAAAAATGTAGAGTAAAAGATGCCTAACATTAACTATAAGACAATGATTTAATTGAAGAGCATAGGTGATTTTTATAGAAATAACGGATATGTGGAAATTGTTACAAAGTTACAGGAAAGGATTCCATGATTTTTATAGAAAATAATAATATAAATACAATAGTAAACACCTGTCAGTGATTATAAGGCAGTATATAATTGAGGGATTCAGAATGGAAGTCAAAAGTGAACGTTCATTTTTTAATTATCATCATGAGGTTAGTTTACTGAAATGATCTGTGTTTTAATGGTAGCAAATCTTCCATGGTTTTGATCATGAAATTTCTGAGGATATGTTGCTTTATATTTCTGAGGGTGTTATCAAATGGCATGAGAAATTTATCCTCTGACTTTCTGCCCTGATTCTGCCAACTGCCTGAAGCCAATGGGATCCTTATTTAAAGTATGCAGATTGGGTCACAATGATGTCTTAAAGTTGGTCCAAGAAGGGA
The DNA here is from genome assembly GCF_964194155.1 of Cetorhinus maximus. Classification (NCBI taxonomy): domain Eukaryota; kingdom Metazoa; phylum Chordata; class Chondrichthyes; order Lamniformes; family Cetorhinidae; genus Cetorhinus; species Cetorhinus maximus. Next base: position 99,992,538 of record NC_135885.1, read on the forward strand.
AATAGCTATGCCATATTCGACAGGCCAAAGCTGACCCGATTGTGCTGCCCAGGAGAAGGGGCTTCTCAAGGTATGTGTGTTATTTACCATTGTATAGCTCACAGGAGTGCTCCTGCTCACAAGCCAATTGTCGCACTAGTCTACCGACCCTCACTTCCTAAATCACTTAACGTTCCATTCCCCACACTTGCCAAGCAGAGGCATCAAAACTGCCCAATTTTATCAGCAGGGCAGCTACATTCTGTCGATTATTCAGCTGTTTTGTTTGAGATGTTAGCAGGCTGCATGCAAAAGAGTTTGCCATTCATTGTTTGAGAAGTGGTGGAGGGTTTATATACCAAGAAAGAAGACTCCTCCTCTCTAACCACAAGAAAGCGGGAGGAGCAGGTAAGTGGTTTTGCCAGGGTAGCTGCATTCTTAATGATGCACGGAGACAATGAATGGTAGGACCCTGGGAAGTACCGCTACCTTAAGGGACCGGTGGACATGCACACCAAGAAGAACCTTGGTGTGCATGTCCACCGGTCCCTTAAGCTAGCAGGACAGGTAGATAAGGTGGTTAAGAAGGCATAAGGGATACTTGCCTTTATTAGCTGAGGCATAGAATCTAAGAGCAAGGCGGTTATGCTGGAACTGTATAAAACACTGGTTAGGCCACAGCTAGAGTATTGCGTGCAGTTCTGGAATCTGCATTATAGGAAGGGTGTGATTGCACCAGAGAGAGTGCGGAGGAGATGTTTACCAGGATGTTGCCTGGGCCGGAGAGTTTTAGTTATGATGGGAGATTGGATAGACTGGGGTTATTTTCCCTGTAGCAGAGGAGATTGAGGGGGGACATGATTGAGGTGTATAAAATTATGAGTGGCATAGTTAGGGTAGGCAGGAAGGAACATTTCCCTTTGGTGGAGGGATCAATAACCAGGGGGCATAGATTTAAGGTAAGGGGCAGGAGGTTTAGAGGGGATGCGAGGAAGAATTTTTTCACCCAGAGGGTGGTGGGAATTTGGAACTCACTGCCTGAAAGGGTGGTAGAGGCAGACACCCCCATAACATTTATGAAGTATTTGGATGTGCTGTTGCGATGCCATGGCATTCAAGATTATGGACCTAGTGCTGGAAAATGGGATTAGAATAGTTAGGTACTTGTTTGACTGGCACAGACTTGATGGGCCAAAGGGCCTTTTTCTGTGCTGTAGACCTCTATGACATTAACTGCACAAACAGGTCTCTGCAGGGCTCACATCTAAAAGGGGAAAGGTACAGGAGCTACAAAGGGTCACATTCCATTAACATGCCGTTGTCATGCCCGGATCATCATAGCAGGGAATACCCGCTATCCTGGCAGCATCCATGATGCCTTCGTCCTGAGGCAGTCTGCTGTCTTCGGGCCACCGCAAAGATCCAAAGGCTGGATGCTTGGTGAAAGGGATATTCCCTGTGCATAATTTGGTACATGTGCCTTCAGCCTTCATATGGAAGTGTTTTCCAGGCTCATTGTCTTAAATGAACTGTAGTGCATTCAAAACAAAAACAGAAACAGAAATACCTGGAAACACTCTGTTGAGGGGTCATGAGGACTCGAAACGTCAACTGTGCTCTTCTCCACCGATGCTTCCAGACCTGCTGAGTTTTTCCAGGTATTTCTGTTTCTGTTTTTGTTTTGGATTTCCAGCATCCGCAGTTCTTTTATATCTGTAGTGCATTCAACTTGCATTCAGACTGATCAATAGAAGAGGACTGGTTCACCTGGATAGCCTGGGGGGAGGTGGCTCCAAGTGCCAAGGTGTGTTTCCTCAGATCCGATGGATAGGAAAAGCAGGCATGTCAATAACCTGTTCCACCAGGCCTGCCTGCAAAGCAGTCACACAACCTTGCAATTTTTAAAAAGCATTTTTAAGCATTTATAAACTGCAGTGGGGTACATTCTGTAACTTCAGCTTAAAGATGGAGCTGTTACAGCGTTAGCTTCTGTAAAAGTGCAGGCACAGAACATGCTTCTAACAAAACCTAGTTGTATGATAAAAGCAAAAAACTGCGGATGCTGGAAATCCAAAACAAAAATAAAAATACCTGGAAAAACAACTGTGTTCCTCTCCGCAGATGCTGCCAGACCTGCTGAGTTTTCCAGATATTTTTATTTTTGTTCTAGTTGTATGATTGCTTGCCCATTTACTGATACGCACTGAAATTCAGGGTGGACAGCTGGATGGCACTGTGCTCTTCAAAGTTCCATCATATATTAACACTATTACTCTTGCAGGACAAGTTGCTGTATACCAGGAGGGAACAACTCCCTATGGGGATAGGGTTCCCCAACTTCAAATCAGTTTCTTTGAATAAGCTGTTCTCCAAATTGGATATAAGAGGATAGAGAGATTGGGTAGGGAAAGCCCTGTAGCTTCTATTAACTTGAGAGTTGGCACCATCTATTTGCTGTTAATCTTTCTTTACTCACTCACTCATTTTCTCTACATATCCTCCAGAATAAAATATTGCCATGTAAGTCCTGTTTGATGAGGTGTCTTACAGACAGCGCTCTAACATACATTTGTACTACCCTAACATTGAACTGAGATTTCCTTAGGCACATAATGTTGGTTAAAGGATAACTATTAGGATGCTGAGGAGAATTTCTTTAGTGAAATATCAGCTGGGATTATACACTCAAGTCTCTGGAGTTGATCTTGAACTTATGACTTTCTGACTCAGAGACAAAAATGTTTTCACTGAGGCAAGTTAGTATCCCTGAAGGAGAATTTTCACAGTGTATCCTTGATCTAGTGCCATAGGTTGTTGGAAACCATGGAGGAATGTCCATTTTTAGCTGATGACATTCTTTCTATGGGGCTGGAGTCAAGGATATGGCATTTGGGAGAACCTCCATGGAAATTCCAGGTATCTCTAACTTTGGGAAAAGGTCATGGTGTGCCTTTAGTATCTTGGTTACTAACTTGGAAATGTTATGCCAGTACTTAACATCAGGTATGTGAGTGTGAACTCCCTGCCTAATTTTCAATCTAGTCTATTTGAATTGCCACAGGTGTGTCAGGAGCAGCATAGGTGAAAGATTATCCTAGTAAGATTCTTCTGAGTCATTCAGAGTTTTAACTAGTTGTAACAGCTCTCATCTGGTAAAGAAACTATGCATTTCACATTAACAACCAAGGAGCAAAACTGGGTAATTGGAGGCTGGGAGATAGCAGAATTATAGATTACAATATTATTTTGACAATAAGGCCAGTTAGAAATTAGCTTAGTTTCTGTAGCTTCAAGATATAAGTTCAAATGAAAGCCCCATTTTTTTGAAACCTGTTAGAAGCCTCATTGTCAATACTAGGATTGTGGTCATTCCTTCTTGAGGCATTTGGACTGTATTAAGTAGGTGAGCATAACAAGGATTACTTCCAAGTATCCCAACCCACTCTTTTGTAATGGCTCCTTCTGCTCTGTCTTTAATGTCTGCCAGGAGGTAAATACAGGCCCATATGCTGCAGCACTGAATGAAACTGCACGAAGAGCCGGTGATGACTAAATTGAACCTGACTAAGGAGTAAACAACTGTGGGGAACGGTGAATTGAAAATGCAGTATATTGCAAGATCTGAGCATTTTGTTATATTGCCTTCTCTGTTGGGGAGGAGTAAATGAAGTTAGTTCAACAATGGCTGCTTGCAGCTGTGCACATATTAGTCTTGCCCAGGGCAATACACAACAAACAGATGATGACGAAGTTCAAATTAAATTATTTTTCACATTTCATTTGAGAAATTAAGGATTGAGGAATATTGTGACATATTTTTAGAACTCTTAAAGTTGATTTTGAGGAAGTTTGAGCAAAATGAAAGAGTGCTACGTGTACACATCACATTCAGGTCTAGGTAAATCAGCACATTATGTAATTGCAAAAAGAAATGGCAAAGATATATTTGGGGGCAATGGGGGAATTCAACCTAATAAAGAGGACTAGTTTAATTATGAATGAATATTACACATTTGTTTGGAAGTGAACATAATAGGAGATGAGGATAAAGTAAGTGTTTTCCTCACCATGTTGGAACCAGATGCTTTTGAAGTAGTGTCTAACCAATGTTGCTTGTGAGTACTATGGACTATTCTGAAAGTAATGAGATTCTGGATTCATATTATGACTAAGAATGAGATTGCACTGAGAGTTGCATTCCATGAAAGGAAGCAGTTGCTAAGTGAGACTGTTCCAGATCACATTCTCAAATTAAAGAAACTCTCTTGTCACTGTGGGTATGGCATGAACTTAGAAATCAGCCTTTAAGACACATTTGTAGGAGGCCTAAAGAACAATATAATCCAGGCCAAGGGTTTGAGAAAAGACAATAAGCTGACATGAAAGGAGGCGTGCAATGAAGCTATGGCCAAAGAAATGGCAGAAAGAGATATTTGCAAATTGCAAAGGAGTTATTTTCCTGAGCTAGCAGGTGAGGTCCACTGGATTTCAGTAAGATCCAGGCCACAGCAGCCAAGTTCACATTCTCAAAGTCAGAAATGGTACTACCAACCATTTAAATGCCCACATTTCCAACCAAAGTGCTGTGCTGTGGGAGAGTTGGTATCTAGATAGAGGAAACAGTAATGATCCAGGCCATGGTAAAACTCCAGGCCACAGCGATGCCCCAGGTCAAGGTTCTGGTTGATCTAAAGCTAGTTCAACAATCTCAAAATCATTAAATATGCATTGATAGGTATAGAGAGAGAAGTTGAGGTTATCAAGCAGGATGTTCAAAAGGGCTGAAGATAAAATTTCAGTGCCCACAGTAAAAATGAAAATCAGAGAGTCACAACTTATTTTCACAGCTGATACAGTTGCAGCAATGTCTGTTATTTTGGAAGGAGAGTACAAGATGTCCCTAAATCACATTGCCTGAAGCAACCTGGCATGAAACTAACTTGTTATTCCAACAACAGTATCCCAGTGTTAGGTCAAGTTAGTATTGGGGTGAAATATGATGATACATCCTATTACTCGCCATTGGTAGTGTAGGAGGGAACACAGTCTCCCTGATGGGACTGAATTTGTTTAAGAAAGTATGGTTAAACTAGGCAGAGTTATTTGCAGTGGGAATCAGTAAGAGTATGTCTAACATTGACGAAATGCTAAAAGAGCACAAAGTGGTCTTTGAAGCAAGGAGGATTAAATGATAAAAACAGCCATTACAAGGCCGAAGTCAAGGTTGTTATGGGCAGGAGGTGGGTCAGTTCAAACGGCACTATTATCCTCTTACCACCTGTCCGTTAACAGATAGTGCTTTGAATTAGTTTGTTTTAAAGAATAAGCGGTGACCTATTTTTTCCCAACCCCTCAATTTTTGTGTGATCTAAATTTACTAATAATCCACAGCAAACTCGAGTTAGGATTAAGTCAGGAGGTTAGTTTATTCCACACATTCAAAATCTGCAAAAGGAGTGTCCGCAATGTCCCACCCTGCATTCACACACTGAAGTAGGGATAAAGGAAAGGGAGTTTACAGTTCAAGGACCACAGAAAAACTGAATATTAGTTCATGTGAGCTTCAGAGTCCCAAAGTCAGAGTCCAGTGAGGAATTCTTTCACGTAGGCATTTTGAGTTCAGCTGGCTGGAGACCGGTGTTGTAAGATTCGCCTTTCAGGTGGTGTTGACGTCGCAAGGTGAAGTAGGCACGTAGAGATTGAGTCAGTTCTGTAGATGACATTACAAAATCTTACAGCAGAATCAGGTTAGATGGGCTGGTTGTCCAACCTGGACAGAGCCAGCTTTTTCGTGGCTTGTCAGTCGGATTGTAAAACAGCAAATGGAGTGTGCAGCCCAGAAATGTAATATTAAACTGTTTCAATGGCCAGAGTCTTGGATCATGTGAACTTCCTCCTCCACAATGACCTCAAAATGGATGTTTATCCCACATCTGGAATTGGGTTTGTTTTCAGGACAGATAACGTCTCAGCCATTGGGGTGCCATTTGTGTTGAGGGTCTGGCATTTGGGAGGCCATTGTCTCAGTTGACACACTGACTCTGCTAGCAATATTGGCTTATCAAATGCAAATTTTCCCCTTTTGAAATTGGTCTGACTAGTCCCAGGCTACCTGTTAGCAGCACAATGAGTGTACGTACACCATAGGGACTGCAGAAATTCAAGAAGGGAGCTCATCACCACTTTCTCAAAGGCATTTAGAGATGGGCAATAAATTGGTGTAGCCAGCAACACCCACATCCCGTGAATGAATTAAAAAAAGCTCCTTACGCACAACGAGGTGTGACATTCCTGAAACTGAAAGGAGAATTCTTTTGCTCTGGAGACTGCTGGGGATAACTCCCAGACAGAGGGTCAAACATCTTAATTTTATTTGTTCAGCAGAAATGTCCAGTTTAAAAATAAGAAATACCAATAAAGATAAAGTTTTTAAATATATACAGTGTGGGGTTTCTGTTACATGTCGGCAGAACCCAACAAGATAAAGGCCAAAGTACAGCTAACGATTTGCAAGGTTAGGCCAGTGCCTTGTGCACAGTTAGAAGTAGTAAGAGCTGAATATATTAGAAACAACAGGAGCAATTAAGAAGATGAAGAGCAGTGAATGGGCCGCACCCATTGTGGTAGTTCAAAAAGCAGATAGATCTGTCTAGATTTGTGGTGATTATAAACAAACAGTAAATGTGGTGATCAAAGATAATACTTATCCACTGCCTACCAGTGAAAATTTGTTTCCTAATTTAACAAATGAGAAGACGTTCAGTAAGATAGATCTGAGAAATGCATATTTGCAATTAGAATTAATTGACAAGAGCAAGGAATTGTTTGCTATTCATACACACAAAGGGTTGTATCAGTGTGAAAGGTATTTGGGGTATCTTCTGCTCCAGAGTGTTCCAGAGGGTCTTGGATCAGGTACTAAGTGGGATGAAAGGAGCATGCCGCTTCTTAGATAACATCCTAATTAGCAGTAAGACAGAGAAAGAGCACATTATAAGGATGAACCAAGTCCTAGATCTTCTTCAAGAGTGTGGCATCAAAGCTAAAAGCCAAAGTATTACTTCATGGTGTCAAGGTTAACATGCCTGACTCACCAAATAGATGGTGAAAGTATCCACCCAATGCAGGGGAAGGTTGGGGGGATTTGGAAAGCAAAGAGACTGGAGAACAAAGAATTTAGAACATTCACATGGATTATTGTGTATTATTATAAGTTAATCTCTGACTTAGCTAATACATTCACTCCACTGTATCAATTACTCAAAGATGGAATAGATTATGAGTGGTCTGTGGAGTGTCAGAAAGTATTTGAGGAAGTGAAGTACTGGCTAGTGATGCTGTTTTGACCCACTATCGTCACAAGAAACAATTGGTTTTAGCCTGTGATGCCTCACCACAGGGTTTAGATGTGGTGTTATCTCGCATAATGGAAGATGGTGTGGAGAAACCTGGAGTGTATGCTTCATGTATTTTAATGAAGTCAGAGCAAAATTACTCACAAGTTGAGAAAGAAGCATTAGCGATCATTTATAGTGTTACTAAGTTTCACAAATACTTGTTCAGTAGAAGTTCACTTGATTAACTGACCAACAAGCCCTTACAATCATATTTGGATCTAAACAAAAGGGTGTTCCATCCTTAGTGGCAGCATGGCTTCAGAGATGGGCATTGATTTTGATGGCCTATCAGTACAAGATTATTGTAAGTGAGCAGATAATGCAAATGCAGATGTTCTTTCGAGACTTCTTGTGAAGACTGATTCATTTCTAGCTAATAAGTTACCTGTGAAATACTTCACATACATGACTGACATGTCGGTGTCTGCCAGAAAAATTAGCAAGGAAACTCTCACGGATGTAGTGCTCAATAATGGGCAGAATTTTGCCCTCGGATAGCGTGCGGGTCCCACTGGCTTGGCAGCGGGCAGCCAGCTGACCCCCGCCATTGAAAAGGGGCTCGCCGCCATTTTGATTGGGTGGGCAAATTAAGGCCCGCCCAGCGGCATCCCCGATGGGAAGCACTCTGCGCTTCCTGTGCGGAGGAGGGGGTGGGGGGAGGGATTCCCCATCTGTCAAAGTGCGCTCTTTCGCGCGCATGTCCACGAAAAAGCATATTTCTCCCTGAGACTAAGTGCTGTCTCAGGGAGACCAGTGACAGTCCGAAAAACTTTAAAAATACAAAAAATAAAAAATTATTAACATGTGACAATGTCACACGAGATGGGACATGTTATTAAAAAACACATAAACTTTAGAACTTTTTAATAAAATGGACATGAAACTTCATCCCGCCAGTGGATGAAGTTTCATGAATAACCAGAAGCCCACTGGGGCTCCTGGCCTGTCTGCCAGCCTTAAGGTTGGCCGGGCAGGTCTTTAATTACTTTATTTAGCCTGTCAATGGCCTCAATTGGCCATTGACAGGTCGGCGGGCGGACAGCTGATTTTGCTGTCCACTCGCCTTCCTAAAAATTTAAAGGGACCAGGATGATGTCGGGGATTCCTCCCAACGTCATCCTGTGTCATTTTCCCCTCGGTGAGTGGGCCCCGCCCCCAAATCGCCGAGCAAAAATCCTGGCCATTGTCATGAATGGCTAGTCTAAACAGTGTGATGAGAAGCTTCAGAAGTATTTCACATGTAGAAATGAACTGTATGTTGATCAAGGCTATGTCCTATGGCATTTAAGAGCCATTATTCCGTTCAGGTTTAGAGAGAGCTTGTTAGAGAAGCTTCCTCAAGAGCACCCTGGGATAGTCCATTCGAAAGCAGCAGCAAGAAGCTAATTTAGGCATCCTGAAGTAGAGAGAGATATTGAAGAATTGGTGAAAAGCTGTAAAGCATGTCTCAGAATAAGGAATGACCCACCCAAGATTCCTTTCATTCCATGATCAAATGCAAGAAAAGTGTTATTTTTTATTGATTTTTTTTGGGGTGGAAGAGAAAGAGAAACGTGTTTTGGTCGATAGCTCTATCAGATAGATAAATGTTGAGTCTACCCAATACCACAAGTGCCAAAACTATTGAGGTTTTGAGAAGTTTGTTTGCAATTTATGGGTTACCAGAGACGTTGATGTTAGATGATGATCCACAGTTTACATCCGAAGAGTTTGAAATATTTCTGAGTAAGGAAGGAGTCAAACACATTCTAACACCAACACATCACTAGGCATCAAATAGTGCTCCAGAAAGAAGTTTACAGATTGTGACGATATCTTTGCAGAAGTGTTTGCTAGGTGACAGCTAGACAGTAATTCCCAAGTTCCTCTTTGACATAGGCTAGACAATTTTCTGTTATCTTTCAGAATAACCTACAGTCTACAATAGGTTGCCCACTTTATCAATTAGTGTTTAAGCTCACCCCTACTACAAAGTTTAGTCACCTTAAGCCTGGCATCAATAGCAAACTAAGAGAAAAGCAAGACAAAATGAAGATTCCTGATACACCAAGCATGAAACAAATAGTTCAGTGCTTGTTAGAAGGTCATGGTGAAAAGCCACTGCGGTGATAAGGAGAATATGTGATTGGAGTTGTTGTAAAGAGACTAGGTGCATTCACATATCCATTGAAGATTGGAGACTCCATCAGTGTCAAGTAGATCATTTGCTTGAAAGAGGAAATCTGACAAAAGGAGAGCATGACAAAACTCCTATAGTTCAAAGTCCTCCCACAGTCCCAAATATAAGTCAGAAATAAAGTAAAAATCGCAAAGAAACTGGAGGTTTGCTGGTAATACAGAATCAACCATGAGAGCAAAGTGAGTCAGGGTCTTTCGATTAAGACAAATCAACCAATGCCACAGTCCCAACCATGAAGTGGAGATCATAGTCAAAGTCAAAATTCAGGCTTGCCACAGTCAGAAATGTTGAGAGAGAAAAATCAAGCTAATGGAAATTGAAAAAGATATCCAGGTAGAAAGGGAAAGAAGCCTGCTAGGTTAATTGAAAGTATGCAGGAAGGAAGAAGTAAAAACATTGCACTTTTCATTATTTCTTGTCAAATGATTTTTGTTAAATACATACTGGTGTTAAGGAAAAACAATTTCTGTTTTACAGGTAAATTGCTCTGGTAGTTTAGTTCATTGTTAGGAACTAGAGATAGTTTAAGCAAGTTACATTTGTAATTGTGGGTGTAGTAATTGAGGCCTTTCCTACTGCCTATCAGGGGTCATGTGATTGTTCTTGGAGGTTCTGACCAATGAGCCCTAAGCATGGGTAATCCAGGGGGCAGGGCTTTCTTGTCAAGGACCTGGCTCAAGCATGTAGCATCTGAAAAGCTCTCTGTAATAAACTTATCTGTTTCAAGTTGAAACCTGTCTGGTACATCAAATCATTACAGTCAGTGTTAAGAATAAGTTTTAGCTATAAGTTTAAGTTTGATTTGTATTTATGTATTAAGAAAAGGGGAACTTGAGTTTTAGTTTCACTTTAAAAGATGCCTGCATTCTGATGAGGTTTTATGACTCTTAAAGGGAAGTTAAAGCAAACACAGGGTAGAAAAACTGGGCTGTTGCCTAGCAACATGGGTCCAGAGAGAGGAACCCATCGTCACAGAGAAACCAAACACAGTTTGAGTTCAGTTGGTCATTATGCTCTAAGTTGAAGGAAGCAGTTTAAGTCTTTCTCCAACTGGGCAAACTAACAGATTGCTGAGGGAAAAATGCCTAAGAATCTTAGACGAATTGCTCTAAAGTTAAAGTAACAGTGAGTGTTGAGTGAGTTCTGGGTCTCAACGGAGATACCAAACTATCAGCAGTCTACTGGGAGAGGGAGCTGCAGGGAGCAGGGCCTAAAGGAAAAAGGGAAAGATTTAAATAAGATCTTCTAGTCAATGGAAGAACAGGAATCTGGAAAAGGCCCTGTTAAGTGAAGTTAAGAGTGAGGAGCAGAGAAGGCTCCAAGTTTAAAGTGAAAAAAACTGCTGGATGCAGACTTATAACAGGCTTGCGAGAAGCCAGAAGACCTGAGGAGACACTCAAGGTTGGTGGCTCTTTACTATGGGCATGTGAAGCAGTGGTGTTCTGTGGCATGGCTGAGTCTGATAGAGAGTGCACGGAAGGAAGCTTGAATGCATGAGGTGATCCAGGGGAGAGGAACAACGGAAGGAGAGTTCAAAACCTTGTAAGTGGATCCTTGTGGAAGGCGTCCGAGAGAAAGCGTTGTGGGAGAAGATTCCATAACGGGTTCTTTGAGAGTGGAGATTGGAAACCCTTGTGTGAAAGACAGAGTTCAGTGAGACTGTTTGGCTCACGTTGTGACAAGCATCTGGGAGGGAGTTGATGAGGGATCTATAGAACCTGTTTGGGGTGGCATCTGTCACTTGGTTTCAGAGTGTGGTGTGTCTGACCACAAGTCACCTATTGGTTTACATGGTTTGTGTACTTATTAGAAACATTAGAATGTAAGATTGAATTTGTAACTTGTCTTATTCTTATGAATCTGTATATATCTGTAAAGGTATAGTTGTGGGGAAGGAGTATTATAATATAGTTCATATTTTCTTGTTTAATAAATGTTTTATTCTTTTCTTAAAAGTTCATCAGCTGACTGCTGTGATTCTGTTCAGTGGCCACTCTCTGCATTTCTGAACAAAAAATAAAAGTTAGGACCTATCAAGCCGAGCGCCACCCTGGGATCTGGTTTGTCCAACAGTAACGTCATCTGGGACCTTAACAATATTTGTGTTTTGGTTGTGATTATGTTTGAAACAAATAAGCAACCCTGCCTGTTAAATCTTCAAGTATCATTGATGTTGGTTTAGTCATATTGTATTCTAGGAAATTTTGCACGTGTACCATTTTACATTGTACTGTGTAGGCTTTTTAAAAGGGGGAGGGAGTGTAGCATATTGCAAGGTCTGAGCATTTTGTTATATTGCCTTCTCTGCTGCCCTCGGTGTTGGGGAGGTTTAAATAAAGTTAGTTCAATAATGGCTGCCTGCAGCTGAACATGTGTTAGAGTTATTCAGTGCAATACACAACAAAGCATACCACATGATACAATAATTTTAACCAGCCTAATAGAATACTTGGGTTTTATCAATACGAATCAACATTAGTGCCCATACATCATCTAAGGCATGGTTATAGTAAACATAAATCTCTGGTGCTTGATTGACCCTTCTTATGTGAACAGCAAACAAGTATAAGAGCCTGTTTACCAACAGGAAGTTTCACACTTGCCAGCCGCTGATGGAACATATTGTGTCTAGCCTATGGAGAATTCAATATCTAGAGCACTGATTGCTGCTAGTGCAAGTACTTAGACCAGCTTCCGTTTCCTGTATGAGAATATTTGGTACACAAGCCAAATTCTTCTTTGAGTTAATTTAAGGTCAAGAAAAGTTGAAGATTCAACCACAGCTCATGTGAAAGGTCCTTTTTATAACGACTGCTTTTTGTGCAGCATTGCATCAAATTGCTGCATTATTTATAGGCTTCTAAATACTGCTGTTCATTTTCAAGATCAAAACTTGTCAGTTTTGCATTCAGCTACTATGGGAATGTAATAATGGAGGAATAAGCCTGTAATTTTCATCCTGTGAGATTGTTCATCTATCACTTTTAATTACAGCATTAACTGTTCGTTTTTGCAGTTTGCTTGTTAGGGGAAGCTGATTTGAATGCTGAGTTCCAATAAAATCATCACATTTCATTCAGGTAACATCACTTCCTGGAGATAGATAGAATTCTGATTTTAAGGAATATCAAATCTGATCACATAAGGTAGCAGGGGATGAAATGGGACTTTTAAAATATGTCATATTGGCACATGTCTAACTTCAGACTGCGGGTGAGCAGTTATACCTGCTGATACTGCACATCAGAAATTCTAGATTGCACCAAGCACAATTTACTGACCATTTAAAATGATGGGGGAAATGGTAAATAGCGTATTATGCTAAAATTTACACTGCACACCCTCAGCACCAAAGATCCCTGCTACTAATGTGAACAAGGAAGATAAGTCCTCACTGTCATGACAAAATTACTGTGATAATTGCTATGATCTTATATTATCATACAGCTTTTTAAAAAATGAGTGGGTCTAGGTTACTCAGAAGTCAGCATTCTTGCTTGAGGCTGAGGCATCTTTCTGCAACATTGACCAGAACAAATATAGAACAATCCTCTACTCCAGCAACTTGTTCTATATGGGGTTTTACATCCCTGTAACATGAAGTGAAATATAGTTTAGTATTACTGACCTTTGCTCAGTTTGTAGCTCTCTCCCTTCCGGCCCAGATGGTTGTAGCCTCAAGTATATTTGTTCCAGTTGTTCTGGTGGATGTTAAAGTTTCTGGGGATTTTTCAAAGAGGGATAGGGAGCACCAATGGAGCAAACTTTTTCTAGAATCCCTAAATCTCTCTGCTGCTTTTAATCTCCTTATATTATAGAGTAGATTTTCAACTTGCTAACTAGATGTAAAACTGACATTGCAGATCAACCATTCATTATGTAAACTGTACAAATTTCATTTTCAGCAATTTCTTTGCCAGTTTTACACTCAGGCAGTGAGTTCAAAATCTGCGTCTTTTATTCTACTGATTTTTCTTGCATGTTTAAATCACACAGTGAACAATTAAACTAAGATTACTGTCATCCTAATGTTAAGAAAATCCTCCTCCTATTTTGTCTGTAAAACGAATAAACTAAGCTGATTTTTAAATAATATTAGAGGAAATTGTCAGTTGCTTCTTGTGAAACAGCCAGTCAATGATATTCAATACGTGGTTCCTGGTGCAGTGAGACTCCTGGTGCAGAGAGAATCCTAGTGTAGTGAGACTCCTGGTGCAGTGAGACTCCTGGAGCAGTGATACTCCTGATGCAGCAAGACTTCTGGTGCAGAGTGAATCCTGGTGCAGAGAGAATGCTGGTGCAGTGAAACTCTGGGTGCAGTGATAATCCTGGTGCAGTGATAATCCTGGTGCAGGAAGAATCCTGGTGTAGACAAAATCCAGGTGCAGTTAGACTCCTGGTGCAGTGAGACACTTGGTGCAGAGAGAATCCTGTATTGAGAGACTCATGTTGTAGTGAGTCTCTTAGCACAGTGTGGTGGTGGAGAGCGGTAAGGTGGGTCAGGTGGTAAGGTGGGGTCGAGTGGTCAGTGGGGTGTGTGATCAAGTGACTGGGGGATTGTCAGTGGGGTGGGGGTTGTCAGTGGGGTAGGTAGGATGGACAGTAAGTTGGTGGTCAGTGGGAAGGGGTTCAAGTGGTCAGTGGGAGAGCTCGGGTGGTCAGGGGGGGTATAAGGTGGGTCAGGAGGGTTGTCAGTGGAGAGGGTGGTCAGTGGTGAGGGGTGGTCATTAGGGGGTTGTTATTGGTGGGGGGGGGGATCAGGGAGGGTAGCCAGAGGTGGAAAGGATAGTCAGGATGGGTAGTCAGTGGGGGTCATGTAGTTAGGTGGGGTGGTGTGGTTGTGGGTCAGGAGGGTCATCTGGGGGTGGGTGGGTAGTCGGAGAGGGTGATGTATTTGGGGCTGCAGTTGGGGTCCAGGGAGGGCAGCCATGGCTGCAGGGTGGGTCATCGCGGGTTCAGTTGCGCGGGGGGGGGTTAATTGGAGGGTGGGTAGTCAGCGAGTGGTGGTGTAGTCAGATGGATAGTCAAGGGGGTCTAGGGAGGGCAACGGAGGGCCCATTGGCGGGGGTAATTGGGAGGTGTGGAGGGTAGTTATCAGGAGGGAGGGCGGGTAGTCAGGGGGTTGGGGGTGTAGTAGGAGAGGGGTGTAGCCAGGGGGTGGAGACTGCACTTGGGGGGTTTCATGGGAAGTCAGGGGGGTAGCTGGGGGCTCCTGGGGTGGTCAGGGGGTAATTGGGGTTTGTAGGGGGGTAGTGGGGGCGTGCAGAGGTGGTGGATGTTTGCAGAGGTAGTTGGGGGTGGTGGGGGCGGTTGAGGGTGTGGGAGAAGTCCCGTGGGGGTCAGGTGGGTCAGTACTATAGCTATCTATAAGTTAGAAGTGGTTTTAATTCTTCTAACTTTTTCTTAGTAACTATTACTGTAAGACAGTCGGAAACAACCACAATTTGTGATTCATATTATAGTTTTGGATGGTTCCCTTGCAGGGTAATTACCTAACGGAAGTTTGAATTTCCTGGGCAATTGCCATTTGCTGTACAATCCTTATGTGGTGACTCCCTGGGGAGACAGTTGGGATTCCTAGCGGATCTTTGGGGTAACCCTCAAGTATGACACCTTGGAGCTTGGAAGTTGTAGGCCTTTATCAATAAGAACTTGATGTAAAAGTGCTCACTGTGCCATCTGTACTAGGTAGCAGCAGATTGATCACAGCTCTCTTTTTCTGAATTCGGTGAACATTCTCTTAAGGGCAAGGTAACTGTAAAGGTCCCTGCCATTTCGGCATTTACACTCAGTTTCTCTAGTTCCCTGTGTAATCCTTCTTCCCTCTTTATTACCTGTTTGGTTTGCCCACTCTATTGGTGCCATCCCCTGTTTACTTGCTTACAGAATAAAGCTAAATGGCTCTGAAGTAGAAATTATTTTCTATTAAAATTGAGATAGATTTTTTAAATCCATAAGCCACTTGATCAAGCAAATATGTTTTCCATGTTCATTGATTGGGGCAATATCATCTGGAGCAGATCATACTTGGAGATGGGAATAGTGGATCTAGAAGAGTATTCTGAATTTTACAAGATAATGTTTGAGAATCAAGCAGTATACAAGCAAAACTTTCTGTGAAGAAATTAAATAGATGCAATATTACCCAAGGATTTAAGAAGCCCTAAGAAAGAATGACGGAACTTGAATTTATCTAGCACCTTTTTACAACCTCAGGACTTCCCAAAGCAATTCACAGCCAATGATGCACCTTTTGAAGTGTTGTCATTTTTATTAAACAGGGAAAAACACAGTAGGCAGGATGCGTGTACCAAGACCCCACAAACAGCATGGAGATAAATGATCAGATAATCTGTTGTGTGGTGTTGTTGGTTGAGAGATAAATATCAGCGAACTCCCCTGATCATTTTTAAATAGTGTCATGTTATATTTAACAGTCAAGTTGGGCCTTATTTTGACATCTCAATTGAAAGCCAGCATTTCTGACAGTACTGAATTCCCTTAGTACTATATTGAATTGTCAACCTAGTTTATGTGCTTAAGTCTCAAGTTACACAAATAGATTAGCACGGGACAGATGGCAGATGCAATTTAATGTGGAGAAGTATGTGATGATACAGTTTGGGAAGAAAAATAAGGACTGGGTACATAGACTCAATGGAAAGATGTTGATTAGTGTGGATGAACAAAGAAACCTAGGGCTCAAATACAAAGTTGCCCGAACATATGAATACAGTTGGATAAACTATTAAAATGGCCAAGAGCAATTCGGGTTTATTAAAAGGGGCTTAGTAGTAATTCGCAATTGTGAGGTTTATAAGATTGTCATGTTTTAGGACTATGTATTTAAGGAAAAATGAAGGGCATCATGGGATTTGTCCTGAAGTTTACCTGACAGCAAGTCTGGGTGATTTGATTGTCAGTGATTCAAAGGAGCCCAAATTGTTTTACTGGGAAGAAGGTGTAAGGTGTTTACGGTTGGAGACAATGGCTGCAGCCTGTGTACTAACAGTGGATAGAATGTGAATCTTCAAAGTCTCAGAAAAGTGTTGAAAATGTCCGGCTGTAAACAGTTGTGATTTAAACTGTCCATTTAGTTTCAAGATGAAAGAGAGTTGGCCTGTCAAGGATAGCTAATTAACATCTCTACTTGGATACAAGGTGCATGTGATTCATATTGCTATGCTGATAGGGTTTGACATGGGAAGGGTACAGAAGAAGCCATTGTGATATTAGGTTATAGGCTTTCCTAAAATATCACTGGTTATCACTGTCAGGTTAGTCTGCCTGGGTCTGGTAGAGAGAGCAGCAAGAAGAAAAAGTCTCTATGGTTCACGACGCCAGAATATGGGTGAAAGATAGTGTTTGGATTGAACAGACCAAAATTGAGGGGAGTTAAAACAAGGTTGGGAGATTCACTTAGCTCTCACTGTGAAAGACAGTTCTAGGGCTAGAAGTTACCAGGTTGAGAAAGGGAAAAAAAAAGACATAAGTAAACCCTCAGTGGCTAAGAATCACTTTTGATTGATTCTGGGAGAAATTAATGTCTACTTAAAGGACAGTGTAACATATACCTGATAGTGATTTTTTTGGTTGTGTTAAAAGCTCTGTTCTATAGTTTAAAGTATAAATCACCTACAAAAATAGTGTTTAGTCATTAGTGCTGTTGGTCTGTTTGTTAGAGTAAATGTCTTAAAATGTTAAATCCTGTCATGTTATCCTTTCAGCTATAAACTGGAAACTCGAACAATTCTTAAAAGTTATTGGTCATTCCGGAGATGGTAACAAATACAATAATAAACAAGTGATGATAAATTAGTACCAAACATTAGTTTAGCCACATTTGAAATACTGTGTACAGTTTTGGGAGCCCTATTATACAGAGGAGATTAAAACCACTGAGGGTGTACTATGTATATCCATCAAGATGTTGCCAAGGATGTGAGATTATAGTTACGAGGAAATGTTTGAGATACTGGGGCAATTTTAATTATAGTGGAGAAGACTAAGAGATTTAATGTGAGGAGTGAATCGGGAAAGAATATTTCAGTTTTTCCTACTGAAATGCATCTCATACTTACCTATGTTAAAGGTATTTTGCCACTAGTGGCTGCATGTTTTCTGATGTTTTCTTGTATTATGTTGCATTTGTTTTCAGTGTTAGCTACACTGTGCAGTTTGGTATCATCTGCAAAAGTTGACATTGGGTTACTGATTACTTTCTCTCTTCCCCCAATCTGAGTAACTACCCATATAAGATAAAAGCAAAATCCTGTGGATGCTGGAAATCTGAAACAAAAATAGAAAATGGTGGAAAAACTCAGCAGATCTGACAGCATCTGTGGAGAGAGAAAAACAATGTTAACGTTTTGAGTCCGTATGACCCTTCTTCAGAGCCTTTACCCTTTACCCTTTACCCATACTCTCTACTTTCTATTTTTAGCCAATTTTTTATTCATTCAGCCATTTGATCCCCAGCTCCACTTGACCCAACCATTGTCTTGAGCCTGCCATGTAGTACCTTAGCAACTGCCTTTGAAAATCCAAGTATATGACATCTGCTCTTATCTACTCTTTCTGTTACCTCTTTATAGAATTTCATCAGGTTTATTGAACATGACTTAGCCTTACAGAATCTATGCTTTTTTATTATTGTATTTTCTGTCTCTAGATGCTGTTCTATCACTTATTTTAGTATAAATTCCCTTTATCGTTTCTATCACTGACATTAGCTCATTGGTCTTTAGCCCCCAGGTTTTATTCCATCTCCCTTTTTATATATGTGAATAACATTAGCTGTCCACCTGTTCCAACAGCCCTTTGGCAGTGTTCTCTCTTCTATGGGTTTTTTTTCCATTGAAAATGCCTTTTCAATCTCCTCCCTAGTTTCCTTAGGTATATGTAGGTCCATATCATCTAGACTTGACTCTATTCTCCTTAATTTTGTCAATTATTTTTTTCTCTTTCTATTGCTCAAATGAAGTATCTATTTTGGTGTCTTCTTTAATAAAAGTTGAGGTGAAGCAGTTATTCAATATTTTTGCCATTTCAATCATTAACTGTGAATTTATCTTCCTCATCCTTTAGCATCCTATCCTTACTTTAATTTTCCTTTTGTCATTTATGGGTCCATAGAACTCTTTGGTATTTCTTTTTATATTCCTTGATAATTTAATTTTATAATTTCTCTTTGCCTTTCTGATGGCTTTTTAACTTCTCTCCTAAGTTCTTTGTATTCCCTTTGGTCTCCCTCTCTAAGTACTTATCTTTAGATTCAAATTTCCCTTTTTTTTGTTCATCTACTGTGCTCCATCATTAGTTTTCTTGCTTTTGGGTTTTAGTGGTGTACATTTCTCTTGAACTCCATTGAATATCCTTTTAAAGATTTCCTACTGTTTTTCTGTCTCTCTGCCATAATGATGATGGATCTTCGACAGGTTAAAGACTTTCTCCCACCTGTTATATCTACCCCTGACCAGGCCCACTTTGCAGGGTCAGGGGAATTGCAGATAGACAGCTGGTCATTCACAGCTGAACTGGGGTATCTGCATCTGGTGGTGAAGGAAGGAGTGTAAGCAGTTTGTCTTGTTTTTAAAATTGGCCCAATTTCAGCAGGCCAATTTTGGTACTGCAAATAATTGCTTTGCAGTAGGGTTGTTTAAATATTCTTCTCTTCCACCCACTCAATGCTCTGAGCAATGATGCACATGCTAAATGATACAACTGTATGCCTTTGCATCCAGTGACTGTAATTTTGACTTTGTACGATAATGTAAAAACTGGTGATATGGATCGCAGTCAATAAAAATGAAATCAGAAGACAACCATCATGGGTGACTGAATAGATAGATATTGCCAGTTTTACATTACCGCCTAAAATGCATGATTGTCTCCAGTGTTTCTTGGGCACAAATATAAAAACAAAAGAAATACTGGCATTTATGACCTCATGGCATCTCAAACTGCTGCACAGCCAGTTAAGCACTTTTAAAGTGTAATCACTGTTGTAATGTAGGAAATTCAGCAGCCAATTTATACACAGCATGATCTCACAAACAGTAATGTGATAGTGGCCAGATAATCTTTTTAGTGATGCTGGTTGAGGGATACAGATTGACTAGGACACCAGGAACAGCTCCTCTGCTCTCCTTTGAAATAGTGTCAAAGGATCTTTTCTGTGCACCTATGAGGGCTCACAACTTAATGTCTCATCTAAAAGATAGCATTTCAGATCAGTGCTTCCTCAGTACTGCACTGTTAGCCCAGTTTATGAATTCAAGAGTCTAGATGGAACTTGAATCCACGACCTTCTGAGGTAGAAGTGCTATTATTGAACCATGACTCATGTAGGAAAATATATCATACAAAATGTTTCCCTCATTTGCATGGTATCATACTACAGTTGTCCGTTTGTAGAAAAGATGGTAGAGGGAACTCAAGGTCTTAAGTGTTTAGTTTTCTATTTATTTATTTTCAGTTGTCAATAAAAAGCTGAACATGCTTGTAGGATTTTGCTCCTAATGAAGGTCAAGATCTGTTAATTAATCATTCATTGAGCCCCATTCACATAGTTTGTTTCTTTATAAACATTTGGCTGTTGCTCACTAGATGTATTTTACTTATTTTTTCTTTGTTTTGGGGAGAAGGCTGACTTTGCTGAAAAATATGGGACATGATCTGTAGTTTCAGCCCATGGCTCAGGTTTCTGTGATTGAATTGGGAACGGATACATTGCTCGTACAACAAAACATTTGTTCTGTAAATAACACACACATGCAAAGTTCAATCTGTGCACATGATGGACAGAACAATAATGAGAAGGTATTCTGGGATGTTCAAGGCAGCCCTCAGCGTCACCTTTGCCAACAGTGTTAATGAGATGTCAATTAGCATTATGTCTGTAGCCAAGATAGATACAGCTAATTAAAAAGTGAAAGTTTTGGGTGGCTCGGTGATGCTCCAACACAGAATGCTGCAGGGGTGGAAAATATGGTTTTATGTTGGAATTGGCCATGTGGTGAGTTCCTATTTCAACATGGGCCTTTGGGGATTGGAGGGAACTTAAAGAACAAATCAACTGCGGCTACTCTTACACACCTTCCAGAATCAGGTTACAGGCCAAAAAATTGGCAGGATCCATGGAACAGGTTGTCTGTCCAGTATATCAGCCAGAGAATGACATGGGCACAGAGTTGGATGGAGATTGCCAGCTGGCTCACTCAGTAAGGGAATGGTATGAACCTAAAGGCAGAGATGAGGGGTGGAGTAGCTGGAGGGGGAGAATATTTAACTAAAGAAATTTTACTAAACAAATGTTGCAAAAATAATAATTTATGGCTTTCATTTTAGCTTAATCATACCTTGTTATCCATGCAATCAGTGGAAATGAAAATGTGGCATTATGTATAATGGGTGGCCAATCCACAATATTGGTTTCACATCTGGGTGGTACATTGAAAGTTAACCCCATTCTGTTTCTATAATAGCATGATTTCTAGGCTGGATCTCAAATGATTTATTCTAGAGATTTTTTGGGGAGTAATTATAAAATTGGGTCATGCTTTAAAATGGACAATATCAGAATGGCTGCCCATTATACATCCTGCCTGGTTATCCTTTCTCTTGAAATCAACAGAAGGAAAAATTAGGTAGGGTATAAAATGTGTGGCTAATTCACTATCGCCCATTTTATGTCATTGTCCAATGTTAAAATGACCTTGCTTAACCTCAAAATATAGTAACTGCCAGTCTCACTGAAAGGTTTGAAGTTTCTTTAATTAATTGAAGAGAGAGAGCTACTGAGGTATTGATGTAAACATGGCAACAAAGGGGATTTTCAAAATGTTGTTGTAATTCCCTTAATAATAATATTTCAAATAAAAAAAAACATACAGACAGCAACTTTGTGTTATTGTTCTAACATGATAGTGTTTCATAGATAAATCTGTATTAAACAGCCATGTAAGGATATTTCAATCAACCACCAAAAAGACACAAGTAGGGAATATCATTTGATACTCTTTGTTCCAGTTATTGCTGTAGTGTTTACCAGACAGTGGGTTACACTAAGGCTCATGTCCTCACAGTCAATGAGGGAAAGAAAAGCAATCATCTCATGGTCGTACCACGTAGAATA
The DNA here is from genome assembly GCF_964194155.1 of Cetorhinus maximus. Taxonomy (NCBI): domain Eukaryota; kingdom Metazoa; phylum Chordata; class Chondrichthyes; order Lamniformes; family Cetorhinidae; genus Cetorhinus; species Cetorhinus maximus. Next base: position 100,014,229 of record NC_135885.1, read on the forward strand.
AAGCACACAGGAATGTGTACTTTGTTAATTAAAACAGTCAGAGTTTTGAACTGCTGCCCATTCTGATGCAGCTGGAGGGTTTGATTCATTTTCTCATTTAGTGTAAATTAGACAGAATTCTTTGAACCGTCAAGCTAACTCACCTCGGGAAATCAATTTCAGCAGGCATTTAGATCCAGAGAAAATCCTGGCAAATGTACAAAAGATTTTGCATCTTTAAATAAACTGAATTTTATTGGAACAAATGTTTGCATGAAATTACTTGACTGATTTTTATGTTATAATTTGATTTCACTACACAATACAAGATGTCACTAAACATTTTCCCTTTATTTGCCCAACTCTTTCAGTTTATCCAACCACTGAAAACTTTATTCAGCTGAGATTCCCCTCAACTTTCCCAGTTCACTATTCCATTATGCAGATAAGAAAGGACTAAGTACAATAATTATACTGCTGTTTATAGAGATTAGAATTTGAAACTGCAATTACTGCTGAATAATGCACCCTTTCATCATATCAACCCTCTCTTTATTACAGTAACATTTCATTTGTTTGTAAGGGCATTTCATGCTCATTCTGTAAATTAATCAAAAATTAACTCTTTGAGGGATTCCATCATTGCATTGAAAACAAAGGGGAGAAAGTGGGCTCTGTGCTTATCATTTTCAAGGTGTTTCATACCTTCCTAATCTGCAAAAATGGGGTCTGAAATGCATGTGTGCACACTTCCAGCAGGAACAAATAAATAGAGGAGGAGGCTCCATAAATATCTTCACCTTCAATGATGGGGGATCCCAGCACATCAATGCAAAAGTCAAGGGTGAAGCATTTGCAACTATCTTCTGCCAAAAGTGCTGGATGGATGATTCATATCGACCTCCTCCTCAACTACTCAGCATCACAGATGCCAGTTTTCAGCCAATTTGATATATGGGATATCAAACACCCCATTTGATATTATGAAATGACTGAAGGCACTAGATATGGCAAAGGCTATGGGCCTTGACAACATCACAGCAGCAGGTCTACTGAAGACTTGCGCTCCAGAACTAGCTGTGCCTCTAGCCAAGCTGTTTTAGTACAGCTAAAACACTGTCATTTTCTGAGCAATGCTAAGGAATCAGCTGTCCAGAAAAAAGCAGGACGAATACAACCCATCCATTCATGGCCTCATTAATGTATTCTGAATCATTTGCAAAGTGATGGAAGGTGTCACCAACAGTGCTATCAAGTCTGACTTACACAGCAATAACCTGCTCACTGATGCTCAGTTTGGTTTCCGCAAGGGCCATTTAGCTCCTGATCTCATCGCGGTGTGCTCCAAACATGGACATAAGAGCCGAACTCTTATATTAAGGCAGCATTTGACTGAGTGTGGCATCAAAGGAGCCCCCCAAAAAACTGGAATCAATGGGAATCAGGAGGAAAACTCTCAACCTAGCACAAAGGAAGATGGTTGTGATTGTTGAAGGTCAACCACCTCAGTCTCAGGACATCACTGCAGGAGTTCCTCAGGATAGTGTACTAGGCCCAACCATCTTCAACTGCTTCATCGATGGCCTTCCCTCCATCATAAGGTCAGAAGTGAGGATATTTGCTAATTTTTGCACAGTGATGAGTACTATCCATGACTCCTCAGGTACTGAAGCAGTCTATGTCCAAATGCAGCAAGACCTGGACAACATCCAGGCTTTGTCTGACAAGCGGCAAGTAAAATTCCTGCCACACAAGTGCCAGGCAATGATCATCTCTGACATTAGGGAATCTCACCATCACCCCTTGACATTCAATTGCATTACCACCACTGAATTCCCACTATCAACATCCTGGGGGTTACCATTGACCAGAAACTGAGCTGGACCAGCCATATAAATATTGTGGCTACAAGAGGCTACAAGAGGCTAGGAATCCTGCGGAGAGTAACTCACCTCCGCAAAGCCTGTCCACCATCTACAAGGCACAAGTCAGGAGTGTGATGGAATACTTTCCACTTTCCTGGATGAGTGCAGCTCTAACAACACTCAATGAAGCTTGACACCATCCAAGACAAGTAGCCTGCTTGATTGGCACCCCATCTACCACCTCCAACATCCACTTCCTTCACCACCGACACACAGTGATACAATAGTGTGGTATCTACAAGATACACTGCAGCATCTCACCAAGGGTCCTTTGACAGCACCTTCCAAACCTGTGACCTCTACCACCTAGAAGGACAAGGGGCAGAAGATGCATGGAAACACCACCATCTACAAGTTCCCCTCCAAGCCACACACCATCCTGACTTGGAACTACATTACCATAACTTCACTGGAGCTGGGTCAAAATCCTGAAACTCGCATTCTAACAAACTGAGTGTACCTACACCACATGGACTGCAGTGGTTCAAGAAAGCAGCTCACCGCCACTTTCTTAAAGACAATTAGAGATGGGCAACAAATGCTGGCCTAGCCAGCGTCGTCCACATCTCATGAAAGAATAAAATAAAAAGTGTGCAGACACTATTTTAGTAAAGGGGTTTGCACATGTGCATCTAATGACTACTGGTAGCATACAGAGGTGACACATTATGATGTCAGGCAGTGTACAACGCTGATCTGATGCCAGCACTGCCTTTTTCAAATGAAGTTATGCGGCCTTCATCCTGTCTCAACACAGCTGAACATGATATAATAGCATGAAGGACCCTCTGCACCAGTGCTAGTTAAAAGGATCATGCACTATTTAGAGGTTGGTTGCTGAATTATTTCTTTTTGCTGTTGAAACAATTGTATGCATTTTTGGAACTTTCCTTTACTTGACTCAAACTTAAATTGTTCATTGGACGTGGTCTGGCTGGTGCAAAAGTACTTTTTTGTTGATCTGAAAGCTTTTCCTGAAACAAGTTGCCTCCAGATATGGGTGCTTTGATCAATCCCCTGCTCTGAATTGAGCATGGCTAGAGAATGAAGAGAGCTCACACAGAGCAGGACCAGTTTCTGGAAGAAGGAGGAGGAGGGGAGATGAACTCTCAGCAGGAAGCCATATCCCCTGGAGGGTTTTAGGGAGAAATTTCCCAACTTCAATCTGTAGGGCCAATGCTAGAGATGTTACATGAAACCAGGGTTTTCATGTTTGACTGAAATCTGCTAACTTCTGCAGTTACAACAGCAACCTCAAAGTCAGGCAAGGACCGCATTGTCTGTGGAGATTAGGTGATGGAGATGTTAATTTTATATGTCTGGGTCTTTCTAGGCTCTTTCCCAAAAAGAAAAGCTTGCATTCATATAGCACCTTTCATGATCACAAGACATCCCAATGCACTTTAAGACCAATTAAGTACTATTTGAAGTGTTGTCATGGTTGCTATATGGGGAATGAGGCACCCAATTTGTACACAAAAAACTCCCAAAAACCGCAAAGAGATAATGACCAGGTGTTTCTGTGATGTTGATTCAGGGATAAATATTAATGAGGACACAAGGGATAGCCCCTCTGGTCGTCTTCGAAATAGTGCTGTGTCATCTTATGCAACCAACTGAAAGGGCAAATTAGGCTTCAGTTTAATGCCTCATCCAAAAGACAGCACAGCACTTCCTCAGTTTTGTGTTGAAGTGCTGGCCTAGGTTTTTGAGTAGAAGTCTTGGAATGAGACTTGAACATGCAACCTCTTTACTTAGAGGCAGGATTGCTACGCAATGAGCTACAAGTGATCCTTTTGTCCTAAAGCCTCATATCTATGGTCACTAAGGCTCCCTATACAAAAATAGAGAGCTTCATTTCATTCCCACTTGCCAGATACAAAGAAGCAGAGTGAGCACAGGGGTTTGCATGGATTGCAGGCTTCCTCAAAGTGTGGGGTGCTATTGATTGCAGGCACATTGTCTTGCATGTACTTCATCTAAACTTGGCCATTTTCATGAAATGCAAAGGATTCCATTCTTTCAATTTGCAACTGATGTGCAACCACCAGTAAACAAATGCCAGTCACGCTGGCTGCAATCATGAATTCTTCATGCTGCAGCAGTCTCTGTGCCAGCTGTATTTGTTCCAACATGGCAAGTCAAAGGTTGGCTACTGGGTGAGCAGGGCTATCCACTCATGACATGGCTCACAACTCTGTGACGTGGCCCATGCACACATGTACAGCAGGCATACACTGGGAGCCATGTTACCATAAGGAACATTATAGATATACCATTGTTCTCAAGCAAAGGCTCCACAATCTGGATAGCTCTGGTTGAGCCCTGTGGTACTCAGCTGAGCAGGTATCAAGATTTATGGTATTATGTTGTACAACCTTACCATTATGCATGTACTTTCCTTGCTACCACCTATCTGGTAAGCAGCGGAGGAGTAGGAGGAGGGAGGACAATGGCCTAAGCCAAGAAGTGGAGGAGGAGGAAGTGGAATAGGAAGTAGGAACAAGAGGAAGGGTAGCTATAACATAGGCAATCTCATATGCCAAGGCTCTAAGCCAGGGATCAGCAACCAGCCATCAGCAACCACCAAATGAGCCCTACCAGTAACCACAACCGCATTTCCCCATTCATCAATAGATCCATACTTCACAAAAATAAAACAACAAGAAAATGCATATTTCAATTCAAAGTTATAAATTTAATCATGATGTGATGAATATAACAATAAACTAATTGCCTTTCTACATTCCCTTAGTGTCTCTCTTCCATGTGCCTTTGCCTCTTCTAGTGCTCTTGTGAGGTGCATTTGCAGTGGCTGCAGCTTGGATGGTGGAAGGCTGCTGACCTCTAACTGAGGAGGTTGTGGATGGCCTTGGAGGCTGACCTTGAGCAGCTCTGGACCTTATAAGATCTAACTTCAGAGTGTACCATTTCAGTCTGGACTGTAACAGTCTGGGCTGACTGTCTAACAGGCAAGAACAAGGACTCTGGCTGAGTAGCAGGGGTGGAATCAGAAATGCTGTCATTCTGCAAGAGGACAGGAGGTTCAAAAACAACAATAACTTGCTTTAATTTAGTATCTTTACGAACATCCAAAAAAGAACTGAAGTAGGCCATTCGGCCCCTCGAGCCTACTCTGCCATTCAATAAGATCATGGCTGATATGTTTGTGTTTCAAATTCCACATTCCCATCTAACGCTGATAACCATTGACTCCCTTGCCTAATAAGATTCTATCTACCTCTGCCTTAAAAATATTCAAAGACCCTGCCTCCACTGCCTTCAGAGGCAGAGAGTTCCAAAGTCGCACGACCCTCCGAGAGAAAAAAATTCTCCTCATCTCTGCCCTAAAAGGGCACCCCCTAATTTCAAAACAGTGCCCCCTAGTTTTGGACTCATCCACAAGAGGAAACTTCCTTTCGACGTCCACCTTGTCAATACCGTTCAGGATCTTGTATACTTCAATCAAGTCATGCCTCACTCTTCTAAATTCCAGTGGAAACAAGCCCTGTCTGCCCAACCTTTCTTCATAAAACAACCTGCTCATTCCAGGTATCAATCTAATAAACCTCCTCTGAACTGCCTCAAACGTATTTACATCCTTCCTAAAATAAGGAGACCAAAACTGCACACAATATTCGAGATGTGGTCTCACCAATACCCTGCATAACCAAAGCATAATATCCTTACTTTTATGATCAACTCCTCTCATAATAAATGACAGCATTCCATTAGCCTTCATAATTACTTGCTGTACCTGCATACTAACTCCCTGTGACTCATGCACTACAAAACCTAGATCCCTCTGCACCTCAGTATTCTGCAGCCATTCTCCATTTAAGTAATACTCTGTTTTTTTATTCTTCCTGCCAAAGTGAACAACTTCATGTTTTCCTATATTATACTCCATCTGCCAGATTTTTGTCCACTCACTCAGCCTATCTATATCCATTTGTAGCCTCATTATGTCCTCTTCACAACATGCTTTCCTACCGTTGTGTCAACTGCAAATTTAGCTACCATGCCTTCACTCCCCTCATCTAAGTCATTGATGTAAATTGTAAAAGGTCAAGGCCCCAGCACAGACCCCTGTGGGACTCTACTCGTCACATCCTGCCAATCAGAAACAGACCCATTTATGCATACTCTCTGTTTTCTGCCAGCCAGCCATTCAGCCAATCTTTTATCGATGCTAATATGTTTTTATTTTCAGCAATAACCTTTGATGTGGCACCTTATCAAATGCCTTCTGGAATTCCAAGTGCAGCACATCTACAGGCTCCCCTTGATCCACGGCTCATGTTGCACCTTCAAAGAGTTCCAATAAATTGGTTAAACATGACTCCCCTTAAAGCCACGCTGACTCTTCCCAATTAGCTTGAGTTTCTCTAAATGCCCAGCTACAACCTCCTTAATGATTGATTCAAACACCTTCCCCACCACAGATGTCAAGCTATCTGACCAAGAGTTTCCAGTTTTCTGCCACCCTCCTTCTTGAATAGAGGATATTTGCTACTTTCCAGTCTGAAGGAACCTTTCCAGAATCTAGCGAATTTTGGGAAATTAACACCAACGCATCTACTCTCTCATTAGCCATCTCTTTTAAGACTCTAGGATGAAGCCCTTCAGGACCTGAAGACTCATTAGCCTGCAGCTCCATCAGTTTGCTCATTACTGCTTCTCTAGTGATTGTCATTTCATGAAGTTCCCCTCTCCCTTCCACCTCCTGATTTACAGCTATTACTGGAATGCTTTTTGTATCCTCTATAATGAAGACAGAAACAAAATATTTGTTCATTCCATCCACCATTTCCTTATTATCCACTATTAACTCCCCACTGTCACTCTCTGGAGGACCAACACTCACTTTACTTACTCTTTTCCTTTTTAAATAACTGTAGAAACCATCCATTTTACATTTCTAGATAGCTTCCACTCATACTCTAATTTCTTTCTCCTGATTAGCCTTTTAGTCATTCTCTGCTGTTCTTTATATTCTGACCAATCATCTGACCTGCCACTTATCTTTACACAGTTATATGCCTTTTCCTTACATTTGATACTTTCCTTAGCATCTTTAGTTAACCACGGTTGGTGGGTCCTTCCCTTAGAATTTTTCTTGATAGTAAGAATATACTTATTCTGAGTATACTGAAATATTCCCTTAAATGTCTGCTGCTGCTTCACTATTAATTTATCCCCTAGCCTAGTTTCCCAATTCACTTCAGCTAGCTCAGCGTTCACCCCCACATGGATGCCCTTATTTAAGTTTAAAATGCTAGTCTCAGACCCACTCTTCTCCCTTTCAAACTGGATGTCAAATTCAATCATATTGTGGTTGTTGCTACCTAGGGGTACCTTCACTCTGAGGCCATTAATTAATCCTGTCACATTACACAATACCAAGTCTAATATAACCTGCTCTTTAGTTGGTTCCAGAAAGTGCTGATCTAAGAAACTTTTTCAAAAGCATTCTATGAACTCCTTATCCAGGCTACTACTGCCAATCTGATTTTTCCAGTTTATATAAATCATCCATGATTATTGCTGTCCCTTTATTACAAGAACCCAATATTTCTTCCTCTATACTTTGTCCTATAATGTGGTTATTGTTAGGGGGCCTATAGACTACTCCCACTAGTGACTTCTTTCCCCTACTATTCCTCACCTGCACCCAAACCAATTCGACATCCAGATCTCCTGAACCAAGGTCATTTCTAACTATTGCACCAATTCCATCCTTGATCAACAGTGCCATCCCTCCACCTTATCTAGTTTCCTATTCTTCTTGAATATCATATACCCCTCAATATTCGGGACCCAATCCTTGTCATCCTACAGCTACAGGTGGAATTTTCCGAGCCCACTGGTGGCGGGCGTGATAGGCTGCATGTGCGGAAAATATGGCGGGATCCACTCCACGACAGCGTGAAGGCAGGTCACGATCGTCCGCTCAGCCTGCCGATGGCGGGCCGCATTTCCCGTGATCAGTCAGCGGGGAGCTAATTGTAAAACACCAGCATATATTTAAAAGGCCGTCCTGCCAGGCTCTTGGAACCCCACCGTAGCATCCGTCCACTTTGGCGGGAAAGAATGTCGACGTATTTCATAACAGCATGCAGACCATGTGCACTCTGCAGCCTTCACTTTGGGGAAACTGAGGTAAGTGCGCAGCCACTCTCTCCACTTCTCGCCCTTTGTTTACAGGCTTTAGGGGCGCCGGAGGGCAGGGGAAACGGATGCCTGGCCCCACAGGTGACTGCTGAGGGATGGGGGGTGTCCGGGGGCAAGGGCTGGTCAGCTTCGGAGGTGACTGCTGAGGGGTGGGGGGTGTTCAGGGGCAAGTGCTGGTCAGCTTCGGACGTGACTGCTGAGGTGGCGGCGGGCAGTGGGGTGGGGGCGGGTGGGGGGGCGGGGTGGGGGGGGGGTGGTCAAGTGCTGCCCTGGCACTGCATCCCACGCACAGGTAAGCGTAAGTGAGGGAAGTGGCCATGCAATAGGGACACCTGTATAAACTGACCATGCCTCTGCAACTGAGACAGATCAGGCGCAGCCACAGTGATATGATTGGGGTCAGGCTCCTAGCCCACCCGCCCATACAAGCAATGTGGAGGCACCAAAGGGCCACCAAGCGCTCCATACCTTACCCCCCCACCGCCCTCCACCCCCCTGGCACAGACTTCGAGTCCACCACCACTTCATTGCGCTGCAGAGCAGTTCAACTGCACACGTTATACAATCTCCTCGCCAACACTGGCCATGTAGCAGTCACTGCTGGTGGCACTCACAGCCCCGTTGCAATCTCAGCATCCTGGTTAGGACCAGTGTCCCCATGTCGCAGGCTGACAGGGCAGCCATGCAGCGTACTCATCTCTGGCCAACCGAGGGGTGACCAGCACTCTCCTGAAAGCATTAAGGGGTGGTCACACAGGGCCAGGAAAGGCGCTAAGTACAGCCATGATAACCACGTCTCTCTCTCTTTCATGCTGCAGGAGGACCACGTCAGGATCATGGATCCTGGTGACCCAGCTGTATACCTGATGGTCTACAGAGACCATAGAACACGGAGAAGAGATTGACTGAGGCTCCTGGACACACAAAGGCAGGAACAGCAACTTCATGAGGAAGTGGCAGCAGTGGCTCCCACACACTCTGCCCAGGAGCGACAGCGAGCTGTGACTGTTTGGCGCTTAGCGACAACCAGGGCCTATAGAAGCTACCTGCCGTTCCTGCAGATGACTGAGAACCAGTGTTGCCGACGACTGTGCATGTCGAGGGACCTGGTGGCTCACATCTGCCACTTACTGCAGGACTTGGTGCCAAGGGGACATGGAGGGCATCCACTGCTAGTGGTTGTGAAAGTGACCACAGAGCTCAATTTCTATGCCAGTGGCTCCTTTCAGGGCTCCACAGGTGACCTCTGTGGGATATCACAATCCGCCAACCACAAATGCATCCATGAGGTTAAGGATGCCATCTCCTCCATGGCACACAACTTTGTGCATTTCGCCCCGGACCAGGACAGCCAGGATGTAAAGGCCATTGGATTCTCCCTGATCTGATTCCATCGGCTGTTTCCCAGATGTGCCTGCGAAAGCAAGGGGAGATAATTAGTGCATGACAGTGGCCTGTTAAAGAGGTTGTCTGATGGATGTTGCACTGCTGGATTATCACTTGGTAGAGCAGTGCCGACCTCACTGTCAGCACAGGACTGGTCCCAGTTATCGCCGGCCAGCTGGATGGCTCTGTTTTTGAATTCTGTCTATACTTTGATCTCCGGCATCCCTCCACTTGTCTGCGACCTTTCCCCCTGTTGTGAGCCAGTTTGTCCTGCATGGATAGAGATGGGGAGATTGTATCAGGACCTTTGCCGGGTCAGATGATAAGTATACCTGATCTTTGTGGGTGGCGAGTCGTCCCATGGGCGGGATGAGGACAATGACGGTGTGTGTGAAAGAGTGAATTGGTGATATCCCTTGCACTGGTAGTGAATGAGTGCCCTGTGGATGTGTGATGGGTTTGTGAGTGTGTGAGTTGGGAGTGATGAAAAGAGTGACTTACCCTGGCGGAACAAAGGAGATCATTCATCCTTTTGCGGCACTGGGTGGCTGTCCTCCTCTGCAGGGTGTTTGCGCTGACCACCGCCACCCATGCCAGGTTGGTGACATTGTTACCCACCCTGTGGCCATAGTGGGGATAGAGTCCATCCACGGCATTCAGCAGTCGCTCAAGGGACCCGTTGTTGAAGCGAGAGGCTGCAGTCTTTTTGCCTTTGTTGGCCATGTCTCCCAGGCAGCGGTGGTGAGCTAGTGGCAATGAGAGTTTTGCTGGCGGCTGCCTTTTAAAGATGGCGGCTGGTGTGTTGCAACAGCGGGGTGATGGCCGGCAGGTGAATGAAAGCCCGCCCGCCATGGAAAAGGCATGTTTCACGGGAGTGAATGTACAATGAGGTGGACTCGGGAAGATACGGCGTGAAAACCTGACATTTTTATTGGCGGGTAGGACTCCATTTTACTTGTCCGCTACCGCACTTAGTGCAATTCTGGGAAAATTCAGCCCCACGTCTCTGTAATGGCTATCAGATCATATTTATTTACTTCAATATGCGCTATCAATTCACTTACTTTGTCATGAATTCTATGCGTATTCAAATACAGAGCCTTTAGTTTTTAGTTAATATAGTAAAAACACCCGGGTCACTTCACAGGAGTATTATCAAACTAAAATTTGACAGTGAGCCGCATGAGGAGACATTAGGGCAGATGGACCAAAGCTTGATCAAAGAGGTAGGTTTTTAGGAGTGCCTTAAAAGAAGAAAGAGAGATGGAGAGGTTTACAAAAGGAATTTCAGAGCTTAGGGTAGGGGCCTGTGTCTCTGGAGCTGCATACAGCTTTTGAACATCTCATTTGCAGGTCCCAACCTTTTCCAGTTGGATCGCATTAACATCAAAAAAGCCTATTTAAAAAATCAAGAAAAGTAAGAGCAAAATTTTTATTGTGGAGACAAAAAGTCAATCATTATGCTGTACTTGATGGTTTCAAGTGATTATTTCAAATGAAAAAATCATCATGCTCTAACTAAATCTGTTGAAGTGGTGTGGCTACAACATGATAATAGATAATGCCTTTAGTTCGAAGAACAGGTTTTATAGTTGTGGACATTATTGTTTGTAACATAACAGACGATAAATTATTCTGAATGTTCTATAGAATCTTTATTTTATTATGATAATCAATAATCAAACACCTTGTCTAAATTCTATGCGTCTTAAATTACAGTTAGCTTCAAAGATGACTTTACTGACTAAATTATAATGAAAAAAACATTAAAAATATGATCATTCAGAATTAGGTCTATTTTAGTTTCTTTTCTATTGAAACATAAATTCAATGCCTATGTTTTGTGTATTATATTTTGCAAATAATGCATTCTACCAGAGATACTTGGCATTTGTTGAACTGTCATTTGCCCAATAATTTTTATTTTTGGCAATTTTTTTCAAAAAGGGCTGTTCAGGTAAAAATGGGTGTTGTTCCCTGGCTTAGGGCCTTGGCAGCTGGAAGCAAGGGTGCCAATGTTCGATCGATTAAAATCGGGGATGCTCAAGAGATCAGAATTGGAGCAAGGCAGATATCTCAAAAGTGTTGTGTTGAAGAGCTGGATATTAGATAAGGCCAAGATATAGAGGGATTTGAAAACAAGGGTGAGAATTTGAAAATCAATGACTTACCTAACTGGGGATCAATGTAGGTCAGCGAGCACAGGGGTGATGGGTGAATGGGGTTTGGGGTTAGGACACAGGCAATAGAGTTCTGGATGACCTCACATTTACTCAAGGAAAAATATGGGAGGCCGGCCAGAAGTGCTCTGGAATTGTAAGTCTAGAGGTAACAAAGGCAAGAATGAGGGCTTTAACAGCAGATATGATGAGGCTAGAATGGAGTTGGGCAATGTTACAGAGGTGGAAATAAACAGCCCTAGTGATGGCACGAAGATGTGGTCAGAAACGCATCACAGGGTCAAATATAACACCAAGGTTGCCAACAGACTGGTTCAGCCTCAGGCAGTTACCTAGTAGAGGGATGGAGTCAGTACCTAAAGATTGGAGTTTGTGGCAGGGACTGAAGATAATGGTGTGGCTTTGATCTTTCCAATATTTGGTTGGAGGAAATTTCTGCTCATCCAGGATGTTGGACATGCAGTCTGATGATTTAGATACAATGAAGGGGTTGAAAAAGATGTTGGTCAAGTAGAGCAGGATGTTCTCCGTGTACATCTGTTTTTGGATGATGTCACTGAGGGGAGGATGTAGATGAGAAATAGGCGGGGGCCAAGAATAAATCCTTGGGGGTCATGAGGGATAATTGTGTAGGAGCAGAAAGGAATGCAAGTGAATTGTAGAGTTGAGTGCTGATTGATAGAGATTCTTGTTAGGCCAGTGATGAATCTGCAATAAATTGAGCAGTGGATAAGGCTAGTAATATAGGTACGTGGGCCGTGTGAAGGTCAACTTACTGACTTTGACAGTTAGGTGAGATGGTTAAACTTTTCATTGCACTGAATCCATGATCTCTCCCATAACACAACCCATTCCACTAATATAACATAGTCCATTCCAAAGATATATGAAAGCCCATTCCATGGATATAACACATCTCATTCCATGGATATAACACAGCCTATTCCATCGATATAACACAGCCTATTCTGTGGATATAACACTACCCATTCCATGGATATACCACAGCCTTTTCCATGGATATGGCACTGACCATTCCTTGGATAAGGCACAGCTCACTCCATCGATATAACACAGCTCACTCCATCGATATAACACAGCCCACTCCATTGATATAACACAGCCCATTCCATGGGTATAACACAGCTTGTTCCATGCATATAACACTGCCCATTCCATGAATATCATATAGCCCAGTCCATGGATATAACACAGCCTGTTCCATGGATATAACACAGCCCATCCCATGGATATATAACAGCCCATTCGAAGGATATAACACTGTCCAATCAATGGATATAACACAGCCTGTTCCATCGATGTAACACAGCCTGTTCTATGGATATAAAACAGCCTGTTCCAAGGATATAACACTGCCCATTCCATGGATATAACACAGCCTGTTTCATTGCTATAACACAGCCCGTTCTATGGATATTAAACAGCCTGTTCCGAGGATATCACACAGCCTGTGCCTTGGATATAACACAGCCTGTTCCATGGGTATATCTGGCCTATTGTTCAGTGCCAAACTGTTCATTAGTCCAAGAACATTCTAGAATATACAAATAGCCCCTGACTTATTTTCTCCATTATCAGAATCTCCTGACACTTCTCCGCCCTGCTCCTTCACCTTCTTCTCCAACAGCAATTTAGTGGAACTAATGGACTTTATGGACTGAATTTGAGACCATTTAATCAGCTGTATCTGACACACCCGTCCCTTCTCCTCGTCTGTCAAGTCAGCTACCCCTGAATCCACTATCCCTCTAATCTCTTTTCTTTCTCCTCTCAAGCCCTCTCTGAATTCATCTTGTCCACAAGGCTCACCTCTAACCCACTGGACCCTAGTCCCATTAAACTACTAACAACCCAATTTCTGTTCCTTGCTTCCATTCTAACCAACATTGTAAGCAATTCTCTCTCCTCATATATCCCTCTCATTTAAATATGCTACCATTCCCCTTCTCCTTAAAAGCCATCCCCACCCCCCCATTCCCCAAGCTTGACCTCCCTGTCCCTATAAACAACCTCCCCATCTTCAATCACCTATTTCCCCATGAAGTCCTGGAATATGTTGTCACCTCCCAACTTCATGCATTTCTTTAGATGTTATATAACAAATTAAACAACATTCCATGGTATAGAATTTTGTGTTGTAAATCAATCAATTCACCAGATGTAAACTGACCTATTCCATGGATGCATCCAGATCTAGTTTATGGATCAACTCATGTTTTAATCCAGGAAACCAATTGATGAAGGATAGAACTGGAGCCAATTTTTGCTCAGTCTCATATTTATCTACAAAATTAAACATTGCAACCATAAATCTCCTAACTCAAGTACTCCACAGTTTTAACAAATGCCTACTTATATGTGCTCATGTGAAACCCCAATTCATGACCCCAACCTTCATATAATTAAACACAGTTGATATACAATTAACAACCTCAGATCTATTCAATGGGTGGACCCAAACCTATTCAATGGATGGACCTAAACCTATTCCAGTGGAGTTATCCATACATATTCCATGCATGTAACCCAACTGTTCATGGATGTTCTCAGATCGATTGCCACGGATTTACCCAGATTTGCTCCAAAGACGTCCCCAAACTTATTCCACAGATATCCAGAGATCTATTCTATAGACGTATTCAGTCTATTCCACCATTATTTCTTTTCCCTTGCTTTTTTATGCTGCTTTCTTGTTCATGTGATCGATTCCTTGTTATTGGGTGGTAATTTATTCTTTTGTAGGATGGATTTGCTTTGTAAGTAACATTTCTCCCATGGTTGCGGTTACTATATAAAGGGTTGCAAATCTAAATGGAGCAGCTATTAAATTGCTTCTTTTCAAAAGTCTTTTAATAAAATAAAAAGTGATATGAAATACACTTGTACTTTTTTGTACTTTCAACAGTAACACCTGAAACTTTTTTGCAACACTACTGTTTTGGTGCAATGGCAAGGCAGCAGGTGAAGCCTATGTGAACAGATTCACAGAAATAGTTGTGGGCAATTTGGATGCAGATTTTGGGGGCGACAGCATATCCAATAACTTTGGAGAGGAAAGCAAAGTTTTAGACAATCATTTTAAGGATGGAGGAGTCAAGTGTATGTTTTCTGAGGAGAAATTTGTTGTAGTTTTCTTTGGCATGGTGCAAACAGTAAGATTTTGCTGAGGAGAAGTGCATGAAAAATGAAGTGACAAAATTTTTATGTTATATTTTATAATTGACCTTATTTTACAGTATATATATTTTTCAGCTTTCAGCTAACTGGAACTTTTGCAATTTGAAGTGTAACAGAGCTAATTGCTTAAAAATGCAAGGCCACATTCCTAGGTGAAGGTGAAAAACAAATCACCCTCAGGGGAATGTGAAGAGAGAGACATTTTCTATAACCTAGACACCCATTGAAACGTGTAACTGTCTAAGGAAGAGACATTAAACATGCAAAATGCTGGATATTGAAACAATGGCTGCTACGGGTAGACACCCCAAAGCCTCTTGGAAATACACAATGGGTGAAGTATTTCAAGGCAAGGCTGCCTAGCTATTTGAGAAAGATTGCAAGTGACACAGGCGGTGACAAAAAAGTCTTCAGCAGAGGAAACAGTCCAAGGGCTGCTTTCTCTCCCTTTCTTTTGGAATAAGAGTGTTGCCTTGTTCAAGAAGTCAACTCTACCAAAAACCTACAGCAAACCATGATCTCATAATAATTGCAACATCTTCTACATCTGATCGCATCCAAGAAACCAGCTAACCTAAATCGGCCGCAGCATTTAAAATCCATGTCCAAAGGGCAATAAAAGGACATTTAATTGTATCTTCTTTTACCTTTATCTATTGGCCTCTAACTCCCCTTATTTCCAATACATATGTGGGTGTGTGTGTGTGTGGGTGTGTGCACGTGAGGGTTAAATGCTTGATGTTGCATTTTTATCATTTTCCTCCAGTTTAGTGGTTAATAAATTGCTCTTTCTTTGACTCAAGAACACCTTGTTTGATTGGCTCCTTATTGCTCACAGCTTAAGTAGTTAAATACATTCTGATTTGGAAAAGGCATATTCTCATGAAAAATAAATTTCAACCTCTGTTGTGACCAATCAAGGAGGTTGAATAGAAGGGAGCTGGTTCATCTCTTCTTCGCCTGGTGTAACAATAAGTGATTATTTTATTTTTCCTGAGGTAAATTGTTATGCTTATCAATATGAGGAAGTTCCAAGTTAAGAACGGAACATGTTTCCACTTTCATTTTGGAGGTCTTGTGGCTCAGTAGGGAGCGCCCTGTCTTCTGAGCCTGGAGCTTTGGGTTCAAGAGCCATCGTAGGACTTGGTAGTCATGGAAGGAGTGTTCGTTATGCAGTTCAACAGGTTGATAAGCAGCCTGTTAACCTTTCAAACACTCCCTCCTCTTCCCTAAAGGGAAAAAAGTGTGAAGATGCAAAACAAACAAACATTCATTTTGTCAAAAACTCATATAATTGGCCAATTCCCACTCAGGTCCTGAGTTCATAGCATGCAACTGCCCAAAATTTGACAAAATAAATTACGTAAAGAGAGGTCACAATGATGGTCTTCCACACATTTAAAAATGTGTTACAGAGAATGGTAAATTTGGTAGGTAATACCCAATATTAATAAGGACAAAATAGGGAAAGTGTAATTTTGCATCTGGTTGTGCTTTTTCTGAACACTGGATGTGTTTGATGATAACACTGGATATAACAATCATATATTGAAAGTAAGCTAATTGTTTGATTTTTTCAAATTTCAGTGAACCACATGTAAACTAATTGAATATCAGGGATACCTAACTTTACTAACTTTTGAACTTATCAAGCAAGAGAAAAAAAACAGTTGATCAGACAGACAAATTTTGATTAATTGCATCTTAAATATACAAGATTATAAGTTATATAAGTCCTTTGACTCATTTTAATCAATACATTTAGGAAGACTACAAGCCCCATCTCATCACTTAAATGGGATAATTTTTACCTTGTGCTATAATGTAAAACAGACGATGGCAAATTAACTTTATATCTCGCCCAAATTTTATTTCTATTGGATTTAAAATTGAGTATATTTTAAGCAAAGGGTAAAAACAGGTGCTAAATGGGTACAATGTTAATAAAACTAACCTATTTGCTGAAAAACAGGAAGTGCAGGAAAAATTCAGCAGGTATGATAGCAACTGTGGAGAGAGAAACAGAGTTAACATTTTGACTCCAATATGACTCTTCAGAGCTGAGACTATCTGAAAATTTGGTGGCGGTGGGCAGGGGGGGACACTACCCCCCCTGGCGGCATTCCGTAGGGATCGTTCCCTCCGGGACACCCTGGTCTACTCCTCCATCACCCCCTACTCCTCAACCCCCACCTATGGCACCTCCCCATGCCCACGCAGAAGATGCAACACCTGCCCCTTCACTTCCTCACTCCTCACCGTCCAAGGGCCCAAACACTCCTTTCAAGTGAAGCAGCATTTCACATGCATTTCTCCTAACTTAGTCTACTGCATTCGTTGCTCCCAATGCGGTCTCCTCTACATTGGAGAGACCAAACGCAAACTAGGCGACCGCTTTGCAGAACACCTGCAGTCTGTCAGCAAGAAAGACCCAAACCTCCCTGTCGCTTCCATTTTAACACATCACCCTGCTCTCTTGCCCACACGTCTGTCCTTGGCTTGCTGCATTGTTCCAGTGAAGCCCAACGCAAACTGGAGGAACAGCACCTCATCTTCTGACTAGGCACTTTACAGCCTTCTGGGCTGAATATTGAATTCAACAACTTTAGATCTTAAACTCCCTCCCCCATCCCCACCCCCTTCCCGTTTCTTCCCCCTTCCTTTTGTTTGTTCCAATAATTTATATAGATTTTTCTTTTCCCACCTATTTCCATTATTTTGAAATCTATAACTGTAATACCCTGTCATCAGTCTTTCCACCCCACCCCCACTGGAGCTGTACCTTGAGTGTCCTGCCATCCATTCTTAATTAGCACATTTTCTTAGATAATATCACCACCTTTAACACCCCTTTGTTCATTTTGTCTGTGACATCTTTTGATTATCTGCTCCTATCACTGCTTGCTTGTCCCTACAACCACCACCCCCCCCAACTTCTCTCCCCCCACCCCACCCACCACACCCAACCTTAAACCAGCTTATATTTCACCCCTCTCCTAACTTTACTCAGTTCTGCCGAAGGATCATGAGGACTCGAAACGTCAACTCTTTTCTTCTCCACCGATGCTGCCAGACCTGCTGAGTTTTTCCAGGTAATTCTGTTTTTGTGTGAGGGGGGGACACATGATTGGGATTGGTAGTGACAATTGCTAGAGTGCATTGAGTACCCTTATGATGCCAAATTGATGGAAGGCACATCAGAAGACGCTTTGGTAAGGGATTTAGCATGTGCGCACTTCACGTCATCTGGAGGTGTGCAGAGCAGGTAGATCATCACATCAATCAGTCTGCAGCACTGATTTGACACCAGTCTTGTCATTTTGGAATTCCACATTCCAGCCAATGTAATCTCTAATCCTTGCACAGTTGAACATATATTAAACAGCAGGAAGGAACCCTCAAATCCACCACTCCTATTTAAAGAGATCATCAATTATTTAGTTTCTCATTGATTTCTTTTGGCTGTTTTGATGATTCAACAAGTTTTGGTGCTTTCTATGGTTATTTAAAATTTTAAAAGTCTACAGAGACTGGTGTGATAGGTGCTGAATACTTATTGCTGACTTCAAGACTTCTGCACAGACCAATTACTCCCAGACACCAGTACGATAGTAGAGATTCATCTTGGAATACAGCATAACTTGTAAAATGAAGCGAGGCCATGAAGAGCTAGACAAGTTGCTCGAAGATGGGGATGGGGGGGAGGGGTCTCAGAAGGAGGCCATCTCCACCCAGGGTGTTCAGGGAGCAGTTCTCCCTACTAACCCCTAGCAATGACCAATGTGCTTTTCTAAGGAGGTTGTCACTGAAATCTGTCAGTCGCTGCAACCTCAACTCCATCTTCAAGGCAGGCAAGGACTACATTGTTGTGACTGTAAAGGTGACCACAACTAAACATCTTTTACCTGCTTGACTCCTTCCAGGCTATTGGCAATTTCTCACAGATTGCAGTCAACTATTGCATAAGGGAAGCCAAAATGAGGTTCTCTATTCAAAAAGAGGTAACATAATTTATTTCTCTGTTGCCACAGAGAAGGAGGTGGCGAGCACAAGGGTTTACAAGGATTTCATGTTTCCCCATGGTGCTTGGTGCTATTGACTGCATGCTTATTGCTTTGCGAGTGCCAAAAGCCAACCCTGCCAAGTATTGGAATTGAAAGTGATGCACTCTCTCAGCATGTATTTGGTTTCTGATGTGTGCAACATGCAGACAATGGAAGCTATGCTGCCACAAGGTGTTATGATCCCAGCTGAGATTACCCCTGGACAAGTCTGATCCCAGGATGGAACCCGACTTGATAGATCCTGACTTTTATTTGTTTGTTTTGATACGTGGTGAATAGCAACTGAACAGAGTCACAGTAGTCAGCTAATTAACTTTAAACAAAGGAATAACACATTTTTTCACCAAGAAAAGGTGAATTACAATACTCCTTTGCCCACAGCCATACCTCTACAGGTATATACAGATTTGTAAGGATAACACAAGTTACAAAAGCTTTCTTATACTCTAATGTTCACAGCAAGTACACAGTCCATGTACTAATAAGTACCCTGTGTTCAGACTCTGAAACCAAGTGACAGATGTCGCCTCAGCCAGATGCTATGGATCTCTGCTCAGCTCCCCCCAGACACTTGTCACACTGTAAACTAACAGTCTTACTGCACTCCGTCTTTCACATGAGGTTTTCCAATCACCATTTTCCAAGAACTCACCTTGGAATCTTTTCCCAAACCAAAGTGTTCTCTCAGACACCTTCTGCAAGGGTTCACCTCCAGGGTTTCAAACTCTCCTTCCAACGTTCCTCTTCCCTGGGTCACCTCATGCATCCAAGCTGTCTTCCATGCACTCTCTCTCACCAACTAATCCATCAAAAGTACCACTGTTTCACGTGCCCATAGCAAAGAGTTACAAGCCTTCAGTTGTCTCTTTGGACCTTTTTGCCTCTTGCAAGCTGTTCTCGCTTTAAATCTGCTACTGCAGTTTGGTCTCTTTAAATCTGGAGCTTGGAGCCTTTCTCTCTGCCCCTCACTCTTAACTTCACTTAACATGACCTTTTCCAGTTTCCTGTCCTTCCTTTGACTGGGAGGTCCGCTTGGGCCTTTCTCCTGTTCCACTCTGCTGGATTTTGGGGTCTTTTCTTTAGCTTGGGGCTGGATATCTGTCCCTTTTTCCCTAGTCTGTCCAGGCAGCTACTTTCAAAACCAACTTAACTCAAACAGCTTTCAAAATCAAACTACTGTTTCTCATCTTTTGTGTATGTGTGTGTGTGTGTCTGTGGGAGAGACCTGCCTCTCTGGGCTCCTGTTGCTAGGCAAAAGCACTGTTTGTTCTACTCTTGTTTGCTTAACATAGCTGCAACAGTCGTAAAAACCTCCTTAGAAATGCAAACACCTTTTAAAGTGGAACTAAACCTCAATTTGACCTTTCCTTAACACACAAATACAGAAATACAAATCAAAGTTAAACTTTAAAGCTAAAACTCATTCCTAATGCCCACAAATATGAACATAATTTACTTAAACTATCTCTATTTCCTAACACTTCTCCCTTTTCAGGAAATAAAGCTTCACAACTGTTCACACAAACTTAGCATCATAAACCTCTAACAATAGCTTATTACTAAACTATATAAATACATTTTCCATTTCATTTCACAACTACACCTCATATTGTACAATTACAAAATGTACTTAAGCAAAGGCAATAAATATAATAAAATTAGTAGAATCAGCACATCATAGTATTATCGTAACTCAACACTTATGTTTCTTTTTCCTCTTATTCCCAGTCTTTAACTCAGCAAATAATGTTTCCTTTAAGTCTATAGCCCAATCGTCCTTTTCATTTGACATAGGCATAATTCCATCGTCAAGCCCATTTTCTGAACCAAAATGTGGTAAATTCTCATTTTGATTTAACAAAGTCAAAATGGCATTTTTGTGCATTAATATCTCATTTCTTCTCTGGTCAAAATCTGTTTTCAGCATTTCAAAGATGTTATTGAAATGCTTTTTATGTTCACACAAAAGGGTTTCATACTCCTGCTTGATTTGATCTTTAAACTTTTTATGATATTGTTGTTTCTCCAGGTCCCATTTTGAACAGGCCTTTTCTACTTCTCTTTGAGCAATGTCAATTGTATTCTCTCTGTGGAGTTTCATAGTTCGTTCTAATCCTTCTTCTCTCAGAGGGTAGTGAATCTGTGGAATTCTTTACCACAGAGGGCTGTAGAGGTTGGGCCATTAGGCATATTCAAGGCTGAAATAGACAGTCAGGGAATCAAGAGTAATGGGGGAAAGGCAGGAAAGTGGTGTTGAGGATTATCAGATCAGCCATAATCTCATTGAATGGCAGAGCAGACTCGATGGGCTGAATGGCCTACTTCTGCTCCTACATCTTAGGTCTTAAATTCTTTTGCATAATCCATGAACTATATCATTCCACTCCACTCCAGGTTTAGAATGGTCTTTTGTAAACTGCCTACCTGCCTCGATTCCAACTGCTGTATTTTGTATGTTAGCAAGCACTTGTAAATCAGTGTCTCTGGACATTGACCTTTCCATACCATTTTGCGACTTCAGTCCTTTTTGTTGCCAATTCTTGATTTCAAATTCTGCAGGTACTTTAGTTGTTTTCATATTGTCCATCACTGAGTTTGATTTATCAGTAACTTTTACTTGGAAAAGCTCTCTGCTCCACTGGACCACAATTCAGCAGAGTTTTTATTCACAGGAACAACTTTTGAACTGTGACACTCCATAACACACATCTTCTCTTTCATCTTCTCCAATTTGCATTGAAGTTCGAGAATCTCATTGCTCTTTTCACTGCAAAGTTCTAACAGTTTGTTAGTTTTGGTCTTTATTTCTGCATTCAACCAATTATTCTGATTTATCAACAATTCCTTTCCTTGTTCAAGGCATTTTCCATGATATTTCATTGCAACTACTGATGCTTGAAGTTCATTAAATTTTAACTGAAGATTGACCTTTGTTAAATTTGTTTCCATAAGTTTATCGTTTAGACATTTCAATCAGTCCAGTGTACTACTTTCTGTGACTGATTCTTAATTCATCTAATCAATTCTCTTTTTTCATCAGCAAACTCCTCTTTCAAACATAAAAGTTGGTTTTCTACCTTAATCAGGTTTTCCTTCAAGGGTCATTCGGACTCGAAATGTTAACTGTGTTCCTCTCCGTAGATGCTGCCAGACCTGCTGAGTTTTTCCAGGTATTTTTGTTTTTGTTTTCCTTCAATTGCTTGTCATCGGCAATAAGTGTCTCATTTTTGGCCACAGTAGTTTTCTGAAGTTGGTTAAGTTCAACATGATCAACCATGTGCTGCAATCTCGTCATTGCCACATTACTGTATCCACTAGCCAAATCATTGACCAGACTAAAATCCACCCCTTTCAATTGGCGATTTAGGAATAATTCCCACCATAACAATTCCAGCTACAAAGTGACTTTGTAAGTTACACAATGAAACAGGTTCATAACTTCTATTAATACCTCTTATTAATAATTTTTCCTTCATAAAACTACCTGGAACACAAATTGTATCATCAGGTACCATCAATGGTTGATCTGCCTCTGTATTTCTCAAAATTTAATCTGTTTACTTTTTTTATTGGAGGAGTAAGGAAACATTACTCCTTTGAGACAAAACATCCAGAACCTTTGTTAGCCTGACCTCCTTCACCAGTAATCAAAGAAGAATTCTCTGAATTATTCTGAACCATATGCACCTTTCCTATATGTTCTGAGGGAACATGTTTCACCTGTACTACTGCTACAATTTTAACCACCATTTCCTTTTCTGATGCAACCTTTCCTGAGGATTCCTTTGGCATTCCTACTACTGCAATAGGTCTACCCTTTAATCTCCATCAATCTGCCCTAACATGTCCCGCCTTTTTGGAATGAAAACATTTAGGTTTTCAAGTGCCACGTCCACCCTCAGCACCTTCCTTTCTGGTCTGAGGAAAAATTTCTTGAAAATTCCCAACTGTCCCTTCTCTTCCCTGGCTACTTGCCTTCCTTTCACCTTCCCATCCTCTATTCTTCTTGGGTTTTGGGGGATGAGGAAAAAGGGTTTAGATCTATGGGCCAGTTCATAATCATCAGCCATCTCCACTGCCCGTATAGCTGTTTTAACCTTCTAGTCTTCAACATGGGTTCAATCTACAAGAGGAAGTGAATCTTTAAATTCTTCCAAGAAGGTTATTTCTGTAACAGCTTCATATGTCATCTCTACCTTTAATGCTTGTATCCAATAGTCAACATTACTTTGCTTTACCCTTTCAAACTGAATATGGGTCTGCCCAGGGTGTTACGTTATAATACAAAATTTCTGCCTGTTTGCCTCAGGGACTAACTCATGCACCCAGAATAGCCTCTTTTACATTACTTAATCCACCGATACCTCTTCTGAAAGTGCAGCATCAAACTGCATTAGCTCTACATACCAGCCTACTCTGTAAGAGCAATGTCCAGATTTCTTTTGGCCACTTCATTTGCTTAGTCACCTTCTCAAATGAAATAAACAGTGACTCTACATCCCTTTCCTCAATCTTTGGGAAAGCTTGCACAAACTTAAGTATCTCACCAATAGGTTTTAGGTTGAAGGTTTTTCTTCATCAGAACTTTCCTCAGAATCTGAAATATATTTTTTTAAATGTCCAGCCTTTTAAGCTGGTATTCCCTTTCTCACTCCTGCTCTCTTTCCTCCATTGTCAACTTCTCCCTCTGAAGGTCAGGTTTTCACATTTCCATTTCTCTTTGAAATACTCTCTCTTTTTCCTATTCTGCCCTTTCTTTTTCTTTTTCCTTTGCCTCTAGTCTTTTCAATTCCAATTCTCTGTCTTTTCCTTTTTCTGCCCTATCCTTTTCTTTTTCTTCCAATTCAAATTTCTTCATTTGTAACAGAAGTCTCACTCCCTCCAGCTCTGACTCACTCCCTGGAGAACGTGATCTCTCTAATATCCCTTCCAGTTTTAAATACTGTGCTATTATCTCAACTATGTCTGCTTTTCTTGTCCCTTCGGGTAATTCTAACTCCAGCTTATCCATCAATTCCATCAGTTTACCCTTAGTTAATTTCTGTAAACCAGTCAGAGCTACTTTTTCCACCTGTAAAAAAACCTTAGCAACCTCCAAAGACATTTTGAATTCCAACTCATATCCTGTACGTCACAGCAACTCCAGTTCCCATGTCCA
This sequence comes from Cetorhinus maximus, assembly GCF_964194155.1. NCBI lineage: Eukaryota > Metazoa > Chordata > Chondrichthyes > Lamniformes > Cetorhinidae > Cetorhinus > Cetorhinus maximus. The sequence continues at coordinate 100,038,293 of NC_135885.1, forward strand.
GTATCTCTTTACCCCCATGTACTTGTTAAAAGGATAAACATACCCCACCAATGTTCAAGGATTTCCAGTTCCACCTCATAATCGATAATCCTGGACCAATTATTATTCCATGTCCAATCACCTGCTCCCTGCATTTCAAATCCCACAAAAGCCCCCACTTTGCTATGATCCCAGCTGAGATTACACCTGGACAAGCCTGATCCCAGGGTGGAACCCAACTTCATAGATTGTAACTTTTATTTGTTTGATTAGATACATGGAAAGTAGCTACTGAAGAGAGACACAAGAGTCAGCTGATTAACTTTTAACAAAAGAATAAAACATTTATTCAACAAGAAAATATGAACTATATTACAATGCTCATTCACCCACAACCATACATTTACAGATATATACAGATTTGTAAGGATGACAAAAGTTACAAAAGCTATCTTATACTCTAATGTCCACAATAATTACACAGTCCACGTACCAGTAGGCACCTGTGGTCAGGCACACCACACTTTGAAATCAAGTGACAGATGCCACCTCAACCACATGCTATGGATCTCTCCTCAACTCCCCGCTTGTCACACCATGAGCTAACAGGTCTTACTGCATTCCATCTTTCACATGAGGGCTTCCAATCTCTACTTTCCAAGAACTCACCCTGGAATCCTCTCTCAAACTGACACTTTCTCTCAGGCACCTTCCACAAGGGCTCATCTCCAGGGTTTCAAACCCTCCTTCCAATGTTTCTCTTCCCTGTGTCACCACATGCATCCAAGCTATCTTCCATGCACTCTCTCGCACTGACTCGGGCATCAAAAGTATCATGCTTCACATGCCCAAAGCAAAGAGTTACAGACCTTCAGTTGTCTTTTTGGACCTACTTGCCTCTTGCAAGCTGTTCTTGCTTTAAATCTGCTTTCTGCAGTTTTTGTGTCTTTAAATCTGGAGCTTGGAGCCTTTTTCTCTGCCCCTTGCTCTTAACTTCACTTAACAGGACCTTTCCCAGTTTCCTGTCCATCCTTTGACTGGAAGGTCTGCTTGGGACTTTCCCCTGTTCCACTCCCCTGGATTCTGGGGTCTTTTATTTAGCCTGGGGCTGGCTATCTGTCCCTTATACTCCATCCTCTCCTGGCTGCTACTTTCAAAACCAACTGAACTCAAATAGCTTCCAAAATCAAACTGTTGTATCTCTTCTTCTGTGTGCATGTGTGTATGTGTGTGTGTGGGAGGGACCTGCATCTCTGGGCCCCTGTTGCTAGGCAACATCACTGTTGTTTTCTACCCCTGTTTGCTTAAACTGGCTGCAAAAGTCATAAAAGCTTTATTAGAAATGCATGCACCTTTTAAAGTGAAACTAAAGCACAATTTGACCTTTTCTTAACACATAAATACAGAAATACAAATCAAAGTTAAACTTTAAAGCTAAAACTCATTCCTAACACCCACAAGTACCAATGTAATTTACTTAAATCATCTCTATTTCCTAACATGAGGCAGATCATTGGCATGCTGAAGCTTACTTTTAAAAAAATTCTTATAATATTATCTTCATTTTTTACGTTCTGTGGCAAGACTTCTGCTGCGTGAACTGCTCTAAAGATTCAACAAGGAGTGTAGGAGAGAGTGCAAGAAGCAGCACCAAGCATACCTAAAAATGAGATGCTAACCTGGTGAAGCTGAAACACAAAATACATACATGTTAAACAGCGGAAGTAGCATGCTATAGATAGAGCTAAGTGATACCACAATCAATGGATCAGGTCAAAGCTATGCTATTCTACCACTTCCAGTTCTGGTCAATGGCAGGCAATTAAACAACTAACCAGAGAAGGAGGCTCTAAGAACACCCCATCCTCAGTGATGGGGAACCTAGCACATCAGTGCAAAAGACAAGGCAGAAGTGCCAAGTGGATGGTTTATCTCAGCACCCTCCTGAGGTGCCTAGGATCATAGGTGTCTGTCTTCAACCAATTCAATTCACTCCATATGATATCAAGAAACTGCTGAAGGCATTGGGTTCTTGAGGACCCTGACAGATTTTCAGCTGTAGCACCGGAGACTTACACTCCACAACTAGCTGAGCACTTAGTGAAGCTGTTCCAGATCAGCTACAACACAGGCATCTATCTGACAATGTGTAAAATTGCCCAGGTATGTCCTATCCACAAAATGTGGAACAAATTCAGTCTGACCAATTACTGCTCCATCAGTTTACCCACATTAGCAAAATGTTGAAAGGTGACATTGACAGTTTAATGAAGGGGCTACCTGCTGGGCAATGTTAACTTTGAGTTCTGCAGGGGCCACTAGGCTCCAGGTCCCATTACAGCTTTGGTACTATAATGAACAAAAGAGATGAATTCCAAAACTGAAGTGAGAGTTGTTGCCCTTTGCATAAGGGCAAATTTGACCGTGTGTGACATGAAGGAGCCCTTGCAAAATTGAAGTCGTATGAATCAGGGGAAAACTCTCTGGTGGCTGAATTCATATGTAGCACAAAGAAACATGTGGTTGTGGTTGTTGGAGTCCAATTGACTCAGCCCCAGTGCATTGTTGCAGGACTTCTTCAGGCTAGTGTCTAGGCCCATCCATTTGCAGCCGCTTCATTAATGATCTTAGCCTGAATATTTCGGATGGTGAGGCTTCCCTAACCACCATCTGAAGAGCCGGAGGGGAACACATCCCTGCTGGCTCTGACTGCCCCGCAGCCATTTCACAAAAAAATTAGCATCAATTGGCTGCAGTTGGGACTTTTGCCCCTCACTCGGGAGGAAGTCCCGCCTTAGAGAGCTGTTGGCCAATCTGATTGGCCGGCAGCTCTCTAGACCCTGCAGTGACAAACAAGAGCTGGAGTGATAGAAGATGGAGTTCGGAAAGGTGCCCAATTCTAAGTCTTGGGACTGGATGACAAGTTAAGATTACAGGGTCACAGGGTGGGGAGGGTAGGGAAGCACTGGTGGGGTGGAAAATGGGTGATTGGGGTGTTGGGGAGAGGTCGGGAGGGGGAGAGAGGTCCAGCAGCTACCAAACGTCATGGTGTAGGGGGGCAGGGGGTGCTCAAAATCAGAAAGGATCTTCAGATGGAGGCACCCCACCTTCTTTCCCTGACTGAGGCCTAAACCGGTCATTTGCAGGCTTTCCCCGTGCCAGGTAAATCCGCCCGCCAGCCTAAAAGTTGAGGCTGGATGGGAAACAGCCCTTAAGTGGCCAATAATTGGCCACTTAAGGGCCTCAGTTGAGGTAAGGGTGTGCAGCCCATCCGAGGCCTTGCCCCATCCAGCATAAAATCGCTGCAACGTTAGGGCAGCCGGGAACCCAGAGGGTATTCCAGGTGCAGTCACACCAATGCCTTGTATAACTGAAGCATAATATCTTTACTTTTATGTTCAATTCCTTTTGTAATAAAGGATAGCCGCCCTCCACCCCCCACCTAAAAACCCGCTGGCGGGGAAGCATGAAGTTCAGGCACTTGTCACCAATCTAATATCAAAAGTGGGGATGCTCACTGATGATCAACCAATTTTCAGTACCATTTACAACTCCTCAGACACCAAAGCAGTTCCTGTCCGTATGCAGCAAGACCTGGAAAACATTCAAAAAATATGGTGCAAGAGAGGAGAGAGACCATGCTGCAAGGTTCTCGGATGCTGCACTGGAGGCCTTGCTGGAGGAGGTGGAGAGAAGGCAAGATGTAATAGATCCATGGGAAGCCAGGCAAACCTCGCTAAGACAGTGAGTGCAGCTAGCTGTGCTGGTCAATGCCAAGAATCTAGCTCCGAGCCACAAAAAAGTTCACTGACCTCACACAAGCAGTCAAGGTCAACGAAAGCACCTCCAAATAACATAATCTACCAACTGCACCACAAGTCACAACTCCATCACTGACCTACCACTCACGACTCATACCTGATATTCATAGTGTTGAGACCAGTCCCTGGGTGAGGTTCCCCCAAATTGTTATGCTCCCAGGTGAGGAGGGATGAACTGGCTCCCCTCCTTTATTCAGCCCCTTTGGTTGGTTGGAACAAGGTTAATTTAAAAAGGATCCCTTTCCTCGAGGATACCTTTTCCCAGCCCAAATATGTGTTTTAAAGGAACCAATTTAACCAGGCTTTCTTAAGTCAGAGAAAGAGTGAGTTTATTAGCTACTAAAATGTGAGACAAATAATAAAAACACAACACACACACATACAGATTAGAAATGAGATGTGAGTCCAGAAACAAAAGTTAGAAAAGATATACAAATCAGCCTTTGGCTTGTCCATGAGGAGTAGGTGGTGAAACGTTTCAGTCATTAAGTTGGATGATTCCGGTAGGGCTGACTTTGGCAATTGATCAGTTGGTTTGGAGATTCTTGGCTCTGCAAGTTAGCTAGAATGAGTTGTTCTGTTTCCTTTCTAAACTGTGGCTTTTCTGACTTGTGACTGTCTTCCAGCAATCAGAGAGAGAGACTTTTTCACCTGCAAGCGCAACGATGCCTAGTTAATATTCTTCAGCTGTGATCTTTACAGCACGCACTGACACAGCACACACTAGAGCAACAGACTAGCACACAGAGACCAGGGTTACAGTTAGCATTTTAACTCCTTTCCTTGTGTATTCCTGGAAGCGAAAAAAACAAACACGTCTTTCACCCAGAAATTGTTTTCTTTCAAATTAGATCATGTCCACAGTCTGGGATATAACTCAGCAGGAGGTGGTTACTACTGAGATGGTAATCAGTCTTCATTATCTCTGCAGCCACAGGAGATTACAGTTCAGTTTTTGCATTGCATCTCTTCCTTTGAAGCATCTCTGTCTGAAGGAGGCCTTGAAACCTTTTTAGTGCGACATTCTGTTCTCTCTGGATTAGTTGGTCAGATGTAATCCACATACAAATTTTCTAACAAGTGGCTACTCTACAGTCCCAGCCAATTTTTGCTTGTAGGTCCTTTTTTTAAAAAATAACATGTCTTACTTAAAAGTTCAAAATGTCCATAAGTAATTTGGGGCTATGACCCGTGGTCATGACAATAGCTTCACTTCACCCTCATACCCTTAGCACTGCTTTGAGCCTCACAACCACATCTCATAGCTTGTACAGATCAGCAGCTTTTCAACTATGATAAGCACTCATTATGCAGCACATTCTTTGACACACTTCCCTCTCTCTTGCAGGACAAGTTGTTGCATTATCAGAGGCAGAAAAAGCAAACCAGAAGGAACATGCATATGTACATACCCCAGTGGAGAAGTTGGTGGTCATAAGAACATATGAATATAAGAATTAGAAGCAAGAGTAGACCACACGGCCCATCGTACCTGCTCTACCATTCAATAGAATCATGACTGATCTTTTGCTTCAACTTCAGTTTCCTGTTTGCACCCCATATCCCGTGATTCCCTGAAACACCAAGTATCTGTCTATCTCAGCCTGAAAATTTCAATGATGGAGCATCGACAATCCTTTGTCCTAAATGATTGGCCCCCTTATTCTGAGACTGTGCCCCTATGTTTCAGGTTCCCCAGCCAAGAGAAATAATCTCTTACAGCTGAATTTTACTGGGCCACCAGTGGGCAGGAAAACAGGCGGAAGGACCTGTACATTGGAGCAGCATGCTAACTTCTGCCTATTTACCACCCACACCTCCTCCACAATTTTACGAGTGGCCAGGGAGGTGTCAGGTGCATTGCCTGATTGTGGCCCAAGTGAAGCCCCTTAAGTGAGCAATTAATGCTCAGTTAAGGGCCTCATCCCACCGCCGCTCTATATAATGGGCAGTGGGAGTGGCCTGCAAGCATTGTGTAGTCCAGCAGGTTTAACCCTGCAGGTTGCCAGTCAGTGAAAGGGGTCTCCTATGTCAATCAGAGGCACCCACCCAAACCCCCCTGGCACAGTTTTACCTCTGCATGTTCACCCTTCCCACTGTCTAGCATACCCCATACCTTCCCCCAGTGGGGCCTGTCAACCTGGCCCCAGCAAGATCTTGGACTTACCTGCATGTCCAGGTCCATCACTGATCACAACCTCCTTGGTCCACCTGAAGGAGATCCCACCATCAGCGTAAAATCCAGCCCCTAATGTCTACCCTGTTAAACCTCTTCAGAATCTTGTGTATTTCAATAAGGTCATCTCCTATTATTCTAAACTCCAGAGATTATAGATCCAATTTACTCAGCCTCTCATCATAGCACTACCATTTCATCCCAAGGACTAATCCAGTGAACAATTACTGTATCGCATCCAATACGAGCATGGAGATCAAAACTATGCACAGTTTTCCAGGACCTGAATTTTCAGCTCGGCGGGCAGGCGCAATCGGCAGGCCCAGGAGCGGTCGGGAAACGGACTGCCGACTGTGATCGTCCCCCGACTGTGATTTCACGCTGGCTGACCAATTAACGGCCAGCCTGCGTGAATCGCGTGCTGAAAAGCTTAGTGCTGCCGGGGTGGGGGCAGGAGGAGGGTGGGTAATGGCGTCAACGCGGGCATGGGTGAGCGCTGACAGAAAGCTCCCTGAAGGCAGAGAGCTGCCTCAGGGAGATGAAGACCTGAAACAGCAAAAATAAAGGTTTCAAAAGCTGAAAAAAGTGATCATGCATTATAATAAAACACCTGAAAATCTAGCTAATGAAAATTTTGTCCGCAGAAATGTATTTATAATTTATTTCACCCTGGAAATTTCATCCTGCCCATGAATGAGGTTTGATGAAAAATGCAAAGACTGCTTGGCCGATTTGCCCGTCTGCTGACTGTAAGGTTGGGCGGGGTACGTCAAATGACAGTCAATTGCGCTGTTAATGGGCTTAATTGTCCTCGTAATTGTGGGCGGGTGCATTTCCTACTTTTGTGCGCAGCTGCCGACTGGAATATCGCGCGAGTGTGGGATGATGCCAGGTAGTTCGCCGGACATCATCTCACGTGATTTCACGCCCAATTTGGTTGGGCATGCGCCTGCCCGATCAGTGTAAAACTCAGCCCCAGGTGTGGTCTCACGGAAGTCCTATACAATTATGGAAAGACTTCTTTATTCTTGTACTCCAATCCCTTGTAATAAAGGCCAAAATGCAATTTGCCTTCTGAATTTCTTGCTGACCTTACATGTTAGCTTTCTGTATTCATTGTATGAGTACATTCCCTCCAAATATCAATATTTACAAGTTTCACGCCTTTCAAAAAATACTCGCCTTTTCTACTTTTACTACTAAAGTGAATCACCTCACACTTCCCCACATTAATTATATTTAAAATTTAATCATAAAAACAAAAACTGCCTTTATATAGCAGCTTTAATGTGCCAATCGTTCCGAAGCACTTCTCATGACTGTAATCAGACAAAAATTGACAAGGAGCCAAAACAGGGGGTATTAGTACAGGTGATCAAAACCTTGGTCAAAGAGATTTGTTTAAAGGAGTGTCATAAAGAAAGTAAGAGAGGTAGAGAGAAAAGGAAATGTTAAGGTGGAGAATTCCAGAGCTTCAGGCCTGAACAACTGAAGGCCACTAATGGTTGGGTGAAGGAAGTTGTGATGCACAAGAGGCCAACACTGGGGGAGCACTGAAGGAGCACCGGTGCGTTGCACGGCTGAGGAAGCTTACAGAGATGGAATGGGTGAGGTCGCAGAGAAGGATTAGAAGTTTAAAATTTGTGGCAATAGTGAACCAGGAGCCAATATAGGTGAGCAAGCATGGCACTGGGTGTGAGTTGGCATATAAGCAGCAGTTTTGGAGAGTTCAAGTTTATAGAAGGTAGAAGTTTAAGGTTAACCAAGAGATCATTGGAGTAGTTGAATTAGGAGATAACAAAATCATGGGGAAAAATGTTCCCCCCATTGTGGGGGAAGTGTGGCAACAGGCACGGGTAAGTGCGCCTCCGATCGGCACTCCCAATGGGGGGGGCGCACTGCCATTTTACGTTGTCAGGCCAATTAAGGCCCGCCCAGTGTGACGCCTGACAGGAAGCGCTATGTGCTTCCTGTGTGGGTGGGAGGGGGGATTCCCTGAACCAGGAGTGCGCTCTTTTGCGCATGCCTGTGGAAGAGCGCATCGATCTCCTTGAGGCTAAGTGCTGCCTCAGGGAGATCAGCTCCGATTTAAAACTTTTATTAAACATGTTTGAAAATTTTCCCTGCCATGTCCCCTCATGTGACACTGTCAACTGAGTTGGGACATGTCCATAAGTTGTATTGAAACCTTCCCGCCCATGGATGAGGTTTCATGCTTTTTCTGAAGCTCCCCCAGGGCTCCCAGCCTGCCCTCCAACCTTAAGGTTGGACGGGCAGGTCCATTAACGACCTTAATTCGTTTTTGAATGGCCTCAATAGGCCATTGAGAGTTTGGGGGTGCACAGCTGACTTGGCTGTGCCCCTGTTGACATGAAAATGGAAATGACGCGGGCTGATGTCGGAAGTTCCACCCGATGTCATCCCGTGTCAGTTTACGTGTTAGCGAGCGGGCCCCACACCCGCTCGCCGACCAGAAGATCCTGCACATAGAATCGTACAAGAAAGAGGCTATTTGACCTGTCAAGTATGTGAAAGGGCAGGATCTTCCAATCAGCGAGCAGGGGTGGGGCCCACTCACCGACGGGTAAAATGATGCGGGATGATGTCGAGTGGAGCTCCCGACGTCACCCCACGGCATTTCCATTTTCAGGTCGGCGGGGGCGCAGCCGAGTCAGCTGTGCACCCACTGACCTGTCAATGACCTATTGAGGCCATTGAAAAATTAATTAAGGTCATTAATGGACCTGCCCGTCCAACCTTAAGGTTGGTGGGCAGGCCGGGAGCCCTAGCTGGCTTCAGGAAAAGCATGAAACCTCATCCACAGGTGGGATGAGGTTTCATGAGGGTGTTTAAATTTTTAAGGAAGGTTTCAATAAAACTTATGGACATGCCCCAACTCATGTGACAGTGTCACATGAGGGGACATGGCAGGGAAATTTTTTAAACATGTTTAATAAAAGTTTTAAATTGGAGCTGATCTCCCTGAGGCAGCACTTAGCCTCAGGGAGATCTGTGTGCTCTTTCGTACTCCTGGCTGAGGGAATCTCCCTTGCCTGCACAGGGAGTGCATAGCGCTTCCTGGTGGATGTCACGCTGTGCGGGTCTTAATTGGCCTGCCCATGCAAAATGGCAGCGCCCCCCCTCGCCCCGACGGAGGGGTGCCAAGCGGAGGTGCGCCTGCCCGTGCCTGCTTCCGCACTTCCCCCCATAATGGGGGGAAAATTTTTCCCTAAGTGCTGTTTCCCTTGAGCCAGTAAGCATAGCCCTCATCCCTTGCTTGCTTCTGGTGACTTTTAATATTATTGTTTATTCAGTAACTTTTAATGCTTTTTAAAAGTATTTATGGACTCTGCTTTAATGTGGTTCATGGCAGTGAATTCCAAATTCTAATCACCCTCTTGTGTAAAGGAGTTCTTTATTACCTCTGCTGGAATTCCATTTGTTGCAATTTGAAATTTATGCTCTCTCATTGTCACCTTGTTTCCTAATGGAAACATTCTATCACCGTTTATCCCATCATAACTATTTGTAATCTTGAAAAACTCTCTCAATCGCCTCAGACTCCATTCCCTCTTCATAGCTATAACCATTCTTCCTTAGCAATTTCTTGCTGAATTCATGCTGCATCTTAACCATTTCTTTTATATTTTCCTATAAAGGGATGCAGAAAACTGTAAACATGACTAAAATACAACTCAACTAATGTCCTGTACAAGTTCAAGATTACCTTTTTAGTATTCCATTTAATGTCTTTAAATAGAGAATGTTCTTCTTCAAATCACTTGTGAACTTTACCTTTAATTTCCTTCCCATTGTTCGGAGGCCTATAATGCACTTCTAGTCAAGAGATTGACCTCTTGTTGTCCCTCAGTTCAATCCAGTTCTGTTAGGATCACTTCTCCACATCACAGTAAATTAAAATGATTCCTTGCTCTGAACCAGGGGCTGTTCTTGAAGGAAGAACCAGTCAGAGTATCGGAGCTGTAGCGTTTTTGCTTTTCCTCCAACCCTATGCTCCTTTCCAACTTGGAGTGAAATATCAGTGTGCTTATCCAAATTGTAATTTTGCCTTTTATCTTAACAGGGGCTGGATTACAAAGGGGAGGAAGTTATAATTCAGTTCCAAAGAGCCTTGGTTAGACCCACCTGGAGTATTGCATTCAGTTTTGGGCATTGCACCTCAGGAAAGTTATATTGAACTTGCAGGGGTACTGTGCAGATTCATCAAAATAATACTGGAGCTTAGAGAGTTAAATTAAAAAGACAACTTGCATATATTTGACTTGTGTTCCCTCGAACATGAAAATTGAAAGGTGATCTCTTCAAAATGTTTAAAATGTTAGAAGTATTCAATAGGGTGAATTAATTTAGCAAACTATTTTCTCTGATGGGAGAATCAAGGGGCAGAATTTTCACCTCGGTGGGAGGGCACGCCCTACCTGCTTGAGCGTAAAATGACGCGCAATGACGTCGGGCAAGCGTCCCGATGTCAATGCGCAGTTGAGCGATAGTTCGGTTGGCAGGCGCGCGCAAAAATAGGCAGCGCGCCCACCGACAATTAGAAGGTCTATTAAGGCCATTAAAGTATTAATTAACTTAAATTTTTTGCTGCCCACCCAACCTTACGGTTGACGGGCAGGCGAAATGGCCAAGTGGCCTTTGCACTTTTTAGGAAGCCTCGCCCAGGGGCGGGATGAGGTTTCCAACAGCAAATAAAGATAAAGTAAAAGATTTTACATCTCATGCATAACATGTCTCTGCTCATGTGACAGAGTCACATGAAGGGTCATGTTTTTTAATATTTAAAAATTCTTTATTTTTATCTCCCTGGGGCAGCTCTGTGACTCAGGGAGCTTTTCCAGCGTGCACCTACGTGCATGCATGAAGTTCCTCACTCGGTCTCCTCCCCCCCACCTTGCACAGGCAGCACTGAGCACTGCAGCACGTGTTAATTGGCTTGCCAGTGTGAAATCGTGGTCCGGCCCCAATCATGGGCAGTGGTCAGCTTCCCGACCTCTCCCCCACCAAGCCCACCCGACAAGGGCAAAATTCTGCCCAAAAAGGAGGGGACCTAACCTTAAAATTAAAGCCAGGCCAGTTATGAGGCAAATAAGGAGGCAAATATTCACAAAAGGCATGTAATAAATCTTGCATTCTCTTCCCCAAATGGTTGTGGATGCTAGGACAACTGGAGCTTTCAAGACTTTGATTGATAAACTTGTGTCATGTATCAAGGAATATCAATCAAAGGTGGGTAAATGGAGTTGAGATACAGAATAGCCATAATCTAATTAAATGCAGGCTTAGGGGGCTGAATGGCCTACTCATGTCATCATGTTCCAAGGTATTTCTATGAGTAAAATTCATGAAAATAATTCAGACCTTCAATCTAAATTGAATAAGCCTCACTTCGTTCAATTGAGACTTGACAGTTCTCATTCCATGCATTGTTGAAAAGTCCCTGGAATGTTTGAAGGTCAGTTTTACTCTTTCTTGCCCTTTTTACTGAGCAAAACAATATCAAACCCATAAATGTCAAAATTTAAGAAACTAATCTTCAAAGTGTGGCATATTTAAAAGCTATTTAAGTTATTACATTTAAGTATTAATTTAAAATTATATTTACTTTTTCATTTACGCATAGCTTCTAAATTGAGCAAGGCTGAGTCAGATGGTATATTGTAGAGCAAAAAAGAATTACCATAGCAAATTTGCTAATGCATTTTCATATTTTGCTACCAATGAAGTTAGTCAGGAGTGTAAAGAAATGAATTTGGTTATTAAAGCAGCAAAGGGCACTTGCAATTTTATAATTGGAACCAAATAATTTGATAGCTGAATGTTGTGCTTCTTTTGTACAATAATTATTGTTAAACCGTGTAAGAAAATACAACTTTACAATTCTAATGCACATGTGTGCATTTATCTGTAAGCGATAGTAAAAATGTTTTATAACTGGTAGTAATGATGTTTTGGAAACATGCAATGCTATTCTTTTTATTATTTTACAGGTTGTGGGCATGGCTGGCTAGACCAGCATTCATTGCCCATGCTTAATTGCCCTTGAGAAAGTGGTGATGAGTTGCCTTCTTGAACTGCTGCAGTCTGTGTGGTGTACGTGCAACCATAGGTTGCATAGGGAGGGAGTTCCCGGATTTTAACCCAGCGACAGTGAAAGAACAGTGATATAGTTCCAAGTCACAAAGTTATATGGCTTGGAGGAGAACTTGCAGGTGGTGGCGTTCCCATACATCAGTTGCCCTTGTCATTCTTAGTGGTAGAAGCCACTAGGTGCTGTCGAAGGAGCTTTGGTGAGTTGCTGCAGTGCATCTTGCATATAGTGCACATTGCTGTTACTGCGCAGTGGCGGTGGAGGGAGTGAATGTTGAAGGTGTTAGATGTGGTGCCAATCAACTGGGCAGCTTTGTCCTGGATGGTGTCAAGCTTCTTGAGTGTCATTGGAGCTACATTCATTCAGGCAAGTGGAGAGTATTCCAACATATTCCTGATTTGTGTCTTGTAGATGATGGACAGGCTTTGGGGAGTCAGGATGTTTGTAACTCACTACAGAATTCCCAGCCTCAGAGCTGCTCTTGTAGTCATAATATTTATATGGCTAGTCCAGTTCAGTTTCTGGTTAATTGTAACCACAGGATGTTGATAGTGGGAGATTTAGTGATGGTGATGCCATTGAATGTCAAGGGGAGTTGGCTACATTCTCTTTTCTTGGAGATGGTTATTGCCTGGCACTTGTGTGGCTTGAATGTTACTTGCCCAAGACTGAATGTTGTCCAGGTGTTGCTGCATATGTATATGGACTTCTTCAGTATATGAGGAGTCGTGAATGGTGCTGAACATTGTGCAAGCATCAGCGAACATCCCCCTTCTGACCTTATGATGGACAGAGAGTCATTGATGAAGCAGCTGAAAATGGTTGGGGTTCCTGCAGCGATGTCCTGCAACTGAGCCTATTGATCTCCAACAACCACATCCATCTTCCCTTGTGCTTGATATGGCTCCAACCAGTGGAGAGTTTTTCCCCCAATTCCCATTGACTTCAGTTTTGCTAGAACTCCTTGATGCCACACTCAGTCAAATGCTGCCTTGACGTCAAGGGCAGTCACTCTCATCTCACCTTATATTCTTCTTATAAAGCTGAACTGTTCGTATCAAGCTCAAAGGAAACCATTCAACTCAGCACCAACGTTTTCATCAAAGAGGAATTGCTTGTATTGCTGTAGTGTCCCCTTGGCCAGTTTACCATTTTGGTTCAGCCAATGTTGCCCTGTGTGATACTCTTAGGCCAGGATTTCCCAGTCGGCAAGTGGGGGTGTGGGGCCCGCTTGCCGACACATAAAATGATGCAGGATAACGTCGGGCGGAACTCCTGATGTCACCCCACCCCATTTCAATTTTCAGGTCGGTGGTGGCTCAGCTGAATCAGTTGTGCGCCCGCCAACCTGTCAATGGCCAATTGAGGCCATTGACAAAGTAATTAAGGTAAATAATGGACCAGCCCGTCCAACCTTAAGGTTGGTGGGCAGACCGGGAGCCCTGGCGGGCATTGGAAAAAGCATGAAACCTCATCCATGGGTGGGATGAGATTTCATGTAGGTTTTTAAAAAATTAATAAAAGTGTAACTCAAAGAGATGGACATGTCCCAACTCATGTGACAGTGTCACATGAGAGAACATGTCAGGGAAATTTTTTTTCCTGTTTTTAGCATTTTTTAATGTGGAGCCAATCTCCCTGAGGTAGCACTTAGCCTCAGGGAGATCAGTGCGCTCTTTCATGCACGTGGGCTTCCTTGCGGACGTCACGCTGGGCGAGCCTTAATTGGCCTGCCCACATAAAATGGCAGTGCACCCCCGATCAGGGGTGCCGATCGGAGGCGTGCCCACTCCTGAACTTCCCCCCTTAATATTGGTTATCTTCTACTCTTAGCATTACCAGTCGTAAACTTCTTGTCATTAGTCCATTGCCCAGGTTTACATATGGCAAAATTATCTCCCTGCACACAACTCAAGCTTGGAAGGACAATCCATGGGAGAGTACTTGGATGCAAGACTTGAGTGCAGGAATTGCAAAAAAGTCATACCATTACAGGCAACGTGTTAAATTCATGTTGCCTGATGTTTTAGATGATTTTTCTTCATTCAGCCAGTGCTATCTGCACTGTTCATTGGCTGCACACATTGACTGGGAGCTTGATATCATGAGTGTTTGGCGCTACTTGAAGACAGCCTGCGCCTCTTAAAGTGGAGGAACATTGCTTTTTTAAAATTTGTTCATGGCATGTGAGCATCACTGGCTCAGCCAGCATTTATTGCCCATCCCCAATTGCCCTTGGTCAGAGGGCATTTAAGAGTCAACCACATTGCTGTGGGTCTGGAGTCACATGTAGGCCAGGCCAGATAAGGACAGCAGATTTCCTTCCTTCAAGGACATTAGTGAACCAGATGGGTTTTCATGACGATCGGTAATGTTGCTGCAACAAATTGTGGAAGTTTTTTTTCAAAACTGAATCAGTGACATGATACTTTGAGCAATGACTGAACATGCAAACAAGCATGCAGCAAGGTTTTCAGACAATGCATTGGAAGTCTTGGTAGAAGAGATGGACAGGAAGAGAGATATCCTGTATCTGCAGGGAAGCAGAAAACCTTTCAGACACACACACAGGGGGCAGTAGGACCATGTAGTGGCAGGTGTCAATGCTAGAAGCATTGTTTCAAGAAAATGGATGCAGGGCAGAAAGATGTTTAATGATCTGACAGGAGTTATCAAGGTGATATGTGTATGGAGAGCTTCATTCTACGCAGGTTGTATGTGAGTAAATAATTAATGAGCGATGCCAGTAACTTCAACCACACCTTTCATTCACCAACAGTCCCACACTCCTTACCCTTCTTACGCACTGACCACCATAGCCTAATTCAATGTGGCATTGGGCAGAAGAGCTTTGGAATCAGGGTGGGGTTGAAATATAATGTAGGTGCCAGCTTGCTTGGGATGAGGTTGCGCGCCAATTGTGCTGCAGGCATAGGCTGGTAAGAGTGCACATCCAAATGCTTGGTATTCTAGAAAGCCTGGCAGAAAGCCTACGTTCAATGACAAGGAGGATGGGGGACTCCAGTGCTGATGTGGTGCAGGGTTTCGTAGTGTGTTTTAAATCTGTGAGACTAGGTTGGAATGTTACATTTTATTTTGTGATGTTGGAAAGAAGATGATGTGATGTTCAGTGACAGAGGAATGGTAATTAGTGTCAGACTGTTGATGACTGGTTGAGTTTCTTGGCATTGCTCATTAATTAATTACTCATGTACAGCCTCTGCAGAATCAGGCTATCCTACGTGGCATCCCCCCTTCCTCTTTTTGTTCTACCACTTCCTGTTGTGCTTCTTCCACTTCGTCCCCTATCCTCCTCTCCCTCATTGTCTTGTTCAGCTTCTTGCCTGATAGGTGATGGGATGGGCTGTTCCCTCATATGTCCGGGTTTATCAGCATGCAAAATGCTACCACAAACCCTGATATTTGTTATATGATGTGCCTGCATGCCACGGTAATGTAAAGGTGCTCGGCAGAGCAAGGGTTATAGTGGAACTGGAGAATAGCACCCCACCCCCCCGCCCCATGGTATAATGCATAGAGTCACATGGTAATAGACTGAGAGAACAGTCTAAAAAGAACACTCTGGAACCAGCCGGCATGAAGTTAACAGCACCATGCATGATAGTAACGTGGGATCTGTAAATAGTTAAAGATTAAAAATAAAGGGTTCATGTTTAAATATACATGTCTCAAGATCTCATAATTGAGACATCTAAAGAACCCATGTCACAACAATACCCACTCAGCTGATTAGAGCAGAGTTCTTCCAGAGCAGTCCAGACAGTAGAAGCATTACTTCAGGACACTGACGGTATGCTCTATAATATTCCTTCTGGTAGTATGGCTCTCATTGTATGCCTGCTGTGTATGTGCTTCTGGGTTCTGGACCAGAATCACGAACCATGTCATCAGTGGCTGGCCCTTCTTGCTCAGTAACTGGACTCTGACCTGCAGTACTTATAGTGTAATGGGTCAATAGATATGCTAATTAGTGATGTAGACTATGATGCAGCAGTCACGTGCTAAAGACTCTGAACACCAGGCTGAGAGTGCAACACCAAGGGGAGATCTGCCCACACAGTAAGCCTCCTTGTATATTGTACATAGCGTAAATAAACAAGCTTTCAGTAACTACCTGAGTCTGGCTACAATCCCTCTGCATAAGATATACTACCTAGCAGATCCATGAAACATTACTGGGACAAATACAGTTGGCATAGTGGGCTGCTGCAGAATAACACTTTGTGACTAGGATTAAGGGCATTCGCCTGCATGAGATGCTGCCTCTGGTAACACACCAGCTACACTTTGTGGCAGTAGAATCCCTTTCATTTCAGGAGAATGACTGAGCTGACATGAGGCACACACAAGGCAATGTGCATGTCACTGTCAATGTCATGTCAACATGCATATCAATGTCAATGTGCATGTCAGTGGCAAACTGTACTGTGAGGTGCCTGCAATCCATGCAAACCCTTGCATTCATTCACTGTGTCTGCTTGCCTGTGTCAAGAGGGAGTGAGATGACATTCTTTATGAAACAGTGTACGAAAAACCAAGATTTTGCTTATAACTCCATCAGCAACCTGGAAGAAGCTAGATGAATAAAAGTTAATTGCCACAGTCACTTTGCCAGAAACAGAAAAAGTGCTCATTTCTGTGCTTTGGGGCTATAGTTGTGGTTGCAATAGATACCGATTTCAGTCTTAACCTCTTTAGTGAGGTGAAGACATTTAATGCATTGGTGCTTGCTGAAGTCCCAGCAAGTGAATTGCTCCTTATAGAACCTTATCAGGTATGGCCTCCAGCCTAAAGCCCTTCTCCTCCTCCCTCTTCTAGAAGCTTGTCCTGTTCTGCCTGGCCTCTCGTTATTCTCACAGTCATACTCAATTCCAAGTGGAAGCCCTACCAGGCCACCAATGTCTGGAGGCAGCTTGTTTTAGCACAAGCTTTTGAATCAACAGAAAAGTGTGTCAGGACCAGCACCAACTCTCTCAAGACTAATTGAAACTTTATGCAAGTCGAGGAAAGCTCCAAATAAACAGGTACTATTGCGCTAGCAGTGAGAACAAATGATCAGCAACTATCCTGTAGGTAGTTTATGATTCCTTTAAGTAGTGCTGATGAGGTGGACCTTTGTGCTGTCATGTTCAGTTCTGCAAAGTTAAGATAAGGTGAGGGTCTTTACATTCCACAATTAGCACTGGCATCAAATCAGCTTTGCACTGATTGACATCGTAATCTACCTACACTGCATGCTGCCAACAAGCATTAGATGCTGTCCGGCACATTTTCCTTTAGAAATGTGCACATGCACCTAGAACCTGATTTCAACCTTTAAGAGGATGCATAGTGCTGAAAACGCAGCTACTACTGAATCCAATTTCTCCCTCTATAACTGTGGTTTTTAGAATCGAAGGAGGTCTTCACTGATAATCCTAATGGCAACAATGTACAGCTATAAAATATTCAAGACATCAATTATGGAATTCCATAGATGCATTTCCCCATTTCACTTAGTCAATTAAATGTCCATGGGGATAATTTTGACTTTGCTTGACAGTGCAAAATCGGTGACGTTGGAGTCAGCCACTATATTAAACTTCACTAAAAACTTCTAAACTGTGTAAGTGACAGCATTTGATACAACACATCTATAGTTTCTTTCTCATTTTGTACTTTCAAAAATTTGCATGATGTATTTGGATTATATAGTCTTGCAGGAGAAAGTTTGTGGATAAATTGGATTTATTGACAGATTGTACATGGACTGGGAGCGAAATGCGCTGCCTGGGAGGGTGGTGGAGGCGGGTTGTCTCACATCCTTTAAAAAGTACCTTGATGAGCACTTGGCACATCATAACATTCAAGGCTATGGGCCAAGTGCTGGTAAATGGGATTAGGTAGGTAGGTCAGGTGTTTCCCATGTGTCGGTGCAGACTCGATGGGCTGAAGGGCCTCTTCTGCACTGTGTGATTCTGTGATTCTGTGATGTGGGTTTTAATTTGCAGGTGTTGACTGATTAATTTGGTTGTGGTCACTGGGCCTGGTGAGAGTTGGGGGAAATACGAAGGTGTCCTGCTTACAGGTAGTTTTGTTGACTGTGTTAGTTGGTTTTATCTAGTTTTGAATATGCCTAGCACTGATCATTTCTTCCTTGTGCACCTACAGGCACAAAATTGACCAACATGCATTCTTGATCTGGGGTATAGAAATGGCAGACTGCTGCAGTAGATAGGTATCACTCTAAGCTTGCGGTTAATCCATGTTGTTGGTGAATTATTGACACATCTAACCTGTGACATAACTTGATTGAGATATATAATGAAGCAAGGAGAAATCTCTTCGTTCTTCAGCACTGAAAACCTTCTCCTTGATGGGTAGGAAATTTAACAACATAAAGTAATAAATGAAAGGTAAATAATTGAAGTTTTCTTCGTGTTCATGTTTGTCATATCACTCGAACACAGAATCTACCTCCTCATACAATATTGTGCAAAAGTATGAGAAAGTACAAGAAGATAAAAACCCAATTGGTTCATGAAGCCTCTGCTTTTCACCTTTCCCAGCCTAATGTATTGTTGTCTCAACTCAACCCAGTTAAAATCCTGAGGCAAAATTTTGCAATTATTTTTGTTATCCTTTCATGGGATATGGGCATTGCTGGCTAGGCCAGCATTTATTTCCCATCCATAATAAGACCATAAGACCATGAGACATAGGAGCAGAAGTAGGCCATTCGGCCCGTCAAGTCTGCTCCGCCATTCAATGAGATCACGGCTGATCTGATGATCCTTAACTCCACTTTCCTGCCTTTTCCCCATAACCCTTGATTCCCTTACTGATCAAAAATCTGTCTATCGCAGCCTTGAATATACTTAACGATCCCGCCTCTACAGCCATCTGTGGTAAAGGATTCCACAGATTCACTAGCCTCTGAGAGAAGAAATTCCTCCTCATCTCTGTTTTAAATGGACGACCCTTTACTCTGAGATTATACCCTCTGGTCCTAGACTCTCCCACAAGGGGAAACAACTTCTCAGCATCTACCCTGTCAAGCCCCCTAAGAGTATTATGTGTTTAAATAAGGTCGTCTCCTGCCTTTCTAAACTCCAATAAGTACAGGCCCAACCTACTCAAACTCTCCTCATAAGAAAATCCCTCCATACCCAGTATCAACCTGGTGAACCTTCTCTGGGCTGCCCCCAATGCCAGTATATCTTTCCTTAGATAAGGGGACCAAAATTGTTCACAGTATTCTAGGTGTGGTCTAACTAGTGCCTTGTATAGTTTTAGCAAGGCTTCCATATTTTTATACTCCATTCCCTTTGAAATAAAGGCCAACATTCCATTTGCATTACCTATTACCTGCTGAACTTGTATTGTATCTTTTGGGATTCATGCACGAGGACTCCAAATCCCTCTGTGCTGCAGCTTTCTTCAGTCTTTCTCCATTTAAATAATATTCAGCTCCTCTGTTCTTCCTGCCAAAGTGCATAACCTCACACTTTCCCACATTATATTCTATCTGACACATTTTGCCCACTCATTAATCTGTCTATATCCCTCTGTAGACTTTGTGTCATCCTCACCACTTGCCTTCCCACCTATTTTTGTGACATCCGCAAACTTGGCAACAGTACATTCATTTCCCTCATCTAAATCATTAAAATATATTGTAAATAATTGTGGCCCCAGCACTGATCCCTGTGGCACTCCACTAGTTACAGGTTGCCATCCTGAAAATGCCTCCGTTATCCCAACTCTCTGTCTTCTATTAGTTAGCCAATCCTCTATCCATGCTAATATACTACCACCAACACCATGGGCCCTTATCTTATTAAGTAGCCTGATGTGCGGTACCTTATCGAACACCTTTTGGAAATCCAAATATATTACATCTACTGGTTCCCCTTTATCTATCCTGCTTGTTACCTCCTCAGAGAATTCTAATAAATTCGTCAGGCATGATTTCTCCTTCGCTAAGCCATGCTGACTCTGCTTGATTAGATTATGCATTTCTAAATGCTTTGCTATTACATCCTTTATAATAGACTCCAACATTTTCCCAATGACAGATGTTAAGCTAACTGGCCTATAGTTACCTGTTATTTGTCTCCCTCCCTTTTTGAATAAGGGTGTTACATTGGCAGTTTTTTGAGTAGATGGTGATGAGTCTCCTGCTTGAACTGCTGCAGCCCATGTGGTGTAGGTACACACACAGTGTTGGTAAGAAGGGAATTCCAGGATTTTGACCCAGCAACAGTGAAGGAACAGCGTTATAGTTCCCAGTCAGGGTGATGCGGCTTGGAAGGGAACTTGCAGGAGATGATGTTCCCATGCATTTGCTGCCCTTGTCCTTCTAGGTGGTAGAAGTCACGGGTTTGGAAGATGCTATTGAAGAGGCCTTGGTGAGCTGCTGTGGTGCATCTAGTACATGATACACACTGATGCCACTGTGCATCAGTGTGGGCGAAGTTAATGTTGAAGGTGGTGGATGGGGTGCCAATCAAGCGGGCTGCTTTGCCTGCATAGTGTCGAGCTTCTTGAGTGCTGTTGAAGCTGCATTCATCCAGGCAAGTGAAGAGTATTCTATCGAACTCCTGATGTATGCGTTGTAGATGGTGGACGGGTTTTCGTGAGTTAGGAGGTGGGTCACAGAATTCCCAGCCTCTGACTTGCTCTTGTAGTGCACAGTATTTATATGGCTGGTTCAGTTAAGTTTCTGGTCATGGATAATGTCCAGGATGTTGATATTGGGGAACTCAGCAATGATAATTCCATTGAATATCAAGGGGAGATGTTGGATTCTCCCTTATTGGAGGTCATCATTGCCTGGCACTTGTGTGGCACCAATGTTACTTACCGCTTATCAGACCAAGCTTGAATGCTATCCAGCTATTGCTACATATGGACACGGACTACCTTAGTATCTGAGGAGTTGGGAATGGTGCTGAACATTGTGCAATCATCAGCGAATATCCCCACTTCTGACCTTATGATGGAAGGAAGGTCATTGATGAAGCAGCTGAAGATGGTTGGGCTGCGGATAGTACCTTGAGGAACTCCTGAAGTGATGTCCTGGAACTGAGATGATTGACCTCCAACAACTACAATCATCTTCCTTTGTGCTAGGTACGACTCCAACCAGTTGAGAGTTTTCCCCCTGATTCCCATTGACTCCAGTTTTGCTAGGGCTCCTTAATGCCACACTCAGTCAAATGCTGACCTGATGTCGAGGGCAGCCGTTCTCACTTCAACTCCTAAGTTCAGCCCTATTGTCCATGTTTGAACCAAGGCTCTAATGAGGTCATGAATTGAGTGGCCCTGAAAGAACCCAAACTGAGTGCCAGTGAGCAGAGTATTGCTGTGTAAATGCCACTTGATAGCATTGTCGATGACAAATTCTATCACTTTTGCTATGATCGAGAGTAGACTGATGGTGCGGTAATTGGCTGGGTTGGATTTGTCCTGCTATTTGTAGACAGGACACGTCTGGGCAATTTTCCACATTGTCGGGTAGGTTCCAGTGTTGGGGTTGTACTGGAACTGCTTGGCGAGGGTCACAGTTAGTTCTGGAGCATAAATCTTCAGTACTGTTGCTGGAATGTTGTTAACTCCCAAAGCCTTCCAAGTATCCAGTGTCTTCACCCATTTCTTGATATCACATGTACTGAGTCAAATTGGTTAAAGATGGGCATCCATGATGCTGGGGACTTTCAGAGGAGGCTGAGGTGGATCATCCACTCAGCATTTCTGACTGAAGATGGTTGCAAATGTTCTAGCCTTGTCTTTTGTACTGATGTGCTGGGCTCCCCAATCATTGAGGATGGAGATATTTGTGGAGCCTCCTCCTCTAGTTAGTTGTTTAATTGTTTACCACCATTCATGACAGGACTGCAGAGCTATAACTGATCTGTTTGTTGTGAGATCGCTTAACTTTATCTATCGCATGCTACTTACGATGTTTGACTTGAATGTAGTCCTGTATTGTGGCTTTACCAGTTTGACACCTCATTGTTAGATATGCCTGGTGCTACTCCTCACATGCCCTCCTCCACTCTTCATTGAACCAGGGTTGATTCCCCGTTTGATGGTAATGGTAGAGTGGGGAACATGCTGGGCTATGAGGTTACAGATTGTGGTTGAATAGAATTCTGCTGCTGCTGATGGCCAACAGTGCCTCATGGGTGCCCAGTTTTGAGTTGCTAGATCTGTTCAAAATCTATCCCATTTAGCACAGTGGTAATGCCACACAACACGATGGAGAGTATCCTCAACATGAAGATGGGACTCTGTCTCCACAAAGACTATGTGGTGGTCACTTCTACCAATGCTGTCATGGACAGATGCTTCTGCAACATGTAGATTAGTGAGAACGAGGTCAAGTATGTTTTTCTTTTTTGCTGGTTCCCTCACCATCTGCTACATCTTTTAGGACATGGCCAGCTCAGTCAGTAGCAGTGCTACTGAGCCACTCTTAGTGATGGACATTGACGACCCCCACATAGAGTGCATTCTGTACCCTTGCTACCTTCAGTGCTCCTTCCAAGTGGTGTTCAACATGGAGGAGTGCTGATTCATCAGCTGAAGCTGTGCAGGGTGGGAGGGATGGACAGTCGGTGGTAATTAGCAGGAGGTTTCCTTGCCCATGTTTAATCTGATGCCATGAGACTTCATGGGGTCCAGAATCAATGTTGAGCCTTCCAAGGGCAGCTCCCTTCTGACTGTATACCACTGTGCCAGGATGTCTGGTGGGTCTGTCCTATTAGTGGACAGGGCATAGCCAGGGATGGTGCTGGGACATTGACTTCATTGTGTGCATGTCAAGCCTGTTGCTTGACTAGTCTGTGGGACAGCTTTCTCAATTTTGGCACAAGATCCCTGATGTTAGTAAGGGGGACTTTGTAGTGTCGACAATGCTGGGTATGCCGTTGTCGTTTCCAGTGCCTAGGTCGCTGGGTTTCTGTTTGGTTTCACTCCTTTTGACTTTACTGCAGCTACTTGATGCAACTGAGTGGCTTGCTAAGCTATTTCAGAGGACATTTAAGAGTCACTCACATTGCTGTGCCACATGCTGGAGTCACATGTCAGCCAGACCACTAATTACAGTAGCTTTCCTTCCCTAAAGGGCATTACTGAACCAGATGAGTTCTTACGATAATGGTTTCATGGTCACCATTACTGAGACTAGCTTTTAATTCCAGATTTATTAATTGAACTCAATTTCCACCAGCTGCTATGGTAGTGTTTGAACTCATGCCTCCAGAGCATTAGCCTGGGCCTTTGGATTACTAACCCAGTGTCATTACCATTATGCCACCACCAGTACCTCCCCTTACTAGATACTACTGATTCAAATTACATTCAATATTTCTCCATCTGCACAAGTACTCTATTAAATACCAGCCTCTTCCCTTTGACAGACAGTAACTTTCTTTCCCTCACATCCAAGGTATGAACAACACAGAAACCTCTGTGTCCTGTGGAACATTTAATCATTGCACTCTGTAATTTTCCTTCGAAGCTTTAATTCCATCCTTTGTTACCTGGTATTGTGTAAGTATTGTTTCAGTTCTTGTTTTGCCGAAACAATGCTTGTATTAATGTTGTTTCCTGTTCTTGCTAATGTTTGCTGTATCATAGTGTTAGTCTCAGTGACTTCAATCACTTCATACAAATAGCTTATGTTATTCATCTCAAACAGGCTTGGCAAGATTTGAAAGAAAAGGTTAAAAAAATTCAAGTTTATTTTCAAGTTTATTCTGCAATAAGATAAAGATTGAACAGTGCCAGTAATCACGGATGATAAACTTTTGTGATTGGATTTCACACTGCAATTAAAAATTGGCAGTATCTTAGTGAACATCTGTTTTTAAGGATTAAATTGAACAGAAGGTAAAACTGACAACATTCTGCCTCTTAACAAATTGCACCTTCTGAACAACACCTAGGTGTATCTGTAGGAAATGCGTATCTCATTGTATCTTTCGCAAATTTAAAAAAACGCTGACAGATTTGCAATTCCAAAAATAAAATGCTGACTCTTTGTGTAACTGTAGTTGATGAAGCCAAAGCTGCACACAGATATAGCAATTTGAATTTACAGGTCTCAAAAATAGCATAGAATAAGGTGAAACAATATAATTCATGCAGACCAGTCATGTTAATGTATTAGCAATGGATGTGCAAAGGGCCCAAGGGCAGACTTTGATAAGCGTCTGTGACAATTTCCAGTTTAATCATTAACTCTGAGGGTTCCGAGCAGGCATCTTACATCAAAAATGCCTATATTGTTAAAAATCATATATAGAATGCATCATGCGAAAAGGGGTTGAATTCTGGAATAGTGTCGGAGTATCCGAAATAGCATGCCCATTTTGCAGCTACCTTGGTTTTCACTCCATTAAATCCCGCTCCAAAACAGGGACAAAAATCAAGGCTGTGAAATTGAGCTCTGCTGGTGTTACAAAAATCCCAAATTGAAAAAAATGTTGATTGGGATGTTTCTGGCATGGCACCCTGACTTTAAAAGCAATTGTATAGGTGTGTTGTGCATGCACCGGAAGCGTGCAGAGCAGGCAGATTGTGACATCATACAGCCTTTGATGATAACTTGACACACAATCATTGCTGCAAGAGTTCCTCAGGGCAGTATGCTGAGCCCAAACTTTTTTCTCAATGACCTACCCTCCATCATAAGGTCAGAAATGGGGATGTTCGCTGATGTTCACACAATGTTCGGAACCATTTGCAACTCCTCAGATACTGAGCAGTCCATGCCCATATGCAACAAAACCTGGACAGTATTCAGGCTTGGACTGATAAGTGGCAACATTCACTTCATCTAAGTGCCAGGCAATGACCATCTCCAACAACAGAGAATCTAATCATCTCCTCTTGACATTCCATGGAAGTACCATCACTCAATCCTCCCACTATTAACATCCTGGGGGTTACCATCAACTAGAAACTGAATTGGACCAGCCTTACAAATTTATAAATATATAAATACTGTGGCCACAAGAACAGGTCAGAGGCTGGGAATTCTGCGACAAGTGACTCACCTCCTGACTCCCCAAATCCTAACCACCATCTTCAAGTCAGGAATGTGATGGAGTGCTCTCCACTTGCCTGGATGAGTGTGGCTTCAAAAACATCCAAGACATTTGACACAATCCAGGACAAAGCAGCCCGCTTGAGCGGCATCCCATCCACCACCTTAAAAATTCACTCCCTCCACCACCAATGCACAATGGCTGTAGTGTGTATCATCTACAAGATGCACTGCAGCAAACTCATCAAGCCTCCTTCGACAGCACTTTCCAAATCCACAACCTCTAAAACCTAGAAGGACAAGGATAGCAGATAAATGGGAAAACCATCTCTACAAGTTCCCCTCCAAGTCACACACCGTCCTGGCTTGTAAATATATGGCCATTTGCTGGGTTAAAACTTAGAATTCCATCCCCAAAGGGCACTGTTTATACCTACACCACATATACTGTAGCTATTGAAGAATGCAGCCTTGCCACTGATGCCCACATCCCAAGAAAAATAAGAAAAATAATATTCCATTTTAGACTGCATTGTTCCAGCTAACACCCTCTCAGAATTACTCCCAACTGAAAATGCATTCAGCTGCAAGAGAGACCCCCCACCTCCTTGCCACTCCAAATAGTGCTTTTTAAAGGGCTAACAATCTAATGTCTAGGTGAGGCACTTTTGACCTCCTTTGCCTGGTGTAGTGTTAGTGGAAGTACAGTGTTCTGTGTTATTGGAAAAATTTTACGAACTTTTTGGATTTTCAATGTGGTGGTGCTGGATCTTGTGGGAGGAGTTGGTTGGCATGTCAGGAGAATTGGCTGTTTCAGTAATAGGGACTATAGTTGCAGTTTGTCTTGGGTTGCAGCATGATCTGCAAATGGAGCAAAGGTGTACAAGAGGAGAAAGAGCGCACCAAGGCAGAAGGAGGAGGAAGGCTCACAACGTAAGGTCCTGCCCACCAAGGGTCTTAAGGG
The DNA here is from genome assembly GCF_964194155.1 of Cetorhinus maximus. Taxonomy (NCBI): domain Eukaryota; kingdom Metazoa; phylum Chordata; class Chondrichthyes; order Lamniformes; family Cetorhinidae; genus Cetorhinus; species Cetorhinus maximus. The sequence continues at coordinate 100,064,402 of NC_135885.1, forward strand.
AGTGTTTAACCTACCACAACCTCAGCCAGGAAACATGTATGAGGCACCTGTGTTTCACCAAGGAGGTGATAGCTGAGCTGCGCCACCTCCTACAACCTGACACCCAGCTGCACTGCAGTGCGAGCATGGCGCTGCCAGTGACTGACAAGATCATCGTCATCCTAAACTTCTACACCAGCGGATCATTCCGGATGGAGCAGGAGATATCAACAACTTCTCATAGTTCACCATCCAACGCTGCATCAGGGAGGTCACAGAGGCCCTGTATAGAGGAAGGCTTCAAAATCTTCTGGCCAGAGAGAGCAGGAGGAGACAGCATGTGGCTTTGCCAGGCTGATGTGATTCCCAATGCTGCAAGGTGCAAGTAACTGTGCAAATGTGGCTCTGGCATCCCAACAGGTTAATTGGGAAATGGTCCACTGCCGCAAGGGTGACCACTCCATTAACATACAGTTGGTGTGCGACCAGGAACTCCCCCTAACTTGGAAGAACTCAAGATGCATTCATCCAGCGTCAGGCAGCTGTACACACCATCTTTGGGCTACCACAAAGAATTAAAGGCTAGTTGCTGGGTGACAAGTGCTGCCCACTCTATACCTGGTTCATGGCTCCCAGGCAAGAGAAGTACATCTAAAGTGAGAACCATGCAGCAGGAACAACCCATTGGTGCCCTAAAACAAATGTCTCGTTGCCTGGACCACTAGGTTTGCACACTCTGGTACTCACAGGATTGCGTGTCCAATTTGTAGAGGTCTGCTGTGTCCTTCGTAATATAATTACCATGAGAGTGCAGCCCTTTTCATCAGGCGTTTGGAGATCTTCTCACAAGTAGATGGAAAAGGAGAAGGAAGGTGAAGAGGGGGGAAAAGAGGACAAGAGGAGGAATCCGGGATCCTTTCGTTCAAAAAGAGCAGATACCTAGGCTTCAGATCCGCTATCACAGTTGCCCCACAGTTCTCCACCTTTCAATCCATCTGCGTTGTACTATCACAATGTTCTCCTGGCTAAAATCCTGAAATAAAAGCCACCAACAAAAAATCATGACATGAAAATGCTATTTCTTTGTTTTTTTTTTGCTTCTTGGAATGTGAGCATCACTCTCGATGCTAGCATTTATTGATCATTCATGATTGCCCTTGAGAAGGTGGCGGTGAGATGCTTTCTTGAACTGCTTTAGTCCATGTGATGAAAGTACGCCTACAGTGCTGCTAGGGAGGGAGTTCTGACCCAACGACAGTGAAGGAACAGCAATATAGTTACAAGTCAGGATGGTCTGTGATCTGGAGGGCAATTTTCAGATGGCGGTGTTCCTATGTGCATGCTGCCCTTGTCATTCTACACGCTGCTGCCACTATGTACTGGTGGTTGACAGAGTAAACGTCTGAGGTGGGGAATGGGTGCCAATAAGCTGTCTGCTTTGTCCTGTATGATGTCGAGCTGTTGAGTGTTGTTGGAGCTGCACTCATCTAGGTAAGTTGGGAGTATTCCATTACACTCCTGACTTATGCCTTGTAGATGGTGGACAGGCTTTGGGAAGTCAGGAGGTGAGTTACTTGCCAAAGGATTTCTAGCCTCTGACCTATTTTTGTAGCCAGGTTATTTATATTTTCATGTGGTCCATCACTAACACATCCCTTCCCTTCCTTGACCTCTCAGTCTCAATTTCTGGTGATAGACTGTCCACCAATATTCATTACAAGCCTACTGACTCCCACAGCTACCTCGACTACAGCTCCTCACACCCCGCTTCCTGTAAGGATTCCATCCCATTTTCTCAGTTCCTTTGCCCCCGTCGCATCTGTTCTGATGATGCCACTTTCCAAAACTGTTCCTCTGACATGTCTTCCTTCTTCCTTAACCGAGACTTTCCACCCACGGTGGTTGACAGGGCCCTCAACTGTGTCCGGCCCATCTCCCACGCATCCGCCCTCACACCTTCCTCTCCCTCCCAGAACAATGATAGGATCCCCCTTGTCCTCACTCATCACCCCACCAGCCTCCGCGGTCAAAAGATCATCCTCCGCCATTTCCACCAACTCCAGCATGATGCCACCACCCTTTACCTTCCCTTTGCCCCCCCTGGTGGCTTTCCACAGGGATCATTCCCTCCGTGACACCCTGGTCCACTCCTCCATCAGCCCGTACACCTCAACCCCCTCCCACGGTACCTTCCCATGCAACCGCAGAAGGTGCAACACCTGACCCTTTACTTCCCCTTTCCTCACCGTCCAAGGGTCCAAACATTCCTTTCAAGTGAAGCAGCGCTTCACTTGCACTTCCCTCAATTTAGTCTACTGCATTCGCTGCTCCCAATGCGGTCTCCTCTACATTGGAGAGACCAAACGCAGACTGGGTGACCGCTTTGCAGAACACCTTCGGTCTGTCCGCAAGCATGACCCAGACCTCCCTGTCGCTTGCCATTTCAAAACACCACCCTGCTGTCATGCCCACATGTCCATCCTTGGCCTGCTGCAATGTTCCAGTGAAGCTCAACGCAAACTGGAGGAACAGCACCTCATCTTCTGACTAGGCACTTTACAGTCTTACGGACTTGAGTTCAACAATTTCAGATCATGAACTCTCTCCTCCATCCCCTCCCCTTTTCCAATCCCCCTTTTTCTAATAATTTATAATTCTTTTACAAATATATTTTTCTTTTCCCATCTATTTTTAAATTTATTTCGATCTATTGTTTCATCTCCATCTTTTAGCCCATTTTGATCCCTTCCCTCCACCCCACCCCCACTAGGGCCATCTGCCACTAGCTTGTCCTGCTTGCTACCCTTAATGTTCCCTTTAGTATGTCCTTTAGATAATATCACTACCGTCAACACCCCTTTGTCCTTTGTCTATGACATCTTTGGCAGTCTCTTCTTGGCCTCCACCTATCACTGGCCCCCTATCGAGCTCTACCTGTCCCTCCCACCCCCCTCTACCAACTTATATTTCATCTCATTTCTATATTTTTTAGTTCTGATGAAGGGTCATACGGACTCGAAATGTCAACTGTATCCCTCTCCGCAGATGCTGTCAGACCTGCTGAGTTTTTCCAGGCATTTTTGTTTTTGTTATTTATATGGCTGGTCCAGTTCAGTTTCTGGTCAATGGTAACTCCCAGGGTATTGATGGTGGGGGATTTAGCAATGCCAATCTTATTGGATGTCAAAGGACGATGGTTAGGTTCTCCCTTGTTGGAGGTGGTTATTGTCTGCACTTGTGTGGCACAAATATTACTTGCCACTTATCAGGCCAAGCCTGAATGTTGTCCAGGTCTTGTCACATGCAGGTACATGCTGATTCAGTACCTGAAGGGTCATGAATAGCACTGAACACTGCCAATCATCTGCAAACATCTCTACTTCTGACTTTGTGATGCAGCGAAGGTCATTGATGAAGCAGCAGAAGATAATTGGGCCTAGGCCACTGCCTTGAGTAACTCCTGCAGTGATGTCCTGGGGCTGAGATGATTGACCTCCAACAACCAAAACCATTTTCCTTTGTGCTAGGTATGATGCCAACAAGTGGAGATTTTTCCTTCTGATTCCCATTGATTCCCAATTCTACTTGAGTTCCTTGATGCCACAGTCAAATGCTGCCTTGATGTCAAGGGCAGTCACTCTCACCTGTCAGTTCCCTTACCCATGTTTTGACCTGTTGCCATGGGACTTCATGAGATTTGGAGTTAATGTTTAAGACAATATTGATGACACCCAAAGCAACACCCTTCCAATTGTACACCACGTCTGGTGAGTCGGTCCTGCTGGTGGGACCAAGCCACACTCAAGGATGGTGGCAGAACCCTTGGACATTGATGTAAGGTAGGTTTTGGTGACTATGACTATGCCAGGCTGCTGCTTGACTAATCTGTGCGACAGCTCTCCCAACTTTGGCACAAGTCCCTAGATGTTAATGAGGAGAATTTTGCATGATTCACCAGGCAAGATGTGCCTTTGTCATATCTGGTGCGTCAGTTGATGCCAGGTGGCCTGTCCAATTTTATTGTTATTTGAATTTTCCTTAGCAGTTTGATGTAACTGAGAGACTTGGTAGACCATTTCAGAGGGCAGTTAGGGGTTGTGGGTTTGGGGTCAAATGTAGGCCAGACTAGGTAAGGACGGCAGATTTTCTTTCCTAAAGGACATTCGTGAACCAGATGGGTTTTTTACAATTATCCAGTTGTTTCACGATCATCATTACTGAAATTGGCTTTTTCTTCCAGATTTATTTAATTAATTGACTTTAAATTGCTCCAGCTGCAGTGGTGGAGTTTGAACTCTTGTCTCTGGAGCATTGGTCTGGGCCTCTTGATTACTGGTGCAGTAACATAGCCACTATTGTTACTATTTCCACTGGATGTACCTTCCAATAATGTACTGAAAACATTTATAATTATATATACAAAAATTGCATGGCAAAAGCATCGATCTCATGATTTCAGTCTGAGCTTCCACTGCAGCTCTCAGTGGCATGAGGTAGGAATATCCCATCATCCAGAATATTCTTGACATTGCTTGATGCTGCCGGCCCTCTGGTGTGGAGAGCATCGTCTTCCGCCAGAGGCCTCAGTCAGGGCAGATGTGTTGCTTCCTCGCTGGTTCTGCTCTTCTCCCTGCAGTTATGTGCTACCTTGTCTTGCAAGAGAAAAATGTCGGTGGTGTGTTGCAATGCATTTGGCCGATGTGCCCGTCATAGCTAAATAGCTGGAACTATGTGGAAGCAGGAAGGGTTGGGTGTGAGGCTAGCAGCATTGGTAAGTGTTTGTGGGTGAGGTGGAGTATCAGGCTGTTAGGCATAAGTTCAGATTGCTAGCAGTTGCTGATGGGTGAGTGATGGGGGTGAGGGCATTGAGCTGCATGGAAGGTTGTTGGTGCAGTGGGTAGGAGTTGTCATGTGACTATGCAATCGCTGACTTTCACCGCCTTTGTGACATCATTGAAGTTTTTCCAGCACTGCTGCCAGATCCTCAGGACCAGGCTCTGAGAATTGACCTCCCTGGCCATCTGCTCCCATTCCTTTCATAAGATTTGCTTGAGGGCCTCCTGGCCCCCTGCGGAAACCTGGCATCTCTCCTGCTTTCGACCTCCATCACAAAGCCTTTCAATGCTGCATCACAAAATCTGGGAGCCCTCTCTCTTGGCTGGTGCTCCATTTATTTTGCTTTTCCTTCTAGCCAAGTCTTTCGCAGTCTGTAGCAGCTGCTGTTGAATGAATGCAGCTCCACTTTAAGAGGGACACGCCACCTTAAAAAAGGTCTATGTTAGCTGTGCATCCTGCTGGCCACATACACTGCTGGGTCCTATGTTGAGTGTGCAGCCAGTCAGCCGTGTGTTCCATGTTAGGCTACACGTTGAAATCATTTAGAAGAACAGGCAGTCCAAAGTTTGCTTGCTGTCTTTCCGAATGGGACCGGGTGAGTGGTAATCTTGCGTAGCAACTCCCTTGCCCAAAAAAGGCTTTATCCAATATTCCTGTGGTGTAACACTTAACTCGATCAAATAATGAGCAACTAATTCAAATATTGAAATCTTAACTGATCACATTGCTCAATTTATTTTTCTGAAGTTCATCTGTTTAAGATAGGAAATAAAGTAAATTCAACAACTTGTTGCTAAAATTCCTCGAAGATACTGATTCAAGTCCCTCTTACTGGGGCATTGACCTAAGTTTTGCCTCTGCACCGTGGTTAGAAATTTAAATTAAGACTTAGGTGCTGAGGCCAACATACATTATGAGCAGAATTTTCCGGTTGGTGTGCGGGGGCGGGCCCGACACGCTGATGCGCGGTGACATCAGGCGTGCAGCACGACGTCACCGCGCGCTATCACAATATTTCAGAAGGCAGGTGCGCTATGAGATCCGAGGTGCACCCGCCATTAATTAACGGGACAGCTGAGGCTATTGAGGCAGCAACTGAAGGCGGTTTTTCGCAGCCTGTGCGATTTTCAGGGCGTTGCACGGGCGCAACGGGCAGGCGGGTAGGCCACATTTTTAAAAACCTCATCCACGGGTGGGATGAGGGGTGAGTGGGCTCGCTAATGCGAGTTGTTAGAACTTTAGTCTTTTACTTACTGCTACTTGCTTGTGTGAACAGGACAACTGCATTTCTCTTCAGAGCTGCTTTAACAGAAAGAACAGACTTCGTTTCAGGCCTCTGGAGGAATCATAACACTTTGGGCCTTCCAGGTATCAGACAGTCTTCCCTTACCCTGGGAATGGGAGTTGTGCTCTCCGCTGGAGGCACCTCCTCTGTGGAGGAAGAGAGGGCCAGAAGGGGGAGGAGGCCAGGAGTCCATATTCAGCCTCCAGGGTAGCCACAAATGGGACAACAGGTGCAGGCACGAGGGGTGCAGGGCCAACAGGAAGTCCAAGGTGGAAGGGGCTGCAGAAGACACCACTATCCTGCTGCCAGGGCTTATAGGCAGCGATGCAGCTACCTCAATATGTCTGAGTGCAGTGCCGAAGGAGGCTCTGCCTCTCAAGGGACAGCGTGACCTCCATCTGTCAGACGGTCGGTCTTGAGATCAGCTCCAACTGTGTGAGTGGGCATCCCATGCCAGTGGCGCTGAAGGTCACGGTTGCCCTCAACTTCTATGCCTCCGGCTCTTTCCAGGGATCAGGGGGTAATCTTTGTGTAGTACCCAATCAGCTGTCCACAGTTGTGTCAAGCTGGTGACAGACGCTCTGTTCAGGCGTGCATTGACTTTCATTCACTACTGCTCGGATGAGGCCAGCCAGACAGAGCGAGCCGGAGGCTTTGCTGCGATTGCTAGGTTTCCCAGTGTCCAGGGTGCAATAGACTGTACATATATGGCCATCAAGGCACCAGCGGGTGAGCCGGGTGCCTTCGTCAACAGGAAGGGCTTCCACTCCAACGTGCAGATTGTGTGATCATAGGATGCTGATTCTACAAGTCTGTGCAAGGTACCCAGGCAGCTCCCATGATCCTTACATCCTGAGACACTCCCAGGTGCCGGGGCTCTTCAGTGCTCCAGCCCGGCTGGATGGATGGCTGCTGGGTGACAAGGGCTATCCCCTCAGAAGGTGGCTCATGACGCCTCTCCGCCATCCAAGAACAGAAGCCGAGCTGCAGAACAATAGAAGCCACGCCTCCACAAGGGTTGTGGTAGAGAGAACCATCGGTCTTCTCAAGATGCGCTTCTGATGCCTGGACTGTTCAGGGGGCGCACTCCAATACCCCCCAGGTCATGTGTCACTGATAGTTGTTGCATGCTGCGCTCTCCACAATCTGATGTTGGAAAGGGGTGATGCTGTGGAGAAAGAAGATGTAGACACTGATGCTCTGGATACACACGATGAGTCCAGTAGTGAGTCCGAGGATGAGCACGCACAGGAGAACGCTGAGGGGGTAGATGCTGACCCAGGCATACTCCAGGGAGGCAGGGACACCCAGGAGGATTTGATCCAATGCTCCTTCAGCTAGCCTACCAAATAAGAACCACCACCACATGCCAGGGCTGCAGGCTCCATACTCAATACCTGAGAGCAACATTTGCCTGGTTAGAAACATTAACTATGTGCCTTGTCAATAAAGTTCAATGACAAACAAGTCACTCATAACATCATGGGTTCCCGTTCACCTGCAGAACTAATGAAGCACCCAGAGGCTTGTTGAGAACCAAAACATTTAATGATTGGCAACTTGCATACAGAAATGAAAGTACATTAAAAGGTGTTGAACATCACACCAACTTAAAAGTAACTTAAACGTGGGGCAAAAAGAAAACCCCATGTTGTGCCTAAGGTGATTTACGTTTACACTTATGGATGCTATGTCTAGGTGTTCCTTCCTCGCTAGCACTTTCATTGGAGACAGCCTGCTCACTCTGCTGTCCTGTTGGCCTTGATGACCTTGGCTGTCGTCCTCTGGCCTGTGGAGCCTGTGCTGGCCCTGACTGGGAGGGAGCAGCCAATGGCACGGCTGGCATCTCCTCAGTCACCACAGCCTCATCAGATGCCACGGTCACTGGCAGAGGGGCGGAGGAGCTGCAGCCGTCACCTGGACGTCTTCTGAGAGGAGCCCGCAAGGATGACAGGCAGCTCGTGCACTAACATGAGGTTGCTTTGGATCTCTTTGTCACCACTGATGGATTGGGCACCTAGCTGGGATACTTGGTGCCCAATCCATCTCCCACACTGGCACTGACCAGCTGAAGTCATTGCCATTGTGAGGGCTTGCAGGTCCGAGCGCATCCCCAGGAAGCCCTGATTGTTCTCCTGGAGGACCCTCTCCAGGAAAGTCACCATTTTCTCCATGGAGGAGGTATTGCGCTCGGCCATGAGTTTCATTGCATTGCTTGTGCTCCGCATGGACTTCTCTATCACGGAAACCATGGCACACATTTCCCTCATGGATCTCTGCCAGATCCTCCCGCACACCCTGCTGGACTTCCAGCATCTGCTACCTCAGGGACAACTCCAGAGGCATATCATCAGCCACCGACTGAGCATGTTTCTGGTTCCCAGCAGTCCTCTGACTGCCAGTGTCCTGGGCACTTTCTGCTTCCACCTGCACCTCAAGCGAGTGTGAAGTGCCCTCACTGCTGTGCACTGAGATAGTAGACGATGATCTTATTCCCACCGAGGTGCTGGTATCTGCGCTGGTGCCTGCCTGGCTAAGAGGGTGTGACGCTGGTGCGTTAATGTTTTCTGTGCCCTCAGGGGTCAGCAGCGGCCCCTCAACCTCCTGAGTCCTGATGTGCTCTGGTGAGGCTGAAAGGAAGAACAAGAACATTTGACTGGTTGAAGTCGTTATACTATTAATGTGCATGCTAGGCACCCGGATCAGAATGCGCTCCTCCTTCCATTATCAATGGGGATCCCATGTTGGATGCTGAAATCAATACAGTCAACAGTGGAATGTTTGCACTGACAGACATTGTGACCTCAGGGTATGGCACTCTTACCTCCCAGTGATACCCCAGCATCACTGCGGCTGGTTGACCTGGGTGCATGGTGCCTCTCCAGCTCCAGTGCCTCCTGCTTGTATCTGGTGAGGATCAGAAGGTGGGGCTGCTCTCCGCCAGTCACAGCCGCTCTGTGTCATTGTGTGCTGTCTTCTGAAAGGAGAGAGGAGCATCGATTAGTCCACCCTGTACCTGCATTGCCATTGCACCCTTGCCACCCCCACCTGAGGAAAAGCTTGCAGGGCTCAGCGGATTCATGACCCTGGAGCTGCAATACACTCACTCCAAGCAGCCAGGGCTGACTCCCTTGCCCAGATGCTGCTTCCATCACATTTGCCATTCACACTCTAAGACCTGCGCCGTTTTTAAATAGGCCGCTGGGTCGCCATTGGACCCAGTGGTCATTGGCCTCCCTCCGCCGCCCGCCACTTCCCGCTGATCTCAGGAGCTGCGATTTACGCTGGGCGGGCCTTAATTGGCCTGCCTGCGTAAAATGGTGGCGTGGAGCAGATCGTGGGCGGTGATCAGCTCTGCGCCCGCCTGCGCCCCATCTCACCCAGCCCACTTGCCATAGGAAAATCCTGGCCTCTGAATAGTGTTGAAATAGCTATGTTAAACCTGAAAGACATCTGAGTGAACTTGATTCCAAACATGTCCAAACAGTACTGATGGGGAATCGCTGAAGCTGACCTATGTAGTCCAATACAGTAAAAAGTCAGAGAAAAGATCATTGGCCTGAAAAGATATGGAGAAGTTTTACCCCAAAAAATTAGTGGTTTGGATTAGGTGGGAAGTAAAAATGTAAAAGGTTTCAAACCTAACTCGAGCCCACCCTTACTCCCAACTATTCCAGTTTTAATAGAGGCAAGGAAGGGGACAGATTCTTAATTTAAATAGTTTAAGGTGACTGCGTGCCTCAGATTTTTTTTCCTCTCTGATCCAGTTTTAACATTGTCGGCCTGTTCTCTCTGCCCTTGAAAACCTCAAATACTAAAGGGAGGTAAAGACTGCTGCATGGATCACATAAGTGCTTTTCCAGCATTGCTGTGGGTCAGAAGGAGCAGGAATGCTACCCCTCCAATCCCCTCCCAACCAAAATGCTTTCCTAATGTCCTCCTTGGGCTGTAATCTTCTGGGCTCTACCCTCATGTCCTCCATGGGCTCTTCACAACCATTTCCCCTCCTTCCCAGGTCTGTCTGGCCCTCCGAATTCTTCTCAGCTCCTCCCTGGACCTCCTCTATGCTCCCAACTGTAGCCTGGAGCTGCAAGCATACCTGCCTGCCATCTAACCAGCCTCTCAATCTGGTTGGTTGCAGCCAGGATAATGCTTTCAAAAATGGTATTCAGTTCCTGCCATTAAATTTGGCAGCACATGAACCCCAATCATTCCTGTAAATATTGGGAATAAGTCAGAGAATGTTGCAGAAAATGTAAAAATAACAAGGATGATGTACAAGCAGAATGAACAACAAAAATTAAAATCAGCTCTGATGAAAGATCATTGACCTGAAATGTTAACTTAGTTTCTATCAACAGATGCTGCCGCTTATTTAATGTGAGTAACTGAAAACAGATAACTGGCAAAAAAATAATGTATTTTGATGAGAAAAATAGCTCTGTAAATGTTAAGCTTATTTTATAAAGTAACTAAATGGTATAACAACAACAGCAACTTGCACTTAAAAGTGTCCTTAAAGCACTAAAAAGTCTCTAGGAGCTTTACATGCTGTAATCAGACAAAAATAGACATGGAACCCAAGAAGGAGACAAAAGACAAGTTAAGTTTTATTGTAGGGTGGCCGAGTAATGCTATTAATGATAGAGTCAACTGCAGACACTTCTTGGGTGGAAACATTAAGTTGATTTACAATATACTCAGCAGCAACTACACGTGTGCTTTCAACTCCAACTCTATTTCTACATTGATTGCTGAGGTAGCACAAGTTACTCTCCTATTGGTTATTACAGATTATGTGACCTTCCTTAACAAGTATTATTCTTAAAGGTATATTGCACACCAAATAAAACCATAATTATTACATTCCTCCCCCTTTAACTCAGCTATACAAATTTACAAGTACATATTTTTCAAGACAACATAATACTTACACCGGATAAGGAATTTACAAGTCCAGTCTTTCAGGTGGTTTCCTGTTACATGTGGAACATTGCAGCTCCACAACTTCAGATTCTTTGTCAGGAACCTCCTTTTCCAGAGTTGCGTGAACATCGGGTGCTTTGGTAGGCACTTGCAGTTTTGTATCCTCAACTCTTACAGGAACATCAGACATGTCAGTCCTGGGTTGAGTATTCTCAACAGGAAACGTAGACCCGGTCATGATCACTGGTTGAACCAAATTTTGGCGATTTGTCTCTCTCTTCCTTAAATGGTCCACATATTTACAAATGATCCAGCCTTCCACCTCCACATGGTACGATAGAGGTCCAGTCACTGCACTTATTTCATCCGGTAACCACTTTGGTCCTTCCCCGAAGTTTTTCACGTATACCAGCTCTCCCACGGTAAATTTCCCCTCGCAACTATGCCAGTCATGTTCAGTTTTCTGGCTTCCCTGACTTCTTTCCACATTTCCCTCTAAATTTGGCATTATTAAGCTCAATCTTATCCTGAGACGGCGTTTCAACAATAACTCTGCAGGTGTGGCACCTGTCGTTGTGTGAGGGGTAGTCCTGTAATGCAAAAGAAAGTGTGTTAGCTTGGTTGCCAAGGAATCATCAGTTAGCTTTTTCATGCCTGTCTTGAATGTTTGAACTGCCCTTATGGCCAGTCCATTTGAGGAAGGGTGATACGGTGCAGTTTTCACATGAATGGTACAGTTGAGGCTGATAAACCGTTGAAACTCAGCACTCATTAATGCCGTGCCATTATCAGAAATGACTACATCTGGTAGTCCGTGAATGGCAAAACTCTGATGTAGTTTCTCAATTGTAGCGGCCAACGTTGGTGACTTCACCTCATATACTTCCAATCATTTTGAATGAGCATCGACAATGACCAAAAACATTGTTCTCTGGGAAGGTCCAACGTAGTCAATGTGTAACCACACCCAGGGTCTACCTGGTTACTCCCATGGGTGTAATGGAGCTGTCACTGGCAACTTTTACAGTTGCTGACATTGCACAGAGTGCTTTACTATAATTTCTATTTCGCCATCCATCCCAGGCTACCATAAATAGCTGCGTGCTATGGCCTTTATTGGAGAATTTCCTGGATGTGCACTGTATAGTTCAATTAAAAGTAGCTCCCTTCCCTTTGGAGGAACTATCACTCATGCTCCCAACAATAGGCTGCCATCCTGGCTGGTTATTTCATGTCGTCTGTTGAAGTATGGTTTCATTTAATCAGGTATGGGTTCCTGTGACCAACAATGTAGCACTTGTTCTCATCTTTGAAATAGGACTGGGTCCCAACTTGTCCAGTCTCTGACCTGTCGAGCACATACCAGCGAGGAATCTAAGAAATTTCACAGTAAAACAAGTTCCTGTGGAACTAGGACATGCTCATAATTTTCTTGTAAAGGCAAATGACTAAGGGCATCGGCATTTGCAATTTGATTGTCAGGCCTATGTATGAAAGTGTATTCGTATGCTGCCAGAATTCAAGCCCTATTAGTATTTCTGTATCTTCTTTCTACTTTCGAGCACAGACTTTAATCTCGGCCTTCTTTTTGACTTCACTATTGGCTAGGCTTCTCTCTGATGCAAGCTTAACTTGTCTGAGCTCTGTGGCTGAGTCTCCCAAAATTTCATTATCTGTCTGCTTGTTGGGAAATTCTGCGACTTCTGCTTCCAAAGCCTCGTTAGCTTCATTTACTTGATTCTTCAGCTCTTCCAACCCTTTTTTGTATTTGTTTGTTGCCTCCTGGAAAATTGAACATTGTTGTGTCTTCTCTGCCAACTCACTCTTCAGTTTGTTCAGAGAAGTGCTGAATTATTTCTGTTTCTCTTCATACTTTTCCAGGGGTACAAGCTTTGACCTGAGGGAACCTTGCTGTGTGTGAAGGTCTTTCAACAGGTTTTCTTTTTCCCTTCGAAGGTTGCTCACCTCATCTCAAACTCTGTCTTCAAGCAGGGTCTCTTTGAGGTCCTTCTACCGTTCTTCCAGGTTTTGGTTTAGGACAGCTGCATTTCTTCAGCTCGTTGAGTTCTTACACATTCCTTTTTCAAAGCAGGAACACTTCCAGCTCCCTTTTGGAATCTCTGTAGCCAATCAAGGTTGATTTTCCTTAGCCAATTTTGCCCTAGAAGGCTGGGTCCTCTGCCTCTCAATACCAACACTAGTAGCTTGGCTGATTGGCTTCCATAATGGACAATTACTCTGCTTATACCTTTTACTTTAATGTCTTCACCTGTATATGTTTTTAGCTTGGCGGCTGTTTAAACTTAATTTATGTTCACCATTATTCAAACATCCGAAGGTATGTTCCCCAATTATTGTAGTGGAAGCTCCTGTGCCCACTTCCATTTTAACAGGTTTGCCATTTACTTTCACTGTGACAAATATTGGTTCTGTTTTTCCAACTTTCAGGTTAAACAACAAGTAAATATCTGAATTCGTTATTTCAGGCTCTTCTACATTGTAGGTTTCATTGGGCTTTTTCTTTTGTTTACAAGCCTGCTTCAATCGTTTCTTGCATTGCCTCATCATATGTCCATTTTTATGACAATAGTAGCATTCGATTTTTTTAAAACTGCCAATCGCTAAAAGACCGATTGTTTCCACCTCTGTTAAAATTATTCTTTGGTTTTGCTGCTGTTATTTTTCTTTATTCTTCGGCTAGCGGAGGCTGTTTCCCGCTTCCCAGCAGAGTCTCACTTTATTGCTTTTGCCTGAGGTTTCCCGCCTGATGTTGAGGACAGCGCCATTTTACACACCATGTATTGCTTTTGAATCTCTTACTGCACTTTCCATGGCCAGCGCTATCTCTAGCGCCTTCTTGAAATCCAGATTCACTTCAGACAATAATTTTTTCTGAATAGTGTCCTCTTTCGCACCACACACTAAACGATCTCTAAGCATGTCATTTAGAGTTGTACCAAACTCACAATGTTCCGTTAGCTGCTTCAAATTTGCCACGTAGCATGCAATTGTCTCACCCAGGGCTCTATTTCATGAATTAAACCTGAACCTCTGCATCGTGACTGATAGCTTTAGTTGAAAGAGACCCTTCACGAGGTCCACCAATTCATTGGAGTTCTTCTAACCTGAGGCACTGGGTGACGTCAAACTTCGAATCAAGCTGTAGGTTTTGCTCCCACAAGTACTCAAGAGGATCACTCGCCTCTTCTCTTCCCCTGCAATCTCGTTTGCTTGAAAAACGTTTTATGTATTGAGACCAATTATCTGTGGCTGGTTCAAAAGGATCAATTCTCCAAAATTGTGGCATTTTGAGAGAGGATTACTTCTTCAATTCTAACGGAGCTTGCTACTTACAATCACTGGGCAAGGTACAGTGCTGATTACTTTTTAACTTGATTTCTTCTGTTCAGTCCTGGTTTATCCCCATCACCAGTTTGTTGTAGGGTGGCCGAGTTGTGTTATTAATGATAGAGTCAGTCTGCAGACTCTCCTTGGGTGGAACCATTAAGTTTATTTACAATATACTCAGCAGTAACTACATGTGTGCTTTCAACTCTAACTCTATCTGTACACTGACTGCTGAGGTAGCCCACGCTACTCTCCTATTGGTTACTGCAGGTAATGTAATCTTCCTTAACAAGTATTACTCTTAAAGGTACATTGCACACTAAATAAAGCCATAATTGATACATTTTAAGCAGCATCTTAAAGGATAGATCCTTTAAGCTGGAGTGGCTAATAGAAGGAATTTCAGTGCTCAGGCCCTCGTCAACTAAAGACATGGTCACCAATGTTGGGCGAAGGAAGTCTGTAAGCACACATTATCGCAGATTTGGAGAAATGCAGAGCTCTCAGAGGTTTGTAAGGCTTGAGAAGATTATAGGGATGTGGAAAAGGGAAGGCCAAGGAGGAATGTAGACAAATATTTTATATTTGAGGCCCTGCCTCTTTCAATATCAGTAAAATGTTCAATTTTTCAAATTTGTGTGAGCCACAAGGGACATTGCTGAAGTGAATTTTCTGCTTTGTAGCAATAGGCAAATCATTTTCCTGCATAGGCAGTTGTCAGACTGCATTAAGCATTGCAAACTGATTTTGTCAGCTGTGGCATGGGAGATCTATTAGTTTATATGTATAATATATTACAAGGATTGTGGGTAACAAACATTTCCTGTTTGTGTCTACTTACAGCCCACTTCCCTGTTTTTCAAGCATGTCATAATTGTTAGGAGCAGTTTTCAGGCCACTATAAGCAACAGAGCAAGAATTCTTCTAACTTTTCATATAATTATCTGGGCATGTTTAGCAAGCAGACAGCACCAATTACCCCCCACAAACAAGTTGCCTGTCTCAAAAAACAAATTACTGGCCACTTCCCTCATTTGCAGTGGCCTCTGGAGAGGGCGGGTGGGGACCAGCAGCAGGAGGAATACCGATTGTGCTGAGCAGAGTCTATCAAGAGTGCTTTGGAGCTGGGAGGAGCACAAGTGCTCTTTGTAGCTCCACAAGAATTAAAATATAACAAAACTTGGCTGTAACATTTTGTGGTACAACTTGCTAGGCCACATTTTTGTCTGGAAAACCAGAGCGGAGAAGATTTGATGCCTACACTGCTTAGGACAGTTCAGTTTCCCTGAGGCGTCTTAAAACAGACAGTCAGCCCCTCATTAGAACATGTATGGAGTTGAATGTCCATTTTAGATGGCCACCTTAGACCCCTGAAAATGGTCCAATGCCAATATGGCCTTGCAAAATCCTTTTTGTCGCAAAAATCACCACTGCCATTTTCTGTCTAGAAATTGGCAATGATGGCCTATCTCTACCCCATTTTGTAATATTTGCCAATAATTTGAAATTAGTCAATCTTTTGTATGCAAATGAAAATAATGACCTGTATGCTGTAATGTTACTGTCAAATCTTGTGCTCAAGTTGGTAATGTTTTCATAGAAAAATACTTGGTAAGTTTCTTTGAGATTAAAAATGAGAAAATCCATAACATCCATGTTGTCATAAGACTATATTCTCACTGATTTGAAAAAATGCTTCAGTGCTAATTTTTTTCACTATTTTTAACTCACTAATTGGATGCAACTTTGAAGTGTGCACTTGTACTGAATACAATATAATTAGTGGAAGAAACAACTGCAGCATCCAGAAGTTTTGATCACTGCCCAGCTGAATATTGATGAAATTGAAGGTTTTAGCTGATGTATGTTTTGTCAATAACCCTAAGGGCTCAGAAGATTCCTTAGATTTTGGGCATTTCAATAATGCATTGAAATTGGTCAACTGTGTTATGTTGTGGGAAGAAAAACAGAAAATGTCTCAAAGACTCAGCAGGTCTGACAACACCTGTGGAGAGAAAAACAGGAGTTGACGTTTTGAGTCCATATGACTTTTTTTCAGAGCTACATTATGTTATGTTGCTGTTGGCATTTAGTGGGAAGGGGGATGGAAGTGTTGGTCTTGTTGGAAAGTACATCAATCACTTGCTTGAGATATTTATGAATTGCAAATTAACTGATATTGTAAGTATCAGCTGGTTTAGTTAGGAAACAGCTAGAAGCATTAAAATTAAGATAGCCTCAACTGACAATTGCAATGCCTATCCTCATATATGCAGATTTTCCCTGAGTGGTTGGCAAAGCACTGCAATTGCCTCTGTGTTGTCCCAAAACCTGCAAAGCCAGAGCTCTTCGGTTGTTGCTAAGTATATATCTATGTGTTTTTATTACGTAATGTGTGAGTAAATCTGGCTGTGATGCCAGCTGATCTCTCTGGCATAATTCCTTTGATGCTCTTCATTCTTCAGCTTTTGTGGTACAGATGTTTAGAAAGAAAATCCCATACCTAGTGGAAAATTGGCATTTTTACAGATAATGACAGCATTCATTAAGAGCTCCTTTCTCCAAAAGTTAGCATATTGCTTGATATCAATGTTCACTCAAGTTGATTCAATAGGTATAGAAACAAATCAAAGCATCATTCATGTATTCTATTGGATCTGTGCCAATATTGAACATGCCTATTTTTTCACTGAAGTTATCAGAGGCAAAAACTGGCCAAAGAGGCTACGTATTAGTTATGATGCGGATTGTGACATTACATCAAATAATGAGAAGTAATGAGGGGGAGAAAAGTTTGCTAAGAAATGGTGTCTGTCTATGGTTTTGATCCTAATATACCAATAGCCTCCAATGCTAAGTGTTTTATTGATGATTAACAGGGTTGAAACTGTTAAAAAATATTGTATAATGTTTCATAAATTAATTTTCCAAAATATTGTGAAATGAACTACTAAAAAATAAAGCTGCAGAGTTGTCCTTGGTGGGTGGTTATGAACTTACAGTGCCAATGAATCCACCTACTTACCATTTGTTATGTTTGCATTGCTGGCAGTAATGGAGGGATTAAACTTTTCAAATAACTCTAATTATTCTTGTGGCATTCTGGCACTGTTTAGGATAGCAGGTAAGCAGCAGCTGGGTTTTAACTAAAGACATTTCTTTGTTACAAGTATCTTCCCACGTGAACGCATCCTGATAACAATTGCCCATTGAGAATGAGGTCCAGATCTATCACAGGGAAAGGGAGCAATTAACAAAATAAATCTTTTGTTAACATGAAAGTGAAACCAGTACCCAGTTGGCCCTTTCTCTTCTGATGCTTATAAAACCAGAAAATTGATTATGTGGCATATTACTGTGCAGTTTTGATAGCAGCCGTTTTTTGCAGTATTATTGGCACAATCAAATCAGGACTGTCACCATTACGATGAGGTAGATATGAATTGAAAATCAAGGAATACCTTCAGATTCCTAAGCCCGCTACTTTCTTCAAAACTGAGCTCCAAGTGAGGTGTGTTAGTGGCTAGAAAATAAAAGAGTTTGAAATTCAACCCAAGGAATTACGATAGAGACATGGGAGGAACCCATCAAAGACAACAAACTGTGGCAATCATGTATATGCAGTGAGTTAACAACTTTGAACAAGCTAAGAAAGGAAAGATGGAATGAAGAAAGAATGCCTGCCTTCTGTGGTCACACAATCAACTGGATTATCTCCCATATGTAAATTTTGTGGTTAAATATGTCTGTAGGATTGGTTTATAAAGCCAACTAAATTCTCACCAAACACTACTAATCTTAAAACACAAAATACCTTAGTACACTGAGAGGCAACTTGATTTGATGACCAAGCAAATGCCAAAAAAGGACACCATCAGCAAGAATAATTGTGTCAGGCAACCATTTCAAATAGGCTTTTTGAGACTCAGCATGGGCTCTGGAATGAAAATGTTTGAAATTCAGTCAAGAAAAACACAATAATAATGTTGGAATAAAACATAAAGTGGACAAAATTGGATAGCTCAGTACAAAATGCGTTGTTGGCGCTTTGCATGTCTCAACAGGAGGCTCAGGCTAACATGAGGTGAGCACAACCTAAAGTTAGTTGTCATTATTTAAAACTAGCCGACATCTCTTAAAAGGGTGGTGCCTTTTGGTTGGAGCAGGTGCTGTCAGACCTGAAAGAGGAGTGACTATAGCATAACAGGGGAAAAAGTGTGTTGCAAGATGCTGCACTGGAGCCATTGGTGCAGGAAGTGGAGAGGAAGAGAATTGTCCTTTATTCACAGGAGATCAGAAGACCCTCCCCAGATAGAAATTTTAAGGTAGTGACAGCAAATATCTGTCGCAGTTAATACCAACAGTTTATGTACGAGGACATAAATGCAGAGCTTCAAGAAATACAATGACCTCACATGAGTGGTCAAGATTGGTGAATGCATCTTCAAATGCCATATCCTACCAACTGAACCCCTAGCCTCAGACACTGCTCAATGCATCACACCCCCACCACTCACCCTGCTAACAATTTCAGCAATCACAACTCATACCTCCCATTTTACTTCACTCTCACACACATAGCACGGCTGTAAGCCTCACACCTAGTTTTTCTTTTATTCATTCATGGCTACGAGTGTCACTTTCATGGCTAGCATTTATTGCCCGTTCCTAATTGCTCTTGAGAAGGTAGTGGTGAGCTGCCTTCTTGAACTGCTGCAGTCCGTGTGATGTGGGCATACCTGCTGTTAGGAAGGGACTACATAGATTTTGATTCAGTGACTGTGAAACAATGACAACATTGTTCTAAGACAGGATGATGTGTGCTTGGAGGGGAACTTGGAGGAAGTGGTGTCCCCATGCATCTTCTGCTCTTGTTCTAGGTGATAGAGGTCACCGATTCGGAAGATGGTGGCAAGGGAGGCTTGGCATGTTGCGGCATTGCACTGCTACCACTGTGCACCAGTACTGGAGGGAATTAATGTTTAAGGTGATGGATGGGGAGCCAATTGAACAGGCTGCTTTGTCCTAGATGATATCAAGCTTCTTGAGTGTTGTTGGAGCTGCACTCATCCAGGCAAACGGAGAGTATTCTCAAGAGCAGTTAGGGATGGGCAACAAATGCTGGCCTTAAAAAAAGCATTCCATCACACACCCTGACTTGTGCCTTGTGGATGGTTGACAGATTTTGGGGAATCAGGAGGTGAATTACTCACCACAGAATTCCAGCCTCTGATATGCTCTTGCAGCTACATTATTTACATTATTATTTAGTTCAGTTAATTTTCTAGTCCATGGCAACCCCTAGGATGTTGATGGTGAGGGATTCAGCGATGGTTATACCATTGAATATCAAGGGGAGATCATTAAATTCTCTTCTGTGGAGGTGATCATTAGTTGGCACCTGTGTAGCGCAGATATTATTTGCCCCTTATCAGCAGAAGTATGAATGTTGTCCATGTCTTTCTGCATGCGGGCACAGACTGCTTCAGTTTATGCAGAGTTGCGGAGAGTACTGAACATTGTGCAAACATCAGCGAACATTGATATTTCTGACCTTATGATGGAGGGAATGTCATCGATGAAGCAGCTGAAAATGGCTGGGCCTAGGACACTACCCTGAAGACCTCCTCCAGCAATGTCCTGGGGCTGAGATGATAGGTTTCAAACAACCATACCCATTTTTTTGTGTGCTAGGTATGACTCCAACCACTGGAGAATTTTCCCCAATTCGCATTTACTTCAATTTTATTAAGGTTCCTTGATGCTACACTGGGCAGGATTTTATGTCCACTGTCCACGATCGGCCCCAGACTGAGATTTCACGTTGGTTGCCGTGGTGGGGACGGGAGGAGTGCGAGCGCAAAAGTCTGCGCATGCGCAGGGGAGCGCGTATCAAAGCTTCCTGAAGGCAGGGTTCTGTCTCGGGGAGCTGAAGAATTGTAAAAACAAAAATGAAGATTTTGAAAATGTGTGAAAAACATCCCCACATAGGGCTCACTTGCATGAACATGAACATAATCAAAAATTCGTCAAAACATTTTTGTTTTTTAAAAAAATTTATGTTAGAAATCCCATCCTGCCTGTGGATGAGGTTTCCTAAAATAATCCAAGGGCCGTCTGCCCAATTTGCCGACCCGCCAACTGTAAGTTAGGACGGGCAGCGAAAAAGAGCTTTTAATTAATTGATTAATGGCCTTAATAGGCTTCTTAATTGTTAGCGGATGCGCTGCCAATTCTTGCACACACACGCCAACCAAAATATCGTGGACTGTTTGATGCCTAATCAGGTCGGGCATGTAACCTCCCACGGGACGTAAAATCCTGCCCCTGAGTCAAATTCTGCCCTTATGTCAAGAGCACTCACTTTCACCTCTCCTGCCGAATTTAGCTCATGTTTGGACCAAGGCTGTAATGACACCTGGTGCCAAGGGGTCCCAAATTGAATGAAAAAGGTATTACTGTGTAAGTGTCACTTGATTGCACTGCCAATGACACCCTCCATAATTTAGCTGGTGATTGAGAGTAGATCGAAGGGATGGTAATTGGTCAGATTTGATTTGTCCTGTGTTTTCTGAACAGAACATACCTGGGCTGGGATTTTCTGCAAAATTGGCAAAGTCCAAGAGCAGACAGGGGAATTGGAGTTTGACCCACAGACAGCAAAAGTGGCTTTTTCTTCCGTATCTTGCACCGCTTTGTTGAAAAAGTTGCGAGGCACATGTTTCACATCGGATCAGCCACCCTGCTGACACCTCAGGCCTTCTGTAATCCGGGTGCCATACTTAGAGGTTGTCCCTGCACAGAGCTAGTGCTCAGAGGTGGGGGGGATTGGAATGCCTCAACTGAAGGTCCAGACCAACTTTGAGAATAGAAATAGTCATTTGGTAGAACTTGAGAATTGCTGAAAAAAGAGACATGTCAAAGCTTTTCATCTTGCACTCATCAGGACACTTCACAAGAATACCAATATTACCAATATTATCAATATAAGGGGAAAACAGCAATTTATTCTGTATGAGAAGAGAGTGCCAGGGGATTCTTTACCATGGTCTACCACAAGCCTACCTTCACTGGTCAAAATACCCACTGGGATTCTTACAGTTCCACATGCTATAAAGTAGGTCTTATTGGCAATGTTGTAAAAAGGACTCGAGCCATTTGCTGACTATGCAAGCTTGATACTAAAATAGGGCGCATCAGCGGCATCCTGCGGGATAGTGGCTACTCTGATTGGATCATTTTACTCTGTATATCATGCAAACTCATGAATGGGCCTAAGGCCATCACTTTCAGCCCTGAAAAGTGCCCAGTCTACCTCAGATTACCTTGGAAGGGCAAGGTATCTCAAAAATTTAAGCAACAGGTGAAGCTAGCTGTTTCACTCTGCTACTATGCAGTAGTAACACGAACGATATTCACCACTAACAGGATGCTGCTGTCAAGACAAAGAGACTTTCTGCTCAAAAGCCCAAATAAGTAATGTGGTAAATGAATTTCAATACCAGTGTGATGCTAAGTATGTAGGCTGTACATCCCAAAGACTGGTGGATCATATCAAACAGCATGTTCCAGCCGCTGTTCGCAATAGGCAAAGTACAGACCGTACCCAACCTGCCCGTGCTTGCAAAACTCAAAATACAGTGTCCAACATTAGATGTGATTCTGCGATTGGACAACATTTGCTAAGTAATCGTCAATGTGCGAAGAATTACGCTGACAATCAATTTAAGATTGCCAGTCAGGTTCGTAATGTGGCGCATTTGTGTGTACTGGAAGCTACAAATATTAATACTCAATAATTCTCAAGGGCAATTAGGATGGGCAATAAATGTTGGCCTAGCCAGCGATGCCCTCATCCTGGAAATGAATAAAAAAGAATACACAGGGCCCTGTTCTTTGCAGACAGAAAGAATGTGTACACACATTATGCCTGTTTCAGCTAAACAAAATAAATTACAGCCATTCGTTGACTCATTCCTCAGGGCAATATCTTGGCTAATTATGGTCAAGCTGCCTGGTTTAAATTTCAAACAATGCTTGGCAGTTAACTGTCAGTCACCATCACTGGGGCATTCTTCATGGCAATGCCTCTGCCAGTTTTGAGAACAGAGCCATCCATCTGGCCTGCGAAGATGTGGACTGTGCCTGTGCTGACGGTGAGGTCAGCGGCGCTCAACTAAGTGAGGATCCTGCACTACAACATCCATCAGACAACCATACTGTGAGTGTTGTGTCCTGTTCCACAGTCCTCTGCTATGCACTAATGGTTTCTCCTTCCTTTTGTGGGCATATCTGGGAAACAGCCAAGGGCATCCACGAGCCAGGCCCTCAACTCAAGCCCTGACGACACCTCAGGAGAATAATCTGATGACACCCTAATTGAAGATCCATCACAGCGCTCACTCACACTCTCCAGCAGCGCAGAGACACATACCTTGTTGAGATCCAGTTCTAGAGTAGCGTTGGGGGTCACAATCTGGGGAGCACAGCACACTGTCCCAGGGTGCCAGCACTCAGAGGACAGCTGGAGGCCATAAATCTGCTGAGTCCAAATCAGATGATGAGCCTCTTAACTCAGTCACACCTCAATTGCTGGAGCTGCAAAAGCAAGCTTGGGGACATGCACTGAGGTCAACACTCGTAGGGTGGTTGCCGCCATGGAGACCTTGGTCCAGGACATGATCCCGCACTGCTGCAAGAGCTGCACTCCATCGCTGAGGTACTTGCTGGCATCCATCATTCTCAACATGAGAGGGGGACAGGGCATCTCGGGCTCACTCCAGCTGTCCCCTCCTCTCAAGGAGTCTGCTAGGGGCCCTCAGGCACCCACAGGGAGGAAGATCAGCAGGTGCACACCCCAGAGCCATCCACCCAGTGACTCCAGGAGTGTCTGGCCCATCCAAATCTCCTCTTCCTGTGACCCCAGCAGTTCCAGCTCCGCAGGCTGAGGAGGGTGCCACTGCCACACAGCATGACTCCAATAGCAGGCCAGGGCCCTCCAGGTCCCAGCCCTCCAGAGGACGTCTGCTGAGGTCATCACAGACAACAGGCGTAGCAGTCAGAAAGCTGCCTCCACCTCTGCTGTGGATGTCGGGGTTGCACCAAGATGTAGCGGCAGGGTCAGGAAAGTCAAAAAGATGTAGCTGCACAATGTGGGCGCAGGTGTTAATCACTTCTATATAATGTTCACCAATGTAAATACACTCAGAATCATATCTCCTTGTCTATGGCTCCTTGTTATGATGAGGTGTGTTCATGTCATTCAGAAGTGAAACCTTGGTCCCTGCATGAAATTAAGTCATGTGTTGCAGTCCAGGGCCTCTCCTCTGAGCAGTGTGTAACCCTCTGACCACAGTGATTGTCCCACCTCAATGATGCCTGCACTTTGATGTTGATTGCGTTTACTGCAAGAATATCATGCCATAACGTGATTGGGTCTCATGATGTTTTGTGTGTTCTGAGCACCTTCGAGGCAGAGATGCCCCCCCCCCATTCTTGTCTGCATGCTGGACCAGTAACGGTGTAATGCTGAAAGGGACAGGTGAGTATGCATGCAAAAGAATCGAGTACTTTTGAAGTCTATCTTCCTGCTGTATTCCAGCAAGGTCTGCATGATATGGGACTCTGCACAGAGTGTGAGTGCGATGACCTCTACCAAACTGGTGCCCGACAATCCCAGTTGCTATCTTGTGCTCCCAGGAGAGTCCTCACTGCCTCTCATCATCCTCCTCGTGGAATCTTGTGGTTATTACAGCCTCATATGCATGCCTGCCTTGTCTGGCCTGAGTAATAGCCTAATTGCCTGCATGCTGGGTTTCCAGGACCTCATCACCCTCCTCCCCTTCCACTTCCTCCTCATCAGAGGGGACATGCAGCTCCTCCATCTCCTCATCATCCATGACTTCTCCCCTTCGCATTGCCAGGTTGTGCAGTGTGCAGCAAGCCACAATGATGCATGACGCCCTCTGGGGGGTGTACCGGAGTGCCCACTAGACCTGTGGAGGCACCGGAACCTGATTTTCAGGATCCCAATGGTCTGCTCCACCAAAGTCCGGGTTGCGGCATGAGCTTCGTTGTAACTTCTCTCAGCTGGAGTCTGAGGCTGCCGCCTGGATGTCATCAACCACGTCCTCTGTGGGTAGCTCTTGTTCCCGAGGACCCAGCCCTGCAGCCTCTCTGGACCCCAGAAGATGTCATCACTCGGTCATGCTGAGGATGTATGAGTCATGGATGCTCCCTGGGTATTGTGCGCAGGCCTGCCTGATCCATTTATTATGGTCACAGACCAGCTAACTATTGAGTGAGTGGAAGCCCTTGCAGTTCACATACTGGTCTGCTTGTTGCCATGGAGATCTTAGAGTCATGTGAGTGCAGTTTATAGCACCCTGCATCTGTGGGAAACCACAAAACTCAGCAAATCCCAGCACTCCTGGTCGAAATTGACAACATTGTGTGGCTTGGCAAAGATGGCGTCTGTGACCTCCTGGTCACATTTGTGGGTGGAAACGAGAGATTCTGCTCAGTGGAGCCCTGGAAAGAGCCATTGCCCTAGGAATTGAACACAGTCATCACTCTCAATGTCACTGGTGGTGGATGCCCTCTGAGTCCCAGAGGCACCAAATCCTACAGAAGATGGCATATATGAGTAACCAGTTCCCTTGACAATCACCGTCTTTGACGACACTGGTTCTCACTCATCTGCAGGTAGGACAAGCACCGTTTATATACCCTGTGTCTAGCAAAGCACTTACGAAGAACGGCTCTCTGTGGATCTTCCTCTACGTGCAGAGGAGACCCTGCTGCCCCTTGATCTTGAGGGCTATGCTCCTCCCTTTGTTGAGCCAGGTGCTTCCATCACTTTCTTTTCCCTCTTCTATCCTGCCTATAAGCCGTGAGGCAGACAGCAAGATCACCAGGCTCCATGTTGCTGATGGTTTGCTCACTGCAGTATCAGAGAAAGAGACGCGAGGGTCAGCAATGCTCTCCTAAGGGTCTCTTTTGGTTAAGTCTCTGGCTCCAGCTACATCTCAAGGCCCCTTTACGCATGCCGGAGAGTCCTGGCCACCACTTGGATGGCCAGTGCTGAGTTCACTTGATGCCTGACCAAAACACCACCCACCTCTGCCCCACACCACATGACTGAGTGATGAACAGCTTCAGCCACTCAACTGCATCCTGTGCTCTCAGCTTAGGCACAGGTATCATCCTAATCTGCACTCCAAGGCTGTGTGGTTAACTTGGACTATGAGGGTTACTGCTCAGAGCCTCAATAACTGCAAAGCAAGGGGTTCTGAGCACCCTCCCTCAGTGACTGTTCCATGCCCACCTCTCACAAAGGAAACCTCTAACTTGTCCAGTCACCTAATTGTTCAGCAGCCCCATAAAACTTAGAATATTTTGCAGTCTGCACCCGAGAGGTTAAAAGTTCAGGAGCAATCAGTGGCACTATCAGGAATTTGTGTTGCTTGAATGGGCATAATTGTTTCAGAAGCCAGACTCCAAGCATATCAATGGAGTTGAGGCTGAACAATCTCAGCTGCGGAAGAATACTCGATCTTGAAATGCTTTTCCAAGTGCCTGGCTGATCTCCCCCACCCAACCCTAGCATCATGTGCATGTGTACTTCCTTCAGTCTGTGCTGCCTTGCCCCACACTGCCCCCACCCCCCCACTGGAGCCCTTGCCCTGAAGGTCCCCTCAGTGCTGGCTTGCCGCCTGGCCGGCCTCCCCTTCACTGGAGCCCTTGCCCCGGCACTACACCAAAAGCCAGCTGGGAAGAAGCCACTTTGGAGACTTGCCTGTGAGCCCCTCCCACCGCCCCCCACTGAATCCGTGGTGCCGATTCCTTGAATTCCTAGGGGACTCCTTGCGAGCGCTGCGCAAGGTTGTGTGCACTCGCCTCCGAGATCCCCTCGAAGTTCAGGTCACCAGGTACACGCCTTTTAAAGGCAGTTGTAAATCAGGCTGTTCTGAAGTCTCGCCGATGTAGGATTTAAATTTGACGTGGGGGGGAATGATTCTGGCATGTGGTTGTGGCTACAACAATGAGATGCAAACTTATTAAAATTAAGTTCCCGATGTCTGATGGCAGGAAACATGGCCCGCCATTGACGAGGGAGTGGACAATCACATTCTTTATTTACATCGCTGGGAAACTCAACTAGGGCCTTCTCGCAAGGTTTGCCGATCACGCCACTGATCTTTCCTGCCCCGATCGGGCATGGAAAATCCAGAACCTGAGCATTTTAGGGTAGATGTCAGTGTTGTAGTTGTATTGGAATAGTTTGGCCAGGGTTGTAGCTAGTTCTGAAACGAAAAGTCTTCAATACTGCAGGTAGGAAGCTGCCAGGGCCCCTTGCCTTTGTTGTATCCTGTGCCTCCAGCCTTTTCTTGATATCACTTGGAGTGAAATGAATTGGCTGAAGATTGGCATCTATGATGTTAAGGAGCTGAGAAGGAGGCTGGCCCACTTGGCATTCTGGCTGACGGTGATTGCAAATGCTTTAGCCTTGCCTTTTGCACTGAAGTGCTGGGCTCCTCCTCACTGAGGGTGAGGATATTGGTGGAACTTCATCCTCCTCCAGTTAGTTGTTTAATTGTCTACCACCGTTCACAACTCAGTGTGGCAAGGCTGCTCACTGTTGAATCACTTTGCTCTGTCTATCGCATGCTACTTCTGCTGTTTAGCATATATGTAGTCCTATGTTGTAGCTTTACCAGATTGACATCTCATTTTTAGCAATGCCTAGTGCTGCTCCTTCCATGCCCTCCTGCAGTCTTTATTGAACCACGGTTGATCCCTGGCTTGATGATCATGGTAGAGTGGGGGATATGCCGGGCCATGAGGTTACAGATTGTGGTTGTGTACAATTTTGCTGCTGCTGATGGCCCAAAGCGCCTCATGGATGTCCAGCTTTGAGTTGATAGACCTGTTCAAAATTGAAAATTAGCATGGTGGTAGTGCCACACAACACAATGGAGGGTATCCTCAATGTGAAGATGGGGCTTCATCTCCACAAGGACAGTATGACAGTCTCTCCTATCAATGATGTCATGGACAGGTACATCTGCGACAGGTAGGACATGGACAAGTATGTTTTTCCCTTTTGTTGGTTCCCTCACCATCTGCCAAAGACGCTGTCCAGCAGCTATGTCCTTTAGGACTTGGCCAACTTAGTCAGTAGTGGCGCTACCAAGCCACTCTTAGTGATGGATGTTGACCCACAGTGCCTCATGGATTCTCAG
The DNA here is from genome assembly GCF_964194155.1 of Cetorhinus maximus. Taxonomy (NCBI): domain Eukaryota; kingdom Metazoa; phylum Chordata; class Chondrichthyes; order Lamniformes; family Cetorhinidae; genus Cetorhinus; species Cetorhinus maximus. The sequence continues at coordinate 100,092,020 of NC_135885.1, forward strand.
TTTTGAGCATCTAGATCTGTCCTGAGTCTATTCCATTTAGCACTGACAGCTCTTCAAACATGACAACCACATCACTCGAACAATTTGCATCACACTCAATCACACACTTCCCTCCCTCTTGCAGTACAAGGTGGCACATACCTGAAGGCAATAATATCTAACCAGCGAGTGACATGTATGACTGCATGTTCTTACCCCCATGGAGGAGTTGGTATTCATCATTTCTGGAGCTGCTATGCTTCAAACTGTGACCAGTGGTAGGGCTAAAACTATTGAAGATGGCAGTATTCCCATATCTAATCCTCCTTTTCACATTCCACTTCACCCTCATTGCACAATTCCTTCTAATTTACAAGCTGCACATGTTATAAGTTTGCAACTCCTGCTTTCAACCCCTTTGTTTACCACAATCCTACCTTTATGCCTTTCTTGTTTTAGATGCCTAAGAACTGCAGCCTGGCCAGGCAGTGGTGGAAGAGAAGGAGGTGCAACAACAGGTGGAACAGACAATGATGAGGAAGAAACACCATTGCTCACTCTCACATCTGGCCCATCCAAGGGCAGGATGAGGTTTCCATTATTAAATAAAATAAAAATCTATGGACAGCATTATTATCATCAATCTGTTCAGGTGCTTGATTGTAATGCTTGGATTTTTTTCCTGATTTTCCAAACTTTATTTCATGGTTTTCAGGCCTGCAGCTCCCTGAGGCAGCTCTCTGCCTTCAGGGGGCTTTCTCTCAGTGCTCACCCATGCCTGCGGAAACGTCATCGCCCACTCTCCCCCTGTCCCCACCCCGGCAGTGCTGAACTTTTCAGCACATTTTTCAAGCTGGCTGGCTGTTGATTGGCCAGCCAGTGTGAAATTGTGGTCGGGGCCAATAGCGATCGGCAGTCTGTTTCCCGAACTCTCCTGGGCCCATTTCCCGACCTCTCCCGGGCCTGCCGATCGCGCCTACCCACTGAACTGAAAATTCAGCCACTAGTTCAGATATTGACACTCCACATATTTTAGAGGATAGCTTAGACTCAGGGGGCAGAATTTTTCCGTCGGCGAGCTGGGGGCGGGGTGCGCTCACCGACGCGAAAATGATGCGGGATGACATCAGGGGAACCCCCGACATCATCCCGCCCCATTTAAATATTCAGGAAGGCGGGTGGGCAGTGAAATCAGCTGTCTGCCCGCTGACCTGTCAATGGCCAGTTGAAGCCATTGACAGGATAGTGAAATCAATTAAAGACCTGCCCGTCCAACCTTAAGGTTAGCGGGCAGGCCAGGAGCCCCAGCGGCCTTCTGAAAAAACATGAAACCTCATCCACTGGCAGGATGAGGTTTCATGTCGGATTTAAAAATCTTTAATAAAGTTTCTGTGACACTTATTAACATGTCCCATCTCGTGTGACATTGTCACATGAGAGGGACATGTTAATAATTTTTTTACTTTTCTATTTTTACACTTTCAAAAACTTTCAGCGCTCTCTCTGAGGCAGCAGTTAGTTTCAGGGAGATGTGTGCTCTTTTGCACGCATGATTCCCGTTGGGCGGCCTGCTGGGGGGGGCCTTAATTGGCCTGCCCACTTAAAATGGTGGCGGGGCCCGTTTCGGCGGCGGCGATCGACTGCCCGCCCGCCGCCGAGTCGGTGGGGCCCGCCCGCCCATCAAGAGCAAAATTCTGCCCAGGATCTACATGTGGCATGAGTGGGTTGCAGCCAGGGCTGGGTTGAAGGGAAACACTGGGGCTAACTTGCTGGAGATGAGGTTGCACATGAGTTCTGCTGCAGAGGACTTAGATGAGGACTTTGATGTTGCGGCCAACACAAGAAGGCTGATAGGTATGCACACTCAGATGTTTGGTGTATTGGCAGGCTTGTCAGACACCATGTGGACAATGTCAAGGAGCTTGGAGGAGTTGGGCACCAACTTTGCATAGGGCTTTGCTCAGAGTCTGGAGAACATCATTCCCAGTCTGTAAGTGGTGGCCCAATCCATGAGAGCACTTACAATCCCTTCCATGATACAACATCTGATGGTTGATGTCTCAGCTTCCATTGAAGCAGAAGTTGAAGTGACCCAGCATCTGAGGGTTGTAATGGAAACTCAGCTTTCTCATCCAAACTCAGCTTGCTGCCATATAAGCTCCAACTGCTACCACCCTAGCTGTGGATGCCAATGTTCAAAGAAACTTGTACGTGTCCCAGCTGTCCAGCAATCTGTCCAACGACATTTTACTAGGATTTCTGAGCAGCCAGCCTCTTGGGGGTTACATTGCAAAGTGAAGCGTGAACCTCCTGTCCTCTGTCAGGATGACAGCGTTCATGGCCTATGCCACTGCCATTCTGCCAATGCCTTTGCTATTGCCTGAAAGCCAGCCAGCACAGACTGTTGCTGCCTATGTTGATGTTATGCCATCCAAAGTTGGGCCTTCCAGGCCCAGCACTGGATGAATTTGTCCTGCAATGCCAACTGCAATCTCCGCCCTGAAGATCAGCAGCCTTCTACCAGTCATGCTGCAGCCATGAGGGTAGCACTAAGGCAGAAAAAGGTACATGGAAGACAGGCACTAAGGGAATGCACAAAGGTGACTTGTTGATTTTTGTATGGGATATTAGATGGTTTGAGTTATAAATTAGGTTTGGAATTTTTGCTTTGGCTTTTATTTTAACATTATGCCCAAGAGGACACTGTGATAGTCAGTAGAGAATGTATGATGTGGGACTGTTGTTAAGTGGGGAATTGGTGTTGGATTCACTGGTACCCTAGTCAGATGAGTTGATCATTGCAACCTGGTCAGAAAGAGATCTGTTGGTTGCCTCCTCCTTTCCTCCTCCTCCTCTTTTTCCCTGCTCCTCTTCCACTTCCTGTTTCCTCCTCCTTTTCTTCTCTTCCTCTTCCTTCTCCTCAGCTGCTCACTGTACAGCTAGTTGTGCAGTATATAATAAATCACGATAAGTTGTCGCATGGGATCTAATGAATACTGCAATGGTCTGCAGAGTAGCCCAGACAGTAGTTGCATTGTTTAAGTATCGCAATGGTTTGCTTGATCATGTTTCATATGACAGCATGGTTTTAATTATTACATACATGCTGCCAATGTGTGCACATGTTGTGCGCCAAAGCCATGAGCCAAGTCGTCCAAAGATAGCCTTTGTCACCCAGTTGCTACCCTCCAGTTTGTGATGGCTGATATATTACAACAATTTGAAATATTTTGGCCAAAATACCTGTATGCACACAACAGGTCTTTCAGTGTCTGAAAAGAAAAAGGGGAGTTACATGTTTCAGGGGTAGATCCATCAACCGACTTCCAGTCTTTACAAAGGGTGTAATTTTGAAACACTAGCCTGTCTTTCCTTAGGTCAGAAACCAATGAACCTATTGTTTTTTTGATGATTCAGTGAGAGGTTTGGTAATTTGAGGATGGAAATAAAAAGTTTTAACAAAGTATACAAACTTTAGCTTAGAATTCAAAAAGCCGTTTCTTTCATTTCCATAATTTTCTTCTTGAAAGCTATTTTACCAATTTGAAATTTTGCTGAGGTCACAGCAAATATATAATTCATTTTTCACAGAATCTGTCTCTACAGATATATTGGTTTGATAGTGATATATGGTGAAAATCAAATAGAACATAATACAATGACAGAAGAGTGTTCCTTGTACCATTTCTCATTGTTAAATATACAGGACAAGTTGTGGAAATATGAAGGAAGCAGCCCAAAGGGAGATATAGATCAGTGTTCACAATGTTCAGCACTATTCAGAACTCCTCGGATACTGAAACAGTCCATGTCCATATGTAGCAAGAACTGGACAACATTCAGGCTTGGACTAATAAATGGCAAATAACGTTTGCCACACAAGTGTCAGGCAATGACCGTCTTCAACAAGAGAGAATATAACCATCTCCCCTTGGCATTCAATAACATTCCCATTGCTGTATTCCACCACTATCGACATGCTGGGGGTTACCATTGACCAGAAATTGAACTGGACCAGCTATGTAAATGCTGTGGCTACAAGATCAGGTCAGAGGGTAGAAATTCTGCAGTGAGTAACTCATCTCCTGACTCCCCAAAGTTTGTCCTCCATCTACAAGGCACAAGGCAGGAGTGTGATGGAATACTCTCCACTTGCCTGGATGAGCGCAGCTCCAACAACACTCAAGAATCTCAACAGCATCCGGGACAAAGTAGCCCACTTGATTGGCATCCCATTTACCAACTTAGAGATTCACTCTCTTCACCACCAGTGCACCGTGGCAGCAGAGTGTGCCATATTCAAGATGCACTGCAGCAACTCACCAAGGCTCCTTCGGCAGCATCTTCCAATCCCGCGATCTCTATCAGCTAGAAAGACAAGGACAGCAGTGGCTAGCAAATACCACCACCTGCAAGTTCTCCTCCAAGCCACACATCATCCTGACTTGGAACTATTTTGCTGTTCCTTCAATGTCGCTGGGTCAAAGTCCTGGAACTCCCTTCCCAAGAGCGCTGTAGGTGTACCTGAACCACATGGACTGCAGTAGTCCAATAAGGTGGCTCACCACCACCTTCTCAAGGGCAATTAGGGATGGGAAACAAATACTGACCTTGCCAGTGATACCCACATCCCTTGAAAGAATGAAAAAATTTTACCTAGAAAGTAGCTGGGAAAAAAACTTTTCCTTTTGCAATTATCTAATTGTACAGTTGCCATTTTCTCATGTGAAGGCTTTATAAGTCCTGCACATTAGCTCCTTATTATTATTTGCTATTTAGAACATCTGTTGTAATCAGATCCTAATGTTGCTGGAGTTTTATCTTCCACTGCTGACCCCATCTGGACCTCCACTCAAACATCAAATTCAATTTCTACTCATCAAGTTGTCTGAATGAACAATCAGTCCCACATACTTCAGTTGGGATTCTCAGAATACATAGAACTGGCTCAAGCCTTGATGCATTTTTACTTCCTGCCAGGGAAGCAGTCATCCATTATGACAAACGAAAGGGCATTTTTTCATGGACCTCCTGTCCTGTTGCCAATCCTGCACTTTCCCCTCAGGCCTTCTACATATGTTGAGTCGGTTTAACATTTTACAGTGTTTATGCCACAATCCAAAAAGGATTGTATGGCAGTAGTTCAGCATCAAAACTAACTACCGTGCATTGGAAAGCAGCTTTGAAGTTCAAAGTTCATAGGTAAGAGATAGAGATTTTGGCCCTGTTCAGGTCCCACTGTTCCTATATTTGGAAAAATACAACTATTTTGGAGAACTTCATGAATGCACATTTGGGATATTCTATGCAGGCAGCAAAAAATAACAGGTCTCTGATTTGTCAATCTCCAGTAGGCTTGTAGGAGGTTGGCAGCAAACATTAAGTAGGAAAGTGATGCAATGTTTTTTGCGTCACGTTACTAACTAACACCCAGGCCTTTCATTTTATGTAGTGGGCGGAATTTTCCCATCCTGTCCGCGGCAGATTTCGTGGCGGTCGGGAGTGGAGAATCCAGCAGCAGGCAAAAAGTCGGAAATCCACTGGCGTAAAAGCAGCTTGCAATTCTCCCGATGGTGGGTTAATGGTGGGTCGGCTATCCTGCTGACTAGTGGTGTGAACTTATTTGCATTCATTAACATCTCATGAGTACTCATTAAAACAGCTGCCCACTGGAATCTTGTCACACCTTCCTTGCGGCCAAAGCCATGGAAAGTCAATGGCTTCATTCGTAATGTTAAAAGGCTACTCAGAATGTAGTGGCTTCACATCACAGTCGCTGCATCTCAAGAGTAATACATAGGAATGTAGAATTTGGGAATGCAGGCAATAGTGAAGGAGGCACAGCTGTATCATATATGGCATTCCATCAATGAAGGCCTGTCACCTGCTCACCAGTTTTGACACTCCTACCAAGCCAAAGGGCATCCACTGACAGCAGACACACGGGAACACCGCCACCTGCAAGTTCCTCTCCAAGCCACTCACCGCCCTGACTTGGAAATATATCGCTGTTCCTTCATTGCCGCTGGGTCAAAATCCTGGAGCAGTCACCCTAGCAGCACTGTGGGTGTACCTACACCACAGGGACTCCAGCAGTTCAAAAAAGCAGCTCGCCACAACCTTCTCAAGGGCACTTAGGGATGGGCAATAAATGCTGGCCTTGCCAGCGACACCCACATCCCATAAATGAATTAAAAAATACTGACTGGTCATTAATATGCCACATCAGAGATTGGGGCACAGAGCTAGGTTGGGTCACTCATCTCAATTAAACTTTAATATCCAACACAGGGCTCAAGATGTTACATAGCTGCAATGCCGTCTTGGTCACCTTGATGTGTATGCTTGTGTCTTATGGACAATGCGGCATCAGTCACCATGCATATAGGGTGGGAAAAACTATGGACACTTACAGTTTCCATATGTTTCATCTTCAGTTAATGAGCATGAGTTATATAAAACTGCATGTAACTCACTGTAATTGTCAGGTGATGGAGCTGTGATCGTACTGGGTTGGTGGGAGAGGTCGATCTCCCCTTCCCCACAGGAGCGATCCCTGTCCTTCCCAACCAGCTCGGCTGCAGCCTCCTCAAACCCAGTGAGGGCGATGATGTTGGCTGTCCCTCCCCAGGTCTGCGATCTCTGGCACATGTTGTGTGCTAACCTGCCCTGTATGAAGAAGAAAGAAAGGTATGTGATGAGAAGGGATGGAGCAGAGGTTGGGTGAAACACCCTGTGCGTGGTGAGCCCTCCCCAAAAGGGTCAGAGGATGGAATGTTAGCAATATGATAGATGAGATGACGGTAATGTGAAAGCCTTGGTGAGAGAATGAGTGTTGATGTGTGTCCCCCGCTAATGGTTGTGTGAGATCCTTGAAGAGAGTAGCCATTTGAGTGCATGATGCCATGATGAGAGTTTGACATTGGAGGGAGTTGAAGGATGACTTACCTTGGTGGAGGGGATGAGATCATTCATCCTCTTTCTACACTGGCGCGGTTGCCAGCAGCGCTGACCTGCTCTCCGACGGCCCCCCAGGCCAGAGAGTTGAGGCTGCTGCACTTCCTGCAGCCATCCCAGGGATACAGGACTGGCCTGTGCGCCTGCACTTATCTGATCAAGGCCTGGAGGGCCTGGTGGGTGAAGTGGGGTGCTGTCTTATTATTGAGGCTCTCGGTCTTCTTCTTCTGGCCGCAGGACATCTCTGCACTTGTCCACAAGACAGGTGGGCTAGAGAGAGTGAGATTATGTGCTGGACTGGCCTTTAAATATGGCGCCCGGAACTTTGACCCTGCCAGTTGAAGGTGGGCAGAAGAATCAGCTCCTAACCCCCCAGTTGATTTGATATTCGCTTGTGCATAATTACTGATCCTCCAAGCATGGAATAGGGTTCGAGTTCCCACCATTCCGGCCAGAGGGGTGGGCGCCACTGAAACTGCCCGCTATCACACTTAGTCTCATTAATGTAAAATTCCTCCCAGGGAAACCCTCTTGGGAAATCCATATCTTGAAGCAAAATTCAATCTTGAAACATTCCATTAAAAGGGATAGTCCACATTTTCAACAGTTGGGAATTTTCTGAGGTCATTTAAAACCAATTTAAAACTCATTGACTCATAGACATCTACAGCACAGAAGGAGGCCATTTGGCCCATCGTATCCACACCAGTCAACAAAGATCTGACGACACTAATCCCATTTTCCAGCGCTTGGCCCATAGCCCTGGAGGCTATGGCAACGCAAGTGAATATCTAAATGCTTCTTAAATGTTCCGAGAGTTTCTGACTTTCAGGCAGTGAGTTCCAGACTCCCATCACCTTCTGGGTGAAAAAGTTTCTCCTTGACTCCCCTCTTAGCCTCCTACCTCTTAACTTAAATCTACACCCCCTAGTTATTGACCCCTCTACTCATGGAAAAAGTGCCTTCCTATCCACCCTACCTATGCCCCTCTTAATCTTATACACCTCCAACAGGTCCCCTCTCAACCTTTGTTGCTCCAAGGAAAACGACTCCAGTCAATCCAATCTTTCCCCATAGCTCAGACCCTCCAGCCCAGGCAGCATCCTGGTAAATCTCCTCTGCACCCCCTCCAGTGAAATCACATCCTTCCTATAATGTGGTGACCAGAACCAAACATAATACTCCAGTTGTGGCCTAACCAGTGTTTTATACAGTTCCGGCATAACCTCCCTGCTCTTGTATTCCATGCCTTGGCTAACAAAGGCAAGTAAAACTCTGGGATGGTTCAATTGGGTCTGTTCTTAATAAATTCCATGCATACATTACGCTATTCAATGAGATTTAAATCTTAAGCCAAGTAATGCAGAGGTGCTTTGAGATGTTATCAAAAATTTGTTAGCATTGAAATTCAAAGTGCCTGACCTTCAGCTTTAGCATTGTAAATACTTCAGATTTAAACCATTGGGTTTTATGAGCATCTTGCTTGGTATACTGTGCAGCAGTGAGCTTGATGCGGTTATCGTCAAAATTTATTGTTCCTCAGCTCAGTGAGAACTTTCAGTTTATGTATGTCTGAAATCTTACTTATTTAGGTTAGATCAGTTAACAGGTTTAGTTCTTAAGAGTGGGTAGAAATCTTCAAGCATTTGTGGTAAAATCTAAAACAATACTAGTAACCTAGCTGTTTCTTTTCATCACCTACGCTTCAGCGTTCTGTTCAACTTCTGATGAGATTTTATAATTGTCATTTGTGCACTTTTCTTGATTGGGATGTTGAATGCCCTGCATTTACAGGTATGGCACATTATGTATGATCTGAAGAGCACTGAGACACATCTCTTAAAAAGAGGAACATATCCCCCCTTAAATGTTGTCAATACACTTCCAGTGTAGCAGTGATTTTGAACAGTGCCAGTCATTTGGAACAGTTGAACAGTTTCATATCCAACATAGAAGTAATTACCTCATAGAATGGCTGTAATACAGTGAAGTGGTTATAATCCTAGCCCCTTTTTGGGATTATTCCAGGTGTAGTCCTTGGATGATCACTCTCACTTAAGGTTAAGAAGGACAGGCCCCACAGACACTTAGATGGGCCGGAAGACCTATTCCAACTCTTCCTGAAGGGAAGATACCACCAGAGAACATAACCATCCTCCAGATAGCCTTTTTAACAAGTTTTAGCTAGATTTTAACAATCTGGATATTATCAGAGTCTGGCAGCTCTCCTAAACAATGTACCTCTCCACTCAAGCGTGTACAGAGGTGGGTTTTCAAGCTTGGATAGTGAAGACTAAACGAGACAATATATTTTCTAAGTTATATGAAGTTTATCAAAGAATCAAACATGCAATTCACTTTTGATGGTAAATCAATCGCAACATTGACAGTTCTAAGAAAGATAAGTATAACTTTGTTTCTAATAGAGAATCCAAGTCTTATTATTGTTACAGATGTGAATGTTTAAGCTATCCATCAATATTTAAAGTAGTATTTACCTTAAATCCCTAAGTAGAAAATTACCATGTTTAGCAAGATACCTCTATCCCAATTGAGGGGGGAACAATCATCACTATACTACAGCAGCATACCTTTACCTTGAGACAGGCTGTGAATCCAATGAAACTAAATTCCCACTGTGTAGTTCTAGTATTTATACCCTAAAGTAACTAAACCAGCAAGGAACATGGTGAGCACTCGTGCTGGACAACATCGTTTGTTTTTCATCAACATCCTTCATTTTTAGTCAACGTTCTTCAATCAAACAGGAATCTGAGAGGTGCAGGTAGTGATCACTTCTTTGCAATATCCAGTTTCTGGGCTTCAGTTAACAAGTTATTTCAAGTCACCCTTAAGGTTATCCACTGTTTGATTGCAGCATCTTACAATTTACCAATGCCTGGCTGAGGTGATGTAAAGGCCAGTTCCCATTTTTTTTCAGAACTGCTTTGTGTTAGAGGATATATCATATCCAATGCCATAGTATGCTGTTGTCCTTGAGCACACAATTATGCCATGGCATGTTTATAAACTTTTAAACCTTTGCCTAGCAGATGAACTCAATTTTTAATCCCTATTTCATAGGAAAATTATTCTTTTTAATCTTACAACTCCTCATTTATAGCTGGATTCTCTTATAACTTTGTATGCATAACTGCATTCCTTCACAATAAGGAGTCTATTCAGTCCAACATGTCCATACTAGCTCTCAGCTTGTCCCACTGCCCTGCCTTTTCCCTGTAGCCATGTAAATGTTTTCTTTTTAGATAATTATACAATTCTCTTTGAAAGCCATGATTGAATCTACCCCCACCACACTCTCAAGCAGTGCATTCCAGGTCCTAATCACTCACTATGTAAGAAGCTTTCCTCATGTCTCTGGTGACCAATTATCTTAAATCAATGTCCTCTAATGCTTGACCCTTCTGCCAATGGGAACAGTTTCTCCATACCTAATCTATCCAGACTCCACAAGATTTTGAACACCTCCATCAAATCTCTTCAACCTTCTCTTCTATAAGGAGAACAGCCCAGCTTCTCCAATCTATCCCGATAACCAATCTCCAATATATCTAAACAAAAAACTACTGCGGATGCTGGAAATCCAAAACAAAAACAGAATTACCCGGAAAAACTCAGCAGGTCTGGCAGCATCAGTGGAGAAGAAAAGAGTCGACGTTTCGAGTCCTCATGACCCTTCAGCAGAACTGTTGAAGGGTCGTGAGGACTCGAAACGTCGACTCTTTTCTTCTCCACCGATGCTGCCAGACCTGCTGAGTTTTTCCAGGTAATTCTGTTTTTGTCTCCAATATATCTACCCTCCCTAACAGCACTGTGGGTGTTCCTATATCAGATGGGCTGCAGCAGTTCAAGAAGGCAGCTTACCACCACCTTCTCAAGAGAAATTAGGGATGAGCATCATGTGCTGGCCTTGCAAGTGATGCTCACATCCCATGAAAGAGTAGAAAAAAGCTGAAGTCTCTCATCAATTTACCTGGGCCAGATCCATTCCCAGCCCATTGAAATTGTTCCTCCCAAATTAATTATTTTTACTCTGGAATTTCTCCTTGTCTTTTTCATAGCCAACCTAAACCTTAAGTGTTATGATCACTGTCACTTAAATGTTCTCCTACTGCCACTTGATTCACTCATCCCATTTCATTCCCCGGGACCAGATCCAGCATTGCCTCCTTAATTGTTGGATTGGAAACTTACTGATGTAGCAAATTCTCTTGAACACTCTTTAGAAACTCTATCTGCTCTCTGCCCTTTGCAATATTAATGATCCTAATATAGATTAGTGGAATAGTAAAGTTCCCCATTATAAATACTCTGTGGCTTTTGCAAATTTGTTCCTTTACATTTTTGCCATTAGTTGGTGGCCTATAAGATAGTAGTGTTATAGTACCTCTGCTGTTTTCTAGCTCTAATCAAATAGATCCTGCCCTTGACTCCTCTAGAATATCCTCTCACCTGCAATGTAATATTCTCCGAAATCAATATTGCCACATCTCCTCCTTTCTTTCCTTCCCTATCTTTCCTGAACACCTCCTATCCAGGAATATTAGCACCCAGTTCAGCCCTTTTTTGAGCCATGTCTCCATTATTGCTGTGACATCATATTCCCATGTGGCTACCTGCGCCTGCAGCTAAACAACTTTATTCACCACACTCCGTGTGTTCACATACATGTACAGTAAATCCAATTTAGGCCCTAATGCATTCCATCTTACTCTGACCCCACCTGATACCTTATTACTACTTACTCTAGTAACATGTGTCTCTTTCAATTCTTTGTGTGATCTGTTTTTCCTCTCATCCCTCTACCAAATTAATTTAAATCTTCCCCAGTATCACTAGCAAACTGCCCTTCAATGATATTGATCCTGGCTCTATTCAGATACCTATACATGTCCCCTCTCCTCCAAAATTGATCCCAATGTCACTGGACTTGAAAACTCTCCCTCCTGCACCATCCCTCTAGCCATGCACTTATCTTCTCTATCCCCCTCTTTTTCATACACTAGCGCGTGGCACAGGGAGCAATCTGGAGATTACTATCTTTGACATCCTGCTTGCTAGTTTCTTTCCCAAGTCCTTAAAATCTGCCTGCAGGATTGCATTCTTCTTTCTACCTATGTTGTTGGTACCGATATGTGCCATGACCTCTTGCTGTTCACCGTCCCCTCAGAATGCTCTGCAGCTGCTCAGTAACATCATTGGCTGTGGCAGCAAGGAGGCAACATACCATCCTGGATTCACATCTGCAGCTGCAGAACCACCTGCCTGTTCCTCTATCTATAGGATCTCCTGTCACTATGCTTTCTCAATCTTCCTCCTGCCTCCATGTACAGCGGAGTCAGCGGTGTCATGGACTTGACTCTGGTTGTAATCCTCAGAGGAACCATTGCCCTCACCAGTATTCAGAACTGAATACCAGTTAGAAAGTGAAATGCATTCAGGAGACTCCTGTCCGATCCTCCTTAACAGTCTGGTAGCCACCCATTCCATCTTTGCCTGTACACCTTTAAGCTGCGGGGTTACCATAACCAGAAACATGCTACTCACTAGTCACATAGCTCTCATCCTCATGGATACACCACAGTGATTCTAGCTGCCATGCAATCTCCAAAACCTGAAGCTCAAGTTGCTCCAGCTGATGACACTTCCTGCACGTGTAGTTGTCCAGGACATGAGAAGTGTCTTGGAGTTCTCACATGTTACAGGACTACGGGACTAAGGATCCCTGCCATGCCTCTATGTATTAGATTAACTAAATTTAACAGAAATAGACTAAATACTTATGAAACACCTATATAAAAAAAACTTACCAATCAGCACCCTCCCTCGTCCTTTCGATACTTCCAGCTTTTTTACCCTGCCCCAAATGCTCATGGCCACTCTGCCCTGTGCTTTTTTGTCCTCTCACATATGTGAATGAACAGCCTCGAAGTGAGAATCATCGCCCTCAGCAACAAGCCAACTACTCCAAAGTTCGCCTGGCCAGCCTCTCATCTTCCACCCTCCATGAACTTGAGATTGTCCGAATATCTGCTGCCAGCATCATAACTTGCACCAAGTCCTGTTCGCCCATCACTCCTATGCTTGCTGGCTTTTATTGGCTCTTTTTTATCATGCCTCCATTTAAAAACAGAATTGTCCTCATATTCAAATCTCTTGGCCTTGCCCTTGCTATCTCTGTAAACCTCTCCAGACCTGCATCCTGAGAACTCTGTATTGCTGCAACTCTGAGCTCTTGGCCATCATCCACTCCCTTCAACCCACCATTGGTGACTGCCTTCAGCCATCTTAGCCCTGAGCTCTGGAATTTCCTAAACTATTCTGACTGTGACTACACTACAAAAGTACTTAATTGACTGTAAAGCACTTTAGGATATCTTGAGTTCTGGAAAGGCACTATACATAAATTATTTCTTTCTTATTTGCAATGTCAATGCTGGGCTGGAATCAATAGTTTGCAAAAGCTGGGTGATGGTGGGATTCCACAGGAAGGGCTTACTACAGCAGTAACACTCTGGCAGAGATTTATAACTGTGCCTCACTTGCCCAAAGGTCACTGTTCACCACTGCCCTAAATCAGCATATTAATTGGTCATTAATCTCATTCATCGTTAGTGGGATTTTACTAACTGGATGCTGCAATTGCTTCTATAATAAAGGTGATTAGACCTCGCAAATAATTAATTGGACGTGAAGGACTTTGGGATATTCTGAGGATATGACCCGGTACCAAGTTCTTGCTTGATTCTTCTGAGTAAAAAAGGGTTGTTTTCCCAAACAACTACTCCTGGTGAGGAGTGGTTATCACAAAGAGTGCTGATCAGGAAAGTATAGGGCCACAATCCATTTTCATTCATTTAAATTAATTCCAGAGGCTGTGGATTTACAAGTTGCCGATCAGTGCTCCTTTTGAGCACTGACTCAATTGAAGCTCTAAATCAGGGAACCAGACCTTTGAGGGCACATGCACAGAGAAAATGATTAAAGAAAAGTACAGGAAAAACATTTGTAGACTTCAGAAAAAGCCTGATGATAATCTGTGATGATTATTAGCCAAAAGTGAGCCCGCTCCCACACTGAGCAGATGAGAACCATTAAATCTTATTTGATGTTAAATTCACAATAGAGATTAAGAATCAGATTGGTTGTTAATATTTTCCTCTGTATAATTAAATCAATTCACAAAGCATTCTAGGATGTAGTGTAAAATGGCAATTATTAATAGTTAACTTGTATTATTATGCTTGGTATGCCTGAAATTGTATTATATATATCCTTTGAGGAAGTAAATAGACACATGCTAACCTTATGTGGTCAATAAAAAATACTGATATTTGTATTACACCTTATTAAAATACCTCAACATTCACACAATTAAATACCTTTGACAGTGCTGGCAATTGTACTATTGAGATTGTGAGGAATCACAAGATCAAGTCAATGGGGTAAATGATTAACTATTGCAGGTTCCCACATGGCCCTCTCCCATCACCTTTTCTGGATCAGAGGTGAAAGGTCATTTTATCTTGTTTGTTTTCTTAGTGAAGTATCTTTTCTATCATGATAATCTCGCAATGATAATACTGGTAACATCAACTGTACTACTGTAAATTATTAACCAGCTGTAATGGCTCCTGTAGTTTCATTTACCCACTGCTATTGTTTAATATTCTTTTTGTGGGATGCGAATATCACTGGCAAGGCCAGCATTTGTTGCTCATCCCTTATTGCCCTTGAGACGTTGGTGGTGAGCCCCTTTCTTAAACCATTCAATTCATCTGGTGAAGGTACACTCATGGTTCTGTTTGGGAGTTCCAGGATTTTGACCCAGCGACAGTGAAGGAACGATGATATAGTTTCAAGTCAGAATGGTGTATGGTTTGGAAGGGAACTTGCAGGTGGTGGTGTTCCCATGCGTCTGCTGCCCCTGTCCTTTTAGGCGATAGGACAAGGGCATCGGAAGCATGGGAACACCACTGCCTGCAAGTTCCTCTCCAAGCCACACAGCCCCCTGATTTGGAACTAATCTTGGGTTTACATCAACTATTATCTCATAGCATTGATTTTTATAAAATTAACTCAATGGGCCTGAACTTCCATCAAGTGGCAGTCAGAGTTGGATTGCCACTCCTTTCCTAGTTACTTACCTGAAAATTCAGCCGCTCCTTCCTCACTCGACTTTCCGACTCAGGCCAGGTGAGAACTGTGTATGGCAGCGTGCTCTTGAGGGATGGAGAGTCGGAGGCAAGGAAGCTATGGCCCCTTTTTTTATGGCACTAGCTTCTGTAAAGCAGGTACGTTTGAAGATCCATCCATTTTCAGAAGCCAGGGAGTAGGTAGGTTTGTAAAATAAGTCGGTAGTATTGGGGGTGGGCGGCAGTCGGGGGGAATCGGGTGGTCTGTGGGGAGATGGGGAGGCTCGGTTGGGGAGGGTCAGTTGAGGGGGGGTTAGGTGGTCAGTGGGGGCAGACTGGGTGGTCAGTGTGGATGGGGGAGTCAGATGATCAGGGAGGTCCTGTGGTGGGGTGTTGTGTGGTGCGGGGGTTCCTGTGAGGGTCAGGGGTGGGGGTCAGTACTATAGTTACCCAGTTAGAAGTGGCTTTAATTCTTCTAACTTCTCCTGGGTAACCATTCTGGTAAGACAGTTGGAACCATCTGAAGTTTGCGATTTACATCATACTTTCGGATGGTTCCGCAGGGGACTTCCGGGGGCCAGGGTGGGAGTGGGGGGAGTGGGGGGAGGGGGGTGGGGCGGCGGTCCCCAGTGCATCTTTGGGTTATCCCACCAGCGACGACCCCCCGGGGCCCAGAGTTTATAGGCCAGTGAATAGGTTACTAATAAAGGTTCCTCAACACTTCCCTTCACTCATGAAGGTGTTGACTTGGCCTATGGCTTTGGCCACATAGTTACCTTGGCCAGCTAGCTATTCTTCTTGTTTGAGTCTAGTCAGTGTCAGTACATTGTTTGGACATTTGTCAGGACATCATAGCTGTGACTTGTCGGACCTTCCCTCCAAGGCATCTGTACATTTGATTAAGCCGCCACAGACCAGCAATTGAAGCAGTGGCTCAGGCAGATCTTTCTTATCCCAAATGGAGGCAGGAGAGAGGCCAATCTTGGCTTTACTGCTGCCATGGCCTAGACCCATTAACTCATCACACATCAAAAATGAATTCTGGGGCATAGACAAGTTATTACAACAAATAGAGGCTTCATCTGTTGAACCATCACCTGGACTATGCAGCTATGAGTGATTATTAGCTTAAATGTAAAAATTGAATAAGGATACTTGTTTCACTGTTCCTAAAAATTGCTAAAAATATATCATTCTATATGCAAAAATAGTTCACTGATCACAGTTCGTTATTGTGTAGCTCTAATGATCTCTAGCACAAACTGTTCCCCTTGATCTTTTCGATTGCTTCACACATAGACAAGTGTAAAGTGTCACATTGCACGATAATGTAAAGTAAATGAAATGTTTGCTGAAATTCTGATTTAAACTTTTACGGTTTGTGGCAACAGGATAGGCAGCAGGGTTAAAATGTAGCCATGCTACATTCCCAATGCATTTACACCTGCTGTCATTTTAATAATGTTCTTTATCATTTGGGAGAGGCACTTACAGTGGATGCTGGGGCCCTTGTTAAAATGTAAAGGTCGTGATTCATTGATATCACCCAGGTCCTGGCGCCATTTTAACTCAAAATCATGGAAGACTCACTTAGTTCAGGACTTGCCAGCAAAACCTGATGAGCTTGGTGTGTAAGCACTATTGAAGCTGTTCAAAAAGGGACTTTCAGCTGCATCTTAATGGATCAGAGGATCTTGTTTTTGTCTGGTTTACCGGGAGTGTTTCCAGCTTCCAGATGGCTTGTTTCACATTTTTTTGGCCTCGTCACTTTCAGAAAGCTTTAGCTGCTTATTATGTGTGTAATTATTGCCACTTTATTCTGGATGAAGGAACACTTGAAGGAAGAGGAGGAGGCGCAGCAGCATCAGCAACCATCAGCAGGGCCTCTTGGAAAACAGAAGGTGAGCGAGGCTGCTTGTCGGAGGCCACATTCAGCATAAAGGATGTCCATAAAGGCTCCTTTTCTTGGACACAGCTGAGAAGCAATGCAGAAGGAGGCAATATTTCTGCAGGCATGGCTTGCCTTGGAACTCTGCAACCTTCCTGTTATAGGATGTGCTGCTTGCTGTACGACTGGCACATGTTTTGCCAGTAGATCTTAAAGTCATCAGAGTCCTTCACTTCTTCGCCACTGACCCCTTTCAGTCTGCTACACTGAACATCAACTGCATCTCCAGTCTGCTGTCTTTAGTAATTGTCCGATGCCTGTTCACCAAGGTGGAACAGGGAATCCACCTTCCCCAATGACCTTGGCAGTTAACAGGGCAGAGATCAGAGATAAAAGCAAAAAACTGCGGATGCTGGAAATCCAAAACAAAAACAGAAACAGAAATACCTGGAAAAACTCAGCAGGTCTGGCAGCATCGGCGGAGGAGAGCACAGTTGATGTTTCGAGTCCTCATGACCCTTCAACAGAACTCAGGAGTTCTGTAGAAGGGTCATGAGGACTCGAAACGTCAACTGTGCTGTCCTCCGCCGATGCTGCCAGATGCTGAGTTTTTCCAGGGCAGAGATCAGGTTGGTGGGGGGCGTTGATTACAGATTGGTATGCCTTAAATAAGTCTCTGTGGTCTTCTGCAGCTTAACTGTAAGTCTTTATTAACTACTAGAACTATTTATACATGTACAGTAAAGGGTACAGGTTAGGAGCTGTCTCCATGCTTAGGTATATGCATGTCTATGCTCAACACCACACTGACCGCTGGATCTGGGTCATGTGCCTTCTTACATGACTGTTTGGGCAGTACTGTACTCCGTCCGATATTAACCCTATATATGACAGACCCTTTTACTACACTTCCCACCTGTGCATTGCAACATTGACTGCACATTCAGTCGCTGTCAGGGCACTGGAACACAAGCCAGCATCATAGAAAGCCTACCACTCCGTCGATGTCCAGTTAGTGGCCGATTTCAGGGATACCACCATGCAGGTTTGTGGCTAAGTACCCAGGGAGCTGACCTCATGCTTCCATCCTGAGAAAATCTACCATTTCCCCAATAACCACCACTGTGAAGAATGTTACAGGATGGCTGAGGAACAAGAATTAGCCCTTATGTGCAGACCTTGCTAACAAGTCCATCCAAGTCCAAGTGCAACCCCATCTTGACCAAACTGCACAAATATAGTAGAAGAGAGGGTCCATCAAAACCATTAGTGAACATCCCAGAGGGATACTGGAAGCAGAGGTTCAAGTGACTCAATAGGTCTGGGTCTCTTGAAGGCTGCCCCAGATATCTCCTACACCATTATGTTTAATGATGCATTTTGAGGTTCCAGAGAAACCTGCATTTGGAGAAGGCAGAGCAGCAACAGTCCACATAGGACAACAAAGATAAGGGTGAAGGGGCAGAAGGAAGAAGGAAAGGCACCTCAATGACTTACTGCAAGCGATGTGAGGAAGCAGCATATTGATTAGCAATTCCATGGCTGTGTTCATTCCTCTGCCTTGAGAACTTAAACAGATTTAGTCTGCTTAACAATCCTTGTTACATCCTATCCCACTCTCTTCATCTTTCTTTGAACATTGAAACCATTCAGGCAACTTCAAAATCAATGACATACGATGACAATTCAGTTTCACAAGCTTCTGTTAAGCCACACTACAGCTGAAAGTGATAAAGATGACTAATGAAACATTAAACATAATAATTGTCTTCCATTCATTTCTCCTTCGGGTGATCAACCTATAATGTTTAGCTTCAAAGAAGGTTCCTAACTCTATAATTCCTATCACTGCTCAGATTCTTAAGCAGTGTCGATATGCAGCAAGACCTGGACAACATTCAGGCTTGGACTGATAAGTGGCAAGTAATATTCATGCCACGCAAGTGCCAGGCAATGACCATCTCTAATAAAGGAGAATCTAACCATCTTCCCTTGACATTCAATGGCATTACAGTCACTGACTCCTACACTATCAATAACCTGGGGGTTACCATAGACCAGGAACTAAACTGGACTAGCCATAGAAATACTGCGGCTACAAGAACAGGTCACAGGTTTGAAATTCTGCACCAAGTAGCTCACCTTCTGACTCCCCAAAGCCTGTCCACCATACAAGGCACAAATCAGGTTTATACTCTCCACTTGCCTGGATGAGTGCGGCTCAACAAAGGACAAAGCAACCCACTTTATTGGCACCCCATGCACCACCTTCAACATTCTATCCTTCCACCACTGATGCAGAGTGACAGCAGTGTGTACCTGGAGCAATTCGCCAAGGTTCCTCCGATAGCACCTTCCAAACCCGTGACCTCAACCAGCTAGAAGGGCAAGGGCAGCAGATGCATGGGAACACCACCAGCTGCAAGTTCCCTTCCAAATCACACACCATCCTGACTTGGAAATATATTACTATTTGTTCACTGTCGCTGGGTCAAGATCCTGGAAATCCCTTCCTAACAGCACTGTGGGTGTACCTACTCCACATGGACTGCAGCTGTTCAAGAAGGCAGCTCACCCCCACCTTCTCAAGAGAAGGACAATAAATGCCGGCCTAGCCAGCGATGCCCACATCCCCTGAAAAGGAATAAAAATAAGGGGATAGATCTTCGACTTGCTTTGATTTTTGACAACATTCTTCCCACAAAAATCAAAGCAGAGGATACAATTTTGATCAGGAAAGGGATGTCCCCTTTAATTTGACCTTGAGATTTGCCTCATGTGGCCAGGCTGCACGAAACACAATGCGATTGGGAGAGCAGCACCTCAATCATATTGAAATGAGGTCCAGGAGTCAAAGTGGCTCCAGCCTCATGCCAACAGCATTAGGAGGTCTGACTCATCCTCAACCTACCTGACTGACACTCTATGTTTAAATTAGGGCTGTAGTCTATTATTAGACATGCTGTAATCTGAGTTATTTAACATTAATCAGACTGTTATTAATTTCTCACAAGCTTATATTTCAGAAGGATAGATGTTTTGGAAGCTTCTGAATAAATGTGGTGTTGTAGCTTGTTAACACAAGGAACTGCAACACGTAGTTACTTCAGAGCAATGGAGAAACAATTATATTCTCCAAGTATAGATAACTATTGATAAAAAGAGGAAATTAATCATTTCAAAATTGGCAGTAATGAACAATGTGGTCTTTTCACCCATGTAATGATCTAGAATAGTGTCTTTGTATGTTTGTATATATTAAACAATGACATATTAAAAAGAAGCAAAATGAGACGGATGTGGCTATATAATTTACTAAACTTTATAAATGCTTTTTTTTGTACATTAAGCATTAGCATTATTTGTCAAAATATCAGTGCAGCAACATGCAATAAATTACTGACAGAGAAGCAGATTTTGAAGATGGTAATTTAAAAAATATATATTTTTGGATACTTAATATGTCAACCATTTCTAAGATAACTCCTCTTAACCAAAAACCAAATGACAAGATATCATCATATTTGCTGATATTGACTTGTTCAGTTATCATTTTCACTGTAAGGATTGCATAATTAGGTTACAAAGTATCTAGAAGAATAATTCAAGACATTGAAAAACTGATATATTCGTTAGAAGATACTGCTAATTAAAAAGAGAGCTGTTAGTTCCTTAAAGTTTGGCAGTGTTTATTTTTTTTAAAAAGTCTGAACTTTTGGCTAATTTAAGGAACAAATGAGCGAACTTGTTTCCTGAAATCTACTGGAGCAATTTTACACACATACTTGCATTTGTCTCTGGGACTCTGCACGTGTGAGTTTGTGCATCTGTATATATCTGTGGGGTTGGAGAAAAAGACAACAAAATTCTTCAGCTTTATTCCAAGACATAAATGCCAAGAAACTTGACTCCTTAGCGCCTGGTTTTACAGTGCTATGAGTGCAATATTGCCTCCAGAATGGCATCCGTGGGATGCACGCACACTTCTGGTGCTAGTTGGGCCAGCCAACATTTTGGTGAGGACGTTAGCATGAGTGCAGCAAGCGTCTGCCAGAAATACATGTAGATTTGATGCCATTGGAGTGAATTGGATGGATTGGGGGAGCAGGGTTAGGCTTTGTAATCCAAGAAAGCGGATTAAATTTCATTCTCTCTTGCTGGAGAGAAACGTTCCAACAGCTTTCAATCTGCGGCAGTAGTCCACTATACCATCTGCACCATGACAAGCTAGAGGGTGGCTACTGGGCAACAAGCGCCATCCTTTGATGACATGGCTCACAACTCTGGCGCATAACCCATGATCATAGACAGCACACATACAATGAAAGCCACACTAGCCGACAAGGTGTGATAGAGAAGACGATGGCGATGCTTAAGCAAAGCTTCTGTTGTTTGAATTTTTCTGCTGTACTCGGAAGATCATGTGTCAAGAATCGTTATGGTCTATTGCATGCTACATGGCCTTACCATCATGAGGGCACAGTCCTTGCCACCAGGGATACAGCAACCAGATGAGTAGAGGAGGAGGTAAAGGAGGATTTTGGGGAAAGGAGGAGGCAACAAACACAACCCCTTTCTGGCTCGGTGTCCATAATCAACTTAGCTGACTGCAACATCAGTATATGCAACCAAAACTCTCCACTCATCAAGAGTCCCACATCTAACCTTCCCACTGTTACTGACCACCACATTGCTCGCTTGGCCGTAATGTGAAAAGAAAAACATCTACAAAATAAAAGTTCAGTAACTTCAACTGACAAGTCAATATATTCCTTTTCTTCCTTGTTCTTTCTGGGCTCTACGACACGTTTCACACTCTTCCACAATAAGGACTTGACACCACAGTTTGGTTGAATGTCACTGTAACACAATACCTGGCACTTTGGCAACTCAGCTTCCCCAATACCAAGAACTAGCCTGCAGAAATTAAAAACAACTTCTTCCACAGCATGTTGCCTACACCTGGGCCACCAGCTCAGTGAACTGTTCTGTCCTTAGTGTCAATCTTCTGTAGTGTTGTTGCTGCTGTACCCATGCTATCGAACTGAGTCTTCCAACACGTGTGTGACTTGAGCTGTATGGTTGGTGGAGAGGCTTTGAGGTGTCAAGTGATGAGCCAGTCATTGCAGAAGGCGGAATCGTTGCAGAAGTGCACTAAGTGCGATAGTGGATCTTTTACCTGTCGGCCACAATAGCGGGTTTTCGCACCGTATCCTCCACTTCCCGTCATTATGGCCGGAGGGTAAACTCCTAATCTCATGAAGAAGGGAAGATCATTGATGAAGCTGCTAAGATGGTTTGGGCTGAGAACTGTGCTGAGAAACTCCAGTACTAGGATGTTGCGGCTGATATGACCTGTTTCTGACAACCACAACCATTTTCTTTTGTGTCAGGTATGACTGCAGCTAATAGACGGCATTCCCTTTGCCCCCTATTGAGTTCAGTGTTGCTAGGGTTCCTTGATGCCAAACTCTGTTGACTGTAGCTACTCATTTTTCCTTTGGCATTCAGTTCTTGAGTCCATATCCAGATGAAAGTGCAGCTGCCAACGGTGGAATGATTAAAATTCAGAATGCGCAGGAGGCCAGAATTGGAGGAGTGCAGATGTCGTTAAGGCTTGTCGGGCTGGGGGAGGCTACACAGGTAGGGAAGGGTGAGACCATAGAGGGATTTGAAAACAAGGGTTAACATTTTCTGTGGTGATTTCTGATGGGGAGCCAGAAGGTCAGCAAACTCAGGATGATGCGCGAATCAGATTTGCAGAAAACTAAGATAAGAACAGCAGCTTTGAGTTGTCATCAGGGCTTTTAATGTTTTTGGTGCCCAGAGCACTCAGTGACTTAGTGTCACATGGAATGAACTGGATTGACTGGACTATTGGTGGGGAGATAAAGAGTATAAACATTATATGAGATATTAAGTCAAAAAGGTATGACATTAACTCATGTAGTGTTAGTAGTTCTGATAAAACAATAACATAAGAAGATTTTGACCTTTCTACCAGCTTTTTTTTCCAAGCAGAATGAGGTAATAATGAAACTAAAATTAAAGGGGAAGGAACAATTAATCCATTGTTTGTATGGGGTAGTGGTGGAGGGGGTGGGGTGGTGATGGCGGGGTGGGGGCAGGATGTGGGCAAGGCATTTTAAAGCCTTAAAGATAAATATTGTTCACTTGGCAAGGAACTGGAGAGCTATGCATAACCAACATAACTCTCCACCTTCATAAGAGGGATGGTGGAAAAAAATGCATAAATAACAAAGAGGAAATTAAATTATATCAATAGACTAATCTCTAATCTTAGTGCAGGCAGGTGCTCATTTTCCCCACAATTTCTTTTTCAACTCACTGCCAGCTTTAAGACATATTTGAGAGAGAGAAGAGAAATGAGCTCAAAGAACAAATCCACTCCCTTCATTTTTGATCTATCCGGGTATTTAATTTGGCTTTGGATCCAAACATGTAATAGATCTGAAAAGCTTGCAAATTATACCCAAATAAATGGACAAATCATCAGCACTGCAGGATCAAAGTAACAGCCTTGGGTGGGGTTTGGGGAGTGGTGATTGGTGGTGACATGCAGACACATTGAGGAGAACTTTTGGCTCAGTGAGCGGGGGTGGGGCCCGCTCGTTGAGGCGTAAAATGACATGGGGTGTCATCGGGCATGCATCCTGATGTCATTGTGCGTCATTTAGATTTTCAGTTCGGCGGGTGTGCAGCTGAGTCGGCTGCGTGCCTGCCTTCCTGTCAAAGGCCTGTTAAGGCCATTAATTAACTAATTAATCCTATTGAGAAAGCTGCCCGTCCAACCTTAAGGTTGGTGGGCAGGCGAAGAGTCCAGGCGGCCTTTGCATCTTCCATGGGCAGGATGAGGTTTCACGAAGGGTTTATAAATTAAATAAATTTTTCATTAAAGCTCATTGACACGTCCCAGCTCATAACTTTTAATAAAATTTTTAAAACTAAAAACTTACCTCCCTGAGGCACCTCGGAGATTTCTGCGCTCTTTTGCGAGCATGCAGGAAAGAGCGCACTCCCGACTCAGGGAATCCCCTCCCCACCTGCACAGGGAGTGCTCAGCGCTTCCAGGCGTGTGTCATGCTGGGCGGGCCTTAATTGACCTGCCCATGTAAAATAGCAGCGCGGACCCGATCGGGAGTGCTGATCGGGTCCACGTGCCTGCCCGTACCCGCCCCCACACAACCCCCTCGATTGGGGGCGGAATTCTCTCCAATGTTGGTGGTATATAAAGCTCCTGGCCTGAATTTTTCAGTCGGCATGTGGGGGCAGGCCCAACACGGCGGCGCATAAAATGACACGCGATGACGTCAGGCGTGCATCCCGACATCATCGCGCTGTGTCGCGATGGTTCGTTCGGTGGGCGCGCGCCAGAGTTGGCTGCGCACCCACTGATATTTAAACAGCCTATTAAGTCCATTAAGGAAGTAAATAATGTAATTGTTAACGTTGTCTATCCAACCTTACGGCTGGTGGGCAGGTGAAAAGGCCAAGCGGCATTCTCGTTTTTTATGAAACCTCATCCATGAGTGGGATAAGTTTTCCTAAAGCTTTTATTAATTAAATTTTAAAAACATTCTGAAATATCAAAACATATCCCATCTCATGTAACACAGTCACGTGAGGGGACATTTTTAATTAAATTTTTTATACATTTATTTCATAATTTCAAAAGTGCTTCAACCTCCCTGAGGCAGCTCCGCGCCTTAGGGAGATTACTGTGCTCTTTTGCGTGCATGTGTGTGAAAGAGCGCTGGCCCTGGCTCTCCCTTTTACCCCCACCCGCACAGGTAGCGCTTTGCGCTACTGGTCGTGTCTTACGCTGGGTGGGCCTTAATTGGCCTGCCAGTGTAAAATGGCGGTGCGGAGCCAATCACAAGCTGCGGTCGGCTCCGTGACTGCCCCAGCCCACTCCCACCAATACCGCCCGCCGATTGAAAAATTCACGCTCTTGTAATAATTAGGTTTCTTCTCAAGGGTTACTTCTTTAACCTTTAGGCTGAATTTTGCACTGTGGGAGAGCAGTAAAATCCCAGTGGCAGCAGGAGAAGGCCCTTAAAGTGGCCTCAATTAGCCCACAAACGAGCGGGCCATCCCATGTCTCCCTGCCTGGATAAAATACCCAAGGGGCAGGGGCAGACGGTCAGGCAATGGGCATGGTACCACAGGCATGATGCCCAATTTAACACCCACACTACTGTCTACCATCCCGCCCATGAGGGGAGCATAAAATTCTGGCCTTTATGTTAACATTGTTGTACTTTTTATTTCAATTCTCAGTTAGAATTGCACTATACTTGCTTATGAAGAGGACATGAATAAAATATTTAAGGAAGTGAAGGAAGCTTTTATTATCATTCATATTTTAGTCACTATGTAATCATTATAGCCCATAAGTAAATGTTTTCACTGGCAATCTACCCAAGATCAACTCTAAATGGTAGTTTGTTTCTCTTCCAAAAAGGATTTGCTTACCAACTTCTCTAGACGGAAGTACTGAGGGCAATAAAGATGTCTGCATCCTTTAAGGAAAACATGTACCATGAATAAATTAGTTGCTTGTTCCTGGATATACTATCTTGTAAGACATTGTAGCCAATCTGAAGGTTTTGCCAATTCATGCTTTTTAAATATAATTTACCATTGTGATGTAATGGGATTCTACATTGTTCCTCACTCCCCCCTTCCTCCCCACTTTCCCATCACTTTATTGCTTGGCCTTCATTAATAGTAATAATGGGCATGAAATTCAGATATATAACACTGCTGGTGGCACTGCTGTGGAAGTCGGAGGCCAGTCGAGAGGGGTGCACTGCACCTCCAGTCGCTTTCGATGTGGCCCCCGTGGTGCTCCATGCAGCTGCGCACAGGTATCTCCTGACATGCCAGAAGTCTCCCAACCGGGGCTGCCTTAATGTCCCTCAGCCCTATCGACTGACTTGATGCTCTATTTGTGAACTTGGGTCATTCAGGTCCATTCAACACATTTACTTTTCGCTCACCAAAGAACATGCATTTAGCAGCAAGAGGGGACCAGTATTAATTAGCGTTACTTAAAGGTCCTCACACCCAATATGTAACTTAGATAACTTCTGCTATTGTAAAGTTTGTGGAAGTGCTGTGGAGTGTTTTCGAAGGTGTTGTGGTGAGTTCCTGGATTTGGCTGGGAATGTTGCTGCATTCTCACAGAGAGGGCTGTGGATTTGCTGACTGGTCCATGCAAAGACTGCAACAGTGATGGAAGTTGCAATTCTAGTACTTTTCAGTCTGCAGCATAGGAACGTAGGAAATAGGAGTAGGAGTAGGCCATTCGGCCCATCAAATCTGTTCACCATTCAAATAGACCCTGGCTGATCTTCTATCTCAATGCCATTTTGCCACACTATCCCCGTACCCCTTAATATCTTTAATATCTGGCATGACAGGGTGATGGAGCAAAGGCTGCAGAGAGGATAAGTGCTGCATGATACCCTCTGCCAATTTGGAGCTGGACTCCTCATTGTTTCTTGACAACAACAGGTGGCATCCTGGCAGGCTGGTAACGCATCCAGCATCTCACTGTGCACTGTTATCAGTGTTGTCCTGTATGCTGTCCCAATGAAACCCTCATCTGAGTTCCCTATAACAATACTTATCAGCAATCTCACCACTCTTGCCTGCCACCCTGCCCCTGTGAACTGGCAGATGAATTAACCTTTCCCCAGATTTGGCTTAGCCCACTCATGCCCAGTGACTCACCTTGTGCAGATCCCAACTCTATACTAGCCTCCAGGTATGTGTAATGCCAATTTCTGAATTGGTGGCTGCAAGTGTCAGATCTAATTAGAGGTCCTCTCCATCAGTGGTGTGCTGTTGCTCTCTCTCTTCCTGCTGCTGCTATGGCTGGGTAGGTGGCAGTTCTTGGGTGTCTGAAAGCAGGAAATCAATAATAGGAAGGTTAGTGTAAAGGAAGTGAGGTGGGGGGGGTGCATGAGGGTGGGAGAGGGGGCAGGGTGATGCTGGCGGGTGGCAATTATGGTCAAACATAATCAGGATGAGGGTGAGCTGGGAGTTGGGAAGGTGCACGAGACTATAACATCCCATCATCCACAATGCTCTCAGCAACGCCGGATGCCATGGTATCTCACAGCCAGCTCCCTGGTTCAGAGAACCATCTCCTCCATAGGGCTCAGCAGATGCAGGCATCCTTGTCCTCCACCAGTTATGGGTCACGATGTCCTACAAGAGGGAGGGGAAATTTTAAGTGATTTTGTTGCACTATGTTTTCATATTGTGCCTTCCACAGCTGAATAGCAGGTGGCATGTGGAAGCAGCAGGAGCTGGGTGTCAGGCTGGTATCATTGGGAAAAAAGTCGACAATTCTTTCCAGCTGTCAAAACAGAACACCACTGAAATAATCCTTTTATGAGTCTGGGCTGTCAGCCAAGCATGCCTAATGAAGCCTCTGATGTTGATACTTCAATGGTCTGTCTGACTGACATTTTTATAGGGTTGTAGCAACAGCAAATATTTTTCAAAAGAAGAGTTGTGAATGGGCCTTTCTTTTTTTCTGAGCAGTTCCACAGATGCTATTGTTACTATTTGGTTCATTGATTCTGTACATACTGTACACTGGGTGAATGGGTATACATTGGCTTGATTTGGCATGAGGCCCATAAGAGAACATGGGGCTGGGTGAATGAGCATGGAAGGACCATAAGTTGGCATGAGTTGGCATGGGCACTAGAAGCGGTGATGGGTGGTGGGTGGGGACATGAGTTGGCAGAGGCGTGGCATGGGGAGTGGATGAGGGGTGCGAGGTGTAAGGGGTGAGGTCTAGAAGACCTAAAATGTCAAAAAACAACTGGGGCAAAGCCCCAGAGAACTGAAGCAGGCCTCTTAATCAGCCCACCTTGGCACTTGGCTGCCCTTATGGGTGCCTACACTCTGCTTCTGGGGGCAGTACGCCCAACTGTTTTCCGCACCCGCACCCACCCCACCTGGAGCAAAGGCCTTTTTTGGGGCCTTTCTACCAAAGCATGTCAGGCAAAGTCGGGAAATTTCCCGACTCGACCTATCCACCTCAATAGCAAAAATCTCAGCCCTGGTCTCTCTCCTCCTGTCCACTTTCACCACTGAGGCCTCCAGTGCTGCAACCATGCACCTGGGAGCCCTCTCGATACCCAGGTGCTCAATTTTCCTTGTTTAGAATTGCAGCACTGATATTTAATAATAGCCTCCCGAGATTCAGTGCAGCTTCCTTTTAAGAGGGACAGACTGCCTTTAAAAGTAGCAGACTGTCGACTCCATGTTCTCTCTGCAAATGTTGCTTGGCCCCTTGCTGAGTGCTGAGGCAGCCAACAATGTGGATGCTGCTCAGACTAATACTACAATCATTTAAATAAGGAGGCAGCATGGAATTTGCACACTGCCTGCTTCCATGGCAACAGACATAGGCAGGCTGTGAGTCATAAAATTATAAACCAATTCCTAGTCCATTATTTTTAACATTACCTGATTTTATTTCATATTTAGGATTCATGAAATTAAAAAAAAAAGCGAGAGACTACTGGAGGCAAATGTACTTAAAGTCAAAAAGCTATCACTATAAAAGGCACATTTGCTTTAAAATAGTCAGTTCTCCCTCTCATGACAATTGACATATATTCAGTAAGTAATGAATTTTATGCATTATTTATTTAATATTTATTTCTCAGGATTAATTTCTCTGCATGTGAGGGTTGTCATCTCTGAAGAATGGGCCAGTGCCACTATCAATCAATCCTGCACAGCATGGACCAGATGCACACTAAAGCTCACTCAACTCTTCACAATAAAATGACTTTGCCCAAAGTCAGAACTACACTCCTTTAACATTTTCCACTTTCCACCTCAGCTGCCTTGGTGAAATCCGTGCCAGCTTTTTATGGCAATTTGTGTTATTAGGCACTTCAGAGCTGCTGCCTTGTACATATTAGGCAATGAATTGAGACTGCAAAAACAGGAACACTAAAAGTGGAAATAAACTTGTACATCCATACTTGCCACTGGAAAGCATGGATGTACTGTGTTGTGGGTGTAAACCATGCTTTTTCAGATCTTTCATGCTTATCTCCTTCACATTGGTTAGCTCATCCTTTGTTATAAATGAAGCAGCTACACTGAGAAGAAAAAATTCTAAATATTTATCACTGAATCCCTATGTGGCTGGGAACATAGACATGAATATTTTAGAGGACTGAGGTTTCCAAGGAGCTCAACCACTGGGCAGAGTTATTGAGAAATGGGTATAAACTATTCATAATTTTACAAGGATTAAATTAATTCTTGGAAAGTCATGCACTGCATAATTTGCTGCTCTACCTGGCCAGCTGACTTCACTGCCTGCCAATTAGAAAATCAGTCTTGAATTCTAGAATCTGTCTCTCTACTAATATTGGATATCCATCTCTATCGATCTCTGCCTAATCATTATAGAATATAATAATAGGGCAAAATCTTCAGGTCAGCCGTCTGGTGCGATCGGTGGGTCCGGGGCAACGGGGGCACAGCCCATTGACCGCGATTTCACGCTGGCTGGCCAATTATGGAGGGGGGTGGGCGCTGGCATAAGCACGGGCCAGCGCGGAATAAAAGCTCTCTAAAGAGCTGCCTCAGGGAGCTGAAGGCTTGAAAAGTATTAAATATTTTAAAATCAGAGCAAAAATGTCCAAGCATCACAAACAGTCACCTGAACATATACATTATAAAAATGCTGTCCATAGATTTTATTTTATTATTTATTTAATAACAGAAACCTAATCCTGTCCTTGGATGAAGCAAATGCTGCCTGGCT
Organism: Cetorhinus maximus; assembly: GCF_964194155.1. Taxonomy (NCBI): domain Eukaryota; kingdom Metazoa; phylum Chordata; class Chondrichthyes; order Lamniformes; family Cetorhinidae; genus Cetorhinus; species Cetorhinus maximus. The sequence continues at coordinate 100,121,835 of NC_135885.1, forward strand.
GATTTGCCCGTCTGCCAACTGTGAGGTTGGACAGACCACGAAAAATCAGGGACAATTACAACATTAATGGGGGTAACTGGCCTCTTAATTGTCGGTGGGCGCGCTTCCAACTTCTGCATGTGCCCGCCGACCAAAATGTCGTGCTAGTGCGGGATGACGTTGGGACATTTGCCCGATGTCATCAGGCGCTATTTTATGCTCGAGCGGGTCGGGCGCATGCCCGCACTCCGACCTGAAAATTCTGCCCATAGAATGGTTACAGCACAAAAGGAGGCCATTCACCCCTTGTGTCTGTGCCGGAACTCTGCAAGAGTTATGTCACTCCTTTTCCCAGTAGTCCCGTAAAATTTCCCTCTTCGGATAATTATACAATTTTCTTTTGAAAGTCACAAATGAATCTGCCTTCACTTCACTCTCAGGCAGTGCATTCAGACCCTAACCACTCACTGCTTGAAAAGGTTGCTACTCCCCATCTACTCTATCCAGATCCCTTATGATCCCTTATCCCTTAAATACCTTTATCAAATCTCCTCTCAACCTTCCCTTTTCCAAAGAGAAAAGCCCCTGCACCTTCTCCAATTTATTTTCATCACTGAAGTTCCTCATCCCTAGAACCATTTTCATAATTTTTTTCTGCACCCTTTCTAATGCCTTTACTTCCTTCCTAAAGTATTGTTATGATCCCAGCTGATGTTACTACTGGACATCTTCCCTTCACCCCCCCTGGCGGCATTCCGCAGGGATCGTTCCCTCTGGGACACCCTAGTCCACTCCTCCATCACCCCCTACACCTCAACCCCCTCCCACGGCACCTTCCCATGCAACCGCAGAAGGTGCAACACCTGCCCCTTTACTTCCCCTCTCCTCACCATCCAAGGGCCCAAACACTCCTTTCAAGTGAAGCAGCACTTTACTTGCACTTCCCTCAATTTAGTCTACTGCATTTGTTGCTCCCAATGCGGTTTCCTCTACATTGGAGAGACCAAATGCAGACTGGGTGACCGCTTTGCAGAACACCTTCGGTCTGTCCGTAAGCATTACCCAGACCTCCCTGTCGCTTGCCATTTCAACACTCCACCCTGCTCTCATACCCACATGTCCGTCCTTGGCTTGCTGCATTGTTCCAGTGAAGCTCAACGCAAACTGGAGGTACAGCACCTCACCTTCCGACTAGGCACTTTACAGCCTTCCGGACTGAATATTGAGTTCAACAATTTTAGATCATGAACTCTCTCCTCCATCCCCACCCCCTTTCCGATTCCCCCCCCTTTTTTTTCCAATAAGTTATATAGATTTTTCTTTTCCCACCTACTTCCGTTATTTTTAAATGTATTTCCATCCATTGTTTTATCTCTACCTTTTAGCCTTTTTTGATTCCTTCACCCCACCCCACCCCCACTAGGGCTATCTGTACCTTGCTTGTCCTGCTTTCTACTCTTAATTAGCACATTCCTTAGATATTATCACCACCTTCAACACCTCTTTGTCCTTTTGTCTGTGACATATTTTGGTTATCTCCACCTATCACTGGCCCTCTATCCAGCTCTACTTGTCCCACCCCCCCTTAAACTAGCTTATATTTCACTTCTCTTCTATTTTTACTTAGTTCTGTTGAAGGGTCATTCGGACTCGAAACGTTAACTGTGCTCCTCTCCGCAGATGCTGCCAGACCTGCTGAGTTTTTCCAGGTATTTTTGTTTTTGTTTTTGTTTTGGATTTCTAGCATCCACAGTTTTTTGCTTTTAAGCCAGATCCTAGGTTGGAACCCAGCTTGATAGATGCTAACTTTTATATTTTGCTTAGACATGTGTAGAGTGGCTACTGAACAGTCACAGGAGTCAGTTGAAGAACTTTTGACAAAAGAATAAAACATTTATTAAACAGGAGAAGATGAACTATATTACATACTCCACCCACAACTATACCTTTACAGGTATATGCGGATTTGTAAGGACAACACAAGTCACAAAAGCTATCTTATACTCTAATGTTCACTGTAAGTACGCAACCCATATAAACCAAGAGACAACCTGGTGTCAGACACACCACACTCTGAAACTAAGTGACAGGTGCCATCCCGAACAGACGCTATGGGTCTCTCCTCAACTCCCCCCAGACATTTGTCACACCGTGAGCCAACTAGTCTCACTGAATTCCACCTTTCACACAAGGTTTCCAATCTCCATTTTCAAAGAACTAGCTTTGAAATCTTCTCCCAAATGAGGCTTTCTCTCAGACTCCTTCCACAAGGGCCCACCTCCAGGATTTCAAATTCTCCTTCCGATAGTCCTCTCCCCTGGATCGCCACATGCATTCAAGCTTTCTTCCCCTACTCTCTCTGATATGCTCAGCCATGCCAACAGAACACAACTGCTTCACATGCCCATAGTAAAGAATTACAGACCTCCAGCTGTCTCCTTGGATCTTCTGGCATCTGGCAAGCCTATGTTGCTTTAAATCTGCATCCTGCAGCTTTCTCCCTTCAAGCTTGGAGCCTTTCTCTGCACTCTTAACTTTGCTTAACAGGGCCTTTTCCAGATTTCTGTTCTTTCTTTGACTAGACGGTCTCCTTGGGGCCTTCCTTCTTCTGCTCTTTGGGGAAACCCGTTTCTTCTGCAGTTCCCTCTGCTGTGTCCAGCCTCTCCTGGCACCTGCTTCCAACTGAACTCAAACCGCTTTCAGTTTGTTTGTCTGTGTGGGCCCTCCCTCTCTGGCCCCGTTGCTAGGCAAATACACAGTTTTTTTCTACTTTGTTTTAACATCCCGAAACCACTACCCCCTTTGAAAGCACAGCTCTCCACTTCAAGGGTCATAAAACTAATTAAAAATGCAGGCATCTTTTAAACTGAAACTAAAACTCAGGTTTCATCCTTTTAACCTACAAAATACAGAAATACAAATCAAATTTCATTTCTAACACTCACAAATACAAATATAATTTACTTAAGCTATCTCTACTTCCTAACAATATAGTGCCCAGAACTAGGCCAAATCACTGGTTAATACAGATTTATCATAATGCTTATCATATCACATAATACATAATAATTATCATGTATTTGTTATCTGCATACCTATATCACTCTGCCCAATTACTTATGTTTTCTGCATATGTCTCTACTTATGTTTTCTATATAGTGGTAAGTATTTCTAGATGTTTGATCAGCAAGTGACAAAATGGCACACATCAGGTGGTATTTCATAAGATGGTTTAGAGTTTGTACAAAATGGAGGACATACAAATCACATCCTTGCTTCTATTGAACACTTGTGTTTCAGTTATTGATAGATTTATTTGAAATCGAACAGTTGTAATTATTATGGCCAAAACAGCATCTGTAATCATGTGGTGTAATGACGGAAAAGTTAAATAATATTCTTCATTCCTGAGAAGTATCTTCAAACTCTCTGCGGTGCTCTTCCGTTTCTCATTTATGCCTCAACTGTTATATCTGTACACAACAAATATTGACCCTGTCCAGAAATTAAACTGTCTCTAAATCAATTATTTGCAGTTACAGTTTGGGCCCAGTGAACCTGCTAGAACAATTTTAATCTCTTCCCTTTGCAGCTGTTTGTTGGTAGCCCATGATTTGTATTCCCATAGCCTGGCTGCATAGAGGGTTCAGTGGACCACTTCAGTCAGAGATTAACTACAAACCAGGACATGAGCTAGACAACATGTGCTAATTATTGTGTTAAGTCTTAGTCTTTTGAGGATGTGCAGTGCTGGATTATGATGATGAGTGAATTGCTCTCAATTTCCCATAATGCATGATGAAACTAGAGACCTTTTGTTTGTTCAGTGATTATATTGCAACACAAGAAAATGCTCTCCTGATAGTGTTCATATTACCTTAGTTACAAAATTGGAGTTTCCTCTTTTGTACATACTCACTGGAGGTTTCAGACAATATTGTAGGTGTATTGTAGTGGAAGTTTCCATCAGCAATCTGTTGTAAGTGTCTGCCATGGCTCAGTGCTAAGATTCTTGCCCTTGAGTCAGATGTTTGTGGGTTAAGTCTCAACGTAAAGACTTGAACCCATAATCTAATCTGACCATCCAGTATTGCACTGTCAGAGGAACTGTCTTTTGTATGAGATCCTCTTGTGGGAACAGTGGTATCACTGTTCTGTTGTACATCAATGAAGTGAAATAGGCATGTTGTCTTCATGAAAAGAGTTTGTGATAAAGTTTTTCAATTATGGTAGAAAAGAGCTTTGTGTCATTTTTGTCAGGTTTGTGCCACAAACTAGTGAGGTAATGCTGTATTTTGAGACAACTCAAAATCATTTGTTCATAAAGAAATAAAAGTCATTGGGCGGAATTGTCCCAGATTTGCACTAAGTGCAGTAGCGGGTGGGAAAAAGAATGTTTTACCCGTTGGCCGCAATTGCAGCTTTTCACACCGCATCATCTCAATCCAGCCTCATTAATCATGCATTCCCAGGAAACATGTCCTTTAGATGGTAGGCGGCCTCCAATTCACCCGCCAGCCATTATCTCGCTACCGCCTCATGCCAGGTGCCATATTTAAAGTGCAACCGCTCGCACTCCTCTCAGCCCAAGACTGCTGCACAGTAGACATGGCCCCAAAAGGCAAGAAAACTGCAGCCCTCCCAATTTGTGACACATACCTGGAACACCTATTAGACGCTGTGGAGGTCTGCCGTGATGTCCTCTACCCATGCTCTGGCCGCAGGACAGGGAGGAACATCACCAAGCCGGCTTGGGAGGTGATGGCAGCGGTCGTCACTGCTAATGCCCTGCAAAAGAGAACAGCCACCCAGTGCTTCCGTTCCACCAGGGTAAGCCACTCTTCTCACCACTGTCAACTCACACACTCACAAACCCATCACATATCCACAGTGATCTCACTCACTGCCGGTTCAAGGGACATCACCATTCACTCTCTCACACACACCCTTATTGTCCTCATCCCATCCAGGGCACCACTCACCATTCACACATGTTAGGCATACTTTTCATCTGGCCTGGCAGGCATCCTGCTTACAGTCTCTCCATCTGTATTCATGCAGGACAAGCTGGCACACAACAACAAGGAGAGGTCGCAGACCGGTGGAGGAATGCCCGACTTCAAGGCACTAACAGACTTTGAAAATAGAGTCATCTAGGTGGCCCATGAAGACCTGGACTGTTCCTGTGCTGACAGTGAGGTTGGCGATGTTCAACCAAGTGAGGACCCAGTAGTGCAACATCCTTCAGGCAGCCATTTTGTGAGTGATATGTCCTGTTTTACAGGCCACTGCCATGCACTAATTATCTCTCCTTGCTTTTGCAGGCACATCTGGGAAATAGCCAAGTGGGTCCATGACCCAGGTCTTCGACTCAAGCCCCGAAGACACCTCAGATGAGGAATCTGCTGAAATCCCGATTGAAGACTCATCGCAGCGCTCAACCACACTCCCCACCAGTGCAGAGACACAGGCCTCAGTGGGACCAAGCTTTAGACCATGCCTCAGGCTCGCAATCTGGTGAGCACATCGCACTGTCTGATCCACAGCAGGTGGCAGCCGGGGTTTCCCAGGTTTCGGGCACTCGAGGACAGCTGGAAGCCAGAAATCTGCTGTGTCCAAGTCAAATGATGAGCCTCTGGACTCAATCATACCTCAGTTGCTGGAGCTGCAAAGGCAAGCTAAGGAACATCAGGAAGGGATGTCTGCTGCGTTCCTCAGATTGCAAGGCACAATGGAGGAGTCTGACTGCCTTCAGTCTGAGGTGATAGCACCGGCATGCCAACAAACTGAGGTCAACACTGGTAGGATGGTAGCTGCCATGGAGATCTTGGTCCACGACATCTGTCCTGCATTGCAGCGTGGGCTGACCTCCAACAGTATCATAGTGAGAGGGGTGCGGGGCAGCTCGATTTCGCTCCAGCTTCCCCTTCTCCTCAAGGAGTCAGTCAGGGGCCCTTCGGCACCCATAAGGAGGAGGATCTGCAGGTGCAGACCCTGGGGCCATCCCGGGGCCATCAGCCCAGGTAACTCCGGGAGTGACCGGCCCATCCCAATCCCCTCTTCCTGCGACCTCAGCAGCTCCAGCTCCACAGGCCTAGGAGGGTGGCCCTGCCACAGCAGGACCTCCAGTTCTTGGCCCTCCAGAGAACTCCAATCAAGGTCATCACAGACAGTGCGTAGCAGTCAGCAGGCTGCCTCCACCTCACTGTGCATGTCGGGGGAGCACCAAGATGAGGCGGCAGGGTTAGGAAGGTTAAGAAGATGAGTTTGCACAGCCTCGGCACGAGTGTTAACTTGTCGTTAATATTCACTATTGTAAACAAACTCCCAAGAATGTCTCCTTGCCTATGGCTCTTTGTTTTGATGAGCAGTGTTTGTGTCACTCAGATGTGAAACCTTGGTTCCTGCACAAGAAAAATGCAGGTGTCTCAGCCCGGGGCCTCTTCTCTGTGCAGTGTCTAACCTTCAGACCAAAGTGATGGTCCAGTTTCACACTCACTGGACACATTAGTGATGCCTGCACCTCGATGGTGCTTGTCATTGCTGCCACAATGTTGCGGGCAGGTATCACAGAGTTCCGTCATTCTCTCTGTGCTCTCAGCATCTTTGAGGTGGGGCTAGCCCCCATCTTTTCAGTATTTGTGACTGGTGACGCTGTGCTCCTGAAGGGGTCAGGTGCTGAAGGCTGACAAATGATCAGATGCATTTAAAGTTTTACAGCTGCGCCTCCATGATATGGCCCTGTTCACAGAATGCAAGCGAGCTGCCCTTGGACAGACAGAGGTTATGTGAAGGTCTATGGAGTGTCCTCACTGCATGTCCTCATCATCCCTCTGGAATCTATTGACTATTAATTGGGGCATCTGCTGACTCTCCATGACAGGAGCCGTATCACAGAGGGTATGTATGCTGCCATCAGCCTCAATGGAGTCAAACATTCACAGGTGCAATGTGAGGATCTGTAGTGTCTCCTTGCTACATGTTGCCATCATCCTCCATGAATCTAGCAGCTATGAGGGCCCCCCCAAGCATGCCTGTCTCATTTGGCCAGTGCAATGGCTTCATCACCATCATCCTTGCCTTTGAGGTCCTCCTCACCCTTATCCCCCTTGACTTTCTCCTCATCAGAGGAAACGTGCAACACCTCCATCTCCTCTTCAACCCAGCTCCTCTCCCCATCACAGCGCCAGGTTGTAAAGGGTGCAGCAGGTGACGATGATGCGTGACACCCTCTGTGGATTATATTGCAGGGCGGAACCAGACCAGTCCAGACGCTGGAACCTCATTTTCAACATTCTGATTGTTTGCTCCACCAAAGTGTGAGTTTGCAGCATAAGCCTCATTGTACCTTCTTTCTGTTGCACTCTGAGGCCGGTGTACGGGTGTCAACTGTCATGCCCTCTGCGGGTAGCCCTTGTTCCCAAGGAGCTAACCCTACAGCCTCTATTGACCCTGGAAGACTGCAGGGACCTGGGACCGACTGAAAAATGTAGGAGTCCTGGATATTCCCTGGGAATCATGCGTAGGCCTGCAGGGTGTGTTTGTGGCGGTCACACTCCAGCTGAACTTTCAGCGAGTGGGAGCTCTTGAAGATGATGTGGTTGACTGCTTGTTGCTACAGAGATTTGAGCACTACGTGAGTGCAGTTGATGGCACCCTGCACCTGTGGGAAGCCTGAGACCTGGGCAAATCCTAGCCCTCTTGCTTCCTGGCTTTCCTAATCCTGAGTGAAATGCACAAAGTTGTGTGTTTTTGAGAAGGTGGCATCCGTGACCTCACGGATGCATTTGTGAGTGGAGGCTTGTGATATCCTACAGAGGTCACCTGCAGAGCCCTGAAAGGAGCCACTGACATAGAAATTGAGTGCCACGGTCACTTTCACAGCCACTGACAGTGGATGCCCTCCATGTCCCCGTGGTGCCAAGTCCTGCAGCAGGTGGCAGATGTGACCGACCAGTTCTTCGGCGACACTGGTTCTCAGTCATCTGCAAGAACGACAAGCGCCGTCTGTATACCCTGGGTCTAGCTAGACGCCGTCCATCGATGACTTGCTGTGGCACTTCAGCAGTGTGCGCGGGAGCCCCAGTCACCCCTTCTTCCTGAGCATGCTGCTCCTCCCTCTACCCAGCCAGGCACTTCCATCGCTCTCTTCTCCTTCATCTTCACTCTCTGTATGCCATGAGGCATACAGCTAGTTCACCAGTCTCAATGCTTCTGATCTTCTGCTCCTGCAAGATGAAAGAGAGAGACACGTGGGTTACCTTGCTTGTTCTAAGAACCTCTCTTGGTTAAATTGAAAGGCCGCTTAACACATGCCAGAGAGTGCTGGCCATCACTCGGATGGCTAGAGATTAGTGTGCTGCATGGCTGCCTGAAACCCACCCACATCCACCCAACTCCACCTGACCAAATGGCGGCAGCTTCGCCCACTGGATTACATGCTGTACTCTCAGCTCAGGCGCTGGTATTCTCCTAACCCACACTGCAAGGCTGTGCTGTCAGCTTGAACCATGGGGGAGACTGGCCCAAACCTGAATGATGACATTGCAAGGGGGTGAGCACCTCCACTAGTGACTGCTCTATGGCCAGCTTTAGAAAGGAGGTTCTACAATGTGCCCAGGCATCCAATTGTTTTGCAGTCCACTAAAATGCTCATTAATTTGCAGCATGTGCCCAAGGGGTGAAAAGCTTTGGAGCATTTCATAGCACTTTCATGCCACTGTGTTTCTGGAGTGGGCAGATAATCTAGAGGCTCAAGCCCACGTCTGTCAATGTGGCTGCGCCTGGACTGTCTCATCTGCGGAGGAATGGTCACTTTATGCAGGATTTCCCTAATATGTGACCGCTTCCCTCCCTCTCCCAACCCCCGCAACTGCGCATGTGCTAGCATCAACTCGAGTGCAGCCCTTGCCCCGGCACCATGCTGTCTGCCAGTTGGGAAAAGCAACTTGCCTGTGCCCTCGCCTGAATGCGCAGCGCCTCAACCTTGAAGTCCAACAACCAAACATTGCAAGCCCTGCACAACTTCACTGTGCATTCACCTCTGAGTTCCCCCTGAAGTGCAGCTCACCAGGTGCATGCCTTATAAATGCTGTTATGAAACACGCTCATCTGTTCCAGCGTGGGGGGATGATTCTGGTGAGCTGGGCTTATAACGATATGCAGATGCATTATAATTAAGTTCCCGATGTCTGGCGGCGGGGAATGCCGCCTGCCATTGACGGGCAGAGTGGACAATTGCAAACGTGTTTCACAACACTGTGAAAATTATTTTTGGCCTTCTCGCCATATTGTCCACTCATGCCCACCATGATGCCCAACGCCAATGGGCACAGAAAATTCCACCCAATATGGTTTCTTTTGGAACATGAACATGTTGAATTTAACTTGTCACTGGCCCCTTGACCAGTTAACCTGAGTCTACATGTGATGAAAAGTGACTAACTTTTTTTGGCATTAATATTCTTCCGTGGGTTAAATACACAGTGTGAAACACAGGAAAGTAAAATGTGATAAGTCCATTTCTCCCATAGGTCACATATAAACTATTTCCATCACAGATTCTATTCCATGCAATTCATCTCTCCAGCCAAACTATCAAGTCAGCCTCAAAATATTCATCAATCTCAGGACCCTAATGTTTAACCCTAACCTGAGGTCTCTTTAGACAATGGGATAGAAACTTGTCGAGGTGCCTATTGCTCAGGCAGTGCATTCTCAACCAGGGTGTTCCAGACAGGTCCAAAATTGGGCATCAATGATTTAGATGAGCTGCATATAATTTCACCACAAACAACTCGATTGGTTTGAAGAAATGTATCTCAAGTCACTTCCTTTGTCAGGAACAACCCACAGCTAAGTTCCAGGGTGGAGTGACATTGGTGAGGTGGTGATGGGTCCATTGGCGATCAGAATACTGTTCTTCTGATCCACAGCAACTTCTTAAAAAATGTTCAAAATATCCTACCTTTTGTTGATAGCCTCTGTTTAAGCCACAAGGGCTGCTGATGGTTCAAAGCGGAGCAGGTGTGCTGCTGGTTGCGCCCGGTGATATCGAATATCTGCAAGGGGCTGAAGACTAGGATTGTCAACTCTGCTTAGACCGGTTCCAGGGGTTGCATCACATGACCTTCTACCTTAAATCAGGGGAGGTGGTGGTGTAATGGTATTGTCACCAGCCTAGTAACCCAGATAGCCAGGGTAATGCTCTGGGGTGCCTGGATTCAAATCCCACCATGGCATATTTGAATTTAATAAAAAACCTGGAATTCAAATCTAATGATGACCATGAAACATCTGGTTCATGAATGTCATTTAGAGAAGAAAATCTGCCCTCTTTACATGAGATTCCAAAGCAATGTGGTTGACTCTTAAATGGCCTAGTAAGCCATTCAGTTCTCAAGGGCAATTAGGGATGGACAATAAATGCTTGCCTAGCCAGTGATGCTCACATCCCATGAACAAATGAAAAAAAACCTCACCATGCCTGATACTTCTGTCCTTGCAACACATCACCTATCTATACCCATGCCAATTTGAAGCAAACAGGTGCCTGAAGATCTGATTGAATGATCCCTGACAGTCCATCTCCCATCTGCAATATTTATATACCCAATAAATGAAGGAATTAAAGAAAATGAAAAATTTGAACCGTCTCTCTTATGTCCGTGAGATTTTTTTCCTGAGTTACTCACTGTTGTGCCCTGCAGATTATTCTTTAACTTATGAAGACTGCAGGACAATCCTAGAGGGTTGACAACCCTACATAAAACAAGCATTATGCCCCTCACTTAAATTTAACAAAGGGCCTAATACTTGCTTTAGGTGGTCACAGAAGGACTCCTGAAGATGGATATTTTCCAGGCATCCTTTGGATGGAGAATGCTTCCTGAAATTTGGCCTTGTTAGCTAAAATTGGTGACATTTCTACGACAGCGCTCTTGCATTGCCCCAGAAGCATTGTTCTTTATTTGAATCCAGACTAACTAGGCGAGGAAGTGTTGGGGTCAGGGTGTTATCAAGATTGAGCAGTCTTGCTCTTTTCCTGTCCCTGTAAATTTTAAAATGTAGATTTTAGGCCGTGGACAAGGTTTCTGCAAAAGGTGGATGAGGACCCAATTGAAAAATCCAAGTTGGGGCACGATGGCATCATTGGCTTTTGGAGATAAATTTTCTAGAAAGTGAAAAGTAGGCCCTAGCTTGGGATTCCCTGCAATAGAAATCCATGGATGGAGTTTTCTTAATGAGTTATTGGTTTCAAATTGAATATTTTGAATTAGTTCTTTAAATGTTTCCCACTATTTATTTATTGCAATATCTTTCAGCCTATTTACCCAATTAACCAGGTCTCTCCTCATGCCCACATAATTGGTTTGTTTAAGTTTCTTGTTTTGGACTGTCCACCAATATCCATTACAAGCCTACCGACTCCCACAGCTACCTCGACTACAGCTCCTCACACCCCGCTTCCTGTAAAGACTCCATCCCATTCTCTCAGTTCCTTCGCCTCCGTCGCATCTGTTCTGATGACGCTACCTTCAAAAACAGCTCCTCTGACATGTCCTCCTTCTTCCTTAACCGAGGTTTTCCATCCACGGTTGTTGACAGGGCCCTCAACCGTGTCCGGCCCATATCCCGCGCATCCTCCCTCACGCCTTCTCCTCCTTCCCAGAAACATGATAGGGTCCCCCTTGTCCTCACTTATCACCCCACCAGCCTCCGCATTCAAAGGATCATCCTCCGCCATTTCCGCCAACTCCAGCATGATGCCACCACCAAACACATCTTCCCTTCACCCCCCCTGACGGCATTCCGTAGGGATCGTTCCCTCCGGGACACCCTGGTCCACTCCTCCATCACCCCCTACTCCTCAACCCCCACTTATGGCACCTCCCCATGCCCACGCAGAAGATGCAACACCTGCCCCTTCACTTCCTCTCTCCTCACCGTCCAAGGGCCCAAACACTCCTTTCAAGTGAAGCAGCATTTCACTTGCATTTCCCCTAACTTAGTCTACTGCATTCGTTGCTCCCAATGCGGTCTCCTCTACATTGGAGAGACCAAACGCAAACTGGGCGACCGTTTTGCGGAACACCTGCGGTCTGTCTGCAAGAAAGACCCAAACCTCCCTGTCGCTTGCCATTTTAACACTCCACCCTGTTCTCTTGCCAACATGTCTGTCCTTGGCTTGCTGCATTGTTCCAGTGAAGCCCAACGCAAACTGGAGGAACAGCACCTCATCTTCTGACTAGGCATTTTACAGCCCTCCGGGCTGAATATTGAATTCAACAACTTTAGATCTTAAACTCCCCCTCCCCCCATCCCCACCCCGTTTCTTTCCCCCCCCCCCCGCTTTTTTTTTCAATAATTTATATAGATTCTTCTTTCCCCACCTATTTCCATTATTTTTAAATCTAAAACTAAAACCTTTAGTCTTTCCACCCCACCCCCACTAGAGCTGTACTTTGAATATCCTGTCTTCCGTTCTTAATTAGCACTTTTCTCAGACAAATACCACCACCTTCAACACCTCTTTGACCCTTTTGTCTGTGACATCTTTTGATTATCTGCTCATCTCCACAATCACCACACCACACCCTCAATGTGTCTCTCCTCCCCCCCCCACCCACCTTAAACCAATTTATATTTCTCCCTTCTTCTAACTATGCTCCAGTTCTGCCGAAGGGCCATGAAGGCTCGAAACGTTAACTGATTTCTTCTCCGCCGATGCTGCCAGACTTGCTGAGTTTTTCCAGGTAATTCTGTTTTTGTTTTGGATTTCCAGCATCCGCAGTAGCTTTTAGCTTTTTGTTTTTAAGGACATCCCCTCAGGGTTTGAGAGAAACTTGGAGGGAAATGATCTAGTTGTTGTTGTTCACATGAGTACCAAAGAAGTAAGTGGGACTTAAAAAGTGGCTCTGATAAGGGAGTATGAGCAACTGAGGGTTAAATTAAAAATGCAGAACAGAAAGCTAATAATTTCTGGATTAGATGAGCCATGAGCAAATTGGCATAGGGTAAATAAGATCAGAGTTGAATGTGTGACTCAACTGAATGTGTGGGGAAGAAATGGGTTTTGATTCATGGGGCACTGGTACCAGTACTGGGGAAAAAGGGGGTTATACTACTGAGACGGTATACACCTGAACTGTGCTGAAACATTTGTTGTTATAAGGGATAATGTAGTTAAAAGAATGTAAATGTAATAAATGAGTTTTTATGAATGAGAGTGTTTTTTGCGAAAAATAAAGTCTGCAATAGACACTTGGAACTTCATTTTATTTAATCTCAATATGAGTCCTGAGGTATGCCCACGGTGGATACTGGGTAAGTTGGCATAGTAGGTATAATGGTAAAGAGTGGTGGGTGGGGGCATGGGTTGTCATGAGTTGGCACTATGTTGGCATGGGGCAATAAAGGGCCATGATGGATGGGGGACATAGGTTGGCATGGATGGTATGAAGGGCCATTGGGGTAGGAAGAGGGGTATAGGTTAGCACAGAGGGTATGAGGGGCCAAGGGAAGATGGGTGGGGACATGAGGTGTTGTGGATGGGGCCTGGGAGTGTGTGGGTGGGAGGGGTGTGAGGGGTGAGGTCTCAAGGGCTGTTTTATGTTTTATTGTTCTTTTTAATCTTGGACACAGTGCTGGTGCAATGGGGCAGTCCCACTGCCCAGCTTGCCTCTGCACCCAGCATCCTCTGCACTTGTTTCTAGATTACCTGGGTTGGGTTTGTGGAGCTGGAAAATGTCCTGACTCTGTGCTCCCAACCTAGGGTGAAAATATAGGTCAAATGAAGGGGAAAAAAATTGGCAGATGGAGCATAATGTGGGAAAATATGAAGTTGTCTATTTTTGCAGGAAGAATCGAAAAGCAGAATATTATTTAAATGGAGAGAGAGAGACTGCAGAATGCAGCAGTTTAGAGATCTGGGGTCTTTGTACATGAATTACAAAAGGTCAGCATGCAGGTACAGCAAGTAATTAGGAAGGCAAGTGGAATGTTGGCCTTTATTGCAAGGGGGATGGATTATAAAAGTAGGGAAGTCTTGCTACAACTGTAGGGGAATTGTTTAGACTGCACCTTGAGTACTGCATACAGTTTTTGTCTCCTTACTTAAGGAGGGACATACTTGCATTGGTAGTAGTTCAGAGAAGGTTCACTAGATTGATTCCTGGGATGAAGGGATTGTTTTATGAGGAAGGGTTGAGCAGGTTGGGTCTATACTCATTGGAGTTTAGAAGAATGGGCAGGGATCTTATTAAAACATATACATTTCTGAGGGGGCTTGGCAGGGTAAATGCTGGGAGGATGTTTCCCCTCCTGGGGAAATCCAGAATGCGGGAGCACAGCTTAAAAATAAGGTGTCCCCAATTTTAGATGGTGATGAGGAGAAATTTCTACTCTCAGAGGGATGTTAATCTTTGGAATTCTCAATTGCAGAGAGCAGTGGAGGCCAGGTCATTGAATATATTCAAGGCTGAGTTAGACAGATTTTTGATCTATAAGGGAATCACATTTATTACCATGCAGGTGAAAAATCACAAATAACTACAGCAAAAAAAGAGTATTATCCATGTTAATGCTGCATTACTAGCTTACTGTCACATGACAGAGATGTTGTGAATTTAGAGAATTTCAGGAGTGAATCAGTAATGGTAGTTTAAGACAGCAGTCTGCTTGGCAGCACTGCCTTTGTTTTTGATCTTAGTGACGATTAACAATCTGTAATGGATGGACAATCAAAGTTACTTCCTGCTTTCACTCCTATTTGCATAGATAAGGACAATTCCAGGCCTCGTCTTTGGTCTGGGTTGAGTCAGCTAATTTCAGCTAGTATAATGCCAAGGGCATGATGTCTGGCCTGGATTTCGCTCAAGAAGAATAATCAAACAGGGTTCCAATTTCTAACACTTATCAGAATATTCATCCCATGGACAAATGCATCCCCTACCAGTTCAACAAAGACAACAACAAGTTATCTTTCTAGAGCATGTTTTAACTTAATGAAATGCCCTAAGGTGCTTCACAGGAGGAGCATTATAGAACAAAGTATAACACCAGGACGCGTAAGAAGACATTAGGTCACATGACCAAAAGCTTGGTCATAGGGATAGGTTTTAAGAAGTGCCTTAAAGGATGAAAGCAAGGTTGAGAGGCAGAGAGGTGAGGGAGGATATTCAGAGCTTGGGGCCTAGGCAATTGAAGGCAGGGCCACCAATGGTGGAGCAATTAAAATCAGGAGTGCACAAGAGGCCAAAGGAGTGCAGATATCTCAGAGGAGGAGGTTACAGAGATAGAAAGGGGCAAGGTCATGGAGGAATTTGAAAACAAAGATGAGAGTTTTAATATCAAAAAAATGCTTGACTAGGACCCAGTGTAGGTCAACAAGCACAGGGGCGAATAGGGGAACATAACTTGCTGCGAGGTAAGACACAGGCAGCAGATGACTCCTAGTCTACAAGCGTAGAATGTGGGAGACCAGCCAGGAATGCATTGGAATAGTTGAGTCTAAAGGTAACAAATGCATGAATGAGGGTTTCAGCAGCAGATGAGCTGAGGCAGGGGCAATGTTCAGTGATGTTACAGAGATCAAAATAGGCAGTTTTAGGGATGAAATGATCAAATATGACACCAAGGTTGTGAACAGACTGGCTTAATATCAAACTGTTGCTAGACAGAGGGATGGAGTCAGTAGCTAGGGAATGGAGTTGGAGCAGGGACTGAAAACAATTGCTTCAGTCTTCCCAATATTTAATTGGAAGAAATTCATGCTCATCCAGTGCTTGATGTCAAATAAGTAGTCTGATAATTTAGCAACAGTTGAGAGCTGTGCTGGTTGTTGTAATGTGCCTTTACGGGATTGCAGCATGACATCACTAGAAAGGAAGCATCTCATGCGATCCAGTTTTAGTTTCACCTTTGCTTTCAACAGAGCACACACATACACATACACATACACAGAAGGGTGAGGTAGAAAAGTTTATCTTTGTCACAGTCACATGGGATGTCAATTGTGACTTTAGTATGAGCCATTTTGTTCATATGGCAGGGGCTGAAACCTGATTGGAGGGATTCAAATGTGGAATTTTGGGCAAAATGCAAACAGATTTTGGAGGCGTCAACATGTTCCAGGACTTTCAAGACTAAAGGGAGGTTTGAGATGGATGGTAGTTTGCAAGGGTGTAGAGTCAAGGGTTAGTTTTTTGAGGAGAGTGGTCATGATGGTCACTTTAAAGGGGAAGGGGAGAACACTTAAAGAGACAGAACCGATTACAACATGGGTTAAAATGGAGGCCAGGAGGGGAAGTTGGGTGATTAACGATTTAGTTCCTCCGGCCTGGGTATTCTGCTGTGGGGAGGCATTTTCTCCACCTCTGAAATTAAAGAGGTGGTGGGCGGGTGCCTCCTCATAGCAGATGTATTATACAAGAATGCTCCGTTCCGGTTAATTAACGTGTATGCCCCAGCTTAGAACAGCGAGCGACTCGTGGTCCTTCAGCAGCTCCCAATGCTGCTGGCAACATCCAGGCTGGTCGTTCTGGGTGGTGACTTCAATTGCATCATCGATGCAGCTGGACGATCCAACAGGCCTGAGAGCAGACTGGACGCCACATGCTGACTCCTGATGGAAACAGTAAAGGATGTTAAGCTGCATGACGTCTTCAGCAACCCTGCAGATGGAGCGCAGTGTAGGTACACCTGGTCGTGGACAGATGGGTCCAGCCGTTCCAGTATAGACTTCCTGTTTGTGTCCTGTGTGATCACAGTCAGGTCCATCGACGTCCAGCCGGTGTTCTTCTCTGACCACTGCCTCCTACTGGCTGACTGTCACTTACAGGAAGACCAGGGAGTTGACAGGGGGACATGGAAGCTGAACGTGCAACTGCTGACCCCAGAGAACATTGCTGAACTCAAGAGGGATTACAAAGGTTGGAGAACTGTAAAACCCCTCTTTGAGTCCCTGACACACTGGTGGGAAGCGATCAAGGAGAACATCAAGAGGTTTTTCATCCTCAAAAGTGTCCAAAATGCTAGGAAAGAACTGAGGAAAATGTCCCAACTCCAGAAAAACGTGCAGAACCTACTCCGGCTGCAGCCGATTGGGGTTGATGTCCAGGAGGAACTCCAAGAGGTTAAGAGCCAGCAAGCCTCATCCTTTGCCTCAGAGGGCTCCAAGAGCATCTTGTGGTCCGTAGAGCAGGATGAGATGTGCTCACATTTCTTCTTCCAAAAGGTACACAGAGAGAGCTCTGTGATCAGCAGCCTGAAGGAAGAAGACGGCTCAGTAAAGTCATTGCAGTTCGACATTTTGAGGATCAGCAAATCCTTTTATGCCAGATTGGATGATGTGAAGCCTATAGGCAGCACAGCCTCCCAGTCTTTCCTGTCCTTTATCGCCGAGGTCTTAGTCGACAGAACACGGGAGAGTTTGGACAAGCCGCTAACTCCTGATGAACTGACTAAGACCCTGGAGTCCTTCGAGAAAAGTAAACCACCTGGAAGCAACTGCTTACTAGCTGAGTGGTATTCGGCTCTGTGGGACTGGATCGGCCCAGACTTGCTAGAAGTGTACGAGAATATGCTTCTGGCCGGCAGCATTTCAGAATCCATGAGGAAAGGTATCATCACCCTCATCTACAAGCGGAAGGGGGAAAGGAAGGAAATTAGAAATTGGCAACTCATTTCGCTATTGAATGTGGACTATAAGATTCTGTCCAAGGTCATCGCCAATCGGGTCAGGTCTGCGCTGGAGCTGGTGATCCACCCTGACCAGACCTGCACTGTACCTGACAGGAAGATCTCAGACAACCTCGCGCTACTCAGGGATATGACTGCCTATGTATGGGACAGGGGTGTGGACACCTGCTTAATCAGCCTGGACCAGGAGAAGATCTTTGACAGAGTATCGCACACCTACATGGTGGATGTGCTCTCCAAAATGGGGTTTGGGGAGCGAATCCGCAACTGGATCCAACTGCTCTACACAAACATCTGTAGCAGTTTCAATCAATGGGTAGGAATCAGAAAGCTTTCCATTTAAATTTGGAGTCAGGCAGGGCTGCCCTCTCTCCCCTGTCCTGTTTGTGTGTTGCAGAGAACCCTTTGCTGCGTCCATCAGGAAGGATCTGGGTATAAGAGGAGTGATGATCCCAGGCAGTGGAGGCACTTAGGTCAAAGCCTCCCTGTGCATGGACAATGTCACCATCTTCTGTGCAGATCCGCTGTCAGTGCGAACTGGCCTCAAGAGCCAAGGTAAATCGCGGCAAGAGCGAGGCCATATTATTTGGGAACTAGGCTGACCGTTCCTTTACCCCCTTCACCTTCAGGTCAGACTGCCTGAAGGTGCTGGGGATATGGTTTGGAGGGACCAGGGCATGCTTTAGAAACTGGAAGGAATGAGCGGCTATGGTGAAAAGTAAAATGGGAATGTGGGAGTGACACTCCCTCTCTATTACGGGTAAGAACCTGGTCATCAGGTGTGAGGCACTCTCGCTGTTGCTGTACATGGCTCAGGTCTGGCCTATTCCTCACTCCTGTGCGGTGGTGATTACCTGAGCCATCTTTTGTTTTATCTGGAGGTCGAAAATAGATCGTTTTTGCAGGGACACGATGTACAAATCTCTAGAAAAAGGGGGAAAAAAACCTGCCCAACATCGCCCTCATCCTGATGGCTACCTTTGTGTGCAGCTGCATCAAGCTGTACATAGACCCTCGGTACGCAAATACCAAGTGTCACTATGTGCTGAGGTTCTACCTGTCCCTGGTTTTGTGAAGGATGGGTCTGGCCACGCTGCCGTGGAACGCTCCAAGTAGTTGGACTGTGCCAGGCCGCCTGCCCCTCATGGAAAAATTTATGCAGAGAAACACCTTTGACTGCAAGTTCATCAGGCAGCGGGTCGGCACGTAATGTCCTAGAGGCCCTGATGAAAAAGGAGATGGTGGATCCTGTCGGATGGTTCCCTAGGCAGACTGTCAAAATCATTTTGACAGAATGCCTCACTGCCAGAACTTTCTAACAAGCACCAAGACATAGCTTGGCTAGTGGTAAGAAAGGCCCTCCCCATCATATCCTTCTTACATGCCAGGAGTCTCACCCACTCTGCACGTTGCCTTCGAGGTGGCTGTGGTGGGGAAGAGACTGTTGTTCATCTCCTCGTGGAATGTGCCTTTGCAAAGAAAGTCTGGAGAGAGATGCATTGGTTTTTGTTGAGGTTCATCCCGAGCAGTTCTGTGACACAGGACTCTGTGCTCTATGGGCTGTTCCAGGGACACACACCGAGGCAAACATCAACTGCAGCTGGAGGATCATCAACTCGGTGAAAGACGCTCTTTGCTCTGCCCGAAACTTATTGGTCTTCCAGTGCAAGGAGTTGTCCCCAACCAAGTGTTGCAGGCTGCACGTTCCAAGGCCCAGGACTACATGCTGAAGGATGCATTAAAGTTTGGGGCAGCCGCTGCAAAGGCACAATGGAGAAAGGCCGCTGTGTAAGACCTTTCTTCCATAGTGTGCCGAGGGGCTGGGAATTGTCTAGACCCCTTAGGCTCTATGACTCACATTGAATGTATGCAGTGAATACTGCATGTGTCACAATTGTATTGAAGCACCTAAGAGTACAACATGATCTATAAATACCATTGCACTGTCTCACTATCTGTAATGACCATGTTGAAAAGTCTGTAATGTTCATTTATTGTATTGAAGCACCTCAGGATCTATGTGGAAAACTTGAATATGATTGGGCTTTTTGTGATGGCCATTTTGAAATGTTTTGTATTGTTCTTTCAGATATTTTATGAATGAAGTATATTTTTCAAAAGAAAAAGCAGTTTAGTGGAAATAGGATCGGGGGAACAGGAGGTGGGTCTCATGGACAAGATAAGCTCAGAGAGGGCATCAGGGGAGATAGGAGAGAAATACCCGAGAAAGATATGAGTTCAAGGCTGGCTCAGGTGGGAGCATTAAAGAAAGTTTGACCAGGGGGGCTAGTGGGAGGGAGCGATGCGGCAGAGACAGCTGATTGAATTGTCTCAATCTTAGTGACAAAGAAGCCCATAGGCTGGATTTTCAAAGGTCCACAGAGTCAGAGCCTGGTGCAGGGAGGAATTCAAAATCACAGTCCCAGAGGTGGCTCTTGGGAGACCAGAGTGTCTTGGACAGTTTCAAATTTCAAGGAGAGCATGGGAGGGAGCGAGAAATGCAACTGCTGCCTGGGGCCTACCCTTTCAGGATTGTAATTTTTAAATATTTTTCCTGCGAGCCTGGACCCAGGAAAATTGTTTTATATTAGTTTTTAAATCTACTCCGTGGGGCCAACTAGTGCTGGCAGGAGCATTCCTTCTAACCTTCTCATCCATGGCTGCTTTCCCCTGCGTTCCAGCTCGATGAGCTGACTACTTTAATTGGCAAGGTAGTAGCTACCCTCAACATGGCTGCTGCCTACAGTACCAAGCAGGCAACTCCCACCTCCTGGAGGGGCTTGACACTCTCATTGGATGCCGAACTTGCCCCTGGACAATTAGGCCATTAGCATTTAAAAATAGCATTGCGAGAGCAACACAGCTCAGGTTTGGGGTCAGGACCCAGGAGGTGTCAGATTCCTGACCTTGCATTGAAAATCTAGCTACCTGAGCTCCTTGCATTTATTGTTGGAGGTAAGGGTGAGTTTAACAGTAACTATCCTGCATTTCAATGAAATTTGTGACAGAGTTTTCCACATTTGACGAGAAGGTCACCCGATGACAAAGTGCTTGTTGTCCTGTTGAAAATCTCCCAGCCTCATGACACTGAAAAATCCTAGGCTTCATCCTTACTATTTGACTGCAGCTGATGTTAGAGCCTGGAGTGTTACTTGATGCATTGGAAAAATGGAAAATATATTTGGGGAAGCAGCAAAAAGATGTTTCCACCTATTGGTGCTTCTGTAATAATAGTTTATTAACACTAGAAATAATTTCATCCAGAAAACTATGTGGCTATGGAAACTGATATAACATCAGATAAAAACGATGGACAATAATCTGAAAAAATGAAAAATGCAGACAGATGCAGGAAAGTTGAATTAGAGTAGACAGCTTCAGCTGAATATGTAGCAGTGGAACCTGTGCAATGGGGCAAATGGTCTCCTGAGTCCTGAGGTGTAATTACTATGATTCTATGGAAATGACAATGGATGAAGTGATAGAGATAAGGGACAAGGTTAGCAAATAACTTATTTAGTTAAAGAAATTAATTGTTGCTAACATATATACAAATAAATAAAATAAAATCAGCCGTGTTAAAAATATAATACAGAAAACATGTTGATGACTACAGTCAGTTGAAGTTACATAATGGAATCTCCCAATAATCATGGAAGTTAATTTCAACCATAAGGTCTAATTTATTTATAGAATACAGTAGAGTATGTGATGTAAACTTTCTATTTTGGATAGAAGAATGCTCGAACATGTAAGCTAATTTGTGAATGTGAACCAATACAGCAACAATATGTTAATAGTGTACAGCTCTGCTATGATCCAGATCTGACTGATAAAGTCATTCAAAGAGCTGAGATAAGGGGAGTGCACAGTAGAAACTGATGATAATAGTTTTCTTTAATTGCTAGCCAATAAAATTAATCACCTGCTATGTCTGGAATGTCGCTACTTGTAGGGCAATAAAAGGGCCTCCTCACTGTACTGTGTTGTAAACCATTGTCTTCCAATAGGCGACTCATCAGGCAGGGAACATTAACTGACGTTGTAAAATTGTAGTCCTTGTGTTATCTACATTTTTCCACAAAAGCTACAGTGATTTACAAAGTCGCCCTTGCCAATTTGGCTGCTAGTCCCAAGACAGGCATCTTGTGTTCTAGTACTCATTTCAGGCCATTAGTTGGAACCATCCTCTCTCCCCGGTGATTCCTTGGGGAAGCAGTACGCTTTACAGTGAAATGAGGAAGGTAACCATCCAGATCATTGACTAGTCACTTGAATTACTTGGTAATGATTTGTTGCATGCTAACAGGGTACAGCTGACCTCATAATTCCTCCATTATAGCTAAGCTGCCGTGCAGGCAGAAGCTCTATGTGTCACCCATGGTTATATTCTGTCTGGCACTTTTAAGATTATGCTGTTTCAGGTTCACTCGAAGGCTACTTTGAGAATGTTTACACTCTCATAAAAGAATGCTGAGGGAGTACTGATCTGGGTTAATTTGAACCATTGCTCCCAGGTCAGTAATTTCCTTACACAGTATATTAGAACAATAAATTAAATCACAGAATCTTAGCTTGGTGTCATGATGTGTGTTTGTGCTCCTCTGCATTCCATGACTCCGGCAGTTATCTACTTTTGCAGTTTACACATCTCGTAGCCCCACTTGAGACTCTTGCAGCTGACACCTTTGAGTATAGATTGAGTTGGCCTAGATACAATACTGACCCTGACAGCACTTGAGAGCATGATTGATCATATATTACTCCTTAGAATTCCACTTTAGTTGTGCAAAAGTCAAGTGTACACCAAGGCAAATCTACAATCTGGGAATCCAAACATGATCCTGAAGGCCACTGCTTGAAACTTCCTGGATTCCCAGGGAGCTGGCTCTGCATATGCCTGTATCCCACTACTATATTATAAAACCAGGGGCACAACCTTTTTAACACAAAGGGATCAATGCAATGCCTCCTCACCATAATAGGTCAAACCATCTATACCAGCTGATTCATATATTTTTATTCCTTTTTTTATATAAAAGAATGTTCTGGCTTCAATTTTTTTTCATCCATGCTACACGAATTTCAAGGGAGGGATTTGATGTTTCTTTTTTAGAATGTGCCGTCTCACCGCTTTTAAGAAAGACATTTCAAATTCATAAGGGGACAATCATTGTCTTTTGGACAGTAGATATTGATTCTGATCTCAGTGGTCATGGCTAACTTTAACTTAAAGGAACAGATGTATCAATACTTGCAGACTGCTAAGTGATAGGTCAGTATGTGTTGGAACGATGCATCCACATAACATGGATCTGTGACCCAAAGCTATGATAAGAAAATACATCACAAGTTTTGTATGGTAACCTAAAGTGTTTTGATCCCGGAACAGACCCAAATTTTTGGTAAGGTCTGGTTAGGGATCAATAAAGTTTTCTTTAAAGTAGACAAGGTTTGAGATTCAAGACACTTGTTCAGTGAATAAAGGCACAAGATTCCGAGGGTTTTGAACAAGCAAAAATAAACTTTACCATACAAGGTTGGAAAGATACAACAATTTACAATATCCATCTTATACTCTAACGTTCAGGGTTAATATGAGGTACATATAAATTAACAGGCAATTTGTGGTCAAACACCACACTGCGCACCAAGACAGAATTTCTTAACAACCCACGCAGGCGTCAATAAACACTGAGTCAACCAATCTTGTGAAACTCTGCCTCTCTCAGGAGAAATTCCCATCTTCAGTTTCAAAGATCTGGCCTTGGAATTCTCTCCAAAGGTCACTTCAACCTGGACAGCCTCAACAACAGCCCAACTCACAGGGTTTCAAGCTGAGATTTGTTACCCGGGATTCCCGTCTGCAAGCAAGCACCAACTCACAAGCA
Organism: Cetorhinus maximus; assembly: GCF_964194155.1. Classification (NCBI taxonomy): domain Eukaryota; kingdom Metazoa; phylum Chordata; class Chondrichthyes; order Lamniformes; family Cetorhinidae; genus Cetorhinus; species Cetorhinus maximus. Next base: position 100,145,405 of record NC_135885.1, read on the forward strand.
CAACTTCAGCTCTTTGGCTGCCCCGAGCAGAACACTACTGATCCAAAGGGTTACCTTCACCCCAACAGCCAGCAACAAGGAGTCACCAACTTTCTGCTGCCTGCTTGGATCTTCAAGGCTTCTCCCAAGTTGTCTTTGATTGTCAGGCCCTCTCCTGAACCCTCTTTGACCGCCAGGGCTTCTCCAAGCTCTCTTCACTTAAAGTCTGCTAACCGCAGCCCTTTTCCTGTTTGGCGCCTCTTTCTCGGCTCTTCTTTTTTTAAACTTCACTGGGACCTCTACCTGTCCCTGTCCCTTGTCTGGGACTCTTCTTTAGGGACCTCTCCCTGTCCTCTGTCTAGAGCCATTATCTCCAGTGGTGCCTCGTTGCCAGTCACATGATCCATGTTTTGCTCCGCTTTCCCTTTCTGCACAGGTGCACTGGGCTCATCCTCCGCCCAAAGAAATTAAAATGCTGAATTGTGCAATGTGCAGCCCACCCCTGGCCTACGCATGTGCAGAAACTCCGAGGTCTGCCAGGGCTTGGAGTTCTTGACTCCTGCCCTTGACTTTAAGGCTTGACTTTCATAACAATATCATATAATTTAAGGCGTCAACCTTACCTCAGTGGTAGTGCATATGACTCTAATTTAGATGGTTGTAGGTTCATGTCTTACTCCTTGGACTTGACATAATCTAGGTGGACATTCCAGTACAGTAACCGAGGGAGTGTCACACTGTTGGAGGTGCGATCTATCAAATGAGGTGTTAAACTTAGGCCCTAATCTGCTTTCTCAGATGGATACAACATATCCAATGGTACCATTCAAAGAAGAACAGGTTATGTTATCTCATTGTCGCTTGTTGGACCTTATTATGCACAGTGGTGATTGCTGCGTTTTCAATCTTGCAACAGTGACTACCCTCTAAAAGTGCTTATTTAATTGCTGCAAGATATGCTGCGTTCATTATGATTATATCATACACAAGTATGAGAAACAGCCACTGTTTGCTTTTACACTCATGTTAAAAAAAATCCCAAGACATTTTTCAAGTAGATGCAAGGACAACAGATGCTGAGTGGGAAGTGTGAGATTGGGAGGGAAGACAAAAAGCTTGATCAAAGAAATAATATTGAGTTCTTTAAGGGTGTTAAGGAGGGCAGTTTAGGGAAGGAGTTCCATAGGTAGGATGAAAGTGGCGGAATGTTTGACCACCAATTATAAAAGAAGAATTTGAATTTATTTGAGACCTTCCATGACCTCAGGGTGTCCCAAAATACTTTACGGCCAATTAAATACCTATGAATGTTTGTAAAGGGAGGGTCATGTCTGACGAATCTTTTGAAGAAGTGACTAAAGTAGTGGGCGTGGGAATAGTCTATGATGCTATTTATATGTTCTTCCAGAAGGCATTTGACATAAAGTCCCTCATAAGAACCAGTTAAAGTTGAAGCTTATGAAATTGAACGCAAATTATTGACCTGGTTAACAATTGATAGGATGTGAGTAATATTGTACCCACAAGCATCTGCATTAAGGCCTCGGTTATTCACTGTATTCAGTAACGACTTAGATGATAGGATAGAAAACCATGGGGAGGATTTTCCCCTTGTTGGGCGGGTGCGGCGGGAGGGCCCAGGAGCGGCTGAGTAACGCTCCGCTGCACACAATCAGGCCCCAACCGCGATTTCACGCTGGCTGGCCAATTAATGGCTAGCCAGCCTGAAAAGTGTACTGAAACGCTCAGCACTGCCGGGGTGGGGGCGAGAGGAGCACAAGCGCTGGGGTGCGCTCAGGGAAAGCTCCCTGAAGGCACAGAGCTGCCGTAAGGTTGGACAGGCTGCGGAAAATTCATTTTAATTAATTGATTAAAGGGCTTAATAGCCCTCTAAATTGTTGATGGGCACGCTGCCGACTCTTGCGTGTGCCGGCCAACATATCGCACGAGCACGCGATGACGTCAGAAGCTATTTCACGCTTGTGCGTGTTGGGCGCGCGCCTGCACGCCGAGCTGAAAATCCTGCCCCATGTATCTAAATTTGTTGATGGCCCAAAGATAGGCAATGTTGCAAGTAATGTAGATGGAAGCATAAAATTACAGAGATATTGAAAGATTAAGTGTAGTGGAAAACTGTGACAAATAGACTTCAATGTGGGCAAATGTGAAATTATCCGCTTTAGTCTTAATGGTACTTCCTAAATGGTGAAAAGCTAGAAACACTAGATGTCCAAAGCAATTTGGGAGTCCAGGTACAAAGATCATTAAAATGTCATAAACAGGTATAGGAAATAATCAAAAAAGCTAATGGAAGCAGGATTTTAAATATGAAGAGGACCATAATACAAAGGAGTGGAATTCATGCTTCAGTTTTACAAAGTGAGACCACACAGGGAGTATTGTGAGCAAGTCTAGGCATCACACCTTAGGAAGGATATATTGGCTTTGGAAGGTGTAGTAACTGTAGTTTTAAGGAATGTAGTGACTGTAGCTTTAAGACTTATTGTACTGTGTAGTATGACGTGACAGTGTGAACGAATCAGCCCAAGGCAAGGGGAATCTTAGGAGGGAGTTGTGTCTAGTTGTGCTTCTTGATGGAAGCATGTAACTGCTGCTGAAGCCCTGTAAATAAAGGTCACTGTTTCTTATGAGAAACCTGTCTGGAAAATTAAATCCATACAGGGGGAGTGCACTGTAGATTTATAAGAATGATACATAGTCTTTAAGGGTTAAGCCATGATAACAGGTTAAACAAACTAGGGTTGTGTACTCTAGAATTTAGAAGGTTAAGGGGTAATTTGATTGACGTTATCAAAAATATTTAGGGAGAACAGCTAGGGTAGATTTGGAAGTAATAATTTCTGCTAGTTGGGTTCCCTGGGACCAGGTCAGGGGCATAGTCTAAAAAATCAAACCAGCAGGAGTGAAGTTAAGAATGTTTCTTCAAGAAAAGGGTGGTAGAAATTTGGAACTGTCTTCCACGAATGGCAATTGATGCTAGATCAATTGATGCTAGATCAATTGCTAATTTAAAACTGAGATTGATAGATTTTTGTTAACTAAAGTCATTAAATCATGGAGTAAAGGAATATGGGTCTGGATTTCATGGGGAGGCATATTGCTGCCACAACCCACCCCCCCGCCCCACCCTGTGACTGCAACAGTCAGCCGGCACTTAAAAAAAGCCCACCCCACCATGATGGCGTAGTGTTATTGTCGCTGGACTAGTAATCCAGAGGCCCAGGGATTTGCTCTGGGTCCTGGGTTTGAATCCCACCACGGCAGATGGTGGAATTTGAATAAAAATCTGGAATTAAAAGTCTAATGATGACCATGAAACCATTGTCGATTGTTGTAAAAACCCATCTAGTTCATGAATGCCCTTTAGGGAAGGAAATCAGCTGTCCTTACTCCAGACCCACAGAAATGTAGTTGACTCTTAGCTGCCTCTGAAATAGTCTAGCAAGCGATTCAGTTGTATCAAACTGCTACAAAGCCTCAAAAAAGGAATGAAACTGGATGGACCACCTGACCTAGGCACCGCAAACGACAATGGCCCTGTCGACCCTGCAAAGTCCTCCTTACTAACATCTGGGTGTTAGTGCCAAAATTGGGAGAGCTGTCTCATAGACTAGTCAAGCAACAGACTGACATAGTCATCCTCACAGAATCATATCTTACAGATAATGTCCCAGACACCACCATCACCATCCTTGGGTATGTCCTGCCCACTGGCAGGGCAGATCCACCAGAGGTGGTGGCACAGTAGTACACAGTCGGGAGGGAGTTGTCCTTGGAGTCCTCAACATCAACTCTGGACCCCATGAAGCCTCATGGCATCAGGTCAAACATGAGCAAGGAAACCTCCTGCTGATTACCACTTACCATCCTCCCTGCTCCCATGAATCACTGCTCCTCCATGTTGACCTGTTCGCTGTTCGGATGTTTGCTGATGTTCACAATATTCAACACTGTTCGCGACTGGAGCAGTCCATGTCCAAATGCATCAAGCCCTGGACAATATCCAGGCTTGGGCTGACAAGTGACAAGTAACATTTGTGCCACACAAGTGCCAGGCAATGACCATCTCAAACAAGAAAGAATCAAACCATCATCCCTTGACATTCAATGACATTAGCAACACTGAATCCCCCACTATCAACATCCTGGGGTTACCAATGACCAGAAACTTAACTGGACTAGCCATATAAATATTGTGGCTACAAGAGCAGGTCAGAGGCTAGGAATCCTATGATGAGCAACTTACCTCCTGACTCCCCAAAGCTTGTCCACCATCTATAAGTCAGGAGTGTGATGGAATACTCCCCACTTGCTTGGATGAGTACAGCACCCACAATACTCAAGAAGCTTGACACCGTCCAGGACAAAGCAGCCTCCTGATTGACAGCACATCCACAAACATTCACTCCCTCCACCACCGATGCACAGTGGCAGTAGTGTGTACCATCAACCAGATGCACTGCAGGAATTCACCAAGGTTCCCTAGACAGTACCTTCTAAACTGGTGACCGCTACCATCCAGAAGGACAAGGGCAGCAGATGGATGGGAACACCACCACCTGGAAGTTCCCCTCCAAGTCACTCACCATCCTGACTTGGAAATATATTGTCATTCCTTCACTGTTGCTGGGTCAAAACCTGAACTCCCTTCCTAAAAGCACTTTGAGTGTACATACACCACGTGGACTGCAGTGATTCAAGAAGGCAGCTCACCACCACCTTCTCAAGGACAACTAGGGATGGTCGATAAATGCTGGCTCAGCCAGCGAAGCCCACATCCCCTGAAAGAATTAAAAAAACAACGCTGCCAGTGGAATAAGTTTGCAGAGAATGGGACTTCCACTCCTTAGTGAGAGGAAGTCCCACCCTTGGGAGCCAATTAGATTGGCCGGCAGTTCTAACAGTTCCAGTAGCACCAGAACTGAGTAGTGGGCACTGCTGGGATTGCAAGCAGGCCCATGAAGAAGAGAAAATTGATGCTGGAGCCAGTTATGTTGGCCTTTTTAGGGCCGCGAGGAATTGAGCGGTTTAGGGAGGGGGGAAAGGGGGTGGGGGCAGGGGGCAGGTTTTGAACGCCATGTGAGGGGAACAAAGTGTTGGGTAACGTCCTGGGGATTGCGCTTCCATCCCCTGATGCACACAGGACATCCTCCCACCACCTGAATGATGTACCCCTTCCTTAAGAGGTGAGAAGGAAGGGGTTCATCATTCAGGTGGTGGGAGGATGTCCTGTGTGCATCAGGGGATGGAGGCGCAATCCCAGGACGTTACCCAACACTTTGTTCCCCTAACACTTCTGTATAAAAAAAGGCCTGCCCACTCTTGCCCTTGTCAATTGTATTATGGCGTGGGAATATTCTAGCTAATCAGCTTGGTAACAAGCTCAATTGGCCATTAATTATTTAGCTGAAAATAGCAGGTGGGCTTTCAATTTTGGCTCCCACCCACCTATCATATTGTGGGGGAAAGATCAGGGGTGTACAGGAAAGTGGTGGACTTGCAGCCACTTGTATTCTACATGCCGCCCCCCCCCACCCCCAACCACTGAATACACACTAGCAGGGGATATAAAATCCAGCCGGTGAAGTCACAGATCAGCCATGATCTCATTGAATGATGGGATAGGCTCAAGAGAACAAACGGTCTACTCTTCTTCCTATGTTCTTGTTGCCCTTGTAGTTAGTGTTGTAATACAGGATATGTAGCAGCCATTTTGTGCACACCAAGCTCCCACAAACAGCTAATCTGAACACTTGTTTTAGCAATGTCGGTTGAGAGATAAGTAATGGTCAGGGCACTGGAGAGAATGGCCCTCCTCTTCTTTAAATAGTGCCATTAGATCTCTTACATCCACCTGAGAGGACAGGCAGAATTTTTATTTATTGTTGCATCCAAAGAATATAATTCCCTAAATACTGGAGGGATGTCTGTCTGGATTGTTTGCTTAAATGCCTGAATTTTTGAACCAAATCCCTTGTGACATGAAAGCAGAAGTGTTACCACTGAACCACAGCTGACACCTTTGCTGTAGGGGGATGGCCGAACAGAAGGCTGGCATCAGATGAACAAATGGTCAGAAATTCAGTGCAATTTGTATCATTATGCTGTATGTTAGCAAAGAAAAAAGCAAGTTTGTGTAACATTATTTGTAAGAAGGTGGTTCACTTTTAATAAACGCATTGACAATTGACTGGATGGTACAGTATTGGTGTAGTTAATTGGTGCACTGCCCTATACCAGCTAAACTGACAGCATAAAGTCCCCTCTCTGTTGATTGTGAGGGTACTAATTGAAGTAACTTGTAGCAGTCTCTACCAAATCCCTGATCAGGGTCATGGCTCAAATCCATGGTTGGATTTTTTGGTGCAACAGCAGCGTCGCAGAGATGGAACTAAAGCTGATGGCAAAGGCCTTCCCATCCTGACCGCCATTTGCGCAGTGATGACCTGCTAGCCAGTCAATTAACAGCCAGTAGGTCAAGTCACCGATGACTCTGCTTCTGGAAGTGGAACTTGAGACGGTGGCTGCGTCCTCACCTGACGCGTAATAAGATGATGGCTGCATATTTAAGGGATCCTAGTATCTAAGCCTTGAACAAAGTTGTGTTCAGCGGAAAACCTGCAGTTTGTGAGCAGCCCTCAGGAGCCTGACACTATTAATTCTCTATTGAAGACCACCCCTCATCTGCCGGAGACCACCCCCGCACTTCAATCTGAGACCACCTCCTTTTCAGCCTGCAGCCACCCTCTGCTCAGCCTGAGGCAACCGCCTCTTCACCCTGAAACCAGCCTCTCCTCAACCAAAGGAACCCCATCTGCCTGAGACCAAGGAGCCCCCGTCAGCCCCAGACATGCAGCTGCCACCGATCCAGCCAACTAGAATCCAGTTTTTGGGCATGTCAAAAGTCAAAACCTGGGTGGCCCCATGCTTCAGTGATGACTCCCTGCAAATTCTCTTCTAGACTGCTCAGGCAACACGGGAGGTCCTCTTCCTCAGGGACTGGGGAAGGAGACCTACCCGCCTAAACAAGCAAACCTGAATAAAGGTCACAGAGGAGTTGAGCAGCCATGGTGTCATCATCAAGGGAACATGGCTGGAGTGCCACAAGCACGTCAACAACCTTCTTCGCTCTGCTTGGATAAGTGATAAACCTCAGTCTCCATGAGGGGTCCAGCAAGCAGGGAGGTGTGAAGTTGCAGATGATGGTGATGGGGAGTCCACCATGTTGATGACAATAGGGGTGGCAGCAGCATCTCCTGGGAAAGGAATGGCTGCAGCTCTGTCAGGGGACACAAGCTTGGCACTGCCGGATCATCCAAGATTGCTCCAGAGTGGTCTAATGCCACATGCATGGCATTGGTCACAGACACTGCAATAACTGTGCAAAGCGATTAAGCATCTTGCTTGTTCTAGTGAAGCAACTAACATCACTTTCCTGTGCCTCCACAGGAGAAGAGGGCCCAGAATACCGGGGAGTGGACACAGGTCAGTGACAGCGTTCCACTCATCGCAATCCTATTGTAAAGTCTGTTATAAAGGATGCGATAACAGGACACTTAGAAAATATCAACAGGATTAGGCAAAGTCAACATGGATTTATAAAAGGGAAATCAAGTTTGACAAACCTACTGGAGTTTTTTGAGGACGTAACTAGCAAAATAGATAAGGGAGAACCAGTGGATGTGGTGTATTTGGATTTTCGGAAAGCTTTTGATAAAGTCCCACACAAGAGGTTAGTGTGCAAAATTAAAGCACATGCGATTGAGGGTAATATTCGGCATGGATTAGGAATTGGTTAACAGATGGGAAACAGATGGTAGGAATAAATGGGTCTTTTTCAGAGTGGCAGGCAGTGACCAGTGGGGTACCACAGGGATCAGTGTTGGGCCCCAGCTATTCACAATATATATCAATGATTTGGTTGAGGGAACCAAATGTAATATTTCCAAGTTTGCTGACGATGCAAAACTAGGTGGAATGTGAGTGGTGAGAAGGATGTTAAGAGGCTTCAAGGTGATTTAGACAGGTTGAATGAGTGGGCAAATACATGGCAGATGCAGTATAATGTGGATAAGTGTGAAGTTATCCACTTTGGTAGGAAAAACAGAATGGCAGAATATTATTTAAATGGTGATAGATTGATAAATGTTGATGCACAAAGGACCTGGGTGCCCTTGTACTCCAGTCACTGAAAGCAAGCATGCAGGTGCAGCAAGCAGTTGAGAAGGCAAATGGTATTTTGGCCTTCATTGTATGGGGATTTGAGTACAGAGGCAAGGATGTCTTACTGCAGCTGTACAGGGCCTTGGTGTAGTAACTTGATGTATTGTCCCTCCCTCCTGTCAATCACTCATCATGTGATGGGATTACAGGGGCTTCGAGCAATAAACTTACTGCATGGGTAATCCTGTGGGCGGGACTTCTGACGGAGAGATCATGTCTAGCATCCAAGCACCTCTACATGTCCCCTAAATAAAGTTTAGCCTTTTTTTCACCAAACCTGCTGCTCCATCAAGTTATTATATTTGGCAATGAGGATAAAACTGACTTCTGCTTGTATTTCACCCTGGTTGATGTGAGTAAAACAAAGTTGAACAATACTTACCAGTCATGCCGCTGTTTGGAAGAATTGATTCATGCGATGCTAACATTGAAGATTGGAGTCAGTATGTTGAGCGACTCGGGTTCTATTTCGTTGCGATCGAGATTACTGCTGAAGAAAAACGTAAAGCTATCCTGCTGAGTGCATGCAGCAGCAAAACATGTAACCTGATTCAAAACCTGACTGCCCTGAACGCATCCAGTTTTAAGTCGTACAGCGAGTTAGCAGAAGTCGAGAAATCGTGCTTTCAGCCCAAACCATCTGTGATCATGCAGCACTTCAAGTTTAATTTGAGAGCTCGTGCCCCGGGAGGGTCCCTTGCTACCTTTGTGGTGAATCTGAAACAGTTAACTGAATGCTGTGAGCTCGGGGATGCCTTGAATGATATGCTGCAGGACAAACTTTTATGCGGAGTCAAGGACAATGTCATACAGCGTCGCTTGTTAGCCGAATCTGACATCAATTTCAAGTACGCCCTGGAACTTTCTCTTGCTGTGGAAAGTCCCGTGGAAGATTTGCTGGCTTTGCAGCATGTGGATAATGGCGTCATACTCCATGTTGGGCAGGAACCTGCCGCTGAGTGTGGCGCAAAAAATAGAACAGGAGATTTTTAACGTGATTCTATGCCCACTACACAAAGACTTAGGAAGCCTAATGATAATATGTCAGCTTATAAGATAAGCATTTGCTACAGATGAGGAGGAAATCATGAAGCAGACGTTTGTAGATTCAAAGAGACAGAATGCAATTATTGTCATGGCAAACGTCACCTGGTTCGGCAGTGCAGAACAAAGGGTAGGCAAACAGCAAAACAATAAATGAATCTGATTCAGCTAACTGATACAGCAAAAGCTGAGGCTTCTAAGACTGATGTATACTCTCTGTATCACGTGATTGCTGTTAAATCTGAGCCCATTACAGTGAAAGTGCAAGTGAACGGCAAGCAACTACAGATGGAGGTGGATACCGGTGCTTCAACTACTGTTGTTGGAGAGCACATGTTCAAGTACCGCAGTGAAGGGAGTCAGCCATTGACATTGGAGCAGACGCCCGCCAAGCTGAGGATTTACATTGGGGAATCTATTCAGGTCAAAGGCATTGCTGCTGTCCCAGTCTGCTACAAAAAACAGCCCAACTGCCTGTGATAATCAGAATGGGGGAGGGGCCTAGCCTTTTGGATCGAGATTGGCTGCAGAAAATAAAACTTGACTGGGCAGTAATATTAGATTTGAATTCCAGAGCTCTTGAAGAAATATGAGATTGTTTTTCAAGATGAATTGGGAAAACTGAAGGGCATGGAAGCTAAAACGCACGTCGATCCCCAGGCAACACCACGTTTCTTCAAGGCCAGGCCTTACTAAGATAAAAAGTGGAAGCAGAGTTGTGCAGGTTGGAAAACCTGGGAATAATTCAGCCTGTCCAGTTTTCTGAGTGGGCCGCACCCATCGTCCCAGTTATCAAACCAGGTCAGACTATACGTATAGGCAGTGACTACAAACTGACAGTTAACAAAGCAGCAAAGTTAGACAAATGCCCCATTCCTAGAATCAATGATTTGTATGCCAAGTTAGCAGGAGGCAAGTCATATACAAAACTAGACATGACTCAAGCCTATCAACAATCAGAATTGGATGGCACGTCAAGAGAACACATGACAATTAATATCCATAAATGCCTCTTCCAGTACACCTGATTTACATTTTGGAGTTTTATCAGCATGTGGTATTTATCAGCCAAGCGTGGAGACTCTCCTGCAGGGACTTCTTCATGTGGTCGTGTACTTAGATGACGTTCTCATCACTGAACTGACCGGAGCTGGACATTTAGCCAACCCTGAGGAAATGCTGAGAAGATTTATGGAAACAGGTGTGCTTTTGAAGTGAGAAAAATGCACATTTCAAGAATTGGAGGTAATCTATACCTAGCTCACAGAGTGGACGTTATGGGGATGCGTCCTGTTGAAGACAAGGTCCAAGCAATTAAAGATGCACCATCACCTCTAATGTGACAGAGCTTAAATCTATCCTAGGTATGATTAATTACTATAGCCATTTTTTACCTAATCTGTCCATTGTACTACATTTGTTGTGAAGGAAGAACCACCGCCGGTCACGGGGGTTCACAGCAAGAAAAAGCCTTTGTAACAGTGAAGAAACTGCTTCGTTCATCATGCTTGTTGGTACATTATGACCCATCTAAAGAGCTAGTGTTGACATGTGATGTGGGCATTGCTCACTAAGCCTGCATTTATTGCCCACCCCTAATTACCCTTGTTCATAGGGCATTTAAGAGTCAACTACAAAAATGTGGTCTGGAGTCACATATAGGCCAGACCATGTAAGGACTTCCCTAAAGGGCATTAGTGGATAATAGATATATTACAACAATCGGCAATAGTTTCATGGTCATCATCAGACTTTTATCAAATTCTACCACCTGCTGTGGTGGGGTTCAAACCCAGGTCCCCAGAGAATTACCCTAGATCTCTGGAATACTAGTCACTGACAATACCACTATGCCACCACCTCCCATGTGGGCTATCACATCAAACGGATGACAGATCAGAAAGACCCATTGGCTACGTTTCAAAAACACTTTCCCAAGCTGAAAAGGGGCTACTGTCAGTTGGAAAAAGGATTGTCATTTGTATTTGGTGTCAGGAAGTTTCACCAATACCTACACGGGTGACATTTTAGAATTGTGTCTGACCATAAACCGCTGACAGGTTTGTTTGGCGAAGACAAAGCTATTCTGCCTATAGCTTCTGCGAGAATCCAAACTTTGATCTTTGACACTATCAACTTATGAGTACACTTTCATGTGACTAGGGACTGTATTCAGTAGAGTTTAGAAGAATGAGAGGAGATCTCACTGAAACATATAAAATTCTTACAGGACTGGACAGACTGAATGCAGGGATGATGTTTCCTCTGGATGGGGGAGTTTAGAAAGAGGGGTCACAATCTCAGGATACGGGGTAGACCATTTAGGACTGAAATGGGGAGAAATTACTTCACCCAGAGGGTGGTGAAACTGTTGAATTCCCTACCACAGAAGGCTGTGGAGGCCAAGTCATTGAATATATTTAAGAAGGAAATAGATTTATAGACTGTAAAGGCATCAAGGGGTATGAGTATGGTGTTGAGTTAGAGGATCAGCCATGATCATACTGAATGGCGGAGCAGGCTTGAAGCAAATGGCCTACTCCTGCTCCTATTTTCTATGTTTCTATCCTGATCCCAATAGAGGAGGAGCCAGAGGTGGCAGGATGCCAGGTCAGCCACTCCATTGCAGATGGTGAGTCTGCAGTGCCATCAGTGAGGGTGAGTTGTCTTAGAAAAAGGCACGTGGCATGCATCAGGTGACCATGGTGGTTGGATATGCCTTCCAGGTAACAGACATAACTTTGAGCTGATTCTGTGGGCTACAGTCTGGGGGGTCAAGTGGGCCTAATCAGTCGGTTCTCTCACACAAGTCAATCGCAGTACCAGAGAGGGGGACATTTGTCCACCTCTGAGGAGGGGTAGGGGACCTCAGAGGATTTAGAGTCACATCACCCCCCCTCCACCCTCCACACCCACCTTGCAGCAGCTCAGATATCATCACCTGGGCGGGTGAGGAGTAGATTTGGGTTCACAACTTGGTTCAAGCATCACACATGCCTGACCAACTGTCAGAGTTGTAGTAGACAAAGGTCACCGACTCATGGAGGAATGTGGGAGGCCAGGCCCATGCTGACCCCCAGGATGATGACCTGACTCTTGAGTCACCTGTGAGGTGTCAGATGCTGGAAATTTAGTGTAAAGTGTGTGAAGATCTGGAGGAGCTTCAAGAGTATCTGTACCTTGGCTCAGATAGTAGAAGAGTTGATCCAGTTCTGCAATCTCCATTTTGTCTGCACACTTGGTCTTCTCCACGGAGAGACTGGCAACTCTCTCAGAGAACCACATCCAGGAGATCAGTCAGTGGCTGCTAGAGATGCCCGCAGATCTGCTTGCCGTGCCTTGTTCCTGAGCTCAAGGGATCAGTGGCAAGGCAAGTGGGATACAAGGTGCTTCCAAGCCTCAGGAAGCCAGAGGACGGCTGCCAAGATGATACCAGGCCATGGGCAGCAAGATCAGCAGTCTGCCTCTAATTAGCTGGCAGCAAATTGGAAGCGCACATAGGAACACTTATAAGGCATTTAAGAAAACACTGTCAGTGCACTTGGGCCTCACAGGTGTTCATAAAAGTGATTATCAGCCAGTGCGCAATTATTATTTTAATAAATGTTTAATTAGGTTTATAAACATCTTAATGCAGTGTTGGCCTTCTGGTAATGCAAGAGTGGGATGTGTTGTCCCAGTGGCTGACTGGGAGCGACTATGGCTTGTGTCTTTTTATAATCTTTAGAGTGATTGACCTAAATGGAGTTGGTGCATTTGGTGACTACTTTGGTGCCTTCGGAGATGGTGTGTTTGGCCAGTTCCCCTGGCAGCATGAGGCGGACAGCGCTCTGGATCTCCCCGGCCGAGATGGTACAGCGCTTATTGTAGTGAATGAGGTGCGAAGCCTTGGAGGTGATGCGCTCAAAAATGTCGACAATGAAGGAATTCATAACACTCATGGCCTTGGACAAGATCCTGGTGAAAGGGCGGACCTGGGTCAGCACCCTGTATACATAAATAGAATAGCTCTGCTTGCGAGATTTCCTCTACCTCTTGGGCGACTTCTTGGTGACTTTAGTCAGTGATTGCTTCGACGCCTTGCAGGACATACCGCCCATAGCCACAGCAGCCACCTCATGCATTCCACTCGACTCGGACTAACTCAAGTGGGATCATCATTTGCAATTGCAGAAACAACAAGTGTCAGTGGGCAAGCGGGTCTGGGCTTCCAGCAGAGGTGAGTGGCTTTTGTGTGCTTGGAATGTGGTCATTATTTGTCTAGATGGATGACGTGTTAAGGACCAAGAGAAACGAGTGAGGATAAGTGTCTCCCGAGCCTCTCTTGCAGCCAGATCTTTGTGCCTCTAAGTGGCCCCTCATTCTATCAGGATGCTGTGCCTTGCCTTTAGCTTCCTCATCAGCCTCCTCGTCTGAGGATGCCTCATGCTCCACTATACCTTCAACGGTCAGGCCCACCCCCTCCGCAGCACTAGGCTGTGAAAAGCACAACAAACCACTGCTATCAGGAGACCCTTGCTGGGGCATATCGAAGAGAACCACCCAATCAATCCAGGCACTTTGATCTCATTTTGAGGGGACCAATGGTTGGCTTGATGATCGATATCTCCCGTTATTGTGTTCCTCTGCCTCAGCCCTAGACTCCCTTATTTGTGTTATCAGTCATCTCTTTAGTGGATAACTCTTGTTAGCAAGTATCCATCCTTGCACGTGCTTGGGGAGGACCGAGATGCTGTGGCAACTGGAACTGCTGGAGAATGTTCGTGTCATGACTGCACTCCCAGGGTAATGAGCACATATCTGCAGGATCCACTGGTGATGTTACAGGTGAGTTGGGTGTTGAGGGAATGAAATCCCTTTCGGTTGATGAAGGCCAATGGCTGGCCTGCAGGAGCCTTGAAGGTCACATGCATGCAGTCTATGAGACCTCACACTTGGAAGAATCCAGCCATGTGCCCAAGATCCTGGTTCTCTCGGCCTGACTGTCCACACTGGTTCCGAACTTGATGTACTGATTGGCCCTACTGAAGAGGACATATGACATTACCTTGATGCTCTAATGTGCAGCTGATTAGGAGATACTGTACATGTCTCCAATGGGCTCCTGGAATGAGCCAGTGGCTTAACAATTCGGGTCCAGTGGCCTTGAGGGCCACTGGAACTGGATGACCACTAATGCAATCAGAGCTCAATTCCTCCTTTTTATGTCTTGGATAAATGAGTTCATTGGCCAACCTAACTCTAACTGCACACCTTCCTATATTCTCTTCAGTTGCTGCTTGCAATCAATAACCGGGAGAGACTGTTGCAAGAGAAAACAGTGGTGGTTTATTGAGACATAGGGCAGAGTAACAGATCATACATGCTCACTCAGAAACCCCCAGAACTAGACTTACAGTTCCCAGTTGCCCATGCTGTACATTGATTCGTCAGTGCTGTCACATGATCAGTACACTTGCATTCTCTTAAAGGGACAGGGTATCTCACTTTACCACATTCCTCCATCATGATGTTCATATCAGCCAAGGCCTCTTGGGAACAGGCGCAGTCTTCGGTGATGCTGTTGCTCTGACATTGATTGTCTGTACACCCTGGCCACTGGGTACCCTTATCTCCTTACCGATCTCTATGCCTGTACCCATCTGTGGGCTTCTGCTTTTTCCTCGTCACAAGGTTTCCTCTGCAGGTGGAGAGGGAGTAGTTGATGTCTGTTTCCATTGGCCCACTCCTCCCAGATTCTCCTTTTTGCTGGAGGAATCTCCCCTGGAATGCACAGTCCCCATGCCACCTGCACAATGCCCTTTTGTGGGGTGGGGTGGGGTGGGTGGGGGGGTGTGTGGCGGGGTGGGCGGTGGGGGGGGAGCGGGGGGGTACCTATCCTGTGGTTCCGGGAATGTCATCCAGTCCTAACCCCCTTTTTAAACCCTTCTAACAATGAGCCCCCTGAGAGGAGGACTAGCTCAAGGGAGTGTGGGATAGTTGGGGTCATTAGGGAATGCTCAAGCCAAACCAAATGGTTTTCCTTCTCCCCCTTTCAATGAAATGAAAATGCCTCAGTGGATATCTGCTGAGTGCTTCAACCCCCAACAACTGCTACTCGTTGCTACCCTTTAAATGCTGCCAAGGCTCTGACCCTCTGTGACACCCATACACTTATCACAAAATTCTGAGGACCTATGAAATCATTGTTAATTGCCTTCTCAATGATTTTAATTGGCTTCTGATCGTTCGTTTAGAGATTGCGAATGCAATCCCCACTCGACTCACCGTCTGCCCTGTATGATATCATGTTGCACATCTGGGGTCCGACTCAATGCCATCTCCATTATTTTATGCCCCCACGCTGCACCCTCACCCCAACCCCCAACGGTAAAATTTTGGTTCATTTGTTTCCTGCTGAAAGAGAACATTAGTAGGTACAGTCATATATAGGATGAATTTGCATACCATCCAGAGGTGGTTGTGTTTCTGAGCTTTTAACTATAGATGATGCATAATGGGGGGAAGTCAGGTAGAAAAAAAAACTGTAATATTAACACAGAAAGCTTAAAAAAAGTAGAATTGGAATTCAATGGCAGAATTTTTTGCTTGGCGGGCAGGCATGCGCTTGACCCGCTTGAGCGTGAAATAACACGTGTTGACGTCGGCCGAGTGTGCCAACATCAACGTGCACTCTTGCGATATTTTGCTCGGCAGGCGCGTGAGGGAGACGGTGGCGCGCCCGCCATTAATTAAGAGGCCAGTTAAGGCACACCAATTGTCTCCGAATTTACGTAGCCCGTCCGATTTTTCAGGCAAAACGGGCAGGCCACAATTTGCAAAAGCTCATCCACGGGCAGGGTAAGAAGGGTCAGCAGCATTGTCAATGTGAGTAATGAGGAGGTTTGGAGATCGTGTGCTGCTGGTTGCTTATGTGAACTGGACAGCTTCATTTTGCTTCAGAGCTGCATTCTGATCATTTCTAGGCTTCATTTCGGGACTCATTGTTGTCTTCAGGGCCCCTGGAGGATTCAGACCTTGTGGGCCCTTTCAGGTATCAGACAGCCTTCCATAACCCTGGTAATGGGGATTGTGGTCTCCGCTGGAGGCACCTCCTCCTCTGAGAAAGAGAGGGGCAAAGGGGGGAAGAGGCAGGTGTCCCAATACAGCTTCCTGGGGAGCGACCTGTGGGAGGAGAGGCACAGACACAAGGAGGGGCAGGGTCAGCTGGCAGTCCAAGGTGGAAGAGGCCACAGAAGATGGCACTATCCCACTGCTAGGGTTTACAGGCAGCGATGCAGCTACTTCAATATGTCAGAGGTGCAATGCCGAAGGATGCTCCGCCTCTCAAGGGGGACATTGACTTCCTCCATTTGTAGTGGATCAGGCCTGAGATCAGCTCTGACTGTGTGGGTGGACACCCCATGCCAGTGGCTCTAAAGGTCACAGCTGCCCTCAACTTCTATGCCTCCAGCTCTTTCCAGGGCTCAGTTGGGGATCTGTGTGGAGTCTCCTAATCTGCTGTTCACAGTTGTGTCAAACTGGTGACAGAAGGCCTGTTCAGACGGATATTGACTATTATTGTCTCCCCAGTTATCGCAGACTCATCAGCTGTCATGGTCACTGGCAGAGGGGCAGAGGAGCTGCTGCCGTCACCCAGAGCGCCCTTAGAGGAGCCCGCAGAGACAACAGGCAGCTTGTGCGCCAATGTGAGGTCGCTTTCGACCTCCCTGCTCACCATTGATGGACAGGCACCTAGCTGGGATACTGGATGCCTAACCCATCTCCCACATGGATGGCGACCAGCTGAGGTCATTGCCTGTGTAAGGGCTTGCAGGTCTGAGTGCACCCCCAGGAACCCCTGATTCTGTCCCTGGAGTAGCCTCTCCATGAGGGTCGCCACTTTATCCATGCAGGAGGCACTGCGCTTGGCCATGAGAGTCGAAGCAGTTTTCATTCTCCGCAGGGACTCCTCCCAAATGGAGACCATGGCATGCATTCCCTCATGGATCTCCGCCAGATGTTCCCGCACACCCTGCTGGACTTTCAGCATCTGCTGCCTCAGGGATGACTCCAGGGGCCCATCACCAGCCATCGACTGAGCATTATCCTGGTCTCCAGCTGTCCTCCAACTGCCGGCGCCCTGGGCACTCTCTGCCTCCGCCTGCACCTCGGGTGAGTGTGAAGTGCCCTCACCAATGTGCACCGACTCCAGGTTTGAGGCTCACATCAATATACAGACTACACTAGAAAGGTTGCAATATCCGACATTTTCACCTCTGTACACTGCACTCTTACCTTCATCTGACACCCCAACCTCACCGTGGCTGGTTGATCCAGGTGCATGCCGCCTCTCAAGGCCAGCCCTTAACTGCTCTCCACACTGACCCATGCCAACACAATACTTACCCTTCCCGATCACAGCAGATCGTTGAAGTGCTTCCGGCACTGCGCCCATGTGTGCCTCACCACATTGTGCCTGCTCACCCTGGATGCCACCTCCTCCCAGGCCTTCTTGGCGAGGTGTGGTGGCCTCCTCATCCTCCTCCCATCTCTGGGGAGAAGGGTGTCCCTTCTGGCAGCCACCTCCTCCAGGAGGGCCGAGAGGCACTCGTCGGAGAAACGTGGGGCCAACTGCCCCACCGACCTGCCCTCCCGCCTGCAGTGCCCAACCGCACTGGAATCCATCGCGAGTACAGGAGACGTCTTTCCGTGGCAGCCTTCCAGTGACTGCCTGGGCCGCTTTTGAATCGGCCGCCGGGTCGCCATTGGACCCGACAGACATCATTCCCCTGCCCCCACCCGCCCCTTCTTAAAGCTTCCCCAGCCGCCTTTTATGCTGGGCCGGCCTTAATTAGCCCACCAGCGTGAAATCGTAGTCCATTCCCGATCATTGGCAGCAGTCACCTTCCCGACTGCCCCTGTCTGCCCCCGCTGAGCCTGCCTGCCAAGGGCAAAGTTCTACCCCAAGTACATGTTTAGAAAGTGGGAGTTGAGGGACCGTGCACAAAAATATTATCTTTCTCAATTTGGGGAAAATGGGGTGTACACAAAAGACAACACACTCAACATCATTACTCAGTGTGGTTAACAATCACCCTAGTCAAAACCATCTTAACTGATGAAAAACAGAAAATGCTGAAAATATTCAGCAGTCTGGCAGCATCTGTGGAGAGAAAAACAGTGTTAATGGAGGGAATTTTATGCCCTCTCTTGTGGCACGTTTAGAGGCAGGGAGGGCATTTAATTAGGTGGGAGGTTGGTGTGCAAGCACTCCACTGCCCCGCCTCCGCCAAGATTAAGCCTGGATGAGAAGGCCCGTGGTCAGACTCTCCACCCAATCTCCAATTGAGGCCTTTAATGGGCAATGAATGACCACTTAAGGGCCTCATCTCGCTGCCCTGGTATTAACCCAGCTGCAGGTGGGCCTGTCGCCATGTGGCGTGCATAAGCAAACCTGTTTGTGGTGTCCTTGGGGGCATACCTCATTCCAAGGCACTCAGTGCATGATCGAGGAGACATAAGGAACGGGTGTGGGTTCTGCTGAGATCCATGCCCATGCCCTTACTGCAGACTCCCCTACATCTTCCCCTCCACGGCTCTCACCCCATGAATTGCCTCCCACCATTACTTACCTCTGACCTGGGTCGCTCCTCGATCCTGGGCCTCCGGTGGCTGTTGTTCTGGCAGCAGCCACTATCTCCCTGGTGACGCTGGTGAGCAAAAGAACTACCAGCTTCTGATTAGCGAGAAGCTGTCAGTGGGTGGAGTTAACGCCTCTGAGGTCCTTTATTCAGGTGAAGGACTGCTGGTGGCCATTTTAAATGGCTGAGAGGAATACCTGGAATCGGGTCTCGCCCGCCTTTTTGAAGACCTCCAATGTCGGCCCGACTCCGCAAGAATCCAGCCCATGAGCTCTGTTCCTCTTCATTTGAACTGATACCTGTTTGACTGCTCCATTGGGCTTTTTTGGGGGTAGTGAGGCAAACTCAAGTCTCTGGTGGAAAATAAATATTCCCACTTTCCTATCCTAAAATAACCTGACGGGTTCAACAGTTTTAGTACTGTTGCCATGTGAATTTTCTGTTACTTCCTTCAATAAAATCAAAGTCAGGAATGATGTTTCCTAGGAAGAGAACTAGAAAACCTATATTTTTTTTCCTGAATGAAATAAACATTTCTGTGGAAAAATAAGTAATTTATCTACTCTGTTTTTTATATGTAAGTCAAACTCAGTCTCAATGTTGCACTAAACAAGCACCAACTCCCAACAGTTTTAATTATTTTCAAACCCCTACACACAATCTTAATGCATTTATTTGCGTTGTATAAGCCACAACGTTACATTAGTAAACATGTTTGCACAATTTGCTTCAATTGTATATGGCCCCACTTTAATTTTAGAATGTTACTTAAAACACTTTTAGTAAGAGCAAGTTGCTGACAGGGCTTTCACTGAAGTTCAATTTTGACTATTTGGCCTATTAAAATCTGAGGGAGTTTGAATAAATTAATAATGCAATGGAATGAAAACATCACAAAGAACACAGCAGTGATGGGAAAGCCAAGACTCCCATGAAGTCTGAGTTGTTAGAACATAATTAATATTAAATAAGGAGTGAGACATGCCCACAGTACCCTAACTGAAAGGCAGTTGATTGATATCTTTTAATAGCACTAATGGGAGTGAGACAGAAACTTGCTGAAAGGGCAGTTCAAGCAGGTCAAGATATTCATTTTCAATGTGGTGACCCTGCCAGCCTCAGTAAAAAGGTTGGAGGCCTAACCTCTAATGAACTTGTTTGCTAGTATTGATCTCAGCTATTACAGCTCCTTATATTAAAATGTCAATTTGTACAAAATACAATATTAATAACAATGAGGTAAGGCAGTCAATCCAAATGACCTCGCCTTTCAATGGTGTGTTTTTTTTTCCTACTAAAATTCATTTTATAACAGATTGTACGGATATATTGAAGTATATCATCCTATGACTGAGTAAGACTTATCACAGTCGGCCAGCTTCAATGGGCTTAGATTTGAATCTACATAATTAATGTCAGTAAATTTATTTTTCATCCCTTCTCAGTGGAAAGAACTGATTCGTGTTGTGGTCGACTGTCATGTATGTTATCCATCCCCCGATGATGAACAGAACTCAAGATCCCACTCTTTATATCTGAACTTAGGCTGGAAAATTGGAGGTGGGGAGGGAGAGGGGAAGGTAGAGGCCTTTTGAGGTTTCCCTCTTGTCCCACCAATTTTAATAGCAGTTTGTCTGTTTCCTGAATGTAGCCAGCCAGATTGAAAGGCCTTTGCACCAGGCCATAGCTGGGGAGCAGAGAGGGGGGAGGGAGGGAGTGGAAGCCTCAAGGAGAGATGGGAAGAATTGGCAGGGGAGATCAGTAGAATCAGGAATGGGGGAGATAGGAAGAGCTGGGGAGATGAGAGTGGATGTCTGATAATGGGGAGTGGGGGTGTTGAAGCAGGTAAACTGGATCCAGCAGATAAGTGAGAAGGCATGTACCTCCTGGATCATCCTCAATGGCAGTCCAGAGGCTAGAGTATTTGGACAGGGTTAAGTTTAAAATGGTGGTTAACTCTGAGGCATGCAACCTCATTATAATATCGGAATGACCAACTGGCCTTCTTTGAGTGGGTTGATAGCCTACCCCCCTGCTCCCACCCCACCTCAGTTAATACCAGAAGTGGACAGGTTAGAGGCAGAATTGGCTTAGGTTTCAGGTTTTTCACATTTTTACATGCCAGCCGACCAAAACCCACCTGTTCTTGGAACTTAAAATGCCTACACAATGCAAATAAGCTATTTGACTGTGGGGACCAGTGCAGGTGATGCAGCTTCCATTCTTTCCTGAGCTATGCATTAAACTTGGTAAGTTATTTTATATTCTATTTGTTCCTTACATGTTTATGTGTGCTACTCAGACAAGAACCCTCTAGGTCGCCATGAAAATAAGGTCATGTTTACTGCATCATTTTTACTCGCCCTCCCTGTCAAAGAGAAGGTTCTTGTCCTTGCCCAGTGGTCTGACTGAGATCAGGGATTTGCAATATGGACATTTTCAGCTGAATCAGCCTAGGGCATTGCGGTCAATTACAATGCCCTTACCAGGACCTAGGCTATAACCAGCTAACTCAGCACTAACTGGCAATTGAACTTGCATGTTCTGTGTGGCTTATTAGAGACTGTCCAGTACATCGACTCACTCAGCCACGGCGGGTTTTTATATATTGAGTGTATTTTTCTATAGCATCCACCTCCTAGGACCTCCAATTTTACTGTAGAGGATCTTACTAAGATTAATTTAGATATTCAATAGTAATACTCACCGAATCATGCCTTGCAGACACCACCATCACCATCCCTGGATATCTCCTGTCCCACTGCCAGGACAGACCCACCAGAGGTGGTGGCATAGTCGTATAGAGTTGGGAGGGAGTTGCCCTGGGATTCCTCAACATTGATTCCGGACCCCAGGAAGTCCCATGGCATCAGGTCAAACATGGGCAAGGAAACCTCTTTATGATTACCACCTACCACCCCCACTCATCTGATGAATCAGTGCTCCTCCGTGTTGAAAGCCACTTGGAGGAAATACTGAGGGTGGCATGGGCCCAAAATGTACTCCGGATGGGAGACTTCAATGTCCATCTCCAAGAATGGCTCAGTAGCACTACTACTGACTGAGCTGGCAGAGTCCTAAGGAACATAGCTGCTAGACTGGGTCTGAGGCAGATGGTGAGGAAACGAACAAGAGAGAAAAACCTACTTGACCTCGCCCTCAGCATTCCACCTGTCACAGATGCATCTGTCCATGACAATATTGATAAGAGTGACCAGCACACAGTCCTTGTGGAGACCATGTCCCCTCTTCACATTGAGATACCCTCCATCATGTTATGTGGCACTACCAGTGTGCTAAATGGGATAGTTTTTGAACAGATCTATCAACTCAAAACTGGACATCCATAAGGCCCTGTGGGCCATCAGATGCCTCAGAATTGTATTAATTAACAATCTGTAACTTCATGGGGCAACATATATAAACCCTACTCTACCATTAACATCAAGCCGGAGGATCAATCCTAGTTCAATGAAGAGTGAAGGAGGACATTCCAGGAGCAGCATCAGACAAATCTACAAATGAGGTGTCCACCTGGTAAAGCTACACCACAAGACTACATGCATGCCCAGCAGTGGAGGCAGCATGTGATAGACAGAGCTAAGTGATCCACAATCAACGGATCAGATCTACGCTCTGCAGTCCTGCCACATCCAGTCATGAATGGTTGTAGATAATTAAACAACCAGCCAGAGGAGGAGGCCCCACAAATATCCCCATCCTCAGTGAGGGGGGAGCGCAGCACATCAGTGCGACAGATGAGGCTGAAGCATTTACAACCATCTTCAACCAGAAGTGCCAAGTGAATGGTCCATCTTGCCCTTCTCCAGAGATCCCCAGCAACACAGAGGCCAGTCTTTAGCCAATTTGATTTGCTCCACGTGATATCAAGAAATGGCCAAAGGCACTGGATACTTCAAAGACTACCGGCCCTAACAACTTTCTGGCAATAGGATTAAAGATCTCCAAAATAGCCACACCCCTAACCAAGTAGTCCCAGTACAACTACTAAACTGGCATCTACCCGGCAAAGCGGAAAATTGGGCAGGTACGTCCTGCTCACAAAAAGGACAAATTTACCGGTCCATCAGTCCACTCTCAATCATCAGGAAAGCAATGGACGTGTATCGTCGATAGTGTACTAACACAGCAATAACTCGCTCACTGATGCTCAGTTTGGGTTCCAACAAGGACTACTCAGCTCCCGCCCTAAATACAGCCTTGGTCTGAACATGGACAAAAGAGCTGAACTCAAGAGGTGAGGCGAGAGTGATTGCTGCTGACATCTAGGCAGCATTTAACTAGATATGGCATCAAGGAGCCCTAGCAAAACTGAAGTCAATGGGAATCAGAGGGAAAACTCTCCACTGGTTGGGGTCATACTGAGCACAAAAGGAGATGATTGTGGTTGTTGGAGGGCAGTCATCTCAGTCCCAGGATATCGCTACATGAGTTCCTCAGGATAGTGCCCCAGGCCCAACCATCTTCAGCTGCTTTATCGATGACCTTCCCTCTGTCATAAGCTCAGAATGGGGATATTCACTGATGGTCGCACAATGCTCAGCACTATTCGCAATTCATCGGATTCTGAAACAGAGTGTGTTCATTTGCAGCAATACCTCGACAGCATTCAGGCTTGGCCTGATAATTTGCAAGTAATATTCGGGCCACAACTGTGCCAGGCAATGACCATCTTCATCAAGAGAGAATCTAACCATCTTCCCTTGACAATTAATGGCCTTACCATCACTGAATCCCCCACCATCAACATCCTGGGAGGTGATTACCATTAATCAGAAACTAGACTGGACCAGCCATTTCAATACTGTAGCTACAAGAGCAGGTCAGAGGCTGGGAATTCTGTGGCAAATGGCTCACCTCCTGACTTCCAAAGCCTGTCCATCATCTATAAGACACAAGTCAGGAGTGTGATGGAGTACTCTCCACTTGCCAGGATGAATGCAGCTCCAACAGCACTCAAGAAGCTCAACACCATCAGGGACAAAGAAGCCCACTTGATTGGCACCGCATCCACCAACTTAAACAGTTACTCCCTCCACCACTGATGCACAGTGGCAGCAGTGTGGTGCCATCTACAAGATGCACTGCCACAACTCATCAAGCCTGCTTCAACAGCATCTTCCAAACCCGCAACCTCTACCACCTAGAAGGACAAGGATAGCGGTTGCATGGGAACACCACCAACTACAACTTCCCCTTCAAACCACTCACCATCCTGACTTAGAACCATGTCGTCATTCCTTCCCTGTTGCTGAGTCAGAATTCTGGACCTCCCTTCCTGATAGCACTGCGGGTGTACATGGAATGCAACAGTTCAAGAGGGCAGCTCACCACCACCTTTTCAAGGGCAATTAGAGATGGGCAATAAATGAAGGTTTTGCTAGAAATGCCCACATCCTGTGAAAGAATAATTAAAAATAATATTTGATCTGGGACCTCTCCTTAATGTAGTAACTATCATCTTTATATGATCCATACTGTTTGGAGTGTTTCTTGGTAATCGACATTGGAGCACTCTGTAAACTTTAACTAATTACTTGATATTCAACAGCAATAATTTCTGGTTTTCTTTTTCATACTCTGATATGTGGCATTCCCAAACCATCTCAAATCATTTTTAATATATACTTAACCTAGGTCTTGCCAATGACAAAGTTTAAAACATTTTTCCATAAATTTGCAGTAATATCATCATGAATGTAGAAATTACTCCACAAACAGGTATTACTTGGCTCATTGTATCAATGATAGTGGTATCTCTTTTTTTTAAAATTGATTCATCGGATGTGGCTTCACTGGCTGGGCCAACATTTATTGCCCATTTTTAGTTGCCCTTGAGAAGGTGTGGTGAGCTGCCTTCTTGAACCATTGCAGTCCATGTGGTGTAGGTACACCCACAGTGCTGTTAAGGAGGGAGTTCCAGGATTTTGACCCAGCAACAGTGAAGGACCGGTGACTTGGAGGGGAACTTACATGTGGTGGTGTTCCCTTCTATCTGCTGCCTTTGTCCTTCCAGGTGGTAGTGGCCGTGGGTTTGGAAGGTGCTGTCGAAGGAGCCTTGGTGAATTCCTGCAGCGCATCTTGTAGATGGTACACACTGCTGCTACTGTGCGTTGGTGGTGGAGGAAGTGAATGTTTGTGGATGTGGTGCCAATCAAGTGGACTACTTTGTCCTGGACGGTGACAAGCTTCTTCAGTGTTGTAGGAGCTGCACTCATCCAGGCATGCGGGGAGTATTCCATCACATTCCCGACTTGTCCCTTGTAGATGGTGGACAGGCTTTGGGGAGTCAGGCAGAGAATTACTTGCTGCAGGATTCCTAGCCTCTGACTTGCTCTTGTAGCTACAGTATTTATATGGTTAGTCCAGTTCAGTTTCTGGTCAATGGTAACCCCAGGCTGTTGATAGTGGGGGGGATTCAGTGATGGTAATGCCATTGAATGTCAAGTAGCGATGGTTGGATTTTCTCTTGTTGGAGATGGCATGATTTACCTTAAATAAATTTGTGTTCACTGTTTCACCAATCTCCAAGTGAGGATTAATTTTTATCCTTAACAATGCTCTCCAATATTTTTTCCACCACTGAAGGTAGACTGACTGACCTGTTGTTGGTTTATCTCTCTTCCCTTTTTTGAGTAGGATGTAATATTTGCAATGGATCATTTCTCTATCCAAGGAGAATTTAAAGATTCTGGTCAGAGCTTCTGCTATCTCCAACCTAGATTCCTTCAGCAACCAAGGATGCATCTTCCTGAATCTGGTAATTTAAAAAAAAACTTTGAGTGATACTACCTGGTCCAGCAGCTATTTTCCATCTATTTCTATCCTATCCAATATCTTTATTTCCTCCTCCTTTATTATCAGATTAATTCAGCTGGGGTGTTTGCTGATACAGAGCAGAATACACACGCTGCACACTGTCCTGTACTATGGTAAATGGTGTCATATTATGTTATAGGTCATTGATTTGCATTTTAAATTGCTCCAAGGTCTGACTCAAGGAGTTGTACCCAGCCAACCAGCTTTAGTACTGGAGAAAGATTATATTGGTCACAATGATCTCACACTTTCTAAGCTCAAGTTGCCCATAATATAGCTTAATTTGTTTTTAATTTACTTTCAGCCATGCCATTTTGCCAGTAATTTGTAAGTGGCTTAATAAATCTACTTTTACTCAGATAAGACTTAACCAATTAAGGCAAAACAGGACTCTTTGGATACATTTTAGAAAGTTTATTAAAGAATAGGTATGCTTAACAAACTTAGGTCAATGACTTTTACAGCTTCAGCTGGTTGCACACTCCATTGAAGTCAGGTCAGGAGTCACCTTCTCCGGACTCTATCTCAGACTCAAACCCACTTGTGGAGATTGACACATGGTTTGTTGTCTCTAGAGTCTTCAGAATTAACTAACAACGAGACCCTATGGAACCCCTGCTTTTAACCTCTAGATGACCATCATGCCATGTCAGAGTCAGGGTATTGTTAACTTCATGATGGGCTCTAGCTGTTGTCATGTGAATTTAATTGGTTCTTAATTGCATCATGCAGTTGATAATGCTTGATTCAAAAGGATAGTAATGTATCGTCAGTGAAGAACAGTGGTTTCTTTACTCTACCAGTTTTAATCTGATTTTGAACCATTAAACCAGATTTTTACAAGGCTATGATGTACTAAACCTTATCAGGGTTCAGAAAGATTCCTTTGTTTAGGCAATGTCTTGCTGAGACTGTACTTTTTATAGACCTTCAACTTATAAAGTTATTATACATTAATACTTTAAATAAAATCCCAATCTTTCTACTGTGCCTATTAATTATATTAATCCACTAATTATAATTTAATCAAGGTTCATCACTTTTATATTCATCTGTTTCATTACTGACTATTACTTAATACAGCAATTTTATCGATATATATGGTTAATACAGAATATAAAATGACTTCTTCTGCTATATGTTAGTATTAAAATGGCTTCCTTGACCTAGTTAGTTATTATAGTAAATATAGTATGGAAATGTTTAAGTTAAACTAAAATTGAACCACCCAAGTCTACCAACAATAAGACCCACCTCTTGTTCTCTCAACCCTATTCTCATTAAATTGCTGACCATCCAACTTCCCTCCTTGGCTCAAAAACAGAAAAGACAGGAAAAACTCAGCAGGTCTGACAGCATCTGTGGAAAAAGAAAAAAACAAAGTTAATGTTTTGAGTCCGTATGGCCTTTCTTCAGAGCCCTTCTTCAGGCCCTCGTTCAGACTCTTCTTGGCTCCCGTGTTAGCTAACATTGTTAATGATTCTATCTCCTTAGGTTCTACCCTTCCCTTCTTCAAATCTGCCATCATTACCTCTTTCCTCAAAAAAATCCTTGACCCCACAGTCCTTGCAAAGTGCCCCACTCCCCCCACCAAACTAACCTTTCCTCTCCAAAGTCCTTGAGTGTGTTGCTGCCTCCCAACTTCATGCCCATCTTTCCTGGAATCTCTAATCAGATTTCCTCCCCTGCCAATACTGAAACAGCTCTTATCAAATTCACAAATGACACCCTATGTGACTGAAAAAGGAAAATGATTCCTTCTCAATCTGTTTGCAGCCTATGAAATAGTTGACTGCACCATGCTCCTCCAACACCTCTCCATTGCCATCCAGCTGGGTGGGACTACTCACACCTTATTCCATTCTTATTTATCAATCATAGCCAGAGAATCACTTGCAATGACCTCTCTTCCTGCTCCCACAGTGTCACATCTGGTGTCCCCAAAGACTCTATGCTTGGCCCTCTCCTATTTCTCATCTACATGCTGCACCTTAGCAACATCATTTGAAAACACAATGTTAGTTCCCACATGTATGCTGATGACACCTAGTTCTACCTAGCCAACAGCTCTCTTGACCCCCCCCACTGTCTCTAAATTGTCAAGCTTCTTATCTGGCATCCAGTACCAGATGAGCAGAAATTTTCTCCAATTAAACATTGTCTTTAGTTCCCAGCACAAACTCGGTTCCCTCCCAACCAATTCCATCCCTCTCCCAGGCAGCTCTCTGAGGCTGAACCAAACTATTTGCAACATTTGTGTCACATTTGGCCCTGAGGTGAGCTTTCAGCACAGATAACCCTGCCATCTCTAAGGAGGCTTATTTCCACCTCTGTAATATTGCCCATCTCTGCCCCTGTCTCAGCTCCTCTGCTGCTGAAACCCTAATGCCTTTTGTACCTCCAGAGCTGACTATTCTCACACACTCTTGGCTGGTCTCCCACATTCTACGCTCTGTCAATGTGGCTCCATTCAAAATTCTGCTGCCCATGCCCTAACTCGCACTACATGCCATTCCCTTATCACCCTTGTGCTTGCTGATGCAATGCTTTGATTGTAAAATTCTTATTCTTGTTTTCAAATCCCTCCATGGCCTTGCCCCTCCCTAACTCTGTAATCTTCTGCACCCTCAGAATCCTTGAAGTTACTGTGCTCATCCAATTCCACTTCTCAAGCATCCTCAGTTTTAATTACTCCGTCATTGCTGACCATGCCTCAATTGCAGAGTCCCGACCTCTAGAATTGCCTCCCTAAAACTCCCTGCCCCTCTCCCTCACTTTACTCCTTTAAGATACTCATTAAAATCTTTGGCCAGGCTCAAGTATCTCCTTATGTGTCGTATTTTGTTTTATAATGCATCTGTGACATGTTTTGGACTTTTTATTATGTTAAAGGCACTATACATATATATCCGCAAGTTGCTGCTGATTGTGGGAGCAGGGCAATATGCCATTCCCCACTAATTCCAGGGTGCTACCTCTCCCCTTTCCCACTGAAGGGAAGACCACAGAGTCTAATTCCACGTCTCCCAACTTATCTTTTTGTTTTTCTGGTGAGATTTACCAACTAGTGCAGACAAAATTTCATTTTCTAGGTATTGGCGTTGGCTCAGTGTTGGCACTATCACTTCTGAGTCAGGAAGTATGGGCTCCAGAGCCTTAGATACATTATCTTTACAGTATTGAGTGGTTAGATGTGCTTCATTTAGGGTGAGATGTTGGACCAATGTTCTTTTTTCCCTCTTTGGTGGGTGTAAAAGATCCCATGGCATCATTCAGAGATGTTCACTTAAGACCTTGTGCAATATTTGTCCCTAAGCTAACATTTAAAATGGACTATGTATACATTTATCTGATTGTTGTTTATGGGCCCCAGAACCATGCAAATTGACTCATTTCATCAAAGAACTACACTTCAAATGACTTCATTGGCTGTGATGGTCTTTAGGCTGTGTTGAGACCATGAAAGATTTTCTAGAAATACAAATTCTTTTTTTCTGATTTATCCTCTCAAAACATTTCATAACATTCAAATATCCGTTACATCCCCCCTTAACCATCTTTGTTTGAATAAAAAAAGACCCAAGTTAAAGGCAGTACACTAATCATCGGCTTTTGATAGTTGTAACCTACCAAAGAGAATTTTTACAATTTTTCATGTCATTGAAAATCCTTGATTAAATCAGATGTTGTAATCACAACCACTCCCATGTATCCATTATTCTCTGCATACCCTTCAATTATTATCACTACCATATAATCACTCCTAGCTATCCATGATTCTACTCATAAAACCATTACACCATTGTGATAATGACATACTCTGCTCAGCACTTATTTTTTCACAAATTCTGGAATAACTTCCCCTGGGACATGATTGTGCAGTTACATTTTACATATGGCAGATATGAATTATTTAGACAGTGGGGAAAGCTTTCTAGTAAGACAATCTAGTTTTGTGACCACAGGTGTTCAGACATGCCTATGTTTCAATAAATCTCTTGAATCCCAGCCTGATTAGTCAGATCAAAGTGCAGCAATACAAATTGCAGA
Source organism: Cetorhinus maximus (assembly GCF_964194155.1). Taxonomy (NCBI): domain Eukaryota; kingdom Metazoa; phylum Chordata; class Chondrichthyes; order Lamniformes; family Cetorhinidae; genus Cetorhinus; species Cetorhinus maximus. Next base: position 100,175,185 of record NC_135885.1, read on the forward strand.
CATAATGAGTGAAAGATGGGGAAATGTTGGAAATAAAACAAGTGTATATTTTATTTGTTATCCTATCTAATATCCTGTATTACAGACTCCTTCCAGGATGACTGAGAAAGGGAGTGAACAAAGTTTTATGAAGTAAGTGGTTTATATGCACAATTAAGGAAAGAATGTGCAGACTGGAATCTCTTCTTCTGCTGTCTAGGAATGCTTCAGCTCTTGTGATATCATGTTTGTTCAATGGCTTGCAAAACTTTTATTTCACTCTAGTCTTTCATTAAGTTCTTGCGTGTTTGGGCACTGCCTTAAAGTTTCACCTACTCCAAAGCTTCAAGAAGGCTGCTCACCACTGCCTTCTCAAGAGCAATTAGGGATGGGCATCAGACGCTGACCTTGCAAATGACACTCACCTCCCAAGAATGAACAAAACATAGCAATAAATTCTTGCACTCAGGAAATGTATAGACTGCATCATTCTATTTTAACTATTTCCACATACATAGCAGATATTATCCCAGATTTGGCTGTAGAAGGGCCATTGGTTCAACTTCCCCATGCATGTTTAAGTTTTTTTTAAAAGGCACAATTTTTCAAGTGATTGAGGAGCCATTTTTTAAATTCTTAGGAGCTTTAATTGGCTGGAAGTGGGCCTTCTGCATCTATCCAGGGAACAAAATCCCACCTCAGAGAGCTGCAGGCCTGTCTGGTTGGCCAGCATCTCTCTAATCCTAACATAGCGACATGGGGAGCAATGACAACAGCTGGGATTAGATCTAGTCTCAGTGAAGAAGAACCAGAATCTGGACAGCAGATGTGCACTGGAGTCCATCAGTGGAGCCAGGACAGGAGGCCCCAGAGGGAGTGGAGGGTTGGGGGTGGGGGCATATTCAAAAGGCCAGTGGCAGAGGAGGCACCTAGGGTGGGTGCAGAAACTTGGGAGGGGGCCCCGTTTGGGAAAGGGGGCGCGTGAGGGGGGCGCTTCCCCACTCTTTCCTGCCTGAGGCCTGAGTAGGCTAACCTGCAGAATATCTCCCCTCGACCCTGACCTCCTCCTGATGGCCTGAAAAATAGCAGATGGGCCTGAAGTGGCCATTAATTGGCCACTTCAAGACCTCGATTTGGGACGACAGTGGGGGTGGTGGGCAGGGATGGAGGTGACCTAGGCATTGCCCACCCACTGTAAAACCATGGCCAGGTCGGGGTGGGTAGGGAGGTGGCGGGAAGGCCACGCAGAATTTTACAGGCCCCCACCACCTGCAAATCCGCATGCAGGGGACCATAAAATTCTACCCATGGTATTTTTCTGAAAGTGAGTGTAGATAAGTGATAACATAGGGAGGGAAACTTGACATCTCTGAGCTGAGTGAACAGGGCAACAAACTGTGTATCTCCATAACCAAGCCAACAAAGGAAATATGGAGAAGAAGGTGTAAATCAAAGTTGGTGAATACAATGTCAAATCAGGTACAGAAAGGATAAGAAAGGCCTTGACATTAAGTCAGAGACACGCTGTGTGTAGGGGGTCTGATATTGAAGGGGAAACCCAGACGTACATTCAGTGCATCAGTTGGTGGCTTTTAACTCAGTAACGTCATTTGGAGGGGTGGGGGAGGGGGGGCGGCGCAATTAGCATTTTGGATGGGTGGCTAGAGTGTGGCGCAGAATAGCACCAACAGCACAGGTTCAATCCCTCTTTTGACTGATGTAGTTCTTCAGGCCTACCTCCTCATCTTGTCCCTTGATGAAAGAATGATATAAGCCATGATTAGCAGCCCTCGGACAACATAAAGAGAGAGACCTCATTTGTATTTTATGCCTAGGTTTGGTGCCCAGTAGGCATGATCAAGATCCACCTGATGTGAACTCAATTTCAGAATTTAAAGGGCCAATCCGAAAATGGAGCTTGGGGGAGTTGTAATTTGAAACAAAGGAAGTGAATGTTCAAGAATGAATTCAAGACCGACAAAAGTTGTAGAGCATTTCAATGTTGCCTGTCTTGATATTCTGCTGTGGTAAGTGAGGAACTGCAAAGAGATACTCGTCCCCAGCAATGGGAGGAAGAAACTAGCTGGCGCCACCGAGAAGACATGGTTGGAAGTGGCCCAGGAGGTCAGCAATAGGAGCGCAGTGCCACACGCCTAGATTCAGTGCAAGAAATGTTTTAATTATATAAACAGGTCAGGGAAGGTGAGTCCAGTTGCACTTTCACATGTATCCTGCTGTCCATGTCACCCCACCCCTTCACTCTGTCCTGTTAATCCTATTCTATCATATCCCTCCTCACACCCACTTAGCTTGCATGTCCATCTATACTTCCTACTTCACTTCCTCACATCCCCATTTATCTGTCCACCACTCCAACTCACCCCATCATTATGCAATCTTACGCTTATCCCTCAGTCACCCTCTTCTAATGCACTGCATCCATCAGGGGAACACATGTTATCACAGCCACTCATAGGTCTGTGCTTCACGTTATTGCAAGAGAAGAGAGCACAGAATACACCGAGCGGCAGACAGCTGCAGGTGGGCCTCCACAGATTTCCCAGTGCACAAGTGCAGAGGAGGAGGTGCTGGAGGGAAAAGGAGTTTCAACATCCTTGCCTGTCAGGGATAAGGAGATGGGGAGTTCCAAGCTGCCTTGTGACTCAGCAGCGATTCATATTTTATTCAGCACTCAATCGCATTGACTTGGTTTCAACGGCAAGGGAAATGCAGATATCTTCATAATCATAACTCGCAACATATTCTTACCTTGCCAGAACAAATTCATGTCTTTTATCTCTGAGAGGGCTTTCGTACATGCAGCAGAAGTCAGTGGAGCTCACAGACAGCAATTCCTGAGAGGACCTGAATGCTTCTGAGTGTTCATCATCACAAGGCTTACGCAGTGGTGGGACCAGTAAGGATAATAATTGGGTTTTCAACTGATGACTCACACTTCACAAGTGAGCAAGAGAAGATAATGAAGACGGGGGCAGCAGTGAAAAGTCTGCCCCAGTTGGCACAGCCCTCTCCAAATTTTGCTCATCTGGACATGCTGTACCTTAGGGATCATTGATGGAAAGGAGAATTAGTAAGCAACAATGGACAATATGACAATGCACTGACAGGCCTTTCAAGCACAGTCAACATGACTGTCAAGAGAATGGAAAAGCCTGCCTCATTCTTGAGTGGGTTGATGTCGCAGGAACATTAATAACTGAGAAAATACATTGTTGTATTTTTTATATTGAATGCTCCAGTCAAATGACCTCATACATGCCTTGATGACAGCCATGCAGACTCTGAATGAGTATTTGTCTACCACCTCAATATGGATGACAAATACTTAGGGTGGAATCATCTGGTCACATTGGCGGCAGGCATCATGGTGGCCGGTGGCGGGGAACAATTTGGCGGGAGGGACAGAAATCGGTTTCATGCTGGTGGGATCATCCGATGTTGTCCGCCATGGTGGAATGCGAATCTTGCTGGAGGCCAGCGTGAACCCAATGTACATCCTGGCAATGGGATGCAAAGTAAGACCCGTTCGGAAACATCCCGCCATGCCTGATTTACCATTAAACAGGGGGAACACATCGGTCCAGAGCACATCTGGAAAAGCATGACGTGCAGAGCTCAGGACTCACCTTTAGGACCTTGTTCAGATCACGGACATCTGAGGAGCAGAAGATGCTGGAGCACTACAGCTATGGGACCCTGAAGGAACATGTGCATTGCACGCGGGGTGGATCTTCACGGATATGGGAGAGAAAGGTGGACTAGGGTGGGGGGCTGGGGTGCGGGGTGGTGCAGGTGGTGGTGAGGTTCAGATGGGGAAATGAAAGTGATGGGGGGGCTGAGGCTGGGTGGAGGTTAGAGGGAGTATGGGGAGGGGGGTTGTAACAGGGGAAAGTGCTGCAACTGGGGAAGTTGATGTAAGGGGAGAGAAAGGTGTAAGGGAGGGAGTGCGGAGAGGGGAAGGTATTCAGGCAGAGGAAGGAGTGTGGAGAAGGTAAAGTGCTTGGGGGAGGAGGGAGTAAGGGTGTCGGAGGGAGTAAGTGTGGGGGGTATGCCCAGGTAAATGTCCAAGGGAGGGATCTGCAGAGTTAATGACTGCCTCCTGGGGAGCGAACTGAGGGTGCGTGTGGTGGGACCGAATCGTGCGTGTGAAAGGGGGCAGTTGGGACCGGTAGGGTGGGACGGTGAGGGTGCATTGGTAGCGGTAGAAGAAACGGCGAGGGTGGTTGGTGGGGACACTGAGGCAGACATGGACCCTGGGGGTGGGAAGGAAGAGGTTGGGGTAGTCATTGTGGATGGGGGTGGGATTCACAGGAAGGTAGGAAATGTGCAAGTTCACCCAGACATCCTGGAACGACAAGGGTGCAGGTTGGTTGGTGATGATGGGGGGGTGGAAGGTGATGCCTGGAGGGGTTGACAATGATGGCATAAAGGATATGGGTGACTGGGGGAGCGGAAAGGATGGGGGAGCTGCCAATATACGTGACCACGACCATGGTTGTCGAAGTTGAAAGTGAGCGGAGCCTCGTGTTGGATGGGCACGTGTGCTACATGAGAGTATAATCATGGAGGTGGGCGGAGATGCAGCTCGGCTCAGATGGGCACTGAAAGAGAAGCCCAGCAGGCAGCATTGAAAATGCTCAGGACAGTAAGATAAGTGTGTTGGATGAAAGCTCTGTGTGCGTGGGAGAGTGCTTGCGCGTGGCTCGGAAAGGCTCTACCACAGACACCTCTCCCTCCTGCTATTTTACTCGTGGTCCGGCTGCATGCAGCTGAACTGCTCATGGGGTGGATAAAGTGAGATGACTCATGAAGCCTTTCAATGAAGCTAAAAGACAACATTACAAATTATTCAGTGAAAGTGAATATATTTTCAGTTTATGAAGTGTCAAAATGTGTTCATCCATGCACCACTTGTGATCATAATTCCTTAAATTTTCTAGGCCTACCACTTCTTCTAGGTGCTGCCCTGACATCCACAGCAGGGATGGAGACAGCCTGTGCAATAATTAGCCCTGTTGTCTCTGATGACTTCAGCGTGGGTCCTCTGGAGAGCTGAGGCCTTGAGTGCTGCTGCTTGCTTTGGTTGTCCTCCTGTGGGCCAGCTGCTCTCTCTGCGGTTACAGAGGATGAAGTTGAGGGGCTCACAGGCAAAGGGGACTCAGGGGGAGTGGACAGCCTCTGAGATTCCTGAGTGGATGACCCAGGGGTGTCCAGCTGTTGCACCTCCTCCCTTCGGGCGCCCGGGGGCCCGGCCTGACTCCTTGAGGGGAAGGAGCACCTGCAGGGACATTGAGGTGCCCCATTTCCCTCTTGCATTGCCACTGCAGGAACTCACCCAAGGCTACCGCCTGGAGCACAGATCTGAGTGCATCTCCGCACTCTGCTGGACCAGGGTCTCCATGGCATCTGTTATCCTTCTCATGGAGACCTCCATATACGCACATGTGGGTACCACTTCATCAGTGAGCAGGCGGTTGCACTCCTCCGACTCATGTGGCACTATGTTGAGGGCTTCCAATCACTCTGCACGATGTTCTCCTGCCTTCTGCTGACTCTCCATGATGAGTTGGAAGGCCGAATCCAGAGGCTCATCACCTCACAGATGCCTCAGCCCCAACAGCCCTGCGAGTGCCTGGGAACTCGGCTGAACCTGCCTCCTCCTTTTGTGGATACGTGCCCGTGCAGTGACCATCAGATTGTGAACCCGAGCCTGCTCTAGATCTAGATCCCACTGAGGTGTGTGTCTCTGCGCTGGTGGAGGGTGTGGGTAAGCGCTGTGACAGGTCTTCCAGGCTGCTTATTTCCAACTCTTAAGTGGAGGAGGTGTCCTATTTGCAGGAGGTAAGGACGTGGGTGGAGCTGAGGGACTGGCTGGCTGAGGGCGTCAGTCGCTTGGCAGAGCTCCCTGTGAACCAAAGTATAGATAATTAGTGTATGGCAGCAGAGTCAAAAACAGGAGAGCACTCACAGTTGCGTTGGGAGAGGGAGGATGTGGTGCAGGATCCTCATAAGGGTGTTCATCACTGACATCAATGTCGCCGCAGGCACAGTCCATGTCCTCACCAGTCAACTTGATGGCACGCTCCTCAAAGTCAGCGCAGGGCCTAATGTGGGCCACTCCGCACCTCGTCTGGGACTTCTCCCTGCTGCTCTGAGCCAGCTTCTCCTGCATGAAAGCAGATGGGGCAGGGGGTGGGGGGGAGGGTTCATGTGAGCACTGTGTGGAATGTTTATGTGTTGAGCGGAGCCATGAATGAGATGAGGATGTGAGCTCCAGAGGATATGTGATATGAGCTTGATGGAGATGTGAGGGTGTTTGAGAGAGTTAGTGGTGTTATCTCTTGAGGTATGAGAACCCTGTGGATGTGTGATGGGTCTGTGAGTGTGTGAGTTGAGGGTGATGAGGTGGCTGACTTACCCTGGCCAAACGGATGAGAGCATTCATCCTCTTCCTGCACTGGATTGCTGACCCCCTCTGTGCTCCGTTGGCGTTGACTGCCACTGCCACCACTTCCCAGGCCAGATTGCTGACTCTGGTGGATCTCTGGCGGCCAGAACGGGGGTAGAAGACATCACAGCGACTTTCCACTGCGTCCAGCTGGCGCCCTAGAGAGGTGTCACTAAATTTAGGGGCTGCCGTCTTCTTTGCTTTCTGGGCCATCTGTCACCTGGTGCAGACCTGGTCTGTAGGCATGAAGTAGGCTGCATTCTGGTGCACTTTAAATATGGTGCTCGGAGTGAGGAAGCGCTGACGTGACGCCATGGTGGGCAAATACGAGCCCGCCCACCGGCAATCGGGCCTATTTCCTGTGAATGCATTATTAATGAGGCCGGACATGCCAGGAAGGGGACAATACAGCGCGATAGCCTGCCATTGCGGCCAGCGGGTCATTTTTCACTCCCACTGCTACACTTAGTGCAAAACTGGGATGGTCTGTCCCTTGGCCTTGTTGCACTAACCTGCATCAAAGTCTGCTCCAGCACATTGATAGCAGCAGAAAGTGGCTGAGCCATGAAGGGATAATGGTGAAAGGGGACATAGAAGAAGGAAATTCATTTAAATCACATTCACCACTCACCCTCATCTAACGCGCAACATGCTTCTCAACTCCCAGTTGCCAAGAGGTAGATCTGTCTCTGGGAAGACCCTCATGGGCTGCAAAACCCAGAAGCCATTGGTCAAGAGTGTCATAACAGTAAGAGCACTGCTCACACTGCAGCGTGTTGCATCACATAGGAGTGGAACGAAAAGGAAGGAAACTTTGTAGTTGCACAGGGTATGCATATGGGTGAATGATAAAATGTATTGCTGTTAAATTCCTGTTATTTATTTAAAGCATGTAAACTTTATTATTTAATACTGCATGGTCTTGCCCAGTTTTGGTTTCTGGGTGGGAAATCACCTTTTAGCTTGCTTGATGATGATTGGGAAGCCATGAATTGATGGGGACCAACATGAGGATGTGCAAGGGATGGTTGGTTGTTTGCAGGACTGCTTTGTGTCATTGGCATTGCGAATGGTTGGGAAGGTGGGGACCAGAGTGTGGGTGGCATTGTACATGTTGGAAACTTATGCTTGTGGGTCCACTGGTGTAACCTAAGTGAACCTTGCATTAATAAGTGCACCCTGGGTAGCAATGGGAGCAGCTAGTGGTGCATTGCCCTCATTGCCTTCCTCCTCTTGTCAGAATTCTCAGAAGTGGACCTGAGCTCTGTACCTTGTTCCTCCTGCAGGTCCAGACCTCACTGCCATGCAATGTTTCATAGGGTGGAGCAGACCACAATCAATTTGGTGACCATGGCTGTTGCATACCCAAAGGAGCCTCCAGATCTGTTCAGCAACCTGGGACACATCTTCAGCATGCCGAAGACTTGTTCAATCACACATCTGGTGGTAACGTGTCTTTCATCATGATGTCTTTGGATTTCATCTTTTGGGTTTCTGATGGGTGTCATTGGAGAACTTTAAAGTGGATATTCCTTGTCTCCTAGACGCCAGACCTTAAATCTGCTTGCAAGTCCAAAGCCATCAGAACTTTGTAGGGCTATTGCAGGATGAAAACATTATGGTTGTTGCTTTGCATTAAAGTGCATAAAGGTATTTTTGTGATTTCACACATTGACAGTGTGAAACCCTTGTGGCTTATGATTACTCCTGGTTGATCTGTGTGGATTACATTATGTTCAGTCAATGGTGTCCTGCATTTGTAGGAAGTCAGTCAGTGTTGCAAATTACAGAGAGGGGCAGGAATTATGGAGTAGCTGTAATAAAGACTGAGCTAGTGTACGGCAAAGATGAGCAATGATTTCTAGAATTTTCTACATCACTATGTTTTCAGTCCAATGATGATGGAGGCGATATTGGATCTGGTTCTGGGAAATGAGGGGGATCAAGTGTCAGTTGGGGAACGTTTAGGGGACAGAGAGGGGTTAGTATCATAAGGTTTAGGTTAACCATGGAAAAGAACAAGGAGCAATCCAGAGTAAAAATAATTATTTTGGAGAGGGCCAAGTTCAATGTGGTGAGAACAGGTCTGGCCCAGGTAAATTGAAATCAAAGACTGGCAGGTAAAACTGGAATGGAACATTGGGTTGCCTCCAAAGAGGAGGTAGTTCAGATACAGTCAAGGTACATTCCTTTGAGGCGGAAAAGCAGGGAAAACAAAGTCAGAACTCCCTGGATGATGAAAGAGATAGAAACTAAGATGAAGCTGAAAAATGGTGCATATGGCAATTGAGAATCAGGCTGAATATAAAAGGCCAAGAGGGGAAATGAAGAAATAAAGAAGAGAAGGAAATCAAAAATCAGCTAACATAAAAGTGAATCCAAAAGTCTACTATAGTTATATAATAATAAAAGGGTGGAGTGGGTCTAAAGGGGATTTACACATGGAGGAGAAGGGCAAGGCTGAGATACTAATTGAGTTCTTTGCATCTGTCTTTACCAAAAAGGAAGCGACCCAAGTAATAGTGAAAAGGGGGGCAGTTGAGGAACTGGGTGGTCTAAAAATTGACAAAGAAGATGTATTAGCTGGGCTGTTTGTACTTCAAGTTGATAAGTTACCAGGACCAGATGAGGTGCATCCAAGGATATTAAGAGTGGAAATTACAGAGGTGCTGGCCATAATCTTTCAATCCTCCTTAGATACAGGGGTGATACCAGTGACTGGAGAATTGCAAATGTTACACTGTTATTTAAAAAAAGTCGCAAGGATAAGCCCAGCATCTCGGCCAGTTAGTTTAACCTCTGTGTTGGGAAAGCTTTAGGACAAAATTAACGGTCACTAGAACAAACGTTGATTAATTAAAGAAAGCTTTGTTAAGGGCAAATTATGTTTAAATAACTTGTTTGAGTTTTTTGATGAGGTCACAGCGAGGGCTAATGAGGCCAATGCAGTTGATATGGTGTACATGGCCTTCCAAAAAGTATTTGATAAAGTGCCACATACCAGGCTTGTCAGCAAAGTTAAAGCCTGTGGAATAAAAGAGATAGTAGCAGCATGGATATAAAATTAGCTGAGTGACAGGAAACAGAGAGCAGTGATGAACCATTGTTTATCGGACTGGAGGAAGATGAATAGTGGGTTCCTCAGGGGTTGGTTTAGGACCCCTGCTTTTCTTGGCCTATATTAATAACCTAGAATTTGGTGTACAGGGCATAATTTCACAATTTGAAGATGACACAAAACTTGGGATTATTGTGAGCTGTGAGGAAGTTAGTGATAAACTTCAAAAGGACATAGAGATGCCGATAAATTGGACTGACAAGTAACCGATGAAATTTAATGTAGAGAAGTGTGGATGAGCACACTGACCATGGTATCATAGTACAGGAAGCCATTCAAGTGGGTGATTAAATAAGAATGTAGTGGCAGTAGGGTCCAGTATAGTCAGCCAAGAATGAGAGTCCAGAAGGCTATATTGCCTGCGTGGTGTCAGGGTTCAGGCCATCTGCTTGGGGCTGGAGAAGAACTTGCAGTGTGAGGGGGATGATCCAGTTATTGTTGTCCATGTAGGTACCAACAACATAGATAGGGCTAGGAAAGAGGTTTGGCATAGGGTAAAAACGATTAGGGAGTTGAATGCATGGCTCAAAGATCAGTGTAGGAGAAATGTATTTTGATTGATGGAACACTGGCACCAGTACTGGGGAAATTGGGAGCTGTACCACTGGGATAATCTTCACCTGAACTGTGCTGGGACCAGTATACAACTAGGGCAGTAGAGAGGGCTTTAAACTAAACAGAGGGGATGAAGGATCACATGAGGAAGGATGTGGCAAATTAAAGGGAAAGGACAAGGCAAGAGAGCAAGGTAGCAATAAGCGTAATGATAATCAGCTCATGGCGGGACAAAGCGTACAAACTTAAGTGTGCGACAGCACATAAGGCTTAAGTTAGCAAAAAAAAATTGAAAGGCAGAACTAAAGGTTCTGTATCTGAATGCCTGTAGCATTCATAAGAAAACAGATGAATTGTCAGCTCAAGTAGAAATAAATATGTATGATCTGATAGCCATTACAGCGATGTGGCTGCAAGATGAAAAAGGCTGGGACCTGAATATTCAAGAGTATTTGACATTTTGTAAGGACAGGAAGTGAGGAAAAGATAGTGGAGTTGATCTGTTAATTAAGGCTGGCATTAGTACAATAGTGAGAGATAAACTTAGTTCTAAAGATCAAGATGTAGACTCAGTTTGGGTAGAGATAAGAAATAGAGAGGGTAAGAAAGTCAATTGTGGGAGTAGTCTGTAGGCCTCCTAACAGTAACAATGCTGCAGAATGGACTATGTAAAAAGAAATAATGGGGGCTTGTAAGAAAGGTAGTGTAATAATCATGGGTAATTTTAATCTACAGATAGATTGGACAAACCAGATCAGCAAAGGTAGCCTGGAAGATGAGTTCATAGAGTGTTTTTTGGAGAATTTCTTAGAGCAGTACATTCTAGACAAAACAGAGAGCTGCTATTCTAGACCTGATAATGGGCAATGAGGCAGGATTAATGAATGACCTTATAGTAAAGGAGCCCCTAGATAGCAGTGATCATAACATGATTGAATTTTGTGTTTAGCTTGAGGGAGAGAAGAGTGGGTCAAAGACTAGTTTTTAAAACTTAAATAAAGACAGTTATAAGGAAATGAAGACAGCTTTGGCTAAAGTGAACTGGGAACTTAGGTTAAGGAGTAGATCAACAGAGATGCAGTGGCAGATATTTAAGGAGATATTTCATAACACTCAACAAAGATACATTCCAGTGAGGAAGAAAGACTCAGAAGAAGGATGCAGAATTGGTGGTAACTAAGGAAGTTAATTGCAAGACAAAGCGTACAATTTTGTGAATATTATTAGTAGGTCAGAATGTAGAAACCAGCAAAAAATGACAAAAGAAGTAAAAGGAAGGGAGGAATTAGAGTGTGAGAGAAAGCTAGCCAGAAACATAAGAAACATTGAGGGTTGGCCATACAGCTGCTATTCTATTCTGTCCACAATGTCTTGGGGCACAGAGGGGCAGACATACCTGTACAGCTTCAGGGACTACCGTGCATCTCAAAAATGGGTCAAAAAAAAAAATCATACATTTCTGAGACTGTTGCGCAGCCTAATTCAAGTGTGAAGTAAGAGTTTCTACAAGTAGTTAAAAAAGAAAATATTAACTAAAGTGAATATGGGTCGTATAAAGAATGAGTCTGCGGAATTAATAATGGGAAATAAGGAAATGGCAAATGCTTTGAACAGGTATTTTGTGTCTGATTTCAATCTAGAGAACACATATTACATCCCAGAAATACTCATAAATTAAGAGGTGAAAGGGAAGGAGGAACTCAAAACAATTGCAATCACCTAGGAAAGAGTACTAAGGAAACTATGAGAATTAAAGGCTGACAAGTCCCCAGGACCTGATGGGCTTCACCCCAGGGTCTTAAAAGAAGTGGCTTTGAATATAGTAAATGCATTGGTTGTAATTTTCCAAAATTCCCTAGATTCTGGAGAGGTCCCAACAGATTCAAAAATACCGAATGTAACTCCGCTAATTAAGAAAGGAGAGAGACAATTAGCATAACATCTACCATAGGGAAAATGTTGGAATCTATTATTAAGGAGGATATAGCAAGGCACTTAGAAAAGTTTAGTGCAATCGTGGATAGGCAATATGATTTAGTGAAAGGGAAATCATGTTTGATTAATTTATTAGTGTTCTTTGAGGAAATAACAAGCAACATGGATAAAGGGAAACCAATAGTTGTGGTGCACTTGGATTTCCAAAAGACATTTGAATAGGTGTCACATCAGAGGTCACTACACAAATAAGAGCTCATGGTGTGGGGGACAGCAAATTATCATGGAAAGAGGATTGCATAATTATCAGGAAGCAGAGCGCAGGGATAAATGGGTCATTTTTGGGTTGGCAAGCTGTTACTAGTGGAGTGCCACAGGGATCAGTTGGGGGGCCTCAACTATTTACAATCTATATCAATGGTTTCGAAGAAGGGACTGAATGTACTGTTGCTAAATTTGCTGACACAAAGATAGGTAGGAAAGTAAGTTGTGAGGAGGACATAAATAGTTTACAAAGGTTAAAGTGAGTGGGCAAAAATTTGGCAGATGAAGTATAATGCGGAAAATCTGAACGTGTCCACTTTGGCAGGAAGAACACAAAAGCAGTATATCATTTGAATGGAGAGAGACTGCAGAGAGCTGTACGGTACAGAGGGATCTGGGTGTCCTGGCGCATGAATCACAAAAAGTTAGTTTTCAGTTACAGCAAGTGATTAGGAAGACAAATGGAATGCTGGTATTTAGTACAAGGGAAATTAAGTATGAAAGTAGGGAAGTGTTGCTACAGCTATATAGGGTCTTTGTAAGACTGCACCTGAAGTACTGTGTACAGTTCTGTCCTCCTTACTTAAGAAAGGATATAATTGCATTAGAAGCAGTTCAGAGAGTATTCACTTGGCTGATTCCTGGGATGAAGGGATTATCTTATGAGAAAAGGTTGGGCCTTTATCCATTGGAATTAAGAAGAATGAATGGTGAACCTACTGAAATCTATAATATCCTGAGGGGACTTGATAGGATGGATGCTGAGAGGATTTTCCCCCTTGTGCGAGAGACTAGAGCTAGGGGTAATAGGGCAGAATTTTTCCCTTGTCGAGCGGGTTCGGTGGGGGTGTTCAGGAAACTAACTGCTGCCCACAATCGGGGCAGGAAGATGATTTTATGCTGGTGGGCCAATTAAGGCCTGCCGAGCGTAAAAGGTGAGTGGCAGTGCTGCCTGTGGAGGGGGTGGGGGGTGGGGGGGGGAGGAGCGCGAGCATGAACTTCATGCGAGTGAGTGCTTGAAAATCTTCCTGAGGCACAGAGCTACCTCAGGGAGATGAAGAGCTTTAAAAATTAGAAATAAAAATTTTAACATTGTTATAAAACATATCCCCTCATGTGACATGAGAAGGGGCAGAAGGGGCATGTTATAAATGAAATTGTAAAAACTTTATTTTTATTTGATGTTGGAAATGTCATTCCACCTGTGGATGAGGTTTCCAAAAAAATGCAAAGGCTGTTTGGCCTTTTTGCCTGCCCGCCAACCGTAAGGTTGGACGGCCAGTGAAAAATTTCCGCTAATTCCTTTTTTAATGGCCTTAATAGGCCTATTAATTGTCGGTGAGCGCGTTTCCGGCTCCAGCGCACACCCGCCGACCGATATATCGCACGAGTGCGTGATGATGTTGGGACGCTCGCCCAACGTCATCGCGCGTCATTTTATGCTCGGTCGGGTCGGACGCACGCCCGCCCAATGAGCTAAAAATTCAGCCCATAATTTAAAAATAAAAAGCCTTCCATTGAAGAGAATTTTTTTTTTCTCTCTCAGAAAGTCATTAATCCATGGAATTTTGTTTTCCAGAGAGCAATGGAGGCAGGATCATTCAGTGTTTTTAAGGCTGAGTTGGACAGATTCTTGATTGATAAGTGAATCAAAAGGTGTGGTCAGTAGTTAGAAAAGCAGAGTTGAGGCCACAATCAGATCAGCTATGAACTTGCAAATGGCAGAGAAGACTCGAAGGGCCAAATGGCTTACACCTGCTCCTAATTCATATGTTCATACGTTTGCATGTGGACAAGTCACTAAAGGTGCCAGAACAGGTTGAGAAAGCAGTTAATAAAGTATACAGGATCCTGGGCCTTATAAATGGGGCCATAGTTTACAAAAGCAAGGAAGTTATGATAAAACCTGTATAGAACACCGATCTAGCCTCAACTGGAGTATTATGTCCATTTCCAGGCCCCTCACTTTAGGAAAGATGTGAAGGGATTAGAGACAGTGCAGAAAAGCTTCACAAGACTGGACAGGGATGAAAAACTTCAGTTATGTGCATAGATTGGCGAACACAGGGCTGTTTGCCTTGGATAAGAGATGATTAAGAAGAGATTTGATGGAGGTATTCAAAATGATGAGGGGTCTGGACAGAGTAAATGGGGAGAAACTGCTCCCATTGATGGAAGGATCGAAAATTAGAGGACACCAATTTAAGGAGATTGGCAAAAGAAGCAATGGTGACATTAGGAAAACATTTTTACAAGGTGAATGGTTATGATCTGGAATGCACTGCCTGAGAATGCGGTGGAGACAGATCCAACTGTGGCTTTCAAAAGGGAATAGCATCATTACCGGAAGAGAAAAAAGTGCAGGGCTACAGGGAAAAGGCAATGGAATGGGAGTGGTCGAGTTGTACATGCAGAGATCCAGCACGGACATGATGGGGCGAATGGTCTCTCTCTGTGCTCTCACCATTCTATGATTCTATGTTGTTATAATGGCACTTAACAGACCTGCTGTTGTCCATATGCTAATGAGGTTAAAATATGCTCATAACTGACAGTCCACAACTAATACTAACAAACATTTGTGAAAAGTTGGTTGAGGGTCAGGGCAGGGTTATGAATACATGGGATAAGGGATGGTATTCAGTTTTGTTTGTGTGAATTAAATTAAATATCATGAGGGCTTTCGATAAAGTACAGAGAAACTGTTTACAAGGTAGAAGGATACTAAGATTGGCAAAAGAATCAGAGGTATCACAAGGAAAAACTTTTTTATGCAGCGAGTGGTTAGGATTTGGAATACCTTGTTGGAAAGAGTGGTGGAAAAAGATTCAGTAGTGGCCTTCAAGGGGAAACTGAATAAATATTTGAAGGATAAAAAAAGAATGGCAGGAATATGGGAAAAATCAGGGGAGAGAGACTAACTGGATAGTAGACTCAAAGGCCTCCTTCTATGTTCTGCTATTCTATGATTCCATATTCCATGAGATATATTGTCAGGAAATTCTAGTAGGGTTTTAAACATTTGGAAGAATGGATAAAAGGCAGTAAGAAGATTAAGAATTTTACATGGTCTTCTGAAACCAAGATAAACTCTGAAATTAAGTTACTGTCCCTTAAGGACAGCCGGAAATCTGTTATTTGTAGTAATTTATCTGTGCAGCAGTTTTGTTGCAGTTTTTTAAGGTTGCCATGTTGAACACGAATGGCTCTTGCAGTTTGTGAGCTGGATTTAGTGGTCAACACTGCTAACCGCAAAGAAAGATCTCTGTGGTGCCCTTTCAGAGATACCCTTTCTCAACAGCAGCTCGAATACAGGATTGGCTAGCTAACAAAAAACAGAGTGAGAGGAAGGATAAATTGGTCATTTTTGGGTTGGCAAGTTGTGGTGATTGGAGTGCCACAGGATTGAGTGCTGGGGGTCTCAACCATTTACAATTTATATCAATGACTCGGATGAAGGGACTGAATGTATGATTGCTAAATTTGGTGATGACACAAAGATAGGTGAGAAAATAAGTTGCAAAGAGGAAATATGGAGCCTGCAAAGGGACATAGATAGATTAAGTGAGTGGGCAAAAATTTGGCAGTTGGAGTATGATGTGGGAAAATGTGAGCTTGTCCACCTTGGCAGGAAGAATAGAAAAGCAGCTTATTATTTAAATGGAGAGAGATTGCAGAATTGATGGTACAGAAGGATCTTGGTGCCCTGGTACATGAATCACAAGAAGTTAGTATGCAAGTACAACAAGTGCTTAGGAAGACAAATGGGATGTTGTTGTAAATTGTAAGGGGAATTAAATATAAAAGTAGGGATGTTTTGGTACAATTGTACAGGGTGTTGGTGAGACCACATCTGGAGTACTGTATATAGTTTTGGTCCCCTCATTTAAGAAAGGATACAAATGCATTAGAAGCAGTTCAGAGAAGGTTCACTCGACTGATATCTGGGAAGGGGGGTTTATCTTATGAGGAAAGGTTGGTCAGGCTGGGCCTCTATCCAGTGGAGTTTAGAAGAATGAGAGGAGACCTTGTTGAAACATATAAGATCCTGAAGGGACTTGACAGGATGGATGCTGAAAGGATGTCTCCTCTTGGAGAGAGACTAGAACTCAGGGCCACAATTTAAAAATAAGGGGTGTCCCATTTAAGATGGAAATGAGAAGAATTTTTTTCTCCCAGAGGGTCGTGAATATTTGGAACTCTCTTCCCCAAAGACCGCTGGGTGCAGAGTCATTGAATGCTGTTAAGGCAGACGTAGCTAGATTCATGGTAAACAAGGGAGTCAAAGATTATCGAAAGTAGGTGGAATGTGGAGCTGAGGCCACAATTAGATCAGCCATGATCCTATTGAATGGCGGAACAGGCTCAAGTAGTCAAATGGCTTACTACTGCTCCTAATTCATATGTTCATATGAACCCAATGGACATCAAGGGGATCTCCAGGCATCCAGCAACAGTGATATCATCAGGCAGGGTAAGCAGCCAATCATATTGAAGTATTCTCACATACAGCGTACCAGGAGTTAAAAATAATTTCATTTTGAATTAATAAATTTTACAGATACCAAAATAAATGATTGGGACATACATGTGGGATTAAGATAGAAGCTAAAATATGAAAATATTAAAAACTATATTTTATTATTTTAAAAATGTGTGGAATTCTTTATCATAATGGATAAATGTGATATTTAACAAACATAAAGATCCTTTCTCAGGGCCAGTGAGGCTGTATAACTGTAATTATGAACCTAGTATGACTTTGAAAACCCAGTTACATCTCATTCCACCATGTATAATTTTACCAAATGTCTTTACAGCGATACGAAGAGCATGAGCGTGCAAGTTTAGTGATTCCTAGTTGATTGCGTTCTGGAAGACATGAATAATGCAGTCCCTGGAGAAGCATAAAATCATTGACAGCAACTTCTGCACTTCTGTACATGACTATGTAACTATACATGTGCAAACTCCAGAAGTTGCTTTCAGTTCCAGAAGAGTAATGATTGCAAACTCTGACACATTTGACATCATTATTACCTTAAAATCTGGACTTATGTGTTGTGACATATTCACCAAAAGATTAATGATTCCTTGATAATCACTGAGAGATTTTCAAGTAATATCTTAAAGTTGGTTGCAAGAAATATACAATCGATAAATATAATTAAAATATTACCACCTGGCAAGTGCATAATGTGCAAATGTGCAAGAGGAATGTTGTTTTTTGTAAATCAAATGGGAAACTTGAGCCAATTGAAACCCATCATCTGTAAAAAAAAATGACAAAATCCCTTCATTAAAATATCTATTTTGAGCTAATGATATAGAAACAATCAATCAAATCTCTAAACGATGTTGCCAAAATCTGTTGAGTGGTTTGCTGTCTATCCATCATACAATACACTGCTAAAAATAAAACTTATCATGTAATAAATCTGCAGTTTTGAACTAATTCACATTGTTCAATAAACTCAACAATCAGTTCTCCCAGCATTTAACACCAATTCAGTTGTCACATGCCATCCTATCCATGGACCTCTGATTTCTGGCATTTGCAGGTCTCTGAAGTGGGCATCCTTACTGGACACTGCATAAGCGCATCCTCAAAATTCCCCTCTTGGAATTTGCCCGTCTCCACAGCCTCATTTTCTCTCTGAGTCGACATGTTGGGGCAGAATTTTATGCTTGGAGTGCGGGCGCGTGCCCGACACGCTTATGCGTAAAATAACACACGATGACATCAGACGAGCGTCCTGACGTCATCGCGCACTCGCGTGATATTTCGGTTGGTGGGCTTGCACGAGAGTAGGCAGCACGCCCGCTGACAATTAAGAGGCCTATTAAGCCCATTAAAATAGCAATTGATGGCAATTCTTCGCTGCCCGTCCAATGATACAGTTGGCGATTCGGCCAAAAATGCCTTTGCATTTTTGAGGAAACCCCATCCAAGGGGTGGGATGAGGTTTCCATGATTAATTTTAAAAAAGATTAAAATGTTTTGAAAACATTTTCATCATCCTTATGTTGAGATGTCTCATTCTGGCACGTGGGCATTTTTTTCACGATTTTACTTTCTGTTTTTATTGATTTTAAATTTCCTTCCGTGCTCCCCTGTGCCCACACTGACTTCAGTGCTTGCCCTCCTCCCACCCCCACCCTGGCAGCGCTGAGCCTTTCAGTGCATGTTTGATGCTGGCTGGCTGTTAATTGGCCGACCAGTGTGAAATCGCGGTCAGTGTCCGTTCCCCGGCCACTGCTGGCCCGCCGATCGCGGCCACCCGCCTAACTGAAAATTCTGCACATAATATTTGACTTTGGAAACGTAAATAGTTTTAGTAATCTGGTCTGGTTTCAGTGGGAACACTTTTTAAATCATCCATTCATTGCTCTTATTTTTCTAGTAATGATTGATGTTGGTTATGAAACCTATTACAAGTCAATAAATATAGAGAAATAACATGCATATTAGAGTTTTCAGCCTGCTTAGATTGAGGGATTTCCTTTTTGTTTTCTCCCTATATTAACTTCCCTGTCTTCTTAGTTCTATGCTTTGTTTCATTTTTACTGATCACCTTGCCCTGAGACAGTACTGCATAGAAGATCTGTTTGGAATTCACCTTACAAACTTCTGAATTGCAGACCACCTCTCTTGGGAAAACACTGCAGCTGCTTGGCTCATATATAGGCAGGCACTGAAATTTGGTGCAGCATGTTCTGAGGACCATCTACACCAAACTCACAACATCCAATGTAGCCAGAGGAAGGCTGGGGGTGACACAGCTGCAGAAGTTCCCCCAAGTGCCAACAATGGCAACATGAATTGCCAGTTCTGCGGACATCCATGTTGATCTTATATTGGACTCTTCAGGCATGAAAGGACCCACAGAAGACGAAGAAGTCACCTGAATCTTGGAATAAATACTGAGAACTCCACCATCAGCTCCATGTCTTTCATCCCCTTCGCCCTTTGTCTTGGAAACTTGCTTTTTTTGCTCTTTTGATCATCAGGCTCATGATTTCCATCTATTTTTGCCTAACACAATTGCAGGATGTGGCACATTGCTGCTTGAAATGGTTATTTGCTCTGTAAAAATGATTAAAACAGATCTCAATGTTTCAAGTCCCACATAGAAACTAGCAGCAGGAAGAGATAAATGGGCTTGCAACATTCACAGCTTGGGAGTGGAGAGTAATTGTTGCACAGGCGTCTGTCACCTGGGTTATACATAAAGTTTTATAAATACTGGCTGAGCCACTGGGAGAACCCTTCTGCTCTTGTTCAAGTAGCGTCATGGCACTTTTTAAATAGATCTAAAAATGGATGTTCTTAAAGTAGAAATAGTTCTTCTCAATTTAAATCAAACACATGTCAGAAAGCATTATATTTAAGATTATGATTAAATGTCCCTAAATGTTAAAGTAATAGTGGAACATGCCTAGACTTAAAAGTAACATTTTTCTTTAATGTAGGAATGTTTTAATGGCACATTGCAAACTTTTTGTATTTACACCATGAGTAATGCCAAAGAACGTCAGCTTTACAATAATAAATTGTATGTGACATGGTATAATACCCCACTCATCGCAGAATAACTTGTGAGTAATCTCACACGGTATTCACTAGGGTTTAGAATATTGCCACAAATTCAAGTGATTATGATACACTACACCTATAACTTCAGAATAGTTCCAATGTAGAAAGAAAGACGTGAATTTGTATGGTATCTTTCATGACCTTAGGATGCATGAAAGGACTTTACAGCTGATGAAGTGCTTTTGAAGCGCAGTCATTATTGTAATGTGGTAACTTTATTGAATTGAACTCATTAGAGTGAATGGATTTGATTTAACTGCTGTAAATATAATACAAATCAGTCTTTTTATGAGACAGGTCCATATTCATCATGTGGAGACATCCAAGCATAGGATAAAGACTAGCCCAATAACAGAATTCCAGAACAAAAACAGAATTACCTGGAAAAACTCAGCAGGTCTGGCAGCATCGGCGGAGAAGAAATCAGTTAACGTTTCGAGCCTTCATGGCCCTTCGGCAGAACTGGAGCATAGTTAGAAGAAGGGAGAAATATAAATTGGTTTAAGGTGGGTGGGGGGGGGGGTGGTGGTGGGGGGTGGGGAGAGACACATTGAGGGTGTGGTGTGGTGATTGTGGAGATGACCTGTAATCCTGGGTGGGTTCGAAACAAGAGGGATGGAGTTTCAGTTGAAATCCACGTGGGGTGAGTCGGAGACGGAGACAGTCACTGAGAAAGGAGATATGGCTGTGAAAGCGGGTTTTAGTAAACACATTGTCAAACACCAGGAGAGAAATGGAAAGCAATGAAGGTGAGCAGGACAGAAGAGACAGTCGGAAATCCTGTCGGAGGACAGAACCGTACTTCTTCAAAGAGGGCATTTTTTGAAGAGAGGTGGCAGTCAATCAAACACAAAGATAAAAACAAAAAGCTAAAAGCTACTGCGGATGCTGGAAATCCAAAACAAAAACAGAATTACCTGGAAAAACTCAGCAAGTCTGGCAGCATCGGCGGAGAAGAAATCAGTTAACGTTTCGAGCCTTCATGGCCCTTCGGCAGAACTGGAGCATAGTTAGAAGAAGGGAGAAATATAAATTGGTTTAAGGTGGGTGGGGGGGTGGTGGTGGGGGGGTGGAGAGACACATTGAGGGTGTGGTGTGGTGATTGTGGAGATGACCTGTAATCCTGGGTGGGTTCGAAACAATCACCACACCACACCCTCAATGTGTCTCTCCACCCCCCCCACCACCCCCCCCCCCCACCCACCTTAAACCAATTAATATTTCTCCCTTCTTCTAACTATGCTCCAGTTCTGCCAAAGGGCCATGAAGGCTCGAAACGTTAACTGATTTCTTCTCCGCCGATGCTGCCAGACCTGCTGAGTTTTTCCAGGTAATTCTGCTTTTGTTTTGGATTTCCAGCATCCGCAGTAGCTTTTAGCTTTTTGTTCTTATCTTTGTGTTTGATTGACTGCCACCTCTCTTCAAAAAATGCCCTCTTTGAAGAAGTACGGTTCTGTCCTCCGACAGGATTTCCGACTGTCTCTTCTGCCCTGCTCACCTTCATTGCTTTCCATTTCTCTCCTGGTGTTTGACAAGGTGTTTACTAAAACCCCCTTTCACAGCCATATCTCCTTTCTCAGTGACTGTCTCCGTCTCCGACTCACCCCACGTGGATTTCAACTGAAATTCCATCCTTCTTGTTTCGAACCCACCCAGGATTACAGGTCATCTCCACAATCACCACACCACACCCTCAATGTGTCTCTCCCCACCCCCACCACCCCCCCCCCCAACCCACCTTAAACCAATTTATATTTCTCCCTTCTTCTAACTATGCTCCAGTTCTGCCGAAGGGCCATGAAGGCTCGAAACGTTAACTGATTTCTTCTCCGCCGATGCTGCCAGACCTGCTAAGTTTTTTCAGGTAATTCTGTTTTTGTTTTGGATTTCCAGCATCCGCAGTAGCTTTTAGCTTTTTGTTCTTATCTTTGTGTTTGATTGACTGCCACCTCTCTTCAAAAAATGCCCTCTTTGAAGAAGTACGGTTCTGTCCTCCGACAGGATTTCCGACTGTCTCTTCTGCCCTGCTCACCTTCATTGCTTTCCATTTCTCTCCTGGTGTTTGACAAGGTGTTTACTAAAACCCCCTTTCACAGCCATATCTCCTTTCTCAGTGACTGTCTCCGTCTCCGACTCACCCCACGTGGATTTCAACTGAAATTCCATCCCTCTTGTTTCGAACCCACCCAGGATTACAGGTCATCTCCACAATCACCACACCACACCCTCAATGTGTCTCCCCCCCCCCCCCACCACCTCCCCCCCCCCCCCCCCCACCCACCTTAAACCAATTTATATTTCTCCCTTCTTCTAACTATGCTCCAGTTCTGCCGAAGGGCCATGAAGGCTCGAAACGTTAACTGATTTCTTCTCCGCTGATGCTGCCAGACCTGCTGAGTTTTTCCAGGTAATTCTGTTTTTGTTTTGGATTTCCAGCATCCGCAGTAGCTTTTAGCTTTTTGTTTTTAACAGAATGCCAGTATTGCTGGACAGCCTACTTTGGTTGCAATGTGTAATAAGACCTGCATAATGTGCAGATGAGAACCAACAAACACATAGCGCAAATCTGGCACAATTCTGCCCTAAGTGTAGTAGCAGGCGTGAAAAAAGAGGTTTTACCCGCTGGCTGCAATGACAGGTTTTCGCGTTGTATCGACCCTTTCCGGCCCTTTCCCATCCTGCCTCATTAATAAGGCATCACGAGAAACACACTGGATCACTGGCGGGTGGGCTTGGATTTGCCTGCCACAAGATGACCTCAGCACATCCTCGCTTTCGCCATATTTAAAGCACACCAGAATGCAGCCTACTTCATGTCTACAGACCAGGATGGCTCCAGGTGACAGATGGCTCCTAAAGCAAAGAAGATGGCAGACCCCAAATTTAGTAACGCCTCTCTGGGGCACCTACTGGACACAGTGGAAGGCCGTCGCGATGTCCTCTATGCCCGGTCTGGGCACAGGAGGTCCACCAGAGTCACTAATCCAGCCTGGGAGGAGGTGGCACAGCGGTCAGCGCCACTGCAGCATGGAGGAGGTCAGCAATCCAGTGCAGGAAGAGGATGAATGCTGTCATCCGTTCCACTAGTGTAAGTCAACCAAATCATCACTTTCAACTCACACACTCACTAAACCATCACACATCCACAGGGATCTCACACCTCAAGGGACAACATCACTAAATCTCACACGCACCCTCACATCTCCACCAGGCTCATATTCTCTGGAGCTTGTGTCCTCACCCCCATCCATGGCTCCGCTTACCGCACAAATATTCCACACAGTGCCATGCATTCTGCTCATACTCCATCTGTTTCCTGCTGGCTCACAACAGCAGGTGGGATGTGCCTGGCCGGGGGTGGAGTGGCCCACGTTAGGCCCATCTCTCACTTTGAGGAGCGTACCATCGCAGTCACTGGTGAGGCCGTGGACCATGTGACGATCACCAACACGAGGATCCTGTACCACATCATCCCTCTCTCAATGCAAATGTGAATTCTCTTTCTCCTGTTTTTGAATCTGCTGTCATGCACTACTTTGGTTCACAGGGAGCTCTGTGAAGCGACCGACGCCCTCAGCTAGCCCTTCAGCTCCATCCATGCCCTCACCTCTAACCAAGAGGTCACCTCCTCCATTGAAGAGCTGGAAATAGGCAGCCTGGAAGGCCCGTCACAGTGCTCACTTACACCCTCTACCAGAGCAGAGACACACACCTCTAGAACGGGCTCAGGTTTACAATTTGGTGATCACCACACTGACATGTGTCTGCAGCAGGAGGAGGCAAGTTTAGCCAAGCTCTCTGGTACTTGGAGGACTGCTGGGAAAGAGGCACTTGTGAGGTCAGAGTCAGATGATGAGCCTCTGAATTTGGCCTTCCAACTCATCGTAGAGACTCAGCAAAAGGCAGGGGAACATCATGCAGAGCTGTTGGAAATACTCAGCAGAGAGTCACGCGGGTCGGAGGAGTGCATCCACCTGCTCTCTGATGAAGTGGTCCCCATATGCACACATATGGGGGTCTCCATGGAAAGGATGGCAGAGACCCTGGCCTAGCAGAATGCAGAGATGCACAAAAACCTGCACTCCAGCATGGTAACCATGAGTTAGTTCCTGCGAGAGGGACACAGGGCAGCTCAACATCCCTCGTGGTGCTGCTTCCCCTCAAGGAGTCAGGCTGGGACCCTCGGGTACCTGAAGTGAGGAGGAGTGGCAGATGGACACCCCTGTGTCATCCACTCAGGAATATTAGAGGCCGTCTGCTCCCTCCGAGTCCCCTTTGCCTCGTCCTCTGTCACCGCAGAGGGAGAAGTTGGCCCACAAGAGGACAGCTCTCCAGAGTACGCCAAAGTCATCACAGGCAAAAAGGGCCAACCATTGCACAGGCTGTCTCCACCCCTGCTGCGGGTGTCAGGGCAACACCTAGAAGTGGTAGGCCTAGAAAAGTTAAGAACTTGTGATCGCAAGTGGTTGCACTGGTGAACACATTTTGTCACTCCCGAAACTGAAAATATATTCACTTTCACTGAATAATGTGTAATGTTGTCTTTCAGCTTCATTGACAGGCTTCATGAGTCCTCCCACTGCATCCCCCCACTGTCAGTTCAGCTGCATGCAGCCAGACCACGAGTGATTCTGGAGGGAGAGGGGTCTGTGGCAGGGCTTTTCGTAGCCTCATGCAAGCACTCTCCCACACACGCGGAACCTTCGTGCATCACACTCATCTCACTGTCCCAAGCATTTTCAATGCTGCCTGCTGGGCTTCTCTTTCGGTGTCCATCTGAGCCGAGCTGCATCTCCGCCCACCCACTGATCACACTCCCATGCAGCACCTGTGCCCATCCAACACGAGGCTCCTCTCACTTTCGATTTCGACAACCATGGTCGTGGTCAAGTATATCGTCAGCTCCCCCATCCATCCCCCTCCCCCAGTCACCCATATCCTTTGTGCCATTATTGTCAACCCCCCTAGGTATCACCTTCCACCTCCTCACCATCACCAACCAACCCACACTCTTGCTGTTTCAGGATGTCCGGGTGAATATGCACGTTCCCTACATTCCTGAAAATCCCAACCCCAGGGTCCGTGTCTGCCTCCGGGTCCCCCAACCACCCTTGCTGTCCCATCTACCGCTACCTATGCACACTCTCACCCTCCCACCCTACCAGCTCCCTCTACCCCCTCTCACACTCAACATTCCCTCCTACCATGCCCACACTCAGTTCGCTCCCCAGGAAACAGCCACAGATCCCTCCCTTGCACATTCACCAGAACATCCCCCAATCCATTCCCCTCTCCACCCTTACTCCCTCCTCCCCCCGGACAACATTCCCCCTCCAAATTCCCTTCTCCCCTGGACACCTCCTCCCTCCAAACTCCCTCCTCCCAACGGACACCTTCCCTTCTCTGAGCTCCTTCCTCACCCCTCCCCCAGGCACTTTTTCACCTTCTTCCCTCTGAACTGCTCCTCCCCCAGATACTTCACCCCCTCCAAACTCATTCCTCCTCCCAGACACCTTCCCCCCTCCGAACTCCCTCCTCCCCCCAGACACTTTCCCCGCTCTGAACTCCCTCCCTTACACTTTCCTCCCCACTTACACCTACCTCACTTGCTGCATTCTTCCTGTTACACCCTCCTCCCCTGTACACCCTTGCCCTCCTCCCAACCTCACGCCCGACACCTTTGTACCCCCCCTCAACCTCACCTCTCAAACACCTTCACCACCCCCAACCTCAATCCCCCCGACACCTTCATTCCACCCCCCGACACCTTCATCGGCCTGCCCGACACCTTCACCCCCCCCGACACCTTCACCCCTCCGACACCTTTGTTCCCCGCTCCTCCACGCCACCAGCAATTTTTATCTCCCAGTCAAACCTAGACCTTCCTCCCCACTCCCTCGCACAGATCATTCATAGCAGCCGATGGCCAAGACTGTGATGTTCTGAAGCAGACCCAAAGCATCAACGGAGACTTCCCACCTTCCATGGGCTGGTTCACGGCACAGCAATGTCCATGACAATCCACCCAGCAAGTGATGCACGTGTTCTTCCAGGGTCCGGTAGCTGTAGGATTCCAGCATCTTCTACTCCTTGGATGTCCGCAATCTGAGCAAGGCCCTAAAGGTGAGCTCTGACTTCTGTGTCCAGACGTGTTCTGGGCCATCGTGTTTTCCTGCCAGCGTAAAGGCAAAACAGGCGTATGGGACGATTCCTGTCAGGCCTTACTTTACATTCCATTACCGGGTTGCAAATCGGGTTCATGCCGGCCTCCAGCAGGATTCACGTTCTGCCATGGTGAACACCATTGGATGATCCCAATGTGATTTCACACCAGCATGAAACTGACTGAATTGTCCCCCCACCACCTGCCATGACGCCAGTCTCCAACAGGACCGGACAATTCCACCCATAAGGTCTAGTACAAAATTAAAATATGGCTGAAGCATTCGCAAGAATCTTCAGCCAGAAGTGCCAAGTGGATGATCCATCTCGACCTCCTCTGAAGGTCCCCAGCATCACAGATGCCAGTCTTCAAGCAATTCGATTTACTCCACATGATATCACGAAATGGCTGAAGGCATTGGATACTGCAAAGGCTATGGACCCTAACAATATTCCAGCAATAGCACTGAAGACTTGTGCTCCAGAACTTGCCGCGCCTCTGCCCAAGCTGTTCCAATACAGCTACAACACTGGCTATGCGGGAACTTGCCCAGGTATGTCCTGTACACAAAAAACAGGACAAATCCAACCCAGTCAATTACTGTCCCATCAGCCTGCTCTCCATCATCAGTAAAGTGATGGCAGGGGTCATCAACAGTTCTATCAAGTGGCATTTGCTTAATAATAACCTGCTCATTAACTTTCAGTTTGGGTTCCGCCAGGGCACCTCAGCTCCTGACCTCATTACAGCCTTGGTTCGAACATTAAAAAAAGAGCTGAACACCAGAGGTGATGTGAGAGTGACTACACTTGATGTCAAGGAAACATTTGACTGAGTATAGCATCAAGGAGCCCTAGCAAAACTGGAGTCAATGGAAACCAGGGGAAAACTCCACCGGTTGGAGTTATACCTAGCACAAAGGAAGACGGTTGTGGTTGTTGGAGATCACTCATCACTGTTCCAGGACACCACTGCAGGAGTTCCTCAGGGTAGTAATTTAGGCCCAACCATCTTCAGCTGCTTCATCAATGACTTTCCTTCTAGCATAAGGTCAGAAGTGGAGATGTTCACTGATGATTGCACAATGTTCGGCACCATTTGTAACTCCTCAGATACTGAAGCAGTCGATGTCCAAATGCTGCAAGATCTGGGAAATATCCAGGCTTGGACTGACAAGTGGCAAGTAACGTTCGCACCACACAAATGCCGGGCAATGACTATCTCCAACAAGAGAGAATCAAACTGAACCTTTGCCCCTTGACATTCAATGGCATTACTATCGCTGAACCCCTGTCTATCAGCATCCTGGGGTTTACTATTGCCCAGAAATTGAACTGGACTCGCCATTTAAATACTGTGGCTACAAGAGCAGGTCAGAATATAGGGTGAGTAAATGACCTCCTGGCTCCCCAAAGCCTATCCACCATCTACAAGGCAAAACTCAGGAGTGTGATGGAATACTCTCCAGTTGCCTGGATGAGTGCAGCTCCAACAACACACAAGAAACTTGACACCATCCAGGACAAAGCAGCTCACTTGATTGGCATCACATCCACAAACATTCACTCCCTCCACCATCGATGCACAGTAGCAGCAGTGTGTACCATCAACAAGCTGCACTGCAGGAACTCACCAAGCCTCCTTAGACAGCACCTCCCAAACATACGATCACTACCATTTAGAAGGGTAAGGGCAGCAGACACATGGGAACAACGCCACCTGGAAGCTCCCCTCCAAGCCACTCACCATCCTGACTTGGAACTATATCGCCATTCCTTCAGTGTTCTTGGGTCAAAATCCTGGAACTCCCTCCCTAACAGCACTGTGGGTGTACCTACACTACATGGACTGCAGTGGTTCAAGAATGCAGCTCACCACCGCATCTAAAGGGCAATTAGGGATGGGCAATAAATGCTGGCCTAGCCAGCGACACCCACATGACATGAATCCATTAAAAAACTGCATGTGTTTGATGATTCCTTTAGATAATGCTGGTGGAGTTTCTGTCAGTCATTATTGTGCGTTCAATCATGCAAGCTTAAGAGAGGGTGTAGGCTGCAGTGTGATGCTCCAAAATGGCAGCACTGGTGTTAAATCAACATTACACACTGATTCATTTCATAATTTGCCTGCTCAGCATGCGATTATTAGGTGTGCACTCCATTTATGAATCATGAATTGAAATTCATGTATGGTATTTGATACACTTCCCATTGAAAGTGTGTGTATGTGCATCGCAGCCACCTTTTTTGTTGGTTTAAGAAGGGTGGTAACATAGGTCACAGGAACATATAAACAGGAGTAGACCATTTAGCTCCTTGAGCCTGGTCTGCCATTCGATGAGATTATGGATGATCTGTAACCTAAGATTCTTGCCCATATCTTCTGATAATTTTTGCGAGCAGGTGAAAATAAATAAATAATAAAAATTAAAATGAATAAATAAATAAAATTTCGGTTTAAAAAAGGGATAAAGATAGAGGAGCAAGTTTATGGTCTGAAGCTGTTGAATTCAATATTAAGTCCAGAAAGCTGTAAAATGCCTAATCGGAAAATGAGGTGCTGTTCCTTCAGTTTGTATTGGGCTTCAATGGAACATGGCAGCAGGCCAAGGACGGACATGCGGGCATGAGAGCAGGGTGGGGTGTTGAAATGGCAAGCGACAGAAAGGTCTGTGACATGCTTGCGGATGGACCGAAGGTGTTCTGCAAAGCGGTCACCCAGTCTGCGTTTAGTCTCTCCAATGTAGAGAAGACTGCACTGGGAGCAGTGAATTAAGTAGACCAAA
Source organism: Cetorhinus maximus (assembly GCF_964194155.1). Taxonomy (NCBI): domain Eukaryota; kingdom Metazoa; phylum Chordata; class Chondrichthyes; order Lamniformes; family Cetorhinidae; genus Cetorhinus; species Cetorhinus maximus. The sequence continues at coordinate 100,204,053 of NC_135885.1, forward strand.
TTGAAGGTAGTGCAAGTGAAGCACTGCTTCAACTGAAAGGAGTGTTTGGGGGCCTCAGACGGTGAAGAGGGAGGAGGTAAAGGGGCAGGTGTTGCACCTTCTGCGATTGCATGGGAAGGTGCCGTGGGAGGGGGTTGAGGAGTTGGGGTTGATGGAGGAGTGGATCATGGTGTTACGGAGGGAACGGTCCCTACAAAATGCTGAAAGGGGGTTGAGGGGAATATGTGTTTGGAGGTGGCATCATGCTGGAGTTGGCAGAAATGGTGGGTGATGATCCTTTGAATGCAGAGGCTGGTGGGGTGAAAAGTGAGGACAAGAGGGACGCTTTCATGGTTCTGGGAGGGAAAGGCAGAGGTGTGGGAGATGGGTCGGACGCAGTTGAGGGCTCTGTCAACCACAGTGGAAGGGGAGCCTTTGGTTAAGGAAGAAGAACGGCATGTCAGAAGCATCATTTTTGATGGTGGCATCATTGGAACAGATGCGACAGAGGCGAAGGAACTGAGAGAATGGGATGGAGTCCTTACGGGAAGCAGGGTGTGAGAAGCTGTAGCGCAAGCATGACCCAGACATTCCTGTCGCTTTCCATTTCAATGCACAATCCTGCTCTCGTGCCCACATGTCCATCCTTAGCCTGCTGCAATGTTCCTGTAAAGCCCAACACAAACTGGAGGAACAGCACCTCATCTTCCAATTAGGCACTTTACAGCCTTCCAGACATAACATTGAGTTTGACAACTTCAGACCATGAACTTCCCCCTCCATCTTTACCCCTTTTTTAATCCATTTTAAAAATATTTTTATTTTTATTTTTTATTTATTTTATTTATTAATTTATTTTTATCCTTCTTCCCCAACCTCACCCTTACCCCCACACAGGGCCATCTGTCACTTGTTTCTATGGCCTGAATCTTCTGGTCGGCGTGTGGGGCGGGCCCCTCTGGCCAACACAAAAATTACGCATGGTGACATCAGGTGTGTGCCCCGACATCACCGTGCATCATTCAAATCTTCAGTTCGGCGGGCACGCACTGGAGTAGGCGGCATGACCGCCAAACTGCCAAAGGCCTGTTAAGGCCATTTAATAACTAAATGTGCTGATTGTCTGGCCTGCCTGTCCAACCTTAAGGTTGGTGGGCAGGCGAAGAACCCAGGTGGCCTTTGCATTTCTAATAAAACCTCATCCACTGGCGGGGTAAGGTTTTGTGAAGGCTTTATAAATTAAATTAAATTTTTTAGTGAAATACGTAAACATGTCCCAGCTCATGTCTGAGTATTTTTTTTTCTTTTTCACAATGCTTTACTCTGAAATTAATCTCCTTGAGGCAGCTCCATGCCTCAGGGAGATTTCTGTGCTCTTTCACGCATATGCGCGAAAGAGCGCAGGCTCTGACTCTCCCTCCTCCCCCCGCCCACACAGTAGTGCTGAGCGCTTCTGGGTGCGCGTCATGCCTGGCGGGCCTTAATTAAAATGCCGGCGTGCAACCAATTGCGGGTGGCGATCAGCTGCGCGCCCTCCCGCACCCACTCCCGCCCGGCCTGCCCAACGGGGAGAAAATTCTCCCCTGTATTGTGCTTTCACAGAGCGCTGACCCTTATTCTGCAATTAACACGTTCTGCTCTTACCTTTATGCCACTATCAGCACCTTCTTTAGTCTTTACCACTACCATTAACATTCCCCTTGTCTTGTGTCCATACCATCTCTGTCAATCTCTCCTTAGCTCCCACCTATCCCTGACCTTCTACCTGCTCCACCTGCTCCACCTGCTCCACCCCCTCTTAAACAGTATAAAATCCATCACATTTCTACTTGTCTCTAGCTTTGAAGAAGAGCCATATGGGCTTGAAACATTAACTCTGTTTCTCTGTCCACAGATGCTGCCAGACCTGCTGAGATTTTCCAGCATTTTCTGTTTTATTTCAGGTTTCCAGCATCCACAGTATTTTGCTTTCATCCTAGTTTGTTTAGTCTCTCCTTGTAGCTTAACTCTTGAGTCCAGCTATCATTCTCAAAAATCAATGCAGCAGTCCTCCAAGGTTAATATATCCTTTTTAAGGTGTGGTGGCCCAGAGCTACTCACAGTAATCCAGGTGTGGTCTGATCAGGGCTTTAGGTGGTTGAAGCATGACTTCTACACCCTTGCATTCTTGTGCTATAGATTCATTGGCCAGCATTCCATTAGCCTTTGTGTTTATTTTCTATATCTGTTCTTGATATTTTCATGATCTGTGCTTGGACTCACAAGTCTCTTTGGACCTCCATTGTTTCTAACTTCTCATCATTTAGGAAGTGTCCTCTTCTATCCATTGTATGTTCAAAGTGGATGAGCTCACATTTGCTGCCATTGAATTCCATTTGCCAAAGTTTTGACCATTCATTTAATTTAACAATGTTTCTTTGTAATTTTATTCTTCCATCAGTGCTGCTTACAATACCACCTATCTTTTTGTCATTGGCAAATTTGATTATGTAGCTTTCTATCCCATCATCAAAGCTGTTAATACATACAGTGAATAACTGAAGCCCTAACTCAGATCATTGTGGGACACCAATGGTCACATCAAGTCATAAGGAGTACCTGCCCATTATCCCTACTCTGTGTCTCCCACTGCTCAGTCAATTTCCTCACCAAGGCAATAACTTATCTTCAATTGCATGAGCTTCAACTTTAGTGAACAATCTCTTATGGTGAATTTCCTCAAATGCCTTCTGGACGTCCATACAAGTAACATCCCTAAACTTTCCCCTGTTATCCACTTTAGTCATCTCATCAAAAAATTCAATCAAATTCATCAGGCATGACCTGCCCATTACCAATCTGAAAAATGGCTCTTATATAGCCCAGTTTCATCTCCATAGATTCATATTATGGTTTAACTGTTGGGGTACAAGAGACCACGGTAAGCATTAGCTAAACAAGAAAATTACTTTAACCAGTTGCCACCAAGGACTTGAGGTTTTGTGTGTTTGGTCAAGCAGAAGAAGCCATCAAGTAGAGAACACCCTATTATTCCAATGTGCAGTGTATTCAAGGTTGCTGTGCCACCGTACATGTTGCACATCTTAAAGGGAATGTTGATTGTGTGTGGCCTGTTTATTGTGCTGCACAGTATCTTTTCCATTTCTGTGTGCCTGCGCAGCCATGTAGTTTAGAGAGAACATTGCTACTGAATGTGTAAATATTGCATTATCATTGCCTAATACATGGTAGTAAACCTTTAGATTGCACCCATTTTCACACTATGCCATAATTTCCTGGGACTTTTGCATCATTCCACCCAAGATTTCGCCTAACTTGTAAAAAGTTCTCTGTTCTATCTCTGGCAACAACACTAACTAACAACAACTTATATTTATATAGCACCTTTGATGGAATGAAATGTCCCAGGGCACTTCACAAGGGTATTATAAAACAAAATAAAACACGAAGCCACATAAGGAAAGGTCAGGTCAGATGATCAAAAGCTTGCGCAAAGAGGTATGTTTTACGAGTCTTAAGAAGGAAAGTGAGGTAGAGAGGCAGAAAGAGACATAGGGAGGGAATTCCAGAGCTTGGGGCCTAGGCAACTGAAGACACAGCCACCAATGATGGCACAATTAAAATCGGGATGCACAAGAAGCCAAAATTAGATGAGCACAGATATCTCGGACATTGTGAAGCTGGAGGAGATTTCAGAGATTGGGAAAGAGGACATGAAGGGATTAGAAAACAAGGATAAGAATTTGACAATCAAGGTGTTGCTTCACCAGCCAATGTAGGTCAGCAAGCACAGGGGTGATTGGGAATGGGACTTGCTGTGAGTTTAGATATGGGCAACAGAGTTTCAGGTGACCTCAAGTTTACAGAGGGTAGAATGTGGGAGACCACCAGGAGCTCAGTGGAATACTCGAGTCCAGAGGTAACGAGTGAGAGTTTCAGCAGCGGATGAGCTGAGATGAGGCGAGGCTGGGCGATGTTCCGGAAGTGGAAATAGGAATTCTTAGTGATGGTATGAATATGATCCCATTGAAGACGACAGCAATTGCAAATGTTCTGTGTTGATGAAATATTTTGGACCATATTCATTTAAGTTGAGACGTCATGGTGTAGGTGAGTGATTGATCATATGGTAATGACCTAATTTAAGGTTTCCCATGATTCTCAGTCTGGAAGGGTATTAGGGCTTTGCAGCCCCATGTCTGCAGTCTGGAACTGATCTATCAGAATTTTTTCTCTGCTTTTTTTCAGTTTTGCCATCTAGTGTGCTCTGAGTAGCAGAAGCAACCTTCTAAGGAACCTCCACCTTTTTCAATAGATTCAGAAGGTCAAAGGATTGCCATGGCATTTCTTTATCCTGTATTATTAAGGATGAACAGAAGCAGGAGCAGGAGGCACGGTGAGTGGGGCACCATGGCTGGAGACTATGTCAAACATGCTACTAACCACCCCCCACCACCCCCAACCCCACCAACACACTAGAGAGTAAATAGGAAACAAATGTCCTTGTGGAGGAAGAGCTGACTGAGTTTCACCAGAAAAGCAATTAACCACTTCTGTGAAATGCTGCAGGAAGACCTCTGATCAACTTCTCCCAGAATTTTATCAGTCACAAATGAAGTTGACAATAATCTTCTACAGCTCAGATAACTTTCAGTGTCCACTGGAAATCTCTGTAACATCAGCCAGCAAGCTATGAGGTCTTACAATTGACAGGTGGCAGATGCCCTCTTCCACAGCCCATCAGATTTCATCAAGTATGGCATGTCCCCTGTGGAACAAAGAGGCAGGCAGGCCATTAGGTTTCTACAGCTGTCAATGACACTCACTTAGCCCTGAAGGTATCAGTCCAGGACCCTGTCACAACAGGGAGAGGTTCCACTCACCAACTGCAAATTACCTGCCATGCCCAGCGAAGGATCCTGGATTAATGTCTGAGCATCTGGAAAGCTATCACATTGTCTCTGTCCTTTGTCACTTTTCCATCTATGCATTATTCAGCAGGGAGAGACAAGGATGTGGATGTATAGTGGGAGACAAGGCTTACCAATGGCTGCAGGCATCATTCTGCATTGCAGGACAGGAAAGGTACAGTGTGTCAACCAGCAACGGATCAAGAGGGCCACTGGAGCTTTGGGTGTCTAAACAGGTTCAACGTGATATCCTTCAATTCATTGCTGACGGAGTGGTGAACAGTGTATTAGTGTCCTCCACTTCAAAATTTTACCCTATGGAAGGATTCAGTGGACTTGTTAGATGAAAAGCCTATGGGACCAAAGGATCCTGACATGCATGTCCCTGGTTCTGGGGTGGCTATCTTTATGCCAGATAAAGGATTCAAATTTCGAGGCTCAAACATGTGGTCTTGTGCTCTGCCATTTTGTTTATGCATTAAAATTCAAGATGGGGAAAGTTTCAACTGTGTTTTTTTTTCAGAAATCCAATTTACATTGCATACTGGGTTGATACATACTTGCTTCTGCTCTCTCCAGCAGTGCATCAACACTAGTTTGATAGAAGATATGTTGGATGATTTTTCATTGCAACCAAAGTGCTTTAGAGAGCTATTCAACAGAGATTACTATTTGGGATTCAGCTCTCTGAAATGTTAGGATCTGTCACATCAATAGTTCAATTCTACAGTGCCCTTTATTGCATGATTATAACATAGAGAAGCAAAATAGGTCAATTCACTGAAGGAACTTGACATCTTCCAAATAAGTTCCACAGCTTCTGAAAACAAATGGACGGGAATCACAGTAAACAAGTTATAGCATGAATGCAATGCAATATAATACAGCTGCAGTGGAATTACTCGTAATAAGCAACAAAAATATGAGGCTCAGTTCCACGACTATGCAAATCCTAATTCATTGCTATATGGTCCTTTCAGATAGACTACAAAATTAAATCTGTAATTTGTCAGAAACAGAAGCTTTACAATTCCGCCACCATCATTGATTTTTATATCCCTCATCTGGTGCTGTTTGATTTCTGCTGTTTTCTCACTTGTTTCCTCTTCACTAAAGATGGGTGGGTTTGCCACATTTATAGTCACAGCCACAATGCTGCTGATTTACAACCTTTCACCTTGAATTCCAAGCAAAAGTATTTATTTTACAGCCAATTTAACATTACAGTGCAGGAAGTAAGTGTGGTACAAACAGCAAAGGTTCTATTTAGAATTGGGCGTTCCACTTTGGGCGACAAGTGGGTTTGGAGGGTTTGAGATTGTGAAAGACAAGAGTTTAATGACATCAGTGGCATTTGTGGAGCCTGCCTCGAACAAGCACCTTATCTAGAATTATGTCCAGGAGGATAAATATTACATTAGTGCATTCACATTACCAGGTTTCAGCACAGTTACAAAGAGAAAAAAATATTTCTTTCTTAAATCTAGTGCCATGAGAAAAGTGACCTTTTTATTACTAATGAAAAAATTAAATGTAACTGGGAAACACTGAATGGTAAAACAATGAATGGGTCTCTGGGTTGTCTAGTTTCGATGTTCATTACCTACGTCATTGTTATGTTGAAAAATAGGGAGTACATTCCATTCCTCTGCACTTATTTATATTACAGCTTTTTATCTGGATTTATTTCTCCTAAATTTACAGTTGTACCAAAGCAAACATGAATCATCTGAGTGGTTCAGTGTCAGTCTGAAATGAAACAAACTCCCACCTGGTTGAAATAGGCTGTGAAACAGTCTCACTTGATTTGCTATATTTCTCTTGCCTCTTAGCTGCATCTCACTTACAGTATGACACCTGCACTTGTAAGTTGAGTGTATATAAAAACAAATAGACTCAACCTTGAAAGACACCAAAAGAGGTTATTTGCTTGATACAATTAGTGATTATGAATTTTACTCAGCCCCTTTAATGTCTGCTTTCACTTAACATTTAATTTGAGGTTCAAAATTATCAATGGAGATTAATAATGGACAACTACCTAAGTGTTCATACAACCCTCCTCTTTCTTAACAAGGGTGTTAATTCTCTTGTATAAATAATGGATAAAGGAGTGCCACAAGAACATATCAGGTATTTGTTCTTATCGCTCATTAATTTTAAGCCATTAACCTTTAGGGATTGCAGTCGATGTATCACTATTTGCATTGATATTTCTTTTCCTATTAATTTATTAGAAATTCTGTGCAGGGGAATGTAACAGAATAACACCAACTTGTGTTTAAATGAACCCTTAAAGTAGAGAGAAAAATAATGCCTTAAGATACTTCGCAGAGGCAAAATTAGACAATAATTAATGCTAACCCAAAGAAAGAGATATTAGGAGAGGATCTTAAAAGAAGAGAGGGAAGTAGACACATGGAGAGGTTTAGGGAGGGGATTCTGGATTATGGGACTTGGACAACTGAAGGCACCCTATTAATAGTGGGGCAAAGTGGAGGTGGGGAGGGGTGGAATTGCACATAAGGCAGAATCACATGAATGGAGAGTTTGAGGGAAGGTTTTGTGGAGTTTGAGCATGTTACAGATAAAGGGAGAGGCAAGGTCATGAAGCGATTTAAAACACATGGGCATTACGTTAACATCCCAAGGGCTTAATGCTCAGCTAGTTTGTTTAACCAACTTTTTAGAGGTTAGTTAGATGGAGGGTATAAGACCAGGGCCAGCCGTTTACATAAAATTAAAGCACTGAGGTGAGCTGTGCTGACTTGCACAGAAGCTTTTATGACAGGAGTTTTTATGATTTAAGGCAATTACTTTTAAAAAATGCACCCCCATTTTGTTTCTGCAGTAAAATACAACTTAAACTTTTGCCAACATCAGCCATTATGAATAGATTGGAAGCTGCAGGCTGACAAACACTATGGACAGAATTTTGCGATGGCGGGTGGGCTTGGTGGGGGTGGTCAGCACAGAGCTGCCTCAGGGAGATGAAGAGCTGTTAAAAAAAAACAAAGAAAATAAAAATGTAATAAAACATTTGACTCTGTCACATGAGCAGGGACATGTTACGAATTCAATTGTAAAACTTATGTTTTGTTTTTATTTGCTTTTGGAAACCTCATCCTGCCCGCGGAAGAGGTTTCCAAAAAAAATGCAAAAGCTATTTGGCCATTTTGCCTGCCTGCCAGCCAACCGTTAGGTTGGATGGGCAGCGAAATATTTAGGTTAATTGATTATTTAATGGCCTTAACAGGCCTTTTAATTGTGAATGGGCGTGCTGCTGACTCTGGCGTGCGCCCGCCGACCGAACTATAGCACGACTGCGCATTAACGTCGGCATATTCGGCCGACATCAACATGCGTCATTTCACGCTCAAGCGGGTTGGGCACGCATCCACCCACCAAGCGAAAATTTCTGCCCTTTGCCTTTTATACGGGCAAATACATTTTACAATAATCATATTAATTTAATCATACATCTGTAAAAAGAATCAGCTGCTGGCTTTATTGAAGCAAAGACCACAGAGTCTAACCTCCCAGGAAAAAAAATAACAGAAACTGTTTTCAGGTGTTTAAAGGTTTTTTTTATCATTGATTTATTTCTCACGATTTTTGTCATCCAAGAAGTGTGATGAATTCCTGATCTGATTCACATGGTCAACAACTTCAAAATGGCCACGTTAAGACCACAAGAACCACAAACTTTTCATTTTGTAGGTGGCCATAGAGTCATAGAGTTATACAGCACAGAAACAGACCCTTCGGCCCATCATGTCCGTGCCAGCCATCAAGCACCTATCTATTCTAATCCCATTTTGCAGCACCTGACCTGCAGCCCTGTATGCTATGGCATTTCAAGCGCTCAGCTAAATACTTATTCAATGTTGTGAGGGTTCCTGCCTCTACCACCCCCTCAGGCAGTGTGTTCAAAATTCCAACCACCCTCTCGGTGAAAAGAGTTTTCCTCAAATCCTCTCTAAACCTCCTGCCCCTTACCTTAAATCTATGCCCTCTGGTTATTGACACCTCTGCTAAGGGAAAAAGTTTCTTCCTATCTACCCCATCTATGCCCTTCATAATTTTGTATACCTCAATCAGGTCCCCCCTCAGCCTTCTCTGCTCTAAAGAAAACAACCCTGGCCAATCCAGTCCCTCTTCATAGCTGAAATTCTCCAGCATCCTGGTGAATCTCCTCTGCAACCTCTCCAGTGCAATCACATCCTTCCTATAATGTGGCGACCAGAACTGCACACAGTACTCCAGCCTAACTAGCATTTTATAAAGCTCCAACATAATCTCCCTGGTCTTATATTCTATGCCTCGGCTAATAAAGGCAAGTATCCCATATGCCTTCTTAACCACCTTATCTACCTGTGCTGTTGCCTTCAGGGATCTATCGACATGTATACCAAGGTCCCTCTGATCCTCTATGCTTCCTAGGGTCCTACTATTCATTGGGTATTCTCTTGCCTTGTTAGTCCTCCCAAAATGCATCACCTCACACTTCCCAGGATTAAATCCCATTTGCCACTGCTCTGCCCATCTTGCCAGTCCATCTATATCGAACTGTAATCTAAGGCTTTCCTCCTCACTATTTACGACACCACCAATTTTCGTGTCATCTGCGAACTTACTGATCATACCTCCTATATTCACATCTAACTCACTAATGTACACCAAAAACAGCAAGGGTCCCAGCACTGACCTCTGTGGTACACCACTCGCCACAGGCTTCCAATCGCAAAAACAACCTTTGACCATCACCCTCTGACTCCTGCCACTAAGCCAATTTTGGAACCAATTTGCTAAATTGTCGTGGATCCCATGGGCTCTTACCTTCTTGACCATTCTCCCATGCGGGACCTTGTCAAAATCCTTACTGAAGTCCATGTAGACTACATCAACTACACTACCCTCATCTACACAACGAGTCACCTCCTTGAAAAAGTCAATTAAATTTGTTAGACATGATCTCCCCCTGGTATAGTGGGCTCGATTTAAAAAAAAACAGGAAGTCCTGCCGCTGGGACTGAAAGCAGGTCCTGAGCTGGAGCAGACAGACGGTCGGACCCTGGGCGGGATTCTAACAGTCAATTGAGGAGAAGTGGCATGCAGCTCTGAACCTCGGCAGTGCCATTGAGAAAGGTGGCAGCTGCTGAGGCTGAAGGAAGAAGGAAAGGGTACCTTCATGTTGAGACACCATTGAAGGCCAGGTAAGTCATTTTTATCATGCCTGGGCCAGGGATCAGAGGGGTGGGGAGAAAAAGTACCCAACATCGCCCTCATCCTGATGGCCACCTTTGTGTTTGGCTGCATCAAGCCGTGTATAGACCCTCGGTTTGCACACACCAAGTGTCACTATGTGCTGAAGTTCTTCCTTTCCTGGTGTTGCGAAGTTTGGGTCTGGCCATGTTGCCGCAGATGGCCCCAAATGGTTGGATCATTCCATTCCACCTACCTCTCTTGGAAAAGTTTATGCAGAGAAACATTTTGGCCACAAGTCCATCAGGCATGAAAAGGAGATGGTGGATCCTGATGGGTGGTTCCCTGAGCAGGCTGTCAAAATCATTTGGCAGAATACCTCATTGCCAGAACTTCCAAACAAGCACCAAGACATAGCTTGGCTGATGATGAGAAAGGCCCTCCCCGTCAGGTCCATTTTACGCACCCAGAGTCTCACCCCCTCTGCACATTGCCTTTGAGGTGGCTGTGGTGGGGAGACACCTTTTTGTGCACCTTCTTCTGGAATGTGTCTTTGCAAAGAACATCTGGAGGGTGATGCAGTGGTTTTTGACAAAGTTCATCCTGGGCAGTTCTGTGACACAGGATTCTGTGCTCTATGGGCTGTTGCCAGGGACACGCACTGAGACAAACATCGGCTACAGCTGATGACGGGCCGAAGGGTCTCTTCTGCACTGTGTGATTCTGTGATCATCAACTTGGGGGAAGTCGCTCTTTGCTCTGACTGAAACTTGTTGGTCTTCCAGCGCAAAGAGTTGTCCACGACCAAGTGTTGCAGACTGGCATATTCCAAGGTCCAGGACTACGTGCTGAGTTATGCACTAAAGATTGGGTCAGTTGCAGAGACGCAATGGGGAAAGGTTGCTGTCTAAGGCCTTTCAGCCACAGTGCACCCAGGGGCTGGGAATTGCATAGAACCCCTCAGGCTGTATGACTCACATTAAATGTACACAATAAATACTACATGTATTGAAATTGTATTGAAGCAACTCAGAGTGCAATGTGGTCTATGTAGAAAATTTGAATTTCATTACGCTTTCTGTAATAACCGTTTTGAAATGTTTTGTAATTTTTTTAGATATTTTCTGAAGAAAGTATAATTTTGCAAAAATTAGAACCCACCAACAGTGGTATTAGAGCCTCGGGTAGGCCATTGACTCCTCCATCGGCCAGGGAGTGGCCATTATGCTCCCCCCGGGAACCTGTTGGGAGGCCACCATCATTTGCCTGGCTTATGTGTTGAGGACCTGTCTCAATGCAAGTAAAATGATGGCGAGGGTGGGAAGTGGCTGTTAATTACCCAATTAATTGGTTTAATTAGTTGCCCACCTCAATTTAGCATGTGCCTACCCTCAGCGAATCTCTGCTACATTAATCTTGGATAAATCTTAGTGGAAAATGGGCAAGTACTGTAAGTTAATATTTAATGATTGATTAGATAGGAAGAATCCTGTCACTTTTAATATTCATTGTATTTTTTTTCTAATCTTGAAAATGTTTTGCAATTTATTTCAAATTACATCTCAATAAATGGCAAAAAACAGTTGGGATTAAGGACATGACTGTACAACTTCAAGTATCATGTCAAATTCTTGTGATTTTGATGGCATTATTTAAACGCTGTTTTTGCTGAAATGAGGTTGGAGTGTTCTAAACAAAAATCGAATTACCTGGAAAAACTCAGCAGGTCTGGCAGCATCGGTGGAGAAGGAGTGTTCAAGCCTTGACACAATTAACCAAAATAATAGGAATAGAAGAAACAGCACAAGTAGGCAATTTGACCCTTTGAGCCTACTCTACCATTCAATATATTTACGGCTGATCCTTCACCTCAACTTAATTCCTGCACTATCCACATACCCCTGGATTCAATAAGTACTCAAAAATGTATCATTCTATTTCTTCAATTTACTCAAGGACTGAGCATCCACAGATCTCTGGAGCAGAGAATTCCAAAGTTTCACAACCCTTTGAGTGAAGAAATTTTCCCTACACCTCAATCTGAAATCTCCGATCTTTTACCCTGAGACTATAATTCCGTGTTCTAGATTCTCCAGCCAAAGGAAACATTTTCCTAGCATTTATCCTGCCAAGCACCTTAAGAGTTTGATATTTTCTTAATTAAATCACCTTGCTTTCTTCTAAACTCTTGAGAATCTAGGCCTAGTCTATTCAATCTCTCCTCATAGGACAATCCCCTCATCCCACCCCTCTTTTGTTTATAAGGTCTTGGAATGTGGGCATTGCTGGCTAGGCCAGCATTTGTTTCCCATCCCTAGTTGCCCTTGAGAAGATGGTAGTGAGTCACCTTCTTGACCCAGTCCCATGCAGTCCATGTGGTGTAGGTACACCCAGTGTGCTATTAAGAAGGAAGTTCCAGGTTTTTAATTCAGCAAGAGTGAAGGAACAGTGATATAGTTCCAAGTCAGGATGGTGTGTGACATAGAGGGGAACTTGCAGGTGGTGGTGCTCCTACGCATCTGCTGCACTTGTTCTTCTAGGTAGTAGAGGTCATGAATTTTGAAGATGTTGTTGGAAGGAAGCTTGGCAAGTTAATGCAGTGCATCTTGTATAGGGAATGAATGTTCAAGGCGGTGGATGTGGTAGCGATCAAGTCTAGGATGGTATCAAGCATCTTGAGTGTTGTTGGAGCTTCACTCATCCAGGCAAATAGGGAGTACTCCATGACACTCCTGATTTGTGTCTTGTACAGGCTTGGGGAGTCAGGAGGCTAGTTATCCACTGCAGGATTTCCAGGCTCTGACCCATGCATCTTGCCACAATATTCACATAACTAGCCCAGTTCAGTTTCTGGTCAATGGTAACACCTAGGATGTTATAGTGAGAGATTCAGTGGTGGTAATGCCTTTTGAATGTCAAGTGCAGATGATTAGATCCCATCTTGTTGGAAATTATCATTGCCTGGTACGTGTATGGCATGATTGTCATTTGCTACTTAATCAACCTACACCTGAATGTTGTCTAAATCTTGCCGTCCACAGGCATGGATTACTTCAGTACCTGAGGAGCTGCAGATGGCACTGAACATTGTGCAATCATCAGTGAACATCTCCACTTCTGAGGGAAGGCAATTGATGAAGCCGCTGAAGATGGTTGAGTCTAGGACACTATCCTGAAGGACTTTTGTGGCAATGTTCTGGGGCTGAGATGATTGGCCTCCAACAACGTCAACCATCTTCCCTTGTGCTAGATTTGACTTCAACTTGTGAAGAGCTTTCCCTCTGATTTCCATTGGCTTCAATTTTGCTTGGGCTCCTTGGTGCTACATTTGGTCAAATGCTGCCATGATATCAAGGAAAATCACTTTCACCTCATCTTGTAAACCTTCCTTTCACTCCCTCCAAGGCAAATATTTGCTTGCTTAGGTAAGGAGGCCAAAACTGCACACAGTATTCCAGGTGTGGTCTCACAAGGCGCTATATAATTATAGTAAAATTTCTTTGCATTCTTACACCACCACCACCTGGAAGTTCCCCTCAAAGCCATTCATCATCCTGACTTGGAAATATATCACCGTTCCTTCACTGCTGCTAGGTCAAAATCCTGGAACTCCCTCCCTACCAGCACCGTGGGTGTATCTACACCACATGGACAGCAGCGGTTCAAGAGGGCAGCTCACCACTACCTTCTCAAGGGCAATTAGAGATGGGCATTAAATGCTGGCCTAGCCAGCGAAGCCCACATCCCTTGAGTGAGTTAAAAAAACAATCAAAGACATTTGTAATAAAGGTTAATACACTACAGGCTTTCCTAATTACCTGCTGTATCTGCATGTTAACTTTTGTGTGTGAGGACACCCAGGTCCCTCTGAATACCAAAATTTCCCAGTTTCCTACCTTATAATAAATATTTGTCTTTTCCACTTTTCCAACCAATGTTGATAATTTTGCACTTCAACATATTAAATTCCTTCAGCCACATTCTTTTCCACTCACTTAACCTGCCTATGGGGGGAATTTTCTCTCCATCGGGCGGGCCGGGCGGGAATGGGTGTGGGCGGGCGTGCAGCTGATCACCGCCTGCGACTGACTGCACGCCACCGTTTTACGTGGGCAGGCCAATTAAGGTCCGCCCAGCGTGACACGTACCCGGAGGCGCTGAGCTCTTTCGCTCATGTGCCCTTAAGGGCTGCCTCAGGGAGATTAAGAAAAGTCATAAAAATGTGAGAAATAAAAAAATAAAATTATTCAGACATGTCCCCTCAAGTGACATTGTTACATGAGCTGGGGTTTGTTTATGAATTTACATGAAACATTTTATTAAATTCGTAAACCCTTCAACCCTTAAGGTTGGACGGACAGCACTGACAAGTATTTCAATTAGTTGATAATTGGCCTTAATAGGCCTTTGACAGTTCGGCGGGTGCACAGCCAACTCCGGTGCATGCCCGCCAAACTGAAGATCGGAATGATGAGCGGTGACATTAGGACGCACGCCCGACGTCACCATGCGCCATTTTACACGTCGGTGTGCGGGGCCCGCTCCTGCACACCAACCAGAAGATTCTGCCTTATATCTTTTTGAAGCCTCATAACTTATTTTCTCATCTTGATTTGTGTCAGCAGCAAACTTCAATACTTCTTTGTCCCTTAGTTAAGTCATTAATATAGATTGCAAATAGCTGAATCTCAAGCAGCTAAAAGAGGAAGTGGTGTTGCAATATTGATCAAGGAGTCAATTACTGCAATAGGGAGGGATGATATCTTAGAAGGTTCCTCAAAAGAGGTCACATGGGTAGAACTTAAAAACTAAAAGGGGTCAAAAGGGGGTGTACTATAGACTCCCAAACAGTCAGGGAGGGATAAAAGGGCAGATATGTAGGCAAATCTCTGAGAAGTGTAAAAATAATAGGGTAACAATAGTAGAGGATTTCAACTTAGCTGGGGTAGGCAAAGTTTGAAAGACTGTTAGGGGGCAGAATTCTTAAAATGTATCGAGGGGAGCTTTTTAAGCCAGCATGTAGAAAGTCCTACAAGAGAGGGGCAGTGGTGGACCTAATTTTAGGGAACGAAGCCTGGCAAGTGGTAGAAGTGCCAGCGGTGTAGCATTTTGGTGATAGTGACCATAACTCAGTAGGATTTAAGGTATTTATGGAAAAGGACAAAGATGGATCGGAAATAAAGGTTCTGTATTGGGGAAAGGCTGATTTTAATATGATAAGACAGGATCTGGCCAAAGTGGACTGGGAGCAGCTACTTGTAGGAAAATCTACATCAGAGCAGTGGGAGTCATTCAAAAAGAAATCAGTGAGAGTGCAGGGCCAACATATTCCCGTAAGGGTGAAGGGTGGGACCAACAAATCCAGAGAGCCCTAGATGTAGAGGAATGCACAGAATTGGATAAGGAAAAGAAGGGAAGCTTATGGTGAATACTGAGGGCATGCATCCCGACGTCACGGTGCGTCATTCCAATCCTCAGTTTGGCGGGTGCGCACCGGAGTCGGTTGCATGCCTGCTGAACTGTCAAAGACCTGTTAAGGCCACTTAAAAGCCAATTGAAACAATTAACAGGGCTGCCTGTCCAACCTTAAGGTTGGCGGGCAGGCGAAGAGCCCAGGCGACCTTTACATTTTTCATGAAAACTCATCCATGGGTGGGACAAGGTTTCATGAAGGCTTTACAGCTTAAATAAAAAATTTTATTGAAATACATGAACTTCTCCCAGCTCATGTGGCACTGACAAATGAGGAGACATGTGTAATTTTTTTTCTCTCTTTATTTCAAAGTTTAAATATGGAATAAACCTCCCTGAGGCGGTGCTGTGCCTCAGGGAGATTTCTGCGCTCTTTCACGCACGTGCGCGAAACAGCGCAGGCCCTGGCTCTCCTTCCTCCCCTGCCCACACAGGGAGCGCTAAACGCTTCCGGGTGTGCGCCACGCTGGGCGGGCCTTAATTGATCCACCACGTAAAATTCTCTCCTATGACTCTGTGACACAGATCCTTGAAGTACGCTGCCAGTTACTGGCAGTCAACCTGAAAATGACTGATTTATTCCTACTCTCTGCTTTCTGACCATTAACCAATTCTCTATCCATGCTCCCAATCCCATGAGCCATTTTGTGTAATAACCTCTTGTGTTGCACCTTAATGAATGTTTTTGTAAATCCAACTAAACTACATCTATTGGTTCACCCTTATCTATCCTGTTGTTTACAAGCTCAAAAACACTAGGAGATTTGTCAAAGACGTTTCATAAATCTATGTTGACTCTGCCTGATAACATTGGCTTGAACTTTTCACTCGTTGGGCGCATGCGATCGGTGTGCCTGGGTAGAGACGGGAAACGGGCCCCTGACCGCGATCAGCCCCCAATCGCGATTTCATGCTGGCTGGCCAATTAGCAGCCAGCCACCATGAAATGCACACCGAGAAAGGCTAAGCACTGCCAGTGGGGGCAGGAAGAGCTCAGGTTCCGACGATACCGCGGGTACTGGTGAGCACTTCCAGTGAGCTCCCTGAAGGCAGACAACTGCCTCAGGGAGCTGCAGACCTGCACAGAATAAACAAAACAAAACAAAAATGCTGCAAAATATGTCCATTCAGCACAGTCAAGCACCTGAAAGCATACCTCTTAAAAACCGGTCCCCAGATCTCTCTTTTTATTTTATTTCCCCACGAAGATTTCATCCCGCCCTGGATCGAGGTTTGAGCAAAAATGTAAAGGCCGCCTGGGAGAATAGCCCATCCACCAACCGTAAAAGTGGACAGGCCACAAAAAATCACTTTCTATTGCGTCCTTAATTATTATTTTCTCAGTGCCTTATTACTGAGTCCCTAACAATAGATTCTAATATTTCCTGACTACTGATGTCAGGCTAAGTGTCCTATTGTTTCCTGCTCCCCCTGTCCCTCCCTCTTGAATAGCAGGGTTATGTTTGCTAACTTCAAATCTATAAGGACCATTCTAAAATTAGAAGAATTCTGTAAGATCAAAACCAATGCATCTTCTGGCTGGATAATTTGGCTCCACAGCATTGCTGGAGCCAGAGGGCTTCAAAATGGTGCGCATAATACTTCCGATGTGATCTGTGTAGGGAAAGCTGCTCAATCAAATGTGCTGTGCATGCTCCAGATGCTTTGGCAGCTGGCAGATTGTGATGCCAAGCAGTCTCTCAGGCTGCTGTCTTCAAACTTGGTCTGCACAGCTCCAGTGAACACCTGTGTTAACCACTCGCACATTTAGCTGTATAAGGGACACCATTAGCACTATTTAAAGGCCCAGCCATCCAACCTGCAGGAAAGGTGTTTTGGCTTACCATTGCTTTGGCAATGTTTGGGGAAGCAGTGCTTGTGTTCGGTGTTTTGGTGTAGTTCTAATGAGTTGCTACAATTGGAAGAGAGTGTGGTTGCATCCCAACAGGGAGGTCAGAGGAGATTTGTGACTTGTTCACAGAAAGACTGCAACAGGCATGGGCAACTGTCGTTTCAGCTTCTCTGGGTCTGCAACAAGACAGGGACATTGAGCTGAGGCTGAAGAGAGCAGAACCTTTGCTCAAAGGGAGGAGGAGGACGGACAGAAGATTCTATCCACTAAGGGCTTTCAGGGAGAACTTCTCCTAGCTCTATCTCACCTAGGAGCAATGTGTGAGGTGCCTGTGATTCAAAAAGGAGCTGGTCTTGGAACTGTGTCATGTCCTTCAATAGGACCTCACAGTAGGACAAAGATGGTGCTGCTAGTGGCCGTCAAAGTCACTGTCATTCACAGCTTCAATGCCACTGGATCCTTTCAGGCAGGAGCATGCAACATTGCAAACATATCCCCAGTTTGCCGTCCATTCCTGCATCTGGGAGCTGATGGAGGCCCTATATGTGAGAAGTGGAGAGTTCACTGTTTTATCTCTATGAAGAGAGAAGCAGGATTAGCAGTGTGTAGTTTTGCCAGAGTAGTGGGATTTCCAATGATGCAGGGAGCCATTGACTGCACATGTGTACCTCTGCAGGCCCCACATGTAAACAGGGAGATTTACAGGAAGCATAAAGTGTTCAAGATCATTAATGTACAGCTGGTATGTGACCATGCCCAGAACATCATGTCAGTGAATACACTCTATCCTGGCAACAGCCACAACTTTATCCTGAGGCAGTCTGCTGTTCCCACCATCTTTGGGCCACCACACAGAACTAGAGGCAGGTTATTTGTAGACAAGGAATACCTCCGATACACATGACTCTCTTCTGCCACCCAAAGATATGTGGACAACGCACCGACAATGAGAGTCATGCTGCCACCAGGAATGACACGTGTGCACACATTGGTATTCTCAAGCAATGCTTTTGCTGCCTGGACTACACCCAGGGTGCCCTGTAATACTCGCTGGAGCATGTGTCTAAATTTGTGGTGGTCTGCCGCCTCCTCCACAAACTTATTATCTGAAGGCATATGGAGACTATCTTTGGAGAAGGATGTGGAGGCTTCACAAAGATGTCCCTGAGCACCGACTGAGACTCCTCTCCCTTTAGTATATCATTCCTTCACCACCACTGAACCACAGTTACCCACCTTCCCATCCAACTTGTGGCATCCTATCACGGTGTCTTCAAAGTCCGGCAATAAGAGCCACCAACTAAAAAGATTTTTGTGACGACTGTGTCCAAAACTCACACAACAGTACAAACAAAAAGCTGAACTAGTTGTCCTTGTGAATCTCCTTAGCGTCTATTTTGTTGATGCTTTTGCCTGGCCTAGTGGTCCACACAGTGCTACCCCAGTGACTGCAGCATTACTGGTGGAAGGTTTCTGACATTTAGTTTGGGAGACTACACATGGCCTTGCAGGACACCCTCAAAGTAGTTCTAGTCCTAGAAGGCCCAGCTTCAGGCTGCATCACTTTGGCACGGGTGGCAGCAGTTTGGGCTGGCACACTGAGAGGCAACAGCCAGAGCAATGGCAGAGCGGCAGTGGTGGGAACACAAATGCAGTTACTCTGAGACAGAAAATTGGGCTCATGCTCCACAAGGACAGCTGGCACCCCCTCAGGACAGCACCTCAGCAATCTTAATAATCTACTGAAAGAGAGATTGCTGGACTGTTGTATGATCCTGCATGTTTTTTGAGCACTAAAGTCCGCAGTCATGATGGCAGAAGCATGGCAGCAAACATGAATATGAAGAGCTCAGTCAGAACCTGCACTGTAACACTGAGGTATTGGCTGGTTTCTGTCTGTGCTGCAATGGAAGCTAAGGCATTGGCCATCAGCTGCTGCAGCGTGGCTGGTTCCTCAAGTGCTGTCATGGATTTGGCCACCACTTGCTTAGTGAAAAAGAAAGGCTCAAGATCTGCATGATGACCTGCAGAATTCTGGAGCTGGATTCCTCCATGCTCATTGACAGTGACAAAAGGCTGTCAGGCATGCTGAGGCCCAAGCATCACAGTGTGCATGTTCATCAATGTTCTCCTATTGGCTGTCCAAAACAAAGTCCTCATCTGAGTCCCTGATAGCAGAAGAAGTCTGCAACTTCACTCTCTGGCGAACTGGCACATGAGCTGTCCTTTTCCCTTGGCCTGGCTGCAGCCCATTTGTGCCCGGTGACAGACAATGTGCTGATGTTAACTTGACACTATCCTCTAAGGACAGCAATATGCTGGTATCTGAGGACAGCTCAACCCACCTCAGCTGCTTCAAGAGACACAGGCTCCTGGCATAACTTAAGCCTGAAGGAAGCTGCATGTCATTAATGCTTCCACTTTTATTTTGAGTATTATTAATTATTTGTCAGATCAAGTGACGGTGTTTTTTCATCAGGTGCATGTCACAGCAATGTCCACATTTTGCGAATGAATAAAAAAAGACACCCTTTTTAAAACCCTGAGCAGAATTTTCAGTTTGATGTGCAGGGGACTGGCCCCGCACGTCCGCACATAAAATGATGCGTGGTGACATCGGGCGAGCGTCCCGACGTCACTGCGCGCCATCGCGATATTTCGCTGGGCGAGCGCATGATGAAGTCCAACGCGCGCCCGCCATTAATTAACGGGCCAGTTAAGGCCCTTTAGTCTTCAATCGACGCCGATTTTTAGGCGCCCGTGCGATCTTCGGGTCAGCGCAAGGGCGCAACGGGTGGGCGGGTAGGAGACTTTTCTATGAACCTCATCCACTGGCGGGATAAGAGGGCTCAGTGGGGTCGTCAATCTGCTTTGTGGAGTCTTTATCGGAGAAAGTAGTTTAAACTTGCCTGTGTGATCTGCGGTAGTTCAGAACACATTCCAGCAGCTTTCTGTGTACTTTTAACCTTCAGGTCAGCACCCTGCAGTCAGGAATCTTTTGCGGGCCTGTAGCTTTCAGGAAGCCTCCCCTTAGCCTGGGAATGGGATCTGACATGTCCACTGGGGGCAGCTCCTCTGAGGAGGAAGGGAGGGCTAGAAGGGGGAGGAGGCCAGGAGTGCACATTCAGCCTCCAGGGGAGCCACCTTTGGGAGTACAAGCGGAGGCACAAGGGGTGCAGGGCCAAGAGGTAGTCCAAGGTGCAAGGAGCCGCAGATGATGCCACTATCCTGCTGCCAGGGTATACAGGCGGAGAAGCAGCTACCTCAATATGACTGAGGTGCAGTGCTGAAGGAGGCTCCGCCTGTCAAGGGAGACAGTCAACTACATCTGTCAGATAATTGGCCCTGAGATCTCCCCTAACTGTGTGGGCAGACACCCCATCACAGCTGCCCTCAACTTCTATGCATCTGGCTCCTTCCAGGGCTCAGTGGGTGATCTTTGTGGTGTCTCCCAATCAGCTGTCCACACTTGTGTCAAGCAGGTTACAGACGCTCTGTTCAGGTGTGCATTGACCTTCATCCACTTCCGCTGAGACCAGGCCAGCCAGACACAGCGAGCCAGAGGCTTCGCGGCCATTGCTGGCTTCCCCCATGCCCAGGGTGCTATAGACTGCACACATGTGGCCATCAAGGAGCCAGCAGGTGAGCCCGGTGCCTTCGTCACCAGGAAGGGCTTCCACTCCATGAACGTGCAGATAGTGTGTGATCACAGGATGCTGATTCTATAAGTCTGTGCAAGGTACCCAGGGAGCTCCCACAACGCCTACATCCTCAGACACTCCCAGGTGCCGGGGCTCTTCAGTGCTCCAGGCTGGCTGGATGGATGGCTGCTGGGTGACAAGGGCTATTCCCTCAGAAGGTGGCTCATGATGCCTCTCCACCATCCAAGAACAGAAGCTGAGCAGAGGTACAATATGAGCCACGCCTCCACAAGGGCTGTGGTGGAGAGAACCATCGGTCTTCTCAAGATGCGCTTCCGATGCCTGGACCGCTCAGGGGGTGCATTTCTGTACCCCCCAGATTGTGTCTCGGTGATAGTGGTTGCATGCTGTGCTCTCCACAATCTTATGCTGGAAAGAGGAGACACAGTGGACGATGAAGAAGTTGACGCAGTGTCTGCAGCTGCACACGATGAGTCCAGCACTGATTCTGAGGATGAGCATGCACAGGGAAATGTTGAGGGAGTAGACGCTGACCCAGGACTACACCAAGGAGGCAGGGACACCTGGGAGGCTTTAATCCAATAAACCTTCAGCTAGCACACCACAAATGGATCAGCAGGACCAGCCTTGCCTGGTACATCCATACTCGACACCTAAGTGCAAAATCTGCCAGGTCATCAGCAGGAACTAAGGGCCTTGTACATAAATTTGAATGTCCAAACAAATACTCATGACAGTTTTCTTAAACATAAACATGCAGAACAAATGAGCCACCCTCAGCCATGGTCACACATCTAAATTTTAATTTTCAAATCATAAGTTCTCCCAATTATTAAACAATACTGTAATCAAGCAAAAATAAATCCTAAGGGCCTAATCTCGGGCCAATACAAAAGGACCAGTGAGAAACCCGTGGTGTGCCTAATGTGTCTTATGTTTCAGTTTCCGGGTGCTACATCTTGAGTGGTATCTGAGCCAGCCTGCTGACTCTGCTGTCCTGTTGGCCTCGATGACTTTGGCAGTCGTCCTCTGGCCCGTGGAGCCTGTGCTGGGCCCGCCTAGGAGGGAGCTGCCAGTTCCACACCTGGCATCTCCCCAGTCGTCGTAGCCTCACCCAATGAAGCGGTCACTGGGAGAGGGGCGGAGGAGCTGGTGCCCTCAACCGGAGCGCCGTGAGAGGTGCCCGCAGAGACGACAGGCAGTTGCTGCATCAATGTGAGGTCGCCTCGGACCTCCCTGCTCACCGTGGATGGATGGGCACCGAATTGGGAAACTTGATGCCCACACCATCTCCCAAACTGGCACTGACCAGCTGAGGTCATTGCCGATGTGAGGGCTTGCTGGTTTGAGCGCAACCCCAGGAAGCCCTAGTGGGTCTCCTGGAGGAACCTCTCCATGAGAGTTACCACTCTCTCCATGGAGGATGCTTGGCGCTCGGACATGTGGTTCATTGCTTCGGTGATCGTCCGCGTAGACTCCTCCACCATGGACACCAAGTGAAGCATAGCCTCATGTATCACCCCCAGATGCTTCCGCACACCCGGCCGCATTTCCTGCACCTGCTGCGTTGTGGACGACTCCAGAGGCACATCCGACTGCTGGTGCCATCGGCACTCTCTGTCTCTGCCAGCTCCTCCAGTGACAGTGAAGTGCCCTCTCCACTATGCCCTGGGACACTGGCCGATGTTCCAATGCCCATCGAGGTGCTAGTATCTGCACTGGTGCCTGCCTCGCAGAAATGGTGTGATGTTGGTGAGACTTGCGGGCCCTCAGGTGTGAGAGGGGCATCCGCAGCCCCTCCTGCCAGCCCTGATCTGATGATGCTGAAAGGAACAACAAGGACAGTGGATCAGTTAGCGTGCACACAGTGACACACTTCATCCCTGTCCCTCTGGCTCATTATGCACTCAACCTTCCAGAACCAATGGACACGAACATTGGTGGGGTGGTAAATAGTGAGGAGGATAGCCTTACATTACAGGAGGATATAAATGGGCTGGTCAGATGGACTGAGGAGCGCCAAATAGAATTTAATGTGGATAAGTGAGAGGTGAAGGGCCTGGGCAGGACAAAAAAGGCACTGGAATACACGATTAATGGTAGGACCGTGGGAAGTAATAAGGATCAGAGGGACCTTGGAGTGCATGTCTACTGGTCCCTTAAGGTAGCGGGACAGGTACATAAAGTGTTTAAGAAGGCACATGGCACACTTGCCTTTATTAGCCGAGGCATAGAGTATAGGAGCAGGGAGGTAATGTTCCAACTGTAGAAAACACTGCTTAGGCCACAGCTATAGTATTGCATGCAGTTCCAAAATGCGTTTTATGGGAGGGATGTGATTGCAATGAAAATAGGGTGCAGGGGACGTTTATCAGGATGTTGCCTGGCCTGGAGAGTTTCATTTATGAGGAGAGATTGCATAGGTTGGGGTTATTTCCCCTGGAGCAGAGGAGATTGAGGGGGGACATGATTGAGGTGTATAAACTTATGAGGGGCATAGATAGGGTCGACAGAAAGGAACTTTTCCCCTTGGCGGAAGGATCAATAACCAGGAGGCATAGATTTAAGGTAAGGGGCAGGAGTTTCACAGGATGTGATGAGTAACTTTTGCACACAGAGGGTGGTGGGAATGTGGAACACACTGCCTGAAAGGGAGGTAGACGCAGAAACCCTCATAACATGTAATAAGTATTTGGGTGCGCACTTGCGATGCCATGGCATAATAGGCTATGGGCCTAGTGCTGGCAAATGGGATTAGAATAGTTGGGTACGTGTTTGACCTGCACATCCTCGATGGGCTGAAGGGCCTTTTTCGGTGCTGCACACCTCTGACTCTATAACTCTGTGACCGAGCAAAGTTGCAACAATAACAAACTTTACAATCATCAGTGCTATGGATGCTGGGAGGACATTGCGGATCTCACTGTTGGCCTCAAATACCTGGCCAGGCCACCCCAGCCTCACCGACACCAGTTGACCTGGGTACATGCCGCCTCTCCAGCTCAAGGGAATCCCGCTCGAATCTGCTTAAGTTGAGGAGGTGTGGCCTGGCCGCCTTCAGTCCTCGCACACTCCGAGGCATTATGAGTATTCTTCTCCTGAGAAAGAGAGAACACCACTTATTATGGAAAATTGCACATGGACTCTGCATGCGCACGCCGCACCCCAACCACAGTGGGCCATATCAGACCTCCAGTGCCTCCTCTCCAAGCTACTGCTGATCACTCACACAAAGATAGTACGCCTGGTCCCAGCGTCCCCCAACGACCCCTTGGACACATGCTGCATACATCACTTTAGCAACCACGTGGCATTTGCTCCCTTAGCAAGGATGCGCAACTATGTGCAGAGTAGAGGGCAGCAGATGGTTCTTTGCTATGACACCTTGAGGCTCTCCTTCCACCATCTCATCACCCTGAATAGGACATGTCTTGGAGTTCTGAGTATGTGTGTAGCTGCCTCCCCTGCAGGTTGCCCCCAGTCTAGTCATGTGCGACTAAGAGCAACACATGTTGCGGGGGAGAACTCATCTCCTCATGACCCACTCAGGCTGATCTAAGCATGGACACTATCTGCTTACCCATCCATCAAAGGAAAAATGCCCTACATGATTCAATGCAGTCACAACAGTAAGACTTGGTGGGGGGTGGGGTTGGGGGAGCCCTCAAAGGCTAAGGCTACCTGCTGGGTTAAATTCCCAATGTCAGCATGGTACTCACCCTGCCAGAATGCAACAAATCATTGAAGCGCTTACGGCACTGGATCCAGGTGCACTGCACCACGTCGCAGGAGCTCACCATCTCCACTACCACCTCCTAGGCACGTTTGGTCATGTGGGGGGCCTTCTTCTCCCATCCTGGGGGACCAACACCTCCCATCCTGTTGCCACCTCCTCGAAGAGGGCAGCAAGGCAGTCATCTGAAAAACAAGGGGCGCATTGGCCCCCGCTGGCCTACCCTGCAGCCTGGCCTGCTCCTCTGCCCTTCCCTCTAGCCTGGCCTGCTCCCTCGACCCCCTGTGGTGCGCCCTCAAGCTAGCCATTTTCAGCAGCCTACAGGAGGCTGCCAGGCCTTCTTTTAAACAGAATGCCAGGTCTCCATTGGACCCGGCAGTCAGTGCATGCCCGCTGCAGCTCGTACACTCCCACTATTCATGCAAATACGCTGGGCGGGCCTTAATTGGACCACCTGCGCAAGATGGCTGTGCGGACCCAATCACGGGCAGTGATCGGGTCCGCACCCGCCCACGCCCACACCTGCTCTTTGGGGGGGCCCCACCACGGAAAATTCTGCCCCCTATGTTGTAGACCATCAGATCCAAGAGATATGTCTGGTTTTAATTTCTCCTATATTATTTCTTTCCAGTCCTATTTTTAAAAAAATCCTCATTCTCATTAAACCCTAGCTTCATCACTTTTTCTGCCCTCTACTATGCAGACAGAGTGAAAGTTTTATTTAGCACCTCTACCATTTCTTTATTCTCAATTATAACTTTTCCTGACTTTGCCTGTAAGGGATCAATGGTTACTTTCACTAATCTCTCTCTTTTTACATACTTAAAGAAGCTTTTGCCATCTGTTTTTATGTCTCTTGCCAGTTTAATCTCTTATTCTATTGTCTCTCTCTTTATCAATTGCTTGGTTATCATTTATTGAATTTTCAAATCCTTCTAATCCACAGGCTTACTACACTTTTTTGGCAACATTGTGAGCCTCTTCCTTTAAGATAATACTATCTTTAACTTCTCTTGTTAGTCTTGGATGAACCACCTTTCCAGTGGGATTTCTATTCCTTAAGAAAGTATATAACTGAAGATGAGTTGCAAGATTTTCAAGAATGGAGTTGTTGTGGCAAGTACCAGAAATCTCAGTGCTCCTAAATGCGTTCGATATGGTCTTGATTTTAACTCATGATGGGAGATGGACAGATGGGAGCTGAGCTAGTTGGTAAAACTCCCCGGCTTCACCAACATAGTCTCCTCCATCACCACCCAGCCCACCCCCACCTCAGTAAATTGCTCAAACCTAGCAGGAAATTGGCTGGTGATTGGGAGTGAGACGTTGGGAAGCAGCAGGCTAAAGGAACGGTCTATTACCCAAATAGTTGGGAGGGTTTCAGGAAGAGGCAAAGCCTCGATCACGGGATGCAACATTTTTAGCTTTTTGGGCTTCTTCTGGTCCCAGCTCCTCTTCACTAGGTTGTCCTGTCAGGGAAGGTACAACAAGTCACCAGTTAAAATTTTAGTGGAGCCCCAGAGACTGAATTGGAGCCAAATCTACATATTTCAGGAGGGATCCCACTTGCTTCTGGCTGGTGACTTTCTTGTCAGACTCGGGGTCTTTCTCGGAGATGACATTGTGAAGATGGCAGGGGCGGTACGGTGATTGGTGCAGAAAGTGGTGACCGACAGTCCCAACCTCACCATGGCTGCTGCTAATTACTCTAAACCATGTCTGGCTACCTTCTAGAAATATGCTCGGGTGGAGCTGACTCCTCCAACTCCTGGAGAAATCCCAGTGGCTGTTGAAAGCTTCAAGGGTCTTGTGCATCATCTAAGGCAGGGAGTTACAAACAAATAACTCTAAAGGATGCCCTGAGGAACACACTTGTGGCCACAGAAATTGTGTGTGGTTTTACATTGGCGAGGTCATTGGCTGAAGAAGCCTGATTGGATATAATGTCTGAACTCTACCCTGTATTGGACCAGCATTCCATTGTAAATGAATGAATAATATATCAAATTAAATAAAGCCATTATTAGGACTTTAAAAAAAGAGAACAGGTCAAGATCAAAACTGGCAGGAAGACAGCTGATATAGTTTGGATATGTCCCATGAGCTATTTTAACCCTCTCATCGCCTCCAATGCAAGTACATCCATCCTTAAATATGGAGAGCAAAACTGCACACAGTATTCCAGGTGCGGACTCACTAATGTCATATACAATTGTAGCAAAACGTCCTTATTCGTGTACTCCAGTCCCCTTGCAATAAAGGCCGACATGCCATTTGTCTTCCTAATTGCGAGCTGAACCTACATGCTAACTTTCTATGTTCCTTGTACGAGGCTCTCTGAACATCAACGTTAAGTTTCACACCTTTAAAAAAATATTCTGCTTTTCTATTCTATTCCAAAGTGAATAACCTCACACTTCCCCAAATTATACTTCCTCTGCCACCTGGTTGTCCATTCACTTTAACCTGTCTATATCTCTGTAGTACCTTGGTCTCCTTCTCACAGTTTACATTTCCACCTAGCTTTATATCATCTTCGAACTTGGATACATTACTCTCGGCCTTCTTGTCTGAGTTATTCATACAGATTGTAAATAACTGAGGCCCCAGCGCTGATTCTTGCAACACTCCGCTAATTAAAGACTGCCAGCTCGAAAATGCCACATATACCCCTACTCACTGCTTCCTGTCCATTAACTATCTCCAGTCATGCTAATACATTACCCCAACTCCATGAGCCCTTATCTTGCAATTTCTCCTGTTCTTCCTAAGGTCAAAATGCACCACCTCATTTGCTTTCACAGTTACTTGCATCCTGAGCTGCGCTGGATTGAAGACTAGTCACATTTTCTCCTGCTTTAACTCATTTATTCCTTAGGCCTCAAAACTGTGAAACTTGTTTGTGCCTCTTTCAATCTTTCCTTCCTCTTATAGTTTGTGGGATCTATCTTGCCTTCTCTCCCATTTATTTTATTGTTGATGATGTCCAGCTATGTACCATTGTTCTTCACTTAGGTTTTACAATAAAAATTAATCGTGAAAAAAGAAAGAAAACCATATTAAATGGCTTCCCTGCTGTATTAGCTGTTATATGTAGGATTGATTCAACATCTCAACATTCCAGGTACAGAGTGGTGCGCACAATAATGGTTGGACATTAGAGGTCCATTGTGCCTGAATTTCCAAACATTATTTCGAATGCACTGCAAGAGTCCAATTGCAGAATCAACCCTTTAATCTTGAAATGAGCACTTTATGTAAATCAAAAAGTGAATCTAGATGTTTAACTTTAAACTTGATACCAAATCATCATTCAGAATATACTGAAATGCAGAGTATTACATAGGATATATGGCACAGAATGATGGCATCTAGTTAAGCTCTTCCCCACAAGAGGAAACATTCTCTCTGTACCCATGCTATCACAACATTTCATAATTTTAAAGAACTCTGTATATTCTCTCCTATCTTACACTCCTCTGCTGTCCATGCACTTCATGTCAACCTCTTCCCTAATACTCAATTGTTCCCTCATGTCTTTATTCATCGATGGAGTCCCACTAGTGTTTAATTTGTTCTTTCCTTTTCCTGGAATACATTTTCCCTGCATTCTGTTGAATTGTTTTAAATGTTTCCCATTGTTGTTCTTCATCATTGTTTGCCAATATAGTCCATTTTATTTTCCCAAGTTCTATTCTCAGCCCCTCAAAGTCAGCTTTTCTCCAATCCATTACTCTGGTTATCCTTTACTTTTGTTCTTCTCTACCATCATCTGAATGCATATTATATTATGACCACTATTGCTCAGGTGTTCTCCAACTTTTACTTCTCTTACCTGCTCTGATTCATTCCACATTACTAGATTCAATAGCAAATTTTCTCTTGTGTTTTTTAATTTTTACATACTGGGTTTGAAGGGCATCCTGTACATATTGAAGGAATTTAATTCCCTTTTGTTCAATTTATATCAAGGTAGTTGAAATCCTGCATGAGTATTATTCTATCTTGTTTACTCAATTCCCTAACTTGTCAGCATATTTCTTCCTTCACCTTCCTTCCACTGTTGTATCATCTATAGACTTCACCTATTAGTCTGATCCTTTATTGTCTTTTAGCGCTATCCATATGGATTTCATTTTTGTCTTGCTGATAGCTGTGTCCCTATTTTCAGCTACTCCACCTCCCTGTTTTCCCTCTTTGTCTTTTCTAAGGCCACAATTTTTAGCTCGGCGGGTGGGCGCACACCTGACCCAACCGAGCGTGAAATGACACACGATGATGTCGGCCGAGCGTGCCGACGCCAAAGCGCAGTCATGAGATAGTTGGGTTAGCGGGCGTGCATCAGAGCTGGCAGTGTGCCCACCTACAATTAAGAGGCATGTTAAGGCCATTAAGTTATCAATTCATGTTAATTTTTTTACCATCCGTTCAACCTAACTGTTGGGGGGCAGGCGAAAAGGTCAAGCGGCCTTGCATTTTTTTGGAAACCTCATCCACAGGCAGGATGAGGTTTCCAAAAGCAAGTAAAAATAAAATAAAAACTTTATTTTTTCATAAAATACATCTACCTGCTCATGTGACAGTCACATGAGGGGACATCTTTTATTACATTTTTCTGTTTTTTATTATTTTTTAAAATACCTATTCATCTCCCTGAGGCACGGAGCTGCCTCAGGGAAATTATTTAGCGCTCCCTCACATGCATACATGAGGTTCATGCTCGGCCTGCTTTCCCTCCTCCTCCGCCTGCACAGACAGCACTCAGCGCTGCCGCTCGGTTATCACACCAGGCGTACCTTAATTGGCCCATCAGCGTGAAATCGCGGTGCGCTGTCAATTGCGGTCGGCTTCCCAGCCACCCCTGCCTGCCCCACCGTTCCCACACACCGAGGGCAAAATTCTACCCTAAGAAATCACTGGAGGCAGCACAAAGGTCACTTAGAGTACCAAGGCAGTGGAGGCTTCATCAGGCAGTTGGCGGAATGTTTTTGCACTCCGACTCACCCTCCAGTTAGGAATGGAGAGGCTTTACAGAACATGCCATCAATGGTATTTAAACATTTGTAAAATGTTGAATGATGTATGGAAATAAATGTACAAATCATTTCAATTTGAGTATTGCTGAAAAAAGAGACATGTTGAAGCTTTTCATCTTGTACTCATCAGGACACTTCGCAAGAATACCAATAAAGGGGAAAACAACAATTTATTCTGTATGAGAAGACAGTGCTGATTGGATGGCAAGTGGACTCTGATTGGGAGAGACGTTCCCATGGAGAATGCACCTGTGATGATGACTGACAGTCTACTGCCAAGGATTGTTTGAAATTTAAACCAGGCAGCTTGACCCTGATTGGTCAAGGTATTGCCCTGAGGAATGAGTCAGCGAATGACTGTCACTTATTTTGTTTAGCTGAAACAGGCGTAATGTGTGTACATGTTCTTTCTGTAGGCAAAGTGTATATAGTTTCCAGTACACGCAAATGTGCCACACTGCGAGCCTGACTGACAATCTTAAATTGGCTTTCAGTGTAATTCTTAGCGCATTGAGAATTGTTTCGCAAATGTTGTCCAACTGTGGAATCACATCTAATGCTGTGTACTGTGTTTTCAGTTTTGCAAGCACTGGCTGGTTGTATACGTTCTGTACCCTGCCCGTTGCGAACAGCGGCTGGAACATGCTGTTTGACATGATCCACCAGTCTTTGGGATGTACAGCCTACATACTTAGCATCACACTGGCACTGAAATTCATATACCACATTAATCATTTGTGTGATAGGCAGAACGTCTTTTTGGCTTGACGGCAGCATCTTGTGAATACCACTCGTGTTGCTGCTGCACAGAAGCAGCGTGAAACAGCTAGTTTCACCTGTTGTTCAAATGTTTGAGATACCTTGCCCTTCCAGGGGAATCTGAGGTATTCTGAACACTTTTCAGGAACGCAAGTGACAGCCTTAGACCCATTCATGAGTATGCGTGATATACAGAGCAATGTGATCTGATCTGGTTAGGCATTGTCCTGCAGGATGCCTTTGATTTGCCCTATTGCAGCATCAATATTGCATGGTGAGCAAATGGCTCAGGTCCTATTTACAAGGTTGTTGATAAGACCAATCTTATTGTGTGCGTAAGTGTAAGAATCCCAATGCGTGTATTGACCAGTGAAGGTAGGCTTGCAGTAGACCGCGGTAGAGAACCTCCCTGGCAGATTTCTCAACTAGTATGTCACGGAAAGGGAGTTCATTTGGCTGCTCTGTTTCATAGGTGAATTTGAATGCAGGATGGAGCCTATTAAGACATGTAAGGCAATTATTACTTGCAGTTGCAGTTTTAAATATAGTGAATGTATCATCCACATATCAAAAATATGCAAGGGGTAGGAGATTAGGTGCCATTCCATTGAAGACACGTTTCTCATGGAACCCAACAAAGATGATTGTGAGAACTGGATCCAGAGGGGATCCCATGGCAACATCATCTATTTGGGCATACATGGTGTCATTAAAACCGAACTCAACTGTGCGAGTTGCCAAGTTCATAAGTTCAGTGGATACTGATCCACGCAATGGTGGCAGTTCTAGATCACCATGATATAGTGCTGCAGCACAAATGTCTATGCCTTACTTAAGTGGAACATTTGTGAATAGGCTAGCAATGTCAAATGTGCACATGGACACTGCATTGCTATCGATATGGCCTTCGCAAATGTGAAGGAGTCCTTCACCGTGTATGTTGAAAATTTGCTAAAAACTGGTGGTAACAAATTGCCCAACTATTTAGCCAATTCATGTTGTGCAGAAGTGGTCAAATATAAGGTAGGGTTATTTTCCGGAAAATTCATGGGTGAGTCCCAGCACCCGCCCGTACGTGTTGCTGATATGCATTTGCTCCTGACGTCAAGACTTTGACGGAATCAGTAAAATCCTGCACCATTTCTCAGTAATCACTAATATGTCTGATTCCTCCCAATGTATGATTGCCTCCAGCTCGTCAGTTTTATTATGGACAATGTGTATTGCTGTATGGAGATTTTAGCGCACTTTTAAGAGGATTTCCTTTCACTTTATGCTTGCCCATCTTTTTAGATTCCCATCCTATAATTCTATTTCTTCACTTGCTATTATTTTCCTCCCTTACTTTATTCCTCTGTTATGACACAGCAGTTGATAAAGGCTGAATTGTTTAAACCCCAGAGGGAAACGTGAACAACTGTCATACCCTATATTTCCTACTGGTATGTTTGGAATGCAGCTCTGAATTCAGGAATAAACCATCAAGCCTCAAGAGGTTTTTAATGTAAAACTAAATTAAACATTTATTAATTTAACAAGAAATTAAATACATACATATTTCTACCAATTGCTATCATGATAACTTTTAAACAAATCCCCAAATTAATCACTCCCAGGTAAATCTTCACCAAGGCAGCAATAACCCATAGACTTTAAACGGACACCAGGCAAAGCACATTTGACCGTACAAATTTAAAATGAGGTTCCTTTCAATTTGCAGACAAAGTTGTTGGCTTACAGGTTGGTTAGATCTTACATGCCTCTGACCTGCACACACAAAACTCCTTTCTGTTTATACCTAGCTCCCCCTTTGAATGTAAATTTTCCATTGTATTACTAGATATTTTAATTTTATCTCTCCTAACAGTAATCCTTTCATTCCACTAATTTTATTAGTAATATAAATGCATTGCTTGGCTTCTCTCAGATAGGTGCAAGATTCCACCCATTCTTTTGAATGGTTTGTTTAAAAATGCAAATTGAACTTTACCTTTTAACTAATTTACATTTATCTAATTAACATCTCAAAACTACTATATATCAAAGCATCCAGACTAGCTGACTTTAATCCAGTTGAAGCACACACACACGCACACACACACAGGCCAGAATTTTCCCTGGTCAGGTGGGAGTGGTCGGAAAGCCGACCGCTGACCACGATTGGCTCCGCTCCGCGATTTCACGTTACCTGTGTGGGCGGGAGGAGGAGGGAGAGCGGGCCTGGCACGCAACTCGCACACGCGTGCGAAAGAGCGCTTCAGCGCGGAGCTGCCTCAGGGAGATTGAAGCGCTTTTTAAAAAAAATTATTAAAGACAGTAAAAATTTTTAAAAAAATTTCCCCTCATGTGACTGTCACATGAGCTGGGATATGTTTTTAATTCAAAAATAAAGTCTTTACAGTTGATGTTTATTTGCTTTAGGAAACCTCACCCAACTGTCAGGTTGGACGGGCAGCGTTAATTTGATTTTAATTAGCTTGTTAATGGCCTTACAATTATCAGCAGGTGCATAGTCGACTCTGGCACGTGCCCGGCGAACAAAATATCGCGCGAGTGTGTCAAATTATGCTCGGGCGTGTCGGGTGCGCACCCGCACGCCGAATGTAAAATTCTGCCCATAGACACATAATAGACACAGACCCTACTGTAAGTCCAATTTAAAAATAATTTCCAATAACATTATAAACATTAACATCTCTTCATGACACCTCTGATGTTCTCTTGTCCTGTTTTATTTACAATTAGGTTTCTTCCATTTCTTGCAGATCTATTCCCCCACTACTTTAAAGTCTTTTCCACCTCCCTGTTTACCCTTTACATCAGGACATGGGTGCCATCCCAATTCAAGTGGAGCCCACCCCAGCAATACAGCTCCTTCCTGTTCAAGAACTGGTGCCAAAGGCTCATGAAAAGGAACTCTTCTTTCTCAGCCCAGCCCTTTGGCCACATGTTAATTCTCCTGATCTGTTTACTCCTTGCCAATTTGCACTTGGATTCAATAATAATTCAAAAATTATTACCCTCGAGATCCTGTTTTTAAAATTAGACGCTATCTCCTGATACTCTCTCAGCTGGACCTCCTCCCTGTTCCTACCTATGTCGTTTGTTCCATTATGGATCACAACTACTGGATTTACACCCTCTCTTCCCAAATTCCTCTTCAACTGCCATGAGATATCCCTTACCCTGGCATCGGTAGGCCAACTCGTCCTTCAGGATTCTCGTTCTTGGTTGCGTATGGCATTTCCATGCCCTTAATTATAGAATCTCCTATGACTACCACATTTGTATTCTGCTCTTTCCTCCCTGCACACCCACTCCCAGGCAGCCTTCTGAATCAAGGTGTCTTGGTCTGCATTGTGGCTGCTCTCCCTGCAGCCTTTCTCCTTGTCTTCACAGGTAGTGAGCACATTGTGCCTGTTGGACAGGATCAGTATCTGCAGGGCTTCCTTCTCAACCCCTCCATAATACATAAAACAAAATTAATTGCACTCTGTCTGCTCTAAGTGTTAGAAATGTCTTAACGTTTTTGAATATTATTTCCAGTTGGCTTCTTGTAAGGTTGTAATGAATGGTGGGATGAATTGTGGTCGATGACCTATTTGAATAAAACATGATTGGTCAGGACCTCCTCCTGGCGATATAGTGCAAGGCTGCCTGCAGTGTGCGCATACATCCAGTTAGCTGCTAGTAATTATGTTTCTACAACATGTACTTTTCTTGCTGAGATTATCGTTACTCCTTCTCAAAGTCGTCCAATCTCATCATTGTATTCAATGCCAGCCTGGCCAATCTGTCACAGGCATTTCTCTATTGTTTGAATCAATATCATGCAGCTTCAAGTAGTGCTTCATTAGTCTTTAAAATGCTTCCAGAATGACCCAGTAATGTTTGAACACCCTGCTTGAGAAATCTGTTGTCATCCAACATCTCTCCCAGTGGAACTGTGATTTTATTACCATCGTCTCGACACTGTTTAATCTTATATGTTTCAAACTCCTACAACTGGAATGACTAATGGTGTATAGTTAGTGTGCTATTGTGTTTGATATTTATGATATACCTGAGATGGGGCAGGATGAACTGTATTCTTGCTGTGGAAGGAAATGAGTATTGACAGGTGTCCAAACAGTTGCTGAGGTTTATAAATGAGCAAGTTTAACTGGTTTGTGCTAGGCGTATTCATCTACAGTCAAGGCTTTTTCTATTGCAAACTCTCTGCGGAATGGCCTCACCCAGCCGTGTTACTCATTATTATTTTTCCCACATGTATTTGGTTTGTCATGATGGGGGATTATCAGGGTCACTGGTGCCATCGAGCACTCCAAGACCAATCATAGCATGGCTAGCAGGCATACCCATACAAGGCAGGAGCCCTGCCACTCATGCACCTTTGACATTTTTTGTTTTTAAGAAGTATTTCTCTTGCTTTCGCAAGTTAAGCTGCCAAATAAATGGTGGTTGCACTGAGTCTGGTGACGTTCCATGCCCATTAAAAATTGGAAGATGACTATGCTGTATTAAATAATTTTCAACATAAAACCAGTGTCAGCTTAGCTCAGTGGCATTGCATTTGCCTCTGGGGCATATGGCTTAGTTTCCAGCACCACTCCAGGATATAATCCAAGCAAACATTTCAATGTATCACTAAGGAAGTCTAATATTGTAAGAATTGCCATCTTTTGGTTGAAACCTTTAACTTGAGCCCCAGCTTTCTGTTCAAGTGGATGTAAAACTTCCGTGACACTCCTCAAACATGAACAGTTCTATGGTGAACATTCTTTCCTCAATCAACATCGCCAAAGCCAGACTATTCGACTATTCATCCATTTGCTGTATTTTAGAATTTGCCTGTGCACAGATTGAATGCTTTGCCTGCATAACAACAGTGACTGCACTTCAAAAGTAATTCAATGGTTGTGAAACATTTTGGACTTCCGTGAATAAGTTATAAGATGCTCTGTAAATCAAGTTTTTTCATGGTTGTTAACATAATTATCTCTAGATCACATAGTTATAAAGTACTGAAAACATTAACAATGTTGCTCTGAGGAAAGTTACTGATTTTAGATTCTTTACAAATCACTGAGTCACAGAATTGTTACAGGATAAAAGGAGGCCATTCAGCCCATTTGGGTCTGCACCAGCTCTCCAAATGAGCAATTCACTGAGTGCCATTCTCCCACCTTTTCTCCATAATCTTGCACATTCTTCCTTTTCAGATAACAGTCTAATTCCCTTTTGAATGCTTCAGTTGAACCTGCCTCCACCACACTCTCAGGCAGGGCATTCCAAGACCATAATCACTCGCTGTGGTTAAGCACTCACTTGAAAATGTTTTTCCTCATGTTGCTTTTGCTTTTTTTTACCAATTACTTTAAATCTGTGCCCTTTCATTCTCGATTCTTTCACAAGTGGGAACTGTTTCTTCCTAACTACTATGTCCAGGCCCCTCATGATTTTTGAATTGTCTTAGGAAAACAGTCCTAAATTCTCCAATCTATCCTCATAACTGAAGTTCCTCATTCCTGAAACCATTCTCATAAATCTTTTCTGCACTCTCACCGATGCCTTCATATCCTTCCTAAAGTGTGGTGCTCAGAACTGGACATCATACTCTGCCTGAGGCCGAACTAGTGTCTTATACAAGTTCAACATAACCTCCTTGCTCTTGTATTCCATGTCCCTGTTGATAGAGCCCAGAATACTGTCTGCTTTATTAACCGCGCTCTCAACCTGCCCTGCCACTTTCAATGACTTATGCACATATACACCCAGGTCCCTAAGTTCTTGCACCCCCTTTAGTATTGTGCCCTTTATTTTATTATTGTCATGCTCTTTCTACCAAAATGAATCACTTCACATTTTATGCATTGAAATTCATCAATGTCTACATTCTTTTGAAGCTCTATACAGTTCACAATGCTGCCAAGTTTCATATCATCCGCAAACTTTGAAATTTTGCCCTGTACACCAAGGTCTAGGTCATTAATATATATCAGGAAAGGCAAGGGTCCCAACATTGGCCCCTGGGGAACTCCACTACAAAACTTCCCCAGCCCAAAAACACCTTTTGGCCACTACTCTCTGTTACCTTTCACTCAACCAATTACATATCCATGTTGCTACTGTACCTTTTATTCCATGAGCTGTACCTTTGCTCACAAGTCTGTTGTGTGGCACTGTATCAAATGCATTTTGGAAGTCAATGCACACCAAGTCAACTTATTTTATTTAGCGACTGCAGTTCCATGAAGCCTAGTGATAGCCTCCTCATTTTCTGAGTTTAGGATGATTAATCTGTCACTCAGTCTGTAGACGGGACACTCCTCAGTAATGTGCAGCATTGTTTGTCTCTTTCCACAAGTGTGTAATATATTTGTACTGAGGCCCCAGTGGTGGAGTTTGGCTGCACAGGAGCCCTGGCCATTCCTGAACCTGTTTCGCAAGGGCCACTCTCGTCGTGGCAGTTTAAAGCCTGCCATTCATCAGATGGGGTTTGTCACACAGAACTTGTTATTGACTATCCATTCCTTGATCCAAAGGATGTCTGCTGGTAGATCTTGTTCAAGAAGGTTGCTCCTTTTGAGGAGCTGGAAGCGGGCAGTAGTTGGGTTGAAGAGGTCATCGGGAAATGGGAAGTGAGATGCAGTATGGATGATTTCAACCAACTTGTGGGTTTTCGTCAGTTGGTGGATATGTGGGGGGAGTGACGTTTGCGAGGACAGAAAGCCAAGGGAAGGGTGTAGACCAGAGAATTCTGGTGCAGACTCAATGGGCTGAAGGGCCTTTTCTGCACTGTGTGATTCAATGAATGGCATGACACTAGGAAGTTCCATAATGTCAGCTATAAGGCAAACCATAAATCAGCTGGCAACACCCACATTATCTATGCTCACCGTGCTCCCTGCTTACTTTGGGCATAGACGTAGCTCAGCACATCACATGTACAAATTTGAGGTGCAGCAACTTTGTTTCATTTGGCTGAAAATGAGACCGAATACCTGTCAGTAAATTACAAGACAGTAGTCCAATTGCTGGGGTTAGGTGACATCATAAACCACAAGAGCTTGAGTGTCATTTGAACTCCTCAACTGGGTTACTGCCTTAAATTTACATGGGAGCATCTGGAATTTATTTTTACTATATATGCTAAGCTATGAATCTTTTGTTCAAAGTAGGTTTCTTTTATTTTCCATTGACAGTAGACAGATTATTTGATGCCTTCTTTTGCAGATAAAAGTATCTGACACTGGCATTGAAAGTTTGAGTTTTTTTGGTATTGTGTTTATCTGTCTATTTTGGTCCCTGCTTCTCTATTCTGTCATTTAAATGGATGGAAATTCAGAAGCTGCAAGCTCACAGTCTCCCACCCATCACCCTGGGACTGGTGCCCAATTGGGTAGACAGCCCTGGTATGTATTCTGCAAAATTAGACAATGCCATAGCATATTAATGATGTCACTGATAGGGTCCTCCAGCCTGATTAACAGACTGGGCTTCCAGTCTTCCGGGGAGCTGGGCAATGAAGACTGCAGCAGCAGCCAAGTCTGCACTAGGGATAAGGAGTGCAGATGTGGGGGGTGGTGAGAGGGGGTGAGGAGAAGGGCCAATCTGAGTTGGGGGTTAATTGGGGGCACAAGGAGGAGTAGGTGTGAAGGCAGTTGCCACCTGAATCCACCAAGCCCTCACCTTAGTGAAGCTCACTGGGTTTCCAAACATTCAGGAAACCTCACCGCCAATAGCTGTAATCGAAAGTATGAATGGCAATGTGACTTGCAACTCATTACCATATTTAAAGTTCCAACACAACTTTTTGAAGCGGGTGTACTGTATCAACTTTCAGCTTCAGTTAAACCTGGAAATGGGCAGTTTGAGGGTGGGTTTGTGCTGGGAAAAAAGTTTTTGGGACTTTAAC
The DNA here is from genome assembly GCF_964194155.1 of Cetorhinus maximus. Classification (NCBI taxonomy): domain Eukaryota; kingdom Metazoa; phylum Chordata; class Chondrichthyes; order Lamniformes; family Cetorhinidae; genus Cetorhinus; species Cetorhinus maximus. The sequence goes on from NC_135885.1 coordinate 100,242,579, forward strand.
CACATTACCCTCCAACACTCCATATGATCCATACCTGCATGTTCTTTTAAGTTAAAACTCAACCTATTGTTTCTGCAGATTACTTCGGAACTCTAATCTCTCCCTCATCCTCCAACCTTCAAGCATGAACGACCATGGTTCTATTGTTCTGGACAAGGTGGATCATATAATTAAATTGGACATGTTTCCCCATGATTTTCTGTCTATTCATTCTAATGCACTAGGAATGTGTGCCAAAATTTATTTATCGATGCTCTCAGCATGCAAATCTCTGCATCAAAAGCTTGAATTTGAAAAATATCCCCCATAGGTCTGGATGTAACATGCAGCATACCCAGCACACAAACACATTGCATTTATCAATATTTTACCTTTGCCACCTAGTGTTAGCACTAAGAGTCAGAGGTTAGGGTCCGATGAAGTCTTATCACAGTAATGTGTGTTTGTCATGACCTCAGATCAACAGCTCCGACTTAAAATATTATATGCTTTACCACTTCCCATGCAAGTTTTTTTAGGAAACCTCATCCATGAGTTGGGTGAGGTTTCCTAAAGCTTTTATTAATTAAATAAAAAAATTTCCTAAATGTAAAAAAACATGCCCCATCTCATGTAATACAGTCACATGAGGGGGCATGTTTAAATAAATTTTTAACCCATTTATTTAATAATTTCAATAGTGATGCAATCTCCCTATGCCATTATTTCTACAAGAGCACTTGGGTATTTCTCTCAATGGTTCTGTTCAAGACAACAATTTCTAATCAGATAGTTTGTGACAAGACCGAATCTTTCCTGTTTGCACCAAATGCAAAATGAATAAAACATTTATAAATTTTAAGATGTTCTTTCCTATTCTATTAATTTGTTCATACCTTTCTCCTTGTTTGAAGGTTTTGAGGGTGCTGTTTCATGAGTGATGGGTACCTCATGTTACTATATCCAGGTGACCAGTCATGTATGAGTTGATTTGAATGTGAGAGGACAGAAGCAAAACTCAACCCTGTGCACCATTGGCTACACCAGGAAGCTAACAAAGGCCAGTAGGTAGTGGCATAATGGAACAATGGAACTTAGCTTAGGACAGAAATAAAGGTTTTTGTTTATTTAGTGCTTTTCATGATCTCAGGATGTCCCGGAGGACTTTGCAGCCAGTGGGAATTGTATTCACTGTTGGAGTGTAAGACGTGTGCAGCCGGCTTATACACAGCATGTTCCACATGCAGCAACAAAGTAAATGACCAGGTCACCCGTTTTAAATGTTGGCTGAGGATAAATGTTGGCTGCGACACTGAACTCCACTGCTCTTCAACAGGGGTGGGAAAGTAGGAACTTCTAACTCTCCCTCATCACCCAGGCTACATATAGTTTATTAAATAACACAGCAATAAGCTCAAATGTGACATGTTCTGCATCCATGTACTTTTGGCATTGCATTGTCAATCTGTATAACTCTACAGAGGGGAAACTTAAAAGGGAGACACATGATAGAGGTAGAGCTGTTTATACTGAAGATAATTAGGAATATGAAACGTGAGAAGAGAAAGGCTAAAAGAAATATAAAATAACCCTAATAGCTAATGTAAAAAGAACCAGAAATGACTTGTATAGGATTTTTAAAAATAAAGGAATTAGAGAACGTCAGACTGTAGACAGGCCTAAGCTATTAAATATTGTATTCTTCTGTTAGACAAGAGTGAAAGACATGGAACAATTGTTTGCGATAACTGCAGTAAAGGAATTTGATTTGAAAAATAAAACTGATACTATGCTCTCTAGTCCGTAGATAGTCAGAGGCTCTGGCCACAATTTTTAAATCTCAAATAAGCAAATTGTGCTAAAAGCAAAATACTGCGGATGCTGGAAATCTGAAATAAAAACAGAAAATGCTGGAAAAACTCAGCAGGTCTGGCAGCATCTGTGGATAGAGAAACAGAGTTAATGTTTTGAGTCCGTATGACTGTACTTCAGAGCTAAAGAGAAGTAGAAATGTGATAGATTTTATACTGTTATAGGGGCAGTGGAGCAGGTGGAACAAGATAGAAGGTCAGGGATAGATCACAGCTAAGGAGAGATTGACAAAGATGTCATGGACAAATTGTGCTGTTGGACAGAGTATAATACCTTTGTTCAAGAAGGGAGAAAGGAACTAGCCAGGAAATTAGACCTTAGTCTAATGTCTCCATTAGAACAAATTATTTGTAATTGGAGTTAAATTAGCATTTCAAAATGCATGGGTCAATCAAAGATAGCCAGCATGGATTTGTTAAAGGCAAGTCATGCCTGACAAATGAGTTTTTGTGGAATTGACAAATTGGATAGATAGACAATATAGTGAATCAAGAGTATATGTGGTTTTCAGAAAAAAGATGTAAAGTGGATGGAAGTTTGCTGATGGACAGGGAACAGTTTGGCTAAATGCAAGCAGTCAGACAGTAGGAGAATTGCTGTATCCCAGAGGTCAGGCCTGCAGACAGCGAGAGAGATTTAAACATTATGAAATGATTCATGACATTTAGCAAACATAGGGGAGTTGGTAAAAGTGAGAACTGCAGAGGATTTCAGGAAGACAAATTAGTGGTCTGGGGCAGTCATCTGGTCGCAATTTCATATGGATAAGTGTGAGATAATATATTTTGAGGGAGACAAATAAAGAATTGGGGAATAAACTCTCAGAAAAATATGTAAGATGTGGAACAGAAGAGCAACAAATTCAAATACATAACTTGACATGCAACTAGTGGGTGAAGTCATAAAAGCCACCAACCTTTTATGTTCAATAAATGGAGGTACTGAGTACAAAAGTATTGCATATGCAACTGATATAGGACATCCTTGCTGTTTGTGAAGTTGAGCATTCTAGATTTAATTTTTGCTCTAAAAGATCCTGATTGCTGTCGAAGACATCTTTAATCCATACAGGTTCAAGAGAAATATTTCTCTTGATTTCTAGTTTTCTATTGTAAACTCAGTTTTGCTACTCTTCAGGGACTGCTGTAAAACTTAACAAACTTGGCTCTTGGCTAGATTAAACTACATCGTATAAGTTAAGGATCTCTAGTCTTTTGGAGCTGTGCACTGGATACTGATGGAACAAAGCATTTCATAAAGCCCAACAGCGTGTAAGGAGGCATTCAACTAACTGTGCCTGTGTACACTCAAAGGGCCATTCACTGTTCCCCTGCTTCCTTTTCCATATCATTTTTCTTCAAAAAATAAATGTATTAATTTCCCTTATTAATAAGTAATGTGAATTCTGCTCCCACTATTACGTATGGTAGTACATTCTTTCTAAAAAATAAAAGCTAGTATTACTTTATGTCCTCCAGTTACCAATGCTCTGATTAACGGAAATAGGTGTTATGACTTACCTTATCTAAAATCTCTCAATTTTGAACACCTCTATTAGATCTCTACTTAACATTCTCTTGAGTGAAAGTCATCCTTGTTATCATATGTTGAATGTTGAGCGTCAGCTGTGGCTCAGTTAGTAACATTCTCATCTCCTGAGTCACAAAGTTCTGGGTTTAAGTCCCACTCCAGGGCTTGTCCATAACATTCTTAGCTGATTGCAATACTGAGGGAATGCTGCATTGCTGGAGGTGCTGTCTTTCAGATGAACTGTTAAACTGAGGTTCCATTTGCCTGCTCATGTAGATGTAAAAGGTCCCCTTGCACGATTTTTGTAAGATTTTGATAATACTACTCATTTTTGGGTTTTATGATGATCTGAAGTAACATTTATGGACTTTATCTTGACCACTTCTTAAATAGTTCAGTTTGAATTTCTGCTAATGAGGCAATTTACAGTTAAGGCAGCTTTTTGCGGGAACTGGTGTTAATAGATTTTATGGCTTAATTACTTTAAAGGCACCGAAAAGTCTGGGTTCAAGGAATTGTATTTGTTTTAATTACACTATGCAATTGAGGACTACTTTGTCAGCTTTAAAGGAATGAACAAAAGGTTTTAGCACAGCAGCTTGAACTTAGTATGAAATGTTATCTTTAAGCGAAATCACATATTAGTATGTTTAATTGATTAAATATACCTGTAGGATAGAACACCAGTATTAGAGGAAAACCTTTCTTTCCTGACATTATGGTAGGAAGTGTTATTAATATTTGTTCTTAATGGCTTTAGTAGCCATGGGACATGGGTTAAAATGTGTTGATGTGAATGTTTACAAAAGGTTGTATCATTGATAATAGGATGTAGCATTGTTCGTACAACTGATCTGTATGTACAAGGGTTTGTCATTTGTTCACAATGGAATGTACTTCCAGGGGCCCTGGGAACAAGAGATGGACATTTATCTTCAGTTTACATGACTCTAGTTACAGAGGTGGGGAGACACAAGATGACCCTCACCCTAAGCCAATGAAAATGGGTAATTTGGACTATTCCTAAATAAATGATGAGAAGTAGGAATAAAAGTTGGAAAACCAAAGTCTTCATTGTCAAAGTTTACCATGGCTTCTGTGGTACAATTCTTCTGAGACACAGTTCAAAGTATCATCACTTTGGAGACAGAAGAAGAAATGCATCACTTGTGCTGGCAGCATTCAAGGAATCCTAGGGCCTTGAGGGATGAGAATCTACCATGTTGGCTTCACTGCTTTTGTTGAGTATATGTAACATCTTGCTTAATAAATTCTACTTGATTCATAAATATTAATTATTTGTATCTTGTTAGGTCAGGCGCAACTGAGGACTCCATTGTTATAAATTAAGAATTTGAATCTTAGAGATTTTAATTAAAAGGCTTTTATACCTCAAAACCCCTAAACTTACACATTGCACTATTTTGAAGAAGAGCAGGAGAGTTATGAGGTGTCCTTGCCAATATTTATCCCTTCATTAACATCACAAAAACAGATTATCTGGTCATTATTGCATTGTTGTTTGAGTGAGTCGCTGCTGCATTTCCTATATTGCAATACTCCATTGGCTGTAAAGTGCTTTGAGACATCTGGGTGTTATACAAATACAAATCTTTCTCTCTCTCTCGTTCTTCTGTATTTTCATGGCTTTGCAATAATTTCAAAAGAAAGATATCAGGGTGCCAGTGATTTTAGTGCATAGTTCTTCACTTTTATACCCTACTGCATTAACAAACTTTGGAGCTTATTTACAAAAAATAAAGCTATATCCATTTGCTTTTTAAAGCTTGTGTATCCAAATCCCTTAAGTCTTACCTGTTCCTCTACTTAAAGAAATTAATATAGAAGATAATGCAAGTGAGAACCTGCTGAATATAGAAAGTTCAGAGGGGAAGTGAAATAGTCATTTTGTAGTACAGAACTTGAGTAATGCTGAAAAAAGAGACATGCTGGTGAAGATTTTTGTCTTGCACTTGTCAGGACAGATTTGCAAGAATTCTGATTGTAAAGGGAACAACAATTTATACCACATGAGAGAAGAGTGCTGATTGATTGGCAAGTGGACTCTGATTGATAGAGGCATTGCCATGGAGAATGCAGCAGGAAACAGTTAATTGCCAAGCTTATTTTTATTGGGTCCTAGCAACGGGTTCTCCGCTACAGTATACCACAAGTCTACCTTCACTGGTCAATATATGTGTTGGGATTCCTCCAGTTCCAAGAGCTATACGATTGGCTTTATCAACAACCTCTTAAATACAGGCCAAGTCAGTTGTTGACAGTGCAAGCTTGATGCTGAAATAGGGCACATCAAAGCCATCCTGTGGGATAAAGGCTACCCTGATCAAATCATTGTTTGTTGTATTTGTACGAACTCATGAATGGGCCTCAAGCCATCACTTTCAGTCCTGAAAAGTGCCCAATCTACCTCAGATTACCCTGGAAGGGTAAGGTGTCTGATAAATTTGAGCAACAGTATGCAGTAGCAACATGAGTGACATTCTCCACTTACGGGATATTGCCATCAAGCTGAAAAGACATTCTGCCTATCACACAAATGAATGATGTAGTATATGAATTTCACTCCCAGTGTGAAGCCAGGTTTGTAGGCTGTAAGGCTGTACACCCCAACGGCTGGCAGATCATATGAAATAGCACATCCCCTTGGCCATTCGCAATAGGGAAAACATTGGCTATAGCCAACAAGTCCGTGCTTGCAAAACTCAAAACATAGGGCCATAACTCCTGAGCTCCAGGGCATCGTACTGGGAGGGTACACCAAAGATGCACCAGGGGATCCCCTTTGGATGTTCACAGGTAAGGTTTGCACAGCAATTGCTCTCTGAACACCCAACCCCTGAACCCCCACCCCTGACCACAGAATTCCAACCTCTGATCTTCCCACTGCCCAGCCTCCAACCCTACCCATCCCCCCAAATCCTATCCACTTACCTTATACACTTACCTTCTTCCTGGCTGTCAAGGACCATTAAACTTCATTACACCTTTAACTTATCTGGCCTTTGGCAGCTAGTGCCGGAAAAATGGGGATATGGCCTCCTTCGCTTCGACAGAGCTACCCATTGACGCTGGACCCCAGGGATACATGGCACTACTTGGATCTCCCCCACCCTGAGTCGGAACGTTGGGTGAGACAGCATAGGAAAAAAACTTAATATAAAGAACTAAGAATGAAGTGGCAACCCAATGCTGATTGCCACACCAAGGGCGCTCAGGCCCAATGTGTCCAACATTAGATGCAATTCTGCGATTGGACAACAGTTGCTAAACAATCTTGATTGTGCTAAGAACTGCACTGACAACCAATTTAAGATCATCAGTCAGACTCTCAGTGTGGCTCACTTACATGCTAGAAGTGGCATATATTTACATACAGGGCCCTGTGGTTTGCAGACAGAAGGAGCATGTCCATGCATTGTGCCTTTTTCAACTAAACAAAAGCTTGGGACAGCCATTCCCTGGTTCCATGGTAATGCCTTGACCAAACACAGACAACCTGCCTGGTTTGAGTTTAAACAAAAGCTTGGCAGTCAACTGTTCCCTTGTGTATTCTCCATGGCAACATCTCCAACAATCAGAGTCCACTTGCCATCCAATTAGCACTCTTCTTCTCATGCAGGATAAATTGTTATTTCCTTTACAATTGTTATTCTTGTGAATCTGCCCTGATGAGTGCAAGATGAAAAGCTTCTACAGCATGTCTCTTTTTTTCAGGAAGTGAAATAAGCCAAGCAAAGTTAGAGTATAAAACGAGACTGGCAGTGCTAAAATGAAAGGGAATCCAAATGTTTTCTATTGACATATATATAATGAAATGGATGGTAAAAGGAGGAGTGGGGCCAATCAGGGACCAAATAGGGGATTTATGCATGGAGGCAGGGGTTTGTCTGAGATATTAAACTTTGAACCTGTATTTACCAAAGAAGAAGGTGCCACCCAAGTTATTGTGAAAGAGGAGGTGGTTGACACACTAGGCTAAAAAAATGATAAAGAAGTATTGGATAGACTGGCTGAGTTTTAAATTGATAAATACCAGAGTCAGGATTTTACTGTCTGGTGGGATATTATGGTCCCGCCGAACTGAATGGAGATTTAAATGACTCACCACATCCACCGGGGGGGAGGCATGCCGCAGCAGGGTGGTAAAATCCTGGCCCAAGGCTGGATGAGATGTATCCATGGATATTGAGGGAAGTAAGGGTGAAAAATGTGGAGCATTAGCCATAATTTTCCAATCCTCCTTCAATACAGGGTGGTGCCAGAGCATTGGGGGATTGTAAATGTTAAACCTTTGTTCAAAAAAACACAAAGATAAGACCAGCAACTGCACGTTTAACCTCGCCGGTAGGAAAGCTTGTAGGAACAATAAATTGGGACAAAATTACAAGTCACTTGGATATGTGTGGGTTAATTAAAGAAATCCAGCAAAGATTTATTAATGGCATATCATATTTAACTAACTTGATTGAGTTTCTTGATGAGGTAATAGAGAGGGTTGATGACGGTCATGGGTTAATGTGGGGTACATAGACTTCAAAAAGGCATTTAATAAAAGGCCACATAACAGGTTTGTCAGCAAAGTTGAAATCCATAGGGTAAAAAGGACAGTGGCAGCCTGGATATGAAGTTGGCTGAGTGACCAGAAACAGAAGGTAGCGGTGAATGGCTGGCCGAGATTTTCCGGCCCTGCCCATCGCTGTGATCTTCTGGTCCTGCCAAAAGCAAGTGGACTTTTGGCTGGCCCGCCACATCCCCAGCAACAAGTCTCACCACAGCAGGGCCGGAAAATCCCAGCCGTTATTTTTCAGACCGGGTGAAGATATAGAGTAGGGTTCCTAACGGTGAGTATTAGGATGCCTGCTTTTCTTGATCTATATTAACGACCTAGAATTTGTACAGGGAGACAATGTAAATAAAAGGTACAATTCTAAAGAGAGTGCAGGTGCAGAGAGCCCTGAAGATACATGAAGGTGGCAGAACAGGTTGAGGAAGCAGTCAATAAAGCAAATAGGATCCCAGGCTTTATAAATCGTGGCATAGATAATAAAAGCAAGTTGTGATAAACTTAGTTTGGCCTCAACTGGCATATTGCATCCAGTTCTGTGCATCACACTTTAGGAAGGATGTGAAGGCATTACAGTGGGTGCAGAAAGGATTCATGGGAATGGCTCCAGGGATGAGGAGTTTCAGCTACCTAGATAGGTTGGAAGAGCTGGGGCTATTTTCCTTTGACTAAGAAGATTAAGAGCAGATTTTATTGAGATGTTCAAAATCATGAAGTGTCTGGACAAGGTAGATAGGCAGAAATTGTTCCCAATGGCAGAAAGGTTGAAAACCACAGTGCACAGTTTAAGGTGATTGGTAAAAGAAGCAATGTATAATGTGTGGTAAAGACCTGGAATGCATTGCCTGAGCATGTGTTGGAGGCAGGTTCAACTAAGGCCTTCAAAAGAGAATTTGATAATGATCTGGAGCAAGAAAATAGTTGCATGGAAAGGCGAAAGAGTGGGACTAGGTGATTTGCTTTTGCAGAGAGCTAGCATAGACATGACAGGCTGAATGGCCTCATTTTGTGCTGTAAGCATTCCATGATTCTAAGTTTTTTACTGATTAGACTCCATCTACCACCTTGTTGCCCACTCACTTAACCTTTCTATATCTCTTTGCAGCCTCTTTGTGGCCTTTTCTCAACCTATATTCCCGCCTAGCTTTCTATCATCAGCAAACTCTAGGTCTCTTTGTTTAACTCATTACTGTAGTTTTAAATAGCTGAGATACTACCAGTGATCCTTGCAGCACTCCACTGGTCACAGACTTGAAAATGTTCCATTTCTCTCTTCTCTTTGCTTCCTGTATGTTAACAAATCCTCTATCCGCTCTAATGTATTGCCTGCAACCCTTGTCTAGAGTTTTAACCTTCTGTGTGGCACCGAATTGAATGTCTTTTGGAAGTTGAAGTATAACACGTCTAGTGGTTCACCTTTATCTGCCCTCCTGGTTAGATTCTCAAAAGTCTAATACATTTGCCAATTTGTACATTTAGTGAAATTGCCATTTCAGTGCCACTTGGTTTCATTTAAGGCAGATTTGGCCTGACCAGTGGAAGCTTGGGGCGGAATTATCCCAGTTTTGCACTGGCACTAAGTGTGGTAGCGGGCAGGTAAAATGACATTTTACCTTCCAGCCGCGATGGTAGGTTTTCACGCCATCGTCCCAGACCCATTACTTATACACTCCCAGGAAATACACAGTTTCCATGGTGGGTGGGTCTATTTCACCCGCCACACCATCACCTCGCCGCTTCAACTTCAAACTTTGGACTTCAAAGTCCAGCTGTGCGCACACACCTCAGTGCTTCCAGCCCATGGCTGCTGCAGGAAAGATGTCCACAAAAGATAAAAAGACTGCAGCTGCAAGTTTAATGACACGTCACTAGAATGCATTTTGGATGCAGTGGAGGCCGTTGCGATTGCCTCTACCCTAGCTCTGGGCATAGGATGGGCATGACCAACCAGGCTTGGGAGATGGTGGCAGTTGTGGTCAGCATCAGTGCCATTCAAAAGAGGACAGCCAACCAGTGCTGCAAGGGAATGAATGATCTCCTCCGTTCCGCCAGGGTAAGTCACTCTTCTCACACTCTCAACTCACACACTCACAAACCCATCACACATTAACAGGGATCTCACTCACTGCCAGTTCAAAGTACATCACCATTAACTCTCTCACACACAACTTCATTGTCCTCACCCATCCAAGGGACCACTCACAACCCACACATGCCAGGCATACTTATCATCTGGCCTGGCAGGAGTCCTGCTTAGATTTCCTCCATCTCTATTCATACAGGACAAGCTAGCACAAGAGGAGAGGTCACTGGCCGATGGAGGAATGCCTGAAAGCCAGATCCTCACGGACTTTGAAAACAGAGCCATCCAGCTGGCTGGTGATGATCTGGACCGTTCCTGTGCTGATGGTGAGGTCGACAGTGCTCCACCAAGTGAAGATCCAGCAGTGCAACATCTATCAGACAATCATGCTGTGAGTGATGTGTCCTGTTTCACAGGCCACTGCCAGGCACTAATTATCTCCCCTTGCTTCCGCAGGAACATTTCGGAAACAGCCGACAGAGTCCATGACCCAGGGCCTCCAGTAAAGCCCCGAGGAAACCTCTGAAGAGGAATCTGAAGGCATCCTCCCTGAAGTCCCATCATAGCACTCACCCAGACCCTCCACCAGCACAGAGACACACACCTTGGTGGGACCTAGCTTTAGAGCAGACTCAGGATCACAATCTGGTGAGTACATCACACTGTCTGACCCACAGCAAGCAGCAACAGGGACTTCGCAGGTATCCGGCACTCAGAGGACTGCTGGAGGCAAAACTTTACTGAGTCCGAGTCAGATGACAAGCCTCTGGACTTGGTCATGTCACAGTTACTGGAGCTGCAAAGGCAAGCTCAGGAACATCAGGGAGGGATCTCCGCTGCATTCCTCAGATTGCAAGACACGATGGAGGAATCCATCTACCTTCAGGCTGAGGTGATAGCACCGACATGCCAACGCACTGAGGTCAACACTCGCAGGATGGTGGCCGCCATGGAGACCTTGGTGCAGGACTGCGCTCCCACACCGCTGTGCAGGTTCAAATCCATCGCTGATGCCATATTTGGCCTCCAACAGTGTGTATGCAAGAGGGGTGTGGGGCAGCTCGATCTCACTCCAGCTACCCCTTCTCCTCAAGGAGTCAGCTTGAGGCCCTTGGGCACCCATAGGGAGGAGGATCCGCAGGTATCCCCCCCTGGGGCCACCCATCCAGTTGACTCCAGGAGTGTCCAGCCAATCTGAATCCCCTCTTCTTGTGACCTCAGCAGCTGCAGCTTCACAGGCCAAGGAGGGTGCCAGTGCCACACAGTCGGACCCCAAAAGCAGTCTGGGGCCCTCTAGAGGATGCCCACCGAGGTCATCACAGACAGGGCATAGCAGTCAACAGGCTGCCTCCATCTCCGCTGTGGATGTCCGGGGAGCACCAAGATGTCGAGGCAGGGTTAGGAAGGTTAAGAAGATTTAGTTGCACAGCCTGGGCATGGCTGCTAATCACTTGTACATACTGTTCACTGTTGTCAATAAACCCCTAAGAATGTCTCCTTGCCTATGGTTCCTTGTTCTGACGAACAGTGTTCATGTCACGCAGATGTGAAGCCTTTCTGCACAAAATTAAGGCAGGTGTCTCAGTCCAGGGCCTCTTCCCTGTATGTTGTGCAGCCTTCAGACTAAAGTGATAGTCCGGCCTCACACTCTGGATGCATTACTGATGCCTGAACCTCAACGGTGCTTGTCATTGTTGCCAGAATGGCGTAGGCAGGCGTTACAGAGTTCCGTCATTCTCTCTGTGTGCTCTCAGCACCTTTAAGGTGTGGCTGGTCCCCATCTCATCAGCATCTGTGACCAATAACTCTGTGCCCCTGAAAGGATCAGGTGCTGAAGGCGGACAAAAGGATCAGGTGCTTCTAAAGTTTCATGGCTGCGTTTCTATGATACGACCTTGATAACAGAGCGCAAGCGAGCTGCCCGCGAACAGACAGGGGTCAGACATTATCAGAGGCTATGTGAAGATCTATGGAGTGGCCTCACTGTATGTCATCACCATCCTCCTGCAATCGAGTGACAGGAGAATTCTCACAAAGGGTATGCGCACTGCCATAAGCCCGACTGGAGTCAAACATTCATAGATGCAATGTGAGGATCTATGGTGTCTCCACACTGTGTGTCATCATCATCCTCCACAAATCTAGCAGCTATGAGGGCCTACCGAGCATGCCTGCCTCATCTGGCCAGTGTGAGGGCCTCAACCCCAACCTCAACCTCCACCCAATCATCGCCGCCTTTCAGGACCTCCTCATTCTCATTCCTGTTGGCGTCCTCCTCATCTGAGGGGACCTCCAGCTACTCTGCCTCCTCCTCAGGCAGCTCACCTCCCCGTTACAGTGCCAGGTTGTAAAGTGCAGCAGGCAACAATGATCCATGACACCATCTGCGGACTGTATTGCAGGGCTCCACCAGACCGGTCCAGGCACTAAGACCTCATTTTCAGCATCCCGATGGTTTGCTCCACCAAAGTGTGAGTTGCAGCATGAGCCTCATTATACCGTCGTTCTGCTGCAGTCAGAGGCCGCCGCATGGGTGTCATCAGCCACGGCCTCTGCAGGTAGCCCTTGTCCCCAAGGAGCCAACTCTGCAGCTTCTGTAGACCCTGGAATATGTCAGGGTTCTGTCACTGACTGGGAATGTAGGAGTCATGCACACTCCCTGGAAACCATGCTCAGGCCTGTAGGATGCATTTCTGGTGGTTGCACACCAGCTGCACATTCAGCGAACAGAACCCCTTGCAGTTGATGTAGTTCACCACGTGCTGTTTCAGATACTTGAATGTCACGTGAGTGCAGTCAATGGCACCCTGCACCTGTGGGGAACCCGAGATCTGGATGAATCCAATGGGTCTTGCATCCTGGCTCTCCTGGTCCTGGATGAAATGCACAAAGTTGTGTGCACTCACGAAGATGGCATCTTGGCCTCATGGATGCATTTGTGGGTGGAGGCTTGAGAGATCCCACAGAGGTCACCTGTGGAGCACTGAAAGGAGCCACTGGCATAGGCATTGAGTATCGCAGTCACTTTCACAGCCACTGGCAGTGGATGCCCTTCATGTCCCCATGACGCCAAATCCTGCAGCAGGTGACAGATGTGACCGACCAGTTCTCTAAACGTGCGCAGTCTTCAGCGACCCTGGTTCTCGGTCATCTGCAGGAATAAAAGAGCTATTGTAATATTAATTTACGTGTAGTATCCAAAAACAGGAATTATCTGAAATCCGAAATGCAATCAGCTCCAAGGGCTTTGGATAAAGGATACTCGACCTGTAACAGGCAACAAAAAACTTCATGGCTGACAGAAGCCTTTCTGCTTACTAGAAGTATTCAATGGGCATGGTTTTCCCCTCGCCATGCGGGTGCGGCGGGCAGGCTCGGGAGTATCCACGCAACAGTCCGCTGCCCACAACCGGGCCCCGACCACGATTTCACGCTGGCTGGCCAATTATAAGCCAACCAGTGTGAAATGTGCGCTGAGAGGCTCAGCGCTGCTGGGGTGGGAGCTGGAGGAGCGCGAGTGCTGAAGTTTGCATATGCGCGAGGGTACGCTCACTGAAAGCTCCCTGGAGACACAAAGCTGCCTCAGGGAGCTGAAGGTTTTTAAAATGAAAAATGAAGAATCTACAATTAATATAAACATGTCCCCATGTGTGACTCAGTCACATGAAGAGGGACATGTTAAAAATGAGTTAAAGAAAATGAATTTTTTTTTCACTGTTGGAAACCTCATCCCGCCCGTGGATGAGGTTTGGCAAAAAATGGAAAGGCCGCCTGGCCTATTTGCCCGCCCGCCAACCATAAGTTTGAACAGGCAGTGAAAAGTTCTACTTAATTAGCTGCTTAAGGGCCTTAATAGGCCTCTTGGTTGTCAGTGGGTGGGCTGCCAACTCTCGTGTGTGCCCGCCGACTGAAATATCGCACGCTATTTCATAGTTGGGCATGTCGGGCGTGCACTTGCACGCCAAGTTGAAAATCTTTGCCAATGTGTTGAAGGCTTGGTCATTAAATATTTTCATTCTAAATTATTAAATAAAAAAGTCTAAGAAGATTATATTCCCAATACAGAAACTTCTGAATGTCACTGACCAGGGTTAAGATTTTTCTTTCTTTGGGGCGTTTTTATCCACAGAAGATTCCAAAACTAAAGGTTTAAAGCGTTTAAGTTGTTGTCATGATAAAGCATTTTGAAAGGAACTTTACAATGTTTAGGAACAGATTAAACATAATAACAAAAGCAGCCAAGTAATAAGATTGCATTGGCAATTGTAATATTTAGTATTAAGATGGCATAACAGAAATACATGCTGTAACAGTTTGTTCTCAGCTATTTTATGACTGAATAATCCCCATTACGTTAATAGCAAGAACTTTAATATATTTTGATTTCTAAATTGCGTTTTGAGTTGAAGTTGTTTTTATTGATTGTCATTTCATTCTAAATGTTCTGAATTTTGATTGTCCATATTTTAGGTACATTTTGTACATTACTGTGCTCAGTAAACATCATACTGCAGCTGTGAACATTTTTGATGGGATTTTGAACAGTACTGTCATATAGTCAGAAAGTTTGTGTTGTGGTCCCAAGTCTGACCCATTGGATTAGAGTTTCCACTTTGAACACAATCAGTGGTTCCAGTGCTAACTGTGTCATTTTGAGAAGAGTTTTTCTCTTGAGTATCCACTCAAATCATTTGCAAATCCTCAAACGCAAAGGCCTGAGTTTTATGTGGGGGCAGAAGGGGTCTCCAACTTAGTCAAAATGGCTCCTGACCCCTGATTCCTCAAGTCCCACTCTCAAATCCAGCACCCAACATTTTCGCCTGGGGTGGGGAGAATGGGGGCAGGTTGTGGTTTGCACATTCATGGTTAATGGAGGTAGATGCACTTGTAAAAGTGCAGCTTCCTTCAAACAGATCCAATTTTGATTAGTGCAATGTGCAAAACATGACTTGTGGGCTTTAGATATTTGAGCAAAAGCTGACAGAGTCGTTTGGAGAGGTGGGGAACCCTTTTGGAGAGGTAAAGGGCCCTTTAGGATAGGTCCAGTGACTCCTTAGGGAGAGAAATGGGGTGACCTTTGGGATCATTAAAAATAGACATGAATGTGTATAATTTGTGGATAAACTCATTAGAACTGTCAAGGTGTCAAGGCATTTAAATCCCAAATTCCTTTAATTTTTCTTTAAAACGAGCCTGCTATGACTGATTGCAATCTCATTGAGGATTACTGTCTGCACGAGCATTCAGGCCTTAAACTAATTCTAGTCTCTTATTTGCTCTTTATGTTAAGTGCCTAAAATATATTCCTCTTTTTCAAACAGCTGTGTAATTCATGCAGTGTTGAGGGCACTTCATACTCACTTGAGGTGCAGGTGGAGACAGAGAGGGCCCATGGCGGAGGCAGTCGGAGGACTGCAGGAGACCAGGAACATGCTCAGCCAATGGCTGATGATGTGCCTCTGGAGTCGCCCCTGAGGCAGCAGATGCTGGAAGTCCAGCAGGGTCTGTGAGAGGAGCTGGCGGAGATACATGAGGGAATGCCATGGCATCCATGATGGAGGAATCCATGCAGAGCATCAGCAATGCATTGACCCTCATTGCCAAGTGCAATGCTTCGTCCATGGAGAGAGTGGCAACTCTCATGGAGAGGCTCCTCCAGGAGAACAATCAGGGCGTTCTGGGGATGCGCTCGGACCTGTAAGCCCTCACAGTGGCATTGACCTCAGCTGGTTAATGTCAGTGGGGGAGATGGATTGGGCACCCAGCGTCCCAGCTGGGGGCCCATCTGTCAATGGCGAGCAGGGAGATCCGAAGCTACCTCATGTTGACGCATGAGCTGCCTGTCGTCTCTGTGGGCTCTTCTCAGGGCACTCCGGATGAGGGCAGCAGCTCCTCCGCATGTCTGCCAGTGACCATGGCATCCGGTGAGGCTGCAGCGACTGGGGAGGTGCCAGCTGTGGAACTGGCTGCTCCATTCCAGGCAAAACCAACACAAGCTCCATGGACCAGAGGACGCCGGCCAAGGTCATAGAGGCCAACAGGACAGCAGAGTGAGCAGGCTGTTTCCAATGCCTGTGCCAGTGAGGGGGGACCACCTAGACGTAGCACCCAAAAACATAAACTTAAGGCACCTTAGGCACACCACTGGTGGTGTTCTGTTGCTCCCATATTAGTTGCTTATTAGACGGTGTGCAGCTCAACACCTCTGAATGAACTTTTATTTCTGTTTTGTTGTATGAAATTGTTAAATGTTTTAGTTCTGTACAAGCCTCTGGGTGCTTCATTAGTTCTGCAGGTGAACGGGAACCCATGATGTTATGAGTGACTTGTTTGTCATTGAGCTTTATTGACAAAGCACATAGTTAATGTTCCTAACCAGGCAAATGTTGCTCTCAGGTATCGAATATGGAGCCTGCAGCCCTGATATGTGTTGGAGGTTCATCTGTGGTAGGCTAGCTGAAGGAGCTTTGGATCAAAGCCTTCTGGGTGTCCCTGCCTCCCTGGAGGTTGCTTGAGTCAGCGTCTACTCCCTCAGCGTTCTCCTGTGCGTGGTTATCCTCGGACTCACTACTGGACTCATCGTGTGCAGCCAGAGCATCAGTGTCCTCATCTTCCTCCACTGTGTCCCCCCTTTCCAGCCCCAGGTTGTGGAGAGCACAGCATGTAACCACTATTAGTGACACACAAAATGGGGGGTATTGCTGTGCGTCTCCTGAACGGCCCAGGCATCGGAAGCGCATCTTGAGAAGACCACAGCCCTGGTGGAGACGTGGCTCCTATTGTACCACTGCTCAGCCTCTGTTCTTGGATGGCGGAGAGGCGTCATGAGCCACCTTCTGAGGGGATAGCCCTTATCACCCAGCAGCCATCCACCCAGCCAGGCTGGAGCACTGAAGAGCCCCGGCACCTGGGAGTGTCTGAGGATGTAGGCGTCGTGGGAGCTGCCTGGGTACCTTGCACAGACTTGCAGAATCTGCATCCTGTGATCACACACTATCTGCACGTTCATGAAGTGGAAGCCCTTCCTGTTGACGAAAGCATCGGGCTCACCTGCTGGCGCCTTGATGGCCACATGTGTGCAGTCTATTGCACCCTGGACATGGGGGAAGCCAGCAATGGCCGCGAAGCCTCTGGCTCTCTCTGCCTCGCTGGCCTCGTCCGAGCAGTAGTGAATGAAAGTCAATGCACGCCTGATCAGAGCATCTGTCAGCAGCTTGACACTGGAACTATAGTTGCTGCTCATTCCGGGAATTGGACAGGCTGGATGAGGCCCAGCTTTTCTAACTGGCACAGTTCTGCATCCACCTTCTCCTTCAATGCATAAGGCACTGGTCTGGCTTTAAAAAAATATGGTGTCGCCTGAGGATCCACACATGTTTTTGCTTGTAAGCCTTTTAACTTCCTTAATTCGTCCCAAAATACACCACCGTCTTTCCTTAGCAGTTCAGGAACTGCCCTTGTTTTCAGTTGAAATATTTCAGAGTATTCAAGCTTGATTTTCTGTAACTAGTCTTTGTCCAGAAGACTAGGTCCTTCACCTGTCATGATTATCACAGGCAGCTGGGCTGTCTGTTGCCTGTACAACAGAGGTACTGTGGCGATACCTTTTACCCAAATAGGTCCTCCAGTGTATGTCTTCAATTTTGTGGTTGTCCACTCCAGATTTAGTGGCTGGATGCCTTCAATTAGGCATTTAGATATGTGCTCTCCCATTACTGTGGTTGAGGCTCCCGTATCCACCTTGATTATTAGTGGTTTCCCATTCACTTGAATTGTGACAGTGAAAGGTTCACTTTTTACAGCAATGTTATGCAGAGGATAGATGTTGGAATTGGCAGCTTCAGGTCCTGCTGTATTTTTTAAATTCAATCATGTTAGTTTGCTCCTTTATGGGCTATTTTGACTTCGCCCTGCCTTACCTTACTACGTAACTGTTCTTATGGCAGTAATGGCATTCTGCCTCCTTAAATCTGCAGGTGTCTGGTCCGTGGTCACCCCCACATCAATAACAAATTAACCTTGTAGTCGGGGCTGAAGTGTTTCGACTAGGCCTTTTTGTGTTTCTAACAGCAGACATTGCCTCTCACTTCGCTGCTGTGCCTCTGGTTTTCGTGCCACACTCGGCGGTAGGTTCTCAACCCACATTAAGAACAGCGCCATCTTGTATGTGTTGCAAAGTCTGCGAGTCTCTCGCAGCACTTTCCATGGTGAGGGAAATTTCTAGGGTGTGCTTCAAATCGATGTTAGCCTCTGTGAATAAACGGTGCTAAATGGCATTGTCGTGAACTCCACAAACTAATTGGTCCTACAGCATATCATTTAATGTGTCCCAGAAGTCACAGTGTTCTGTCAACTGCTTCAGCTTCACTACATAGATTGTGATGGACTCTCCCAGGGCTCTAACTCTGGAATTAAACTTAAACCGCTGCATTATTACGGATGGCTTCAGCTGGAAATGCGTATCTGCGAGTCGCGCTAATTCATTAAAGGACCTAGAATTGGGTGCATTCGGGGCTGTCAGGCTGCGGATGAGACTGTATGTCTTGCTACCACATACACTCAAAAGGATTACTTTCTGCTTTTCCTCAGCAGAAATTGTGTTCGCTATGAAATAAAAACCATGGCGCTCTACATACTGGCTCCAGTCTTCCATAGTCACATTGAAAGGATTGATTCTGCCGAAGAGTGGCATGACTTGTGAATAGTCTTTTCTTTTTTTTACGATTCAATGTGCTCATGTTAACAAGGTGAGATGCAGCGCGGAGCTATTTTACCTTCATCGCCAAATGTAATGACATGACAGAGCAGACAAGTTTCAACAAGGAACAGATAAACTTTATTACAGAACTTTTCAGATGCTACATGCTCGATCTGGACTCTCGTCAGGAAGCCAAGCACCAGCCCCCCTCTCCCACCCCCCAGATTACCTGTGCTTAGGGCTCATTGGTCGGAGCCTCCAAGAACATCACGTGACCTCTGATAGGCAGCAGGAAAGGCTATACCTTCAGTTACCATAATTCCCTTTGCTTTTAAAAATGGACTTTGCTGCAACAATAATTTGCAGCACAAATGTTCCACATTCTGACTGCTCCCTGAGTAAGCTACTTTATTCCCAAACTTTATTTCTTCATTTGACGATCTTAAAACTGTGGCCTCCATTAACCATTTTGCCATTCAGTGGAAACAATCTATCACTATTTACCTTATGATAACCCATCATTATTTATCAGGTCACCTGGTAACTTAAGGTCAATTGGAGGTGAGCTGGAAACCAAGAGTTTATTTACTACTTGCCACCAGAACACAAAATGGGCATTTTTTCTTTAACAGACTGTTATAATCTCCAGTGGTGTGGTGCAAATGACCAAACCCAAGTCCGAATCTCTACAGCCTTCCTGCCATATTTGCCTGTGTGTTGTCATATTTTTGCCCGCATTAGATGATTTTACTTTGGGCAGAGTTTTGTGACAGCGGGATTTTACGTTCCTGCTGTCGTCAATGGGGTTTATAACGGCCCGCCGCATTTTACGGCCCCATCCCCGCTGAAACGGGACCGTAAAATTCTGCCCTTTGTGTTTTTATGTTCACACATATAATCGTGCATGCAGGTTCACAAAAGTGATTTTTCACTTTTACTGCCTGGCAGAAAACAGACAGAAGTGGATCAGCTGCCCACTTACACACCACTCAAATATAAAAACAAAAAACTACTGCGGATGCTGGAAATCCAAAACAAAAACAGAATTACCTGGAAAAGCTCAGCAGGTCTGGCAGCATCGGCGGAGAAGAAAAGAGTTGACGTTTCGAGTCCTGGGTCATGAGGACTCGAAACGTCAACTCTTTTCTTCTCCGCCGATGCTGCCAGACCTGCTGAGTTTTTCCAGGTAATTCTGTTTTTGTTTTACACACCACTCAATCCTGTTGTAAAATATTCCAAGATGGTCACAGGAGTTTGATTGGACAAACACTCACACCAAGCCAAAGAAGGAGATATTAGTGTAGATGACCAAAAGCATAGCCAAAGAGTTAGATTTAAAGCAGCATGTGAAAAAAAGAGACAGGTGGATAGATGGAAAAGTTTAAGGAGGGTCCAGACAGCTGAAGGCACAGTCATCAATGGTGGACCAAAGCAGTTCACAGATGCACCTGGGTCAGAATTGAAGAAACATAGATTGTGGAAAGTTATAGAGCTGGAGGAGTTTATAGAGGTAGGAATGGATGAGACCATGGAGGGATTTGAACACAAGGATGAGAATTTTAAAACCAAGACATTCGCCAAACCGGGAATCAATGTAGGTCAGCAAGCATATACGCAATCGCTGCTTGGAACTTTGTATGGTAGAGTTTTTGAATAAGCTCAAGTTCAAGGCAACTTCACTCCTCAGTGTGCAATTTACAGATATATTTAACATTGTGTACATTTTGCAGCATGTATGCACAAAGATTATGAAAATAATTACCATATAAATTCTCTGAGAGCAAGTATTATAAACGGGTATGCTTCACTCAATCCCCAATTGTAGATTTGCATACTGAAGCCAGTCCCGCCGGATCACAGTATAAAGAAGACATGAATCAAACCTGTCAAAGTTAATTTCACTTGGACCTGAAAGTGAGAGAGAAAGAGAGAGAGAGAGAGAAAGATAGGCAGGAGCTCAGAGAGAAAGACAATTTTTTAACTTCATCAACTTGCTTCAGACTTGAAGAAAAGTTTCTGAGGTGAAACGACCATTATATAGCTCACTGCAATCCTTACTCTCCCTAAAAAGTTAAATCATCCATTACAGAGGGAAAGGACAGCTCAAATAAATATTGGACCCTGCTAACTGATTAAAAACAATCAAAATTGAAGTCAGTGGATTTCTTCTTTCCTTTCCTCTCTTTGCTCTCTGTCTGAAGGATCAAAGAATATATCTACCATAAACCTTTTTCCCTTCAAATACTACCTCACTTGTGTCCTATTTATAGTCTTGATCCCAATGAGATTGCATTCAGGCAAGGTCAGAGTAAGCTTTACTAAAGGCAATCTTGCAAGGTTTATACCAAGAATAGCACTGAGTTCAAGAGCTGCGAATTGTTGAAATACAACACATGCTAACTGTTGAAATTCAATCAAACTCTTTAGCATCACGTATTTGTGCCAGGCTGGTGTAAATCTCCTGAATCACCATCTCAGTTAGAACCTTTTTGCTATTCTTTCATGGGATGTGGGTGTTGCTGGCAAGGCCAGTATCTGTTACCCATCCCTAGTCGCCCTTGAATTGAATGGCTTACTAAGTCAATTCCGAGGGCAGTTAAGAGCTGACCACATTATTGTGGGTCTGGAGTCACATGCCAGACAGACCAGATAAGGATAAAAACAAAAAACTACTGCGGATGCTGGAAATCCAAAACAAAAACAAAATTATCTGGAAAAACTCAGCAGGTCTGGCAGCATCGGCGGAGAAGAAAAGAGTTGACGTTTCGAGTCCTCATTACCCCTCAGCAGAACTGAGTAAAGTTAGGAGAGGGGTGAAATATAAGCTGGCATGTGTTGGCAGATAAGGATGGCAGATTTCCTTCCCAAAAAGGCATTAGTGAACCAGATGGGTTTTTATGACAATTGATGGTAGTTTCATGGTCACTATGACAGAGATTAGCTTTCAATTCCAGATTTTAATTGAATTTAAGTTCCACCAGCCAGCATGGTGGGATTTGAAACTGTATTCCCAGAGCATTAGTTTGGGTCCCTGGATTACTAGAACAGTGACATTATCACTATGCCACCAACTCCCAATGCCATACCAAGCCAAAGAGATCAAAGGTTAACTGCAAAATCGTACCAAAGCAACAAATTCACCATTATATCTATTAAGTCATATGTTATGATTAACTGTGCATTGACAAGAAATGCAGCTAATTACAGACTTGGTTGTATTTTCACTAACTGAGCTGTTGCTGCGACAGTATTACAGTACGCGCACTGAAGATGCTTCTATGATAGACTTACCTAATACCCCAGTTTCATTTAGAACGTGAAATGGCACTCTGAATGTATGCACACACACATTCCACACAAGTCAATGTGCACACAATGACATTCCAAAACTCAAATGAATTCCAAATGTTTAGCATACATGCACAAATTTACTCTGCTTGAAACATGTTCAATCGCGTTATAGTGCAAGTCTGTTAGCGGAGGGGAACTCGGACTCATGCCAGTGACTAGATCAACCTACATTAACATTTGGTGCCAGGCATAGCCAATATGCTCTAGCCAACATAATATGAATGCCCTTTTAGACTTCTCAGTCAGGATTTTATGCGATCTTTGGGGAAGGTCTCAGAGGGTGGGGGCGGTTGGCAAAATGTCATAGGTAGGTGTTGGGGGGCAGACAGTCCACCCACCTGGAGCCCACTTAAGTGGCCAATTAAAGACCTCATCCTGCCTACCTCAGCATTTTAACACAATTGGAGGTGGGGGGTGGCCCTCTGCTATGTCGGAAGACTGCCAGGTGAAACCTAGTAGCCTCCTGGCAGGGGAAGGGGTCTGCTCGTTTTTGGGTACTCTTTCGCCCAACAAGGGGCCTCTCAGCAGCAATGACTGCCCCCCATGGCATTGGTACCACATGCCTTCAGTGACAATCTCCCCTTGCTAGGGTCTGCCTGACTGGCCCTGGTGATCCCAGACCCCACTTGCCTTACTTTGATGGAACTGACCATCAATGCATCCTCTTCCTGAAAGTGCAAGACTGGACTGCTGACCTTCCAGCCCTCTGATTAGGCCAGCAGCTCTTGGGGGCAGGCCGCGGGACTTGATTGGATGGCAGAAGTGGTTGCCACCATTAAAACTTGGCCCAGGTCCCGCTGCCTACAAAAGCGGGGCTACCCCTTGCTTTCACCCTGGCAGTAGGACCTCTGCTGTGCCTGAAAAATGCTGGTCCTCATTTTTCTGAATATCTAATAGAAAGTTGGGTATGGCTTTTGATTCATATTATACTGTTATATTCCATGTTATAACAACAAATTGGTGCCAAATCAGTAGTGGAACAACAGTTATATTTTCTAGATTTTATACTGGTATCAAAATGCCATCAAGCATTTTAAGAATTTGATGCTCTCTGAAAGATAAACTGCAAAATGAAGCATTTTATTACAAATCACAAATGGAAATAGCAGTTTTTATGGGGCTAGCAGATTAGATTATTTTCCTTGTAAGTTATTCAAGGTCAAATGTAATAAGTCTCGGTAACATTGCAATTTTCATGCCTATGGGTGGGGCTTTCTGCCTCTGCCTGCCGCCAGGATTGTCCGGTCCCACCGGAAGTCAATGGGCTTTTGGCTGGGCCGTCAAATCACCCATGGTGGGTCCCGCCATGATGGGGCAGGGAAACCTCAGCCTATGAGTCACAAGACAAATAGAATGAGGGCAACCTCTCAGCAACTCCCCCCATGGTGTATCTCTGTAATATTTTTCAGCCCTACAATCTTATGAGAAGTCTGCCTTCCTGTAACTCTGGCGTCTTTTGCATTATCCGCTCCTTCAGCTCACCATATAGACCTTCAGCAGGTATGCAGTAAGATTCCACATCAGGGATTGTTTACAAAAATGAGTGTTCAGAGAATTGGAGGCAACCAATTGACAGGGGTAGGGAATTGGTTAGGAAATAGACATCTTTTGATTATCTGCTCCTATCACTGCTTGCTTATCCCTACAACGACCCCACCCTCTACTTCTCTCTCCCCCTGCCCCCCTCCTTAGACCAGCTTATATTTCACCTCTCTCCTAACTATACTCAGTTCTGCCAAAGGGTCGTGAGGACTCGAAACGTCAACTGTTTTCTTCTCCGCCGATGCTGCCAGACCTGCTGAGTTTTTCCAGGTAATTCTGTTTTTGTTTTGGATTTCCAGCATCCACAGTAGCTTTTAGCTTTTTGTTTTTATTAGAGACTAGGGATAATGGGTATGGACTCAAATCGGCAGATCTTAACTAATGGTGCCCCTGAGATCTGTAATGCGGCCTGAGCTTTTCCTCATTTTTATAAACAACTTATATGAAGGAATATAGAGCAATATATCCAAGTTTGCTAATAACAACATGTCAGATGGCAAAGTGAATAACGTATGTTAGAGCAGAAAGTTGCAAGGGATAATTGATAGATTAAATGAGTGGGAATACTGTGGGAAACTGTGAGATCATCCACTCTTGACCTAAGAACAATAGAGCAGAGTATCTTCTAAATGGTGAGAAGGTAGAAATTTAGAGGAACAGGGAAATGTAGGGGTCCAAGTACAGACATTGCTAGTGGATAGGTATAAAAATAATTTTAAAAAATGGTTTTCAAAACTGAGTTTGAAAGATTTATGGGCTGATCACTCTTTGAGATAAGAAGAACGTCTGAACATCTTTGTGAAGTTTGTCTTTTACTAGCTTAAGCTTGCGCCCCCTTGTCTTATTGGTTGTGATTCAATTTTAAGTGGTGTCATTTTTTCAATGTGATACTCAAGGGAATTATGTCCAAAGATAAACACTTGATTGAATCGGAAAGTAAAAGCAAAACAAATTGTCAGCAGGCCTGCGAGCTCAGTTACTACGTGCACTGTTGATGTGCTAACATGCCATGCAGGTTATTCCCCTGGCCTGTGCTTGGGTATTATTAGAGATCTGCAGGTGGCATCACTGTCTGAAGGCTATGAAAAGACCAAAAAATTATCCTGTCACATATGTTTTTTTCTGCTGAAAGATATGCATGTTTGGTCATTGGATGGAGATAGGATCATGTTTGGTTGTGATGCTCCCCCAGTCAGATCACCTACTTGTGCTGTCTAGATTTACACATGCAGGGAAACCAATGGGGTTGTCATAGCAGAGGATTGCTAGTACCCATGAAATGATACAACAAAACAACTTGCATTTATAAAATACCTTTAAGATGGTAAAATGTCCAAAAGGGCATTATCAGACAAAATTTGTCACTGAACTATATAAGGAGATATCAGGACAGATGACCAAAAGCTTGGTCAAAAATATAGGTTCTAGGGGACATCTTAAAGGATTGAGAGGTCAAGATGCGGAGAAGTTTAGAGGCAGAATTTCAGAACTTGGGACACAAGAGCTGAAGGTATGGTACTAATGCTGGTGCAAAAGAAATCAGGATAGCACAGAATTAGAGGAATGCATAGTTCTTAAAGTGTTGTAGGGCTGGAGGAGGTTACAGACTTAGGGAGGTGTGAGGCCAGTGAGGGATTTGAACACAAGGATGTGAATTTTAAAACTGAGGTGTTGCTGGACCAGAAATCAATATAGGTCAGCAAGCATAGGGTTGATGGGTGAATGGGACACAATAAGGGTTAGGATTTGAGCAACAGCGTTTCGGATGAGCTCATACTTAGGGAGAGGGAGAGGTGGGAAAAAAAAAGGCTTAGTGCAGCTTAGCTAAAATACAATTTTAAAAATGAAGCCCCTACTTTTCTAGGAGGGCCTAGAAAAGCCAATTATATGTTTTGTCAATATTATAAGAGAGATAAATGACATTTCATGATGAATAAGTCACTTCACAGCACATGTGTAAAAGCTGATAAAAGCCCAGCTTCACCACAGGTGGCAAAACTCCTTTAATAGTACTAAATAAAATCAAAACAGCTGTGTACCTTTCAACATCCGTTCCCTAATCTAGTGCATATTTGCACAGGCAGATCAGCTACAGGTTTCTCCCTAGAAAATGCTATCTGGGCCTAATTTATGGGTGACGCATCATTATATGAGCAACAGCTCCAGAACTCCTGCTATTCAGCTGGCTGGTTTACGAGGTGAGATGTGCACTTATTGCTCAGATATGTGCAAGGGTTAGGTTCCATACCCAGCCCCTCACCAGCTCTATAAGATTTTAAGCTATGAATGCCTTGATTCTGTAATCAAAGAAACTGGAAGTATTCAGAGGGCTAAATTTAGATCAAAGACATGTTCATCCATAAAAACTGGCTATTTACCTGATTACTAATACATGTTTTGATCATATAATTCTAATGTGCACTAAATTTCCCAGGTTCCCCATTTTTGTATATTGCCCTTTTGTATATTTGGAATAAAAAGCAGTGGCTGTAAAATGCCTCTGCCCTAGAAATTGCTTCATGTTAGAAGTTCAATGTTTGATTTTTGCTCTGCAGAATTGAGGTCAGACCAGATGAAGGAAAATGAACTAACAAAGAATAGGTAAACATGAGATTTAATTACTCATTGTGAGCATGAATTTTTAAAGACAAGCTCCAGAAAAGGGTTGGGCTTGATTTGACCATGTACTGGGAGTTCCCTGGCGCTTGCAATTTTCTGTCCATATTTTAATGAACAGTTTGCACTGTCTCCACTCAAAAAGTGAAGCCTTCCTGTTCCATACAGCTCAGTGCCACAACACACCAGTTTTCCACATTCATGCTCCCGTGTGGAAAATCACCTGCTGGCTGCGCCTGTCAAAAAATTGTGGGCATCATCTCACAACACTGGAACCCAGTGAGTTAGATCCTCTGCCAGTAACACACAATTGGCACTGGCTGGGCTGAACATCTTTCCTCACCAAACCAAACTGCTAGAAAGTGCTGCTCTGGTATTAATTCTGAAGTGCTTTGAAATTGACAATATCGAATTGGCTGCCTATTTACCTTGTGTGACTGCCTTTTACATTCGGTTAATGGTAAGGAAAATTGGGCGATTTGCACAATGGTTGACCAATTCAACATAATTCATTTTACATATTGGTCCAGAGTAAAATTACTCCCCAAGTTGCCTCTTGTCTAAAATAGTGGAACAATTCTTCACAGTTGTTATACATGTATTTTGTTTCAACCTTACTTCAGAGTTCAGGAAACCAATCAGCAGAAAAATGGAAGAGTTTTTGTGTGGCTCACTCAGTATGGTCATCATTCATTCTGTTTTAAAAGCTGTCTAACCACTTTAAAGTAACTGCTGCTTTTAAAAATCAAGCACAGCTCCACATACATTCAAATGGATTTTCAGTATCTATAACTCTTGTCAATCACTGGTGTCACAGTGTTGTCATCTCTCCTGAAGGGATTGAGGCTGTTCCTGGCAGTGATAAGTTGCTCGAAGGTTTGTTTGATGGAGAAATGCCACATAGTTTCACCCTTTTCTGTGAGTTCCTCCTACTCATTGACCCAGAACTGAAGAGGACAAGGAGTGTCAGTTTGCACTGTACATGCAGAAACCAAGTCTTTCTGAAATTCTTTCAGAAAGAAAATCAGGAAGCGCTTCTTCATAAATAGGGAAGCGAAAAAATGAAATGCTCTTCTCCAAAAGGTTATGGGTGCTACTAGATCAATTTAAGTTGTCAAGATTGAGATCAACAGATTTTTAAAGTAGGTAAGAATATCAAGAAATGTGAATCAAAGGCAAGTAAGTGCAGCCCAGGTACACATCCTGTTCCTATGTGTATGTGTGCAAATGTATATATGTGTATACCTATGTATTTTGCGTGTGTAAATATAGATATGTATTTATATTATATAAAATATATAGCTCTTTAAGTTATTTTTCTTCAATAAGAACACAGAGCAATGAGCAGAGTTGAAGAATGGAAAAGAGAGACTTGTTGCCAAAGCTTTTCATCTTGTACTCATCAGGACAAATGCAAGAATGCCAAATTTTAAACGATCGCAACGGTTTATACTACAGGTGAGGCGAGAGTGACTGCCCTGGACATCCAGGCAACATTTGATCGAGTATGACATCAAGGAGCATTAGCAAAACTGGGGGAAAAGCTCTCCACTGGTTAGCACAAAGGAAGACGGTTGTGGTTGTTGGGGGTCAATCATCTCAGTCCTGGGATATCGCAGTAGGCTTTTCTCAGGGTGGTGTCCTAGGCCCAGCCATCTTCAAATGCTTCAGCAATGACCCTCCCTCCATTATGAGGTCAGAAGTGGAGATGTTCGTGGATGATTGCGCAATGCTCAGTACCATTAACTGAAGCTGTCCATGGCCATATGCAGCAAGACCTGGACAATATTCAGGTTTGAGCTGATAAATAGCAAGTAACACAAGCGCCAGGCAATTACCATCTCAACAAGAGAGACTCTAATCATCTCCCCTTGATATTCAATGGCATTACCGTCACTTATACCCCTGCAATATATATCCTGGGGGGGGTGTTAACATTGGCCAGAAACTGAACTGGATGGGCCATAAAAATACCGTGGCTACAAGAGCAGGTGAGAGGCTGGGAATTCTGCATGGAGTAACTCACCTCCAGACTCACCAAAGCCTATCAATCATCTTCAAGGCATAAGTCAGGAGTATGATGGAATACTCTCCACTTGCCTGGAAGAGTGCAGCTCCAACAACACTCAGAAGCTTGACGCTATCCAGGACAAAGAAGCCCGCTTGATTGGCACCTCATCCACCACCTTAAATATTCACTCCCTCCACCATCGACACACAGTGGCACCAGTGTGTACCACCTACAAGATGCACTGTAGCATCTCACCAGGCCTCCTTTGAATGCACCTTCCAAACACACAACCTCGACCACCTTAAAGAACAATGGAAGCAGATGCATGGCAACGCCACCACTTGCAAGTACTAATTCTCCTTAACTTTGCTAACCCTGCCGCTACATCTTGGTGCTCCCCGGACATTCACAGTGGAGGTGGAGGCAGCCTGCTGACTGTGATGCTCTGTCTGTGATGACTTTGATGATGTCCTCTGGAGGGCTGAGACTTGGTGGGCCCCGCTTTTGGGGTCCTGCTGTGTGGCATTAGCACCCTCCTCAGCCTGTGCAGCTGGATCTGCGGAGGCTGCAGGAAGAGGGGAGTCAGTTGGGCCGGTCACTCCCAGAGTCACCTGGGTGGATGGCCCCGGAGTGTGCATCTGCTGATCCTCCCCGCTATTGGTGCCCAAGGCCCCCTGGCTGACTCCATGAGTGGAAGGGGTAGCTGGAGTGAGATTAAACTGCCCAGTACCCCTCTCATGTACACACTGTTAGAGGCCAACTATGGCATCAGCGATGGACTTAAGCCCACACAGCAGTGCAGGAGTGAAGTCCTGAACCAAGGTCTCTATGGTGGCCGCCATCCTGCCAATGTTGACCTCGGTGCGTTGCAATGCTGGCGCTATCACCTCAGCCTGTAGGCGATGGACTCCTCCACCTTGCAATCGGAGGAGTGCAGCGGATATCCCTTCCTGATGTTCCTGAGTTTGCCTTTGCAGCTCCAACAACTGTGCCATGACCGAGTCCAGAAGCCCATCATCTGACTCGAACTCAGCAATGTTCTGGCCTCCAGCAGTCCTCCGAAAGCCGGGGACCTGGATAGTCCCTGCCTCCGCCTGCTGTGGATCAGAAAGTGCGATGTGTTCACCAGATTGAGGTCCCGAGGCTACTCCAAAGTTAGGTTCCACCAAGGGTGTATGTCTCTGCACTGGTGGTGGGTGTGGGTGAGCGCTGTGACGGGACTTCAGGGAGTGTGCCTTCAGATTCCTCTTCGGAGGTTTCTTCGGAGCTTGCTTGGAGGCCCTGGGTCATGGACTCCATCGGCTGCTTCTCAGATGCACCTGCGAAAGCAAGGGGAGATATTTATTATATGGTAGTGGCCTGTGAAAGAGGACACATCACTCATGCATGGTTTTCTGATGGATGTTGAACTGCTGGATCCTCACTTGGTAGAGCAGCACCGACCTCATCGTCAGCACAGGACTGGCCCCGGTCATCGCCGGCCAGCTGGATGATTCTGTTTTCAAATTCTGTGAGAATTTTGATCTCTGGCACCCCTCCACCTGTCTGTGACCTTTCCCTCCTGTTGTGAGCCAGTTTGTCCTGCACGGATAGAGATGGGGAGAGTGTATCAGGATGCCTGCTGGGTCAGTTGATAAGTATGTCTGCCCTGTGTGAGTGGTGAGTTGTCCCAGGGACGGGATGAGGATAATGACGGTGTGTGTGAGAGAGTGAATGATGATGACCCATCCACTGGCAGTGAGTGGGGCCCTGTCGATGTGTGATGGGTTTGTGAGTGTGTGAGTTGGGAGTGATGAAAAGAATGACTTACCCTGGCAGAGCGGAGGAGATCATTCATCCATTTGCAGCTGTCTTCTTCCAAAGGGCATTGGCACTGTCCACTGCTGGCACCGCCTCCCAAGCCGGGATGGTGACATTGCTACCCATCCTGCGGCCAGAGCGGGGGTAGAGCACATCTCGGCAAGCCTCCATGGCATCCAGCAGTCGCTTGAGGGACCCGTCGTTGAAGCGGGAAGCTGCAGTTTTTTTGCCTTTGCTGGCCATGTCTCCTGGACAGCAGTGGTGAGCTGGTGGCGATGGGTGCTTTGCTGATCCATTTAAAGATGGCAGCCAGAATGATGCAACAGCGAGGCGAGTGGACGAATGACAGCCCACTGGCCGTGGAAATGGCATGTTTCGCGGGAATGAACATATAATAAGGCGGACTCAGGAAGATACAGCGTGAAAACCTGCCATTTTCATCGGCAGGTAGGACTCCATTTTACCTGCCCGCTACCGCACTTAGTGCAATTCTGGGAAAATTTAGCCCGATATCGCCATTCCTTTACTGTCGCTGGATCAAAATCCTGGAACTCCCTCCCTAAACTACACCACATGGACATATTGATCTTGTTGAACTAGCTGAACACTGCCTTCTGAAGGGCAATTAGCAATGGGCAATAAATGCCTAGACAGCGACTCTGAACCAAAACAAAATAGTGCTAATTGGTTGTCAAGTTGGCTCTGATTTTTTTTATTTTTTCATGGGACATAGGCACTGCTGGCCAGGCCAGCATTTATTGCCCATCCCTAATTGCCCTTGATCAGGGGGCATTTAAGAGTCAACCACATTGCTGTGGGCCTGGAGTCACATGTAGACCAGACCAGGTAAGGACAGCAGATTTCCTTCCCTAAAGGACATTAGTGAACCAGATGGGTTTTTACAACAACTGACAATGGTTTCATAGTCACCATTGGACTTTTAATTCCAGATTTTTATTGAATTCAAATTCCACCATCTGCCTTGGTGGGGTTTGAACTTGGGTCCCCAGAGTATTAACCTGGGTTTACTAGATTACTATTCCAGTGGCAGTACCACTATGCCACCACCTCCCCCAAGATTGATCAAGGCATTGCCATGGAGAAAGCATGGAGGGAACTATAGGCTCCCTAAGCTCTTGGGTATTTCAAAAAAGGCACAAGGCTTGAACACATTTGTTTTGTTTGCAGAGAGCTGGTTCCTGCCTATGAATGTATGTCGCTTCTAGCAAGAATCCACTTTACGAGTTGGACTGATTATCTTAAATTAATTATTAGTGTAGCTTTTGGGACACACAGGATTGTTCAGCAAGTACTGTCCAATCATGGAATCACATCTAACAATAGATGTTTGCTTTGGGTTTTGCAAGCATGGACTGGTTGCATGCAATCTGTACTCTGCCTACTGTAATCGAAGGAAAATACTGTTCGATTCAATCAGTCAATCATTGGGATGTACAGCCTACATACCTTTCATCGCACCAGCACTGAAATTCATATCCGACATTGCTTAACTGTGTGGTATGCAGAATGTCTTTTTGGACTAACGGCAGCACCCTGTCGGAAAACACCACTCACATAACTACTGCATAGTAGAAGCATGAAATAACTTTCTTAACCTGTTGTTCAAATTTTCCCCATTACTTTCTCCATGGGAACACTTGAGCCAATCAGAGTCGACTTGCCAACCAATCAGCATCCTGTTCTCCCATAGCATAAATTGCTGTGATTGTTTAAAATTTGGCATTCTTGCATTTGTCCTGATGAGTGCAAGACAAAATGCTTTGGCAACATGTCTCCCTTTTCAGCAAAATGAGAAGGGCATTTATGTTAATACAAAGGTGCACTAACAAACTTTATTAAAAAATTAACAACTGCATGTCATAGTCTAGTGGTTAAAGAAACCATGGTGACAAGCTTCATTGTGTTGAATTTATTTTTTAAATGGAGGTGGGATGGGCAAGGATTGTGTTGGGGCTTTAGATTCCAAAATGAGCTAAACTGTCGCTGGAGAGTTTAGTAGCCATAAGAAGCAATGGAATGGATTTTCTAGCAGCACCCACCGCCCGGGATCATCCGGTCCTGCTGAAAGTCAATGGGTTTTTGGTTAGGCTGCCAAATCTCAGCGGCGGGTCCCACCACGACGGGGCTGGAAAATCCTGGCCTATGTTTCACATCAGCCTTGTTTTCTAATCTCTCCTGATTCCCTGGTGTCTTGCACATCATGCTCTGTGCATCTTGTACTCGAATTTTCCCATAATTCCGTGGTTATTCTGCTTTGGCAGCAAGTTATAACATAAACCCTGAGGAAAGAGCGAACTCATTTTATGTTTTGCATCTGAAAATCTGAAGCACATTAAGGTCTGCTGTGTAAACAGGGCATTAGAGACATATTTACTGAATGTGCTGTGAAGCTGAGTGTTATAATCTATTTCATAATCATCCCTGATAATTCCATCTAGCGAAACTAAACAGCATAACAGCCTTCAAAATAATTTTTTCTCACAGCTGATCCTTGAAGATGTGTATGTGTGTATGGTTTGATAACAAATATGAAAAAGAGCCCGGCCATTGATAAAATGTACACTTTAGCTTGTGCTGCAAAAGCATGCTTGCATTCTTGCTACCATTAATGAGGCTGCACTCTTGTAAGCTTAAGGATATCCAAGTCCTGTATGTTTTGATTTCTGTTAATAGATAGGTAGAGCAATTGATAGACAGAGGCAGTAATGGTGAAGAATAGCTAGAACTTTGAAATGTTGTTTGGGTGGATGAATGCATCTTAGAACATGGGACATTAACCACACTACAAGCATTCAGTATGCTACACTCAGTTGAAGCTATGTTTCTAAGCTCAGGAGTTCTGATGATAGATTATTGACCTGAAATTTCACTCTTGTTTCTCTCTCCACAGATGCTGCCTGTCCTGCTAAGTGTTTCTAGCATTTTCTGTCTTAGTCCAAATCCAATGTTAGTTATTATTCTCATAGTAAGTAATCTACTGTGTGTGATCACTAGCAACATCTTTAGGTCATAGGCCATTCAGTTGGATTATGACTGATCTGTACCTCAACTTTATTTACTCACCTTAGTCCTATATCCCTTGATTCACTTACCTAGTAAAAATCTATCAATCTTAATCTTGAAAGCAGCAATTGTGTCAGCCTTTTGTGGAAACGAATTCTAAATTTTTGCTACCCTCCATGTGAAAAGGTATTCCTAATTTCCTTCCTAAAAGGCCTGGATCTAATTTTAAGATTATATCCTCTTATTCTTGATCCCCCATCATAAAAAAATAGTTTCTCTGTACATACCCTATTGAATTAATTTAACATTTAACATATCTCAATCAGATCATGCCTCAATCTTCTATACTCAAGGGAATACAAACCAATGTCCTCATAATTTAATTGTCTAAGTCCTGGTTTCATTCTGGGGAATCTGCGCAGCACTCAATCCAAGGCCTCCAAGTTCAAAATGTAATGGCATAATCTTAAAAAATAATTGTAAATATGACAGTTTTCTTTTCTGTGTTGGGCAGTAGAAATTTCAGTTCCTGGATATGAAATATTTCATGAAGGCTTCAATACACTGAGAATGAACGAACAGTCTAATACAACATGCTGTGTGTGTCTGGTGAGGAGGCAACAACAGCTACAAACAGAGCAAATTGGCAGAGAGCTGATATTCCAAACCAGAGCACTATGCTGTTCTGTATTAAACTGCATTGATATTGTTTTGTGGAAAAGAGAACATTAAGTATTGTCATCACTTCTGTTGTAATGATGAAATGAAAAATGGCACAAGGACAAAGGTTTTTATTTTCCATGCAGCAAGTATCACATCTAAGACAAGACAACATTCAATAAGGGGCACCTTAGTTAAACATATCTTGTGAAAACTAAAATCTTAATTAAATGTGAATGAGCTTAGGGAATGACCTTGAACATATCCCTCCAGGTGAAAACCCATTAATTGGAGACAGTTGTGGTTCATAGACCCCACAGGAGTATTTTATCAAGTACAAGTAGTGCCAAAGTGGGCATAATTCTGATCTTAACTTAATGTGAGCAAAATCTTTTAAAAAAGCATAATAACTATCGGCTCATAATGACAGCTCTTCTATGCAAAACTCGATAGAATAGTGTTGGATATGTGTCTGGTAGAACAGATGGTTAGCTGAGCAGGGAGTATTCAGCAAAAATATGAACATTTAAAAAAAATCCTTAAAATATGAACCAGTTAGGAGAAAAAAATGAAGAACATTCACCCTGTAAAAGCAGGCATGCTGTTAAAAATGGGTTATATGTGACTTCCGAAATGAAATGTCTTTAACATAACCTTCTACAGAGGCAAGATTACAAACTGTGAAATACCCAAATGTATTCATCCCTATAATAATGTCATGTTAACTTTTAGAATGTTGAATGTATATTTTTAGAGTTTTTATTTTTAGTTGTTTCTCCTCACCAGATGGTGTTGGGCCCCTCACCGGGACATAGTCCTACAGGCAATGCTCACCTTCTCACGTGTAGCTTCTCCTCTAGTATAAATCTTGAAAGTGAGCAGCAGGAGGTTATTTCATCACATGGTTCATCACATCGATCCAATTCGCACACATCACACACCTTCCACCAAGAGTCACTGCAGAAGAAAATACTTTGGTGATCTGTGGCATAAGCTCCCTGATTTATATGGGTGAGCTGAGTATTAGGAGAACATCAAGCATTCTCATGGTGATCAGCTTCCTTGTGAAGTCATGGAGAGAGTCAGCGTCCAGTACACCAGTTGGCAAAGCATTTCAGGGGCTCACTACCTTCTGGGAAATGAAGAGGAATCTAACACCTAGTATATGTTATAGATTAACCTCACATCCCCATGTGCTTTCCAATTGGTTAAACTGGAATAATATATTAATGGGGATGCTCTGCAGCCCTTTAATTGTTTTATAGATGTCTATCAGGCCACCTCTAAGCCTATACTGTTTTAAAGTATATAGATCAAAGTCTTTGAGCCTATTTGATTAGCTGAGGTTCTTTACGTTAGGAATTATTCATGCAGCTCTCTTTTGGATCTTTTGAAAGTCACTATATCACGCATCAAGTGGGGGTACCAAATCTTGATACTATACTCTAATACTCTTAACAGACTCCTTGTAATCACAAAACCAGGGGGGCTTGATGAAAATTATGACCCTCTGTCCCCTTTTGAAATGGACCTGGACAGGCCCAGAGATGGGTCTGTTAGCAGCTCTGTTGGCATAACGAGTTTTGATCTGCAAGTCCCTTGGTTTTGTGATTACAAGGGGTCTGCACAATGAGGTGTGAGATTCCACAGACTGAGAGGAATTCTTTTGTCCTTGTAGCTGCTGTTAGTAGCTTCCAGAATAAAGGGCCAATCCCCTAATAGAATCATGTGACTTGTAGCAGGCATCTTCATTGGCTCAGCAGAAAGCCCATTTTAAAAATAACGAAAAGAATAACGTTTTGATACATACTGTGTTAGATTTCTTTTCATGTCATAGGGACCCAACACTATGGATATTTTTTTTTGCCTCTGCCAAGAGATTTCATGGCTGGAGGTAACTGGGGTAAGGAAATGTTTTATCATGAAGCCCCAGCCATCATTGTGAATGTGTGTGTAAGGGAGGATAGACAGACCAGCTGTTCTTTTCCTCCAGGTCAATTATCTACGTTTGTCTGCCCGTATGTTGTTTTATGTTTTAAGTACAAATGAGATACTCATATGAATGGGTGAAATTCGGTCTTTTAAGGTTAAGCTGAGTTCTGGCCTAGTCTGAAATGGCATTGCCATATAGAGTATAACCTTACTATAAGAGTATAACCCTTTGAATTTGGGGCTTAACATATTCCATATCTGTTTGCATCTGTTGAATTAAAAACCAAAATTTACATTTATTTTTGATACTGCCAAGCATTTCTACATCATTGGCTTGAGGTAAAATAAATTTGAACTATTTTTGCTTTACAATGGCATCTTATAAAATGTGTACAATTCATTTACTCCAACTTCTGCAAACCACAAAGCAATGCAGTAACGATGAATGAACAGGTACCAGAAAAACTCAATTTATTATAGTCTTAGAGCTGAAACAATGAAAAAATGGTGGCAGAAATGCATAATGTGCAACCAAATAATGTCATCACAAAGAATCAGAGAGCTGTAGTTCAAACTTTTTTTTTGAGCTTTCATTTTTTTACCTGACCACCCTCTAATTATTAACATTTTTACCTCCCAATTTCTTTTCCCTTCAGTTTGGTCTGTGAGCTACCTTAAATTAGCCTTTCTTAACTCTTCTTGTTTCATGAGAATAGCATTGAAAAATGGCACATTTGTAGGGATTGCTGTGCACTGGGCTAGCATGTAATCCTTTCACCTTTGGGACTGGAGTTAGAATCCAGCCCAGACTGAAGAAGTGAAAGTCTCTTTTTTCCTGAATAACTGGAATTATAAATGTAAACAATTTCTCACAGCTTCAGGAGCCTCAAACTCTTTTAGGGAAACTACCCCATAATGATTTGGGTTGTTTTACCAACATTAGAAACATTAAAATAAAAACAAAAAACTGCAGATGCTGGAAATCCAAAACAAAAATAAAAATACCTGGAAAAACTCAGCAGGTCTGGCAGCACCTGCGGAGAGGAACACAGTTAACGTTTCGAGTCCGTATGACTCTTCAACAGAACTAAGTAAAAATAGAAAGGTGAAATATAAGCTGGTTTAAGAGGGTGGTGGGACAGGTAGAGCTGGATAGAGGGCCAGTGATAGGTGGAGATAGCCAAAAGATGTCATAGACAAAAGGATAAAGAGGTGTTGAAGGTGGTGATATTATCTAAGGAATGTGCTAATTAAGGGTAGAAAGCAGGACAAGCAAGGTACAGATAGAAACAAAAAAATAAAAACAAAAAACTGCGGATGCTGGAAATCCAAAACAAAAACAGAATTAACTGGAAAAACTCAGCAGGTCTGGCAGCATCGGCGGGGAAGAAAAGAGTTGATGTTTCGAGTCCTCATGACCCTTCAACAGAACTGAGTAATATTAGGAGAGGGGTGAAATATAAGCTGGTTTAAGGTCGGGGGTGGGGGGGGTGGGGAGAGGTTGGGGGTGTGGAGTGTGGGTGTGGTTGTAGGGACAAGCAAGCAGTGATAGGAGCAGATAATCAAAAGATGTCACAGACAAAAGAACAAAGAGGTGTTGAAAGTGGTGATATTATCTAAACGAATGTGCTAATTAAGAATGGATGGCAGGACACTCAAGGTACAGCTCTAGTGGGGGTGGAGTGGAAAGACTAACAGGGCATAAAAGGTACAGATTTAAAAATAATGGAAATAGGTGGGAAAAGAAAAATCTATATAAATTATTGGAAAAAAC
The DNA here is from genome assembly GCF_964194155.1 of Cetorhinus maximus. Taxonomy (NCBI): domain Eukaryota; kingdom Metazoa; phylum Chordata; class Chondrichthyes; order Lamniformes; family Cetorhinidae; genus Cetorhinus; species Cetorhinus maximus. The sequence goes on from NC_135885.1 coordinate 100,280,036, forward strand.
AAAAGGAAGGGGGAAGAAACGGAAAGGGGGTGGGGATGGAGGAGGGAGTTCAAGATCTAAAGTTGTTGAATTCAATATTCAGTCCGGAAGGCTGTAAAGTGCCTAGTCGGCAGATGAGGTGCTGTTCCTCCAGTTTGCGTTGGGCTTCACTGGAACAATGCAGCAAGCCAAGGACAGACATGTGGGCAAGAGAGCAGGGAGGTTTGGGTCATGCTTGCGGACAGACCGAAGGTGTTCTGCAAAGCGGTCACCCAGTCAGCGTTTGGTCTCTCCAATGTAGTGGAAACTGCATTGGGAGCAACGAATGCAGTAGACTAAATTGAGGGAAGTGCAAGTGAAATGCTGCTTCACTTGAAAGGAGTGTTTGGGCCCTTGGACGGTGAGGAGAGGGGAAGTAAAGGGGCAGGTGTTGCACCTTCTGCAGTTGCATGTAAAAGTGCCATGGGAGGGGGTTGAGGTGTAGGGGGTGATGGAGGAGTGGACCAGGGTGTCCCAGAGGGAATGATCCCTGCGGAATGCCGCCAGGGGGGGTGAATGGAAAATGTGTTTGGTGGTGGCATCATGCTGGAGTTGGCGGAAATGGCGGAGGATGATCCTTTGAATGCAGAGGCTGGTGGGGTGATAAGTGAGAACAAGGGGGACCCTATCATGGTTCTGGGAGGGAGAGGAAGGTATGAGGGCAGATGATGCTGCCATGGCTGCTGAGTTTTTCCAGGTATTTTTCTTTTTCTTTTAGAAATACTAACATGGTTGCAGTGTAAAATAAAATTAATGGAGATTTCTTCATGCCTCCCACACACCTTACCTAAAGCTTTAGATTTGACGGCTCCACCCTTAGCTCACTTTCATCTATCATTGAAGTGTCAGTTGTGACTCACTTGGTAGCAATCTGACTTTTGAACTCGAGGTGTCAGACTTTCAAGCCCCACTTCAGCACAAAAATCTTGACTGGCGCTCCTCAGAGAGTATTGCGCTATTGGACAGTGTTTTGCAGGTGATACATGAAGCTGAATTCCTGTCTGCTCTTTGGTCACTATTTATCCCTCTATCAACTCCACTCAAAAAGCAGATTCTCTAGTGATTATCATATTACTACTTTCAGGAGCTTTCTTTGTGCAAATTAGCTGCTGTGTTATCTACATTATGACATTGACCATGTTTCCAAATCCAAAGTACTTCATCGACCGTAAAGCGTTTTGAGATGTCCTGAGGTCATGAAAGGGGCTATTTTAATGGAAGTCTTTCTTCATTATCAACATATTTTCTCTGACCTGATACAGGACCCCTTTATATTCTCCATTGTTAAACTTGACTCAGTTCTATTTTCTCCTTTTAAGCCCGGCCCCTTACATCTCCTCAACAGCACAAGCTTTTTATCAAGAAAGGTTGAAAGTGAGGATACAAATTTAAAATAATTAGCAAAAGAATCAGAGGGGAGATGAGAATTTTTTTTTGTATAGCAAATTGTTATGATCTGGCATGCATTGCCTGCAAGGGTAGAGGAAGCAGGTTCAACAGTAGCTTTTGAAAGGAATTGAATGAAAAAGGAAATAAAAATGCACAGCTAAGGAGAAAGATCATACTGGGTAACTCTTTCAAAAAGCCAGCCTTATTTTTTGCTGTATGATTCAGATTCCATCCAACACTTGAATTCTAGTTGCCTTATTTACAGTTTCTTCTCAGGCCTCTATCCTTTTCTTGAGAGGGATTTAAGAAACACCTGATTGCAGCAATTTGTCTTATCTCCTTTGAAATTCCATGGTTGTTACTCATATAAACTTTCCTCTCTTTTTTTCTCTGCTTCAAATATGCCATCCTCATGCCTATATCTCCCCAGGTTGAGGTCAGTACATTGCACTCATTTCCTACTCAAACCCATTCTTTAAATTTTCAAAACTGGAACTCCCTCTTTCTTTTTCTCTAGTTTGTAAGCATCCAACATGGCACCTTGCACATTGCTTTGGTTTTTCAATTTAAAGAAACCCATTCCCTTGTTATTCTCACACCTCTGTTCTTACTGCCCACCAGGTTATTTTAATTTGACCTATTTTCCAATACTTGCATCAACCATATGGCAAGGGTGCGTTGGAGAGTATTTCTTAAATGGTGAGAGATTGGGAACTGTTGATGGCCAAAGGGACCTGCATGTCCTTGGTCAAAAGTCACTGAGAGCTAACATTTAGGTGCTGCAAATGGGAAGGCAAATGGTAAAGGCAAAATGCTGTGGATGCTGGAAATCTGAAACAAAAACAAAAAATGCTGGAAAAACTCAGCAGATCTGACAGCATGTGCGGAGAGAAAGACAGAATTAATGTTTTGAATCTGTATGACTCTTCTTCAGAGGTAAATGGTATGTTGGCCTTTATTGCAAGTGAATTTGAGTACATGAGTAAAGAAGTCTTGCTGCAGTTGTACAGAGTATTGTGCACAGTTTTGGCCTCCTTACTTAAGAAAGGATATACTTACCATAGATGGAATCCAACAAAGGATCACCAGACTGATTCCTGGCATGGTGAGATTCTCCTCTGAGGGGACATTGAGGAGACTGGGCCTGTATTCTCTAGTGTTTAGAAGAGTGAGAGGTGACCTCATTGAAGCATACAAAATTCTTACAGGGCTCGACAGGGTAGATGCAAGGAGGATGCTGCTCCTACCTGGGGGATCTAGAACCAGGGGACACAGTCTCAGAATAAGAAGTAGGTCATTTAAGACGGAGAGGGGGAGGAAGTTATTCACGCAGAGGATGGTGAATCTTTGGAATCCTGTACCCCAGAGGGCTGTAGATGCTCAGTCATTGAGTTTGTTCAAGACAGAGATGGATAGGTCTCTTAGAAATTTATGATATCAAGAGATATGGGGATAGTGCAGGAAAATGATGTTTAGGGAGAAGATCAGCCATGATCTAAGTGAAGCAGGCTGGAGGGGCTAAATGGCCTACTCATGCTCCTATGTCCCTGTGTTCCTATTCCATACCCACTGTTTGCAAGTATCCTAATGGCTGTCAACCCAGTATTCAGAGCTTGAACTCCTGTCTCCATTAGATAGGTCTCTTTGAAGCAGAGTTTGAATATTGCACCAAACTTAGAGGCAGGAATGCTACCGTTAAGCCAAGGGCTTACTCCTATGCAATAGCGTTTATTGCAAAATTTTGATCAACATATTATTGTGGTGGAGTTGTGGGCACTTTATTTGACATTTCACTGTGCTACATCTAACGTTATGTGCAACATCCACTGGTCACCCAACTTCCTTTCCTGGTCTCAATGCTACCTGATATTATAAATGGTTCCATCTCCTCTGTTGCTGTCCCCCTCCTATTCAAAACTGACATCATCACATGCTCTATTGACTCCCTGGGCCAGATTTCCCTCTCCCAACAATGGTGGGAATGGGCATGGGAATTCGGAAAACTGAGGCCCCACATAAATTTCCCATAGGTGGCAAGAGCTTTGGATTGCTACCCCACATGCATGCCTTGTAATGTCGGGGTCGCCATTGACAGCCCTAGGGGATATTTTTACTTCATGTCCTACAGTACTTTTGTTGGGTCCGGTGGATTTTGGGGAGCTGGGAAAACTCACCAGATAAAAGAGTTTGGGAATCTTGGGGAAGGCCTGCTGAGGAGTTGGAAAGATTCTGACAGGTAAGTGTTAAATGTTCTGCTTCAAATGTCATTATTAGATGCTGTATTGTAAGTTAAATGTGTTTTACTGCAATGATTGATCACAAGATTATGTCTTGCAAAGATAAATTGACTATCACATTGACCAATATTGTTTAAATGTTGAGATGCATTTGAGTATTTTTCTCAATGGAAAAATAACTTGATACTATATATTCAAAATTGAAGAAGAAAGTGCTTGGGTACACTATTGTCATGTTCTAAAGTGATTTCCATATCCACAGTGGCCTGCATTTTTAATTTAGAAAATAAAACAACCACCTGCCCCTAAAATTCTTTGAATGACAGGTCATCTGGTGTAGCTTAGAAAAAACTAGCTATCTGTTCTTGAAGTTTCAGTAGGCTCCATTGACTGGGGCTGTAATAGTTTGTTAAAATGGCTGAGCCCATTTGGGCTGGGATCCGGATTTGTTCCCACCTCCTCCCCTCTTTCCCAGGGAAGGGTTAGGAGTGAAGTCAGAAACCTTGTGGCTGAGGCGGGAAGCCAATTAAGGAAATTAAAATCTCAATTAATCAGCATTTTATGCTTGCAATACCTCTTTTCCAACACACGATGTGTCAGTAATTTGGTGGGTTGAAGCAAGCAAGCGCACAGTGGAGGGTCACGGAGGCCCAAAACTGACATGATATCAATGGTATGAAAGGAGAATTCAGCAGGCCTAAGGTCAGCAGAGGCAGAGGCTTGTGCTGACAGGAGCAGGTCCTTGTGGCTAATCTCAGTGATTTTGTGAGGGAAAAGCAACTCGGTGACATTTCCTTGTAGTTACCTGGAGACCTCTGAAGTAAGGTGGGCCACTGAGGGGGAGCTGTGGCATTGTCTAGATGAGCAGCCACAGCATAAGGGGCAACAACTGCAAGAAGAGCAGCAACTGCACCATTATGCACAGCCATAGGCAGCTGGATGGATCAAATGGGATTGCCGTAGGGCAGCACCTCGACGAAGGCAATGCCCTCAGCCTAGAGTCTATAGACCAAGGGTCAGCTTCGTGGATTCTTCAGAGCAGCAGTGCCTCCGAGAACTCCAACTCTCACAGCAGGTGGCTGCAAACCTTTGCAACTTCTTGGAGGGATACCTAATGCCAGTAGAAACAGATGGCTAAACATTCAAAATGAGTGACACTCAAGGTGACCATAGCTTTCAGTTTTTTTGTATTAAGCTCATTCCAGGGCTCAGCATCTGACATTTGCAAGATCTCACAATCTGCAACCCACAACTACAGTATTAACTACATCAGCCAGGTGATGGTTGCCTTGTTGAGGATGGCATTGCAATACATAACGTTCTGATGGATGCAGCCACTCAAGCCCAGAGGGCTGTTGGCTTTTTTCCCTTGATAAGATTTCCTCAGTTCCAGGACTTCAAAGACTGCACCCACGTGGCAATCAAGGCTCCATTGGAACAGCCAGGTGTCCTTAGGAATCGGAAGGAATTTCACTCCTTCAATGTGCAGCAGTATGTGACCCCTGTAAAAGGATCCTGCAGGTGTGTGCCAAATTTCCATTGAGCTGTCAAAATGCCTTTATTCTTCAGCAGCCTCAAATGCTTCAGCTCCTCACCCCATCTGACAGCCTCAGTGGATAGCTCCTGGGAGACAAAAGGTGCCCCCTGAAGACTGCTGCTAACACCAGTGAGGAACCCAACCACCAAGGTGCAGGAGAGGTGCAATCAGAGCCATGTTACTACCAAGGTCACAATAGCACAAACCACCAGCTTGTTCAAAATGCAGTTCCAGTACCTTGACTGATCTATGAACTGGCAATGGTCCCCCAGATAGTGGTGGTGTGCTATGCCCTGTACAACTTGACACTTCAAAGAGGAGTGGAACTGGCACCAGAGAAAGGTGGGGAGTACCCAGCATCCTTGGAAGAGGAGAACGAAGAGGAGGAGGGCCAAGCAGAGCATGACTCCTGATCCTTGCTGCCATAGGCCTGCATAGCAGAGAAGTCAGCAATGCCCTGATCAAGCTACACTTCAACTGAGAGCAGTGCACGCAACATTTCACAGGTGCCATTCAGATCCCTGTGGCAGGCAATATAACTGCATCCATTGCCACCTTCTAACAAACATATCTATCTGCTGTAAAGAGCTGTCCATTCATCACATTTTCAGCATTGCATTGTCATCCATGAGACTCATGCCACTCATCTACTTTCACTTCCCCATGGTCAATGTTGAATGGAACAGAAACAACTTCCCGACACTTATCAGGAGATAAAAACACATGCTTCATTGAAATAAGAGAGCAGCTAAGGCATGCAGATTCCACCTTTGATGCCAGGTTTTAGATGTTATCTAGCTTCACCTCACCAGCACCTTGTTCAACTCTCAGGTGTTGCCAGCTTGTTTGCCTGATTTACAGTCTTGGATGAGCTGCAATGTGCTCCAATTAAACATTAAGGGTAGAATTTAGCCCTTGTCGGGTGGGCTCGGTGGAGGCAGTCGGGAAGCCAACTGCCACCCGCGATCGGGGCCAGACCACGATTTCATGCTGGCGGGCCAATGAAAGCCCACCCAGCATGAAACGTGAGCAGCAGCGCTCAGTGCTGCCTCTGCAGTTGGTGGGGGGCGGGGGGGGGGGGGGGGGTGGGGGAGGAGGAGGAGTGCGAGTGCAAGCTTTGCGCATGTGCTCGAGTGCGCACTTTGCAAATATCCCTGAGGTATGGAGTTGCCTCAGGGAGGTGAAGAGTTTTCAGGAAAATAAATAAAGGCACATAAACTGTTATAAAACATGTCCCCTCATGTGACAGAGTCGCACGAGCAGGGGCATATTATTAATTAAATTTTAGCATTTTTATTTTATTTTTATTTGCTTTTGGAAACCTCATCCCGCCCTTGGATGAGGTTTCCAAAAAGTGCAAAAAAAAGCTTGGCTTTTTTACCTGTGGAAAATGTAAGTTAATTATGACTTTTATGGCCTTAACAGGCCTTTTAATTGTCAGCAGGTACACTGCCGATTCCCACCTGTAACCGCTGACTAAAATATTGCACGTCATTTTACGCTGGAGCGGGTTGGGCCTGCTCCCGACCACCGAGGTAAACATTTTGCCCTAAAAGACTCAAGTCAACATCTTTGGCCCCCAGACATGTTTCCCATTCCTTCACTACCAATTCCGTCCTCATTTCCATTTACTGTCTCAGGATGAATCAGACTACTCCGCAGCTTTTGGAATCCTTTTTGACATAGCTGAGCTACAGATCTCAAGGCCTTTCCATGGCAATGAGCCTAATAGCATCACTTAACTCTGTGCCTGGCCCAGCTCATCTTCTGCTGGAACACTCATCAATGCTTTTTTTACCTCGAGGCTTGACTATTCCAATGCCCTCCTGAAAGGCCTTTCACTTTCCATAAACTACAGCTCATCCAAAATACTATGGTCAATACTACAAAACACTACTCTAGTTTACTATAGTATATTACCAATACTGGGTACCAGCTGTGGCATTTCACGGAGACCCTGCCTTCACGTCATGCCCTGAGCTTGTGGAGTGGTGCCTCTGAAGATGCGGATTGCCACAATTGTCTCTCTCTAATGGAGAGAGACTTCTTTGGGACTATGACTAAGATGATGACTACCAATACTATGCCACTACCAAGTCCTCCAGACAAGGATGAGAACTTTGCATTCTTCCAATTCTAGCCTCCCATACATATCCCACCCATTTTGCCTCATCATTGGTTAATATACTTTCAGCCTTCTGGATGTAAAGCTCTGGAATTTCTGCCTTACCTTTCCACCTCTCTCTCCTAATTTAAGACTCTCCTTAAAACCTGCCACTTTGGCGAAGCTTTTGGTTGCTCTCCTGAAAGCTCCCTATTTGGCACCAATTTCTTTCTGATTATGTTCCTGAGAAATGCCTTGGGATGCTTTTATATGTTAAAGCTGCTAATTAAATTCAAGTTGTTGCTTGGGTTTTGCACAGTTATCAGGGTTAAGTACCAATTTTGAACTCATCTGGATTTGAACAGTTTGGTTAAATGTATTTTGCTGCACTCAGCTCGTTTATGTTGGCAGGCTATTGACTGTTATTTTGTTATTATTAGCTCTTGATATCTCAGGAGAAAAAGAAGAATGTAACATGCACAGAGGTCATATGGGTGAATTAACTTGTCACACAAGAGAATGCTAAATAGATACCTGTTTGGTAGTGTTAAGAAGCAAATAAGCAATGGAGATAGGGACCTGGACAGACTGAGTCTGGGAAACAGAGATAGAAATTTTCTGCTGCCAGAAATAGTTGATTTATTTCAGTAGACTTAATTTGCTGGAAATCCTACTCCTCTCGTAGCACTTCCAGAGTTCTTTTTTAATGCCCCATTTTGTTGTAGCTGTTAGACCTGGGTGATTGTGGGTTAGATTAACTGCTTGGTTACTGAAATGAAGAATGGCGACTTGGGGCTTGAGAATTCAGTTTGTTATGTTTGTTTAATTTACACCAAGAGAAAAGAATGAATTTATGGGTTTGCATGAGTTTATTTTTAAAATGTATTCATTTACAGGATATAGGCATTTCTGGTAAGGCCAACATTTATTGCCCATCCCTAATTGCCATTGAGAAGGTGGCACTGAGTCTCTCTGAGCCACTGCAGTCTCTGTGGTGTAGGTACTTACAATAATGCTGTTAGATAGAGTTACAGAATTTTGACATAGTGACACTGAAGAATTGGTGATACATTTCCAGGTCAGGATGATGTGTGACTTGGACTGGAACTTGGTGATTGTGGCGTTCCCATCCAACTGTTTCCCTTGTCCTTGGTGGTAAGAGGTTGTGGGTTCAGAGGTGCTATCGAAGAAGCCTTGGTGATTTGATGCAATGCGTCTGGTAGATGTAACACATTGCAGCTATGTTACACTGGTGGCTGAGGGAGTGAATGTTTAAGCAGGCTGCTTTGTCCTGGATGGTAAAATAAATGCAAAATACTGCAGATGTTGGAAATCTGAAATAAAAATAGAAAATGCTGGAAAAACTCAGCAGGTCTGGCAGCATCTGTAGAGAGAGAAACAGAGGTAACATTTTAAGCCGGTTTGACTCTTCTTCAGAACTCTCCAATATTCCATCCTTACTTGCCCTTGCAAATGGAGGAAAGGCTTTGGGATTCAGGGAGTAAGTCACTGCTTACCAAATACTCAGTCCCTGACCTGGTCTTGTAGCCAAAGTATTTATAAAGCAGGTCCACATAAGTTTCTAGTCAATGGTCATCCCCCAGGATGTTGATGGTGGGGATTCGAGAATGATAATGCCACTGGACATCAGGGGAGGTGGTTTGAATATCACTTGTTGGTGATAGCCATTGCCTGGCCCACTTGTAAAGTATGATAGTTATTTGCCATTTATCAGCTCAAGCCTGGATGCTGTCCAGGTCTTATTGTACAGTCATGGACTGTTTAATTACTTGACGAATTGTGAATGGAACTGAATACTGTGCCATCTTCAGTGAAAGCCCTTACTTCTGACCTTATAATGAAGCAGCTAAAGAATGTTGGAACTCCTGCAACTATGCCCTGGGGCTGAGGTGATTGAACTCCAGCAACCACAACCATCTATCTTTGTGCTGGTATAACTCCAACCATTGGAGAGTTTCCTCCAGATCCCAATTGACTTCAGTTTTCCCAGGGCTTCTTGGTGTTGCACTGAGTCTCACCTCTGGAATTCAGCTTTATTGTCCATATCTGGGCCAAGATTGTAATGAGGTCTGGAGCCAAGCTTACGGTTGGAACCCAAACTGAGCATTGAAGTGTAGGTTATTGATGAGTAAGTGTCGCTTGATAGAACTACCGATGACACCTTCCATCACTGCATTGACTGCGAGTAGACAAATGGAGTGGTAGTAAGGGGAGGTGGTGGCATAGTGGTATTGTCACTGGACTGGTAATCCAGAGACCCAGGGTAATGCTCTGGGGGACCTGGGGTCCAATCCTGCCATGGCAGATGGTGGAATTTGAATTCAATAAAAAAAACTGGAATTAAAAGTCTGATGGTGACCATGAAACAATCAAAAGCCCATTTGGTTCCCTTTAGGGAAGGAAATCTGCTGTCCTTCCCTGGTCTGGTCTACATGTGACTCCAGCAATGTGGTTGACTATTAAATGGGCAATTAGAGATGGACAATAAATGCTGGCCTAGCCAGCGATGCTCTTATCCCATGAATGAATATTTTAAAAAAATTCACTAACTGGATTTGTCCTGCTTTCGGTGGATTTGGCATACCTGAGCAATTTCCTCATTGTCTGGCAGATGCCATTGTTGTAGCTGTACTGAAACACAGCTGGCTCTAGAGGTCAAGGTTTTAGCAATATTGGGCAATGTCATCAGCACCCATAGTTTTTGCTATATGCATTTCTTAAGTGGAGTTAATCAAATAGACAAAAGACTAGCATCCATGATGTTGGAACATCAAAAGGAGGCTGAGATGGACCATGTACTTTGCACTCCTGGATGACAAAGCTTCAATTTTGTCTTTTGTACTCAGGTGCTGGACTCAGCAATTGTTGAGGATGGGGAGTCTCCTTGTCTTGTTATTTATTTAATTGTCCACCGCCATTTAGAGTTGGATGTGGCAAGACTTCAGGGACTCAACCTGATCTGTTAGTTCTGGGATCACTTGGCTCTGTTGGGGAAGATGTATGTTCTTGCTTGAATTCATGTTGATCTCATACAACAATTGTCTGAAGCCATCTGTGTTATCACCATTGACTTGTCTCCTTTGTGGTATTCTATCATGCGGCTGCATATTAGTTCTATTGGAGTGAATTTTCAGGTCTGCTGTGGGACAGTAGCATACCAAAAATGGACAATGAATTAACACCGCATTGTTGCTGTTACTGTTTCCTCCACACGTGCCATTTTAGTGGCTGAGTGACTCCTTTAATCAGCCTGCACATTTAAAATGTAAATCAGTGTCCTGAATTTAGACTGAATGATGCAGGGTGTGCACCAGTATCAAATGACAACCTGGCCTAAGGATATCCCAAAAACTCTCTTTATTTTTGTAGGATCAGGTGGAAAGGCCTGGGCCAATCTGCTTCCCCCCACCCCGGCATCTTTTCAGAGATCAGAATGCAAATCCCTTCCCAACCCACCCCTTCTCTGGATTTGCTGAATTTTGGCCTGCTCAAATTGTGGTTGGCTAAAGCTCCATGGCAAACAATCTCTGGCAGGATCCCACCTTCTCAATGGGAATGAGTTCCAGCCCTCAGATTGGACTTCTGCTCTTGTGACAACTACAGGCCAGCATATTCCACCAGCTGGATGGCCTTGGTCTTCTCAGGGGAAAGCTCATTCCATAATACTGAGCATTACCTGGTACAGCTAAAATGACATAGCCAGTACTTGAAAGAAAAGAAACAGCAGAATAATGGTGCAATAAAGTCTTTGCTAAACCATAATACATTTCACCAAAAATCATGACAGATGTTTAAAAAGCTTGCCAAGCAATTTTCATCCCAGATTTTTGATTTTTGGTTTCAGATCCCATGTAACCTGCTAATAGTTTTTTTCTAATGTCAACATGGTTTACAGGTTGAATATAATAAATCAATTATCTTCACCTTTAGTACATCAGATATATTTGTATTGGTTGTACACACAAACCTATTATCTATCAATAGCCACACTTTACCCTGTATAAAAAGGATTTTCTACTCTGCAATGCAATCAATGCTCTCATATTTAATCATTTCATGATGAAAGCATGAAGTAAATTTACTGAGACTAATGCTATTGTCAAGCAGCCAGTACATATCAGAAATTAAGCATTGCACTGCTTCGAATTTCCATCCGTTAAAATCAAAGGGTAGGCTATTCCTCCCCAAATGACCACTCCCACCTGTGTTCCTGATACATGTTGAAGCCCCACATATGTCTCAGAGCCTCAGGAAAATTATTCCTGCATGCAAACAGCAAAAATATATCCTTACGACACTTGAACTTGTTTTGCAAATGTAGTTATAAAATTATATAATGTGCTATTAGTGTTTGCAATCACAGCGTCAGCACAGTGTTCGCATCCTATCCTCAGAGTCAGATGTCCATGAAGTCAAGCCCTGTTCCAGATGCTTAGGCACATAATCTAGGATGATAATTCAATGCAAACTGATGGGGTGCTGTCTGTTTAAGGTGCCATCTTTTGGACGAATTTCAACCCAAGACCCCATCTGCCCTCTCAGATGGAAGAGCAAGGAAATTCTCTTGGTGCCTTGGCCAACATTTGTCCCTGAACCAACATCAGAATAAACAGATTTTCTGGTCATCTATCTCATTGCTGTTTTGTCAGAGCAAGCATTATGCAAATTAGCTGCAGCGTCTATAGCATAGCAATGACCACGCTTGAAAAATACCTTGTTGGTTGTAAAGTGCTTTGAGAATCTCATTTTCCTGGTCATGGGCACCTAGTGGAAGCCCAATACTTCCCCAAGCAAAGAAAATAACTATTTAATGAAAGGGAGGTCACCCATAGACCATCCTCATGCACTTCTCAGCAACTGATGTCAAAGTCAGACATTGGAAATATGGCTAGGTGTTGTGACAACTTTTTCCACAGAAATATCAATGTAGAGACCTGGATTTTCACAACAATAGACCGCCTCTTCATTTTTGTGAAAAGACCAAAAATCGGGAGTCCCGCCCCAGAACACAGCACCTACCCATTTTGGGGGGGTGGCAATGGGCCCAAGTCAGGATTTGTACAGGAATGTTTTGCAGAAGCAGCTGCCCACTTAAATCAGTAGCTTCCTCCACTCATGTCTAATTTTTGTGACTCAGGTGTGTGAAATATGAATCTGCAGGTTAGATCTGGTAGAAGCAGGCCTGAATTTTGTGGAGCTCTTTGGAGGAGTGGGGTACCCTTTTGGACAGGCAGGGAACTCCTTTGGATATGAGCCCAGAACATCTTTGGGGAGATCAGGTGCCTTTTGGTGGAGGTTAGGTGCCCATTGGGAAATGAATGGTACCCCTTGGGATTGTTAAAAGTCTAAAAGAATGTGTGTAAAAAGTACACAAACTCACTAACTGTCAAGCTCATCGAAACTGTCAAAATGAACTGTCAAAGGCAACTGCCATGCTGTCAAGGCATTTAAACTCCTGCCCTTTAAACCTTTGAAAAAAAAATCCGTGCCCGCTCGCCGATGTGTAAAATGATGCGGGATAATGTCGGGTGGAACTCTCAACGTCACCCTGTGTAATGTCTGTTTTCAGGTCGGCGGGGGGAGCAGCCGAGTCAGCTGTGCACCCGCCGACCTGTCAACGGCCTATTGAGGCCATTAATAAACCAATTCAGGTAATTGACAGGGTTGCCTGTCCAACCTTAGGGTAGGTGGGCAGGCCGGGAGCCCTGGCAAGCTTAAGAAAAAGCATGAAACCTCATCCACAAGCAGGATGAGGTTTCATGAGGGTTTTTAAACATTTAATAAAGGTTTCAGTAAAAGCGATGGGCATGTCCCAACTCATGTGACAGTGTCACATGAGGGGACATGTCAGGGAAATTTTTTAAACATTTGCCTTAAAAGTTTTAATTCCAAGGCAATCTCACTGAGGCAGCACTTAGCCTCAGAGAGATGAGTGCACTTTTTTGTGTGCATGTGCAAAAGAGCGCACTCTCAGCTGAGAGAGTTACCCCTCTGCCACACAGGGAGCTGCATAGTGCTTCCTGGCGGACGTCACGCTGGGCAGGCCTTAATTGGCCCACCCACGTAAAATGGCGGCTGCCCCTGATCGGGGGTGATGATCGGAGGCACGCCCTTGCACTTCCCCCCAAATGTGGGGTGGGGGTGGGGGGGGGGGTGGGGGGACACTCTTTCCCCTGGAGTAGTTAAAATAAAATGCTTGCTATTTCACTCGGTTGACATAAGTCCATGGGCTCCCATTACTGGATTAAAGCTACATGATTGATTTCATAGCTTTCATTATCACTGTAGGGTTCCTTCTATTTCACATTTTAAGTGATAACTCTAAGTGGTTATAGTCCCTTTGAAGTGGGAGTATGAATTCCAATGCTTGTTTTATATGGGATTAAATGCTTAAATGAAATGTTTGCTTTTACAAGAATGTTGTTGAAGGAATTTAAATGTAATGAATGGGTTTTATGAATGAGGGTATTTTAAAAAAAAAAGTCTGCAAGAGACACTTAGAACTTTATTTTATTTAATCTCAGCATGGGCCCTGAGGTCTGCCCATGGTGGTTATTTGGCATGGTAGATGTAAGGGTAAAGGGTGATGGTTGGAGGCATGGGTTGGCATAGTTGGCACTAAATTGGTATAGGGACTATAAAAGGCCATGAATGGGTAGAGGGGCATAAGTTGGCATAGAGGGTATGACAGGCCATGGGGGTGGGTGGAGGGGTACAGGTTAGCATAGAGGGAATGAGGGGAAATGGGAAGTGGGTGGATGGGCACAGGTTGGCATGGGGAGTACGAGGGGTCATGGAGTTGGATAGAGGGCATGAGGTGGCATGTGTTGCTGTTGATGGAGCACAGGAGGTGTTTCAGGGTTGAGGGAGTGTGAGACATGACAGCTGGAGGGCTGTTTTTTGTTTTATTGTTTTTTAAAAAAACCTCGGACACAGTTTTGGAGCGGAAAGGCATGCCTTCCGCGCAGCCTGCCTTCACACTTGGCAACCCCTGCACTCATTCCAGAGGTGACAGGCCCAACTCCAAGAGAACCCCACAACCCTGGAATGAATTTCTGACCTTTTGAGGCTTTGTCTCAAGATTGGGTTTGCAGAGCCAGGAAATGTCCTGACTCTATGCTCCTGACCTGGGAGTGAAAATTCAGGCCTTAGAACTTTCTTTTAATATCCGCATAGGTCGTGATGGTGAGTTAGCATAGTAGGTGTAAAGGCAAAGGATGATAGGTGGGGCATGGATTGGCATGATTTGGTGCTAAGTTGGCATAGGGGTTATAAAGTGTTGTGGAGTGGGTAGAGGGACGTAAGTTGCCATGGATGGGTTGGGGCCCATTGGGGTGGGTAGAGGGCATAAGGTGGCATGGGTTGGCATGGGGATGAAGCATGGGAAGTGTGTGTTGGGGTGAGATGGGGTGATGGCTAGAAAGCTGTTTTTTTTGTTTGATTGCTTTTTTAAAAATCTTGGACTCAATGCCAGAGTACAGATGCAGGTCCTCTGCCCAGTCCGCCTCCACTCATTCTGGGGATGGCGGGCCCGACTCCCAGGGAACCCTGCTATGCCGTAATGAAAATCCGACTTTACAGTGCACTCTCTGTGTCTGTGATGACTGCACATCCAATTCTAGGCATCTGTCAAATGAGATTCTGCACCACAAGCAGATAGCTGACAACTTACCCAATAGTCCTTCTGCCCCCTCAGCTTTTGATGGTGCAATAAGGAGACCACACACCCAAAGAAATGTCTTGAAGAAAAGTGATTTTAGCCTTATAAATATAGCAACTCCTAATGTGATTATCTGCAGAAAAATAATCAGTTGGAATGCTGCGCTTGTGAAGTTGGTGGTGAGATGCCTTCTTGAGCCTACTCGTTCCTTCTAATGTTTGGTTACAAACGTATGAACGTAGAACCAGGGGAATGCCACTTAACCCATCATGTCTAATCTGTGACCTAAATCCATTTATCAACCTTTACCTCATATCCCATAAAACCCTTGCTCAACAAAAATCTATCAATTTCAGCTTTAGTAATTGATCTTACATCAACTGCCAGAGAATTCAAAACAGTTACCACCCTGTGCATGTATAAATATTTCCGAACAACACGCCTGAAATATTTGGCATTTTTTTATGGTATATTCCTTCATCCTAAACTAGTGGGAGTAGTTTCTGTCACCCTACTTTATCAGTTCCCCTTAGTATCTTGAAATATTCAATCAAATGACCTCTTAAGCTTATAAATTCTAGGGAATTTTTTTATAAAAATTCTTTCATGGGATGTAGGCATCACTGGCAGGGCCAGCATTCATTGCCTATCCCTCGTTGCCCTGAACTGAATGGCAGGAACTGTAGACCACTAATCCAGAAGGCAGTGAAGCCCATATTTGAGCTGGGGTTTCCATAATGGTGAGGTGCTTAAAGAGAGTTAGAGGGTCATCTGACTGAATGCTAGTGGAAGGACCCCAGGAAGTCTCATATCTTGGAGAATAGTGGGAACACTGAGGAGAGTCAAAGTGAATCCCTGAGAGCTGTGGCACACTTTGGTTTGGCTCCAGGAGAAGTGAAGGAACCCTCAAGACCATGTAACATATAGGGCAGCTCTTGCGTGGAAATAAAAATAGAACAGGGAGTGTCCTGTAAAGATGTTCAGGTTTGAAATGCATGTGTTTATGAAATATATAGTTGTTAATTTAGTTGTAGCTGCTTTGTTTAATTCCTGTACAGTAAGAGATTTTGTTTAAAACGTGAAATCTTGTGATGTACTTCTTTCAGTTAATAACTGGGAGTTAGGTTTTTTTCAAAAGTTAATGCTTTCCCTCAAGATCATAACAAATCCATCTAGTGCCACTCCCCTGCATTTCCCCAATAGCTCTGAAACTTTTCCTTTTCAAATAATGATGTGATTCTATTTTAAAAGCCACTATTGAATCTGCCTCCACAACTCTCTCAGGAAGTGCATTCCAGATCCTACCAGATTTACTGGCTCCATCCCGAAACTATGAGGGGACCTCCTTTTTTGAAAATTGTTTTCACACCTTTAACTCTAACCCCTTACAGTAAACATGGACCATCCTTTGAATGGTGATTAGCTTAGAGTGTTCAACAGAGTTTCAAACCAAAATTTTTTTTTCCACATTTATCTTTCAAAAAGTTTTTCCTCACATTGCCATTGCTTCTTTGGTAAATCGCTTTAAATCTGTGTCATCGATCCTTCCACCAATAGGAACAGTTTCTCCCTATCTAGTCTGTCCAGATCCCTCAAGATTTTGTATACCTTTATCTCCTCTCAACTTTCTCTTCTTGAAGGAGAACAGCCCCAGTTTCTCCAATCTATTCACGTAACTGAAGGTCCTCATTGCTGGAACTTGTGGATCCTTTCTGCACCCTCTTTAATGCCTTCACATCCTAAAATGTTGTGCCCAGAACTGGACACAATACTTCAGTTGAGGCCAACCAGTGTTTTATAATGCTTTATCATAACTTCCTTGCTTTTGTACTCTATGTCCTTATTTATAAATCACAGGATCCCAGCATCTCTCAACTTGCCATGCCACATTCAATGATTTTTGCACATATACCCTCAGGTTTCTCTGCCCCTGCACCCTTTTTAGTATTGTACCCTTTATATTGCCTTTCCCTGTTCTTCCTACCAGAACGAATCACGTCACAGTTCTCTTAAATTTTATCTGCTATCTATCCACCCATTCCACCAACCTTTCTATGTCTTTCTGAAGTTTAAAGCCATCCTCCTTATATGCCAACTGCAAATTTTGCAAGTGTGCCCTGCACACCAAAGTTTAGGTCATTAATATTTATCATGAAGAGGAAAATCTACCTCCAAAAGCCTTTGACTTCAGGAGAGTAGAAAGTGGCTTAACTTCCTGGTGGCACCCCTCTTGTCCCTGCTTCCTTTGAGCACTGTTAATTACTGCATCTTCTTCACATCATTCTCTTCTCTCTGACATTGTGTTTTTTATTATGCCTGACTTTAAGATGTCCTCAACTCTCTCACCAGTTCACTACACAGGAGAATCTCATTTGTCTTCAGTCTCTAATCATGATGGTTATGTATCTGATACAGGCTTGTCAATGTCACAAATTAGTCTCAAAAGTATAAATCTGAGAAAGAAGAGAAAGCTCATTTGCTCTCTATTTCCTATGTGTAGCCACTATTGATCCTTCATAAACTGATATTAGTCTGAGCTTGTTGCAAACTACCGCATCCTTCCCCTCAACAGACAGGATTGCAGTGCCAGGGAAAAATACAAAAGACAATAAATCATTAGTTGTCTGGCAACATCTCATGGTTCATCTGGATGATGAATTGAAGTCCGTTTCAGTACAATGCAAGGGCACTAGTAAAATAAAGGAGTACAGTAGCAAAATGAAGGAGCACTTGGAAATGACAGTGTGAATGGCGCATGTGAAAAGATTACATTCAGAAGCATTTGGACTCAGGTCTCAGGATAATGCAATATTAGTAGTGCTGCTTGTATTAGAATAACGAGGTTATGCAAAACAGGATTAAGAGCTGAGCCCTTATTTTTATCCTCTGCATGTTCTATTTTGGATTCACCCGTCATGGCTTCCTTTCACCAAGCCCACATCGCCCTTATAAAAATAAATTGTAAAAATGATTTTAATCTAAACTGGATTAAGGCCAAGAGTACAGGCCTTGGAATGATAGGTTCTCTCAAATTCACAGCTGAACAACAAGATAGACTAACTCGCATTTGCTTTCTGTTTGTTGTATTCTCATTGTTTTTCTTAAACTATTCAGGACAGAGTACATTTAAATATTTGTTTGTTTTTTTTTGCTATCTCATTCTGTTATGTTTTTATTAACAAATGCAATTGTGTTTAAAGAAAGTTCAAAACACATCTAAATTGATGCAGGAAGGATCAGCACACTTAAGAGTAAAAGGTCCATTGGGGCCTAGCTCTCTGGTGGTAATCTGTGTGCAAAGAGGGAATATTCCATCAGTAAAGCAGCAGGATAGTAATGGATATTTTCTGAACGAGGCTTGGTGGGTGAGAAAGAATATTGTACTATCATACATTGACATGGATCTCCATGGAGATCCAAAGATCAAGATTTTGCATTCAAATTTCTGGACTATGACTTGAACCCACGACCTTTTGACTCAGAGGTGAGATTGCTACACCTGGAATGGCTGATATCTATGCTCTTGAGTCCACATGTTCCATGTTTGAGTACTCCTTAAAGCTCCAACATCTTGACATTAATTCTCTGCTCTCTAAGGGCAGATGCCATATAACAGAAGTGTATGAGCCTTTAACCTCAAGCTGTTGGGTGCCCTTATGTCATGCATTGACAAAGTTGTGGAGAGTGAACTTTTGTATTTATCCTTGGGTGTGACCGTCAATGGCAAGGTCAGCATTTATTACCCCATTCCTAATTGTCTTTGAGAAGGTGGTTGTGAGCCACCTTCTTGAACCGCTGCAGTCTGTGGGGTATAGGTACATGGATTACTAGCCCAATAGCATTACCATTATGCTACCATCTCCTTCTTGGCAGTGCTACTAATCTCAGGGTAAATACCATCATTCTTGTGGTCATTCTTACAATCAATCAAAAACAGCATGCACATATTTCCATGCAAGTAATATCTGAAACTGTGTCATATGGTTTACATTGTAGAACACACAAAGGCTGTCATCAAGGGCCAACACTCCAGTACATAAAGAAGACACTCATGGGGCTGAATCTTTGGCTCGGTGAGTCAGCTGCGCGCCCGCTGAACTGTCAAAGGCCTGTTAAGGCCATTAATGAACTAATTAAGCCTATTGAGAAAGCTGCCGTCCAACCTTAAAGTTGGCGGGCAGTCAAAGAGCCCAGACGGCTTTCACATTTTTCATGGAACCTCATCCACAGGCGGGATGAGGTTTCATGAATGATTTAAAATTTTCAGAAAAATTTTTATTAAAATTAATGCACATGTCCAAAGGTGGTGAAAACTTGTGACAGTTTCAAATGAGGGGACATGTCATAAAAATTTTTACAACATTTTATTAGACTGTTTAAAGTTAAATCTAACCTCCCTGAGGCACCTCTGTGCCTCAGGGAGATTTCTGCACATGCACGTGAAAGAGCGCACTCCCGACTCAGGCAACCCCCCCTCCCCCGCCTGCACAGGGAGCGCTCAGCACTTCCGGGCACACGTCACGCTGGGCGGGCCTTAATTGGTGGTGCCCAGCCGATCAGGGGCACTGATCAGCTCTGCGTCCGCCCGCGCTCGGCCCCGCTCAACCCCCCTACGGGGAGAAAAGTCCCCGCATGGTATATCACCTGGGTTAATTTTGCCTCGAGTTGAGAAATAATACTGGGCTTAGTAACTTGCAGGTAGATGTACTGACACACTTGGGTGAAAGTTGATATTGTAGATGCCATTTTATGGAACCCTTCTTCAGGATCTTGCTGTTCAGCTGATTACTTGGAAGTACTTTATTTACAGTTGGTTTATTGTGAAATTGAAAATGGCCTAGCAGCCTGTCTGGACATAAAAGTATTTCTTCTGTGTCCTGATCACAAAAGGAAATAAAAATCTAACAGGAATGGTCCCTAAAATACTCATCAATCTCCAAACAAAGAGCCTAAAAAGCTTCTTTTTGCAGCTGCCTTTAACATTGAACTTATGTGTAATAGGAAGAAATATTACTGGGTGTTATTAATACCTAAAGATTAGGAATACTTCACGAAATCAAGCACGTTAATTTGAATTCTTTGCCAACTAATAATCATGAGACGACTGTATGAGAACATTGCTCAGCTGCGATTCTCACTCTATGTTGATGACCACACGGCAGCAGGTTTGTTTCCGAATCACGGGTCTCATAACCTCGAGATCCCAGCAAGGTGTGGGGCTGCCATTCATTCTGTGCCATTTGCCATCTGCTGCAGGTGACAGGGATGAAGGGAGGGAAGGAGGTGGATGCCGCCAAGAAGCATGGCTGGTAGGAGCAGCCAACTTGTGACTCCAAACCTCCACCTCCTGAGTGAATGGTCATGGCTGACAAGGGATTATGTGGTTGGTCTTCAATGCTACCAAGGCAATGATCTCTGAATAGAGTTCCAAGGGTGGTGAAAACAAATGGAAAAATGTCTACTTGAGGCTTCCTGCACATGGCTTTCATCACCCTGGTCAAAGAGCAATGTCTTCATACACATTCATGTATGATTGGAAGGAACACCCATCTCTGGTCCTCCAGGATGTCCTTAACCTGGAAGGGGTGGGACGGGGATGCCATGTCTAGACAGAGGGTGGAACTGTCCCAGATTTGCACAAAGTGCGGTAGCGGGCAGGAAAAAGGATATTTTACCCATGGCCACAATGGTGGGCTTTTGCGCTGTATCGTCCCATTCTCTGCGCATCCCACCTCATTAATAATGCATTCCCGGGAAACACGCCAGATCACTGATTTGCCGCCCCACCCCACCCCGCTGTCACCTCAGGCCTTCAGTAATCCGGGTGCCATATTTAAAGGATGGCCCTGCAAAGAGCCAGTACTCTCTAAAGATCGGAAGCTGGTGCAAAGTCATAGCTGCTGAAGGGAGGAAACATGCTGCCCCTAAGGTTAGTGATGCCCCCCTCAGGTGCCTACTGGACACAGTGGACACCCACCCTGAAGTCCTCTAACCCCGCTTTGGTTGAAGACCAGCAAGTAAGGTGACAATCCAGCATGGGAGGCGGAGGCAGCGGTGCCAAAGTCCTGCAAAAGAGAACAGCCACTCATTATCAAAAGAGGATGAATGATCTCTTCTCATTCCGCCAGGGTAAGTCACTCTTCTCATCACTCTCAACTCACACACTCACAAATCCATCACACCTCCACAGGGATCTCATTCACTGCCAATTCAAGGGACACCACCATTCACTCTCTCACACACAGCTTCATCTGCCCAGCTAATCCTGTCCTCATCCGCTACGGATGTCAGGGAATCACGTAGCGGCAGGATTAGGAAGGTTAATAAGATGTAGTTGCAGAGCCTGGTACGGGTGTTAATCACTTGTGCTCAATGTTAATTATTGTAAATAAACTCCCAAGAGTGTCTCCTTGCCTATGGCTCGTTGTAATGATGAGCAGTCTACGTGTCACTCAGGTGTGAAACCTGTGCACAAGATAAAGGCAGGTGTCTCTATCCAGGGCCTCCTCCCTGTGCAGCGTGTAAACTTCAGATCAAAGTGATGTTCTGGCTTCACATTCACTGGATACATTACTGATGCCTGCACCTCGATGGTGCTTGTCATTGCTGCCAGAAATGTCGTGGGCAGGCATCACAGAGTTCCATCATTCTCTCTGTGTGCTCTCAGCACCTTTGAGATGGTGCTGGCCCCCCCATCTCTTCAGCATCTGCGACTGGTGATGCTGCGCTCCTGAAGGGGACAGGTGCTGAAGGCTGACAACGGGTCAGGCGCATTTAAAGTTTCATGGCTGCGTTTTCAAGATGTGACCCTAATCACAGAGTGTAAGCGAGCTGCCCTCAGCCAGACAGGAGTCAGACATTCACAGAGGCAGTGTGAAGGTCCATGGAATGTCCTCACTGCATGTCGTCATCAGCCTTCTGGAATCTAGCAACTATCGCGGCCTCTGCTGCATCTCCATGACATGAACCTGAGCACTGAGGGTATGTGCACTGCCATCAGCCACACAGGTGTCAAATGTTCACAGATGCAGGGTGAGGATGTCAGGACTGTCCTCACTGCATCTTGTCATCATCCTCCACAAATCATACAGCGCTGAGGGCCTCCCGAGCACGCCTGCCTTGTCTGGCCATTGTGATAGACTCATTGTCGGCATCCCCGCCTTTGAGGACCTCATCATTGTCATCCCCTTCGATGTCCTCCTCATTGGATGATATGTACAGCTCCTCCATCTCCTCCTCAGCCAGATCCTCGCAACCTACCCCATTGCAGCAGCAGGTTGTGGAGCGTGCAGCAAGCCATGATGAGGCGTGACACCCTCTGGGAACTGTATTGCAGTACTTCTCATGTTGAGGCACTGTAATCTCATTATCAAAATGCCTATCGTTTGTCCCACCAAAGTCCAGGTTGCAGCATGAGCCTCATTGTACCGCTGCTCTGATGCAGTCTGAGGCCATCGCACAGATATCATCAGCCATGTCCTCTGTGGGTAATGCTTGTCCCCAAGGAGCCAACCCTGCAGTCTCTCTGGACCCTGAAGATGGAAGGGATCTGAGACCTGCTCAGGATGTAGGTGCCGTGGATGGTCCCTGGGAATCGTGCACAGGCCTGTAGGGTGTGCTTAGAGTGGTCGCACACCAGCTGAACGTTCAGTTACTGGAAGCCCTTGTGGTTGATGAAGTTGACTGCTTAGTGCCATAGAGCTCTAAGCACAGCCGATGGCACCCTGCAACTGTGGAAAACCTGAGACCTGTACGAATCCTAGGGCTCTTGCTTCCTGGCTTCCTTTTTCCTGGGAGAAATGCATGAAGATCTGTGCCTTCGTGAAGATGGCATCCGTGACCTCCTGGGTACACTTGGGCAGCGAGGCTTGCGAAATCCCGCACGGGCCACCTGTAGAGCCCTGGAAGGAGTCACTGGCATAAAAATTGAGCACCATGGTCACTTTCACGGCCACTGGCAATGAATGCCCGCCATGTCCCCATGGCGCCAAATCCTGCAGCAGGCGGCATATGTGACCGATTATTTCCCTAGGCATATGCAGTTTATGGCGATACTGGTTCTCGGTCATTCGCAGGGATGACAGGCGCCGTCTGTAACCCTGGGTCTAGCGAAGTGCCTACAAGCAACGTCTCGCTGTGGATCTTCAGCTAATGTGCAACAGGCCGTGCTGCCCCTTTATCTTGAGGGAGGTGCTCCTCCTTTTACTGAGCCAGGCGCCCCTGCTTCTCTCTTCTTCTTCTTCTCCTCTGGTCTCTGTAAGACATGAGGCATACTGCTAGACCATCAGCCTCTAGGATCCTGATGTGCTCTTCCCGCAGAATCAAAGAGAGAGATGTGTGGGTTAACGTGGGTGTACGAAGAACCTCTCTTGGTTAAGTCTGAAGTCTCCTTAATGCATGCAGGAGAGTGCTGGCCACTGCTTGTATGGTCAGTGGGTAGTGCGCTCATTGGCTGTCTGAAACCTCACCCACCCCTGCCCCACTCTACTTGACCGAATAGCGGCAGCTTTGCCCACTGGACTGCATGCTGTGCTCTTAGATCAGACACAAGCATTCTCCTAACCCGCACTGCAAGGCTGTTTACTTGAACCATAATGAACACTGGTCCAAACCTTAATAAAGACATTACAAGGGGCTGTGAGTATCTCCACCAGTGGCTGAGGCATGGCCACCTTTTGTAAAAGGATTGTACAGCTTGCCCAGTCGGCCAATGCTCTGCTGCCCCCTAAAATGCACATTCATTTGCAGAATGTGCTCAAGGGGTGAAAAGCTCTGGAGCATTTGGTGGCACTTTCATGCTTTTGCGTTGTTTGAGTGGACAGAAAAGCCTCAAAGGCCCGACTCCAAGCAAGTCAATGGAGCTGCAGCTGAACAGTCTCAGCTGCAGAAGAATGCTCACTTTTGACAAGCTCATTCAAGTGTGTGGCCATTTCCCTCACCCCGCCCCCTCCCACCCACTCTGCATGTGTCTGAGTATTTCCTTCAGTCTGTGCTGCCTTGGCCCCACCCCATCCCAGTCTGACGCGCACTGGAGCCCTTGCCCCAGCACCATGCTGAAAGCCAGCCAGGAAAAAGTGCCTGTGCACCCCGTGAATGCATGGCGCCTCTTCCTTGATGTCTTATGGGCGATACTTGCGCGCACTGAACAAGATTGTGTGCATTCACCTTCAAGTTCCTCTCGAAGCTCAGGTCACCAGGTGCACATCTTTTAAAGACAGCCAAGAAGCACCCCATTTTGAAGTCACACCGATGTGGGCATTAAATTTAACATGGGGGATGATTCCGGCGAGCAAGGCCTATAATTAGATGTAAATGTATCCAAATGACGTTCCTGACATGCGGCGGCAGGAAACACAGCCCACCATTGACGGTTGAAGCAAACGATCGCAAACTGGTTTCACCATGGCGTAAAGTTGATTTTCAGCCTTCTTGCCCTATTGTTCCCCCCTCACCACCACCTGCCAGATGCCCAATGCCAATGGGGCCAGAGAATTCTGGCCCTTGGCTTGGACATATACTGATGTTTCTTCATTATCACTGGATCAGAATCCCGGATCCCCAGCGTAATCGCATCATGGGAGCACCATTAACACAAAGATTATAGTTGTTCATTTAGAAGGCCAACCTCCACTTTTCATTTATTCTGCCATTAGATGTGAGAACTGCTGGCATTTGTTGACCTTGTGATGGTGGTGGTGAGCTGCCTTCTTGAATCGCTGCAATCCATCTGGTGTAAATATGCCCACTGTGCTGCTAGGGACTGAGTTCCAAGATTTTGGCCTAGTGACAGTGAAGGGGCATCAATATGGTTCCAAGTCAAAATGGTGTGTAACATGGAGGGGAATTTGAAGGTGATGGTGTTTCCTTGCCTCTGCTGCCCTTGTCCTTCTAGGTGGCTGAGGTCAGAGGCTTGGAAATCACCTGCTGAGGACAACTAGGACTGGGCAGTAAATGTGGCTTTGATAACACATCCCACATCTTGAGAGCAAATTAAAAAAGAACTCTAAATATATCCTTATTTCAAAGTTTTTGTCTTCCTCCACTGAAAAACGATGGAGCACATTGGCCAATCTCTCTGCAATGCATCATTGATTCAAAATAGCTCTGAGCTGACAGCGGTACTGGGGCCAGCCTCAAATCACTCACAGCTAGAATGTTGAAAGTAAGCACAGAATAATAAAAGAAATCTCTATTTCTAGCTATAGTTGGGAGCTGTGAGTGAGATGGAATATCCTGTTACAGTCTTGTAACGTACTGATTTATTTTTAGTTGTCATCACTTATTCTACTTATGGCTGTGTGAGATGGAATGAGATTGTAGTTCAGAAAGTTTATTTTATTTACAAAATGAATCTGAATAATAATTCATATAACATTCATAATTTGCACTTAAGGGATGACATAAATGCTCAAGGGTGCTGTCTAGTTTATGCAACTGCTAATACCATGAATAAAGCATTGCACTCTAGATAGATAAGAAGCTCATAACACACCACATCATGATCTTCTTGAAATAATGTTTTACGAAAATAAAACCCTTTGTGGTCCTTCTCTTTTTTTATGCGCGTGAGTTTTATGGTAATTAATGGAGCTATACCATCTCCATTTTAATTTGGTGTACTTTCCTCTTGCTAAGGTTGTTTTCTCACAATAATAAAAAAACTCTAAACTACATTCCAGTTGTAGAAAGGTCAATTGTTTAAATAGCTAATGGCTTTGATAAAATTCCTAAAGCAGCACCTCGAACTGTGTAGGCTGAGCAATTCCTCGTCCAGGTACTATGCCTTATGAGGGCATTGGCAACCATGGGCTTCCATTGGATTAGTCCATGATTATGCTTGGCACAGTACTGCCATGGTTTGCTGTTGCCTTCTGCACTATGGCTGACCAGACATTCTGAAAAAGGGTGAACAGCCAGAGTTTGTGGTCCATATCAATGCCAACGACATAAATAAAAAGAGGGATGAGGTCCTGAAAGCAGAAAAAAGAGAGCTAGGAAATAAATTGAAAAGCAGGACCTCCAAGGTAGTAATCTCAGGATTATTCCCAGTGCCATGTGCTAGCGAGATCAGGAATAGGAGAATAGATCAGATGAATCCGTGGCTGGAGAGATGGTGTAGGAGAGAGGAGTTTAGATCCCTGAGGCTTTGGGACCGATTCTGGGGAAGATGGGACCTGTACAAGCTGGACAGGTTGCACCCCAGCAGAACCGGGGCCAATATCCTCGCAGGGCATTTGCTAGTACTGTGGGGTAGGGTTTAAACTAGGGCGGCAGGGTGGCAGGGTGATGGGAACCTGAGCGAGGAGACACAAGAGAGGGAAACAAAGATAGGAATCAAAGACAGAAAAGTAGAAAACAAAAGTGGAAGGCACTATATCTGAATGAATGGAGCATTGCAGTAAGGTAGATGAATTAACAGCGCAAAGAGAAATAAACGCACATGATATCATTGCGATTACAGAGATCTGGCTGCAGGGTGACAAGGCTGGGAACTGAATATCCAACGGTATCGATATTTAGAAAAGATAGGCAAAAAGGAAAAGGAGTTGGTGTGGCATTGTTAGTTAAGGATGGAATCAGTGCTATAGTGAGAGAGGATATTGGCTCAGAGAACCTAGGTGGAGTATCAGTCTGGGTGGAGCTAAGAAACAAGGGGCAGAAAACATTAGTGGGAGTTATCTATAGGCCTCCAAATAGTAGTGATAAGGTAGGGGATGGCATTAAACAGGGAACTAGAGATGCATGTAAAAAGGGTGCTATAGTAATCACGGGTGACCTTAATCTACATATAGACTGGGCAAACCAAATTAGCAATAATACTGTGGCGGATGAATTCCTGGAGTGTGTGCAAGATTTTCTTTAGACCAGTATGTCAAGGAACTGACTAGGGAACAGACTATCTAGATTTGGTTTTGTGCAATGAGAAGGGTTTACTTAATAATCTTGTTGTGAGGGTTCCTTTTGGAAACAGTGACCATAACATGATAGAATTCTTCATTAGGATGGAAAGTGAAGTAGTCTGATCTGAAACTAGGATCCTAAATCTAAAAAAAGGAACCAAGAAGGTATGAGGCATGAGTTGGCTAAAATAAATTGGGGAACTTCATTAAAAGGCATGACAGTGGATAAGCAATGGCTAATATTCAAGGAACAAATGTATGCATTGCAACAGATATACATTCCTTTCTGGCACAAAAACACAAGAAAAGCAGTCTAACCATGGCTAACAAAAGAAATTAAGGATAATATTAGATCCAAGGAAGAGTCATATAAAGTTGCTAGAAAAAGTAGCAGGCTTGAGGATTGGGAGCTGTTTAGAATTCAGCAAAGGAGGACGAAGAGATTGATTAAGAGCGGGAAAATAGAGTATGTGAGTAAACTTGCAAGGAACATAAAAGCGGACTGTAAAAGTTTCTATAAATTTATAAAAAGAGAAAGGTTAGTGAAGACAAATGTAGGTCCCTTACAGTCCAAAACAGGAGAATTTATAACAGAGAACAAGGAAATGGCAGCACATTTAAACAACTGCTTTAGTTCTGTCTTCACGGAGGAAGACACAAATAACTTCCCAGAAATGCTACGGAACCACGAGTCTAGTGAGAAGGAGGAATTGAATGAAATTAGTATTACTGAAACAATAGTGCTGGAGAAATTAATGGAACTCAAAGCCAATAAATCCCCAGCGCCTGATAATCTACATCTATATCAATGATTTGGATGAGGGGACCAAATGTAATATTTCCAAGATTGCTGATGACACGAAACTTGGTGGGAATGTAACCGGTGAGGAGGGTGTTAAGAGGCTTCAAGGCAACTTAGACAGGTTGAATGAGTGGGCAAATAAATGGCAGATGTGGCATAACGTGGATAAGTGTGAAGTTATCCAGTTCAGAGGGAAAAACAGAATTGCAGAGTATTACTTAAATTACTTAAAGGAGGTGGCCATGGAAATAGTGGATGCGTTGGTTGTCATCTTCCGAAATTCCATAGATTCTGGAACAGTGCCGGCAGATTTGAGGGTGGCAAATGTAACCCCGCTATTTAAAAAAGGAGGGAGGGAGAAAACAGCGAATTACAGACCAGTTAGCCTAACATCAGTAGTAGGGAAAATGCTAGAGTCCATTATAAAGGATGTGATAACAGGACACTTAGAAAATATCAGTCGGATTAGACAAGGTCAACATGGATTTATGAAAGGGAAATTATGTTTGACAAACCTACTGGAGTTTTTTAAGGGTGTAACTAGCAGAATAGATAAGGGAGAACCAGTGGATGAGGTGTATTTGGATTTTCAGAAAGTTTATAATTAAGTCTCACATAAAAGGTTAGTGTGTAAAGTTAAAGCACATGGGATTGTGGATAATATATTGGCATGGATTAAGAATTAATTAGCAGACAGAAAACAGAGTAGGAATAAACAAGTCTTTTTTGGAGTGGCAGGTAGTGACTAGTGGGGTACCGCATGGATCTTTGCTTGGGCCCCAGCTACTCACAATATATAACAATGATTTGGATGAGGGGACCAAATGTAATATTTCCAAGTTTGCTGATGACACGAAACTTGGTGGGAATGTAAGCAGTGAGGAGGGTGTTAAGAGGCTTCAAGGCAACTTAGACAGGTTGAATGAGTGGGCAAATAAATGGCAGATGTGGTATAATGTGGATAAGTGTGAAGTTATCCAGTTCAGAGGGAAAAACAGAATTGCAGAGTATCACTTAAATGGTGATAGATTTGGAAATGTTCATGTACAAAGGGACCTGGGTGTCCTTGTACACCAATCACTGAAAGCAATCATGCAGGTGTAGCAAGCAGTTAAGAAGGCAAATGTTATGTTGGCCTTCATTGCAAAAGGGCTTGAGTACAGGAGTAAGGATGTCTTACTACAGTTGTACAGGCCTTGGTGAGACCACGCCTGGAGTATTGTGTGCAGTTTTGGTCTCCTTATCTAAGAAAGGATATACATGCCATTGAGGGAGTGCAACAAAGGTTACCAGACTGAACAAAGGGTCACAGTCTCAGGATACGGGGAAGGCCATTTAGGGCTGAGATGAGGAGAAACTTCTTCATTCAGAGGGTGGTGAACCTGTTGAATTGTCTACCACAGAAGGCCAAGTCACTGAATCTATTTAAGAGGGGAATATATAGATTTCTAGGCTCTAAAGGTGTCAAGGGGTATGGGGAGAGAGTGGGAGTTTGGCGTTGAGATAGAAGATCAGCCATGATCATATTGAATGGTGGAGCAGGCTCAAAGGGCTGAATGACCTACTCCTGCCCCTATTTTTTTAAGTTTGAATGAAACTTTCCCACTCTTACGACCTGATATGAGGCATATTGGAAGGATTTACAGATGGATAAACAATCTGTTTGGCGATATTATGAACACACTTTCCATGGCTATCAAGTCCTGAAGTGAATTACCAATCTATATATATATATATATATATATATTTATATAGAGCACTGGTCACTGTGAAAACTGAAGTGCTGTGCCTAATCCAGCAAAGGTTGATCATGTATCCAGTGTTCCAGTTTCAAAATGCAGCGTCTTACTTCTCCCTGATGACAGAAAGAATCAGAAAAGATATGATATAAGTTAAGATACGGGCAGCAGAGTTTTGAATGACCTCAAGTTTACAGAGAGTAGAATGTAGATGACCAACCAGGAGTGGGTCGGAATAGTGAAGTCTAGAGGTAATGAGGGTTTCAGCAGATGAGTTGAGACTTAGGAAAGGTTGAATGATGTCACAGATGCAGTCTTCGTGATGGCACAAATATGTAGTCAGAAACTCATCACGAGGTCAAGTATGACACTGAGATTGAAAACACATGGGGCAGAATTTTTTGCTCGGCGCGAGGGCGCGCTCCCGACACGCTTGAGCTTAAAATAGTGCGCGACGACGATGGGTGAGTGTCCCGACGTCATTTTGCACTCCCGCAATATTTCAGTCGGCGGGCGTGAGCAGGGGTCGGAACCGCACCCCTATCAATTAGGAGGCCAGTTAAGACCATTAAAAAGGCAATTAAGCTGTACTTAACATTGCCTGTGTGATTTCGCGCTCATCGTATGGGCAAAACGGGCAGACGGGCAGCCGACAATTTCAAAAACCTCATCCAAGGGCGGGATAAAAAGGGTCAGCAGCATTGCCAGTATGAGTAGTGTGGAGTTCTGGAGATAGTTTGCTGCTGGTTACTTATTGGTACCTGGAAGCTTCATCTCTGTTCTAGGCTTCATTGTTAGTATTTCCAGGCTTCATTTCAGGAATCATTGGTTTCTCCAAGGCCCCCGGAAGATTCAGGCCATGTGGACCCTTCCAGGTATGAGACAGTCTTCCCATACCCTGGTAATGGGGATTGTGGTCTCCATTGATGGGATCGCCTCTGAGGAGGAAGAGAGGGGCAGAATAGAGATGAGGCCAGGTGTCCCAATGCAACCTGCAGGGGAGGGACCTTTTTGGATCCTAGTCACCAGTTTGAAGTATAAACTGTAGTCCGATGTATCTTACACATCAGATTACCATAGATCCTTTGGGAGGAGAGGAGCAGGCGCAAGGGGCACAGGGCCAGCAGGAAGTCCAAAGCGGAAGGGGCCACAGAAAACGCCACTATCCTGCTGCCAAGGTTTACAGGCAGCGATGTTGCAATGCCGAAGGAGGCTCCATCTCTCAAGGGAGACTGTGACCTCCATTTGTCAGTCATTTAGTCCTGAGATCAGCTCCAACTGTGTGGGTGGACACCCCAAACCAGTGGGTCTGAAAGTCACAGTGTCCCTCAACTTTTATGCCTCCGGCTCTTTCCAGGGGCCACTGGGGTACTTATGTGAAATCTCCCAATCAGCTGTCCTCAGTTGCGTCAAACTGGTGACAGAACCTCTGTTCAGGCGGTTACTGACCTTTATTCTTTACCGTATGGACGAGGCCAGCCAGGTTGAGCGAGCCAGAAGCTTTGCAGCAATTGCTGGGTTCCCCCGCATCGAGGGTGCCATCGACTGCACACATGTGGCCATCAAAGCGCCAGCGGGTCAGCCGGATGCCTTCGTCAACAGGAGGGGATTCCACTCCACGAACAGATAGTGTGTGAACACAGGATGCAGATTCTGCAAGTCTGTGCAAGGTACCCTGGCAACTCCTATGACATTTATACCCTTAGACAATCCCAGGTGCTGAGGCTCTTCAGTGCTCCAGCCCGACTAGATGGTTGGCTGCTGGGTGACAAGAGCTATCCGTTGAAGAGTTGGCTCATGAAGTCTCTCCGCCATCCAAAAACAGAGGCAGAGCAGCATTTCAATAGGAGTCAGTCCTCCACAAGGGTGGCGGTAGAGAGGACCATAGGTCTTCTCAAGATGCACTTCCGATGCCTGGACCGTTCAGGGTGTGCACTACAAAATAAGCCCCAGAGTGGGTGTCACTGATCGTGGTTGCATGCTGTGCTCACCACAATCTGGTACTGTCAAGGGGCAATCGGCTGGAGGAAGGGGATCTTGAGGCAGCTGCACAGGCCACAGAAATTGAATCCAGCAGTAAGTCAGAAGATGAGCATGGTGAGGAGAACACTGAGGGCGTGGAGGCAGGGACACCAGGGACGCCTTGTTCCAATGCTCCTTCAGCTATGCTACCAAAGATCTGCTTCCACCTCGTGCCAGGGCTGCTGCTTCCATCCCAGATGTCTGAAATGACCCTTTCATTTGCACCCAAATTCCATGCAATGCCTGTGCAATAAAGTATCAAGCCACTCACGTCCAGCATTACACACTGGCGTACCCTGCACCAGAAAGAAAAGAGGTGAAGCATACTCAGGCCATCAGAACCAAAGCAAATTTAATGTTACTGTCACATTGAAAGCATAATGACATTACCATTATTGGTGTTGATGTCCACGCCAGCAGACATAAACCAAACCTAAATAAACAGAAAGTCACCTGTGAACTGTCCCTCTTGTTCTCATGGTGGCTTTAATTTACAATTCCGAGTGCTATGTCTCGGTGCAGTCCCCCCACTGGCCGCACTCCCCCTCCACCTCCTCCTATCCCACCCCATCACTGGCAACAGCATTGGAGACAGCCTGCTGGCTCTGCTGTGTTGTTGGCCTTGGTAACCTTGGCAGTTGTCCTCTGGCCAGTGGAGCCTGTGCTGGCCCTGCCTGGGAGGGAGCAGCTAGTGCCACAGCTGGCATCACCCCAGTCACCGCAGCTTCATCAGGTGCGACAGGCACTGGTGGAGAGGCGGAGGAGCTGCTGCCATCACCCAGAGCGCTCTGTGAGGAGCCTGCAGAGACTACAAGCAGCTCGTGTACTAACGTGAGGTCACTCTGGACCTCCCTGCTCACCATTGATAGATGGGCACCTAACTGGGATACTGGGTGCCTCATCCATCTCCCACACTGACACTTACCACCTGAGGTCACTGCCTGTGTCATAGAGTCATAGAGTTCTACAGAACAGAAAAAGGCCTTTTGGCCCCTTGAGTCTGCACCAGTCAAACAAGCACCTATCTATTCTAATCCCATTTCCCAGCACTAGGCCCATAGCCTTGTATACCATGGCATCGCAAGTGCACATCCAAATACTTCTTAAATGTTATGAGGATTTCTTCCTCTACCACCCTTTCAGGCAGTGAGTTCCAGATTCCCAAAGCCTTCTGAGTGAAAAAAATCTTCCTCGCATCCCCTCTAAACCTCCTGCCCCTTACCTTAAATCTATGCCCCCGACCAAGGGGAAAAGTTCCATCCTGTCTACCCTATCTATGCTGCTCATAATTTTATACACCTCAATCATGTACCCCCTCAATCTCCTCTGCTCCAGGGAAAATAACCCCAGTCTATCCAATCTCTCCTCATAACTAATACTCTCCAGCCCAGGCAATATCCTGGTAAATCTCCTCTGCACTCTCTCTAGTGCAATCACATCCCTTCCTATAATGCGGATTCCAGAACTGCACGCAACACTCTAGCTGTGGCATAACCAGCGTTTTATACAGTTCCAGCATAACCACCCTGCTCTTGTATTCTATGCCTCAGCTAACGAAGGCAAGTATCCCATATGCCTTCTTAACCACCTTGTCCCACTACCTTAAGGGACCGGTGGACATGCACACCAAGGTCCCTCTGATCCTCGGTACTTCTCAGGGTCCTACCATTGCGAGGGCTTGAACGTCCGAACGTAACCCCAGAAACCCCTGATTCTGTCCCTGGAGCTGCCTCTCCATGAGAGTCGCCACTTTATCAATGAAGGAGACTGTGCTCTCGGCCATGGGGGTCAACATAGTGCTCGTGCTCTGCATGGACTCTTCCACAATGGTGATCATGGCACGCGTAACCTTACGGATCTCCGCCAGATCCTCCTGCACATCTCACTAGACATCCAGCATCTGCTCCCTAATGAACAACTCCAGGGCTCATCATCTGCTTTTGACTGAGCATCATCTTGGCCTCCAGCAGTCCTCCAACTGCCGGTGGCCTGGGCACTCTCTGCCTCTACCTGCACATCAACTAAGTGTGAAGTGCCCTCACCAATGTGCACCGACATGCTAGACCCCGATCTAATGCCCACCAAGGTGCTGGTATCTATGCTGGTGCCTGGTTCAGAGAGCGGGTGTGGCACAGGTGCAAATCAAGTCCGGTGGTCCTCCAGCGTCAAGGGTAGCCCTTTGGGGTGCAGGGAGCGAGTGCGTGCAGGTGAATCTAAAAGGCAGAACAAGGACATGTCATTAGTTAAAGTCATCACACTGTCACTGTGTATGCCAGGCACCCTGGTGAGGAATGGAGATCTGCATCATGGTGCCATCATCTTTCAATGATCAATGGGGGCTCCAGGTTTGAGGCTCCCATCAATGAAGAGACTACACTAGAATGGTTGCACAATCTGAAACTCTCACCTCTGTGCATTGCCTCTTACCTTTGTCTGGCACCCCTGCCTCTCCATGCCTGGTTCCATGTAGACTGTGCTTGCTTTCCAGCTCAAAGGTGTCCTGCTTGAACCTGGTGAGCTGCAGCTGCCTGTCCGTGAACTCTCCAATTGGTTATGGCTTGTCTTCTCCTGAAAGGACAGAGGAGCATTGATTAATCCACTATTTACCTACCGCGCCATTGCAGCCTGGCCAGCCCCAGCTGAGGAACACCTCACAGTGCACATCTGAGTCATGGCCCTTCTCCCGTCTCTGGGGTCAAGGGTGTCCCTCCTGGCAGCCACCTCCTCCAGAAGGACCATGAGGCACTCATACGAAAAGCAGGGGGCTGAGTGCCCAGCCGCACTCAACTCCATCACTTTGCTAATGCAGAACAGGCGTTCTTCCATAGCAGCCTTCCAGGGGCTGCCTGAGCGGGGGCTGGGGCCTGTCATCATTGGACCAGGCGGCCAACAGGCCCCCGCCCCCGTTCAGCCCTTCCCGACCACTGAGGAGCCGTGTTTTACGCTGGGCAGGGCTTAATTGGCCCACCAGCGTGAAATCACGGCCGGGGGCCAATCGCAAACAGCGGCATGTTTCCCAGCCGCTCCCAGGCTCGCCGATCGCACACGCCCACCAAGGATAAAATTCAGGCCATGCTTTAGTCTTAGACTGTCGCCAGAGACAAGGATGGAGCTGGTCGCTAGGGAACAGAATTTGGAGTGGGCAATGAAAAAAATGGCTCCAGTCTTTCCAATATATAACTGGGGAAACTTTCTTCTCATCCAGTACAGTATGTCGGATAAGTAGTCTGATAATTTAGGAAGCGTGGAGAAGTTGAGAGGTGTTGGTGAATTAGATTTGGTTTTGAAAGTGTACATGTGAAAGCTAATGCTCTGCTTTCGGATGATGTCACCAAGAGGCAAGATGAGTAATGGGCGGGGGCCAATTAGGATAAATCCTTTTGGGATACCAGAAGTAACAGTGCAGGAACAGAATAAGCCATTGCAAGAGATAACCACCAAAACTTAAAAGATTTTTAGTACCACTAAGAAATCATACATTTTCAGATGTATCAGTGAAAACCTACATCTCAGCAGCAACTGAGTTCCACAAAACAGTTAGAAAATATGGAAAAAAAATACAAAAACTCTGGAAATATTAGAAATAGCAACTGCACTTGTTTTGGAACTTGCAAAAACAAATAGAGCTGACAACATGAGAGTTCACCTTTTTCACTTGATAGACAGAGGAGGGAACTCACTAGAGCTCTGCAGCTTCCAGAGCTTCAAAAGAACGCACTCCCACAGAGATTATGATGGCACTTCATAAGCACATAAGAAGAACAAGAAAATTAAGGGCTACATTTTCTTTCACCTGCGAGTGGGGTATAAGACCAATGGGAGACTCATGACTTTGAGTGGAAAAATTTCACAGCTGCCTACAATTTCAGGAAACGTATAAATCATTGCCTTGAGCATTTACCACACGTGGAATTGGAAATTTAGGCTTAAGGGAGGGTTTCCTTCAGCAAAATGCATGCGAGTCTACAGGGCACCAGTGCTCAAACGTAGAGAATGCTCTGAGATCAAAGGTCAGTAATGCACCCAAGAGAATGAAATACCAATAGGTGCAATTTAACACCCTCCCCTGCGGTGTGTTTGGTGGCAGGGGGCACTTAATCGAGAGGGATGGCGGGTCTGGGCCCTGCTGCCTTGCTGCCTTGCTGCCTCCACCTCGATTAAGCCCGTGGCAGGAAGGCATGTGGATGGCCTTCCTGCCCCGTCACTAATTTTGGCCCTTAAGTGGGCAATTACTTAAATAAAAAGTTTGTTCTTGTTGATGAGACATTCCTCGTAGGTACTTAATGTTTACATCACAAGGAGTGATTCCACAAATGGCGATACAAATACAAACCTCAGGCAAGAGTTGCTTGTTTAAGATGCTTCGCATGCGCATTTATTAAAAAACTTACTTCGGGCAGAATCTTACCACCTTTAAAGGTTTTCAGGGGATGGGACCAAAAGTGGTGGTAATGACTGGTCTCCCACCTGCGTAATCTTACTGGAGGAAGAGGTCACCTCTGGGAATGCCATCCAATTAAGGACTGTGGGTGTGACAGGCACCTGGCTGGTCCAATGAGATGGCCTACAGTGTTGTCTTGCCAGCAGTTCCATAGGGAGAGATGCAGCAGACAGGAGAACTTGACAGCACCTCAAGATGGAGGCACCATCTAAAGAACTGCAAAATGTTTAAAATTATTTGTGGGCATAGCTGCCAGGTCATCATTTTGGAGGGGGAAGCCCTCCACAAGATGTTCTGTGACCCTGTAGCAGAAATGACTCAGGGAAGTAAGGGTAAATAAAGGAGGCCTTGCTGGCCCACCAAGCTGACCTACAGTGTGAGGCCTATCCACCACCGGAAAGATCCCAGCAGCACCACTAATCTGCTCCCAAGTAGCCAGTCAATTGGCATTAATTTACTACCTGCCTCTGCTGGCTTTTGGCAAGATTAGCAGGAGGTGAGAACACATTGGGTAATTGCCCTGATGCGTTATTCTGCAAATTTCCCTCCAACCACCGCCACCACTAAAGCCGCCTCTACACAGCTGGTAAGTTTCTGCCATTTAATTCAAAAATTGACCAAAATACATTATTATTATACCAAAAGAAAGCCTAAGCCATATTTGTCTCAATACCAACTTCCCACTGTTTCCTTGGGGCTGACTTCTGCAAAGCACACTGCACTTTCTTTAGAATGCTCATCCCATCATTGAATTCAAACTCGTTGGTTGCATGGCTTAGCTTGTTCCAATCCAATCGTTGGGAAAAATCATGTGATAAGATATGTGGAGATGAGAGCAGAATAACCAGCAAAGTTATCACTGAATTTGAGAACACAGTACATTTTATCAATGGAATTAGGCATTATCAATGACAGGCTGATAAAGTGGCCTCATCATTTTCAATGTTCTCATTTTAAAATAGGAAAAGGATATATCAATAGCAACCATCCAGGATATAAGCCAATATCAGCAGAATCACAGATAACTGCTTAAAGTGTTGATTATGATGTTGCTATGACTTGTTTCAATGGAAGCACTATAATAAACTGGTTAATCCATGCAATAAAATAGCAGACAAAGGCATCTCATATGAATTTGTAAATCTGTTCATATAAATCTGCAGTAGTAATTTGTAGCTACGCTTTCTGAATGGCTCTTCTGAGATTTAATTTTATTCATTCGTGGGATGTGGAGATCGCTGGCTAGGCCAGCTTTTATTGCCCATCCCTAATTGCCCTTGAGAAGATGGTGGTAAGCTGCCTTCTTGAACCATTGCAGTCCATGTGGTGTAGGTACACCCACAGTGCTGTTAGGAAGGGAGTTCCAGGAATGGCGCTATATTTCCAAGTCAGGATGGTATGTGGCTTGGAGGGAAACTTCCAGGTAGTGGTGTTCCCATGCATCTGCTGCCCTTGTCCGTCTAGATGGTAGTGGCCATGGGTTTGGAAGGCGCTGTCTAAGGAGGCTTGGAGAGTTCCTGCAGTGCATCTTGTAATTCGTACATACTGCTGCCACTGTGCATCAGTGGTGGAGGAGGGCGAATGTTTGCCGATGGGCTGCTTTGCCCTGGATGGTGTCGAGTTTCTTAAGTGTTATTGGCGCTGCATCCTTCTAGGCAAGTGGAAATTATTCCATCACACTCCTGGCTTGTGTATGGTAGATAGTGGACAAGCTTTGGTGGGGTCAGGAAGTGAGTTACTTGCTGCAGGATTCCTAGCCTCTGATCTGCTCTTGTAGCCACAGTATTTATATGGCTAATCCAGTTCAATTTCTGGTCAATGCTAACCCCCAGGATGTTGATAGTGGGGATTCAGTGATGGTAATGCCATTGAGCGTCAAGGGGTGATAATTAGATTCTTTCGTGTTGGAGATGGTAATTATCGGCACTTGCGAGGCGCAAATGTTACTTGCCACTTGTCAGCCCAAGCCTGGATATGGTCCAGGTCTTGCTGCATTTGGACATGGACTGCTTCAGTGATGCAACATTTGGAAACAGTTCTCCATTTTAAAGAACCTGCACATAAACCACTTAGGAACATTAGGAACAAGCCATTCAGCCTCTCAAGCTTGCTCAGGATTTCATTAATTAGTTCATGGCTGATCTACACCTCAAGTCCATTTCACCACCTTTGCTCCCTATCCTTTGATACCATTACCTAACAGAAATCTATAAATCTCAGTTTTGAAAGATCCTATTGTTTCAGCATCCACAGTGTTGTGAAAGAGAAAGTTCTAGATTTCTGCTGCCCTTTGTGTGAAAATACACCTCCAAATTTGAATCCTGAGGCCCAGTTCTGATTTTAAGATTATGGCCAGGATTTTACCGCCCCACGATGGCTTGTCTCCCCACGGCATATCCGGCGAGCCATTTAAATCTCCTTTCGGTTCGGACGGCCCGTAATATCCTGGCCTATGCCCTCTTCCTTTGATTCTACAATGAGAGGAGATAGCGAGCGGGATTTAATGGTCATGTTGATGGGCCCACCCACCATCTGGATTGCTGGTGGCAAACCTCCTTTGGTCATTTGTGGGAGCCCTGTTAGGATTAAATCCCAATCAGGCGGTCTGCTGGCTGCTGTCTGGATTCCCAGGTCCTGCAGACAGAATTTCCCACAGGACGATGGGACACAGGGTGGCCTGCCTCTGAGAGCTGATGGCCAATCAGAAGCCAGCAGGTCTCCGGTACCAGCAGTGCCACTGGGAGCTAGAACTGCAGTAGGCCCAAGGCTAAGGATTTTCGCTGGAATCCCAGACTGCTGGTAAGTTGGTGGTGGCGGGGGGGGGGGACGCAAATCACCCAAGTCAGTGAGCAAGTCCCTGGTGAAGGAGAAATTACTGTGAAGGGCAGGGGGTGACTTCCTCTCTTGCTGTTGGCGGGTCCCTTCATTGGGCAAAGAAAGGCCAAGAATAAGCCATGCCCCACCAGGTGGCTTGTCAACCACTGCTAGTTGAGTACTAGTGGTGGTAGAGTGAGGCCAGTAAGTGACCCTTTTGTGGCCACTTACACGCCTAAATTTGCCTCCAAGTGGGAGGCCATTCTCAACTCCTCCCTAATTGTGCAGAGCCAGGAAGGCGATAGGCTCTTCACCTCGAGCCTCTATCTCCTGCTATCTCCCTCTAACCCTACTAAATCCTTTTAACATTATAAACACCTCTATCAGATCACCTCCTAATTTTCAATACTTAATGGAATACAAGACAAGTTTATACAAACCTGGTCTCATAATTTAATCCTGTAAGCCCTGGTACCCTTGGTAAAACTGTGCTGCACCCACTCCAAAGCCACTTTACCCTTTCTGAGGCGCTGTGGCCAGAACTAAATGCTGTATAGTAAATTATCTTAAAATTTAAATCTGATCATTCTGTGCATCTCAAAACATTACCTCTGTGCTGCTGTATGGCAGCCTGGTTTTGGTCGGACCACAGTAGGTTTGTAAAGGGGAGAAGAATCTTTCATGTTTGGCCAATAAACAAATTGCAAGAGACACTGAAACCAAGAACTGACTGCAAAAATACTGCGATCAATCTCTCCACAGCCTAAGTCTAAAAAAGATAGAGTTGTAATTTCCCTCCCCCGCGCCTCCCCATTTCACACACACACCTGTCAACAGGAGTAGTTTTGGTTGTCAAATTGATTAATTGTGTCTATCTTTACTTTATTGCTGCATCAAATTATATTGACATAACTCTGACTCCATCAATTGGAGAAAACATATCAATTATGATATGTAAATTACCTCTACTATAAAGGTAAAAGCACCTGTTGATTCCTGTAGTACACAGGAGCAAAAATGGGACAATAGGCAGAGCAACAATTGCTTAAAAAATGCAGAGACAATTGTTCTCTGAGAGAAAAACCTTTTGTGATAAGAGTGCCATTTTTCTGGTAGCTGTAACAGGAAGTAGTAATTTTCACCATCAATGAGTGAATTCTGCACTTCCTGGAGGTTTTCTGTTTCCGTTGCCACTGGGAATTCCCCAATCTCTGATCCCTGGACATGAAACCCCCTCATGATCATGGGAAATACTGAGGGGCAGTTGACAAGAGCAAATGAATTGGCTGAGGTACCAGCCCCCTTCCAGGCTGGAACTTTCCATGCCCACTGGCATTGGGGTCATGGCGGGCATGAGCAAACAATATGGTGGGAAGGCCAGAAAATCGGTTTCACGATGTCGTAAAACCAATTTGCAATGGTCCCCTCCACCCATCAATGGCAGGTGGCGTTTCTCACCGCCGGACATCGGGAACGCCATTTTAATACATCTACTCATCATTATAGCCCCTGCACACTAGAATCATCCCCTCACGCTGGATCATTCGAGTATGGCGGTGTGATTGCACGCTGATGTGTTTCACAACAGCATTTAAAAGGCAAGCTCCTGGCGAGCTGAACTTGGGGTGAACTTGGAGGTGAGTGCTCACTAACATTGCGCAGCACTCGCGAGGGTCCACAGTTCAACTTCAAGGTTGAAGTGCTGCATATTCAGGCGAGGGCACAGGCAAGTTGCTTTTTTCCGGCTGGCTGACAGTGCGGTACCGGGGCAAGGGTTGCACTCTGGTTGGGGTGAGTTGTGGGGGGTCAAGGCAGCACATGATGGTAGTGCAAAAGCACATGCTGGGGTATATGGCGGGAGGCAAGTGCCCGCACATTAGGGAAACCTTGTATAAAGTGACCATTCCTCCACAGCTGAGACAGTTCAGGTGCAGCCACATTGACATGCTTAGAGTCGGGTGTCTAGCTTATCTGCCCTCTCAAGCATTGCAGAGGCATGAAAGTACCACCAAGTGCTCCAGAGCTTTTCACCCCTCGGGCATAGACTGCAAATTAATCAGCGTTTTAGTGGACTGCAGAACAATGGGATGACTGGGCAAGTTGTACAATCTCCTTGTGGAAGCTGGCACATGGAGCAGTCACAGGTGGAGGCGCTCACAGCCCCTTGCAATGTCTTTATTCAGGTTTGGACCAGGAGAATGCCTGCACCTGAGCTGAGAGCACAGCATGCAGTCCAATGGGCGAAGCTGCTACCAGTTGGTCAGGTGGAGTGGGGCAGAGGTGGGTGGGGTTTCAGGCAGCCATGCAGTGCACTAAACTTTGGCCATCCAAGTGGTGGCCAGCACTCTCCGGGATGCATTAAGGGGCCTTGAAACTGAACCAAGACAGGTTCTTAGCACACTCATGCTAACCCATGTCTCTCTCTTTCATCCTGCAAGAGGAGTATATCAGGAGCATTGGGCCTGGTGATCTAGCTGTATGCCTCATGGCTTACAGGGAGCAGAGATGAAGGAGCAGCACCCTCAAGAAAAAGGGGCGGCTGGGGCTCCCGTGTACACCGCTGAAAAGCCACAGTGAGCCATTGCTGGTCAGTGCCTAGCTAGACCCAGGGTCTATAGACGGCGCTTGTCATTCCTGCAAATGACCAATAAATTGTGTCACTGAAGACTGTGCATGTCCAGGGAACTGGTCAGCCACAACTTCCGCCTGCTGCAGGATTTGGCGCCAAAAGGACATGGAGGGCATTCACTGCCAGTGGCCATGAAAGTGACCACAGTGCACAATTTCTATGCCAGTGGCTCGTTTCAGGGCTCCACAGGTGACCTCCATAGCATCCACACACAAGTCCCCTCACACAAGTTACAGACGCCATATTTGTGAAGACGCACAACTTTGTGCATTTCGCCCAGGACCAGGGAAGCCAGGAAGCAAGAGTACTGGGATCTGCCCAGATCTCAGGTTTCCCACAGACTGCATTCGTATGGCGCTCAGATCTCTGTGGCAACAAGTGGTCAACTGTGTCAATCGCAAGGGCTTCCACTCGCTGAATGTTCAGCTGGTGTGTGACCATCGCAAACGCATCCTGCAGGTCTGCACATGGTTCCCAGGGAGAGTCCATGTCTCCTTCATTTTCAGTCGGTCTCAGGTCCCTGACGTCTTATAGGGTCCACAGAGGCTGCAGGGTTGGTTCCTTGGGGACAGGGGTACCACAGAGGATATGGCTGATGATGCCCATGCGGTGGCCTCAGACTGCAGCAGAGTGAAGGTACAATGAGGCTCAGGCTGCAACTTGCACTTTGGTGGAGCAAACCATTGGAATGTTGAAAATGAGGTTGCAGTGCATGGCTTTGTCTGCCAGAGCTCTGAAATACAGTCCACAGAAGGTGTCATGCATCATTGTCACCTGCTGTGCCCTTCACAATCTGGTGCTGCAACAGGAGAGGAGCTGGCTGAGGAGGAGATGGAGGAATTGCATGTCTCCCCCGATGAGGAGGACGTCAATGGGGATGAGGGTGAGGAGCTCCTTGAAGGTAAGGATGATGGTGATGGGGAAATCACAGCAGCCAGACGAGGCAGGCACACTCAGCAGGCCCTCATAGCTGCTAGATTGATGGAGGATGATGATGACATGCAGCGAGGAGACACCATAGATCTTCACATTGTATCTGTGAACATGTGACACCTGTCTGGCTGATGGCAGGGCATATACCCTCTGTGATAAGGCTCCTATCATGGAGAATGCCCATAGTTCCTACATTCCAGGAGGATGATGATGACATGCAGCGGGGCCACTCCATAGATCTTCACATAGCTTAGGTGAATGTTTGACTCCAGTCTGGTTGATGGCAACTCGCTTGTACTCTGTGAACAGGGTCATATCATGGAGGTGCAGTGGGGAAAATTTAACTTCTCCTGATCCTATGGCATCCTTCATGAGCTGAACCCTTTAGAGCCACTCTGTCACCGGACACAGATGCTGATGAGATGGGGGGTCAGCTGCATCTCAAGGGTGCCAGAATGACGGAACTCGGTGACGCTGGCCCAGGACTATCTTCAGCAATGATAAGCCCCATAGAGGTGCAGGCATGACTATTATGTCCAATGACTGTGAAGGTGCACCATCAGTGTGCTGGGAAGTTTGCACAAAGCACAGGAAATGGGCCCTGGACTGAAACGCCTGTCTATATTTTGTGCAGGGACCAAGGTTTCACATCTGAGTGACACAAATACTGCTCATCAAAACAAGGAGCCGCCTATGCCTTGTCGATCCCCCGACATCCAGAGCAGAGGTGGTGGCAGCCTACTGACTGCTACTCCCTGTCTGTGATGCCCTTGACAGGCCTTCTCTGGAGGGCTGAGACTTGGTGGGCCCCGGCCTGTTTTCAGAGCCCTGCTGTGTGGCAGTGGCACCCTCCCCGGTCTGTGGAGCTGGGGCTGGAGGGGTCACAGGAAGAGTAGATTCAGATGGGCCAGACACTCCCGGAGTCATCTGGGTGGATGGCCCCGGAATGTGCGCCTGCTGATCCTCCTCCTAATGGGTGTCCGAGGGCTCCTGTTTGACTCCTTGAGGAGAAGGGGAAGCTGGAGTGATATCGAGCTGCCCTGCACTCCTCTCGGGTTGACACTGTTGGAGGCCAACTACGGCATCAGCGATGGAGTTGAGCCCACGCAGCAGGGCAGGAGCAACGTCCTGGAACAAGGTCTCCTTGGCGGCTGCCATCCTACCAGTATTGACCTTGCTGCATTGCAATGCCGGCACTATCACTTCAGCCTGAAGGCAGAAGGACTCCTCCATCGTGCCTTGCAATCTGAGGAGTGCAGCAGACATCCCTTCTTGATGTTCCTGAGCTTGCCTTTGCAGCTCCAGCAACTGTGACATGACTGAGTCCAAAGGCTCGTCATCTGACTTGGATTCAGCAGATTTCTGGTCTCCAGCAGTCCTCCGAGTTCTGGAAACCTGGGAAGCCTCTATCACCGCCTGCTGTGGATCAGACAGTGTGATGTGCTCATCAGATTGTGACCCTGAGGCTATTCTAGAGCTAGGTCCCACCGAGGTGTGTGTCTCTGCACTTGTGGAGGGTGTGGGTGAGCGCTGTGACGGGTCTTCAATGGGGGTTTCATCAGATTCTTCTTCTGAGGTTTCTCCAGGGCTTGAGTTGAGGACCTAGTTCGTGGACCCACGTGACTGCTTCCCAGATATGCCTTAATGTCAAGGGCAGTCACTCTCACCTCACCTCCTGAATTCAACTGTTTTGTCCATGTTTGGACAAAGGCCATATTGAGGTATAAAGCCAAGGGGCTCTGGTGGAAACCAAACTGAGCAACAGTGAGCAGGTTATTGGTCAGTAAGTGCCACTTGACACACTCATGATGACACCTTCCACTGCTTTGCTGATGATTGAGTGTAGACTGATTGGGCAGTAATTGGCTGGACTGAATTTGTCCTGTTTTCTGTGGAGGGGACATACCTAGACAATTGTCCACATTGTCGGAAAGGAGCCGGTGTGTAGGTGTACTGGATCAGCTTGGTTAGGTGTGGGGCTAGTTCTCGATAACAAGCCTTCATGTCTACAAACGGGCTGATTTCAGGACCCAGGGCCTTTTCTGTATCCAGTGTGTTCAGTCATTTCCCGATGTCACATGGAATGAATTGATTTGGCAGAAGACTGGTTTCTGTGGTGCTGAGGACCTCAGGAGGAGGCCAAGATGGATCATACACTTGGCACTTTTGACAGAAGATGGTTACAAATGCTTCAGTTTTGCCTTTTGCACTTACATGCTGGTTCCTTCAGCATTGAGGATGGGGATGTTTGTGGAGCCTCCTCCTCCCATTGGTTGTTTAATTGTCCACCACCATTTACAACTCTCTCTTGCACTTCTCATTGA
This sequence comes from Cetorhinus maximus, assembly GCF_964194155.1. Classification (NCBI taxonomy): domain Eukaryota; kingdom Metazoa; phylum Chordata; class Chondrichthyes; order Lamniformes; family Cetorhinidae; genus Cetorhinus; species Cetorhinus maximus. Next base: position 100,324,606 of record NC_135885.1, read on the forward strand.
GCCAGGGATATGTTGGGTCATGAGGTTACAGATTATGGTTAAATACAATTCTACTGCTGCTGATGTCCCATAGTGCCTCATAGATGCCCAGTTTTGAGATGCTAGATCTGATGCGAATTTATTCGATTTAGCATAGTGGTTGTGCCACACATGATGGACCGTGTCCTCAGTGTGAAGATGGGACTTCGTCTCCACAAGGACTGTGCAGTGGTCACTGCTACCAATACTGTCATGGACAGATGCATCTGTGACAGTTGGATTGGTGAGTTTGAAGCCATGTCGATTTTTATCTCTTGTTGGCTCTTTTAGCACCTGCTGTATGCCCAGTCTGCCAAATATGTCCTTCAGGACTCAGCCAGCTTGGTCAGTGGTAGTGCTACTGAAACACTTTTGGTGATGGACATTGAGGTTTCACGCCCAGAGTACTTTCTGTGCCCTTGCTTCCCTCAGAACTTCTTCCAAGTGGTGTTTAACATGGAGGAGCACCGATTGATCAGCTCGGGGATGGGGTGGTAATGGGGTAGATGGTAATCAGTAGGAGGTTTCCTTGCCCATGTTTGACATGATGTCATGAAAAGTCATGGCATCCAGAGGCAATGTTCAAGATTTCCACGGCCACTTCCTCCTGACTGTATTCCATTGTGCCACTACCTCTGGTGGGACTGCCCTGCCAGTGGCACAGAAAATACCCAGGGATGGTGATGGAGGAGTCTGAGACATTGTCTATAAGGTATGATTCCGAGAGTATGATTATGCCAGGCTGTTGTTTCGTTAGTCTGTGGGACAGCTCTCCCTATTTTGGCACAAGTCCCCAGATGTTAGTGAGGAGAGCTTTGCAAGGTCAACTGGGAAGGCTGTGCCTTTGATGCTTTCATGCCTAGGTCAATGCTGGATGCTCCATCCTGTGTTATTCTTCTTCAACTTTTTTGTAGCAGCTTGATACAATTGAGTGGTGTGCTAAGCATTTAAGAGTCAACAACATTGCTGGTTAAAAGAGCAGATTTCCTTCCCTGAAGGTCATTAGTCAACGAGTGAATTAGTTTTACGACAATCTCATAGTTTCCATGATCATTATTACCGAGACTAATGCTTGATTATTCTAGGTTTAGTCATTAATTAAATTTAAATTCCACCAGCTGCAGTGGTGGGGTTTGAAATCATGCCTCCAGATTACTGGATTACTAGTCCGTTAATATCATCACTGTGCTATCTTTCCCACAAATTTTGAAAATCTGAATTAAATATGTAAAAATGTTGAAAATGCATAGCAGATCCTTCAGGGTTTGTAAAGTGAACATGCAAGTTAACATCTGATGTGCAGACTTTTTGTTAGAACTCAGTAGGAAGCATTTGCCAAACTGTGAAATAGTCAGCTTGGTGCAATTAGTATTATGGAACTTGTCACTGTAAAAAGTGGTGTTTAGATGATGTTACTTTCAATTGAGATGACTATACAAATAAAACTGTTCCAGATTTCTACCTTAAGATAGCATGCAATTTCAATGGTAATTGGCCCAAACAGCTTTTAATATACTATCCTGCCTGAAAAGCCTTAGTAAATAGCATTCTTCAACAATGCTGTGTTTTTTGTTAAGTGATGCTGAATTTTCTATGTAATACAATCCCATTAAATTTACATGGTCCGACAGTTTTTGTTAGCCTATCTTACAGCATTACCTCTACTACTGTATATATTTTTTTACCATTTTCCTTCACAGTTTAAATGTTTAACGGCTTCAATAGTACATAGTGTTGTTGATGTAAGTTACAGCATTGGCCAGTTACAATTACGTTTAGTACCATGAAGCTGTTGCGAATGTAGATTTGAATTGCAATGAGCTCCCAGCTGGTGCTGTATCAAGTGCGAAGAGGTGACACAGACATCCCACAGTATGGGAGGAAAATCAGAGGGGATACTTGTTGCCTAGGACATCTCTGGCACTCACTAGAAGATCTGGGAGCAAGGCAGTGGATTTAGCAGCCGATCAGGCAAGACAAAAATAAAGACATCGGCAAAGTGGAAAACTTACCAAAATATCACCTTAACAATAAAGTGAAATTTATCTTTGGCAATAGCTATTGACATCAGTGGAAAAGAAAATCAGGCAGGATGTAAAGTCAACTGTGTATTCCCGGTCACTCATTTTGTGCTACTCCCCAAAACTATCCATCGAAAAACAAAATCAACTCATAAACTATAAAGGTGAAGCAAACATTAGTATATAGAATAGAGTTCCTCCACGGTCTCACCATACCCTCTCACTTTCCTGCAAGTTGTCTGATTCCGACTTTGGCAATTCCCTCACGAAACATCTCCGTCTCCTTTAACAAACTTCTTGAAACCCATCTCTTTGACCAACCCAATGACCAGCACCCTTAACCTAATGTTCTCCTTCCTGGCTTGCCATGTTTGCTCTATGGCTATCTGTGAAACTATCCAGGATGTTCTTTATGCTGATTTTCATTTTGATTATAGGATTTATGTGAGCCCTGGACACCTAAGATATAAGGCTGGGTGTTTCCAGCACTCTATGGATGGGCTAGAAGGTGGTGGGGGTGGGGGAGGGGGTGTGGCCCATGAAGTGGCGAAGGAAGGCAGGGTGGTGAGTAGAGCGCCCTTCATCTTTCCACTGCCATGCTATTTTGCCAAATGTGGGGGAGGTGGAGAATGGCCTTCCCAACCAGAGGCCATTGAGCCACTTAAATGGCCAATTAAGGGCCTCTTCCTGCCACCAATCACATTCAATCAGCAACAGGCAGGAGCCCACTGGTTGAAATCTGATAGACTCTCTGTGGATTCAGGTGGGTGTGGGGGAGCCCTCTTATCTATGTACTCTTTGGCCACCACTCCAGGTGACGCTACTGAGACTGCTGAACTGCCAGCCCTCCGATTGGTCGACAGCTTCTGGGGGTGTAAGGCCAACCTTTAAAGGGAAAGAAGCCCTGATGACAACGAATTAGTTACCTAACCAACATATAATGTGGCCAGGGGTCTGCCCAAATGGCCAAAATGAGGTATCCTGACTTTCCAGCCTGTTGTTGCAATCCCTTCTGTGAGCATAAAATTCAACACATATACTTAAAATATAATTTTAAACTTTATAAAATGCAACACTCACATATTTTTCCCTTTCATGGTCTATGTTTTCCCTTAAGTTTCTCTATTTTTATATAATAATGTACAATGGCTTTATTTCCATAAATATATGGTATTCTTCTTTCATGGGATGTGGGCATTGTTGGCAAGGTTAGCATTTGCTGCCCGTCTCTAATTGCCCTTGAACTGAGTGGCTTGCTAGACCATTTCAGAGGGTCATCCAGAGTCGCCTACATTTCTGTGCATCGGGAGTCACATGTAGGCCAGACCAGGTAAGGGTGGCAGATTTCCTTCCCTAAAGGGCATTAGTGAACCAGATTGTATTTTTACAAAAAATGATAGTTCCATGGTTATAATTGCTAAGACAAGCTTAATATTCCAGAACTTATTAATTAAATTTAAATTCCACCAGCTGCCATGGTGGGATTTGAACCCACACCCGAGTGGGATCACCACTACACTACTGTTTCCCCTCCCTGTCTGCCTACATTAGCCCATTTTAAAAAGACTCTTTTTTTGTCATCTTAATAGGAACTGTTAATGCACTCCTGGTCCATGAAAGCTTTTTTTTTAGCCAATTGAGTGCCATAAATTTGATAGTTCATTTAAACACGTAAGGGCAACTGTAGGACACATTCACTTAAGTTGACACTGAAAAAGTCCAATCTTGCCGAGATAAGCCATCTTTTCCGTAACATGGTAAGGGTTAGTACAAAAATCATGCTGATTAATTGGACTGAGGCCAAACAAATTTATCCCACAGTCTGTTATAAGACTAGAATCAGAGCAACACCATAAGAATTATTAGCATTTAAGATAGGCCTCCATTTTATGCCAGGAACACAAAAGCTGTTGCAGCTGCACTTCCAGCATTTTATACTAATCTAACCAATCTGTATAGATTATCAGCGTTGAAGTTTCATACACTGCTTCCACTGCCTGTGTAACACAGCCTCAGACAATGAGCGGAATCGTTTTACACGCTGGCTGCAATGGCGGCTTTTCACGCCGTATTGTCCCAAACCCTCTGTATTAACTATGCATTCCTGGCAAACACACCGTTTCCATGGCGGGCAAGCTCTCATTCGCCCACGATGCCACCACCTCTCCGTTTCATCGCGCCAGGCCTTTCAGTGCTTCCAACCCACAACTGCTGCAAAGGAGAGAGGATGGCCCCAAAAGGCAAAAAGACGGCAGCCCTGGGTTCAATGATGCTTCCCCCCCAGCATCTCTTGGACGCAGTGGAGACTCCCCTTGACCTCTGCTCTGGCCGCAGGATGGGCAGCAACCTCACAACCCTGCTTTGGCAGGCGGTGGCAGCGGTGGTCAGCGTCAATGCCCTGCAAAAGAGGACAGCCACCCAGTGCCAACAAAGGATGAATGGTCTCATCCGTTCCACTCTCCTCATCACTCACAAACCCATCACACATCCATGGGGATCTCACACATCACACACACACACACCCTCACACTTCCATCAGGCTCATATCCTCTAGAGCTCACGTCCTCATCCCGTCCATGGCTCTGCTCACCACACAAAGGTTCCACACAGTGCCATGCATCCTGCTCACACTCTCTCCATCTGTTTTAGACTCATAGACATCTACAGCACAGAAGGAGGTCATTTGGCCCATCGTGTCTGCGCCAGTCAACAAAGATATGACTACACTAATCCCATTTTCCAGCGCTTGGCCCATAGCCCTGGAGGCTATGGCAATGCAAGTGAATATCTAAATACTTCTTAAATGTTACCACCCTTTCAGGCACTGAGTTCCAGACTCCCACCACCCTCTGGGTGAAAAAATTTCTCCTTAACTCCCCTTTTAGCCTTCTACCTCTTACATTAAATCTATGCCCCCTGGTTACTGACCCCTCTACTAATGGAAAACGTGCCTTCCTATCCACCCCTCATAATCTTATACATCTCTATCAGGTCCCCTCTCAACTGTTGTGGCTGCAAGGAAAACAAACCCAGCCTATCCAGTCTTTTCTCATAACTCAGACCCTCCAGCCCAGGCAGCCTCCTGGTAAATCTCCTCTGCATTCTCTCCAGTGCAATCACACCCTTCTTGTAATGTAATGACCAAAACTGCACGCAGTACTCCAGTTGTGGCCTAACCAGCGTTTTATACAGTTCCAATATAATCCCCCTACTCATGTATTCTATGCCTTGGCTAATAAAGGCAAGTGTCCCATATGCCTTCTTAACCACCTTATCTACCTGCCCTGCTATTTTCAGGGATCTGTGGATATGTATACCAAGGTCCCTCTGATCTTCAGTACTTTCCAGGGTCCTACCCTTCATAGTGTAATCCCTTGCCTTGTTAGTCCTCCCCAAATTTTCATGCAGGAGAAGCCAGCTCACATCAGCAGGGAGAGGTCCCAGGCCGGGGATGGAATGGCCCACATTAGGCTTCTCAATGACTTTGAGGTGTGTGCCATCACATGACTGATGAGGATGTGGACGTGAGATCGACGATGAACACCCTTGTAAGGATCCTGCACTGCATCATCCCTCTCTCAACACAAATGTGTGTTCTCTCTCCTGCTTTTGACTCTGCTGCCATGAACTAATTATCTCTGTTTTGGTTCACAGGGAGCTCTGCCAAGCGACCGACACCCTCAGCCAGTCAGTCCCTCAGCGCCACCACATCCTCACCTCCAGCCAAGAGGACACCACACCCACTGAAGAGCTGGAAATAAGCAGCCTGGAAGACCCTTCACAGCGCTTATCCACACCCTGCACCAGTGCAGAGACACACACCTGGGTGGAACCTGGATCTAGTGCAGACTCGGGTTCACAATCTGGCGGTCACCGCACAGACACATGTCCACAGCAGCAGGAGGCAGGTTCATGCAAGCTCCTTGGTACTCGGAGGGCTGTTGAGGATAGGCATCTGTGAGGTCCGAGTCAGATGATGAGCCTCTGGATTTGGCCTTCCAACTCATGCTGGAGAGTGAGCAGAAGGCGTGGGAACATCATGAAGAGCTGTTGCAAGTCCCCAGCAGAGTGGCACACGAGTCGGAGTGCGTTCGCCTGCTCTCTGATGAAATGTACGCACATGTGCGCGTAGGAGATCTCCATGGGGAGGATGGCAGACACCATGGAGACCCTGGTCCAGCAGAACACAGAGAAGAGTGCAGACTTGCACTTCATCACAGGAGCCATAGTGAGTTCCTACAGTGGCAACGCAAGAGGGAAATGGGGCACCTCGACATCTCTCCAGGTGCTCCTTCCCCTTAAGGAGTCAGGCCGGGGCCCCCGGACACCCAAACAGATGGGGAGCAGCAGCTGGACATCCCTGGGTCATCCACTCAGGAATCTCAGAAGCTGTCCTCTCCTTCTGAGTCCCCTTTGCCTGTGAGCCCCTCAACCTCGTCCTCTGTCACCGCAGAGGAAGCAGCCGGCCATCGAGTGATTCTGGAGGCAGAAGTGTGTGTGTGGCAGGGCCTTTTGGAGCCTCATGCAAGCACTCTCCCACACACGCGGATCCTTCACATATCACACTCATCTCACTGTCCTGAGCATTTTCAAAGCAGCCTGCTGGGGTTTGCTTTTAGTTGTCCATCTGAGCTGACCTGCATCTTTGCCCACACAATGGTCACACTTCCATGCAGCATCCGATCTCACCTACCACGACTCTCGTTTCACTTTCAATTTGGACAGCATGGTCTGGATTCAGTGTTTTTTGCACTCCCCCATCTTTCCTCCCCTGCCCTTAGTCACCCATTTCCTTTCCCCCATCACTGTCGACCCCCTTGGCATCACTTTCCACCTCCTCTCTATGCCCTACCAGCCTCAACCTTTTTCCTTTAGGGGTGTCCAGGTGAACGTGCATGTCCCCTTCTTTCCCGAAAATCCCACCCCCATCCACATTCACCTCCCCAACCTCCTCCTTCCCACCCCCAGGATCCACACCTGCCTCAGAGTCCCCACCAACTGCCCTTGCTGTCCCTTCTACCGCTACATCGAACCTTCACCCTCCCACACTGCTGCCTCGCGCTGCCCTCGGTCATTCTCATCATTCCCTGATACCACGCCCACCCTCAGTTTGTTCCCCAGGAGGCAGTCATGGGCTCATCAGATCCCTCCCTCGTATGTTCACCTAGATATCTCCCCCTCCAGACCCCTTCCCCCTGGAATCCCTTCCCCTCCACAGCACTCCTTTCTCCCCCCTTAGTCCTCCCACCCACCAGGACTTCCCACCACTTGGTTACTCCCCATTCCTGACTCCCAGCATTACTTCTTCCGCCACCTCTAGTCCTTACCCCCTCCCGACTCCTTCCACCAGCCTTACCTCTTCCTCCAGTCTCACGTCTTCCTCCAGCTGTACTCCTTCCCCCTTCCCGACTCTTTCCTCCACCCTTACTTCTTCCTCCACCCTTACTCCCTCCCCTCTTCGAACTCTTTCCTCCCCCCAGACTCCCTCCCCTCTCTGCACTCCTTCTTCCCAACCGGACTCCCCCCTCTGCACTCCTTCCTCCCCCCGGACTCCGTCCCCTTTCTGGACTTCCTCCCCCAGGTCTCTGTCCCCTCTCTGTACTCCTTCCTCCCCCCCAGACTCTCCCCCCTCTCCACACTCTTTCCTCCCCAGACTCCCTCCCCTCTCCACACTCTTTCCTTCCCCCCCAGAATCCCTCCCATCTTCGCAATCCTTCCTGACCCCCAGATGCCCTCCCCTCTCTGCACTCCTTCCTCCCCCCAGACTCCTTCTCCTCTCCACACTCCTTCCTCTCTCTCCTGAGTCCCTCCTGTCTCTCCACTCTTTCCTCCCTTGTACTCCCTCCCTTTTTCACATTCCTTCCTACCCCCAGTCTCCCTCCCATCTCCGCACTCTTCCCTCCACTCAGATCCCCTCCTCTTTCCTCACTGCACCCCCCCCCCACCACAGATTCCTTCCCCTCTCTGCACTCCTTCCACCCCCCCGGGCTCCCTCCCCCCCCCCATACTCCTTCCCCCCCATCCCAGGCTCCCTTCCCACTCCATACTTCCTTCCGAACCCCCCGAACCCCCTCCCATTTCCGCACTCTTTCCTCCCCCCGGACTCCTTCCCTCTCTGCACTCCCTCCACCCCCATGGTTCCCTCCGCTCTCCACACTCTTTCCTCCCCTGAACGTTCTCCCCTCTCTGTGCTCCTTCCTCTCCCTAGACTCTTCCCCTCTGCACACTCCTTCCTCCCCCTGGACTCACACTCCTTCCTCCCCTAGACTCTTCCCCTCTCTGCACTCCTTCCCTCCCCCAAACTCCTTCCCTTACACGTTCCACCCCCAACCCCCGTACACCTACCTCCCAGTTGCCACCCTCTCACCCGTTATCCGCTTCTCCTCCCGTACTCCTTTCTCACTCCCAACCTCACCCACCGGCATCTTCATTCCCCCCCTCCCAACCTCAAATCTCCGACACCTTCATTCCCTCCCAACCTCGCCCCCCCACCCGCACCCCCCACAACATTTCTTCCTCTCCCAGTCGACCCTAGACCATCCTCTCTCACCCTCTTGACCATCATCCGTTGTGACCATCAATGCTGACTTTCCAACTTCTACGCGCTGCTTTGCAGCAGATCCATGTCCATGAGAATCCACCCAGCATGCCATTGATGTTCCTCCAGGATCCCGTTACTGTTGGGTTCCAGCATCCAGTGCTCCTCGGATGTCCACGATGTGAGCAAGGCCCTGGCGGTAAGTCCCGGCTTTTGCACGTCACAGTTGTCCTGACGTGTTCTGCACTGGCGTGATTTCCCGCCAACGTGGGCGGGCGATCCAGCAGGGGATGATGAGTGCGGTGGGCAGATATGCAGATGTATTACAATAAAGTTCCCAACATCCAATGGTGGAGAACGAGGCTCGCCATCGACAGGCGGATCGCAAACTGGTTTCACAACGTTGTGAAACCGCTTTTTGGCCTTCTCGCCATATTTTCCGCTCACACCACCAAACACGGAAAATCTTGCCCAATGTTATTCCTTCAGATCTATCCCTGAACACTGAAACGTATGAAATATGTTAATGAGCAGTTTAAGACCTGTTGAAGGAACCTTATCAGGCCCGTTCTGTTCAGCATCTTTTTGTGCAGCCAGGAGGAGCAGCAATGTTTTCCCTCAACTCTACAATCTCAGCAATTGTATCTCCCTCTCAGCCCTCACCACCAACCGTTGCCTGTTCTGAGCCTCATCCTGGAACTTAACTGAGGGCAGTGAACTTTTGTCAAGTATTGAGCTGTGTTTGGAGGTGAGACAGGTATTGGCAGCTCTTCTCCAATACATTGATGAGGATTGAGGCCCAACTTTTGCCTGCGCCCTCTCTGTTTAGGTGACAATAACTTTTGCCCCTAAACTCTTCCATTATAATACAAAAGCAAAATACCGCTCCAAATCTGAAATAATTACAAAAAGTGCTGGAAGTGCTCAGCAATTCCAGCATTTTTCATTTTTCTTCCATTTTAATATTCAGTTGCATTGCACATGATCCTAGAGGCTCAAGTACACAGAGTTTCCTTCAAACCTTCGCCAAAGTTATGGCAGCAGAGCTAGAGAAGCTCTAAGGACATTCACCACAACACATTATCAATATTTGCTTCTGCTATTCCACTTGGCAGATTATTCAAAACATGGATCACAAAAGTTCCACCTTAATCTTCGTTTTAAAAATCACCAATTTGACGTTAGTTCTCTGGCTAGGGTCCCTGAACTGAGATTTAATGGGTTTACCCTTTTATTTATGTTGTTATATAGTTTGATGAGCACAAAACTTTGTATCCAAATTATGTACAATGTTTTTTTAACCTTCTATATTAGGATTATAGAAGTTTAGCTGCTTTTATAACCCTTTAGGGTTATACCTGCAAAAACCTGCAAGACTGGGAAACATGACATGTGGAATGACTTAATTAGGTGGGATTCGAAATTTGGGTTTCCTGACGACAGGTTGAAATGCGTGTTTGTGGCATGTTGAGCCTCACGCCAGCCTGTGGCAGGCTAGTACTTGTAATACATTTGGATGCCATGAATACTCATTAGCATAAAAATTTTATATTTACATTCTACCTTCAGGATAAAGTCAGTGGCACATGCGAATCTCGTGGCACCCGGTTCACACTTGTTTAAAGGTGGTGTGCACCAGTTGGCTTTATGCAGTTGTGCGTAAGCTTAGTGGTTACCTTGTTTAACTCTATGGCACAAGGGATGGGACCAGGATAATAGCAGCCTTGCATGGAGGCTAGGGATCGGCAAGGGTGAGTTAGTGGTGCGGGGGGGCTATGTGTGGAGTGGGTTCGAGGGCATGGAGGAGAGGAAGAGGGATCCAAGCAAAGACAAAGGTTGGGATCAGGGGCATGAGGAGTGAAGTGCAAATAAAGGTCTGATGTCCTGGATGTGGTGGCCTGGGCAGGTGATGGGAATAGCCAATCAAAGTAAGAAAATGAGGGGCCTAAAGAGAATTGTCAGTACTGTCCAAATGAGAGCCCATCTCTGGGTGTTGGCTGGCAGAGTCCTTACAGGGCATTGAGTTCACCTACAACATTTCAATTATCCCCACTGAAAGCGATCTCAGACAATGACCTTTACAATCAATAGAAAGGAGGGTTGGCTGATCCTGCAAGTTCAGCCATGTCCCACACAGTGACTAGTACAACACTGGACACTAACATGAACATTAAATAAAGAGTGAATAAAAAACACCACATTGTTTCTTCCGCAAGAAATGAAATGTCCTTAACAACCCCTGTAACCATCAATGCATGTCAACCATGAGGCATACCAGTATATTTAGCTCTCTGGCTAAGCTAGGCTCAACAAATAGCGATGATGCACACATAGATAAAGTGAAACCTGTGCAGTGTGAAACATTTACAAGTGAAAGTTAATTTTGAAAAATACCTGTGCCACAGGTGTTACGTTGGTGACAATGGAGTTGGGAAGGAAAGTTTTGGCCATGATGCCAAGCTCCCTGTTTGATCAGGAGATGACCGTTTATAACTAATCCATTGCTGCTGCATTGTCAACTGACAGGTTTCACCACTGAAAAGCTTCCCCTGCTGCGGAATCGTACATCTCCTCTGCACGCTGCCAACATTTTAAGATGTATGGGAAACGGGAAAAAGAAGAATAGTGGCAGTGGCGCGCACTTCTGGTCCTGCCCGTCAGGAGTGTTGCGTCACTGAAAAAATTACGCTCTCTCTTTCTTTGTCTGTACGATTTCCACTATGTTGTTCACTGGTAAATACAACCACCCATCACCATCACCAACAGCTATTCCAATTCCTGCCATAGACAAAAAAAAAACAGGTTAAAGCAACCCTTATGCTAACTCAGAGAAAAAAAAAATAACTGGGAAATCTCTCTTCAATCCTTGAAGGCAATCAAATAGGAGTTCCAAGGGATAGCAATGGCCATTCACCACATAGAATGTATTGATTCAAGAAGCAGCTCAGTGTTATCCTCTCAAGAATATTTAGGTATGAAAATAAATGCCGGCCTTGTTAGTGACATCCACATCCTGAGGATTTTTTTTTCAAAAATGTGGTACATTACCTGTCATGCTACACACCTTTAGTACTCAGTGATTTCAGGTTACTCCTGGAACTTGACCAGTTCCCTTTGAAACATTTGCAGAAAATCTGAATCCACAGTATTAATCAGCTATTTATTCAAAAGGTCAACCTTTTGCAGTGAAAAACATGTGAACTTTGTCAAAAGCTTTCTGAAAGGCCAAAATATCATTGGAATTCTACTGTCTGTTTTATTTGTAACATTCTGAAAGAATTCTAAACCGCTTTAATATTGAAAAATTTTTGGAATGATTTCTGCATGAGCCAGCTTCTGTCATCTAAACTAAGAAATCAGATTCCTTATTCTTGTGGAAAGTTGCTGACCCAGTAGTTGACGAGTCTTTCTGGTCTTCTGTCAGAAAACTGAATGGTTGCAGTCTAAAACAAGAGCTAGAATGTATGCTAAGAAGGAGAATCCTCTTCTATGCTGTTATTTGTTTATTAAATTGTTCCACCACAGGTATTCCTCCAGACCACCCCTTTGAGCAGCTTCCATCATTTTAACTATGTGCTTTTGATGTTAGGGTTAAAGAGCCTGCAGTTGGCTGCATCAGATTTGTTACGCTTTTAAAAATAAAGCCATTGTGTTTACTCATTGCCAGTCTGCTGAGTCTGTTTGATAGCCCATAACTGCCCTCCTTGGTCTCCTCCAGAAACCTAGGACATATGTTGTTTGACTCAGGGAATTCATTAGCCTTAAGTCTCTTTATTCATCAAGTAGCTCCCAATGATTTCAAAATCTACATGAATTGGACAGCTAGTTAATGTTATCTCTGCAGAGATTGGACAGCAAATGTTATACTCTTTGATGAAAACCTCTGGAAAATATTCATTTGCTATTTTATTTTCTTCAGTTTATTTCTTATTTTATAATTCTAACTTCCTCTCCAAGTACTTCTGTGTTATGACACCAGAAGAATGTTCTTGTAATTTTTTTTAATCCTTACCTCAAGGATCTTTTTTACACCTTTACAATCTATTTACTTCCTCTTTGAGCTCTTCTTCCTCCAAGTTTGTTTTGCTTTCTTAATCCTTCTTTCTTGTTTTTTTAGGAGGTAGGGAATTTGTTGGCACTCCAGGACAATTCATCCAAATCTTTCTGTGTTCTTCATTAACAACCAGGATCAAATTTCTGAAAAATCTGTCTTCATGGTGATTATCCACAGCTGCTACCTGATAATAAAAAATGTGTAGTAGACCACACCAATTGTACAAGCTTCAACAGATGGGACAATATTTTTCTGCATCTTCTGTAGGTTTTCACTGCAACAAGTCCAAAGCATGCTTATAAAATGTAATCGATGTCAAGACTATAGATAATTGTAGATATGTTTGATATATTTTAGTGTCACAATTCAAATCATGCATTTGGATGACTGAATATAATCTAACAGAATATAGTGATGATAATCTGGAATCCTGTGCAGGAAAGCGGATTGCTTCTAAAAAATTTACTTAAGTTGGGTATATGACTAACTGATCTAAATTCTCGTCAAAGGATTGAGAAAAAGTTTTTTAAAAAGTGCTCAATGCCTCACACTACACTGACTCAATTATCTGAAAAATTAACATAGATCACAGAAGATTATAACCGGAATTAATAAAATTATTCCAAATTTTTTTTTTTTCCGTGGTGAGGGTTTGAAAGGACAGAAATCACAGATAAAACTAAGTTTGGTAAGTCGCGGTGTCAAGGATGAGGAGTAGATTGATCATCTATTTAAGTTACCTAATATGAGAGTGAGGCGAGAGGTTATAAGTTTCGTTATTTAGAAAGTTGCTTGAACATGGGTGGTAGTTGAGACCATATCACCTCTTAAGAAAATAATAATCAAGCAATTAATGCTGTAGGAGATGCAAGGTAATGGGAGAGAGGAGGGTAGCAAAATGGGTTTTGGAATGCTCGAACAAACAGAAGGCACATTCACAATGGGCTGAATAGCCTCTCTCTCTGCTGTAAATGTCCATGGTTCTCATTCAAAAAGTAATTTAGTCAATGACATGGGGCCACTGAAGCAGGGAGTAGAAAAGGGTTTATAAGTTCCTGAGGAGAGAGAGAGATTGAGGGATATGGTTAGGGGGCGAATAATGGGATTAATCTCTGAAAATAAGTGATGGACTCATTTGGATTTTCTTATTCTTAAAAATGTGTCATTTTTTTATATGAATACAGTATTTTGCTAACAAAATTAATAAACTATGAAATGTATTTGTGATCTGAGAAATTGTGTAATATTAAACTTGTAATGAAAGTTGCTAAACTTTGACTGAAACATACGGCTTCCAAAATGGGGGCCTCCAGGATATATGTATAATAAAAGGAGGCAGCTTGTTGGCTATTATTTCTTTGGGTAACCCATTTCCATGAGGACCTATTCTCATTGTTAGACATGTAACCACACACTGCAGAGAGTAGGATGAGATAGGCAATGAGCTGCTGAACTAAAATTAGGGAAAAAATAAATATATGCAATTAGATAATGTCTTCCAAAACCTCAGAAAGTCCCAAAATGCTTTAGAGTCAATAAATTACTCTTGAAGTGTAGTCACTGTTGTAGTGTAGGAAACACATCAGGCAATTTTCACAAAGCTGCCACAAACAGCAACAAAAATAAATGACCAGATCAACTATTTTATTTACTGTTTGAAGGGGTAAATGTGGGACAGGATGCCAGGGAGAGCTCCCCTGCCCTTGTTTAAATTGCGCAGTGAGATTTTTCATCCCTGGCTAAGAGGGCAGATGGGATTCCCTCGGTATTGCGCAGGACTGTCAGCCTTGTTTAGGTTTCTGGACTGGGGTTTTAGCTCACAGCCTTCAAACTCAAATGGAACAGCATTGCAGCTAAACAAAAAAGAAATAATACAGGTTAACTTTCAGGTGAAAATGTCTGTCTCTCACACAAAACAGACTGCACAGGTGATATCACATAGCTTGGTCATTTCAAGTAAGCTATTATATCAAAAAGTAAAATTGAATGAACGACGCTTACTGTTGTGAGGGTGCTGGTTATAGAACTGTGTCCTTTAAAGAAGTCTTTGTAATCTTCAGTGGGTTAACTATAAGTCTTTATTAACAAGTAGAACTATTTACACATGTACAGTAAAGGGTACAGGCTAGGAGCTATCTCTATGTTTGGATCTTTACCCATCTCTGCTCAAAACCATACTGACCCCTGGGTCTGGGTCAAGTGCCTCTTGTGTGGACGGTACTATATTCAGTCCCACAATAACCCTGTATGTGCCACACCCTTATACTCCGTATACCAGGGAACCATTCAAAATAAAATCAAAAAAGTTCATTGAAAACCCCAAAATATTTTGTGAGTTCTATCTCCCATTATAGTAATTCCTTGAGTTTGCATTTGGTGGTTTGGCTCATTTTATATTCACCACCATCCACCATTTTTCTTATTAAGCTGAGTTAGTTGAGACTATTGCCCTGAAGTCCTGCTGTGTGATTGTCAGTCATGATTGGGGAAAGCAAAATGTTTTAAACTAGAATAAATGCTCATTTACTTTCTGAGAAATTAGATCACCTTTTTCCCATATGATGAAATTACATAAGGTCCATTGTCCTTGGATGTGAGTGTGCCGATGTGAAGCAAAGCCATAACAAAATTTATTTCTTCTTTGTCTGAAGGAGAAAGAATTAAACCACAAAAAATGTTTAAAAATAAATTGAGGGGTAGTTGCTGCTGCGGGCTAGCAAACTTGTACTTTCATCAGTGACACGGGTAATTTTGACCTTGCATGGGCGATATCCAATCAGCTGCCTGTTATGTGTTTCTTTTGGTTTTTATTTCCATTAGAGTCTGGAAATGAAAATTAGAGTGAGATATAATCAGCAGCTGATCTGAAACTGCCCATTTTACACTGTTGTTCATTGTCAAAATTGGTTTCAAAGCTAGTCCAAGTTGATGGATGAAAGTTTCTCTCTTATCTAACTGCAAGCATCACAAATGAAATATATTTGGGCATTCTTAGGCTAGTTTTAATTCTGCAAAGCTCCACAACCAAAACTAATCATTGGATGCTTTGGTTGTAATCTTCAAAAATTCCCTAAATTCTGAGAAGGTTCCAGAGGATGTGAAAACCACAAATTTAACAACTGTATTCAAGGAAGGAGGGAGACAGTAAGCAGGAAACTTTAGGCCAGTTAGCCTAAATCTGTCATTGGGAAAATGCTATAATTCATTATTAAGGAGGTAGTAGCAGGACATTTAGAACATCATAATACAATCAGGCGGAGTCAACATGGTCTTGTGAAAGGGAACCCATGCTTGACAAATTTATTATAGTTCTTTGAAGATGCGAGAGGGGTGTTGGGGAGAATAAAGGGGAACCAGTAGGTGCAACGTATTAGCATTTCCAAAAGGCATTGGTTGAGGTGACACATAAAAGGTTATTACACAAGATAAGAGAGCTCATGGTGTTGGGGTGATATATTAGCATGGATAGAGGATTGGCTAACTAACAAGAAACAGAGGTTTGGGATAAATGGGCCATTTTCAGGTTAGCAAACTGTAATTAGTAGAGTGCCACAGGGATCAGCCTCAACTATATACAATCGATATTAATGAATTGGATGAAGGAACCAACTGTATTGCAGCCAAATCTGCTGACAATACAAAAATAAGTAGGAAAGCAAGTTGTTAGGATATACAAAGAGTCTGCAAAGAGATGTAGAAAGGCTAAGTGAGTGGGCAAATATTTGGCAGAGGGAGAATAATGTGGGAAAATGTGAGGTTATCTACTTTGGCTGGAAGAATAGAATAACAGATGTTATTTAAAATAGAGAGAGATTACAAAGTGCTGCAGTACAGAAGGATGTGGATTCCTTGTACATTAATCACAGGAAAGGTAACATGCAGGTACAGCATGTAATTAGGAAGCCAAATGAAACATTGCTCTTTGTTATATAAAAATACAGGGTATTGGTGAGACTGTACCCAGAGTACTGTGCAGAGCTCTGGTCTCCTTATCTAAGGAGGGAGATACTTGCATTGGAAGCAGTTTCAAGAAGGTTCACTTGGCGGACTCCAGGGATTAAGTTATTATCTCATGAGGAAAGATTGAGCAACTTGGGCCTCTGCTAATTGGAGTTTAGAAGAATGAGAGGTGACCTTTTTGAAACATAAGATTCTCACGGGGCTCATCAGGATAGATGCTGAGATGATGTTTACCCCCATCGGGGAATCTAGAACTAGGGGGCACAGTTTAAACATAAAGGTCTCCAATTTAAGACTGAGATGAGGAGGAATTTCTTATCACAGAGGGTCATTTGGAATTTTCTTCCCTAGAAAGCAGAGGAGGCTGAGTCACTGAATATATTCAAGGCTGAGTTAAACAATTTTTTGATCTAAAAGGGAGTCAAGGGTTACTGAGGCAGGCAGGAAAATTGAGTTAAAGCCGCAATCAGGCCAGCCATGATCTTATTGAATGATGGAATGGGCTCCAATTTCTTATGACCTTCATTCAATACAAATCAGCATTAAGTTGGCAACCTAACCTAAAAAGGCCAAAAGGATAGATCTCACACACATAGACAGACACATAAGGAGCTATTCTAAGCCAATACAAGTTATTGGTTAGTATATTCAATGGGCAGAATTTTGCCCTCGGATGGCGGGCGGGCCCCACTAGCTTGGCGGCGGGCGGACAGCCGACCCCTGCCACTGAAACGGGACCCAACGCCATTTTGAGTGGGTGGGCCAATTAAGGCCTGCCCAGAGGCCTGCCCGACAGGAAGCGCTATGCGCTTCCTGTGCGGGGTGAGGAGGGATTCCCCATCTGTCAAAGTGCGCTCTTTTGCACACATGCGCGCGAAAGAGCGCACATCTCCCTGAGGCAAAATCCTGTCTCAGGGAGTTTACTCACAGTCTAAAAAACTTTAAAAATAGAAAAGTTAAAAAATTATTAACATGTCCCCATCATGTGACAATGTCACACGAGATGGGACATGTTAATAAGAAACACATAAAGTTTATTAAATTTTTAAATAGCGGACATGAAACTTCATCCCGCCAGTGGATGAAGTTTCATGAATAATCTGGAGCCCGCTGGGGCTCCTGGCCAGCCCGCTAGCCTTAAGCTTGGACAGGCAGGGTCTTTAATTATCTTAATTTCCCTGTCAATGGCCTCAATTGGCCATTGACAGGTCGGTGGGCGGACAGCTGAGTTCTCTGTCTGCCCGCCTTCCTAAAAATTTAAAGGGACCGGGATGACATTGGGGGTTCCTCCCAACGTCATCCCGCGCTATTTTCCCCTCGGTGAGTGGGCCCCACCCCCAAATCGCTGAGGGGAAAATCCTGGCCAATATATTTTCTATTGCATTCTATTGGGAAGCTAGGATTTTCTGCCACAAATGATGTCAGTTATGGCATATTATTTTAACATGCAAATCAGTGCATGATATCTCAAGGTATAGCTGATCATTTCTACTTCAGCAGCACAGGACACAAGGAAAGTTTTTCATTCTAATCTTCAAATGTGACAATGGGCCCTGGAGGAGTTCAAATTTTAAATTGGTCTTTCTGACGAATGCCATCAATTCAATTGTGGTAGTCAAAGTATCAAGTTTCAATCTGAACGTTATTTTTTTTTCCAAATCTTCACCTAGCACCATTGATCACACTACACTATGCAAAACACAACAGCAAGTACCTGCTTGAGGCGGGTAACCCAATGCAAGTGACCCCCATTGTCCATCCAACATATTTAATTTATCGTGACTCTGGAACATGGGCAGGCACCAGGAATTTTCACCCTGTTGAAGATTCATTGTGATTGCAGCAAAGAGAAATCTAGGCTATTGTGTTCAATTTTAGGTGGCCTACTTTAGAAAGGATGTCAAGGCCACGGAGAGGGTACAGAATAGATTTAGTTTACTAATGTGATACCAGGTATGAAAGGCTTTAGTTGTGAGGAGGTACTAGAGAAAATGGGGCTCTTTTCAAGTGTTATACAGAAGGTTCAGAGATCTGATGGGCATGTAAAATTATGAGGGGCTTTGGTGAGGCAAATAACACAAAACCAATGGTCAGTGCAATAACCAGGGGGAATAAATTTAAGATCATCACCCTAAGACCAATTATTTTTAATACAAAAGTATATTGAAACAGAAGCCTGGATTTTTGAATCTACAAAACTCTCTGTCATTGTGAAAATGGTGGAGAGGCTGAAACATGCAAGTCCCGTCCCCATACACAGCAACTACAACAGCAACAATGTTATCACCAGTACAACCAAGCAGGCCATTGGCATTTTAAAGATGCGCTTCAGGGGTCTTGATTGCTCAGGCAGAGCCCTGCCGTGTGCCCCAGCAATGATCTCAAGATTGGTAGTGATGTGCTACATGCTGTACAACACTGCGCAGTGGAAGAACCTAGAAATCAATGACGATGACGTCATGGGCAGACCCACAACCTCTGAGGAGAAGGAGGATGATGATGAGGAGGAAGCCCATGCCCATTCTGACAGTTCCTAAACGGAGGAAGATGAGGAGGCCATCAATGGCAGAGCAGTTGCAAGGCATAGCCATATAACCAAGGCTGGCACTGCAGGAGGGGATCATTGCCAGACCCATCTTTGTGCAAAATTGATTTCACATAAGGTCCCCCTATCTACAATTGTCATCAGCCAATCCCTGGTGAGCAACTTTCAAGTAAAGAACCTTTTACGTTGATGCCACAATTACTCAGGGGAATGTCCTACTCCACAAGGGAGAGAATCAACATCAATGACTTTGATTCAATTATATTAAAACGGCTGAAACTCTCACCGTCATAACCAGCATATTACAAGCACACATGGTAAGAAGCCCTTCACAAACGGGTCTCCTGTAAATGAGGCGCTAAAGCTGCCACCTTCTCCATAATCAAGCCATGAGCACATGTGCTGAGAGTGACATGACTTCAGACTTTATGCCTTACCTGCATGTTTGCTGGCACATACAATCTTATCAGCCTGTAGAGGGCTTATTGTGCTGGATGATCCCACAACTGTGCAATAACAGCTCTTTGAAAGAATTTGCACACCATCCATTTGGGTCAATGGTCCAGTTTTTGAGGTGTGCCAGATCAACATTGCAGGCTTCCATAAACCTCTGCTTCCCTCACAAAGCACATCATCTGCCACCTGAAAGGCAAATGCTATCAAGGTAGTGGGGACAGCAGACAAGAATACATAGCACGTCGAGCTGCGACGCTTGCACCCAACTCCATGCATGACAGTACCATGCAGATGACTATCTTGCATGCCGCACATGTGCTTGAGATGTACCTGCTGCAAAGCATCTGTTTGTGAAGTGTGATCATTGAATCTCCCTTAAAGTCAAGTTAAAGTCAAGGGTGAAGGTACTGAGAGCCTCTCAGCACCTTCATGTTCCACCTCTCCAGCCCCTCTACCAGAGCCCTCATCTGCTCCAAATGTGCCAGTGACCACAGCTGCCCCATGAAGAGGTGCAAAGGCCACAGTTTGAAGGAGGTCCCCAACGGGCGTCTCAGTGGTTGAGCCTTTGAACACTGGATTCTCATGTGACAGACCAAAGGAAGAGGCCCTCCAATGCCTCACAAATGTGGTCACACCATTGCTCCCAATGACTTCAGCTCAAGATGAATCTCAGCGCCTCTATTATCACTGGTAAGAACGTCCTTCGTAATATTACCATTCTTTTGGAGTTCTTTGGTGTACAAACACACACCAAATCATGTACGGATGTATGTAAATATATTCAAAAAGTGCTCAAATATTATATATACAATGTGAAAAGTGTAATCACGGTGAACACCCTAGTGCGGTAGGTGAGAAGGTGCCCTTCACTCGAGAACAGTGCTACAAAGTGCCCAGCCCCCCTCCCCACCGTGTTGCCTCAGAGGAGGAGGAGGAGGAGGCTCACTTCTTGGTCTATATGGCAATGAGGAGTATGGTGGCTGGCCTCATTGTGCAAGTGCCCATTGGGGATCTCCTTCAAACTGTGGCCTTTGCATTTCTTCATGGGGCAGCTGTGGTCACTGGCACATTTGGAGCAGACGAGGGCTCTGGTAGAGGGGCTGGAGAGGTGGAACATGAAGGCGCTGAGAGGCACTCAGTGCCTTCACCGTCCTCAGTGACCTCCACATCCCTGGGTTGGTCTGCAGGTAGGGCTGGTGGGGCTGGTTGCTGGTGTGCAGCAGTCGTCCATTCCAGCAACCCACTTTGCCAAAAGTGTGACTGTTAAGGCAGCTTCTCATGTATTCCATGAATATCAGCGCTCATTCTCTAACTAGATAGATCCAAGCTACTGAAGGAGGCTTGCAGCTTTTTCTGGTCAAGACGATGCTCTTGCATCCACTTTGAGTGCTGCTGCATGTGTCTCTCCATGAGATTGGCCAATCTCTCATGGTGGGAGCTCATGTGGTTGAGCCATCGGGACAATGTAGAGCTCATGATGGTGATGGACTCTTCCATTCTTGGTCCTGGAGCTCCCATTACCGAAGGGGACTCTGCCAGACATCCACACATTTGCTGAAGATTGCCCTGTTTGAGAACATAACCCAACACTGTATTATTTTTAAAAAAACTTTATCCTTCATGCTATTTCTCACTTTTAAACTGAACTTTTTGGCCGAATGAAGATGATTAAGATGGCTGGTCCCCTGTCTGTGAGTCACCAGGACAAAATAATTCAATTCTCAGTTTTGGAAATGTCCTACCATGTTATGTCTGAGGAGCTTCTAACAGACCACCTGAAACTGCACAGGCCAACTTCAAAGAGAGCTATCTGAAGGCCATTTGTGTTTGATAATCCACAGTGACCAAATTGGCAGCAAGTGTTGGCTGCTTGAGAAACTTCAGCGCAGAGTTGTTAGCAGAGTCAGTGAGTTTACGGAGAAAATGGACGGAATTATTCCAGATTTGCTGCAGAGAGCAGTATTTATTCCCCTAACTATGCTATCCCCTATTACTACCACATTTCTCTTCTCTCCCTCAACCTGAATGGCGCTCTGTACCACAGCGCTGTGGTCAGTTCGCTCATCCTCCCTGCAGTCTGCGCCCTCGGCCACACTGGGAACCTCGCACCTATTGGACAAGGGCACTGGCTGAGGCTCCCCAAAAGCTAAATCTTGGATCCCCATACCTGCCTCACTCGCAGTCACACTCTCCTGTCTCTGACCACGGTCCAAATTTGATGTAATTAATCTAAAGGGTGTGACTGTCTCCTGAAACACAGTGTCTAGGTAACTCTCTCCCTCCCTGATGTGTAGCATTGTCCACACTCGGATTCCAGCTCAACTCTGAGCTGAAGTTCCTCGAGCAGCCAACACTTGCTGCCGATGTGGTCACCATGGTTAGCGCTGGCATCCACCAGCTCCCACATACTACAGCCACAACACATCGCCTACCCAGCCATCTCTACTCTAATGAATGAATTAATTTAGATGTTAAATATTTTAAAAGTGAACTTCTTAACTGTACTCTTCAGCTGTAATAACGTCTCCTGATTTAAACCACTTGGCCAATCAAAAGAGACATGGAAGAGATACCCACCAATCACCTACCTGTTTTCCTTTGCTGTCACACTTCAGCTCTGACAGATAGAAACAGGTCCTCCTCTCACACTCCCCCCCAGGTGCTGCTGACTGTCTGTCCCAGGGTCCTTCTCTCACACTCTTAAAGAATGTCTCCCTACCTATGGCTCCTTGTTCTGATAGGCAGTATCATGTCACTCAGATGAGAAAACTTTCTGCACAAGGTAAAAGCAGGTGTCTCAGACCATGGCCCCTTCTCTGTGCTTTGTGCAGCCTTCAGACCAAAGTGATGGTCCAGCCTCACACTCCCTGGACACATTACTGATGCCTGCACCTCGGCGGTGCTCATCATTACTGCCAGAGCGTCACAGAGTACTGTTATTGTCTCTGTGTGCTCTCAGTGCCTTTAAGGTGGGTTGGCCCCCAACTCTTCAGCATCTGTGGTCAGTGATGCCGTGCTCCTGAAGAGATCGGGTGCTGAAGGCGGACAAAGGAGCAGATGCTTTTAAAGTTTCATGGCTGTGTCTCTGTGATATGACCCTGATCACAGCTTGCAAGCAAGCTGCCCTGGGCCAGACAGGAGTCAGACTTTCTCAGGGACTGTGTGAAGATTTATGGAGTGTCCTCACTGCATGTTGTCATCATCCTCCTGCAATCGAGAGACTAATAGGGCCTCCACTGTATCTCCATGACAGGAGCATTATCACAGAGGGTATGTGCATTGCCATAAGCCAGGCTGGAGTCAAATGTTCATAGATGCAATGTGAGGATCCATGGTGTCTCCTCACTGCATGTTGTCATCATCCTCCACAAATCTAGCTGTTATGAGGGCCTCCTGAGCACGCCAGCCTTGTCTGGCCAGTGCGAGGGCCTTCTCCCCCTTACTGCCACCTTCGAGGACCTCCTCACCCTCATCCTGTCAGCATCCTCCTCATCGGAGAGGATCTCCAGCTTCTCCAACTCCTCCTCAGCCAGCTCCTCTCCCCATGGCAGCACCTAGTTGTAAAGTGTTCAGCAGGTGACAATGATCCGTAACATCCTCTGTGGACAATATTGCAGGGCTCCACCAGACCAGTCCAGGCACCAGAGCCTCATTTTCAGCATCCTGATGGTCTGCTCCATCAAGATGCGAGTTGTAGCCTGAGCCTCATTATACCATCACTCTGCTGCAGCCTGAAGCCGCCGCACGCGTGTCATCAGCCACGGCCTTTGTGGGTAGCCCTTGTCCCGGAGACGCAATCCCCATAGCTTCTTTAGACCGTGGGAGACTTCAGGGATCTGTGACTGACTGAGAATGTAGGAGTCATGCACACTCCCTGGAAACCGTGCACAGACCTGTAGGATGCGTTTTTGGTGGTCGCACGCCAGCTGCACATTCAGCGAATGGAAGCCCTTGTGGTTGACATAGTTCACCGTGTGTTGTGATGAAGATCTGAGCACCACATGAATGCAGTCAATGGCACCCTGCACCTGTGGGAAACCTGAGACCTGAGCAAATCCAATGGCTCTTGCATCCTGGCTGTACTGGTCCCGGGTGAAATGCACAAAGTTGTTGCCCTCGTGAAGATGACATCCGTGACTTCATGGATGCATTTGTGGGCGGAGGCTTGTGATAACCCACAGAGGTCACCTGTGGAGCCCTGAAAGGAGCCACTGCCATAGAAATTGAGCACCATGGTCACTTTCATAACCACTGGCAGTGAATGCCCTCCATGTCCCCAGGGCGCCAAATCGTGCAGTAGCTGGCAGATGTGACCAACCATTTCCATAGACATGCGCAGTCTTCGGTGGCACTGGTTCTTGGTCATCTGCAGGAATGAAAATCGGCATCTATAGACCCTGGGTCTAGTTAGGCACCGACCAGCGATGGCTCGCTGTGGCTCTTCGGCAGCGTGTGCGGGAGCCCCAGCCACCCCTTCGTCCAGAGGGTGCTGCTCCTCCCTCTGCACAGCCAGGCACTTCAGTTGATCTCATCTCAGTCGTCTCCACTCTCTGTACACTTCATTTCAGTCATCTTCACTCTCTGTACGCTATGAGGCATGCAGCTAGGTCACCAGGCTCCATGATCCTGATGTACTCCTCCTGCAGGATGAAAGAGATCGACGTGTGGGTTAACATGGGTGTACTAAGAACCTGTCCTGGTTAAGTGTGAAGGCCCCTTAACACATCCTGGAGAGTGCTGGCCACCACTTGGGTGGCCAGAGGTTAGTGCACTGCATGGCTGCCTGAAACCCCACCCATCTCCGTCCCACTTCACCTGACCGATTGGCAGCAGCTTTGCCCACTGGACTGCATGCTGTGCTCTCAGCTCAGGGGCAGGCATTCTCCTAACCCGCACTACAAGGCTGCACTGTTAGCTTGAACCATGGGGGAGACTGGTCCAAACCGGGATGATGATACTGCAAGTGGCTGTGACCGTCTCCACCAGTGACTGCTCCATGGCCAGCTTTAACAAGGAGATTGTACAATGTGCCCAGTCATCCAACTGTTCTGCAGTCCACTAAAACACTCATTAGTTTGCAGTCCTTGCCCAAGGGGTGAAAAGTTCTGGAGCACTTGGTGGCACTTTGATGCCTCTACATTGCTTGAGTGGGCAGAGAAGCTAGAGGCCTGACTCCAGTCATATCAATGTGGCTGCACCTGAACTGTCTCAGCTGCAGAGGAATGGTCACTTTATACAAGGTTTCCCCAATGTGTAGCAGCTTCCCTCGCCCATACCCTCCCCCACCCCGCACATGCTTGTGCATGCAGCCCTTACCACCCCCCAGCCCCCCAATATGCCTTAACTGCATGGCAGCCCTTTCCCCCACCCCCAATGCACCTCCACCACAGGGTAACCCATGCACCCCCCCCACCAACGAACCTGAACCTTGAAGTCCAACAGGCCACCCGGGCGAGCGGTCTGCTGTGCACTCACCTTTGAGTTCCCCTCTAAGTGCAGCCCGCCAAGTGCAAGCCTTTTATATGCTGCTGTGAAACATGTTGGTGCGCAATACGCTGATGTGGGTGGGCGATCGGGCAGGCTGGGATTATAATGATATGCAGATGTATTACAATTAGGTTCCTGACCTCCGATGTTGGGAAACGTGGCCCACCGTCAGCGGGTGGAGTGGACGATCACAAACTGGATTCACAACGTCATGAAACCAATTTTTGGCCTTCTCGCCATATTGTCTGCTCATGCCACCGAACACACCTGACACCAGTGGGAATGGGCAATTCTGCTAAATAGCTTCCCAAACACGAGACTCTGAACCAGTGACACCACTTTTCAACCCATAATGGCTGAGACATTATCAGTCCCAGACACAAAGCCAAATTCCAGATGCTGGATAAACATAATTTGTTGAAGTCATTGTAGAGGAGTATGGTCACATGACCTACAACTTGCTGAACAGGCTAATATTATTCTCTGAGCTGCATTCCCCAGTCTGCTATTTAACATCTGACTGGTAGGCCACACAGAAGCAAGTTCTGACCAGATTGGACAATTACCCTGTATCTAACCTGATTCTTCTGGGAAGATTTTGTACTATCACCTACAGAACTAATTCTACCTCTGCATGCGTACTTCATCTTGGGACACCAACACCACCGGAAAAGCGAATCTTACAGCATTGGTCTTTAGTCAGCCGACGTCTGCAAAATAATTTCTTTTTGGACTTTGATTCTGGACTCTGGAAGTCATTTGAACAAGTATCCATTTTCTCTGTGGTGTGGTCCTTGTACTATATAACATCCTTTCTCTGTCTCTCACCTTACTGTCTGAATGTGGAGTGGGAGGTTGCGGACACTCCTTTTTGCAGTTTGTGTGCAATAAACTAGCTTTCTGTGTTAATCCTAACTTGAGTTTGCTGTGGGGCTATTAATAGAAATCGGATCACACAAAAACCAAGGGGCCACTGCTTATTTTTAAAACAAAATTCGAAACATCTGTTTACGGATAGGTGGTATGCGGAAAACTCAGTGCTATTTGAACTGACCCCCTCCCATCTGTAACAAAACTTGGGAGTTCAAATCTGGGATCACCTATTTTAATTTGACTGTTGTTTTAAATGCAGTGGGCAGCACTGTCAGGTTGCCTCACTATTTTGTGTTAAGGTGGATGACTATGGAGTCCAATCTTGTTGGAATCTGTCTGGTTCTATTTGCGCACTTTTCTGATTCCCATTTAAATTTGCCATAAAGCTATTGACTCAACCAATCATTGGCTCCTTAGCCTGTGCCTTTGGCTTGGGCATGGCAGCTCCCCTAACTTGCTCTAGGTCTCCTGGAACACTCCTGTCCTCAAATGGAGGTTCAGCACCTGCTATACTTTCTTGTGGCTCTTCAACTGGGTAAGGCATCCCACTCCCTATCTGCTTATCTGTTTGGGAACTTCCTTTGTGTCTATTTAAATTTGGAAATAAGGTTTGTACCAGCCATACTTCAGGCAATTTCTTAACCTTTTTCTTTCCTGGTTTAATAATTCATCATCCCTCAAGCTCAAAACGACGTGGGGCATTTCCCTCACTATCTCTTTCCCTGCTCTGGGACTTCTCTGATCCCTCTTTAATTCGGGGCTATTCTGTGAGCCTGTTTTAAATTCCAATGGTCCTTCCTGGACCCTTTTTTAACCCTACTGGCTTGGCTTTGGCTTTGTTAAGTTCAAGCAGCTCTCGCTCAATGGCTATGGGTTGTACTTCCCCTTTAGGACCTCAGAAGATTCTTCAGCTCCCAGTACTCCTGCCAGCCAAATTGTTTCTGAGGAGGAAGTTGATTCCTGCAACTGGTAGTTCAGGGACAATTCTTACCGTGACATGGCCTGAAACTCGGTCACACCCTACATGAACGTTATGGAGGGCGGCAAACACAGATCCCCCCAACTCCACTGATCAGTGCCGTGGCCTTCAGGGAGGACTTGGGGGGTAGGGTTATGTTTCCCTTCAACATTTGGGACTAAGTCGCCCCTGTGTCCCGGGGCAGTACAACGGACTTGTCTGCATCTTGGAAGGATACAGGGATACTGTTCCTAAAAGGACAAAACTCCAAAATCTCTCTGGGAGTTAGTCCTTCTCAGACACAAATAGTGCCATGCACTCAAAGGGGTGGTTTTCTGCAGGAAGGGTTTCTTTGTGCTCTGATGCACTACGTATTGATGCGTCCTTTGGGGGACTACTCCTATGGAGCCCTATTAGACCAATGGGTTTTCATTGCCGGGAAGACTGTGTTTTAATAAGTGGGTTTTTGTTTTGCTTTGAGAAGAGAAGAACCAACTGCTTGAGAAGGAAGACAGCAGCCCTTTGCAGAGCCAGTTCATAACCAGAAGTGAATATAAGCTGCTCCTGAGATGCTCTACATGCTGGAATAGAGTACCCACGAGTATTCCATGAATCTGCCTGAAAAGCAGTGCCAGGGTCATCAATTATTTTGCGTATCAGTGCTGAGAGACCAACCGAATAACCCAGATGCCATTTCAAGGACGCCACCGTCTATCATTTGCCTTTGAACCATTGATCTTTGGCCGAATTCCTCCATTTATAATTTACTTTCACTGGTGCGTGTGTGTGTGTGTGTGAGACACTTGGGGTATCTTGAAAGAGTAATTAGTATAATTTCATTTTCCATACCGTATGTTGATAAACTTTGCCTTTCTATTGGTCAAGACTGGTTTTATAATAAGCTAATAAGTTTGTTGTTTATTGAAAGAAGCCTGGTTAAAGTCTCTTTGATTCTGGGTACCTATAGCGAAGGGAAACAATTGGCCATATTGGTGAGTAAATTAAACATTTAAACTAATGGTCTGACCTGTGGAGTAGATCAACAGTGCACTCCTCCCATCCCGGTTGTAACACAATCTATGCACACACAGCAGGCGGCATCACTGTAGCCCTACCTGGTATGGATGTGGGTGAGCCCCTTCCATAAGGCAGTCTTCCTATCATCTAGGCCCAGAAAGGCTGTCCCAAGTTCGGGAGAAGATTACCTGCCTGTTGCAGTTCCAGAGCATCTAGCTACAGTAACTGGAACATCCCAGTTCTGCTCACGCCCAAGCTGGACGCTGAACCGGAATCCCTGAAAAGGGCCGAAATCCCATTTAAAAACCCCAATCTGCTGACAATTAGCTTAACCACAGTGCCTGGGTTTCAGAGCCAGCCTAAAAGTTGAGGCTGGGAGAGAAACGGCCCTTAAAAGTGACCATTAATTGGCCACTTAAGGGCCTCAGCTGGTGCAAGGTGGTGGGGGGGGGGCCTTCCCATCCGTGGCCTTGCCCGCCCCAGCGTAAAATTGCTATATGGTCGGGGCAGGTAGGAACCCCGGAGGGAATCCACACACCCCACCCCGCCTAAAAACCCGTGAGTGGGGGAGTGCAAAACTCAGGCCCACATTCCGCCTACCCCTGATAACCTTTGATTCCCTTGTTAGTCAAGAATCTATCTCCCTCTGCCTCAAAAATATTCATTGACCCTGCTTCCACCACTCTCTGGGGAAGAAAGCTCCGAGGATTCACCAGCCTCTGAGAGAAAAAATTCTCATCGCAAACTTAAATAGGGTGTTAATGGACATCAGATAAAAGCAAAATACTGCAGATGCTGGAAATTTGAAGTTTGGAACAAAATAGAAGATCATGAATAAGTGGGAGATCAGGAGAGATTGACAAAGATGTCACGGACACAAGACAAAGGGAGTGTTGCTTTACCTGCTCCACCCCTTCTTAAACAGTATAAAATCCACCACATTTCCACTTCTCTTTAGCTCTGAAGAAGTCACATGGACTTGAAATGTTAACTTCATTTCTCTCTCCACAGAAGCCACCAGACCTGCTGCATTTTTCCAGCATTTTCTATTTCTATATAACTGGACCTTAAGTTGAATCAGAAGACCTCATTCTGTTCTGTGAAACCCTACGATGCCAAGACGATGCTGTAGATAATATATTGAGATGTTCTTCTTAGATTAAGGCTCAGACAACTTTTGAAGGCAAAATACAGTGAGCTTTCCACCTGACAATAGACAGCTCAAGGGGCCCAAAATTGGTAAATGTTTCTTTTCCAAGTCCTGACCAACCTTACTTGGCAATGATTTGGAGCTGCATTCAACAGTTGAAATAAAATTGAGGGAGGTGAAAACATTGTTTTACCCTGTTGCATGAAATCAATATCAACCCCACTGGCCCTGCACACAGCACCAGGGATTTCCCACAGGTCCTTTAATAAGAGAGTTAAAATGAACTTGGTTGAATATTTGGGAAAGTTTGCTTGCACAAAATGTGAAGGAGACAGTCACAGAACACAATTTTTTTAAATGAAATAAAAGCTGATGTGTTTGCTGGACAAATAAGTACATCTGCTTTCCAAGCTAAGCAGGTTATCTAAAGAGCAGAAGTCATGGATATGTTTGATTTATTTTTAATTTTGATCTCAAAATGTGGTCATGCATTCGTTACTCATTGCCAGTTGCCCTCAGAAGGCGATGGTAAGACTTCTCCTTGAACCACTACGGCTTTTAATGATTCTGTTCTGCAGTAATTCTTTTGGAACAGATTTGCTTGCTCGGCCACTTCAGAGGGCATTAAGAGTCAAGCAAATATTGTGGGACTGATGTCACATGTAGGCTGGTCTGGGTAGAGGTGATAATTCCTTCCCCAAAGGTCATGAGTGAACCAGTTGGATTTTTATAAGAATAGCAGTTTTAATTATCATTTTCCTGATGCTAGTAAATCAGTTACCAGATTCATTTTATTTCATTTCAGAACACTGTGGTGTGATCTCACCCCTTATGATTTGCGAGCACAGCATTGTAACTACTAGACGGAAGCACCCTTCCTGATCCCCAAGCTGAAATAAGACCATATTTAGCCCAGTTAACCCAGTTACTGAAAAACAGGAACATAACTTATGAATCTCCTCTGGTTTATCTCTTTCTGAAACACGGAGAAGCAGCCAATCTGACAACACCTATCTTAGGGCAATCTAATCTTGCAATGAGAGTCTCAAACAGGAAATCTGGAAAGATCCTAATGCCTGCTTCAGGATCTTGGGTGCCAATTTTTACCTTCACCAATATAGCAGGTGGGATATTCCTGGTTGAAAAGGTGCACATGCTTACTGCCCACAATAATGGTAGGATAGTTTGTGCCTTATAAACAGGTGTTGTGCAGCCAAATTGATAGGCCATAGGTTGGATAAACAGAAAACTGCTTTTTGCTAATGGTTAAATAAGAATTTAGAGCAAAAATCTTTGAGATTACTTGGACTTTGACTGGCAGTGAAGGTGACTGTTGTACTTCGTTTTCATCCAGCCTTCTCAGTTCGGATATCATTCATTGCTCAATGGCTATTTGCACTGCCTTGGCTATTACTGCAATAATCAGGATGCCTGAACACTTGCTTCTCCATACATTCGCAAGAGAAAAATCATACCTTCTCTAGTCTCTCCTCAATTTCCCATTTCAGGAAAATGTCCCCTTACCCAGGGTGTACTCCTCTCAAAAGACAAAGGTGAATAAGCAGAGTAGGAGTACAGTACAGGAGGGCTTTTGGCATATTGAATCTGGGCCAGCAATGCAAAGATAATCTCGCTGCCCTCTCTCGCCCTATAGTCCTGTATCTGTCTCTGCTTCGAATATTTATCAAACCTTCCCTTAAAAGATGCAGGGTTCTCTGCCTCAACCATCTCCAGTGGAGATTAATTCCATGGTTCACCAACCCTCTGAGTAAAGCGATTTCTGCTTCCCTTCCTCCATATTCTTGGTGCCAAATTTTAAATTGGTAACCTTTCACCAATGACTTCCCAAGCACTAGAAATAGTCTACATCTAGTCATCCTGTCAAAGCCCTTTTCAATATTAAACCTCAGTTTGGCTTTCTCTGCTCCAGTGGAAATGATCCTAACCTTTCAGGTCTCTCCACAGAAAGCTAGTTTCCCATTCTGGCAATGATCCTGGTGAATCTACGCTGTATGCTCTCCAGTAATTTGTTGTCTTTTCTATAATGGGGAACCCAAGACTGCACACAGGACTCCAATTGAGGCCTAAGCATTGGCTTTGTACAATGACTTCTTTACTTTTGCATTAAATGCCCCCACACCCCTTCATAACATACACAATGCTATTGGTCTTTTTAAAGATTAGTTTTTGCCTGGGTGGGACAACTTCATTAGAAATCTGAGATTTGATGACAGTAGTTAATCATTAGATTGACAAGATGCAGGCTATCCATCAAGGCAGAAGCGCCCAACTACACAATGGGCCGAGGTATTGCAAGATAGTGCACCAATGCAATTTGCCTAATTCAGAAAATTAAAAGTAAATCTTGACTTTGAGCGATAGTGCAAAATAGTTGACAACCCATTTTATATCCCTCCCAATTTACTACAGTTTGATTCAAAATTTGAATCCACAATTATATTTTTTTTACATACAATTCAAATATTTATTCTCACTTCTGAGTTTCCAGGTCCAGTGTTCAAGCCAAACTCCAGTGCTTGACTTTATCTAGATTGACACTTCAGTGCAATACTGAAAAATGTTACATTACCAGTGGAATTTCCTTTCTAATGAGTTATTAAGCTAAGGTTTTGTGTACCTGTGTTTATATTTAAAGTTGGATGTAAAAACACTTTTTGAAGTAAAGCAGGGAGTTACCCTTATGCAACATTTCTCCTTTGTCCAACATCAACAAAAACAGATCAGCGAACCATGCACTCATCTTATTGCTATATATGAAACTTGGCAAAGAATGAATGACACCATTTTTTCTTAACTATCAATGACTGCTCCAAAGTTGTACATTGTATGTTTATACACTATGGGCGGGATTTTCTGGCTGACGCGCGGGTGGCGAAGCCTGCACATCAGCACTTAAAATGTTGCACTCTGACGTTGTGCGAGTGTCCCAACGTCAGCGCGCGGCATCGCGATATTTAGGTCGGTGGGCGTGCTATGCAGCGCGACGCGCACCCGCCATTAATTCAAGGCCTTGTTAAGGCCCTTAACTTGCCAATCAATGAGGATTTTGAGGGGCCCGTGCGCCGAGCCGAAGTTCGCAAGGGCCCAACGGGCAGGCGGGTAGGTGATTTTTTATCAAAACTCATGCACTGGCGGGATATGTGGGCTCAGAGGGGTTGTTCATGTTTTATCTGAAGTATTTATTGCAGAAAGTGTTTTAAACTTGCCTGTGTGATTGTTAGCAGTTCAGATCGATTTCCAAGAGCTTTCTGTGTACTTTGAAGCTTCAGCTCAGCAGTCTGCAGACAGTAATCTTTATCGGGCCTGCAGCTTTCTGAGGCCTCCATTTAGCCTGGGTATGGGTTCTGACATCTCCACTGGAGGCAGCTCCTCTGAGGAGGAAGGGAGGGATAGAATAAGGAAGAGGCCAGGAGTGGACAATCAGCCTCCAGGGAGCCACCTTTGGGAGGCCAGGCGGAGGCACAAGGGGCGCAGGGCCAAGAGGTTGTCAGAGGTGGAAGGGGTCGCAGAAGATGCCACTATCCTGCTGCCAGGGTATACAGGCGGCAAAGCAGCTACCTCAATATGACTGAGGTGCAGTGCCGAAGGAGGCTCTGTCTGTCAAGAGAGACAGTCAACTATATCTGTCAGATGATTGGCCCTGGGATCTCCCCTAACTGTGTGGGTGGACACCCCATGCCAGCGGCTCTGAAGCTCACAGTTGCCCTCAGCTTCTATGCCTCTGGCTCCTTCCAGGGCTCAGTGGGTGATCTTTGCAGTATCTCCCAATCAGCTGTCCTCACTTGTGTCAAGCAGGTTACAGACACTCTGTTCAGATGGGCATTGACCTTCATCAACTTCTGCTGGGACCTTCACAGCCATTGCTGGCTTTCCCCGCGTCCAGGGTGCAATAGACTGTACACATGAGACCATCAAGGCACCAGCAGGTGAGCCCGGTGCCTTCGTCAACAGGAAGGGCTTCCACTCCATGAACATGCAGATAGTGTGTGATCACAGGATGCTGATTCTGCAAGTTTGTGCAAGGTACCCAGGCAGCTCCCACGACGCCTACATCCTCAGACACTCCCAGGTGCCGGGGCTCTTCAGTGCTCCGGCTCAGCTGGATGGTTGGCTGCTGGGTGACAAGGGCTATCCCCTCAGAAGGTGGCTCATGACGCCACTCCACCATCCAAGAACAGAAGCTGAGCAGTGGTACAATAGGAGCCACAGCACCACAAGGGCTGTGGTGGAGAGAGCTATCGGTTTTCTCAAGATGCGCTTCCGTTTCCTGGACCGCTCAGGGACCGCACTCCAGTACCCCCCAGATCGCGTCTCTCTGATAGTGGTAGCATGCTGCGCTCTGCACAATCTTGCGCTGGAAAGGGGGGATGCAGTTGACGATGAAGACCTTGATGCGGTGGATGAGGCTGCACATGATGAATCCAGCAGTGGCTCAGAGGATGAGGGAGCACAGGGCGATGATGAGGGGCAGCACGCTGACCCGCTACTACACCAAGGAGGCAGGGACATCCGGGACAATGTAATCCAGCGAATGTCTAGCTAGCTCCACACACATGGATCTGCAGGACCAGCATTGCCTGGCGCTTCCACATGTGGCACTTAGGTGCTACATCTTCCACCTCATCAGCTGCAACTAAGGGCTTAGTACAGAAATGTCAATGTCCACTCAAACACTCATGAGATGTCTGTGAAACATACAAATGTAGCACAAAGGAAACACCCTCAGCCATGGTCAGAAAACTGGACTTTATTCTGTCCAACATCAAAGAGAAACGTCTCTCTTACAAACATAACTATTTGTTCCCTAAGCTAAGGCCAACACAAAATCACCAGTGACATACCCGTGGAGTGCCTAACGTGCCTCATGCTTTCGTTTGTGGGTGCTACGTCTAGGTGCCGTCCCATCACTCGGAGTGGCTTGTGAGACAGCCTGCTGACTCTGCTGTGCTGTTGGCCTCAATGACCTTGGTGGGCATCCTCTTGCCCATGGAGCCTGTGATGGCCCCACCTGGGAGGGAGTGGCCAGTTCCAGAACTGGCACCTCCCCAGTGTCGCAGCCTCAACGGATGCAATGGTCACTGGCAGAGGGGTAGAGGAGCTGCTGCCCTCATCCGGAGCGTCCTGAGAGAAGCTCTCAGCGATGACAGGCAGCTGCTGCGCTGACGTGAGGTCACATTGGACCTCCCTGCTCACCGCAGATGCATGGACACTTGGTGCCCAGAACATCTTCCACATTGGGAATGACCACCCGTGGCCATTACCGCTGTGAGGGCTTGCAGGTCAGAGCGTAACCCAATCAGAAGACTCTCAATCCAATTGAAGCCCCTCTCCATGAGTGTCGCCAATCTCTCAGTAGAGGAAGCATGAAGCTCTGTCCTGAGGTTTATGTCATCACTTACACTCTGCCTGTACTTCTCCACCGCAGAGACCAACTGAAGCATACCCTCATGCAACCCTGCCTGATGCAATCGCGATTCCTGCTGCTTGTCCTGCAGCTGCTGCATTGCTGACATCTCCAGAGGCACATCATCACTGCCGGACTCAGCATGTGCCTGGTCCCCTGCAGCCCTCCAGCTGCTGGTGCCGTCGGCACTCTCTGTCCGTGCCATCTCCTCCAGCAATGGTAAAGTGCCCTTTCCACTGTGATCCGGGACACTAGCCAACGGTACATTCCCCATCAAAGTGTTTGTGTCTGCGCTGGTGCCTGGCTGGCTGAAATGATGTGCCGCAAGTTGCACGTCTTAGCCCTCAGGTGTGGAGGGGGGGCTCTGGTGTTGTTGGGCGCAGCCATGCGGTGGTGATGCTGAAATTAACAACAAGGACAGTGCATCAGTTAGTGTTCAGTCAGTAACACCTTTCATCCCTTTCCCGCCCAGCCTCATAAGTCACTCACCCTTCAAGACCCTAAGAAGACGAACGTTAGTGGGATGGAAAAGAGTCAAGAGGAGGGTCAGACATTAGATGTGCATACAACAGGCTGGTCAGATGGCCGAAGGAATGCCACAGGAATGTTATGTGCCATTGGAGTGGGGAGAGTACAGAGGTTCCTGACCTGGATGCATGCTGGCCTGGAGAGTTGCAGTAATGAGGAAACATTGCAAACACTTGCGATATTTGCCGTGGAGCACAGGAGATTGACAGGGCACATTATTGACCTTCATACCGTTATGAGGGGCATAGAATGGGTGGACAGAAAGCAACATTTCCCCTTGGCGCAGGGATGACTAACGTGGTGGCATTTATTTAAGTTGAGTGCCATGAGGTTGACAGGTGAGGTGCTGAGGACCTTTTGGACAGAGTAATGTTGGAAGCACTGACTGCTAGGGTGGTGGAGGTACCAACCTTCCTGAGATGCAAAACATCTTTGCCTGTGCAGCAGTGATGCCATGGCATGATAGGCCCTGGGGATAGTGGTCACAAATGGGATAAGGCGACCTTGGAAGGTGCTGGAGATGTGCATCCTCAATGAGTTGAGGGACCTTTGTGTATGATCCATACGTCTGTGTGTCTCAGTCTGTGAATGAGCAGTGTTGCAGCATTAACGATTGCAGCAACCATCAGTGGTTTGGATGGTGGG
This sequence comes from Cetorhinus maximus, assembly GCF_964194155.1. Lineage (NCBI taxonomy): Eukaryota > Metazoa > Chordata > Chondrichthyes > Lamniformes > Cetorhinidae > Cetorhinus > Cetorhinus maximus. Next base: position 100,360,281 of record NC_135885.1, read on the forward strand.
GAGTCAGAGTGGATGGGACTGTGGACCTCAAATACCTGGCTGCTGAACCCCAGCCTCGCCGCCACCTGCCGACCTGGCCACCTGGCTCCTCCCCAGCTCCATGGCCTGCTCCTCGTAGGTGGTGAGGCGTTGGAGCATGGCATGCCCACCATCAGTCCACTGGCGCTCCCTGAGATTGTGCTCAGTTTTTGCCTGCAGAACAGAGAAGAGGATTTATTGGGGCTGATCGCTCATGTACTCTGCATGCGCACACCACACCCCAACCACAGTGGCGCAACAAATCATTGAATTGTTTGCGGCACTGTAGCCTGTGCGCCGCACATCGTCATGGGTGCTTACTGCCTCCCCCACCTCCTGCTACTCCTGCCTGGTGATGTGGGGTGTCCTCCTCCTCCCATCCTCTGGATTCAAAATATCCTGATGGCTGGACACCTCTTGGAGGAGGACAGCAAGGCAGGCATGTGAGAAGTGAGGGGCACACTGGCCCCCCGGCTAGCCTATCCTGCAGCCTGCCCCCCTCCTGCTCCTGCTCTTGCTCCTGTGCTCGGCGAGCAGCCTGTCTCTCTCTGTGAGTGGCCATGGTGCACTGCCTCAACGAAGCTGCCTGGCCACTCTTTACACAGACTGCCGGTTCCCCATTGGAACCAACGGTCTGAACATGCCCGCCTCCGCAACAATTTTCCCGCTCCACACGGGAGTCGCTAACCCGCTGGGTGGGCCTTAATTGGCCTGCCCACGCAAAATGGCGACCCAGCCCGTTTTGGCGGCGGCAATTGGCTGCCCGCCCGCCGCTGAGTCAGTCGGGCCCACCCGCCCGTCAAGGGCAAAATTCTGCTCCACATTTCTGAGAGATATAGTAAAATGCTACATGAATGTAAGCCTTTCCTTTTGCTTCTTTATCATCATTGCCCAACACAGCTTTCAGTGGTTCAGCTCAAATAACCCATGAGGAAAGGCAACAACAACAACAAATTAAGTGACAGACAAAATATTGCTTTGAATCAACAAAGAAGTTCAATTCAAGGTGACTATGGAAGGAGTTTGGCAGGATTCATTCTGGAATGCGAGATGCCGACTTTTCATTGGTGGCTTTGATTGTTCCCAGCCCTCTCAAGATACAGAGCCTTGTTCATTAAAACAGATCAGTAACCCACACAGCTGTATAGAGCAGACCAAGAGATAAGAAAAAATGTAGCAGGCCCCAAAACATAACTAGATACGTTTTCATCTTCACCTTTGGGTGTTAGGTTTCTTTGGAGCAGAGGACAAATCAGGTGGCGAGGAATACACACCTGGTACAGAACATGGTCAATTCTTCTTCCATTAATTCAAAAGGAAGGAAAATTGATGTAGGTTCTGTTGCTGGTGTGAACCTCCTCACTGAATTTCCTTTCACTGTTCTGCTCAGGATATCCTTAACATGAGGTGGTATCTATCCCTACATTCATTTATGGAAATCAGGACAAATGCCACACTGATTGGATTCTCTAATTTGTTGAAGATTGTAGCTGGATACATACTTGTAGCAGAACTGAATTTCTCACTCTGGCACAAGGTTGAAGCCATGAGGACACTAACTGCGCAAATCAAGTTACTTCAGTGTAAGTTTGGAAAATAAACTATCTCTCCATGTCCATTTAAAATCAGTGAGGTTAAATTGAAATAAGCTTCTATGATTAAATGGTTGGATTTTTTGGATCACATTGTCCAATGCACACTTTGCCCCCTCAAGGTGGATGCAATTTTGTCTGCTGCCAATTCGGCAGCCCCTCAATCACTATTTGTTCATGAGATGCTCGTAACAATTTGGGTGAGATCAAAATCCCAGCAGGACAAGAATAAATTGAGCAAAAATTGCTTGACACAACTCAGGCATTGCCTGTGTAATTCTGCAACATGACAGCTACTGGGATTTTGTAGGGAGCAATATCACCCTACAAAAGATATCTTGAAAATCAGAAATTGCATGGGTCCAATTCAAGGGGTATCCAACTTTATAACTGAATCTAGCAACCTATTCTTTTACACAACCCAGCCTAGAACTGTGCTCATTTTTTGGGGTGAAGAGCAGGTGGCAAAGAATCCAATATAGCACAGGGTAACAATCAAATGCTCATTCGATACTGCATGCCAAATTGGTGAGGGTAGCCGGGTGTCGTTTTTCCCAGTGAACAAATTTTTTTAAAACGAAAATCTGAAAATTCTCATGATCACTTCTTTCAAGAGTCAAAACCAATTAACTAGACTTTTAGAATTCAGTTTCATAACTTACCATGGTGGCATTTGAATGCATGACCCGAGTTTGTTTAACAATCACACAAAGCAGAGAAACATCAAAGGACCAGCTGATCAACGGGCTGCATGACGGACGGTATGCCAAGGTGATCAACAGCCAACATATCCTGAATGAGCATACCTGCCAAGATAACACCAACCATATCCGCAGGCAGTGGAAACCCTGCTTGGCAACATCACTGTCGTCAAAATGCTTGTGTCAGCAGATAACTAGATCCGATACAGAAGCAAAATACTTTGCATGCTGGAAATCTAAAATATAAACAAAAAATTCTGGAAATACACAGCAGGCCTAGCAACATCTGTGGAGAGAGAAACAAAGTTAATGGTTCAGGTGGATGACCTTTTCAGGACGATGTTAAATTATCGACCTAAAAAATTAACACTGTTTCTTTCTCCTCAGATGGTGCCAGGCCTGCTGAGCATAGTCAGAATTCTCTGTTTTCTTTTATTTTATAACTAGACACAGCATTGTACCATTTGCTGGAAGAAGACCTGTAGTCAACAGACACCATATAGCTGATACATCAATAGTACTCATCAGCCGCAGCCTGAAGATTGCCTTTGCCTAATTTGCAAGCAAGCTGCAATGCTGGGCAATTGAGATGGTGCCACAGGGGAGAAATTTCTCCCAGTCGGGGCTGGCTGAGCGGAAGCAGGCATGTGCGGGCGCGCAGCCGATCACCGCCCGCGATTGGCTGCGTGCCGCCATTTTACATGGGCAGGCCAATTAAGGCCCGCCCAGCGTGACACGCACCCGGAAGCGCTGAGCGCTCCCTGTGCAGGCAGGGGGAAGAGGATGAGTCGGGGCCTGCGCTCTTTCACGCATGCGCGCAAAAGAGCGCAGAAATCTCCCTGAGACACGGAGCCACCTCAGGGAGTTTAATTTCATTATGAAAAATTTTTTTTCGGGCATGTCACTCGACAGTGTCACATGAGCTGGGACATGTCAATGAATTTTATTTAAAAATTTATTTGATTTATAAATCCTCCATGAAACATCATCCCATCAGTGGATGAGGTTTCATGATAAATGCAAAGGCCATCTGGGCTCTTCACCTGCCAGCCAACCTTAAGGAGGTGGGGCAGGTGCTAATGGAAGTCAGGCTCACCACGCCCTGGAAAGAGTCTGGATGCAGTCATCAGGGCTGCCAGGTGCCAAGGCAGGCCATTTAAACGGCCCACCTCGGTGCTCTGGAACTTGTTCCCAGTTGTAAAAAACAAGCAGTAAAACCAAAAAACTGCCCTTTCCCCTCACATTATCCATGCCCAATCCATGCCAACGTATGCCACCTCATACCCTCCACCCACCCCCATGGACCCTCATACACCCCCATGCTCACTTAGTGCCAATTCATATCAACCTATGGCACCCCCACCCACCAGCCTTTGCCCTTAAACTCTCCATGTCAACTCACTCAGTATCCACCATGGGCAGACCTCAGGAGCCATGGTGAGTTGAAATAAAATAAAGCTCTAAATATATATTACAGACTTCACTATATTTAAAAAAAACACAGCCTCATTAATCAAAGCCCATTCAATACACTTAAGTTGCTTCAGGTACTTAATCCCTGATCAAAATAAACATTTCCTTCAAGTGGTTACTCTCTTATAAGAAAAAAAACATTTCATCTGAGTACTTAATTCCTTATAACAACAATCAGTTGTGTTCAAAGCCTCACAGCAAAGACAGCTATCTCTGTTTATAACCACTTGGCGCTGTTAATGAAACTGTGAACTTACAGGCCCCCACTGTGATAATAATAGGCTGTAGAAGCAGTCAAGCAGAAATAATGCTATAATGATAGCACTCAGGCATATGTCACCAAATACTTAGTGAAATTGCAAGCACCAATTTTTTTTTCAATTGCAGGCTGGCTTTATTTTTCAAAATTTAAGGGACAGGAGATTTAAATGACATGACAGCTTAACAGTTCCACAGAGCTTATCCATTTTTTATGCACATTAATGTCTATGCTTAACAATCCCAAAGGGGTACCTGACCTTTCCCAAAGCGGTACCTGATCTCTTTCAGGAGGGTGCTTTACCTCTCCAAAGAACTCTGGTAGGTTCAGACCTTTCACCTCAAATGTCTAAAACCCCTGAGTCATTTTCCTGAAACTTCATGACTAAAATTGTTTCTGTTTGAAGGCTGATGCACTTTTAAATGTGCTGCTACCTCCAAGAATTGTGGTTGGACAAAATACACCCAGCCCCTCTTCCCCACCACCTGCCCTTCCCCACCCCTTGCCAAAAATGATGGGTGACAGGTTCATGGGGAAACTTTTGGATTCCACTCCCCTGTGCTATTTTGGCTCAGGTGCAGAACCCTTCTGACTCGTCGAAAATTCAAGGTTTTTATCTTAATTTGTATTCACATTTCCAAGATCCTAGATGTTCAAAACCATTATGTTACATCGCCTTTTTCTGTCCTTATTCTGTAATGATCAACATTCCTCAATCCTTTAATATGTCCAATCATATATTCACCCCATTCTGTTTTATCAAAATTGGATTCAGTGCTTTAGCTAGGCATCAGTTGCATTTATATACTGCTTTGTGTAAATCAACTTAGGACCATTTTCAATGATGGGTAACCTCACTGCTTATCACAAAATCATAGGCATTAAAATTATCAGTTTTCTTTCAATCTCAAGACCAGGATTTTATAACCCCGCTGCAGCGTGTCACCACCCCCACCCCCCGCCCAACCCCACCCCGCCCCACCCCCCCACCCAACCCCACCCCACCCCCCCAGTGGATGCAGCGAGCTTTTTAAATCTCCATTCAGTTCCGAAGGTCCGTAATATCCCACTGGGCGGGAGGGGCTGTAAAATCCTGGCTCAAGTGTTTGTTCAGGCTTTACACAGTGAATGGCTAGGAGAGGGAAACCTTTAATCCTCTGGGGATAATTTTAACTTTTGCGATAGAGTAAGTTAGACATTATCAATTCGGTCACCCATTATTCATCTCTCCTGTTAATCTCCTGAAGCTGCTCAATGGTGCATCTCATGGCAGGGCAGCACTTAACAAGAGCTTTACCTGGAGTGTATCAAATTAATAAAAGCTCCATCTCGGAAAAGCTCTGCTCAAATGATAAATACACTCGAAAAACTTCAAAGTGTTTAACAATTTCTATACATTACCAGCATTACAGTTTAGTCTAAATTCAAATTTAGGCCTCGGTTTTTGCCATAACGGAGAGCCTCTCCATCATTGTGAAAAACCCGGAAGTGGCCAAAAATTCTAAGCCCCACCCTGAACCCGGCATTTCCCATCTTCACAGAGGTGGGACTGGAGTCGGGCCAGGGTTCATGCATGTGTGATTTGACGAGGCACCTGGCCATTTAAATCATCAGCTACCTCCACTGAAGTTGGATTTTGGGAGAAGAGAAATGTGGATCCAGAGTGTGTAGATTAGAACAGGTAAGAGGTGTGAACTTGGTGGATTCTTATGGATAGCCCTTTGGATACGTAAGGTACCCCTTGGATAGGGTCTCAGGACACCTTTGGGAAAGGTATGGCATCCTTCAGATGAGGTAAGGCATTCTTTGGTATTATTAAAAATGAACATGATTATGCAGTTTTTACGCACAAATTCACTGGAACTGTCAAGCTGTAAAAGAACTGTCCAACTGTCCAGAAGCTGTCCAGCTGTCAAGGAAATGGTAAAGGGCTGTTCAGCTGTCAAATCTGTCAAAGCTTCCCAGGAAGTGTCAAACCTGTTAAAGAACTGTCTAAGGATGCTAGGTGAGTGGCATAGACAGCATAAGCACAAAAGGTGGTGGGTGGGGGAATGGGTTGGCATGGATGGGGCATAGGGATTGTTTGGGAGTGTGGGGGGGGTGGGGGGCAGAGTGAAGACTAAAGGGATGTTTTTGTTTTAAAAGTTATTTATTTATTTCTACACAGTGCCAGAGCACAAAGGCACTCAGCCTGCATCCCCACCAGGCAACCTGCAGATTCATTCTGGGGTTACCTGCCCTGACTCATTTTTCAGACCAACACCCGCCCCCCCGCCAACTGAAAATCCCACCTGCGGACGGACATTTTCAAAGGTTGGGTTTGCCAAGCCGGGAAATCTCCCGACTCAGCGAATCTGACCAAGGGGCAAAAATCTGGACCTTACTTAATCCAAGTGATTCAAGGGGCTGAATTTTGGTCTGGGTGAGGAGGCGCATTTCGGGAATGAATGGCTACACTTAAGCCCAGATTTTTTTGCCATGACAGAGAGCCTCTCTGTTGTGGTGAAAAAGCGGAGCTGCCCAAAGATTCTAAGTCCCGGCCCTGAACACAACACTTCCCATTTCTGCGGGAGTGGGAATGGGACAGGATGGGTTTAGACAAGTGCGTTTTATGGAGGTAGCTGGCTATGTAAATCAGCAGCTGCCTACATTCTGGTTGGAATTTGGTAGCCAAGGAATGTGGAATCCAAAATGCGCAAAGTAGACCTGGTATGAGCTGGACCGAACTTGTCACATTTCTTTGGATAGACAGTGGACCTCTTTTAAGAGGTAGAGTACCGTGTTGAATTTGCTTAAACATTGTATTCACAGCCCCAGAAGTAGCCCAAAACAAATTCCAACAGTCTTACCTTAACCCAATTGTTGGATCTTGGTCACTAGTTTAGTTGGACGAATGGATCCGGATTACATGCTTGTTTGGGATGGCCGAGTTGGTACCATAGACAAAGCAGATCAGCAGACAGTTCTTATGTAGAATACATTGTATTTATTTACAAAGGTACTCAGCACCTACACGTATGTGCTCACAACTCAAACCCTGCCTCTACATTAAAGACTCTAACTCTAGACTACTCACTACTGACGATTCAGGTCGCCCGTGCTACTCTGCTATTGGATACTGAGATCATGTGATCTTCCATTATAACATTCTTCTTAAAGGTATATTACACATCATATTGCCAGACCAATGGAGTAGGAGCACAGGCTCCTGGTGTTGAAGGTCAATTATTTTTGTCCCTACTGACTCATTACACTCAGGTGCCAGAAAAAACCTCGTGCTGGAGAAGGGAGCAGTTCGTGCAAAAGAATATAGAAGATGGGCTTGTCACTCTCGAACATAGAGGCCACAGAAGCCAGTCATCATGAGCAGCTGGAAGCCAGAAGGAAGGCAAGAGGTCAGGAGGAAGAGGCTGCTGCACGCTCATGAGGAAGGAGGAGGAGGGGTCACTGGCACATGTGCAGCCGAAAAGGGCTCTGGCAGAGGGGCTGGGGAGATGGAGGTATATGAGGGTGCTGAGGAGCTCCTAATAGCTTCACCCTCCTCAGTAACCTGCACAGTCCTGGGTTGGCCTTCAGGTATAGTTGAAGGGGCTGGCTGCTGGTGCAGTTAACCATTCCAACAGCTGCTGTGCCAACAGTACGACCCCCCTGTCATGGGTACACATGCTCCTTATGCATTCCATGGAATTCAATGTTCATACTCTGAGTGGTATGATCCAGGCTCATGATGATGATAGACTGCTCGATTCACAATCCTAGAGCTCCCATCACCTCAGGGAACTTCGCCAGATGTACACACATCTGCTGCTGATTATCTAAATACTGTGCCCCCAAACGGCGACTCCAGGGGCTCCATGTTCCTGCCCGCTGGAGCATCATCACGACTTTCCTCCCTCCTGCAAGGGGGACTATGCACAGATGTCTCTGACTCTGGCACCTCCTTCCACATTCTGGTGCAGCGACTTTCACCCTGTGCCACCAATTTTACATGCGTACCATTTCCTCTGAGGTGCTTGTATCTGAGTTGGCTGTATTTGGCTAGTCAGATGCGAAGCTGCCTCATCAGAATCTCTTCCTCCTCTCGATGCCTGAGGGATGCTCTGGCCTGGCAGTAGCGGGAGTGAGGGAGCAGAACTGGGATCTGTGTGAGACACAAAAGGAGTTATTTATGTATCGCCCTTCTCAATGTGAAAGCAGGCTCTGGTGCACGCCATTACCTTAACCATGCTTGCGCTGCCCATATGGTGCAACCCCATCCTCGCACACCCTCTCAAGCCAACGTCTGTTTGTGGTCAGTGAGCTAATGTCATGATATCCATCATTACCACCAAGTGGCAAGGTGATTTAAACACCACCTTTATCACCTGTTAACATCAATTTATGATTGCTAACAGACAGCCGTTCTGCAATCTTCACGGTCTTCTGTTCTACGGGACAGCTGCATCTCAGCCAGTCTGACCCACCCCCAGTCCAGGCCAAATCTATGGTGTTTTTCACCCTTTTGGTCTGCAACGACAACATGAATTTATGTTAACCTGCTTCACTGTGTTTGTGCATCAGAGTGCTCACTCACGGGCTTTCTGTGCACGCCTACATGAGCAGCTTACACATACAAATCTCAATGCTGAAGCAGAGGTATGCACCATGTCTTGCATCTTAGCTGCAGCATGCAGAAATGACCCTTCCCTTGGAGCTCAGTGTGGATGGGCCAAGCTACTCACTTTGCCAGCACACAGCAGGTCATTGAGCCTTTTTCTGCACTGAATCCATAAATGCTGATGGTCTCCTGCTGTGCTCAGTGTGGCCGCAATTTGACTCCAGGCCTGCTGGGTTGCTGCAGGGGTATTATGGCGGCCAGCTAGGTAGAGGACTGGTCTCCTCTTCTGGACCTCTTCCATCAAAACCTGAAGCTGCTGCTCAGAAAGCCGTGGGGCAACTGGATCCATTCCTTCCCCCGTGTCTCCTCTGTGTGACATCCTATCAATAAGAATGTAAGGCAAAAAGGACCATGAGCTGTTCAGATTACAATGCTCTCATTCACTTTTGTGTGCTTGCATGTACTAACCACTTTCACTATATCAATGATTACTGGTAAGGTCTGGTGGAGAAAATGGCTCTGTGCAAATGCTTGATGCTGTGTATGTTGCTGCTGTGACTCCAAGGTAGTAAGCTGTGCTCTGCGACCACTGACAGTCCTACTGATTTCTTCCCTTTTAGTCACACTGTTATGTCACGACAGTGTGCAGCCATGAGGGACCTGATCAAAGATCCACAATGTGTGTGCTCTTGATAGATAGGTGGCAAGAGGGCAAGAGGATCGGATAATGAGTATGACACAGTTAATCATTCATCTGCCCACCAAGTCTTGGCAGCTAATTTTTGGCTGCCTATACCTGTGTCAAGTAATAGTGGTAAGATGATGCTATCTCCATGCCTGTGTCTTGAGAAACCACTCTATACTTTCAGTGGTTCTGTAGAGTACGCTTTGATTAAGCAGCAACAATAACAATTCTCCCACAGCAAAATCCCATGATGGACTAGCCATTCCAGGGTCAGCTAACAGTTGGACAACATTTTCAGCTTTGACACATAAGGCAATGACATCTTGTCCAAGGCACAGGGACTTCACCATTGATGACCTACCTCTGAAATGGGCCTTTCTGAACGCTAGGTTTTTATCTGCGCCTGAGTCACCCAAACCACGTTATTTCATCCAGAACTCCTCACTACTTCCTGGGTCGTCTAATTTGTATTCTAGTCTGCACCCCCATACCAACAAAATTGGAAACTCAAGCAGCCATTTTAAAAAATCAAGTTCACCCAATTCTCCCATCTCTCTTCATTTGACCTGGGAGCTAAAGTCTGGGCTGAAGGCTTTATTTGGAGGATATCAGCTATTCCTCTGCATTCCAGCCCCTGCACCATTTTCCTCTGGCCTTTTTGTGGGTCTGGGATGCCTAGGGCTGGATTTTGGCTACCGGGGCAGGTAGTTCGAGTTGCACTGGTCTCGGTAAAAAGTTCTCTCATACAAACACATTTTGCCCCAGTGGGGAGCGGGTGCAGGATGGAGCTGCGCACAACAACATTGAAAGAAGAGTGTCGGGGCCACATACATAATTAAGCTTGGCTGCGAGCCAGTAAAATCATTAGCTCAGCAGGGCCCCTGTTTTCACAACTGACGTGAATTGTTGACTTTGCTTGATTGACATTTTTAAGTGCTTACAATAAGTTGTTCTTTCTGTGATGTCTTTTGTCAATGTCTCAATGTTTATTTGGACAAGATTAAGAGGTGTGAAATGCTTGAGGCCTCTGTTGTGGATGCTTTAATGGTCTATCTGATTGATGCTTTTATTGGGTTGTAGGAACAGCAGTTTTTTTCAAAAGAAGATTTGTGAATAGGTTTTCTTTTTCCTTCTCTCAGCAGTTCCACACTTGCCATTGTTATTATATGGCTTCTTGGTTATGTACATAGTGCATACTGGGTGAGTGGGAATGGAAGAGGCAGGACTTCGATTAGATTGAGTTGGCAAGAATAGTATGGGGGGCCATGGAGGGTTGCAGGGAGTCATCAGTTGGCATGAGGGGAGCATAGCTAAGGCCTTTTGAACATATCTTTCAAAAGATCCCTGAATCCAGGTAATGATTCACAACACCTCTAAGAGGCCATGAACCAAGACTCTTGGAGAAGCTGGCCAGATTCCACAAAAATTGTAGGGGCTAGGGAGATGTTTACCCCCGCAATGGAACTGGCCAGAGTATGTCCTGTCACTTGGATGTGAAGTCATTGGCCAGTTAGGTGCAGTATCGCTACTTGCACCATCATCCCATGAGAGTGAAAATTGGGGACACTGGGACTGGGGTAGTATTCCAGGAATCAGGTCCTGCCTGCCATTTTGAAATGGCACTGGAATTGGTCTGACTCCTCAAAAATCCAGAGCTTAGTGCGCAAAACGCACTCCCACCCTTGCTGAGGTTGGGTTTCCCATTTCAATTTAGGGATGAAAATCGGATTTCTTCCCACACACCATTTTTGTCTTGTGGTGCAGAACTTTGGAAGCTCATTAAAAGCATGTCATGTTTGAGGGGTCAGGAATATTCTGAAAGATAAATGTCAAATGTTTTTACAAGGTCAATTGTCACTACTAGGTGCTGTAATATAATGTAGATGTGTTTTTAATGCAATGTGTCATCATAGGGATCTGTCCTGCAAAGCTAAATTGACCCTTACATTGACCACCATTTTGTAATTGTTTACATATATTACAGTACTTTTGCAATGGAGAAAATACCATAATGTCTCCGCACCCACACTCCCCAGGCACTCCAGTGCGGCTCACAAAATGCATTGTGAACCCCACCCCTGTTTGAAAAGATGAAAATTACTCGTAAAGTCACAGAAGGGTCAAATCTGCATTTTGTGGGCTGCATAAGTGCTCAGTTCAAGTTTTCCCAAGCCCAGACAAATATTCAGCACAGTGCTTCTATTTTTCAACATTAAATTCCCACCTTGTCTTGCTATTTGCATAAGTTAATTGCAATTATTGGAAAATCCAATCTATTTAGAACAGAAAGTCTGTCAGAGGAGATGGATGCATAGTGGTAACGTTACTGGACTAGTAATCCAGAGGCCCAGGCTAATGCCCTGGGGACATGGGTTCAAACCCACCTGGAATATAAAGCTGGTCTCAGTGACAGTGACCATGGAACTATCATCAATTGTTGTAAAAACCCATCTGGTTCACTAACATCCGTTAGGGATGGAAATCTGCCATCCTTTCCTTGGTCTGGCCTACATATGATTCCAGACCCGCACCAATGTGGTCGACTCTTAACTGCCCTCTAAAATGGCCTAGCAAGCCATTCAGTTCAAGGGTAATTAGTGATGGGCAACAAATGCTGGCCTTGCCTGCAATGCCCACATCCCATTAAAGAATAAATAAAGAAAAATCAGGAACAGACAGAAAAGGGTAATTTTGATTTTGGGCAATAGTGAAAAATGAACATATATTAAATTGGGGAGCCAGTTTTATATTTCTCCCAATTTTACTTTCCATTGAAATCAAATTCATAAAGTTTCCATCTAGGAAAAGATCTGTCCTTATGCTAGATGTGCTTCTTCCATAGGACAGAATTGGAAAAGGCTGCTACACTGTTCAATATTGCATGAACAGGAAATACACAAATTGGGAAAAATGTAGAAGTGAAGATAGTTTGAGAAAGCGCAAAATGAATTTTTTAGAACCTTAAACACTAATTGGCCCTGATTAAGAGGTACTTGTCACCTCATAGTTTGGTCTGTACTTTAAATCCAAATTGAGGGGGGGGAAAGGACACTTAATCTCATCATCTTGAGATATGAATTCACTTTGCAGTTTTTAATTTCACGCTAGAAATCAAAACACAAGTCATACATTCAAAGCCTGTTTTTTTGTAGCAACACATGCTAAAAAGTTACTCAAGAGCAATCAGATTAAGAAATTAACTTTGAACACTAAATGTGGCCAATTTTCAATTTTTCAGAGCAAGCATTGCTTAAAAAATTTATGCAAATGACAGTGTGTCTTTATATAAAAATTCTGCTCAAGTACAGCACAGTTTTCTTTAAAATTGTATAAGCAAACCAGGATTTGTACATGGACAGGTCAAGTGTTGAAATACAACTTGCCCTTCTAAGATACAAGCCCACTGGTGTGTTCCTTTGATGTTTCATTCTAATTTTGATTCAGTCCCTGGAGGTTCATATAAAATGCTCACTAGATTTAGTTTTTCCGCAGAATGAAAAAAAATACAAAGTTAAAACTATAGTTGAAACATACAGAGTGAGGAGAAGGAACTGCAATAAATGACCTTGCCAGTGGACATCTTCACAGCAAGTCACATTCTTGCTACTTCTTCATTCCTGGATGTATCTATCAGTTAACAGCATTTTTTTTTGATTAAACAGTTATTTGATTGATGCTTCATGAATTACAGAACTGTTTGTTAGTAATTAAAAAAAAAATTTCTAATGAAAAAGATATTAATAATGCTTATGTTACGATCCTTGGCTCGACCCAAGTTGTTGGTGAGGTCCAGTTAGGGACCAATAAAGTTTTGTTTAAAGCAGACAAAGTTTGAGATCTAAGACACTGGCCAGGATTTTCCCCTTGGCGATTTGGGGGCGGGGCCCGCTCGCTGAGGGGAAAATGACACGGGATGATGTCAGGAGGAACCCCCGACGTCGTCCTGGTCCTTTTAAATATTCACGAAGGCAGGCGGACAGCGAAATCGGTTGTCCGCCCGCCGACCTGTCAAGGCCATTGACAGGGTAATTAACCTTATTAAGCACTCTATCCGCCCAACCTTAAGGCTGGCGGACAGGCCAGGAGCCCCTGCGGGCTGCAGATTATAAATGAAACTTCATCCACTGGCGGGATGAAGTTTCATGTCCATTTTAAAAAAATTTAATAATTTTTATGTGTTTATTATTAACATGTCCCATCTCGTGTGACATTGTTACATGAGGGGGACATGTTAATAGTTTTAATATTTATCTATTTTTAGAGTTTACTTACCTCTCACGAATCTCCCTGAGACAGGACTTTGCCTCAGGGAGCAGTGCGCTCTTTCGTGCACATGCGCAAAACAGCGCACTTTGACAGATGGGGAATCCCTCCCCCACCCCGCACAGGAAGCGCATAGTGCTTCCTGTCGGGCAGGCTTATGGGTGGGCCTTAATTGGTCCGCCCACTCAAAATGGCGACGGGCCCCGTTTCGATGGCGGTGTTTGGCTGCCCACCCGCCACCAAGCCGGTGGGGCCTGCCTGCACATTGAGGTAAGAATTCTGCCCACTAAGTGAAGAAACCCACAAGATCCCGCCGATTTTGAACAAACAAAAATAAACTTTACAAGTTCAGAAAGATAAAACTATTTACAGTGTCTATCTTATACTCTAACATGCATGGTAAGTATGAGGTCCATGTGAATTAAAAGGCGAACTATGTTGGAACACACCACACTACAGAATAAATGCCAAATGCAAACAAACCCGATTCTGTGGATTTCTTAGATGTCTGTTGCATTGTGAGCCAACTAATCTCACTGAAAATTCGTCTTTCTCACAAGGGTTTCCAATCTTGACATTCAAAGATCTCACCTTGTAATTCTCTCCAGAAGTCACTCCCACTCGGAAGGCTTCAACAATGGCCAACCTCACAGGGTTTCAATCTCGCCTTCCGAGGTTCCATTGCCCTGGTTTCCCGACTACACTCAAGCATCAACTTACAAGCACAATTTCAACTCCCCGGCTGTGCCAAACAGAACACCACTGCTCCAAAAGGGCTACCTTTGCCCCAACATCCCTCTTTACTTAAAGTCTGCTCCCTGCAGCCCTTTCTCTAACCAGTTTCTCTGCTCCTTTCTTTTTTCTGAATTTAACTGGGACCTGTTCCTGTCCTCTGCCCCTTACCTGGGGCTTCCTCTTGCAACCTCTCCCTGCCCCCCTCCCTTGCCCTTCTCTCCCTGGACCACTTCTTGATTAAAGTTGACTCACTGACACAAACTGACTGTTCACTGACCCTTGAACTGATCTGGTGACCTACAAAGCTCTCCAAGAGTGTCCCACCTTTGTTACTAGGCAGGAACAAATGTAACAAGCATTGGAACATCCTGTACTTTAAATGTTACAATCTCCACAGCTTGCATAACACACAGAGACTCAGAAAGAATGGGTTTCATAACACTTATTGGATGCTACTTTAACTATACAGGGCCTCCCAGGAATGAAGATTTAAAATAGCACTAACTTGACTGAACTAAAAGTGCTTTTCTCTATAAGGGTTTCAGCTTCATCATTCTGTGTTGCAATCCTTCAAAGTGAAATTAAGTTGAGTCAAGTGAAAATTTTCACGGCTGGCTGCGGCAGTGTCAACACTTTTGAATTTTACGTGTATGAAGGATCGCTGTGCATTTTCAACATGAAGTAACATTATGGAATTTTATCAGAGCTCTATTTTATCACAATTACAGAAAATCTTACTTTGTAGTGCATCCTGGCAATGAAACCGCTCCTTGATGACACTCCATCAAGAGCTTTCCACAGTTGAAAATATTTAGCATTATGTGAAATGAGAACAATTATTATGATTTTATTGATTCATGTTATTTTTGATGTTTAGGACAAAATTTCATTGAGTCAAAGCCATTGGTTATAGAAAATGTATCAAATTGCAAGCACATCAATATATTCATGGCGTTGCATGTTGACAGATATGTATAAGCCTAGAGATTTGTTTAGGTCTGTTCTGAGGCACCAAATGGGAATAGGGAACGATCCCTGCAGCCGAAGATGAGGCCCGACAATCACAATAAATTGGTATGCCGGCCTCCTGAATATAATTGCGGTGATTGAACTGGTGGTGATAATGAACGGAAGCCGGTTGTGCTTTTTTTTTTGTGGATCACCAGTAGCTCCAAAAAACAAAAAATTTGCTTTCACATGCAGCTCAGCAACTGAAAAATCCAATTATGAGCCACCTGCCCTGCCAACAGCAGCCCTCAGATAAGTCCTGAGAGGGAAGGTAGGTGGGATGGGGCCGATTGAGGTCAGTGATCTGTTATCATGGTTTTACCTTGGGATTCGTTGGCTTCTTACTCTAGAAGAGATCTTGCTGGTGGCAGTAGTCTTTTGTTGAAAACACATTTATTTACATACTAACTGTTTACAAAGCTCAATCAAGGCGAAGGCATAGTTGGAGCTCCAAGATACTTCTCACTCATCTTCCTTCAGTGAGTGATATCACTGTGACATAGCTCCTTGCTCACATGCTCGGTGGCTATTATTGGAATTAACCCTTTACTTTACAAGTTGCAGTGCTGTGGCGCAGAAAGAAGCATTGTTATTATTGCTGGCTTCATATTTTAAACAATTACATTTACCTTTTCAGCAGCTGCTGTTGGCTGAGCGAGGAAAGTGAAATTTGCTCTGATTGTTATTCTGTATATTCACTTGCTATCTTGAAATAAAAAAGCTTAACAATTCATACGTGGCCTTGTCTTGCTAATTCTTTTCTGACTTCTGCCTTTGAAAAGATTGGAGAAGTGCATGTGAGATCCCAACATCTAGTTCAGATCATAGTGGGTTCTTATTGTTACACCAAAATTACTTCATTGTATATTGGACAATGCCGACATATCCCCAAATCTAAGGCACTCTGACTGCTTGCATCGTTGTACATAAGAGAATGTCAAATGTACTTGTAATGATACCAAAGAGAAGACTTTTAAGCCTAGACTGTCTAATTAGTCATTTGGTAGTACAGAACTTGAGTATTGCTGAAAAAAGAAGCAGTTTTTGTCAAAGCTTTTCAACTCACACTCATCAGGACAAATAATTGGTAAAGCATAAAAACAAAAAGCTAAAAGCTACTGCGGATGCTGGAAATCCAAAACAAAAACAGAATTACCTGGAAAAACTCAGCAGGTCTGGCAGCATCGGTGGAGAAGAAATCAGTTAACGTTTCGAGTCTTCATGACCCTTTGGCAGAACTGAGTATAGTTAGGAGAATAGGTGAAATTGGTAAAGCATCCCTATCTCAGTATGTCATGTGTTCAATGCTATTGCATGAGAAAAAGCATGGCAAGGTGATCAGCTGCCAGTGTACCCAAGGCACTGCAAATCATATTTGAAATCCTGGCCATATCTTACCTGGCAATGAAGGGAACGGTCTAGGTAGCCTGAATCATCTGAGAACCACATGTAGTGCAATGCCATCTACTACAAGGACACTTACAGCTATCATGCAGGGCTTTCACAGCCTGTGTGCTACCTGAAACCTCACTCATATCCTTGCAGGTGTGCTGCAATGTTGCACTATGGGGGTAGGGCCATAAAGTGGCATAGAGGGCAGGCTCATGCTTCTTGCATCGGGTTCATGTGGATCAACCTCTGATTCAGCAACCATCCATCAGGGAGTGGGGTGTTGGGATCCTCTGTGACTTACTTGCATATTCGTGCCTGTACTGGTCACTTACTAGTTCCCTCATCAGTCTCAGGAAAGGGCTACCAATGAATCTTTGAATCTTTCTAGGCCCTTTCAGAATTTTTGTCAACCAATTGCAACACTTCCCTTCAATCATTCTGGCCCTTGAAATTTCACTTGCACACAGTTTTTCTGATCCCACCAGGAGCTTGCTTCACACCTTGAATTAAACACCTGGAACTTGACATAATTAGAAAATTTGGTATAAATAGTACAGGTTTCATTAGCATCAGTATAAGATCCATTATTAACCTTTCAGGTGTAAATTACTCAAGGAAATTTCCTCTTCTGTTTCCATTTAACTCACTTCTGAAGTATAGATAGATTTGAGGATGTATTAATGCATAGCTCAATGTATTAAATATGGTTTGGTAAACCCTCTCCAGCAGTGCCATTAGCCATGGAATAACGATTAACCTTTAGCTGTAGTAATTTCCTTAATGTATTCATAATTACAAGGTCTGCAGGTTGCTAATGAGCCAAAAAGAGGCCAGTGAAGTCTGGAATCAACTATTCTATAAGATATTTAGGTACTAGTAGGGAAAATATAAAAAAAGGAACATAGTTCGTCATTTTAATATTTCAGATGATTTCTCCCCTCATGTAATTAATTTTCAGAACACATTGGTTTTGTTGTGGCAGTCTCAATCTCATGATGTACAAATAAAATGTTACTGTTGAGGTCTAGCACAGATAAGAACTCTATCCACAAACATTTTTTAATGTGTCAGTGGCATTGGGGTATTCTGATGTAGTTGAGAACTTGATCCTTTGCAAAATTTCTGCCGAGGTTTTGAAATGATTCTTAGTTTAGAGTGTAATCATTGGGTAACACAGTTGTGCCAACTTCTATGCAGTAGGTCATTGTAAGTTTGTGGTTTTTCTTTACTGTTTCAATTTTTCATCAATGGCCTATTCTATGATAAAATATTGTACCTCTTTTTGGTAGGTTGTTATTTTGCTGGTGTTACGAGGCTGCGCATTTTAAAGATACAATTTCTAATTTTTCTTTCACTGGCTGGATTTTGAAAAAAACTGGGAGCTCATGCAGAAAATGGGATTTTTTATAAAATATCCCAGACTGTTGCAACACACACAATTTCACATTCCACCAACTGGGATGAAGATAGACACTCGACTCCCTGGGGAGTGGGAAAGATCCCATCCCTTATCGATTCCTACCACCCTGAGACTTTTCAAAAGTTTCTGAAGTGAGACATCAAAATGCAATGACCTGCTCTGAGACAATAACTGCAGCAGAAATATACAACCAACGGCACATGGTATTAGGGACTTAGCAGCAGGAACAGGCCATTCAGTTCCTCGCAGCTGTTACTCAATTTGATTATGTTTAATCTGTACCTCAAATGCACTTACCGCCTTAACTCCATATCCCTTGGTACTCTTAGCAAACCAAAATCGATTGGTCTCCGCCTTTAAAGCTCAAGATTTCTACTGGTTTTTTGTTGGATAGAGTTGCCTACCTTCATCCCTAAATGACCTAGCTCTAATTTTAAAAACATATCCCTTGTACTTAATCCGCTACCAGAGGAAATAGTTACTTTTTATCCATCCTATTGAATCTGTTTATCATGTTAAACATCCCAGTCAAATCATCCCTCAATCTTCTATACACAAGGGAATACAAGCCAAGTTCATGCAGCCTATCCTCCTAACTTTAAGCCCTGGCATCATTCTGGTTTTGGAGTCCTTATGTCGGGGTTAAGCATAAGCATGGATCTACCAGCTTATATTTCACCACATTTCTATATTTCTTTAGTTCTGATGAAGAGTCATTCGGACTCAAAATGTTAACTATGTTCCTCTCCATGGATGCTGTCAGACCTGCTGAGTTTTTCCAGCTATTTTTGATTTTGTGTACAAGCATGGGTTTGTTGGTTGGAAAACCGATTTCCATTTTCAATTTCTAGGGAATTCAACTTAATTATGTAGAACTGATGAAAAGGTAGTATCCAGTAACAAAGAAATATATCCTCACTACCTGTTGCCCAAAGAGTTATGGTGACAATGTCAGCGCATGAGTTACAATTACATAAGGCAGGTTGGCAAAAGAATGCAAAAAACATTTCACTATGAATGGAAATCATCATGAAAGTGATATGATGTTATTCTGCACAATGATCAGAGCAGTTATTGCACCCCTGTTGTGTCACCAAATACACAGAAAAAAACACAACCTTCCATAAATATTTCAGCAGACTCAACGGGCTGCCATTATGCAAAGCTTTAAGCAATGACAGACAAAGTTCCAAACTGAAATTTGCTTTATCTACCATGCATTTTCTTGTGACATTAAACAGACTGGGAGGACATCAGAAATTCTTTGAGTGTGGACGCTGCCTATACATGTGTCCAACAGGAAGCAAACATGGAATGATTGCTAAATTTACTGTTCACACAGCCATTTCAATGGGTTCAGGAATTTCATAGGCATCAGTATATTGCCACGTCCTGTCATTTTAAAAATAATTTCAAAAAGAGTAGATTTTGGCTCTGGTGATTGGCATCAGTTATACTGAATAAGAAAGCTTTAGTATATCAGAGAATAATTATTTCTATTAGTAAAAAAAAAGCATGTTTTTAACTACTTTGGGCAGAGAACTACAAAATAGGAAAATTCAGTACACGATATGTATTAGGAATTGAGGGATTAAGGGTGTCACATCTCAGGCTCAAAGAACAACACTTGAAGTCACAGGTTTAACTGCAAGAACAGTATTATTTAATCTGCAATGCTGGCTAACTCCCTAACATGCACTATGACCCAGGCTAAGTGACCTTCCCTACAGTACAGAGTGTACCTTACAGTATCTTATCTGAGTATTGTATAGTATGCAATACTCAAGTCCATGCACGCATGCACATGCACACACACAACTATCATCATTACAACTGTCCCTTATTAGACAAAAACACCCATGAAGTTTCTGCTTGGTGTATTAGTTAAGACTCCATCTCAATAAATTTTGCAATCATACTTAACAAATCATTATTCCCCAAACTCACTGAGTAAATGAATTTCTTCAATTACGAATGTCGAGTAAGTTCAGTGCATCACAGTCCAATATGGTTTCAGTCTTTTGTTCAGTATTTCACTTTCTAGAACTGTTATTTCTATTTTACTATTTAACTGTGGCATTCCTGGTGATAATCATCAGTATGTAATTTGATGCGCCTCAATGATCCAATTGCTTTCTTGTGTACTTGCAAACAGGAACTTCAAAATCACAAAAATAGTGCTCGATGTATACCCTTTTCGTTTTAAACATAATCACCACATATAAAAGTTCACACCTAGGCACATGCTTTGTGTCAATATTTGCTGTTTCGCAACTTAAAATCACATTGTTAAAAATTACAAATCGTTGCTCCAAACTGATTTCCAATTTCATGTTCTGTCACAAAATCACACAAAATCTTTATATTGTTTTGGTGGCCGCCTCTTGTGCCTTGATTTACCTGATGTCTCAGGAACCCTTGTCATCACGTCAGGGTTAGGAAATGTCATTGTCCCTTCTGGAACCAATATTTTACCCTCTGGATAACAAAATATCTGCCTGCCATCAGCATCGCTGGCTTGGACTTCTGGATTACGGGATGCCAGCTTTGCCTCAGCCCCTACACCTGTTGCCATGTCTTTGTCATTGTGATACTTTTTCATAAATAAATTTCTTTCAGACAGGACGCCTTCTGGCGACTGCACAGCCACACTGTTTCCTTCCTTGGTGATGTCAGTATACGGCTTGGGGTAAAATGGTGTAACCATCTTACTCGGACTCTCACGTCTTAACAGTGCTTCATCACCTGGCATCACATCAGACTTTCTAGCTCCCCTTCTGTGGTCTGCGCAAGACTTTATAGCACCCTTTTTCTCTGCATCACGATCTCAAACCTCCTGACCAACACTGATGTTCCTCAGCTCTGGCATCTTGGTGCATATTTTGCATCCAAATAACAGTTCAGCTGGGCTCTTTCCTGTTGTAGTGTTTGGAATTACTCTATAAATGGCCACATATGATAGCAATGCCTCCTTCTAAACTTGAGCAGTCCTCATCTGTTTCTCTAAGGATCGGCTTTATCTTTCCAGTTTCCTATTTACTTTGGACTATTTTGGGGTTACTCTGTGATGGTGAAAGCCTGTAGCTAGCATGTAATCTGCAAAGATCTGTGAAATGAATTGTGGCCTATTGTCTGAATACAGAGTGACTGATGGACCATGCCTTACAAATGCTTCAGTCAATGCAGGTGCCAATTTCATCACAACGTATTCATAGCACCAGCTGTAGTAGTCAATTCTCACTAGTATGGGCTCTCCTGATGGAAGTGGGCCTAAGAAGTCGATTGCTACATCCCCCCATGGTCCATTTGGTACCAGTACGCTGAGTACTGGTTCTGGTGAATTGGGTCTGCTGACAAGGTGATGTCCATGACATGTTTTGATAAACTCCTCCACATCTTTCTCCATCCCTGGCCACCATACTTTGGTTCATAAGTTTTGCTTAGTACCAACCACTCACAAATCACCCTCATGACCTAGCGTCATCAGCCTTGACCTAAGCTCTTGTGGCACTACAAATCTGCTGCCTCTGAGAACACACTTCTCCATTTTGCACAGTTCATCTCATTTAGCGATGTAAGCCTTGAATGGGCAATTCTCCCAGTTTACAGCTTGGATTCTCTGTCTGATGTCATCCAATTCTATATCTTGTCTGACTCTCTTTCAGTTTCTCTATTTGTTATTGCTCTGGGTATAGCATGAACTCCTACAAACTGCACAAGCTATTCAGCTTCCTTCTCAAGTGAGGATTTGCGTGTTTGATCCTCCCTCAGTACTTATGACAGAAGGTCAGCGATGTTCATCTTTGCAGCAATGTGAACCACTTGTACTCATACTGATGGAGTCTCAAAACCCATCTTTCAATTCTGCTCATGGTTTGGATATGGGAGAATAAATCATCTCTAATAGTTTGTGGTCCATCATTAATTCAAATTCAATGCTCATGACCACCACACAGTTATTGTGGAGACGAAGTCCCACCTTTACATTGAGGATACCCTCCATCGTGTTGTGTGGCTCTACCACTGTGCTAAATGGGATAGATTTCTAACAGATCTAGCAACTCAAAACTGGGCATTCAGGAGGTCCTGTGGGCCATCAGCAGCAGCAGAATTGTACTCAAACGCAATCTGTAACCTCATGGCCCAGCATATCCCTCACCCTACCATTACCATCAAGCTAGGGGATCAACCCTGGTTAAATGAAGAGTGCGGGAGGGCATTCCAGGGGCAGCGCCAGGCATACCTAAAAATGAGGTGTCAACCTGGTGAAGCTTTAACACAGGACTACTTGTGTGCCAAACAGCATAAGCAGCAAGTGATAGACAGAGCTAAGTGATCCCACACCCTATAGGTCAGATCTAAGCTCTGCAGTCCTGCCACATCCTGTCGTGAATGGTGGTGGACAATTAAACAACTCACTGGCGGAGGAGGCTCCACAAATATCCCCATCCTCAATGATGGAGGAGCCCAGCACATTAGTGCATAAGATAAGGCTGAAGCATTTGCTACAACTTTCAGCCAGAAGTGCCAAGTGGATGATCCATCTTGGCCTCCTCCGGATGTCTCTAGCATCACAGGTGTCAGTCTTCAGCCAATTTGATTCACTCCACTTTATATCAAGAAACAGCTGCAGACACTGGATAGTGCAAAGGCTTTGGACCCTGACAATATTCTGGCAATAGTCCTGAAGACTTGTGCTCCAGGACTTTCCGCGCCCTTAGCCAAGCTGTTCCAGTACACCTACAAAACTGGCATCTATCTGGCTATATGGAAAATTGCCCAGGTATGTCCTGTACAAATCCAACCCGGCCAATTACCGCCCCATCAGTCTACTCTTGATCATCAGTAAAGTAATGGAAGGGATCATTAACTGTGCTATCAAGCGGCACTTGCTTAGCAATAACCTGCTCACTGATGTCCAGTTTGGGTTCAACCAGTGCCACTTAGCTCCTGACCTCATTACAGCCTTGGTTCAAACATGGACAAAAAAGCTGAACTCCCGAGGTGAGATGAGAGTGACTGCCCCTGATATCGAGGCAGCATTTGACCAAATATGATATCAAGGAGCCCTAGCAAAACCAGATACAATGGGAATCAGGGGGAAAACTCTCTGCCGGTTAGAGTCATACCAGCACAAAGGAAGAAGGTTGTAGTTATTGGAGGTCAGTCATCTCAGCTCCAGGACATCACTGCAGGAGTTCCTCAGGGTAGTGTCCTCGGCCCAGTCATCTTCAGCTGCTTCATCAATGACATTCCTCCCATCATAATGTCAGAAGCGGGGATGTTCGCTGATGATTGCACAATATTCAGCAACATTCACGACTCCTCAGATACTGCAGCAGCCCATGTTCAAATGCAGCAACACCTGGACAATACCCAGGCTTGGGCTGACAAGTGGCAAGTAACATTCGCACAACACAAGTGTCAGGCAATGACCATTTCCAACAAGAGAGAATCCAACCATCGCCCCTTGATGTTCAATGATTTTACCATCACTGAACCCCCCACTATCAACATCCTGGGGGTTACCATTGACCAAAAACTGAACTGGACTGGCCATATAAATACTGTGGCTACAAGAGCAGGTCAGAGGCTAGGAATCATGCAATGAGTAACTCTCCTCCTGACTCCTCAAAGCCTGTCCACCATCTACAATGCACAAGTCAGGGGCGTGATGGAATACTCCCCACTTGCCTGGATGAGTGCAGCTCCCACAACACACAAGAAGCTCAACAGACCTCGATTGTCAGCATCCACTTCCACTCCTCCAGCCACACTTTCCATTTCATACTGACGGTACTGGCGTCAGCTGTTAGATCAAATGGCTTAATTCACCC
The DNA here is from genome assembly GCF_964194155.1 of Cetorhinus maximus. Taxonomy (NCBI): domain Eukaryota; kingdom Metazoa; phylum Chordata; class Chondrichthyes; order Lamniformes; family Cetorhinidae; genus Cetorhinus; species Cetorhinus maximus. Next base: position 100,384,261 of record NC_135885.1, read on the forward strand.
TGACTGCAGATATATCAGCTCCAGCAAATGCCATGACACAATTCCATATATCTACCTATTTTTCCTCATTGCCAATATCACATCTTAGCTCGAAAGAACAACACTCAAAATCACAGATTTAAATGCAAGAACAACATCATTTAACCTGCATGCTGGCTAACTCCCTAACATGTACTATCTGACCTTCAAACCCCTCCAGGTCAGTTGACCCCATATGTAGTACAGAGTGTATCTCAGAGTGTCTTATCCAAGTGCCAAATAGTATCTAATACTCAAGTCCACACACACAATCAGCAATCATCATGGCAAGGGGCAATACTGCCAATGTAGTATCTATTGTTTATCCCATAGGCTCTTAAGAAATGATCAAATAATGTGGGACTGATCAGACAGGGGTGGCAGGTTCATTTCTTTGCTGGACATAAGCAAGGTAATTGAGCTTTTACTGCAATTTGGCAGTTTGCTGATGTCAACCCACAGATTACCCAGTAACACATTTTCTTTTTTAATTGATCATAAAGCTTAATTTTAAAGACATCCCTGCCATATGTTAGGAAGTTGTTTATAAATAGTGATCCTTTCACAGTTACAGTGAGATGTAGGAATGTGTAACTGAAAGAGACTATTTAGGGTTTGTATTAAACTACCTCAAAATATTTGTCTTTCTTGTTGAATTTTTGGACAAAAAGACTTGGGGCTGAATTTTGCTGTCGGCGAGCAGGGGGCGGGGCCCGCTCGCTGATGAGCAAAATGACACGGGATGACCCCCAACATCACCCCGCCCCATTTAAATATTCAGGAAGGCGGGGGCACAGCAAAATCAGCTGTCCGCCCGCCGACCTGTCAATGGCCAATTGAGGCCATTGACAGGATAATTAAAACAATTAAAGGACCTGCCCGTCCAACCTTAAGGTTGGTGGGCAGGCCAGGAGCCCCGGCAGGGAATAGAAAAAACATGGCGGGATGAGGTTTCATGTAGGGTTTTAAAAACTTTAATAACGTTTTAGTGAAATTTATTAACATGTCCCATCTCGTGTGACATTGTCACATGAGGGGGAACATGTTAAGGATTTTTTTATTTTCCTATTTTTAATGTTTGAAAAACTTTAAGCAATCTCCCTGAGGCAGCACTTAGTCTCAGGGAGATGTACGCTTTTTCTTGCGCATGCATGAAAGAGCGCACTCTCGCATTTGAGAAATCCCCCCCGCCCGCACAGGAAGCGCATAGCACTTCCCACCGGGCGTCACATTGGACGGGCCTTAATTGGCCCTCCCACATAAAATGGTGGCAGGGATCGGCTCCCCGCTCGCTGGAGATTCGGTCGGGCCCGCCCGCCAGGCAGAAGATTCTGCTTTTGGTTTTATAAAGCACTTTTCACAATCAACAGATGTCTCAAAATATTTTACAGACAATGAAGTGCTTTTAAAGCATAGTCATTCCTGCAATGTATTAAACACGTGTTGTAGGGTGGCGGAGCTGCACTGTCAATGATAGAGTTGATCTGCAGGCACATCTCGTGTGGAAACATAAAGTTTATTTACAATATATTCAGCAGTGTGCTTTCAACTCCAACTCTATCTCTACACTGACTGCTCAGGTAGCCCGCGCTACTCTCCTATTGGTTACTACAGATCATGTGATCTTCCCTAACAAGTATTGTACTTAAAGGTACATTATACGCTAAATATAAAGTGCATATCTTTCAAGACAACGTAATGTTTACACTGGGTAAGGAATTTAAAAGTTCAGTCTTTCAGATGGTTTCCTGGTACGTGTGGAACATCGCAGCTCCACAATGTCAGATTCTTTGTCAGGAACCTCCTTTTCCGGAGTTGCCTGAACATCAGGTGCTTCAGTGGGCACTTGCAGTTCTGTATCCTCAACTCTTACAGGAACATCAGACATGTCAGTCCTGGGTTGAGTATCCTCAACAGGGAACGCAGACCCGGTCATGCTCACTGGTGGAACCACATCTTGATGATTTGTCTCTCTCTTTCTTAAATGTTTCACCTGTTTATGGATGAACCGGCCTTCCATCTCCACATGGTAAGATAGAGGTCAGGTCACTACACTTATTTCACCCAGTAACCACTTTGGCCCTTCCCCAAAGTTTTTCACGTATACTGGCTCTCCCATGGTAAATTTCCTCTTGCAACTATGCCAGTTGTGTCTAGTTTTCTGGCTTCCCTGACCCCTTTTCACCTTCCCCTCTAAATTTGGCATTATTAAGCTCAATCTCATCCTGAGACGGTGTTTTAACAATAACTCCGCAGGTGTGGCACCTGTTGTTGTGTGAGGGGTGGTCCTGTAATGAAAAAGAAAGCGTGCTAGCTTGGTTGCCAAGGAACCATCAGTTAGCTTTTTCATGCCTGTCTAGAATGTTTGAACCACCCTTATGGCCAGTCCATTTGAGGAAGGGTGGTACAGTGCAGTTTTCACATGAGTGGTACCATTGAGGCTGTTGAACTGTTGAAACTCAACACTCATAAATGCCGTGCCATTATCAGAAATGACTACTTCTGGTAGTCCGTGAATGACAAAACTCTAACGTAGTTTTTCAATTGTAGCGCCCGACTTTGGTGATTTCACCTCATATTTGTCCAACCATTTTGAATGGGCATCAACAATGAGCAGAAACATTGTTCCAGGAAAGGACCAATGTAGTCAATGTGTAACCACACTCAGGGTCTACCTGGCCACTCCCATGGGTGTAATGGAGCTGTCACTGGCAACTTTTGCAGTTGTAGACATTGTACACGGTGCCTTATTCAGCTTTCTATTTTGCCATCCATCCCAGGCCACCATAGATAACTGTGTGCTATGGTCTTCATTCAGGATATTTCTGGATGTGCGCTGTGTAGATCAATTAAAAGTGGCTCCCCTCCCTTTGGAGGAACTATCACTTGTGCTCCCCACAATAAGATGCCATCCTGACTGGTTATTTCATGCCTTTTGTTGAAGTACGGCTTCATTGCATCAGATACGGGCTCCTGTGACCAAGCATGTAGCACTTGTTCTTGTACTTGAGATGGGACTGGGGCCAAACTTGTCCAGTCTCTGACCTGTCGAACACATACCATCAAGGAATCTAAGGAATTTATTAGTAAAATAAGCTCCTATGGAAATGGGACGTGCTCATCATTTTCTTGGCAAACAACTAAGGGCGTCGGCATTTACAATTTGATTGCTAGGCATATGTATGAACGTATATTCGTATGCTGCCAGAATTATAGCCCATCGTTGTGCTCTTGCTGAGGCTATGGGTTGTATAGCCTTTTCCTCACTAAATAAACCTAACAGTGGTTTGTGGTCTGAAACAATTGTAAAATGGTGGCCGTGTACATACTGGTGAAATTTCTTGACACCCAAGATGATGGACAGGCCCTCTTTTTCTATCTGTGAGTGTCCCTTTTCTGCTGTGGTGAATGTCTTTGATACGTAACCTCTTGGCTGTTCTGTGCTGTCGTCCAGCTGATGAGATAGCACTTCTCCCACTCAGCAGGGAGATGCATCATGTGTCAGCACCAATTCTTTCGTCTGGTCATAATGCACTAATAGATTGGATGAGTGCAACAATTGTTTCACCTTTATGAAAGCTTCTATCTGGGGCACCTCCCAAAACCAACATTGGTTCTTTTTGAGTAAAGAATGCAAGGGGCAAGCACTGTAGACAAATTGGGTAAGAGCCGCCTATGATAGTTGATCATTCCTAGGAATAATTTGAGTTCTGAGGCGTTTTTTGGCACAGGTGCCTCTCTTGTAGCTTTTACTTTCTCTGCAACTGGGAGGAGGCCCTGTGAATCTACCCAGTGACCCAAATAGATTACCTCCCTCGCTTGGAACATGCACCTCTCTTTGTTTAAATGCATTCCAGCTTGCAAGAAATGTTTTAAGACTTCTTCTAAGCTTGCCAAATGCTCTTTTTCAGTGAATCCTGTCACCGGTACATCATATAAATAGACTACAATCTGGGGCAGTCCCTGCAGTAAGCTTTCCATTGTTCTCTGATACAGAAAGGCAATTGTGTATATTGGTACAACTCTTTGTGTATATTAATTGTGACAACTTCCTGGGAGGCATTATCCAATCCTAGTTGCCGATAAGCATGACTCATGTCAAGCTTTGTGTATGTTGTCCCACCTGCCAGCTTAGCATACAGGTCTTCAAATTTTGGGATGGGATGCCTGTCTAGTCTAGCTACTTTATTAACCGTTAGTTTGTAGTCTCCACAAATTTGGACGTTTTGGTCATGTTTAGGGACAGGGACTATGGGAACTGAACAGGTTGTATAATGGCCAGTTTCTCTAGCCTGTTCAGCTCAGTGTCGACTTTTTCTCTCAGGGTGTATGGCATCCATCTCGCCTTCATGAAGTAAGGGGTTGCTTCTGGATCCACATAAATCTTGGCCTGCAGGCCCTTGATTTTTCCCAGTTCATCCTTGAGGATAGAGGTATACTTTTTAAGTAGCTCTGGCAGCGCACTTGCTCTCAACTGAAATATTTTGGACCATTCTAACTTAATCTCCTGTAACCAATCTCATCCCAGGAAACTTGGCCTTTCACTTCTTACCACCACTATGGATAGCTGTGTTGAATGCCTTCCATTGCCTTTTACTTGAATGTCTTCAGCTGTATATGTTTTTAGCTTGGCCGCTGTTCATTCCAAACTTAATTGATGTTCACCATTATTCAAATATCTGAAAGTATGTTTCCCAATTACTGTAGTGGAAGCTCCAGTGTCCATTTCCATTTTAATAGGTTTGCCATTTACTTTCACCGTGACAAATATTGGTTTTGTCTTTCCAACTTCCAGATTAAACAACAAATAAATGTCAGAATTTGTTGCTTCAGGTTCTTCTACATTGTAGATTTCACTGGGCTTCTTCTTTTGTTTATTCGCCTGCTTGAACCTTTCCTTGCACTGCCTCATCACAAGTCAATTTCTGTGACAATAGTAGCATGCGATTTTTAAAAACTGGCAATCGCTAAAAGACTGATTGTTTCTACCTCTATTAAAATTATTCTTCGATTTCCTTGCTAAGTTATTTTTCTTTATTCTTCAGCTACCGTGGTCTGTTTCCCACTTCTCAGCAGAGTCTCGCTCTTTTGCGCTACTTTCAGCTGAGGTTTCCCACCCTGTATTGCTTGTGAATCTCTTACAGTGCTTTCCATGGCCAGCACTACCTCTAGTGCCTTCTTGAAATCCAGATTCACTTCAGACAATAATCTTTTCGAATAGTGTCCTCTTTCACACCACACACTAAACAATCTCTGAGCATGTCGTTCAGAGCCGTACCGAACTCACAATGTTCCATTAACTACTTCAAATTTGCCACATAGCATACAATTGTCTCACCCGGGGCTCTATTTCATGAATTAAACCTGAACCTCTGCATCATGACTGAGGGATTGGGTTGAAAGTGACCCTTCACGAGGTCCACCAATTCATTGGAATTTTTTGAATCTGGGGCACTGGGGGCCATCAAACTTTGAACCAAGCTTTAGGTTTTGCTCCCACAAGTACTCAAGAGGATCGCTTGCCTCTTCTCTTCCCCCACAATCCTTTTTGCTTGAAAAAAAAACGTGAGGCATTCAATGTAATGAGGCCAATCATCTGTGGCTGGTTCAAAAGGATCAATTTTCCCAAATTGTGGCACTTTGAGAGGAGATAACTTCTTCAATTCTAGCAGAGCTTGCTACTTACAATCACTGGGTGAGTTACAATGCTGATTTCTTTTCAACTTGGTTTCTATTGTTCAATCCTGTTTTATCCTCATTACCAGTTTGTTTTAGGGTGGCTAAGTTGTACTGTTAATGATAGAGTTGATCCACAGACACTTCTTGAGTTGAAAAATTTAGTTTATTTACAATATGCTCAGCAGCAACTACACGTGTGCTTTCAACTCCAACTCTATCTACACTGACTGCTAAGGTAGCCCGTGCTACTCTCCTATTGGTTACTACAGGTCACATGATCTTCTCTAACTAGAATTATTTTTAAAGGTACATTAAACACTAAATATAACCAAAATTACTACAACACGGCAGCCAATCTGCAAACAAGCAATCTCCCATAAAGAGCAAGGTGATATTGACCAGCTAATGGGCAGAATTTTTTGTGCTCTCTGGCATCTGGTGTGGTTGGTGGCATGAGTGGACAATATGGCGCGATCGGTTTTATTATAGTGGGAAACCAGTTTGCGATCGTCTCCTCAGCTTACCGATGGCAGGCCACGTTTCCTGCCATTGGACATTGGGAACCTCATTGCAATACATATGCATATTATTATCAGGCCAGCCTGCTGGAATTGCCCCCTTCTGCTAGATTATCTGTCCACATCGGTGGGAAAGCACGCCGACGTGTTTCACAACAGCACATAAAAGGCCTGCACTTGGCAGTCTGCATTTTGAGGGGAACTCAGAAGTGAGTACACGTTAATGTTGTGCAGCACTTGCCAGGGTCACCTGTTGGACTTTAAGTTTCAAGGGCGTCAGGGGGGTAGGAGTTAAGGGCAGCCCTGCTGTTGAAGCGACTGGTGGCGTTGTGGGGGCGGGGTGGGGTTAAGGGCAGCCCTGCTGTTGAGGCGACTGTTGGCAGGGGAGGGGGGCGGCAAGCGCAGCCCTGCCAATGAGCCGACTGGTGGCGAGTGGGGCGGGGAGGTGGCAAGGGCAGCTCTGCCGTTGAATATAGGGCAGAAGCATTAGGGGTATGGTGGGTGAGGGAAATGGCCACACATTAGGGAAGCCTGTATAAAGTGATCATTCCTCTGCAACTGAGACAGTTCAGGCGCAGCCCCATTGATATGATTGGGGTCGGGGTCCCAGATTATCTGCCCACTCGAGCAACTCAGAGGCATTAAAGAGCCACCAAATACTCTCCGGCACAGACTGCAAATTCATGAGCATTTTAGTGGGCTGCAGAACAGTTGGACGACTGCACATGTTGTAAAATCTCCTCGCTAAAACTGGCCATGGAGCAGTCACTGCTGGAGGCGCTCACAGCCCTTTGCAATATCATGATCCTGGTTTGGACCAGTCTCCCTGATGGTTCAAGCTAACAGGGCAGCCATGCAGTGCACTAATATCTGGCCATCCAAATGGTGGCCAGCACTCTCTGGGAAGTGTTAAGGGGCCATCATACTTAACCAGGACAGGTTCTTAGTGCGCCCACATGAACCACATGTCTCTCTCTTTCATCCTGCAGGAGGAGTACATCAGGATCATATAGCCTGGTGGACTAGCTGTATGCCTGATAGCCTACAGAGTGCGAAGACGACGGAGGAGAGAGTGACTGGGGCTCCTGGCTGCGCAGAGGCAGAAGCAGCAACCTCAGGAAAAAGGGGTGATGGGGGCTCCCACGCACACCCCCAAGAGCCACAGTGGGTTTGCAGGCTGGCGCCTAGCAACACCCAGGGTTTACAGACCCTGCTTTTCATTTCTGCAGACGACCGAGAACCATTGTCACAGAAGGCTGTGCATGCCTCGGGAACTGGTCAGTCACATCTGCCAGCTACTGCAGGACTTAGTGCCACAGGGACATGGAGGTGCCAGTGGCCGTTAAAGTGACCATGGCGCTCAATATCTATGCCAGTGGCTCCTTTCAGGGTTCCACAAGTGGCCTCTGTGGGATATCACAAGCCTCCATCCACAAATGCATCCATGAGGTCATGATGCCATCTTTGCGAGCATACACAACTTTGTGCATTTCACCCGGGACCGGGACAACCAGGGTGCAAGACCGATTGGATTCATCCAGATCTCGGGTTTTCCACAGGTGCAGCGTACAATCAACTGCACTCATGTGGCGCTCAGATCTCCGTTGCAACACATGGTGGACTACATCATCCACAAGAGGTTCCATTTGCTGAATGTGCAGCTGGTGTGCAACCACCAGAAATGCATCCAAAAGGTATGCGCACGGTTTTCAGGCAGTGTGCACGACACCTACATCCTCAGTCAGTCACAGATCCCAAGAGTCTTCCAGGGTCCACAGAAGCTGCAGGGATGGCTCCTCGGGGACAAGGGCTACACACAGAGGCCATGGCTGATGACACACGTGCAGCAGCCTCAGACTACAACAGAGAAATGGTACAATGAGGCTCACGCTGCAGCTCACAACTTGGTGGAACAGACCATCGGGATCCTGGAGATGAAATTTGGTGCCTGGACCGGTCTGGTGGAGCCCTGCAATACAGACCGCAGAGGGTATCACGCATCGTCGTCGTCTGTGCAACTTGATGTTCTAACGGGGAGATGAGCTGTCTGACAAGAAGATGGAGGAGCTGGAGGCCTCCCCTGATGAGGAGGACAGTAACAGGGATGAGGGTGAGGAGGTCCTCGGAGGCGGTAATGATGGGGATGAGGCCCTTGCACTGGCTAACTGAGACAGGTGCACTTGGGAGGCCCACATAGCTGCTAATTTTGTGGAGGATGATGATGACACGCAGTGAGGTGACCCCATAGATCCTCACATTGCATCTGCGAATGTTTGACTCCAGTCTGACTTATGGCAGAAAATGTTCCTGTCATGGAGACGCAGTGAAGGCCCTAATCATCACTCGATTGTAGGAGGCTGATGACAACATGCAGTGAGGACACTCCATAAATCCTCTCATAGCCTCTGAGAATGTCTGACTCTTGTCTGGCGAGGGCAGCTCGCTTGCACTCTGTGATCGGGGTCATATCATAGAGATGCAGCCATGAAATTTTAGAAGCATCTGATCCTTTGTCCACCTTCAGCACCCCAGCCCTTCAAGGGTACAGCATCAGTGATCACAGATGCTGCAGAGATGGAGGCCAGCCCCACCTTAAAGGCGCTGAGAGCATTCCAAGAGAATGAGAGAACTCTGTGGTGCCTGACCACTACATTCTGGCAGCAATGACAAGCACCACCAAGGTGCAGGCATCAGCAATGTTTCCAGCGAGTGTGAGGTCGGACCATCACTTTGGTCTGAAGGCTGCATTGAGCACAGGAAAGAGGCCCTGGACTGAGACACCCATCTATATCTTGTTCAGAAAGGTTTCACATCTGAGTGTCAGATGTGATGAACTCTGCTCATCAGAATAAGGAGCCATAGGCAGGGAGACATACTTGGAAGTTTATTGACAATAGTGAACAATATGTACAAGTGATTGACATCCATGCACAGGCTGTGCAGCTAATTCTCCTTAACATTCCTAATCCTGCCATTACATCTTGATGCTCCTCGGACACCGTCCTCGATCTGTGGAGCTGGAGCTGCTGAGGTCATAGGAAGAGGGGAGACGGATGGGCCGGACACTTACGGAGTCGCCTGGATGGATGGGCCCAGCATGTGCACCTGCTGATCCTCCCCCCTATGTCTGCCCAGGGTCCCTAGCTGACTCCTTGGGGTGCAGGGGTAGCTGGGGTGAGATTAAGCTGCCCGACACCCCTCTCACATCTACACTGTTGGAGTCCAACTATGGCATCAGCGATGGAATTCAGCCCGTGCAGCAGTGCAGAAGTGGAGAACTGGAGAACTGGACCAAGGTCTCCATGGCAGCTGCCATCCTACCAGTGTTGACCTCAGTGTGTTGGCATGCCGGCACCACCACCTCAGAGTGAAGGCGGACGGACGCCTCCATTGTGCCTTGCAATCTGATGTTCCAGAGCCTGCCTTTTCAGCTCCTGCAGCTGTGACATGACTGAGTCCAAAGGTTAGTCATCTGACTCGGACCTGTTCTGGCCTCCAGCAGTCCTCCGAGTGCCACAAGCCTTGAAAGTACCTGCTGCTGACTGCTGTGGATCGGACAGTGCAATGTGCTCACCAGATTGGGATCCCACTGAGGTGTGCATCTCTGCACTGGTGGAGGGCGTGGGTGAGCGCTGTGATGGGACTTCAGGGAGGGTGCCTTCAGATTCCTCTTCAGAGGTTTCTTCGGGGCTTGATTGGAGGCCCTGGGTCATGGGCTCCATTGGCTGTTTCCCAGATGTGCCTGCGGAAGCAAGAGGAGGTAATAAGTGCATGGTAGTGGCCTGTGAAACAGGACACATCACTCACAGCATGGTTGTCTGATGGATGTTGCACTGCTGAACCCTCACTTGGTAGAGCACTGCCGACCTCACCGTCAGCACAGGACTGGTCCAGATCCTCACCGGCTAGCTGGATGGCTCTGTTTCAAAGTCCATGAGGACCTTGATTTTAAGCGTTTTGCCGCCGGTCCGCGACCTCTCCCTCTTGTTGTGTACCAGCTTGTCCTGCATGGATACAGATGGAGAGAGTGTAAGCAGGATACCTGCCAGGCCAGATGATAAGTATGCCCGGCCTGTGTGGGTGGTGAGTGGTCCCATGGACGGGCTGAGGACAATGGCGGATGAAGCCATCACAGCCAACGTTGTTTTACCCACCCACTACCGCACCTAGTGCAAATCTGGGATGATTCCACCCGTTGTTTGAAGGATAAATATTGGCCAGGACACTACAAATAATTCCCCTGCTCCTCTTCAGGATAGCGCCATGGGACCCGAGCAGACAGATTGAACCTCAATTTAACATCGCATCCAAAAGACAGTATTTCCAGCAGACCAGTATTCCCTCAGGGCGACAGTGGAATGTCGGCCTTCATTCTTGTGCTGCAGGCCTGGGGTGGGACAGAACCTCGAACTTCACTGCAAACTGAGCCACAGCTGAAGATAAATGCAAAAGGCCTTTGAACAGCAATGTGTAATTGATGGGTCCCTGATGTTTTGAAAGTTTCCTATCAAATTATATTTAACTAATGGATCATCTCTAAAATATAAAGAAAAGGTAATTCAATGATGAGTTAAAAAAGTTATTTATCAATAATTCTGATGTTTGAAACAAGAAATACATGAAGTCGACTCATTACAAGAGCATGAACAATTTGCACCTTAGCCCATTTAGTCTCATCTCATAACAAAATTAATTTTTTTAAACAATTGATATATTCAAATACAATCTCTTTGAAGAAATTATTAATTTGAAAGCGATGAGTGTCATAAGCCAAACTGACAATTCAATGTGCATCGAGCAATGAGACATGGATAATCGAGGAATTTACTATGCTAGGATCATGATTATACAATTATATATTTTAATTGCATCAGCAATTCTGTATAACTGGAGGGAATGAGGAATTGTGTTACACAGGGTGCCTATTGGATCAGGTAGATTTTTAATTTATGCATGTCGCATTTCTGTAGAGAGCACAAGCATTTCAACCTTCAATTTTTTTCCTATGTCATAGAAATATATACATTTAAATTGGGGCTGATTGTTACGTTAGGATATTATTCAATCAAAAGAAAAATGAAAATTTTGAAAGTCTGAAATGAAAACAGAAACTGCTGAATATACATAGCAGTTAGTGAGCCTGTGCGAAGAGAGGAAGCACATTATTAACATATTAGGTAGGTACCTTTCACAAGAACTGAAGACTGAAGCTCTTTAGTAAGGATCAATAAGGTTGGAAAAATTTGTGACAAAAGTGTTGGGAAGGGGGAGAGAGAAAGAAAGAAAATGAATATGAATCAACAGACATCCATAGTTGGCTTTTAATGAGTTGAATCATCTACATCAAGGAGCCTTAGCAAAATTGAAATCAATGGGATTCAGGGGGAAAACTCTCCACTGGTTGGAGTCATACTTAGCCCAAAGGAAGATGGTTGCAGTTGTTGGGGGCTAATAATCTCAGTCTTAGGGCATCTCTACAGGGGTTCCTCATGGTAGTGTTCTAGGTACCACCATCTTCAGCTGCTATGTCAATGACCTTCCCTCCATCCTAAGGTCAGAAGTGGGAATATTCGCTGATGATTGCGCATTGTTCAGTTCCATATGTAACTCCTCAGAAATCAAAGCAGTCAGTGCTTGCATACAGCAAAAACTGGACATCATTCAAGCTTGGGCAGATAAGTGGCAAGTAAAATTTGGGCCACATAATTGCCAGGCAATGACAATCTACAACAAGAGAGAATCTAACCATCTTCCTTTGCTGTTCAACAGCATTAGTATTGTTTAATGCCCCACCGTCAACATCCTTTGGGCTACGAGTGACCAGAAACTGAACCAAACACGCCATATAAATACTATGGCTACAAGAGCAGGTCAGAGGCTGGACATTCTGCAGCAAGTAACTCATATCTTGACTCTCCATAGTCTATCCACCATCATCAAGGCACAAGTCAGGGCTGTAATTGAATACTTTGTACTTTCCTGGATGAGTGGCAGCAGTGTGCACTATCTACAAGATACACTGCAGCAACTTGCCAAATCTCCTTCGACAGCACCTTCCAAACCCCCGACCTCCACCACTTGGAAGGACAAAGGCAACGGACACATGGAATCACCACCACCTGCAAGTCATGCACCATCCTGATTTGCAACTATATCCAGGGTGACCAATGACCCGAAATTTACAGAACCTTCTTTTAATTGAGGTGGTTGCCCTGCTGGTTATTTGCTGCCAGGATGGCCTTTGTCCTGTATCTCAGACCTGTGATTCTCGTGCATATGCAGCATTCATCTGTGCATGTGAACTGCGCTCTGCCACCAGTGCCTCACTCCCATCGTCTTGACAGCAACCCCCTTCCCCCTCCGCTCCCACAATCTGGACAGCATCCCCCCACTGCTGTCACAATTTCACCAGGAACCCCCGCCCCCCCCAACCCGTTCCCACACTTTGAACAGCACTCCCCCTCCCCCACACCCACAGTCTCACCAGCATCCACCCCCCACCGCTGCCAACCTGCCCCTTATTTTTATTCCTGAGAATCAGTCATCCTGACTATATCATCACTCCTTCACTGTTGCTTGGTTAAAAACCTGGATCTTCCTTCCTGGCAGACCTGTGGATGTAGCTGGATGAGTTGAAGAGCTTCATGGCGTTTGCTCATCACTACCTTCTCAAGGGCAATTATGAATGGGCAACAAATGCTGGCCTTAGCAGTGACACTCACATCCCATTAAAGAATATTTAAAAAAGTTAATAAAAAACTGTTAGGTGATTACCAGATCACCAGTAATCTGACCCACTGCCAAAAATGGTCATATGATGCAAATACTGTAAGATGAAAAAACACAGGAGGGGGCCAATAAAAAAATGTGAGAAGCTAAGGAAAGATAGTGAAGGTAAGGAAAGGGAAAAGACAAACTGCAACAGATGGAGATCTGAAATTCAAATCTGAAAGACACAACGTCCTATTATGAATTATGTTTTTGATGGTGCAAAGCATGAGAGGTGCAAAAATATTGAGTAGAGATGAGTTCATATCCCAGAGGTAATTTTGACTTTGAATAATAGTGGTAAATGGGCAATAACAATTTTGTTGCCCATTACACAACTCACTCAATTTTGAGTTCAAATAAATTGAAAATGAGGAAAGATGTATTGCTGACAGCTGAATCATTATCACCTGTTTTACACTGTTTCTCAACGTTACTTCATGTTTTAATGTGGTAGAACTCAGGTTGCTGACCTGACTTCAAGTCAAGCTACCAATTCACAGTGCACCTGAAACCACTTTGCATCAATATGAAAGAGGTTGCATAATGGCAGCTTCACCAGCCAGCTTGTTTTGGTAATAAGGAATATAACATTGTGCATTTGATGACAGTGATTCCAGCTCATTAACATTCATTTTGGCACAAGGTGAACCAACTAATTATTGGCATTAAATTACACATTTCTTTTCAAAATCATTGAAATGACTTGTAATTTCAGACTGGCATCAGGCTTAGTATGTGTGGATTTGAGATGTTAATGGTGGTTTTATTTCCAACGTGCAAACAGAACAAGAAGTAATATTAGAAAATAAGCAAGCTTTGATGTTACACTGCACCTACTTTGAGGCTGCATCATCACTAAATATTAGGAACCCTGAAGTGAATGTTAGCTTGTACTCAGGAGTAGTACTTTAGCCTTTGGATTAGTAGGTTGGGGTTCACATCCCACAAAAGTGACATATGGCATGCTTTTTATGTTGGCGTGCAGGTGCCATCGGTGGGCGCAGGGGCAACCGTGGAAGGGAGCGCCGCCTGCGATTGGCCCCTGACCGCCATTTCACGCTGGCTGGCCAATTAATGACCAGCCAGCGTGAAACGCGCACTGAAACGCTCAGCGCTTCTGGGGTGGGGGTGGGAGGAGGGCGGGTGCTGACATAAGCGCGGGCACTGGGGTGAGGGAAATGAAAGCTCCCTGAAGGCAGAGAGCTGCCTCGGGGAGCTGAAAAATTTAAAAGCAATAAATAAAGATTTTAAAATCCGGAAAAAAATGTCCACGCATCAGAATGAGTTGCCTGAACATATACATAATAAAAATTCTGTCCGTACATTTTTATTTAAAAAAAATTTTATAACAGAAACCTCATCCCACCCTTGGATGAGGTTTCATCGAAGATGCAAAGTCTGCCTGGCAGATTCGCCCATAAGGTTGGATGGACCACCCAAAATTGGGGACAATTGGAACTTTAATTTAGACCAACACTCTAGTGTGATACTGAAGGTGTTTGACACTGTCAAAGGCAGTTCCTTTTGGATAAGACTTAAACAGAGGCCCCATCTGCCCCCATGGATGGCAATTAGCGGTCTCATGGCATTATTTTCAAAGAAGCACAGGGGAGTTTCCCCTGGTACCATGGCCAACATTTATCCCACAACCAACACTATGGATCATCTGGTCATTATTTCAGTGCTGTTGTGAGACCTTGCTATGTGCAAATTGACTGCCTCATTTCCTATATTAGAAAGTGACTCTTCAAAAGTACACCATAGGCTGTAAAATTATTTGGGATGTCCAGAGACCACTTTTAAAAAGGTGAATACAGTAACGTTGAGTAAGATAATTTTACAGTTACGCCCTATAAAATTTACCCTGAAAAGAGCAGTTGTCTCCTTAAAATAGTTCCTTTGAAGAACTGGTGGACCTTGACATTTCGGGAAGCATACTCTGTCTGTCAACTGGAAGAATGACTGGAAGATGTGGTTATATATAGTGGAGAATGAGAATATGGGTGGGATCTTACTGCTGATTGGACATAGATCAGTACATGTTACCACTCTTGCTGCTTATTGGTTAACTGTACAAAATGGATAATGTGTTTCTTGAGTAAGGGTAGCCATTTGTCACTGATGTCTTGGGGAATGGTTGGTATTCGTGGCATTAAGCCTCTACTTCAACTTAATAGACCCCTTCACACAAGATTAACACACTGTTACTTGTCCCATAACAACTACTTCCATGAAGACTAGAGTCAGCCTCCCGCACCTCAGTCCAACCTCACACAGACTACAATGTATACTCAAGCCAGTGGACACAGAAGTTCCACTCCAGCTTTCATATCCACAAAGACGAGAAGCCTATCACAATAATCCTGGAATTTACAGCATACCATGCAATTATGGGCTCATCTCCATTAAGGAAACAGGCTGTAGCCTACACACTAGGGTCAAGAAACATCAAACCTGCTTCAAACACAATGAATGGGGTAAGTTTGCTATTGTCAAACATGCTCAATTTAAAAGCTACTACACCCAGTAGTCCTACTCTAGGTTTACCTCATCCATCACACACTGGCATGCAAGATGTGTCATTGGAGATCTACTAACAGGATGCCATCCCCCAAGACAGCGGCCTTCTCATCAGTGACATCTGACTACCCTTACTCAAGAAAAACGTTACCATCTATTCTTCACAGTTCACCAATGGGCAGCAAGTGTTAACGTGTACAGCAACATATTGGCCCGTAACTTCCGTGCTTCCCAGTGTTGGATTTGTGGGTACCCCAATGATGCACTGGGGAGCCCCTCTGGCAAGTTCCCAGGTAAGGGTTTGCATGGCAGTTGCCCAGAAGTGCACACTTCCCCTGGACAATTGTGCTCCGCTGGGAACCATCCATCCAAAGATGTGATTTAAATCATAAACTTTGGATAGTTCTGCCGGGGTTACACTAATAGTTACCCAGAAAAAGTTGGAAGAATTAAAACCTCTTCTAACTTCTGAGTAACTATTGTAAGGACCCACACCGACCCCACGGGACTCCACCCCCACCCCCAATCCCCCAACACAGGACTTCCCCTAGTCCCCTCACCCAACCTCCGACACACCCCAACTCGCCCCTCTGACCTCAGACCCCCCAACAACCCCCATCCCCAACCTCAGACCCCCACTCGACCCTCGGACTCGCCCCTCCCCTGACGTCGGACACCCTCCCTTGACCTCAGATCCACCCCACACCCCTATTTCGGACCCCCCCCAACCTCGGACCTACCACCCCTGACCTTGGACCCTCCACAACCTCGGACCCCCCTCAACATTGGACCCCCTAAATGACCTCGGACCCTCCCTGAGCCCCCCCCCCGACCTCGGACACCACCTGGCCTTGGAACAACCCCCCCCACCGACTTCAGGTACTGCCCGATATTGGACTCCCTCCCCCTGACCTCGGACTCCCACCCCAATCCTGGACACCCCCCTGATCTCGGAATCCCCCAAAACGGCCCTGCGCATGGACCCCCTGAACTTAGACACCGTGCCCCCACCCCAACCTCAGACCACCCCCCTGACGTCAGACACCCCCCTGACCGCAGAACGCCCCCTGACCTCGGACCCCCTCTACCTGACCTCGGAACCCCGCCCCGACCTTGAGGTCCTCCGGACCCTGACCTCAGACCCCACCCTGGACCTCTGACACCCACCCAGGCTTCTGACCCCTCCACCCTTCCCGGATTTCCAAGCCCACACCCGTACTTCTGACCCCCCAAAACCTCTGACCCCCTGGACTTCCGACCCCTCCCCACCGGACTTCTGACACCTCCACCCCACCCAGACTTCAGACCCCCTCCCCTGGACCTCTGACCGACTACCCCCACAGCAAGTGCTGTAAAGTGCCTTCTTGAATATGCTGGATCTAGACTTCGCTGGCGCCTACGAGGAATGTCTTGATGCAGGTCCCAAGCAACTCCAGCAAACAGAAGCGTCAACATTATTTTCAAGACCAGATATGTAGCTATTTATTTCTTCTAGTTTCTGTGGGCCAGCACTTTCTTACAGCCCAATATAAACACAATAGCTTGACCAATCAATGGTACGATCATGCCTGTATTCCTGTCCGCTGCCATACATAACTACCTCTTACACCTGTTCCAGTCATTCCTTCAGACGAAGGGCAGAGTATGCTTCCTGAAATGTTGAGGCCCACCAGTTCGTCTAAGGAACTCCTTTAAGGTAAAAACTGCTCTTTTCAGAGCAAATTCTTTCAAGAAATGTGGATGTCTCTCCAAGACCAGCGTTTGTTTCTCCTCGAGCTGCTTTCTTGAACTGTAGCAGCCAATCTGGGGCAGATACATCCACAGTGCTATTAGGCAGAGTTCCAGGATTTTTACCCAACAGCAATGAAGGGATAGTGATATAATTCCAAGTCAGGATGGTGAGCGGCTTGGAGGAGAACTTGGAGGTGGTGGTTTTCCAATGTATCTGCTGCCATTGTCCTTTTGGGTTGTAGTGTTTGTGAGTAGGTGCTGTCGAAAGAGTCTTGGTGAGTTGCTGCAGTACATCTTGTATCAGCTATGCACTTCTGCCATTGTGTGTTGATGGTGCTTTTTAAATATTAGTCTTTTTTTTTGTATATGGGTAGATGTTAATGGACTTCTGTCATTGTGATATAACTACTGCTTGCAGTTCAACCTTTACTCAACTTTACCAAACATGATAACAAAAGTTTCAGAGATAAACCTTGTCAAAAAATCAGCAACCTTGTTCCTCTAGCCGTAGAGGCTCGACAAGCAAATAACAGTTCTTTGCTTCAGCTCCAACCACAATATAAGAGAGGCATTGATAATGTCCCACTGAGATCAACCAGTCGCCTACTGCTTTAACTTCTTTACTTGTGTTAGTTTGCTTTTCTGAAATTCATGCAGGATTGAACAAGTTATATGTTCTTTATCCTCCTTAACACATATTTCTTCCAGTCAGAATCCTTTAGGAATAGATTTTACTCTCTAGCCTATGGAGAATAGTATAAAACCCATTGGATGTGATTTTTTTTTTCTATTGAACTAAAACTATCCATATTCGGAAAGCACAAGCAAGAGTTTCATTTAATATACCCTGAGCAGTCACAAAGATCCCTGCACACACAAACACCAGCCTATTGTACAATATCATAAACTTACACAGTTTTACTAACTTGAAAACTTTTTTCAATCTTGTATATCAAGTCTTGCTCCAATACTTCATAAATCTAGGTAATTTATCAAAATAAACTAATAGAACTTGGACTCTCCACTTCAGAGAAGCGTAGACTTGTGGAAAATCTGATTGAAGTCCATAAAATGATGAAGGGAGTTGGTTGCATTTGAGTTGACAGTTTGTTACAATTAAATAAGTTAGGGAGTACCAGAGGTCATAAATTTAAGTTGTATGAAGCCAGACCTAAGTAAGGTATTAAGAAGTAACTTTTTTTCTCGAAGAACAATTGATGTCTGGAACAGGCTTCCAAATCGTACAGTGGTCACCAATATCAAGCAAGAAGTGAACCAGTTTCTGGCAAGGGTGGATATCATCTCATAAGAAAGGTAGGAGCTGCACATAATTATCAGGGGCAGAGAGATCTCCTGGATTAGTTTTGATTATCAAATGGCATCAGAGATGAAGGCCTGGAATTTTATCGAGCCGGGATGACTCGGGAGCCCTTCAAAAATGGCGGTCGGGTCCTGATTCCGGGATTCCTGACCCCATTTTCAGGCTGTAAGATTTTTTGGAGTGCCTCTAAAGCATACAGGCTGGTTCCTGTCAAGATCACACATCTGGCACTCCTGACCTGGCTGGCTCCATTGTGGAGATAGGCATGTCCTACTCCTCCGCAATTTTGATGGATTCAGGCCTGGTTTTTAAAGAGCCGTGGTTCACGGCCCCTCAGAGGAGTCTTGAACCCTAGTCTGCATGAAGGGCCTTTTAAAAGATAAATCCAAAAGGTCCTCCACATGTCCCCTATGCTAAGTTCTGCCCTTCCACCCACCTCCATGACCCCTCATGCTCCCCCATGCCAAGCTATGGTAATTCCATTCCAATTGACCCACTATACCCATCTAGAATCAATAAACCCTGTAGTAGGATGTGTAAAACAAACTTTGAAAAAAAAATCATTCACAGCTTTCTCCTATATTGAAAAAAAGTCATTTCACTACAAGCTAATTAAAATATCAATCATCCAGACACTTTAAAGAATCAACAACAAAGCTCACAAACCCTTGAAACCACTTAATGTTGCAGAAACAACCATTGCAAAATTGACAGCAGATATCAGGGAGCCTAAGCTGTCAAGCAATATTATCTCTGGGTCGCATACATAAGGAGGGCTAGTGGGTGTGAGGGGTGAGGACTGGAGGGTCGTTTGCATTTTTCTTTTAATTGGGACAAAGTCACTCAGCACCATGGTAGGCCTCTTAAGCAGCCTGCTTTGGCACCTGGCAGCTGCCTCCAAAATCTTCCCCGGGTCAACTGGCTTGACTGAAGCCCACACCCGTCCCCAACAAGGAAGATCCCACTTTTGAGGCACTTTCTCCCGAAGTGGGCAGGCCAAACCAGGAATTTTCCCAACTCCCGCTATCTGTTTCGAGGATGAAAATTCAGGCCACAGTTCCCAGATTCCAGCTCGCCCCTGGCCACCCGACACATTGCCCTGGATATGTCCCTGATTTTTCACCTCTCCCAGGAGGTTACAAGTTTTAGATGCTTTGAGGAGTGTCTATACTGTGAGGTGTCACAATTGCTTGGGACAGGCTGGATGGACAAAAGGTTCTTCTCCTGTCCATCATTGTTCATATGTTCATTCCCCAGCCATCTCTCCTCTCCCACGACCCGCCTAAACAACCTCGCTTGTCTGAGCACAAGAAACCAGTCCTCAACCTCAGCAAACTTTCATGGGCTCAGCTAACAGAACAGTCGCAGCCCAGTCCTCGCTTCAAAAACCAGAGAAATTGGAATATAAATGAAAATGTCAATGAATCAGAACAACCGCATTACTTCATCCAGAATTGTCTGTGAAATTTCACTGCAAAAGGCCCTCCATCTGTGTATTGCAAGGTTTGTTTGTTCTGATATTTTTTTTGCTGTAATTACCTCAGCAAAATCAACACAATGATATAGATAAAAAGAACAATGTAGCCTTCCTTTGAATAAAACACTTATACAATTCCCTTGTTATGATTTTTTAAACTCACTCCCAAATGTTTTACCTATGTTATTCAATCTGCTCTTTTAAAAATGACATCATTGCTATTTTAATTTCCCTTTCTTTCTTACCAGTTCTCCCCTTACCCCTTTTCTATGCTATACTTATCCCTCTATATTACTCATTTTATTCACCATTTATATGCTCTTTTCTGTGGAATATGCTTACTTTTGGATTAGTTTGCCTGGAGATGTTTGGGGGGATGAAGGGATGGGGGAGGGTGCTGGGTTGCAGGTGAGGGCAAGGCGAGGGGATCACAAGCCAAACCATGTTTGGCCTATTTGCGTAGTCCTGGGTAATATGGCCCTTGACATCCTAGCAACTGGGTCTGAACACCTTCTGACTGGACTGAAGTCTTAACTGGGCACTTTGGAAAGAAAGGAGGCCACAAATGAAGTCATCACCCTGCAACTAATGAAATAGGGGGTTTGTCATCACTACCCCAGGAACAACCACCAAACTTCACCTTGAAGCCCCTGTGGCTAGTGTATCAGCAATGACAACATGTGTCAACTGTGGCTCATTTGGTCACACTCTCACCTCTGAGTCAAAAGATTGTGGGTTTAAGCTCCACCCCAGGGTTTGAACATCAAATCCTAGGTTGACCCTCCAGTGCAGCACTGAGGGAGTTCTGCATTGTTGAAGATGCCATTTTTCACATGTGATGTTAAATGCGAGCCCAATCTATTCCCTCAAGTAGCACCCCATGGTGCTATTTTGAAGAAGAGCAGGAGGGTTAACCTCAGGATGCCACATTTATTTATCCTTCAATGAACATCATAAAAAAATTACCTGGTTATTATCACATTGCTGTTTGTGGGTGATTGCTGGGTGTATAATGGATTGGCAGCTGACTTCAAGACTGAAAAAAAGAGTGAGGAGAAAGAGTAGTTATTCAGAATGACAGAAGATGGGAAGTGGCACTCCACAAGGGCTGGGAACACCTCTGTTCACAATTTGGACTTTGGAATCAAAAACACAGGCCAGGACTTTCCAGTCAGGCCTGCGGCAGAAACTGTCATTGGCGGGGTGGAAAATTTGACGGACCAGCCAAAGGCCTGTTGACTTCAGGCAGGAGTTTCTGGTCCCATGGCCGGCAGGACTGGAAGATCACACCAATTAGATGGAATAGTCAATACTTAGGAGGGCTGCAACAAATTATACAAGGACATTAATAAACTTGCAGAATGGGCAGATAGTTGACAAATGAAGTTCAACACAAATAAATGTGAGGTGGTGTATTTTGGTAGGAAGTATAGGGAAGTCACTTATTACTTGGAAGGTGTAAGTCTAGGTTGGTTGGTGGAACACAGGGATCTTGCAGTATAAATATGCTAATCACTAAAAGTTATGCCACAGGTTAAACAAAACAAACCAAGCACTAGGCTTTATCTCTAGAGAGATAGGATTGAAAAGTAGAGAAGTTATGCTAAAGTTGCATTGAACCTTGGTTAGACTAAATTGGGGGTGGAATCTTGTGCCCTCCCCCAAGGCGTGATTGGTGGTCTGGGGCTATTAATCAGGCAGGAGGAAGGCAGGACCCTGCCATCTTCCCATCTCCACCCCGATTAAGCCCATGGCAGGAGGACGCATGGATGGTCTTCCCAGCCTTCCATCAATTGAGGCCATTAAGTGGGTAATTAATGCCCACATAAGGACCTCATCCCACTGCTGCTGGTGATACCCCAGTGGTGGGCTAGGGTGGTGAGGTGGGTGTTGGGGGGTTGCTGTTCGGCATGCGGGGAGCATGCCAGGTAAATCCTGCTTGCTTGCGGGCTTCCTGGGGTATTCTCTTGTTCAAAGGCACTTAGTTGCTGGTTGAGGGGCCCAGCATTGGGAAAGAGGCCCTGCTGAGATCTTCTCGCGGTGTCTTTGCTGCTAACCCCCTATTTCCCCTCTCCATGAACTCCATCTACATGACCCCCTTTCTACCATCACTCACTTACAAATGCCAGAGTCCACCATCGATCCGAGTCTCGGGTGAGTGTTGTAGCAGCAGCAGCCACCTCCTCCCTGATGGTGCTGCTGAGTACAGAAGAGCTGCCAGTCTCTGATTGGATGGCAGCTCTTGACAGGCAAGTCTACCACCCTTCAGGTTCCTTAGTCCCGGGGATAGCCTACCACTGGTCTGTAAAGTGCCTGAGTGACTCAAGATGTGGCAGGCCTTCTCTAAAAGAGAAGGTGCAAGATTCTTGCTGGTTCTCTAGCCTTTGGCCAAGACCCCCATTGTCTCCACAAGATTCCACCCTTACAGTATTTCATGAAGTTTTGGTCATCATATCATGAAACAGATGTAGAGACACTGGAGAGGATGCAGAGAGGACTTACATGGATGATGCCAGAAATGTGTGGGTATACATATCAGGAATAGACAAGAAGAATGGGCCTCTTATGTCTTGAAGAAAAGAAAGCTAAGGGTGATCTAATAGAGGTCTTTAAAATTATGACAGGTTGTGATAGAGTGTATACAATCAAATGGCTGGATGTTCGTGGAGTCAGGATGATTCTGTGGACCTTTAAATTAGCAGGTGGGACCTGAAGGTGGAAGCCCTGCCTTCATTTCTGACAGGTCAAATTTTTGCTGGCTGGGGAAAGGGTGTGTGCTCTGATTCACACAGCTGGGATACCCAAACTCAGCAGGGCCATTTGAGCTTAGCACTGTGTTCAAACTGGCCCCTTCTCGGTTGGTCCAAAGGCCTCAACCCGCAATGTCACAAATTGGTGGAGTAGATGTAAATACTCTTGAATGACAGATAAAGCCTGCATAACTGTCATGATCTGATGTTTTTTTTAAAAAAAGTATCATCTGGCCATACAGTTTCAATAGAGCTCTTTGTTGACATCTCCTCAAGGGCCATCATTATGTCATTATGAATGTTTGGCTGTGTTTCAAAAGCTACAATTACCTCAACAATGGTTCTGAGTTCAAAGTTTGATTGATAACTCTAAAAGGCTATTAAAGGATTAACTGTTTTTGACATGAGGTCTGAATAGAAGTTTGTCTGTTTGTATAAAAGATTAACCATTTGAGATTTAAAAGCTTTGAATAGGTTTTATGAATGGGCATTTTTTTCACTATCAAGTGTGTAGGAATGATAGATGTATTAGATTGTTAGAAGATTTTTAAAAATCTCCACAAGGTTTCTGAGGTCTTCCTATGGTGGACACTGGGTGAGTGACTACTGAGGTATCATGGAGGGATTGAGGGACCATGGGAGGTGAGTAGGGTCCATGAGTTGGCATGGAAAGTATGAGGATCATGGTAGGTGGGTGAGGAGGGTTGAGGGGGTGTGAAGGATGAGGGCTAGAGAGCCTAATGACCGCTAAAACAACTAGGATGAAGTCCTAATGAATCCCGAATCCATCTCGTACCTGCCTGATAGAAGCGAGAATCATGTGTTTTGGTTTATTTTTACCTAGGCAGGCCCGGCGAGTAGGGAAATTTCCCAGCTTGAACCTTTGTAACCAACATACAGCCTGATGTTTCTGCTTATGGGGAAATGCATAACTAGAGACCATCAATATAATATAGCAAACAAGAAATCCAATAGAAAATTCAAAAGAAACTTCTTTAACCAAAGAGTGGTGAGAAGCACATAGTATAGATGCATTTAAGGGGAACCTTTATAAGCATTTGAAGGAGAAAGGAATAGAGGGTTAAGGTGGCAGATTTAGCTGAAGAAAGATGGGAGGAGGCTGGAGTAGCGTATAAATGCCATCATGATTGACCAAACGGCCTGTTCCTATACCATATATCCTATGTAAACCTATTTAAATTGGCTACTGTGTTCTCTACATTACAACAGTAACTACACTTCAAAAGTGGCTGAAAAACATTTTGGGATGTTGTGAAAGGCAAGATATAAATGCAGGTGTTTATTTTTTCAAGAAGTGAAAAGCAGGCAACTTGCCAGAATCCAACATGTAGTGGGAAAGGGTTGTTGGAACCTTCCTCTCTGGAGTAAGAGAGGGAAATACAAGTCAGGGTGAAAACACAGAATTTGACCGACTGTCCAATTTTCTTGTATCTTCCACCACGAACACAACTAATTTGAGGAAACATAATTGGGGGAAATCAAAGCCTTTGTAATTAAGCCAGTCAGATTTTTTTTGCAGTACACAAATGTTTATTTTTGTGTTAATTTATTGTTGTAATGTAAATTTAAAAAAATTATTTTCAATCTTGCAGTTTGATGTTCAAAACTGACATAAATTAATTGTGACTCTGATCTGGTGCGTACTGTTAATGTTATGTATTGGATTCTTTCTCCTTCTACTGATTTCAGAAAGTCATGAGAAAGTGACCTGAACTGATCTGAATCTGTTTAGACAACTTACTCGGCATGCCTTCATCTGAAGCCATTCTTAGCTGTCACTTGCAAAATGATCCTAATGCGTCTTTTACACTGCTCGTTTTCCAATCAAACTGATTAGTTCAGGTGAGCTTAGAGCATAATAAAAAAAGAAAAGAAACTACCTTTTCTGTCACATAGTAATGATGTCTTTTGTTTGTATGGTCTTCCTTTGTGCCTAGTTTTTGGATAAATAGTACAGTAAAGTTCTCAGACATGCTTGTTAAGCAGTGATATAGTCTTATTTGTATCTTAGAATACTTATTTTTTCCTACTTTTTAGTAAGTGTATTGGATTTTATCAAAGCTTGTAAACCATATTATTCTTAGTTATTGGATTTATTATGTTCTAAATTGTTTACAGAAAAAATGAAGTTATTACCTATTTCAGCTGTATAGATTGATAAATAAATGTGAAGAACTTCCTCAAGGGTTCTTCCAAATGTCCATTGCTACTTATAATGGATGCCCTATGTACTCCCATCTACTCCCATCACTTTCAAGCACAGAAAAGGCCATCTCTAATCACTTCCTTGCACCACCCTCTCCCAACCCTGCTTCCTTCTGTGTCTGTCCCTGGAAAATATATCTCCTAATTCACCTACAATTGCACTTTCAAAATTTTTATTTCCTAGGCCGAGATTTTCTGGCTCCATTCTGATGGGACATGCTGCAGGAGATTCAGCATTCCAGCCAAAAGTCCATTGAATTTCAGCAGGACTGGGCGATCCTGGCGGCAGGGGGTGAAAAATCCCGCCCTTAGACTCTGACCTTCAACATTTCTTTGGCTACTGAGTTGCTCAGCTGCACATGCACCCCCCATCTTTGATGCCATAGTCCTGCTAAAATCATTACTCTCACCATTGTCTTTCCCCTGATATGGCCCTTATCACCACATAATTAAAACCAAGGTGCTGAGATCTGAACTGATATGGCAGGCAGTTAGTTTAGCCTTCGCCGCTATATGTGACTTGACCACATAAAGAGCTATAGGGGCCTGTCCTCGTTGCTAAAGTTCATCATTATTCTGAATCACTCTGGACTGCAAAAAATACTTTCAGTTTTTTTTTCTCTACTGCAAACCAGCTTCTTAAGCCCCTTTGCTCTGTCTCCCCCAACCTCACCTCTAACAATAAGTGCAAAGAGCTCATGAACTCCTTTGTCACTAAGATTGAGACCATCCGGTCTAGTGCTTCCACCCCTTCCTCTAACCCACCAGACCAAACTTCTTCTTGTCCATAAGACCTACCTCTTTCTCCCTCGGCCCTATTCCCATTGAACAACTGACCACTCAACTTCCCTTCCTGGTTCTCATGTTAACTGATATTGTTAGTGTTTCTCTCCCTAGCTTTCTCACTCTAACCCTCACTCCTTCAAAACAACCATCATCGTCCCTCTCCTCAATAAACCAAACTTGATCTCTCTCATCCTTGCAGACTACCACCCAGTCTCCAACCTCCAATCCTCTCCAAAGTCCTTGAATGTGTTGTAGCCTCCCAAATCTATATTTTAATTCCTCCAAACAGGCTTCTGTTCCTGCCATAGTACCAAAACCTTATTAAAGTCACACACAAATAAAGTGACTGTGACAAAGTAAACTATCCTCCTTCTCCTTCTTAACCTATCTGCACTTTTGATCATACTTTCCTCTTCCAAAGTCTTTCCATTGTCGTCCAGTTGAGTGAGTCTACACTTGCCTAGTTCCATTCTTGTCTGCCTCATCATGGCTAGAGAATGACTTACACTAGCCCCTTTTCTTGCTCCTGCACCATTACCTCTGGTGATCCCCAAGGATCTATCCTCAATGTCACCTCCTATTTTTCATCTATATGCTGCACCTTAGCAACATCAGCCAAAAATGCAGTGTCAGTTTCAACTTGTACACTAATGAGCCCAGCTCTACCTAACTCTTTGCCCTCCACTGTCTCTAAGTTGTCAGATTGCTGTGCACAATGAGCAGGCATTTCCACCAACTAAATATTGAGAAGACAAAAATTATTATCTTTGAGCCCCACCACAAATGCCACTCCATAGCCACAAAATCTACCTCTCTCCTTTGCAACCATTCGAGACTGAACCAAACTGTTGACAACCTTGGTGTCATATTTGACCCCAAAATGATCTTCCAATCTCATTTCCATGTGAATCTGCAAGATTACCCATTTCCACCTCAATAATATCACCTAACTTCTTTTGCCTCAACTCATAAGCTGCTTAAACCCTAATCCATGCCTTTGTTACCTCGAGATTTGACAATTCCAATGTATTCCTGGCCAACCTCTCATGTTCAATTCTCCATAAACTGGATGCTGCCCTAAACTTTGCCACCCATGTCTTAATTCGCACCATCTCATTCACGTGTGCTAACTTTCATTGACTTCTGGCTTGACTTCTAAGCAATGCCGCCATTTTAAAATGTAGTCCTTGTTTTCAAACCTTCCAAGGCCTCATCCCTCCCTATCTCAGTAATCTCCTTCAGCCCCATTACCTCTGAGATATCTGTACTCATCTAAATCTTGCCTCTTGAGCACCCCAAATTTTAATTGCTTCAACATCAGTGGTTGTGCCTACAGCTAACAAGGCCCAAGCTCTGGAATTTCCTCCCTAAACCTCTCCATCTGTCTAGCCTTTTTTTGCCCTTTAAGGTGCTCGTTAAAACCTGCTTCTTCGACCAAGATTTTAGTCATATGCCCAAATATCTCATTATGTGCCTTGATGTCAAATTTTATTTGATAATGCCCTTTGACATTTTATCACATTAAAGGTGGTATGCAAGTATGATTTGTTGTTGCAAAAAACATGCAACGTACGTCATCATATTTTAAGGACCCCGCGATAGGCTAACATCTGACTGAGGAAGTAAGAAGGCATTTGGTCCTGGTGTCTTTGCCTGTGATATTCTTGAGAAAGTTACTGATGGGGGTTGTGGGTTTTAGTTAGGGGAGGGGGGAGGCTGGGAGATGGGGGAATTACAGTGCACTGAACGTGTCTTGCGTTGACTCTGGGCAGAATCATCCCAGATTTGCAGTAAGTGCGGTAGTGGGTGGGGAAAAGGATGTTTTACCCACTGACCACAATGATGAGTTCTCATGCCATACTGTAGCATTCCTGCCTCATCAATTATGCATCCCTGGAAAACACATCGGGTCGCTGACCAGGTCCTTTGATTCAGCAGCCCTGCCATCACTTCAGGCCTTCAGTAAACTGGGTGCCATATTTAAAGGCTGCTCCTGCACAGAGCTAGCACTCTTCAAGGGTTAGGAAGCTGCTGCGAACTGATGGCTGCCAAAGGGAGGAAACATGTGCCCCCCAATTTAGCAAATGACTAAAAGATTAATCAGGAGAAAGAAATTAGAATATGGGAGGAAGCCAGCTAGTAATGTAAAAATGGATAGCAAGAATTTCTAAAGGTATTTAAAAAGGAAAAGAGTAAGTAAAGTGAGTGTTGGTCCTCTAAGGAGTGACAGTGTGGAGTTAATAGTAGATAATAATTAAATGGCGGAAGAAGTGAACAAATATTTTGCTTTTGTGTTCACTATGGAGGATACAAAAAACTTTCCAGTAATAGCTGCAAATCAGGGGGTCAAAGGGAAAAAGAAACTTGGTGAAATTGAAATCACTAGGGAACTGGTATTGAGCAAATTGAAGCTACAGGTTGGCAAGTCTCCTCGTCCCGATGGACTACAACCTAGGGTATTAAAAGAGGTGGTTAATGAGGTAGTCGATGCACTGATGTTAATTTTCCAAAATGCGCTAGATTCTGGAAAGGTCCCATCAGATTGGAAAGTAGCAAATGTAACCCCTCTATTCAAGAAGGGAGAGAGGCGGAAAACAGGAAACTATAGGCCAGTTAGCTTGACGTCTGTCGCTGGGAAGCTATTCAAACTGATCATTAAGGAAGTTATAGTTGGGCACTTAGAAGAGCTCAATGCAATAGGGAAGAGTCAGCATGGTTTTGTGAAAGGAAAATCATGTTTAACCAATTTATTGGAGTGTTTTGAAGGAGTAACATATGCAGTGGATAAAGGGAAGCCTGTAGATGTACTGTACTTGGATTTCCAGAAGGCATTTGATAAGGTGCCACATCAAAGATTATTATGGAAAATAAAAGCGCATGGTATAGGGGGTAACATATTAGCATGGATAGAAGATTAGCTGGCTGGCAGAAAGCAGAGAGTATGCATAAATGGGTCTTTTTCTGATTGGCAGGATGTGACGAGTAGAGTCCCACAGGAATCTGTACTGGGGCCTCAACTTTTTATGATTTACATCAATGACTTAGATGAGGGGAGGGAAGACATGGTAGCTAAATTTGCAAATGACACAAAGGTAGGTAGGAAGGTATGTTGTGAAGAGGACATGAGGAGGTTGCAGATGGATATAAATAGGTTGAGTAAGTGGGCAAAGATCTGGCAAATCGAGTTTAATGTAGGAAAATGTGAAGTTGTTCACTTTGGCAGGAAGAACAAAAAAGCAGAGTATTATTAAATGGAGAACAGCTGCATAATTCTGAGGTGCAGAGGGATCTAGGTGTTCTAGTACATGAATCACAAAAAGTTAGTATGCAGGCACAGCAAGTAACTAAGAAGGCTAATGGAATGCTATCCTTTATTACGAGAAGGATTGAGCATAAAAGTAAGGATGTTATGCTTCAGTTATACAGGGCACTGGTGAGACTGCACTTCGAATACTGTGTGCAGCTTTGGTCTCCTTATTTAAGGAAGAATGTAAATGCATTTGAGGCAGTTCAAAGGAGGTTTACTAGATTGATACCTGGAATGAATGGGTTGTCTTATGGGGAAAGGTTGGACAGGCTGGGCTTGTTTCCACTGGAGTTTAGAAGAGTGAGGGTGATTTGATTGAAATATACAAGACCTTGAACGGCCTTGACTAGGTGGACGTTGAAGGGGTGTTTCCTCTTGTGGGTGAGTCCAGAAGTAGGGGGCACTGTTTTAAAATTAGGGGTTGCCCTTTTAGGGCAGAGATGAGGAGAGATCTTTCTCTCTCAGAGGGTTGTGCGACTTTGGAATTCTCTGCCTCAGAAGGTGGTGGAGGCAGGGTCTTTGATATTTTTTAAGGTAGAGGTAGGTAGATTCTTGTTAAGCAAGGGAATCATTGGTTATTGGGGTGAGGTGGTAATGTGGAAGTCGAAACACAAGAAGATCAGCCATGATCTTATTGAATGGCGGAGTAGGCTCGAGGGGCCAAATGGTCTACTCCTGTTCCTATTTCATATCTTCTTATGTTCTTATGTTCTCCCTGCAGTGCCTACTGGAGGCCTGCTGTGATGACCTCTACCCACACTCTGGGCGAAGGCCAGCAAGCAAAGTCACCAATCCAGCATGGGAGGCATGGCAGCGGCAGTCAGCACCAACTCCCTGCAAAAGAGGACAGTGCAGCAAGAGGATGAATGGCCTCGTCCATTCCACAAGGGTAAGTCACTCTTCTCATTCCCCTCTCCCAGCCTCAGCTCTCCCCAACCTGGTACACTATTCTCTCCCAATCAAACCTAGACCTTCCTCTCCACCCCCTTGACAATCATCTGAAGGTGCCCATGGCCAAGACCGTGATGTCCTGTAGCAGACTTCAGGCATCAATGAAGACCTTCCACCTTCCGTGATCTGCTTCGCAGCGGTGCAATGTCCAACAGAATCCACCCAGCATGTGATGCATGTGTTCCCGCAGGGTCCAGGAGCTGTTGGGCCCCAGCATCTTCTGCTCCTTGGATGACGACGATGTGATCAAGGCCCTGATGGGTAAGTCCCAACTTCTGCGCAATACACTTGTCAAGACATGTTCTGCAATGGCATACTTTCCCGCCAACGTGGGCGGTAAATTTGACATAGTGGCATGGCCCTGACGAGCAAAGCTTATAATGATATGCAAATGTATGAAAATAAAGTTCCCGGAGTGTGGCGGCGGGACAGGTGGGCCTGCCATTGATGGGCAGAGCCAACAGTCACAAACTGGTTTCACGATGGCGTGAAATCAATTTTCGGCCTTCCAACCATATTGTCCACTCACGACCGCCATGAGGACCAGCACTAATAGGGACAGGAAATTCTGGCCTCAGTCTCAGATTAACATTCTTCCCTTGAGGGCTCTCCCTGCTGAGGCAAGACTTTACAGAGCAAAAAATTGCAGGCATAATCTAATGTATGACAATGCAGCAGAGCTTGTTGCTGGATGGATACGAAATGCTACCATAATGGCATGATGCAACTTACTGGTACTGTCAAGTGATGGCTGATTGTACAGTTTAGTTAAACTTACAGAAAAAGGACAAATTGGTGTCTAACATTCCAAGAAATTCAACATGTGTAAATTCAGGAAAAGTCCAAATAGTTTGGTCTCTGCATATTTTGAAAGGTATCAAGGCATTGGAGAAGTCATAAGGAAGGCTGACCAGACTGAACTAACACCTCTTAGCTGTGGAAATGTGTTCCAAAGGCTGTGATTATTTACTTTGGAGACACATATTCTTAGAAGTGATATGATTGAGGTTTTAAATTGAGGGATACATCTAACCCAGTTCCTGTACTGTAAGACACTACTG
Organism: Cetorhinus maximus; assembly: GCF_964194155.1. NCBI lineage: Eukaryota > Metazoa > Chordata > Chondrichthyes > Lamniformes > Cetorhinidae > Cetorhinus > Cetorhinus maximus. Next base: position 100,415,377 of record NC_135885.1, read on the forward strand.
ATTTGTCCAGACATGTGAAATGTTCCTTCAGTGACGATAATGATCCTGTTAATTGCTAAGTCTTGTTCATGCATTCTATCTTTGCCAGTGGTTCCTGCAAGGGTGTTATTATTCAAGTCTGAAGAGAGTACGTAACCTTATCCACCAAGGACCCTTTGTTCCAGTCTTCCTTCAATTTCAAATAAAACTTGGCATGGATGACTGTCTCTAAATGAAAGCGTCATAGATGTTGCCTGGGACATAGGTAAAGAATTGCCTTATACAATACAACTGTATTATTGGCCATATTAATGGAAGAGAGCCCCTTTCCAACAGTCATTGTATTGTGTCTAGGGAGCCAGATGATTACATTACAGGTGCTATGTAAGTGTGAGTTGTTGTTGAAGGTACCATAAAGCCCCACCACCATTAATTTCTGAAATCCTGCAGCATGGTAGAATTAGATGGTCTCATCATCTCCCTTTAGTTGTTCAACAGAATAAAGATGTTAGTCACATTGAGCAAAATGTCTGCCACCTGATACATCAGTGGATAGCAAATTGACTGATACTGTTGATGTTCCCTGTGCTAGCCTGCAAGGAACCTGAAGTTTAAAAAATGGTGGCTGTAGTTTCCTGGTCAACTGACCGACAGATCTGTTCCTACTTTTAGATTTCCCACAGAACTCCTTGAGGCAGATGGCATCTCTCTGTAGCTTGCTGCTTGTTACACCTGAGCTGCTGAAGGTTGTGATCCTCAGTTATTGCCAGGCTGGATCTACATATTCCATATTAGTAAGCAAGAACACTATTCCTCTGACACAGCCCTTTTTTGTTTCCTGTCATCATTGTCCAGCTTATTGTCTTCCACAAACCAAATGTTGGAGAAACACTGTAATAACCCATCAGTATTTGAACTGCATGCCTACAAAAAGACGATTAGCATTGTTCATGTAGTTTTTGACATGCACGAAGCTGCCAGTGGTAAATACTCATTTGATAAGGGTGAGATTAGTGCATTGCACAGAGTGAATTATAACAGCATTTTGTAGGCTTGTACATCTCAAATCCCCCAACTACATAACAGATGGTATTACAATTGTAGAGGAACTATCATATTTTTCCTGATATTATCAGGGGATATTTTAAAGCAGGCTTATGTTTGTGTGTGTGTGTATGTTTCTGTGTGTGTGAATAATTTAAGTAATCTACAGTGTTAGACTGCAAGGTTTGAATCATCAAAAGGGGCTAAGTGTAAAAAACAGGTAGTTGAAATGCTAATGGACAGGCTAAGTAAAATGGAATTTGCATTTTTAGAGAAGTCGAGAAGTAGTTGGCTTTTCAAAGGGACATGGTACAATGTTTACAACTGGCAAAATAAGTAAGGCAAAGTTATTATGTTTATTTTTCCCAAAAGTGCTGGCCATAATGAAAACATAAAAGATTTTTATCTTCTGGGAAAAGTAAATTCCGAAGACAGGTGGAAACAATGGGATTTACAGATCAAAAATGAGGAAATATATTTAAAGAAGGATGGAAAGCTGTATGGGGGTAGCCATGTGATATCTTGACTATGTGAAACAGACTTGTGAAGTAGCAGCTCTAGCCACCTCAGAGAGCAAGGCTTGCTTATTCCAGAGTGCAAGGGTTTTTTTTTTAGAAGACTTGGAAGTCCATTGTCCAATGGGAGGGAGAGAGAAGCTGTGAAATACCTCCCTTACAGCAACAGTGAGTGCTTATGGTAATCTGGCTGGATGTTTTATAGATTCATAATCTATTTTGGACTGTTGCCTGAAAGGGGTGCATAGTTGGGAGTCTAGTTAATTATAAGTCTTGTGGGAACTGTTATAAAACTTAATGTAACTATGTAACAGAATCTTACGTGTTTAAGTGTTCTTTTCTTTTGTTAATCGATGTTCTAATTTAACCTTTAAAATCTCTAAAGGTGGTAATGGACTCGTTACTTCTGACTTCTATGCGCAAACCTTCTCGTAATAAATACAAATTGCAAAATCATTGTGATAGCGTGGCCAAGTTTCTCTCTGGGATTTGGTCAGCCTGGCACATACCATCTGCCACATCATAACATAATTATAACAACTTGCATTGTATAGTGCTTCTAACTTAGTAAAACATCTTGCAGCATTTCATAGAATGATTACCAAACAAAGCTAATACTTAAACTGCCTGCTGAAAATCCATGTAAGTGGGCAGGAAACACAGAAGCCTTAGATCTTTCAACGTTGGTGCTTAGTATCATGGTTGTTTCCAGCAGAATGCTATAATCCACCTGCAATTTCTAGTTTGTTGAATCTTTGTTAAGAAAACCAATATGACTCCCTTTCAATATTTCAGGTGTAAATACATAAGTAACTTCGGAGTGAAGCCAACATTGCTTTACAGTGGCACCTAACCTTTGATGTATATGCAATCCTTCTTACAGTTTGAAAGGACAACTAAGATATTCTTGGTCAAAAAGACTCCCTGAGAGCGTGACCATTATCAAGACTCAATCTGAAAATATGCTGGAACAATTAGAGGAATATCCACTGATTAAACAGGCTCTTGCATGAAGATTAACTGATTCTGTACTTCAATTTGTCTGTGCAGCAGAAATCACGACTGGTCTGAGCTGATAAAAACCTGGAGGAAGTTCCCTCCCATTGCACTGTAAAATATAATGGGAGAGGGGGTGGAATTATTTCAGATGTGGAATCAAACTGCTTCAGTTTGTCACATTCATAAAAGATGTATTATAAGCAAATATCAAGCAACCTTTTTTAATAAGTATAATTTTAATGAAATGACAACTGTGGAAAGAGGTGGGGTTGGGGGGACGTTGTTTAGCCTTTTTAAGAGCATTTGAACTATTGAATATCTAATTTCCTCAGAGGATTTCAGTTGAGTGAACGTTTTACCTACATTCAGTTGGGATAATTTCTGCAGTGTCACACATGGTAGATGTCTTAGAGATTTGCACATATTTATAGCAGCAAACTGGGATCTGAAAGAAGTTGTTGAAAGCTGTATGAATTAAAGGTGCAGCATACGAATATGTTCTGAACTGATAATGGTGCATCAATGACCACAACATAATCAGTTATACATTTGGAGAAGAAGTCTTAACCTGTTCTCTGGTGGCACAGTGGTTTTTTCAAAGGTTGTTAAAACAGTTGTTAAAAGAGCTCTGCCGCATATGCTGTTGTCCGAACAGTTCAATTTGTTTCCTTATTTCTGTTTCTTTCCCTTGAGCAGAGGAGCAGAATTTGAAGCAAGCTTATCACAAACCTAATGCACTTGACAAGCCTAACTCACTGGTGTGTTGTCAAACTGATGTTTTTGGAGGTTCAATATCTGTTAATGAAAAGGCTGTAGAACTGCAACCATATCGACAAGGGTTGCTGCGAACTTATGAAGCCCTATTTGTACTGAAATGCTCTCTATGTAAAATATCTATAATCTGTGACGCCAAATATCAGAATTCTCCGTCTCTCACTAGGGGTCAACCATTGTACTTCTACACATTTGCTTGTGGAATAATCAATGCTCGAGAGCAAGGGGTGGGTTGGGTGGGGCTGGGGGTGGTGGGCGATTGCGTGGGGGAGGCGAGTGGGTCTCAAGTTGCCATGAGAAAAATGCTGCCTGCTTTGTAAACAAGTAATTAAAGAGTCAAAGAATTGTCTGAAAATGTGTTGCTCCACTGAACTTTGCAAAGAGGTTCACCAATATGAATACACTGTCTGCCAGAAAACAGCTTGGTGACTATAAAAATAAAATGAGTCGAAGTTATTGAGTATAATTTGCAAATTTGTTGTGTGTACCTGCCTGGTTAGAGAAAAAAAATAGTGGTGCCAGGCTCCTTTCCCGCATTTGTTGACTGAAAACTTGTGTACTTTAATGCCTTGCACTTGGCAGACAGTTCCCTGTTCCCATATGAGCATTTCCTCCACACCCTCTTCGTGAAAATGGCTTGCATTGTTTCAAGATAAACAGTTTGAAAGTAAGGCTTTGGGTTGTTTGCGCGTGGAAATGTTGTGTGGGAAACAACTATGTCTATTCTTTGGAAAATTAAGTCACTTTCCACTCTGGAGTTATTTGGGAGTCATTAAACAAAGCACACAAATAGAGCTTGCTTCTACAAGTGCCTCCTTGTTTGGCTTGGCACTGATTTTCATTCTCTAGCTTCTATTCTGAAAAATAAACATTTGGGATCTAACAATTAGAGCTGGGCTTTTGAAATTCTTTCCTGAAGAGATGGTGGTAAAATTTAAGAAAGTCTCCAAGCAAATCAATATTTTTGGACTTTTTTCTGACAATGCAGCCACTGCTGCATGTTGTCCAATAACTCGCTTCTATAAATATTTGAGGAGCTTGGGCCTGAGAACTGACTTTACCTGTGCTGCTTGCACATCCACTCTTAGCAAAAATTTGCCTTCTGTGGGATGAATTTTCTGTACATCTAAAATGACATCATCTTTTTAATGTCCCATCACTATTGTGCTATTTTCTGATATTTTTACTCTTGACGTAACAAGGTGGCAGCTATGTGAAGCCATATATTTAAATATTAGTCACGGTAATTATAACTGAGCATTTGAGGAGCCATGGGAAGCAGATATGAAACTAGTCTATCAACTCCCACTATGGGGGAGGTATCAAAACAATACTGGTTGTGGCCAAGTCAGTTTGGGATGTTATGATTCCCCTGGGCTTGGGGTTCCAGAGGGAATCATCCAGAGTTACTGTTCTTCATCACTATCTAATGACTTGCGGATATATGTATGGACATCAAGTGAAGATTTAACCAGACTTGACCATGATTCCTCTGATCCTACAATGGAATAAGTTGCCCCTGAATCATAAGAAGAGCAAGCAAGGCACCAGTGGGCTGATGGTACCCAAACTGGTGCTTCTGAATGAGAAAATGGGGAGAAAAATGTATCAACACCCAAAGAAAGGAAGGATTTTTCTCTACCCTGCTGGTAGAAAATCCATCCAATCACGGGCATACAAATAAAAAATTGCAGCCCTATTTATCTATTTGCGGTGTTATATTAACATACTAGTTTTTACTGCACTTAGTCTTTCTGGATACTGACTTGTGACAGCCCCATTTAGACCTACAGAAAACCATTGTTCTATACCACTCTTCCAAAAGTATTAAACCTGCATATCGTCCCCTCTCCCAAAACTATGGTTAAACTGGGCCTGTAGGGTCTGAATCAGGCCTGCAGTGATTTGAGCTTCTTGTGAAAATGGATTTTGATTCCTAGCATTTTTGGTTCTAGGAACTGAGATGACAGATTAAACTCTTGCATGGACAACATTTAATCCATCTAGAGGAGCCCTGCTTTGAAGAAGCAAATATACCAAGAAGAATATGTTTGTATATCTGGCCTAACTGCATTTTATTAATAAAAACAAAACAAAAACAGAATTACCTGGAAAAACTCAGCAGGTCTGGCAGAATCGGCGGAGAAGAAAAGAGTTGACGTTTCGAGTCCTCATGACCCTTCAGTAGAACTGAGCATAGTTAGGAGAGGGGTGAAATATAAGCTGCTTTAAGGTTGGTGGCGGGGGGGGGAGAGAGAGAGAGAAGTTGTGGTGGGTGGGGGTGGTTGTAGGGACAAGCAAGCAGTGATAGGAGTAGATAATCAAAATATGTCACAGACAAAAGGAACAAAGAGGTGTTGAAGGTGGATATATTATCTAAGAAAATGTGCTAATTAAGAATGGATTGCAGGACACTCAAGGTACAGCTCTAGTTGGGGTGGGGTGGAAAGACTGACAGGGTATTACAGTTATAGATTTAAAAATAATGGAAATAGGTGGGAAAAGAAAAATCTATATAAATTATTGAAAAAAAACAAAAGGGAGGGGTAAGAAACGGGAAGGGGGGTGGGGATGGGGGGAGGGAGTTTAAGATCAAAAGTTGTTGAATTCGATATTCAGCCCGGAAGGCTGTAGAGTGCCTAGTTGGAAGATGAGGTGCTTTCCTCCAGTTTGCGTTGGGCTTCACTGGAACAATGCAGCAAGCCAAAGACAGACATGTGGGCAAGAGAGCAGGGTGGAGTGTTAAAATGGCAAGCGACAGGGAGGTTTGGGTCTTTCTTGCGGATAGACCGCAGGTGTTCTGCAAAGCGGTCGCCCAGTTTGCGTTTGGTCTCTCCAATGTAGAGGAGACCGCATTGGGAGCAACGAATGCAGTAGACTAAGTTAGGGGAAATGCAAGTGAAATGCTGCTTCACTTGAAAGGAGTGTTTGGGCCCTTGGACGGTGAGGAGAGAGGAAGTGAAGGCGCAGGTGTTGCATCTTCTGCGTGGGCATGGGGGGGTGCCATAGGTGCGGGTTGAGGAGTAGGGGGTGATGGAGGAGTGGACCAGGGTGTCCCGGAGGGAACGATCCCTACGGAATGCCGCCAGGGTGAAGGGAAGATGTGTTTGATGGTGGCATCATGCTGGAGTTGGCGGAAATGGTGGAGGATGATCCTTTGAATGCGGAGGCTGGTGGGGTGATAAGTGAGGACAAGGGGGACCCTATCATTGTTCTGGGAGGGAGGAGAAGGCGTGAGGGTGGATGCGCGGGAGATGGGCCGGACATGGTTGAGGGCCCTGTCAACGACCATGGGTGGAAAACCTCGGTTAAGGAAGAAGGAGGACATGTCAGACGAACTGTTTTTGAAGGTAGCATCATCAGAACAGATGCGACGGAGGCGAAGGAACTGAGAGAATGGGATGGAGTCCTTACAGGAAGCGGGGTGTGAGGAGCTGTAGTCGAGGTAGCTGTGGGAGTTGGTAGGCTTGTAATGGATATTGGTGGGCAGTCTATCATCAGAAATTGAGACAGAGAGGTCAAGGAAGGGAAGGGAAGTGTCAGAGATGGACCATGTGAAAATGATGGAGGGGTGGAGATTGGAAGCAAAATTAATAAATTTTTCCTGGTCCAGATGAGAGCATGAAGCCGCACCGAAGCATTTTATTAATGCTTGTTTTACAATACAATAGAAATAATAAAAGCACAGCGTCACTGCTGTAACCTCAGTTGATATCATAACATTTGTTGTAGGGTGTTGGTTACATCTCAGTAGGTTTGCTGAAGTCTTTGTGGTCTTCAGAAAGTTAACTGTAAGCCTTTACTAACTTCTAGAACTATTTACAAATATACAGTAAAGGGTACAAGCTAGGGCCTGTCTTCATGCTTAGATCTGCATACAGCTCTGTTCAACGCCACACTGACCCTAGGTGTGGGTCATGTGCTCTCTTACATCACTGTGTTGGCGGTACTGTACTCAGTCTCACATTAACTCTATATGTGCCAGACCCTTAGAGTACAATGTTAAGTATTTGTTGTGTGTTTATAAAGACTACAGAAAGCTAAGGGAACTCTCAATTGGATAAGTACCTTATTTTGGGAATGCACAAATGCAATGACTTTGGGCCACTATTAGTTTGGGTCCCTTTTTTAAAAAAGCGGTATGCATGCACAGTGGTACACTTCAGCACATCTGGGCATTTCAGCATAATAATGACTAGTAAATGAGTGGCCATCTGTTTTGTGTTTTTTAAAGTAAAAAATTGGTTGTGAGTGTTAGCTGGCCAGTTAGTCAAGAAGGGGAGTTCTTGATTTCTGGTGATTATACTTGGAGGTTTTATTATATATCATAACTGCTCAGAACACGTTCAAAAGATGGGATTCATTTCCTCACAAAAAAATTCTTAGCATAGCCTCTGCTAGTGTTTGACTCTTTCCAGCTTTCCAAAATATCTACCTGATGGTTATTTAAAGCATGAACTTCCTCCCTGATAGGTGTGGGTACTCTGGACTTTTAAGGCGTCAGAAATTCATTCACAGTGCATTGCTTCCAGCACCATGTCGCAGACTTACATCGATTTCCTGGGAGCAGGCAGCACCACACGCCACTGCCTGTGCACCTGTGTGGCTTTCCACTTTAAATCAATGAAGAATACTGTAGTTCGCAGTGTTGCCTGTCTCCAGGGAATTGATGTAAACATTTCAATGATGGACCCACTCCCTGGGAGCCCGCAAGGTATGCTTTTCGGGGTGCCATGTGGCAGTTCCTCTGCGCACCACTGATTGAATGCCTGGGATGGCAGAATGAGGCCCTTAAGTTGGCATTAATTGCCTCCAAAATTCCTCCCATCGTGTCAATTCTAGCATTTTTTATTTTTTGGATTTCTTTTTGTCTGAATTAAGAAAAAATATTCTGCTACCATGGGCCCTGATCTTTTGAATTTAAACTTATAAAAATGTTCCATTTATACAGCTGTTTTGTTACAGTTGTGAATGTTGCCAGAAAGTCCAAGACGTTGTTAATCCTATCGACTGGTTACAATGCAAATCCACACAATGTTATGAGTCATAGTAATTGTTCCAAGATGCCCAGCATTGAGATCTAGTTTAATCAGGGCAAGAACTGGTGAAAACCACAAATCTGTGAACACAGAATGATTTAGAAAAATACAAACTGCCCGCAAAATGCGCTGCCCTCTACAGATTCTCAAGAAAAAAATTGATTTATTTTCTACTTTTATTGCTATGTCAAGTCCTTTACCTATGTAATCATTTAATTACCAGTGTAAATGATGGCACGTACCAGAGCACCCTGATGCTAGCAATTATATTTTTAGTTTGTGCAAAGTGGATTTTTACATTGCTGTAAAGAGCTAAGTGACATTAACTGGGTCAATGTGTCCTCTGGCAAACACCATAAAATAATGAAACAAAAATAAAAATAGCTGGAAAAACTCAGCAGGTCTTACAACATCTGCGGAGAGGAACACAGTTAACGTTTTGAGTCTGTATGACTCTTCATCATATGACACCTCATTTCTATATTTCCTCAGTTCTGATGAAGAGTCATATGGACTCAAAACATTAAACTGTATTCCTCTCCGCAGATGCTGTCAGACCTGCTGAGTTTTTCCAGCTATTTTTATTTTTGTTTCAGATTTCCAGCATCCGCTCTATTTTGCTTTTACCATAAAATAATGGCTTTGAATGCTGTTAAGCCATTTTAATGATACTTTACTTGTCCCCAACCTGTGAAGTGCAAGCTGCCAGTAATAAAAGAAGAGCATAAAATAAATACCAGTTCTTCGCACTTGTATCATGCGAGCTTGCATTTATATAGCAACTTTCACAAACTCAGTATGTTCTATGCGTGGTCCAGCCATTGAAGCTCTTATTGAAGTGTCATCATTGTTATCATCTTGGAAGTGAAGCTGATAATTTGCAAACAATAAGGGCCAGATGTTGGCTACTGAAGTGGGTTGCTCAAGTTGGGAAATTTCCTGACTCTCAAGACCGCCTTAGTAAAAAGTACCATAAATCGTGAGATTTTCAGTCAGGGATGGGGTGGGTATGGGTGTGAGATGAAATTTGGCTTGTTGGTCTCAGAAGCAGAAGCTGGAAGGACATTGGGGCAGGCAAGCATTGAGGTGGGCTGGTTAGGAATCTTTGAAAGATTTTAGCCCCCCTAGCCCTCATCCCTCACACCCCCTCACCCACCAACCCATCCCCTACGGCCCTTCATATCCTCCAGGCTAACTCACCCCCTATCCATCATTGGCAGGCTTCAGGAGCCATGTGAAGATGAAAAAAATGGACTTCTAAAAGCCTAATACAGCTCTCACTATGCAGGCTTGATAGTGAAAAAAACTTCCATCCACGGAAACAGCAAAGCTTTAAAATCTCCTCAAGTGGTTAATCTCTTGTAAAATAAAACAAACTTCTATTCATACCCTTAATCATTTAATAGCCTGTCAATCAAACTGTGAACTCAGAATCACCTGCTGAGATAATTCTAGCATTTGAAACTCAGCTAATCTTTCATAATTAAATAATGATAGCCCTAGGGGTAATATCAAGAATGATCTCTATTGAAAGAGCTGGGGCAGATGCTACACCAGCTGGTCTGCCAATCAAAGCAGTCCAGCAAAGGGTTGTTTTTAACAATCACTGACAGCTACTTCTAGCTGTTTTACAAATAATTTTTTTTAAAGAAACCCTCAGCCCATAAGAGTTAAACAGACCTTGCCAGCACTTCAAGAGCATTCATGTCTATTCCATAAATTTGTTTTTCTACACATTGGGTTCAGGGCCTTGGAACAGCCAAAATGGTGTATGTCTGAACTCAGCACTAAGTTCAAGTCTGAGTCTGGGGTTCCCTCCTGTATGAATCATGCTGTGCTCCCTTCCCAGCAAAAACGAGATTTGTCGGAAATAGGTCAGGACTTCCTCATTCGGGTCTCAACTCTGCAAAAATCTGGCCCCAAGGTTCCACAAAGAGCAGTCAGTGAATGACCTGATAATCTGTTTTAGTTCTGTTGGTTGAAAGATAAATGTTGGCCAGAATACTGAGAGGATTTCCCTATTCTTCTATAATCAGTACAAAAGGATATTTTATATCCAGAGGCCCATGTTTAACATCTCATCCAAAAAATGGCATCTTCTCACGGCAGCATTCCCTCAGTATTGCACTAGAGTGTCAGCCTCGATACTATGCTCTAACTTTTGGAGTGTGCCTTAAACTCTTTAGCTTCTCATGCAAAATGAACCAAGGCTGACACATACCAGTGCCCCACCAGAAGATGCCATGAGTTGTAAAGCATTTTTATTAAATTTATTATTTCATGGGATATGTGCATCACTGGCAAGGCCAGCATTTATTGCCCATCCCTAATTGCCCTGGCATCACATGTAGGGCAGACCAGATAAGAGTAACAGATTTCCTTCCCTAAACGGCAGTAGTGAACCAGGCAAGTTTTTACTACAATTTGATGGTATCATCATCACCATTACTGAGACTAGCTTTCAATTCCAGATTTTATTAATTGAATTTAAGCTCCATTGTTGTGGGTTTGGGCCCATGTTCCCAGAGCATTAGCCTGGGCCTCTCAATTACTAGTCAAGTGATATTACCGCTAGGCCACTGTCTTCCAATGAGCTACCGTAGCCATCAGTTGCAAGATGAGATATTTGTGGATAACTTGAAACATAAATTTATTGGCTGAAGTCTTCCAGTGTGCAAATCATCGGAGATTGGATGTAACTTGGGAGTTGCACGTCAAGGCCCTGCAGGTGTTCTGACGCACACATCGGTGGTAATTGCCCAGGAAGTTTCAACTTCCCATGGGCTGATTTATGCTGCCCAGCGCCCTCCTTGAATGTCTCCGACCCTGACTGTGAGCTGGTTAATACCTGCCCAACACACTGATAAACCAGAATAATTCAACTGAGCCCCAGAACCAATACACCCATGCCCCCTCCCCACCCCCCACCCTACCCAATGACCCATCTGAACCAATCAAACTACCGCCACCCAACCATCCATTCATCCACCTCACTCAGTCACCCACACCACTCAGTCACCCACTCATCGACCCACCAGCCCACTGAAAGACTTGGACCTTTAAAAACTTACTTCAATAACAGCAGCTACTGTTGCGAAAAGGATGCGTGACCTGTTTTCATCCAATTTCTTGACTTTTAGAATACACAGCAAGTTAAAAAAACAAAGCAAATTCATTTCAGTGACTCTCACACCCAAGCCCAGTTTCAGGGAGGTTACATTCTATTCTCAGAGAGAAACATCTAAGCTGCCTGACTCTGGAACAAAACCCATTACACAACAATGCGCCTCGCAGATGACATGAACTCCCCCTTGCTTGAGTTTGTAATTCTCCTTGTCTCTCCTTTTCCAGTTTATGTTTCTCGCTCTTCCTCCCAAGCTTGTGTTGCTCTCTCCCTCTCTCCCTTTGCCTGTTTGAATTACTTTCTCCCTCCCTTACAGCTTAGATGCTCCCTCTCTCCCTTCCTCTGCAGTTTGTGTTGCCCTCTCCCTCCTCAGTTTCTGTTTCTCTCCTCCTCCCAAGTTTGTTGCTCCCTCCCTCTTTCCCCTAGATTGTGTTTCACTCTCTCCCCCTGTCCAGTTTATTTGCCTCTCTCTCTCTTTTCCTTTCACTGTTTGTGATTTCTCTCCTTTTCTTTTCCTTTATTGCTCTCCCAGGATTCACAGGGATTCCAGGCGATTTTTTAATCATCTCTGGTGCTGTTATCCTCATAACAATGAAGGGATGTGTTTCTGAATAATAGGGGACCAGCAGGCTTCTAACAATGCTCACCACATAACCCAGATACTGGACATGAGTGCACTGTACAAACAACAACAACATCCTATATTTATATAGTGCTGAAACTCCCAAAACGTTTCACAGGAGTATTATGAAACAAAATTGACTAACAGCTTGGGTAAGAGGTAAGTTTTAAGGAGTGTCTTAAAGGAGGAAAGTGAGATAGAGAGGTGTAGGGAGGGAATTCCAGAGCTTACGGCTGAGGCAACAGAAGGTATGGCCACCAAAGGTGGAACAATTATATTGGGAATGCGCAAGGGGCCAGAATTAGAGGGGAGTTGGTATCCCAGAGGTTTGTGCTGTTGGAGGAGATAGGGAAGGTCATGGAGAGATTAGAAAACAAGGATGAGAATTTTAAAATCAAAGCGTTGTTTAACTGGGAGCCAGTGATGGTCAGCAAGCACAAGGGTCATAGATGAACAGGACTTGCTGAGAGTTAAGACATGGACAACAGGGTTTTGGATCGCCTCAAGTTTACTGAGGGTAGATTATGGGTGACAAACCAGGAGCATAGTGCAATACTCAAGCCTCATGGTAACTAAGGCATGGATGAGGCTTTCAGCAGCAGTTGAGCTGAGACAGGGGCAAAGTCTTGGAGACTCCATGGATATTTAAAACTGGCAGGCGGAACCCAGATTCAGAAATCCCACCACCATTTCTGACAGATCCCATTTTTGTCAGGATGGAAAAGTGGCAGGGCATGATTCACAAAGTGGGGAAACCCAAACTCATCAGGGCCATTTAGACTCAGTGCTAATTTCAAACAGCCCCATTTTGGTTGCAGCAAGGGCGTAAACCTGCAGCGTAGTAGATATGAACTTTTCGAGTATTTATAAAAGTTCTTGAAGGGCGGATAAGGTCTGTAGAATTGTCAAGCGGTCAAATTATTTAAGTCCCCAGCCCTTTAATTATAAAAAAAATAGGCTGCTTGTGCCAGTGAGAGTTTTAAAAAATCTGGTCTAGCAGTTACATTGCTCTTTGATGACATTACCCCAAGGGCTATCATTACACCATTATTCATGGTTGGCTGCTTTCCACAACCTATCATTGGGCTGAATTTCATGGAGCAGTAAGTATACTGTTCACCCCTTAACAATAACACATTGTGGGGGGTCTTAACCATCTGAGAGTGGGATTTCCACCCATCAGAAAAAGGAAGTCCCACCCTTGAGAGTTGCTGGATGATCTGATTGGCCAGTAGCTCTTGCAGTCCCAACAGTGCCTGAAGAGAGTAGTAGGCACTGCTGGTACTGCAAGCAGCCCCACAATAAAGTGTCATGGATGTTGGAGACAGGCAAGCCCTGGCTTTTTGGGTGGGGAGGAACTAGACATTGCAGGGAGGGGCGCAAGGGGAGTGGGGGGTGGGTTTTCGAGGACAAGTGGGGAAACACAAAGGCAGGCTATGATCTTAGGGGGATGCCTCCGATATGCACAGGGCACCCGCAAAGGATGTATCCCCTTCCTTCCCGCAAATAGTCCTCCCACTTTCGTCTGCCTTCCGCTGCCCAGCGTATTATGGCAATGAGGTGGAATTAGGGCCTTAAGTGACCATTAATTGGCAACTTAAGGGCCTGAATAAGTCTGTCTGTGGGCAGGTTAGTTAGAGCCTTAACCACACCCCACTGCCCCTGTATTACGGGGACCAGGTCAGGGGTAGGCGGGAAGATGATGGGCAAGCCACCCATCATATTTTATGTGCTTCCCTCGCCGAAAATGCACCTTATAGCTGGGCTGTAAAATCCAGCCTATTATCACTTGGAGTGTTGTAAGTTCATAGTTTAATTGACAGCTCAAAGAGGTTATTGATGTGTTAGCTGTTTTTGGTATGGAACTATGAATAGAACTATTTGTTTTATAAGGAATTAAGTACTTAAGGATATTTAAATGTTTTGAATTGGCTTTCATGAAGCAGGGTGATTTTTTTCTACAGCAAAAGCTGTAATAGATACTCAGAACTTCATTTTATTTCATCTTAACATGGTTCTTGAGGTCTGCCCATGGCAGATTCTGAGTAAGTTGGGTATAAGGGTGGTGACTGGGGTTGCATGCATTGGCATGAGTTGTCATTAAGTTGGCATGTGGACTATAAGAGGCCGCGGGGGCATTGGTTGGTATGAGTTCACATTAAGCTGCAGGGAGGGTATGAGGAGGATGGGGAGTGGGTGGGGGTTGATGAGATGTGAGGAGGTGGGCTAGAGGGCCTAATATTTACAAACAAAACACTGGGATGAAGTCCCAGAGAATCAAGGCAGGCCTTATAAGCAGACCATCTCAGCATTTGGCAGCCCCTGTGGTCACCACCAGCCTGTGTTTGGAGGCTGCAGGCCTGAATCCATCCCACATCTAGCCCCCTGGAGTGAAGATTCCACCATTTGTAGCATTTTTCCTGAGGCGGGCGCACCAAGTCAGGAGATTTCCAGACTCGCAGTGCCTGACTCGGGAGTGAAAATTTGGGCCCAAGGTTGCAAACAGACTGGCTTAATTTGAGACTGTTGCCAGGGAGTGGGGTGGAGTCAGTAGTTAGGGAATGGAGTTTGGGCCATTGTTTCCAAGTCACCAGCATCAGGAGCTAGGAGGCCAATTGCCCATTGTGGGTTGAGAAACCAAGGCCAGGAAGATATTTAATCTTATCTGAGTGGCCTAAAGTGATCTTTTATGCTCCAATGGTAAGGCCATGCAATGTTGTGTAAAAGTGGAATTAGCACACTCAAGCAATTTGTACTGTAAAATTGCAACCTAGATGAGCATATTTAAACATCCACTGGCCTGCACTGGACAGGAATTCTGCGAGGCCTTTTTAAAAATTGGTCAAAAAATTGATTCAAACAGGTAAGGGGTGCCTGAGGGACTAAAGAGATACTTCTTAGTCAGTCACCCATTTTTCAGTCAAAAAATGGACAGCTGACCATTGCTAATCCTGTCCCTGTCATCTCTGTGCAGTCTTTGAACAGAATTTATTGATGAATAATATTTCTACAAAATACAATATATCACAAAAATAAATGTATTTAACTTTATCATTCCATGAAGGTTCAGTTCAAAAATCAATCACTCAATATAAACAGTATAAAAGATGATGATAACATTTTTTTATTTCTCCAGTGGAGGAGATGTGGAGCTTATTATGGAGTAAAAGAGATCATGGTAAAGTTATGGCAGTGTGATACAGCAAACATATTTAAACTCTTTAAGATATGAGAAATGGTAACATTTTCAACCAATGATTTGGAAAATTTGCATTCAGTGAGGAAGTGCACCGTCTCTGTTGGATTCTCAGTAAGGCAACAATCACTGGAGGAGCATCCTGTGGGAATTCTGTAAAAACACACAAGTTGTTCCCACCAGACATTCACTGACGCAACGTGCCTTATTCCCATAGTTCGGAAAGTCAGGAGGAAACTTTTCTTTATGACTTTTGTGTTCTGAGTGAAGAATAGAAGGGAACATCAGGAATAAGTAATACAGTACAAACATGACTTGTAAGAACAATGATCTCCCTTGTCTGAGTCAGATTCCACAAAACGTGTAAATGGCAACACCCAAACAAGTGTGGCTGTACTCTGAAGGTTGTGACTTTGGGATTGTGATGTTTTATTGTTACATTAACTATCTAATATATGCTACTAACAACCCTACCACAACCCCAAATGGTAGCTCTCTGCCCTCCTCCAAAAATAATAATTTAACTTCAAGCAGTTGTTCTGTTAAAATAACAGGTTCAGTGCCTTAGTGTACTTGGAACCGCATCATGAGGGCAGTTGTTTCATAGTTATTTAGTTTATTTCAAGTATTTATTATATACAAAAGGCTTAAACTGTAGGAATCGTTGTTTTGATAAATGTAGGACTGTAGCTTTAAGAATAATCCTGTGTTGTAAGGTCACATGACCTGTGTAAACCAATCAGTTTGTAGTGCAGGGAACCTGTAGGAGGGAGTTCTTCTTTAGTTGTAGAGTTAGATGCAAATGTGTAGCTGCTGCTGCTGTCTTGTAAATATAGTTCAATGTTTAGTTCAATGTTCAAGAAAAGATGCCTGGAAAATCAACTCTATAACATGCACCCATGGGTCCATCACTCCAGATGTTACACTTTGAAAAGAAGAAAGCTATTTCATGCTGAGTTTCTTAGACCTGTAGCCATAAATTTACAAGCCATTACAGTTGTCCTCCCATCAACCTTTGGCATTTACAAGCAACTACAATTACCTGGATTGCTGGAAAAACTCAGCAGGTCTGACAGCATCTGTGGAGAGAGACAGAGTTAACGTTTCAAGTCCAGATGACTTCTGAAGAAGAGTCACACAGAGTCAAAACATTAACTCTGTCTTTCTATCTACAGATGCTGTCAGACCTGCTGAGTTTTTCCAGCAATGTTTGTTTTTGTTTCAGATTTCCAACATCCGCAGAATTTTGCTTTTATGCAATTGATATGCCTGTTGAAACAATTTCTCCAAAAACATTATTTAAGTATTGGTGTTAAAGTCACAACCCATAAGAAACACCGCTCAATCTCAGCAGATAAATATTGCTACTGCACTTCAGACTTCCGATAAGCAATGCCACAGGAGATTAGATGGTAGTCTGTTAAGGGTTGCATTTCCAATTTATGAAATTCAGGCACACGTACTCAATGTACTTGTACAACATTATTGTATGTGTAACATTTATACAGGCATTAATTCATTTATTTTAATTATGTTCAATGCTGCTTAAAATAGGGCAAGCAGGAATTTAGTAAGAGTACTAGAGTTGGTTGAAAAGAATTGCCAATCGGAATTTCTACCCAACCAAATCTAAATGAATCATTTTGTTCTCTTTTGCAAAGCACTGACTTTTATAAAAGGCTGTTATTGAACTAAGAATAGAGTCCTATTCATTTTAATATGATGGTTTAAGGCTATTATAGAATGCCTATTTTTAACTTTGAGGTGTCCCACCTCAATACTGACAAGCAATTCAGCAAGATCAAAGTGTCTCTAGGGTGGGGAATATTCCATTAAAACTTGTGAAAATAATGAAGACCAAATTATTTTGTAGCTACTGAGATGGAAGAAGGTCATTTCCCAGCTTGGTTTTTCTAATGGCAGACACTGAATGTGGTACAAACTTGGAAACATCAATGCCTGCACCAGCCAGTATTAATTTAGCACAAAAATCTCATGGTATTGAGCCTATAGCACTGACAAAACGATTAGCTTTTCCTGCTCTCACAAAGACAAGGCCTATTCAAGCCAAGTGTGAGTGCCAGCTGTGGTTGTAAGGGCCTCTTGCCAGATACACTTAGGCCTTGAAATTAGGCAGCATGCAGATTAACATATAAACACAACATATTTATGTGCAAATGGTTTGCCTGCTCTGTCATTTTAATGGAAGGATTAACCTGTTTAACATTAATGAGTTAAAATAATGGACAAAGCAATTACATGCAAATACTTCAACTAATCTTCACCTGGCATCCCACTACTACTTAAAAACCAAAGAGAAGCACAATCAAATGAACACAAAATTGTTTGTCTTGGGTGAAATCCATTTGTCGTGTTTTTTTCTTTCTTTCCCTTCCTCAACTGGATCAATTTAAGTCACTTTAGAGATAACTTTATGATTTAAAATTAATGGAGAGAAAACCATGACAAAAAACCCTGACATACATTATCAGTAGGTAAAGCACCATACAGGTTCATACATTTATTGTTTTTATTGGTTTTGAGGAGCTTAAATCAGTGAAAGTCCAATTTGGTAGATTGGACCAAGGTGGTATAACGTTGATTACCAAAATTGATTGGCTCCTAACTAAATTCATCGGTTGGATTGATGATCACCTTGAAAGCAGACAAAATGTTTTGTTTTGTTGACCCCCTTGCCTGGAAGTCTCTGAGTTCAAGCACAGGTTTGAGCATATGATAGCAAAATGCCGATGTTACTGGATTAGCAGAACTAGACTAATGAGCTCGGGGCATGAGTTCATATCCCATCATGGCAGATGGAGAATTTGAATTCAGTTAATTAAATAAGTTTGGAATAAAAAGCTAGGATCCAACAGATGGCGCTGGTGAGAAGTGACTGGAGCATTCTGGGAGAAGTCACCGCAGCCACCGCGACTCAGGAGGGAATCGAGGAGAAGGAAGAGCATCCAACAGGGGGCGCTGGTGAAAAGTGACTGAAGCATTCTGGGAGATGTCACCGCAGCCACCGCAACTCAGGAGGGAATCGAGGAGAAGGACTCTTGCACTCAACAGGAGGAAGAGCATCCAACAGAGGGCGCTGATGAGAAGTGACTGAAGCATTCTGGGAGAAGTCACCACAGACACCACGACTCAGGAGGGGATTGAGAAGGACCCACTGTCAAAGAACGGAATAGGCCCAAACATTACATTGCTGTAGTGTTTCCATCCCTCCCTCCTCTTCAAACCTAAAAAAAAAGAGAAAGAGGCAGTGCCTTCAGGAGTGCACCAGACCTGCGAGGGACACTCTTCTAAAAGTGGATTTTAAAGAAAAAGCAGCTGATTGGTGAGTAAATCCTGGGAGCAGACTCGGAGGGAGGAGCACCGGAGCGGTGAGTATAAATTTAGCTTACCTCGGGGATTTGTGGCCTTGTCTCCAGGGAGCAGACTCGGAGGGAGGAGCAACGGAGCGGTGACCTCGGGGCACAGAGTAACTGAAGCCAAAACTGAAAAAGTGACATCACAGGAAAGCTGTGACCTGATTGGTTTGTAGGAAATCTGCACCAAATTTGGAAAAAAAAACACTGCAAAGCTAATTAATAAATTAATTATCTAAGTCGAGATGGCTGGGCAGGTGATGTGCTGTAGCTGTATGATGTGGGAGCTGGCAGATCCCATTGTGAGCCGCAGTGACCACATCTGCAGCAAGTGTTGGTTGCTGGAGGAACTCCGGCTCAGAATTGATGAGCTGGAGTCCGAGCTCCAGACGCTGCGGCACATCCGGGACTGGGAGAGTTACCTGGACACTTTGTTTCAGGAGGCGGTCACACCCGGTAGATTAAGTACCTCAAGTTCGGTCAGTGGTCAGGGTCAGCAGGGTGTGACTGCAAGTGAAGCAGGTAGAGGGATCCTGTGTTCAGGAACAGAGGAGCCTCAGCTCTTTACCTTGTCCAACAGGTACGAGGTACTTGCTCCCTGTGTGGATAAGGAACAGGGCTATAGGGAGGATGAGCCAGCTAACCACAGCACTGTGGCGCGGGAGACCATTCAAGAGGGGGGAGCAAAAAGACAAGTGATAGTTGTAGGGGATTCTATAATTAGGGGAATTGATAGCATCCTTTGTAAGCAGAATTGAGAGTCCTGCATGGTATGTTGCCTGCCCGGTGCCAGGGTGAGGGATATCTCTGACCAGCTTGAAAGGATATTGGAGAGGGAGGGGGAGGATCCAGTTGTTGTGCTTCACGTCGGGACAAATAACATAGGTAAGACTAGGAAAGAGGACCTATTTGGGGATTATCAGGAATTCGGAACTAAATTAAAGAACAGGCCCTCAAGGGTTATAATCTCCGGATTACTACCTGAGCCACATGCAAATTGGCATAGGGACGCGAGAATAAGGGAAGTAAACATGTGGCTAAAGGAGTGGTGTGGGAAACGGGTTCCATTTCGTGGGGCACTGGCATCAGTATTGGAACAGGAGGGATCTGTACTGTTGGGACGGTCGCCACCTAAACCGATCTGGGACCAATGTTCTAATGAAAAGGGTAAATAGTGTAGTCAACAGGACTTTAAACTAGAAAGTGTGAGGTGGGGGGGTGGGGGGGGAGGGTAAAACTCTAAGAAGTATGACTAATGGGAAACAAAGCAGCAGGTTAGTGTGTGGGGGGGTGGATTCAACTTTATGGAAAATTATGAAAAAACTGAAAAGAAAGGAGAGCCCAGGTTAAAGTTCCCAGAACACAAAATAGGACAGAGTGTTTGGAAAGGGCTAGGAATCTAACTTCAAGCACATCAGATAAAGGGACGACAATGAGAGAGGGGACGGGAAATACAGGACTGAAGGTGTTGTATCTGAATGCACGCAGTATACAAAATAAAGTAAATGAGCTTGTGGCGCATATTGAAATTGGCAGGTATGATGTGGTGGGCATTACGGAGACATGGCTGCAAGGGGATCAGGACTGGGAGCTAAATATCCAAGGATATACATCCTATCGAAAAGATAGGCAGGTTGGCAGAGGGGGTGGGGTTGCTTTGTTAGTAATAAATGAAATTAAATCGATAGCAAGAAATGACGTAGGGTCAGATGATGTAGAATCTGTGTGGGTAGAGTTGAGGAACCGTAAAGGTGAAAAAACCATAATGGGAGTTATGTACAGGCCTCCGAACAGTAGTCAGGATGTGGGGCACAAGATACACCAGGAGATAGAAAAGGCATGTAAGAATGGCAAGGTTACAGTGATCATGGGGGATTTCAATATGCAGGTAGACTGAGAAAATCAGGTTGGTAGTGGATCCCAACAAAAGGAATTTGTAGAATGTCTACGAGATGGCTTTTTGGAGCAGCTTGTGGTGGAGCCCACTAGGGAACAGGCAATTCTAGATTTAGTGATGTGTAATGAGGCAGATTTGATAAGGGAGCTTAAGGTGAAGGAACCCTTAGGAGGAAGTGACCATAATATGATAGAATTTACCCTGCAATTTGAGAGGAAAAAGCTGGAATCAGATGTAACGGTATTACAGTTGAATAAAGGCAACTACAGAGGCATGAGGGAGGAGCTGGCCAGAATTGACTGGGAGATGAGCCTAGCAGGAAAGACAGTGGAACAGCAATGGCAGGAGTTTCTGGGAGTAATTTGGGAGACACAGCAAAAATTCATCCCTATGAAGAAGAAGTATACTAAAGGGAGGACGAGGCAACCATGGCTGGCAAGGGAAGTCAGGGACAGCATAAAAGCTAAAGAGAAAGCATACAATGCAGCAAAGAGCAGTGGGAAACCAGGGAATTGGGAAGCCTACAAAGACCAACAGAGGTCAACTAAAAAGGAAATAAGGAGGGAGAAGATTAAATATGAGGGTAAACTAACCAGTAATATAAAATAAGATTGCAAGAGTTTTTTTAGATATATAAAGGGTAAGAGAGGGACAAAAGTGGACATTGGGCTGCTGGAAAATGACGCTGGAGAAGTAGTAGTGGGGAACAAAGAAATGGCGGAGGAACTGAATAGATACTTTGCGTCAGCCTTCACAGTGGAAGACACGAGTAACATCCCCAAAGTTCAAGAGAGTCAGGGGGCAGAGGTGAGTATGGTGGCCATTACCAAGGAGAAGGTGCTAGGAAAACTGAAAGGTCTGAAGGTGGATAAATCGCCTGGACCAGATGGATTACACCCCATAGTTCTGAAGGAGATAGCTGAAGAGATAGTGGAGGTGTTAGTGGTGATCTTTCAGGAATCACTCGAGTCAGGGAGGGTCCCAGAGGACTGGAAAATTGCTAATGTAACCCCCCTGTTTAAGAAGGGAGTGAGGCAAAAGACGGGAAATTACCGGCCAATTAGCCTGACCTCGGTCGTTGGTAAGATTTTAGAGTCCATTATTAAGGATGAGATTTCAGAATACTTGGAAGTGCATGATAAAATAGGGCAAAGTCAACATGGTTTCATCAAAGGGAGGTCATGCCTGACAAATCTGTTACAATTCTTTGAGGAGGTAACGAGTAGGTTAGACAAAGGAGAGCCAATAGATGTTATCTACTTGGACTTCCAGAAGGCCTTTGACAAGGTGCCGCACAGGAGGCTGCTCAGTAAGATAAGAGCCCATGGTGTTAGAGGCAAGGTACTAGCATGGATAGAAGATTGGCTGTCTGGCAGGAGGCAGAGAGTGGGGGTAAGGGGGTCCTTCTCAGGATGGTGGCCGGTGACTAGTGGAGTTCCGCAGGGGTCAGTGTTGGGACCACAACTTTTCACTTTATACATTAATGATCTAGATGAAGGAACTAAGGGTATCCTGGCTAAGTTTGCAGATGATACAAAGAGAGGTGGAGGGACAGGTAGTATTGAGGAGGCGGGGAGACTGCAGAAGGATTTGGACAGGTTAGGAGAATGGGCAAAGAAGTGGCAGATGAAATACAATGTGGGGAAGTGTGAGGTCATGCACTTTGGTAGGAAGAATAAAGGCATAGATTATTTTCTAAATGGGGAGAGAATTCAGAAATCTGGAGTGCAAAGGGACTTGGTATTCCTAATCCAGGATTCTCTTAAGGTTAACTTGCAGGTTGAGTTGGTAGTTAGGAAGGCAAATGCAATGTTGGCATTTATTTCGAGAGGACTAGAATACAAAAGCAGAGATGTGTTGCTGAGGCTTTATAAGGCTCTGGTCAGACCACATTTAGAATATTGTGAGCAACTTTGGGCCCCGTATCTCAGGAAGGATGTGCTGGATCCTCGAGAGGGTCCAGAAGAGGTTCACGAGAACGATCCCAGGAATGAAAGGTTTAACATATAAGGAACGTTTGAGGACTCTGGGTCTATACTCGATAGAGTTTAGAAGGATGAGGGGGGGGATCTGATTGAAACTTACAGAATACTGCAAGGCCTGGATAGAGTGGACTTGGGGAAGATGTTTCCATTAGTAGGAGAGACTAGGACCCGAGGGCACAGCCTCAGAGTAAAGGGAAGACCTTTTAGAACAGAGATGAGGAGAAACTTCTTTAGCCAGAGAGTGGTGAATCTATGGAATTCATTGCTACAGAAGGCTGTGGAGGCCAGGTCATTGAGCGTATTTAAGACCAAGATAGGTTCTTGATTATTAAGGGGATCAAAGGTTACGGGGAGAAGGCGGGAGAATGGGGTTGAGAAACTTATCAGCCATGATTGAATGGCAGAGCAGACTCGATGGGCTGAATGGCCTAATTTCTGCTCCTACGTCTTAATGTCTTAGTTTTAGTAATGGTGACTGTGAAATTTCCAGATTGTCATGAAAATTCATCTGGTTTACCAATATCCTTTAGAGAAGGAAATCTACCACCCTTGCCCAACCTGGCAATGTGCTTGACTCTTAAGTGCCCTCTGAAATGGCCTAGCAACCCACTCAATTGTATTTAAGAAGGTGGCACACCACCACCTTCTCAAGGGGCAACTAAGGATGGGCAATAAATGCTGGCCTATCCAGCAAAACCGACATCCCAAGATTGAATTTTTAAAAATCACAACAAAGGTCGGCAGAATAGCAATTGTGTATTAGCTCAAAAATACGCTGTTAGAAAATGGCACATCTTTAATGTTATCCATGCTAATGTGACTTGTTCAGTGATAACACTCTTGCCTCTACTCTAAGTTTGTCGCCGAGCTGCTTTTGATCCCAACACTGGAAAACACATTGGTAGTGGGACTGAATTGAGGAATTATCCTGGCATTGTTCCCTGACATTTTACAACCACCAGTGCCTCCCCCAACCCGGCAGGCCCTTACCCCACCCACCCCCCTGCCCCACCTCGCCTCGCCTCGCCTCGCCTCACCTCACCTCAGGGGCCAGTAAAACTCCACTCATTGTTTCAGAAAATCACCCTTTTCAACAAAGAATTGGCTGCACATTTCCTTATGTTAAGAAGGTTATATTGCTGGGTCAATTTCAGTACTTGGCTATTATTTTAAAGCTGACTCATCTCCACTTTCATGTCACAGGTTAGCACACTATTCCAGTCTTATTACCCATTGTGTCAAATTTCAATTACTTCCACTTAATGATGAACTTCACATTTAAATCAAGGGCTTTTGTAAACTTCAGTTTCTATGGAAATATTTCTGACACTTAACACAGTAAAATGTGTTTTGTGAAGTAATATTTAAAAATGAAATGCTCAGCAATGGAGGTACTTGATTTTTTAAAATGCAGCTTTAAGGTTGTAATGATAACCTTCATACATCAATTTCCTTTAAAGCAATAAACACATCAATTGTTCCTTTAATAGGATGCCAATGATTTAGTTTGATGTTAATTACACCATAGTTGTCTGGCGTTTGTCTAACATCACAATTGATATAGGTATTTTCATTAGTTTGAATTTGTCAGCCAGATTCACATGCCTCGTGTCTCAGCTCTCAACTTGGTGATTTATTAGTTATGTTAGGATTAGCATTGTTAGGTAGTTTTAATAAAGTTGCTGAACTGTACTAAATATATTTATAGAAGTTATCTGACACATTTACACCCCATTAATTATCACAATTTGTAAGCAAACCTCTGGATTCCTATCAAGGCTGATGACAATGGTGCTGAACTGTTCTCGATAAATTGCCAGTGATTCAAAGAAAAGGGAATAAAAGGGTATGAGAATAGGGCAGACAGATGGGATTAGGACTCAAACTCGTGTAGGCGATAAACATCAACATGGACTAGATGAGCGACCTGGCCTGTTTGCATGTTGTAATTTCTCTGTAGTCCTATTTATTTTAGATTGTGGAATTATAGAATCATAGTATAGTGTAGTGCAATGGCTCTTTTGAAGAGCAGTCCAGATAGTCCCACTCTCCTGTTCTTTCGCCACATCCATCTGATTTCTTCTTTTTTAAGCATTTATCCAATTTTTCCTTTGAAAGCTATGATTGAATCTGTATCCACAACCATAACAGGCACTGCATTCAAAATTCTAACCACTCATTGCATAAAACACTTTTCTCATTATGGGGAAATGGTTGCATACTTTTGTAACCCCCAATGTCTGTTTACAGTTATGCTTCCAGCTACATTACTATTTTTGCAATACATTAACAATAGCTGGGTAACAAAGTTAAGGAAGATTTATAATAAATTATCATACTTGTGTACTTCTCCTCAGAAGAAAAGCTGAGAATTTAACATTGCCTGCATCTTTCTCCCAGTTTCCTTCCTTATCGTTTTAGTTTCATTTAGACACAATCATGCCATGTAAAGAAAAATAAACTTCAATGTGTCAAACAGCCTCTTGCTCACACTTGAAGGGATAATAAATAGGCACTTCTGACAAGTTTCCCACATTTGTTTGTTTAAGCACCAGAGTGCAGGGCTGAACTGATCACCTGAAAACAGCCTCGGGCTTCAGCCAAACACAATCAGCTGTGGCAATAAAAACAGAGTGCAGCCAGCAGCTGAAATAATAAGTCGACTGAAGAAGGAAACTCACAAACAACTTTGCAATAAAGAATTTGGCTTCCATAAGTATTTTCGCTAATCCCTTCTGTTCTGCATTCCCAAAGATGGAAACAGTCCATTGAAATATTCCACCATGTTCCATAGTGTGGGATGCCAAGAAGGTTAAAAAAATAGTTGGAAAGAAGATGCACTGAAGTGAGAGACAGTGATTGAGTGACACGAAAACTGAGGAATGTGAAATATTAGGTGTCGTTTTTCACTAACACTACAGTGATGCAGCCTGTGAACAACTTGCATTTATAAATAGCCTTTAACATAAATGTCCCAAGGAGTGTTATAAAGCAAAATCTGAAAGCAAGCTACGTAATAAGATATGAGGGAAGATAACTAAATCTTTAGTCAAAGAGGTAGGTTTTAAGGTGTGTCCTAAAGGAGGAAAAAGAGGTGCCAAGACTGAGGGCTTCAGGGAGGGAATTCCCCAGGTCTTGGCAACTGAAGGCATGGCCATCAGTGGTGAAGTGATTAAAATCGGGGATGCTTAAGAGGCCAGAATTAAAAGAGTGCTGATCTCTTGGAGGGTCTAGAGAAGGTTACAGAGATAGGAAGGAGTGAAACCACAGAGGGAACTGAAAACAAGAGAGATAATTTTAAAAGTAAAACGTTGCTTAGCTGGGAGCCAAAGTGGGTCAGGGAGCATAGGAATGATGGGTGAACAGGATATGGAATGAGTTTGAACGAGGGCAGCAGAGTTTTGGATGACCTCAAGTTTACAGAGGGTGGAACATGGGCGGCCATTCTCGAGTGTATTTGAATAGTTGAGCCTAGAGATAACAAGCACATGGACCAGAGTTTTAGCTGCAGATGAGCTGAGACAGGGGTGGAATGGACAATGTTATGGAGGTGAAAGTAGGCGGTCTTGATGATGACATAGAAAATGTTCAGAAGATCACCTTAATGTCAAAAGTGACACCAAAGTTAAAACTAGTCCAGTTCAGCCTCAAACAGCTGCCAGGGAGAAGGATGGAGTCGGTTGCTTGGGAATGGCATTTGTGGCAAAATATGCATGGTTTTGACCTTCATCAATATTTATTTGGAGGAAATGTTTGCTCATTCAGTATTGGATATCGCACACGGAGTCTGCCAATTTAGAGGCAGTGGAGGAGTTGTGAGATGTGGTGTTGAGGCATCAGCAGACACATGGAAAGTAACATGCTTTCAAACAATATCAAGATGGGCATCATGTAGGTGAGAAGTAGGAGGGAGTCAAAGAAAAGTCCTTGGACACCAGGAATAATTGTGCATGAGTGGGAAGAGAAGCAAAGGTTGGCTATAATAGATACAAACAAAACTGGATGCTTTCTGCCCCACCCAGCTGGATGATGGTGGAGGATCATTGAAGGGGAACGGTGTCTCTAAGGCTGCAGTCAGTTTGAGAAGGGCAAGGAGGATAATTTACCTTTGTTAGAGACCATGTAGACTGTTATTTAAGACTTTAAGAGCCATCTTGTTACTGTGGACATGGCCAAAAACTGATTGGAGGAATTCAAACATGAAGGCCTGAATTTTCGCAGAGTTGAAATGCCTCCAGAGCCATTGAAAAATGGTGGGCGGGACCTCATTACAGGATTCCTGTCCCCATTCCCAATGGCCCCAACTTTCAAAAGGGATATGAGTAGCAAGCCCATACCCTGCACATGCCAGTTCAGTCAGCTTGAGCTTAAACAGAGGTTCTTTTTTGACAACTGAAGTGAATTGTTGACTTTACTTGACTGACATCTTTAAATGGTTATGAGTTCTTTCTGTGAGCTCTTTAGTCAATGTATCAGCGTTTATTTGGACAAAATTAAGAGGTGTGAAGCGTTTGAAACCTCTGTTATTTAAAGCCTATTATTAATTGTCTACCATATTGACACTTTTATAGGTTTGTAGGAACAGCAAGTTTTTTCCCCCCAAAAAAGTTTGTGATTAGGTGTTTTTGTTTTTTCCTCTCAGCAGTTCCATACTTGCCATTGTTATTATATGGATCATTTATTATGTGCATTGTGTATACAGTGTGACTATTCACAGAAGGTGCATAATTTGGCATTTAGTTGGCATGGAAAGTAAAAGGGGCCATGTGTGGGGTTGGGGTGAGGGCATGTGAGGGGTAAGGGTTAGGGGACCTAAAATCTTCTAACACAGCTAGGACCAAGTCCCAGAGAACTGAGGTAAGCTTTTGAATCCGCCTGCCTCGGCACTTGCCTGCTGCAAAAGCCAACAAAGTTCTGCATTCGGGCTTGGCAGACTCAGCTCCATCCCACACCCACTCACCACCCTTCCCAGCACAAAAAATTAGCACATTTTACCAAGGCTTTCCTGACTTGAGCTACCCACCTTGGTAGCCAAAATCCACCCAGAGTTTCAGGAAAGATTTGAGAGCCAACAACACATTCAACAGCAACACTGAGGAAAATTATAATCACTAGGGTAGTAGTACTTAGCAAATGGTTGGAGCTGCGGGCTGACAAATCCCCAGGTCCTGATGGACTTCATCCTAGGCTCTTAAAAGAAGTGGCTAGTGAGATAGTTGATGTGTTGGTTTTAATTTTCCAGAGTCCCCTAGATTTAGTGAATGTTCCATTAGATTGGAAAATAGCAAATGTAATTCATTTATTCAAAAAGGGATGGAGACAGAAAGCAGGAAACTATAGGCCAGTTAGCTTAACATCTGTCATAGGGAAAATGTTAGAGGCTATTATTAAAGACGTTATGGTGGGACACTTAGAAAAATTCAAGTCAATCAGGCAGAGTAAACATTGTTTTGTGAAAGAGAAGTCATGTTTAACCAATTTATTGGAGTTCTTTGAGGGAGCCGCATGTCCTGTGGATAAAGGGGAACCAGTGGATGTATTGTACTTAGATTTCCAGAAGGCATTTGATAAGGTGCCACATCAAAGGTTATTGTGGAAAATAAAAGCTAATGGTGCAGGAGGCTACATATTGGCATGGATGTAAGATTGGCTAACTAACAGAAAACAGAGAGTAGGCATAAATGGGCCTTTTTCTCGTTGGTAGGGTGTAATGAGCTGTGTGCCACATGGATCAGTGCCGGGGCCTCAACTTTTTACAATTTATATAAATGACTTGGATGAAGAGATCAAAGGTATGGTTGTTAAATTTGCAGATGGCACAAAGATAGGTAGGAAAGTTCTGAAGAAGACATAAGGAAGCTACAAAGGGACATAGGTAGGTTAAATGACTGGGCAAAGACCTGGCAAATGGAGTATAATGTGGAAAGATGTGAAATTGTCCATTTTGACAGGAAGAATAGAAAAGAAGCATCTTGTCTAAATGGTGAGAGATTGCAGAACTCTGAGATGCAGAGGGGCCTGGCTGTCCTAGTGCATGAATCATAAAAGACTAGTATGCAGGTACAGTAAGTGATTAGGAAAGCTAATAGAACGTTCTTGTTCATTGTGAGGGGAATTAAATATAAAAGTAACAAGGTTATGCTTCAATTGTACAGGACACTGGTGAGACGACATCTGGTGTGTTGTGTACAGTATTGGTCTCCTTATTTAAGGAAAGATGTAAATACATTAGAAGCAGTTCAGAGGAGTTTTACTAGACTGACGCTAAGAATGGGCAGGTTGTCTCATGAGGAAAGGCTGGACAGGCTAGGCTTGTATCCATTGGATTTTAGAAGATTAAGAGGCAATTTGATTGAAACCTTTAAGATCCTAAGGGATCTTGACAGGGTGGATGTGGAAGGGATGTTTCTTCTTGTGGGAAAATGTAGATCTAGGGGTCACTAACCTTCCTGATAAGGTAGTGGAAGCAGAGTCTTTGAATATTTTTAAGGCTGAGGTAGATAGTTTCTTGATAAACAAGGGGTAGGACGAGAGGCTACATTCAGATCAGTTATGATCTTATTGAATGCTGGAGCAGGCTCAAGGTGCTCAGTGGCTGACTCCTGCTCCTATTTCGTATGTTCAAATGTTCAAGGGCTTTGGAGAGGAAAAGCAGGTTGGATGGGGTGATAGTTTTCAAGAATGGAGGGGTCAAGGGGTAGTTTTTTGAGGAGATGGATGATGCAGTTTTGAAGAAGAGGGCTGAAAATGTGCTGTCCTATTACTACACAAGATTAGGATGTTCTTAAATCATAGAACTACAGTGAGCATCTCTGTTATCACTTACTGCGTCATTTTCAAAGGATTAAAAGAACAAGATAGAGAGGATCGCTTTCTAAAGTGAAAATGAGGCAATGTTGGCACCAGGCCTGCTGAAGCATTCCAATTACCTGATGTTTAAAGAAAAAGAGGCAACCAAGCCCTTTCCCACACAATGCAGTTAATTCATTTGAGAAAGTCCCTCATAAATTATACTCTGCTTCTGTAGGGAGGCTGTGGTTTAATATAAAACTCGTACAGTTAAGAAAATTGTTCAATCACACAAAAGAAGAAAACATACCTAAGGGGGTCGTTTTGTATATTTTGTAAATTTGTCTTTGTCTGTATTGTTTAAGTAACAGTTTATAATTTCATTTTTCAACAACCACAAGAAAGTAATTACTTCTATTATTTGAACCAGAACAAGTTTAGAATGCAAGTTTAAAATCTTAAAGTGTTCAGTATTTACACTGTATTTTACTTACTGGCAGTGAATGTCTGTACCAAGCTGGATCATGACTGCAGTACTAGCTTCATGACTGGGCTATCAGCTATAGCCAATTACCCCATTAATAACGATCCACCATTTAACAGCCTCATGTAAAGTGTTACAAATGCGAGGTTTCATAAGATGGTTATGTTTCGGACTGTCTCTTTTAATTTAAGCTAAAACAGAGTGCCCTGGGAAAGGGCGATGTGCAGTTGTATTGAACTCTGCCTGGCAATAGGCCAGGTGATGGTTGCCATGGGAACAGGGGCCCAGGTCAAGACTTACTGAAGTCCACATGCCGTATTTCACACCTGAACACAAAGAAAGGGGCAGCTATTATTGCTTTGCGTAGACTTACAGACTTTCAAACAGTCTAATTAACAAACCCTGAACACACAGAGACAGTGGGAGACAGAGAGAAAGAGAGTGACTACCAAGAGGGAGACAGCAATAGCAGTTGCTGTCAGACAGAAGGCACAGAAGCCATGGAAATTCAAGGGCACTAGGAGATTTGCCCTGGTGAGGCTAGGGGAATGGATCACGTGAGTGAGTCTTGCTGCTGGAAGTTGGTGCAGCAATTCTCAGAAGACTGAGTGAAAGGATCTTCGACATTCATTGGACATTATGATTCAGTGAAATGGGGAGAAGTCAGCTCATTCAAAGCTGGGAGTAACTTTGGACCATTTCCTGTAAAGACTGCAAGTCTGTGGAGCGCATGCTGTGAAGTATAAATGCGACATGGAATTTTCTTGTGTTAAAATGCTAATTAGGTATGCCTTTTCTGTAGTTTAGGGCCTTAGTTACCTTCTAAGTAATGTTTACTTAATGTTGCTTCTAGTTTATTTGTTATGGTAAAACTTGAAATCTTGCCCTGCGATTCCTTTAAGTTGGACACTGGGAATTAAATCCCTTTTAAAGTTAGTGGTCTCTACAGGGATCCTAACAAAGGATGTTTGGCAGGTTTAAACAAGTTTGTGTACACAGACACAAGATACCATCAATAGAGTTGTGAATTTTCAGAAATTAATTTCTGTGAGGATGGGGCCCAAACCCTGAGCACCTCCATCTCACACAAACCTTTCTCATTTATCCCTAGTGCTAAGTGCTAAAATCAATGTCAAATCACTTTATTCCTTCAGTCCGATCACAGGATCATAGAACTATACAGCAATGGAGGAGGTCATTTTGACCCTCACTCCCACATTGACTTTGATAGAGCTATTCAATTGATCTCACTGCCTTGTACTTTCTCCATAGCCTGCAAATGTATGCTTTCCAAATATTTATCCAATTTCCTTTTGAAAATTACCATTGCATCTGCTTTTATGGAGGGCATTCCAGACTAAAACAACTCACTGCTGTCATGCCCAGTACATTATGAACTTTCAGTCAAGAATTTTAAAAACTGGGCACAAGCTGTTAGAATAGCTGCTGCAAATCTTGTGACCTTTGGCATTTGAGCTACAGTCAACATCAAATCTCAGGTGAATACATCATTAAATATTGACATGTGAACATGCAAATTAGGAGCAGGAGTAGGCCATTCAGTCCCTCAGGACATTCACAGCCATCTGGGAAATTCACACATCTCTTTGTTTAAGGACCATGGAATTTCCAGAGTCCCTGTCTCCATGTTTTATACTGAACAAAAGAGAAGATCAAAACTCATTTGGTGGCAGATGGAAGTGAATGACCCTATCAATGTCCCACTGTATTGTTATGACTGTCTCAAACTCTCAGAGGTATTAATCCACAACACAGGGTGTGTAATCAACATGAACACCCTACCTCATCTGGAAAAATACTTTGAATTTAGGAAAACCACATGGAGGCAGCCATGTTGTCTTTATATGTTTAAAAGATCAGCTGAGAGCTGTTTACAGTTCTAGCAAAGCCAATGAACCATCCATTCAGTCATTCTGTGAACCAGACTCAGAAACAAGCTGCGAGACATCAGGCAGCCAGAGTATATAACCTGTTGTAGTTAAAGTTCCCCTGAGAACCAACCTCCTAGAAATTTAACTCCAAGAAACTTCACAAACTGCTGTGAACCCATCGAATTACAAGACTCTCTCTTCCACGTTAAAGCTTTGAAACCATTCAAAAGACCACAGGACTGCCTCGCAGGAGACTGGAAATCATAAACCAAAGATGGAGATAACTATAATCTGTAAAAGTGCATGATCTTTATCTGTATCTAATCTTTGTACGTGTGGGTGCATGACTGAGACTGAGGGCAGAATCGTCTCAGATTTGTACAGAGTGCGGTAGTGGGCAGTGGGGAAGACGTTTTACCCGTTGGCTGCAGTGGTGGGTTTTCATGCCATATGGTCCCATTCCCAGCCCTTCCCACCTCATTAATAATACAGTTATGGGAAACACTCCGGATCGCTGGCAGGCAGGCTTGGATTTGCCCACAATGCCCTGACCTCTGTTTCTTCACTCTGGGTGCCATATTTAGTGTGCACCAGGGAGCAGCCTAATTCATGTCTACAGACCATGTCTGCTCCATAGGACAGATGGTCCAAAAAGCCAGGAAGACGGCAGCCCCCTAATTTAGTGACACTTCTCTGAGGCGCCTGCTAGATGCAGTGGAAGGCTGCCATAATGTCCTCTACCCTCACCCTGGCTGCAGGAGGTCCACCAGAGTCACTAATCCGGCCTGGGAGGCGGTGGCAATGGCAGTCAGCATCATTGGAGCTCAGAGAAGGTGAGCCACCTAGTGCAGGAAGAGGATGAATGCTCTCATCCGTTCCACCAGGCTAAGTCAACCACCTCATAACTCCCAACAGACACTCCCAAACCAATCACACGTCCACAGCGATCTCTCACCTCAAGGAACAATACCATTCACTCTCGCACACACTTAAATCTCCATCAGGCTCATATCCTCTGGAGCTCACATTCTCATCCCGTCCATGGCACAGACATTCCATGCAGTGCCATGTGTCCTACTCACATTCTCTCCATCTGTTTTCATGCAGGAGTGTCTGGCTCACAACCGCAGGGAGAGGTCCCAAACTGGGGGTAGAGTGTCCGACATTAAGCACCCCATTCATTGAGGGGCATGTCACCGTGCTGACTGGTGAGGATGTGGACCATGCCTGAGGCGACAGTGAGGTCAGCGGCAAACACCCACGTGAGGATACTGTACCCCATCATCCCCCTCTCAATGTAACTGTAAGTGCTCTTCCTCCTGCTTTTGAGTCTGCTGCCATGCACTCATTGTCTCTAACAAAAACAAAAATTGCTGGAAAAACTCAGCAGGTCTGACAGCATCTGTGGAGAGAAAGACAGAGTTAACATTTCGAGTCCGTGTGACTCTTCTTCAGAACTAAAGAGAAGTTAGAAATGTGGTGCAATATATCCTGTTAAAGGGGGTGGGAGAGGTGAAGCTGGATAGAAGGCCAGTGATAGGTGAAGGCAAAGGAGAGATTGCGAATGATGTCATAAACAAAAGGTCGAAGGGGTGTTGAAAAGGGGAAAAAAGACCAAAATAGGCTAAAAGGTGGGGATAAATCAATGAATGGAAATAAATTAAAAAATATATTAATAGAAATAGGTGGGAAAAAACAATATATAAACATTAAAAATAAATATTAAAAAAAGGAGGATTATAAAGGGGTGAGGATGGATGAGAGGGTTCATGATCTGAAGTTGTTGAACTCAATGTTAAGTCTGGAAGGCTGTAAAGTGCCTAGTCAGAAAATGAGGTGCTGTTCCTCCGGTTTGCGTTGAGCTTCACTGGAACATTGCAGCAGGCCAAGGATGGACATGTGAGCATGAGAGCAAGGTGGTGTGTTGAAATGCCAAGCGACAGGGAGGTCTGGGTCATGCTTGTGGACAGACCGAAGGTGTTCCACAAAGTGGTCACCCAGTCTGCGTTTGGTGTCTCCAATGTAGAGGAGGCCGCATCGGGAGCAGCGAATGCAGTCGACCAAATTGAGGGAAGTGCAAGTGAAGCGCTGCTTCACTTGAAAGGAGTGTTTGAACCATTGGACGGTGAGGAGGGGGGAAGTAAAGGGGCAGGTGTTGCACCTTCTGTGTGTGGTTGCATGGGAAGGTGTCGTGGGAGGGGTTTCAAGCACAGGGGGTGATGGAGGAGTGCACCAGGGTGTCCCGGAGGGAATGGTCCCTACAGAATGCCATCAGGGTGGGTGAAGGGAAGATGTGTTTGGTGGTGGCTTCATGCTGGAGTTGGCGGAAATGGTGGAGGATGATCCTTTGAACGTGGAGGCTGGTGGGGTGAAAAGTGAGGACAAGGGGCACCCTATCATTGTTCTGGGAGGGAGAGGAAGGTGTGAGGGCGGATGCACGGGAGATGGGCTGGACACTGTTGAGGGTCCTGTCAACCACCGTGGGTGGGAAGCCTCGGTTAAGGAAGAAGGAAGACATATCAGAGGAACTGTTTTTGAAAGTGGTATCATCGGAACAGATGCGACGGAGGTGAAGGAACTGAGAGAATGGGATGGAGTCCTTACAGGAAGCAGGGTGTGAGGAGCTGTAGTCGAGGTAGCTGTGGGAGTCGGTAGGCTTGTAATGAACATTGGTCGACAGTCTATCACCAGAAATTGAGACAGAGAGGTCAAGGAAGGGATGGGAAGTGTCGGAGATGGACCATGTGAAAGTGATGGAAGGGTGGAAATTGGAAGCAAAATTAATAAATTTTTCCAGATCCATATGAGAGCATGAAGCCGCACCGAAGCAGTCATCGATGTACCGGAGAAAGAGTTGTGGGAGGGGGTCTGAGTAGCGCTGGAACAAAGAATGTTCCACATACCCCATAAAGAGACAGGCATAACTGGGGCCCATGCGGGTACCCATAGCCTCACCTTTTATTTGGAGGAAGTGAGACGAGTTTAAGGAGAAATTGTTCAGTGAGAGAACAAGTTCAGCCAGACGGAGGAGAGTGGTAGTACATGGGGATTGTTTGGGCCTCTGTTCAAGGAAGAAGTGGAGAGCCCTCATTATCTTTATTTTGGTTTACATGGAGCTCTGCCAAGGGACCGACACCCCTAGCCAGCCAGTTCCTCAGCTCCATCCAGGTCCTCATATCCAGCCAAGAGGACAGCTCCTCCATTGAAGGGCTGGAAATAAGCAGCTTGGAAGATCTGTCACAGCACTTACCACACCCTCCAACAGCATAGAGGCACACACCTCGCTGGGACCTGGATCTAGAGCAGGCTCAGGTTCACAGACTGGTGGCAGAGCGGCAGTTTGACATCAACTCAGGAATCTCAGAGGCTGTCTGCTCCCTCCGAGTCCCCTTTGCCAGTGGCCCCCTCAACCTCATCCTCTGTCGCTGCAGAGGGAGCAGCTGGCCCACAGGAGGACAGCCAAAGCAAGCCAGGCCCTCAAGGCCTTGGGTCGCCAGAGGGTGCGCGCCAAAGTCATCAGAGGCAACAGGGCCAAATAATGCACAGGCTGTCTCCACCCCTGCTACCAGTATCAGGGCAGCACCTAGAAGAAGTGGTAGGCCAAGGAAAGTTAAGAAATTCAGATCACAAGTAGTTGCATGGGTGAACACATTTTTTCACTTTAGAATCTGAAAGTATATTCACTTTCACTGAATAATATTTAGTGTTGTCTTTCAGCTTCATTGACAGGCTTCACGAGTCCTCTCACTGTTTTCCCAATTCCCATCGCCCGCACCTCCCCCGACCTCCCCCCACCCCCCCCGCCTCCCCCACCCAACCTCACCCCCCAGTAGCAGCTCAGTTACATGCATCTGGACCATGAGTAATTCTGGAGGGAGAAGTGCATGTGTGGCAGGGCCTTTTGGAGTCTCGTGCTAGCACCCTCCCAAGTATGTGGGGCCTTCAGCCATCACACCCATCTCACTGTCCTGAGCATTTGCAATGCTTTGTGTGACCGCAATAGCTTCTCCAAATCACTTTGACACTTGTCTGGAAAGTAACTCAATATTACATTTAAATTTTCAAGTACCCACTCATTATGCAATTTGGTTAGAGGAAAATCAATTTCAGATTCCTGCATTTCTACCTCTTTCTCATTATCTACCATCACTAATACCTCCTTTTGGTCCTCTTCCCTGTCAAAGTATTTTTTAAGCATATTTACATGACACATCCTCTGCTTCTTTCTTCTGTCTGGAGTATTTATTAAATAATTTCCTTCACTCAGTTTCTTTTCAATCCTGTAAGGCCTGCTAAACCTTGCCTTTACTGATTCACCCAGTACTGGGTAACAGAACTAGCACTTTCTCCCCAGCAACAAAACTACGAGCTATTAATTTCCTGTCTCGCTTCACTTTCATCACTTGCTATGATATCCTTAAATGTTCTCTAGCCAACTCACATGCTCTGTCCAATCTCTTTGTGAAGTTTGGTGCATAATCCAGGACAGTAGTTTCTGAATTTTGGCCCACCAATTTCTCATAAAGCAATTTCAGTGGTCCTCTCACCTCATGACCATAAACTAGTTCAAAAGGACTAAAACCAGCCAATACATTAGGAGCGCCCCTAATAGCAAATAACAAAAATGGAATTCCCCCATCTCAATCTTTTGGATAATCCTGACTATATACCCTCATAATTTTTAAAGTTTGGTGCCACCTTTACAAAGCCCCTTGTGACTCAGGATGATAACCTGTTGATTTAAACTGTTTTCTTCCCAAACTGTTCATTACTTACTTAAACAGCTGTGACATGAAAGTTGAACCCTGATCTGATTGTATTTCTTTAGGGGTAAACCACATCTTGTAAAAAATGTAGTTAACTCTTCCACAATTTTCCTTGTAATATTCCTCAAAGGTATTGCTTCAGGAAACCTAGTAGACACATCTATTATTGTCAGTAAGTACTGATTTCCACTTAGTCTTAGGGAGGGGTCCTACATGACCCTAGTAAAAGGTTCTTCAAATGCTGGAATGGGAATTAAAGGTGCCGGCTTAATCACTACCTGTGGTTTCCCTATCTCCTGACATGTGTGACATGTTCTACAGAATCTGACTACATCCCTATGCAATCCAGACCAATAAAAATGCTTTTGTATTTTCACCTGTGTATTTATAATTCCTAAATGTTACCCCCCAATTGGAATTTCATGAGCTACCCTCAGAATCCCATTTATATATCCAAATGATATTACAATCTGATGCACCTTCCTCCAGCTTTCATTTGCTGAACATGATAAGGCCTCCACTTCCTCATTAAAACATTACCCTTAAGGTAATAACATCCTGGAATACATGTTGCCTCTGTTTCTGTGTGAACTGTCTGATATAACTGTCTCATTTGCAAATCATTTTTCTGTAACTCCACTAAATGTCTTGAGTTTAACACTCAGCCGCATTTTCTTCTAGTCTTTCTTCCTAATGAACCATATTGTGGTAATCTAACATGCAATATGCCTTTAAGAAGAATGTTACAATGGAAGATCACATGATCTTAGTATCTAATAGCAGAGGAGTGCGGGCTACCTCTGTAGTTAGTAGTCTGTAGTCAGTAGTTAGTAGCAGCAGTAGTGTAGAGATAGAGTTTGAAGTGTTAGCACATGTTTAGTTGCTTCTAAGTACCTTTGTAAATAAATAGAGTTTCTACCTAATGAAGTGTCTGCTACTCAACTCTATCAATAGTACCAAATCAGCCACAACTTACAACAAACTGGTGACTAGGATCCAACAAACTGGCAATGAGGATTCAAAAAAATGGCGACGAGGATTAAACAAGTTAAACAGAAGCAAGCAAGAGAAGTGAAATCGGCACTATACCTCGCACAGCAATTGTAAGAAGAAGTTCCGTTCAAATCGCCAAAGTAGCTCTCTCACAGCATGCCGCAATTCGGAAGAATTGATCCTTATAATCCAGCAACAGACAATTGGTCCCACTATATTGAGCATTCTCATTCTTTTTCCAAGCAAATTAGATTATGGGGGAAGAGAAGAGTCGGGCGATCCTCTTAAGTACATGTGGGAATAAGACTTATGACTTGATTCGAAGTTTGATGGCACCCAGTGCCCCAGACTCGAGAAATTTTGATGAATTTGTGGACCTGGTGAAGGGCCATTACCAACCAAAGCCATCAGTAACGATGCAAAGGTTCAAGTTTTACTCGAAAATTAGAGCCCCAGGGGAGACATTTGCAAGCTATGTGGCAAGTTTGTTGCAATTAACGGAGCATTGCGAGTTTGGTACATCCTTAAACAATATGCTTAGAGATTGTTTAGTGAGTAGTGTGAATAAGGACACAATTCAGAAGCGATTGTTATCTGAAACAAGTTTGGATTTTAAGGGGAACATTTTAAGGATCACATAGGGGGGGAAGTGCGGGAGCGGGCGCCGGTGGCCGGCCTTCTGATCGGTGCCCCCGGTCGGAGGGGGGGTGGGGGGTGTCGCCATTTTACGTGGGCGGGCCAATTAAGGCCCACCCAGTGTGACGTCTGCCAGGAAGTGCTATGCGTTACCTGTGTGGGCAGGGCGGGGGGGGGGGGATTCCCTCAGCCGGGATTGCGTTCTTTCGCACATGCGCACGAAAGAGCGCACAGGCCTCCCTGAGGCAAGGTGCTGTCTCAGGGAGATCGGCTCCGATTCAAAAGTTGACGGAAAGGTAATAAAAAAATTTCCCTGACATGTCCCCTCATGTGACACTGTCACATGAGCTGGGACATGTCCTTAACTTTTATTTAAACATTTGATAAACATTTAAAAGCCCTCATGAAACCTCATCTTGCCCGTGGATGAGGTTTAATGCTTTTTCCGAGGCCCGCCTGGGTTCCCGGCCTGCCCGCCAACCTTAAGGTTGGACAGGCAGGTCCATCAATCAAGTAAATTCATTTTCTAATGGCCTTAATAGGCCGTTGACAGTTCAGTGGGCACGCAGCCGATTTGGCTGTGTGCCAGCCGAACTGAAAGCCGAAATGATGCGGGGTGACTTTGGGACGCACGCCCGATGTGTCCTTGCATCATTTGATGCGTCAGGAAAAACCTGCCCTCAGAAGGCGCTAGAAATTGCACTGGCAATGGAAAGTGCAGTTAGAGATTCTAAAGCCATGCAGGGTGCACAAAATGGCGTCGCCCCCCCGCATCGGGCAGGAAGCCCCAGCCAAAAAATGCAATACTTTACTGAGAGGCGGAAAACAGTCCCCACTGGCTGGAAAATGAGAAAAAATGTCTCAGCAACAAAAACTAGGGATAATATCAATTGAGGTGGAAATAAACAATCTTTTAACGATTGACACTTAAAAAAATAAAATGTTTTTATTGTCATAAAAATGGTCACATAATGGGACAGTGTAAGGAAAAAGTCAAGCAGACTTTTAAACAAACAAAGCTGTGAAATCTATAACGTTGAAGAGCCTGAAGCAACAGATTCAGATATTTATTCATTGTATAACTTGAAGGCTGGAAGAACAGTACTAATCTATGTAACAGCAAAAGTGAATGGTAGACCTGTTTGAATAGAAGTGGACACAGGAGCTCCCACGACAGTGTTTGGGGAACATACCTTCAAATATCTGAGTAATCGGTATCTTAATTTAATTTGGAAGAAACAACTGTCAAATAAAAACATACATGGGTGAAGACATCCAAGTCAAAGGCATAAGTAGTGTAACTGTTAATTATGAGAGCCAATCAGTAAAGCTACCCTGATGGTAGTAGCAGGCGAGGGGCCAAGCCTCCTGGGGTGAAACTGGCTAAAAGAGATCAAGTTGAAAATAGCTGAAATTTTCCAACTGAGCGACTACAAAAGAACGCAACAGTCTTCAGGGATGAACTTGGGAAGATCCAGGGGCTGCAGGCAAAAATTCATGTGGATCCAGAGGCCACCCCCTGATTCATGAAGGCCAGACCAGTATCTTATGCATTGAGAAAAAAGGTCGACATTGAATTGGACAGACTAGAAAAAATGGGTGTTGTACAACCTGTGCAGTTCTCAGAATGGACAGCGCCCATAGACACCATCCTTAAACCTGACCAGAGCATCCATATTTGTGGAGACTACAAATTGATGGTTAATTAAGTAGCTAAGCTAGACAGACACCCCATACCAAAAATCAAAGACCTGTATGCCAAGCTGGCTGGAAGCTTGATATGAGTCATGCTTATCAACAATTAAGAGTTAGATAATGCCTCCTGGGCATTCTTCACAATTGATACCCATGAAGGGATGTACCAATACACTCGATTGCCTTTCGGCGTCTTCTCAGCTTGCACTAGCTTCCAGAGAATGATGGAAAATTTATTGCAGGGGCTGCCTCAGTTGTAGACTATTTAGATGATGTTTTGGTGACAGGGTTCAGTGAGAAAGAGCACATGGCAAACTTAGAATAAGTCTTAAAACATTTCTTGCAGGCTGGAGTGCACTTAAAAGAAAAGTGCACATTCCAAGCGAGGGAGGTAATCTATTTGGGTCACCGGGTCGATTCACAGGGCCTCCACCTGGTTGAGGAGAAAGTGAGAGCCATAAGAGAGGCACCTGCACCAAAGAATGCCTCAGAACTCAAATCATTTCTAGGAATGATCAATTATTATGGACGGTTCTTACCAAATTTGTCTACAGAACTAGCACCCCCACATTATCTACTCAAAAAGAACCAATGTTGGTCCTGGGAGGTGCCCCAGAAAGAAGCTTTCAAGAAGCTCAAACAATTGTTACACCCATCCAACCTATTAGTACATTATGACCAGAGGAAAGAATTAGTTTTGACTTGTGATACATCCCTCTATGGAGTGGGAGCAGTGCTCTCCCATTGGATGGACGATGGCACAGAACAGCCTATTGGTTATGTATCAAGGACACTCACCAAAGTGGAAAAGGGTTATTCACAGATAGAGAAAGAAGACCTGTCAATCATGCTTGGTTTTAAGAAATTTCACCAGTACGTACATGGCCACCATTTTACTATTGTTTCAGACCACAGGCCATTGCTAGGATTATTCAGTGAAGACAGGGCCACACCATCCATAGCCTCGGCAAGAATACAATGTTGGACTTTAATCCTGGCAGCATACGAGTACACTTTCATACATAGGCCTGGCAGTCAAAATACAAACGCTGATGCACTTAGTTGTTTGCCTTTACAGTATGTGGAAGTCCCAGTTCCACAAGAGCTTATTTTGTTGTCACATTTCTTAAACCAGTATGTGCTCGGCAGATCAGAGACGGGACAAGTAGGTACAGAGTCGTATCACAAGTACGAGAACAAGTGCTTCATGGTTGGTCACAAGAGCCTGTATCTGACGAAATTAAATCGTACTTTAACAGAAGACATGACATAACCAGCCAGGATTCTATCTTATTGTGGGGAGCACGAGTGATAGTACCTCCAAAGGGAAGGGAGCCACTATTAATTCAACTACACAGCGCACCTCCAGGAATATCCTGAATGAAGACCATAGCTCGCAGCTACCTATGGTGGCCTGGGATGGATGGTGAAATAAAGGGTTTATTGAAGAATTGTGTGCAATGTCAGCAACTACAAAAGTTACCTTCAACAGCTCCATTATGCCCTTGGGAATGGCCAGGAAGACCACGGGCAGAATCTTTTGGTCGGCGTGCGGGGGTGGGCCCGACACACCGCCGCGTAAAATGATGCGTGATGATGTTGGGCGTGCATCCCGACGTCATCGCGCACCATCGCGATATTTTGTTTGCTGGGCATGCGCCTGCTGTAATGTTAAGGGCCTATTAAGGCCATTAAGAAATTAATTAAAGCATTTAGGAATGCTGCCTGTCCAACCTTAAGGTTGGCGGACAGGCGGAAGGCCCAAGCGGCCTTCGCGTTTTTCAGGAAACCTCATCCACAGGCGGGATGAGGTTTCCTGAAGCTTTTATAAAACAAATAAAAGATTTTTCCCACCTTTACAAACATGTCCCAACTCATGTGACACTGTCACATGAGGGGACATGTTTAAATAAATTTTTACATCATTTAATAACCTCTTTTATTATCCATTCAATCTCCCTGAGGCAGCTCCGTGCCTCAGGGACATTGCTGGGCTCTTTTGTGCATATGCGCTAAAGAGCACAGGGCCGACTCTCCCCACTTCCCTCATCCGCACAGGCAGCGCTGGCCGCTCGTTACACTGGGTAGGCCTTAATTGGCCCACCTGCATAAAATGGCGACGTGGAACTGAACGGTGGTGGTGTTCGGCTCCGCGCCCGGCCCCGCCCGCTCCTGTCCAGCCCGCCCGCCATAGGAAAAGCCCAGGCCCATGGGTGCAGTTACACGTTGAGCGGAAACATTGTTCCCAAGGTACAACATAGTCAATGCCGATGCCCACTCAAAATGGATGGACATATATGAGGTGAAATCACCAACATCTTCTGCTACAATTGAGAAGTTACGCCAAAGTTTTGCCATTAATGGACTACCAGATGTAGTCATTTCTGATAACGAGATGGCATCTATGAGTGCTGAGTTTCAGCAGTTTATCAGCCTCAACGATATTACTCATTTGAAAACTTTACCATACCACCTTTCTGGCCTAGACTGGCCAAAAGGGCAGTTCAAACATTCAAGGCAGGCATGAAGAAATTAACTGTAGATTCCTTAACAATCTAGCTAGCACGCTTTCCTTTCCGTTATAGGACCACCCCTCACATAACAACAGGTGTCACACCTGTGAAATTATTGATGAAAAACAGTCTCAGGATGAGATTGAGCTTAATAATGCCAAATTTAGGGGGGAAGGTGGAAAGGAGTCAAGGAAATCAGAAGACTAGACACGACTGGCATAGTCACAAGAGGAAATTTACTGTGGGAGAAACAATGTACATGAAGAGCTTTGGAGGAGGACCAAAATGGTTACCGGGTGAAATAAATGCAGTGGCTGGACCTCTATCTTACCACATGGAGGCGGAAGGCCGAGTCATGGAGAAATGTGGATCATCTAAGCAAGAGAGAAACTATGCACCAAGAAATGATTCCACCAGTGTTCACAACCGGGTCAGCATTTCCTGTTGAGAGAGCTCAACCCAGTTCAGACACGTCTGTTGTTCCTTCATGAGTGGAGGATACAGACCTGCAGATGCCCACTGAAGCACCTGATGTTCAGACAACTCCAGAAAAGGAGGTTCATGACAAAGCCTCTGAAGTTGCAGAGCTGAGAGGCTCTGCACGCATAAGGAAATCCCCAGAAAAACTGAATTTGTAAATTATTAACAGTGTAAATATTTTTCTGTTTTGAGAAAATTGTAATTGTGAATATAATATGTATTTCTGAGTAAATGGGGAGGGATGTGGTAATCTGATGTGTAATATACCTTTAAGAAGAATGTTATAATGGAAGATCACTTAATCTTACTATCCAATGGCAGAGCAGCATACGTTACCTCTGTAGTTAGTAGCCTGTAGTCAGTAGTTAGTAGCAACAGTAGTGTAAAGATAGAGTTTGAAGTGTTAGCACATGTTCAGTTGCTGCTGAGTACCCTTGTAAATAAACACAGAGTTTATACCTATGAAGTGTCTGCTACTCAACTCTATCATTAGTACCAAATTGGCCACCCCTTACAGCAAGCGTGCGAACAGGATCCAACAAACTGTTGATGAGGATACAACACATATCAAACACACTGTTAGCTAATTGGATTTCCACACCTTCCCTCTGCCTTTGAATGCCCGGTTCTTCTTGTTTCAACCTGTGAGCCTGTGATCTTGTCATCACACAACCTGGAAACAATCCAGGATGCTTTCCTGTTGAAAACACTTCTACAGGCTGCTCAACTACCATAGGCTCACCGACATCTGTGATCCAGCTATATCATTACCCAAAACAAATTGAACCCCTGCAATGGGCAATTTTTTCCACTACTCCAACAATCATCTCACCTATTTTCCAATTACTCTTTAAATTTACCTTGCACAATGGAATAAGTTTAACATCTCCATGAACCCCACTTATTATCACCTGTTCCTGCAATACTCCCTCTGAACAACAAATATCATTATCCGACAACATTAGGGATTGACCAGCTCTTGTGTCTCTTAAAATTTTAACATCTTTACCTACTCCACCCTGTACACATGGAAAGACTTTCCCTTCACAGAAAATCTTTAAAAATTTCTGCAACCTGCTCCTCAGAATTCTCTTGGGTAAATTGTGAACACTTCTTTTCCTATCACTGATTCTTCCTGTTTTACCTCCATACAAACCATTGGTTTTTCCTATGCCTGAACCTCAGAACCCACAATACTTTTACTTCCAGTGTTTTTCTGTACCCCAATAATTACAACAGATTTTCCCTGCAATTTCCAACACACTGACTTTGTGTGTCCAACTTTATTACAATTAAAACACCTGAATTTTCAAGTGCCACTCGTGCCTTCAGCACCTTCCTTTTTATTCTGAAATAAAACTTTCTGGGAATTTCCACCTACTCCTCATCCCTGACTACCCACCTTCCTTTCACCTTCCTACTTTCTACCCTTTGCTGATTTAA
The DNA here is from genome assembly GCF_964194155.1 of Cetorhinus maximus. NCBI lineage: Eukaryota > Metazoa > Chordata > Chondrichthyes > Lamniformes > Cetorhinidae > Cetorhinus > Cetorhinus maximus. Next base: position 100,459,616 of record NC_135885.1, read on the forward strand.
AAGGGTGATGAGAAAAATGTTTAGCCCTATGAACTAACTCATAAACATTAGCTATCTCTGCTGCTTGTCTCACTGTTTGAACCCTCTGTTCTTCTACATGAGTTTTCACTACTGAAGGAATTGAACCTTTAAATCCTTCCAAAAGAATTACCTCTCTAAGAGTTGCATATGTCATCTCTACCTTTAATGCCCGCATCCTCCGGTCAAAATTACTTTGTTTTACTCTCTCAAACTCAATATAAGTTTGCCCAGGCTGTTTTATCATATTCCTAAATTTCTGCCAGTAAGCCCCAGGAACCAACTCATATGCACTCAAAATAACTTTTTTTTTACCACATCTTAGTTCATTGACATTTCATGTGACAGTGAAGCATAAACCTCATGTGCTCTACCCACCAATCTGGATTGCAACAACAATGTCCACTTTTCCTGTGGCCATTTCATCTGTTTACCTATCTTCTCAAATGAAACAAAGAATGCTTCAACATCTGTTTCCTCAAACTTTGGAAGAGCTCGTACAAATGTAAACATCTCCCCACTGGGTTTTAGGTTAAAGGTTTTTTCATCATCAGGACTTTCCTCAGAATCTGAAATCTCTTTTTTAACTTCCAGTCTTTTAAGTTGGTATTCCCTTTCACATTCCTTCTCTCTTTCCCTTGCCTCTCTTTCTTTATCCTTCTCCCTTGCCTGGAATTCCAGTTCCAGCTTCCTTTCTTTCTCCGGCCTTTCTGCTTGCTCCCTTTGAAATGCTTTTTTCCTTTTTCTGCCCTTTCCTTTTCTGCTGCCTCTAGTTCCAATTTTTTCATTTCCATTGCTTGTTCAAGTTCAAGCTTCTTCATTTCTAACTGAAGTCTCACTGCCTCCAGCTGTGACTCACTAGTGTCAGGTAACACTTCCAACTTCAAATGGTGTGCTATGCCTTCAATTATATCTGATTTCCTTGCCCCTGCAGGTAATCCCAATTGTAACTTATCCACCAATTCCATTAACTTAGCTTTATTCACTTTTTGTAAACCAGCCAAAGTTATAACTTCAACTCCCAGACTTCAACTGCCAAAGCCATAATGCGTAAAGCCAGTTCAAAAAAAACCTCACACCAACTCCTGAATTCAAAGTGCTTCTCATACTCATAACCTTAAGATTCACCAACTCCAAACCAATCAATAAATCTCAAATATATCCTGCAAAGAGCCCCCAGTTTCTGTTATGGCAGGAGGATGGTAAATGCCAAGCTGCCCAAATCCCAGAGGGAAACTTAAAGCAGCTGCCCACAACTACTTGTAATTTGTACTTATTTTTAGATGCGAGCTATGAATTCAGTAAAAAGGCCACCAAGTCTTGTAGGTTTCTTACAAAATTAAATCAAACCTTTATTAATAGAAGAAATTATTTTAAGCACATACATAGATATACAAATTACTCTATGATAACTTCTAAATCCCCTAATTAATCTAAACCCCAGTTACACCTCCATTAAAGCAATAGTAAGACATACAGATTTTAAAAGGCCCAGGCAGAGTAACACACAATACCCAGAAGAGTTGAATTCAAAGTGAGTTTTTCTCAGCTTCGGTTCCTAGTGGGCAGCAGCTTGAGGCTTAGATGCTAGAGACTTTTTACACTTGTGTTAGATCTTAGAAATCCTGCCCTTACACACCTTTATACCTATTTTCCCCTTTGCTTCTCATTGTTTCACTATGTCTCTGGACCTTGACCTCTCTAATAATAAAATCTATCATAGTACCAATTTTACCAGGAACCTTTGGGAAAAATAAACACTGTTTCTTAACTTCTCCTGGCTAGGTGTAACATTTCACCACCTCTTTTGAATTCAAGCTGGTCAGGTTTATTTAAAAATGCAAATGTCCCCTTTACACCTTACATTTTAAAACTTCCCCCATGTTTACCTATTTAACATTTCAAACCTAGCTTATCTTCTGATACATCAAAGCCTTCAGACCAGCTGCCTATAATGCAATTAAGTCTCACACACATACCCACAGACAGAGATCCCACTATTGCTCTACTTTACAATAAATTCCAATAGCATTATGAAAATTATTATAACTTCCTGGCACCAGTCACCCATGTCCTTTCCACCATCACTGTCAACTCCCCTGGCATCACCTTCCACCTTTTCACCATCAGCAAAGCAGGAAGAGGGGGTTTCAGCCGAGCTCCTGGGCACTTAAAGGACTGCTGGAGATAAGGCATCTGTGAGGTCCAAGTCAGATGACAAGCCTCCGGGATCGACCTTCCAACTCTCCGTGGAGAGCCACCCACCCACAGGATCTGTGTCTGTCTCCAAGTCCCAACCAACCACCCTCGCCATCCCTTCTACCGCTACTGATACACCCTCACCCCACCATCCTACCGGTTTGCTCTTTCCTCTCATACTCACCATCCCCTCCTACCATGCCCATCCTCGGTTCACTCCCCAGGGGGAAGTCATTGATTCCACTGACACCTCCCTTGCACATTAACTTGGACCTTCACCTCCCCCTTACTCCCTCCTCCACCCTTGCTCCCTCATCCCCAAGACACTTTCCCCCTCTGAGCTCCCTCCTCCCCCGGACGACCGAACTCCTTTTCCCCTCCAAATTCTTTCCCACTCTAAACTCTATCCTCCCCCTGAGCTCCCACCCTTACACCTTCCTCCCTCCTTCTGCCTACCTCCCCACTTGCTGAAATATCCCTGTTACTCCCTCCTCCCCATCCTCTTTCCTCCCAACCTCAGTCGCCCGACACCTTTGCCCCCACCTCCACAACATCCACCCCCCTAACACTTTCATCTGCCCCATCCAACCTCACCCCGCCTCCTCTCCTACTCACAGCTTGATGTTCTTCTGCATCCCCCCAATCGATCATCCATAGCAGTCCATGGCCAAGACCATGATGTTCTGAAGCAGACCCAAAGCATCTTGGTGACCTCTTACCTTCTGTGAGCTGCTTCGCGGCAGAGCCATGTACATGAAGATCCACCTAGCATGTGATGCACATGTTCCTCCAGGGTCTAGTAACTGTAGGTTCTAGCATCTTCTGCTCCTTGGATGTCTGCGATCTGAGCAGACTAACACTAAGTCCCGACTTCAGCACATCACACTTGTCCAGTGCCTGGGCCAGCGTGATTTTCCACTGGCATAATGGAAAATCTGGCATAGGGGGCTGATTCCAGTCAGGCCTTACTTTGCATCCCATTACCGGGGTGCAAATTCGGTTCATGCTGGCCTCCAGCAGCATTCACGTTCCAACACCATCTGATCATCCCACTGTGCTTTCATGCCGGCACGAAATAAATTCCTGCCCATCATGCCAAATTGTTTCCCCCCCACCTCCGCTCAGCCAATGGTGCCATAAAATTATGGCTGAATGTATGTGTGACACTGTGTTTAATTCAGGGTAAATGTGTGAGAATAAAAAAACCTTATTTTGTCTAACTGCACAAAAGCGTGCTGCTGAATTATATAATTGTAATACGCGCTCCAAGGGTAAGAAAGACATACCTCTTTCCACAGAAAACATACTGATTATGGGTATTAAGAAATTACAGCCTCTGTGACACTGCATTTAAAATCATTCCCCTCATCTCTCGTAGATTATTTTGTCCATTATCTTAAATCTGCGTCCTCTGGTTACCGATGTCCTTACCAATAGATATGGTTTCTCCTCAGGTATTCTATTAAAACCCCTCATAATTTTGAAGACCTCTATAAACGACTGAATTTTTTGAATAAAATGGAATGTTGATAATACAGGTTGAGGACATATTCGAGTACATGAGAGCACTTAGCTTAAAGAATTGTTCATTAATAACAGTGAGATTTGGAATGCTGTCAGCAAAATTGTGATAAAACAATGAAACTTCACAACACTCGACAGCACTCAATGCACCTGCAGCAATTTTATTTACTCCGCTTTTTAAAACTATTATGAGGTTAATTAGTTTCAGTTTTTGAGAAACACAGTGACAGTTTTGCAAAACAAATGAAATTGCCTTTTGTTTGGGATATCTTCCACCTGCAGATTTTGCCAGATGCTTTTTGTCAAAGGTGAGCTGATTTGAAGCATGTGCCAAACAATGGAGAAATCCCTATCCATGAGAATCTCCCAATATATTTGTTATCCACTTATATACATACAATATATATACAACAAATGGCAGTTGCTTCATAGTGCTGTGATTATAGAAGTGAACACTTCAGTGAAGATTGTTATCAATTCACCCAGGTGGCTTTCATCTTGGTGTCATCTTACTCCTTAATCAGCATTCCATCAGAATAAACTGTGAACTGGTATTCTTATCGGGGATGCTGAATATTTCAGAGACTCAGGCTGGGATTTTCCGGCCCCAACATGGCAGGACCCACCGCAGGGGATTCGACAGCCCAGCCAAAAGTCCATTGACTTTCGGCAGGACCGGGTGATTCCGGCAGTAGGAGGGACTGGAAAATCTCACCTTTAGGCCTGAATTTTCAAAAAACCAGAAAGGCTCCAAACATTAGACAAAATGGTGACAAAGCCCTAATTCCAGAAGTCCCACCCCTGAACCCGGCACCCACCATTTTTGAAGGGGGTAGTGGGTGCGGGTTGCAGTTTGCACACCTGTGGTTCACTGAGGCAGCTGTATGTGAAGAAGTGCAGCTTCCTTCATACGGATGCAATTTTGTCACTGGGATGTCCAAAAACTGACTTATGGGCCTTAGACATTTGAGGAAAGGGTCTAAAGCTGCCAGAGTTATTTGGAGAGGTAGGGCAGCCTTTTGGAGAAGTCCAGGTACCCCTTTGGGACAGATAGGGCGCCCTTTGGGAGAGGTAAGGTGCCCTTGGGATTGTTAAGAGTAGACATACAAGTGCGTAAAAAGCGGATAAGATCAGTGGAACTGTCAAGTTGTCAAGTCATTTAAATTTTTGTAAAAACAAAATCCTGCTGTGGCTGTTTGCAATTTCACTAGCTTGTGTGTTGACATAAACCAGAAGGTTATCATTATAGGATTAGTGCCACATGTCTGATACCACAACCTATCATCATCAGAGAGGGGACCCTTTAAGTTCACAGTTTGATTTACAGCTTCAAGTTGTTATAAAATATTTGATGTGGGGCTTTGAATGCAAATGTTTATTTTCATAAGGGTTAAGGAAATGTTTGCTTTTATAAGGATTACGTACTTGAAGGAATTTAAATGTATTGAATGGGTGTTTATGAATGATATGTTTCCACATAAAAATACTGAAGTCTGCAATAGACTTTATTTTATTTCATCTCACAATGGCACCTGAAATCTGCCCATGGTGGATACTGAGTGAGTTGGCACTGAGGGTTTAAGGGCAAAGGATGGTGGATGGGGGTCATGAGTTGGCACTAAGTTGTCATAGGGGCTATAAAAGGAAATAGGTGTGGGTAGAGGCGCATAGGCTGGCATGAAGGGCATGAGGAGCCATGGGAAGTGGGTGGGGGGAATGTGGTAGCATGAGTTGGCATCGATGGGGTATGGGGAATGTGGGGAGTCTGTGCTCCTGATCAGGGATTGAAAATTTGGCCTTTTTCTACAATTGTAGCATTGGCGTTGACTGGTTACAGATGTGAGGTAGTGTAAACCTGGAGTTAAAGCCTAACTTGATTTTGAAGCAGAGCAAGGGCATTTGATCTGAATTTAGGCTGTACTTGCACTATTCAGTCACTCTTCGGAGATTGTGGAAGACTAAGGGCTGAATATTAAACACAGTGAACATTCAGTTCCTCCGTACACATGGTGGGTGAGAAAGACCCCTTGCATCAAAACCGTACAAATGACTGCCCCACCCCCAACCTCCTTTCCTTTCCAAAGTCACCTCTCAAATCCACATCCACCTTTCTTGCAACTCAAGGTTTACACCCCTCCAATCTGTTTACCATCCCAGCCACAGAACAGAAAGGCTCTTATCAAAATCACAAATGACATCCTGTGTTACTGTAGCAAAGGTGAACATTCCCTCCTCCTTTTGGACCAGTCTCCAGCCTTTGGCATGGTTAACAATACCATCCTTCTCCAACACATCTCCACTGGGTGGGATCGTATTTACCTAATGCTATTCTTACCTCCCTAATCATAGCCAGAGTATCATATGCAGTGACTTCTCTTCTCAGATTCGTACTGTTACTTCTGGTTTCCCCCAAACATCTATCCTAGGCCCCACTTATTTCTCATCATCATGCTGGCCCTCAGTAACATTAGATGGAATTTTCCCAGATTTACACTAAGTGCGGTAGCGGGCGGGTAAAATGGAGTCCTACCCGCTGATAAAAATGATGGGTTTCCACACCATATCATCCCGAGCCCACCTCATTATTTATGCATTCCCGGGAAACGTGCCGTTTCCATGGTGGGTGAGTTGTCATTCACCTGACCACCATCACCCCCCTGTTGCATCATGCCGGCCGCCATGTTTAAAAGGCAGCCGCCAGCACAACACTTATCATCACCAGCTCACCACCGTTGCCCGGGAAACATGGCCAGCAACGGAAAAAAGACTGAACCCCCCCCGCTTCAATGATGGGTCCTTCGAGCAACTCTTGGATGCCATGGAGGCCCGCCAGGATGTGCTCTACTCCCGCTCTGGCCGCAGGATGGGCAGCAAAGTCACCAACCCAGCTTGGGAGGTGCTGGCAGATGGCCTGCAGTGGAGGACAGCCATCTAGTGCCGCAAAAGGATGAAGGATCTACCCCGTTCCGCCAGGGTAAGTCACTCTTTTCATCACTCCCACCTCACGCACTCACAAACCCATCACACACCCACAGGGCTCTCACTCACTGCCAGTGCAAGGGACATCACCATTCATTCTTTCACAGACCGCCATTGTCCTCAGCCCATCCATGGGACCACTCACCACCCATACAGGCCAGGCTTACTTATCATCTGGCCTGGCAGGTATTCTGATACACTCTCCCCATCTCTATCCATGCAAGGTAAACTGGTGCACAACAGGAGGGAAAGGCCACAGGAAGGTGGGGGATGCTAGAGATCAAAGTTCTGACAGAATTCGAAAACAGCCATCCAGCTGGCCAGCGATGACTAGGACCGGTCCTGTGCTAACGGTGAGGTTGACGCTGCTCTACCAAGTGAGGATGCAGCAGTGCAACATCCATCAGACAACCATACTGTGAGTAATATGTCCTGTTTCACAGACCACTGCCATGCACTAATTATCTACCAATGCTTTTGCAGGCTCATCTGCCACCGACAGAGCCCATGACCCAGGGCCTTCAATCAAGCCCTGAAGAAACCACTGAAGAGGAATCTAAAGGCACCCTCCCTGAAGTCCCTTCACAGCGCTCACCCACACCCTCTACCAGTGCCGAGACACACACCTCGGTGGGATCTAGCTTTAGTGTAGCTCACAATTTGGTGAGCACACCGTACTTTCTGACCCACAGCAGGAGGAGGCAGGGACTTCCCAGGTCCCCGGCACTCGGGGACTGCTGGAGGCCAGAATGTTGCTGAGTCTGAGCCAGATGACGAGCCTTTGGACTCGGTCATGTCACAGTTGCTGGATCTGCAATGCAAACTAGGGAACATCAGGAAGGGATCTCCGCTGCACTCCTCAGATTGCAAGGCACGATGGAGGAGTCCTTCTGTCTTCAGGCTGAGGTAATAGCGCCGGCATTGCAACGCACCGAGGCCAACACTAGCAGGATGGCAGCCACCATGGAGACTTTGGTCCAGGCCGTCACTCCTGTACTGCTGTGCGGGCTGAACTCCATTGCTGATGCCATAGTTGGCCTCCAACAGTGAGTACGCGAGAGGGGTGCAGGGCAGCTTGATCTCACTCCAGCTACTCCTTCTGCTCACGGAATCAGCCAGAGGCCCTTGGGCATGCATAGGGAGGAGGATTAGCAGGTGCACGCTCCGGGGCCATCCACCCAGGTGACTCTAGGAGTGACCGGCCCATCCAAATCCCCTCTTCCTGTGACCTCCGCAGCTCCAGCTTCACAGGCTGAGGAGGGTGTCACTGCCACACAGCAGGACCCGAAAGCAGGCCAGGGCCCACCAAGTCTTGGCCCTCTAGATGACGCCCGCCAAAGTCATCACAGACAGGGCGTCACAGTCAGCAGGCGCCTCCACCTCTCCTGTGGATGTCCGGGGAGCGCCAAGACGTAGCGGCAGGGTTAGGAAAGTTAAGTAAAGGTAGTTGTACGGCCTGGCCACGGGTATTGATCACTTGTACATACTGTTCACTATTGTCAATAAACTCCTAAGAATGTCTCACTGTCTGTGGCTCCTTGTTTAGATGAGCAGTGTTCTTGTCACTCAAATGTGATACCTTTCTACACATGATAAAGGCAGGTGTCTCAGTCCAGGACCTCTTCCCTGTGCTTTGTGCAACCTTCAGACCAACGTGATGGTCCAGCCTCACACTCCCTGGAAACATTACTGATGCCTGCGCCTTGGCGGTGATGATCCTTGCTGCCAGAATGTAGTGAGCATGTACCACAGAGTTCGCTTATACTCCCTGTTTGCTCTCAGTATCTTTAATTTGGGGCTGGCCCCTTCACCTGTGACCAGTGATGCTGTGCACCAGCTCCTGAAGGGCTGAGGTGCCGAAGGCGGACACAGCATCAGATGCATCTAAACTTTCATGGCTGCGTCTCTGAGATGGCCCTGATCATGGAGCGCAAGCGAGCTGCCCTCGGCCAAACAGGAGCCAGACATTCTCAGAGGCTATGTGAAGATCTATGGAGAGTCCTCACTGCATGTTGTCATCATCATCCTGCAAACAAGCAGCTATTAGGGCCTCCACTGCATCTCCATGACAGGAGCATTCTCACAGAGGGTATTGGCGCTGCCATAAGGCAGACTGGAGTCAAATGTTCACAACTATGATGTGAGGATCTATGGTGTCTCCTCACTGCATGTCGTCATCATCCTGCACTAATCTGGCAGCTATGGGGGCCTCCCGAGCGTGTCTGCCTCATCTATCCAGTGCCAGAGCCTCTTCCCCCTCATCGTCATCAGCGAGGATCCCATCAGCCTCATCCCCATCAGCGCCCTCCTCATCGGAGGAGACATGCAGCTCCTCCATCTCCTCCTCAGCCAGCTTGTCTCCCTGTGGGGGTGCTAGGTTGTAAAGGATGCAGTGGACAACAACGATGCATGATACTCTCTGCGGACTCTATTGCAGGGCTTCACCAGACTGGTCCAGGCAGCGGAACAACATCTTCAGCATCCCTATGGTCTGCTCCACAAAGTTGTGAGCTGCTGCATGAGCCTCATTATACCGTCGCTCTGCTGTAGTGTGAGGCTGCCACACAGGTGTCATCAGCTATAGCCTCTGCGGGTAGCCCTTGTCCCCGAGGAGCCATCCCTGCAACTTCTGTAGGCCCTGGAATACGTCAGGGGTCTGTGGCCAACTGAGAATGTAAGAGTCATGGACGTTCATGGAAATAGTGCGTAGACCTGCAGGATGAGTTTCTGGTGGTCGCATATCAGCTGCATGTTCAGTGAGTGGAAGCCCTAGCAGTTGATGAAGTCCACCAAGTGTAGCGATGGATACCTGAGCACCACATGAGTGCAATCGATCATACCCTGCATCTGTGGCAAACCTGAGATCAGAATGAACCCAATGGCCTTTGCATCCTGACTGTCCTGGTCCAGAGCAAAATGCACAAAGTCGTGTGCCATGGAGAAGATGGCATCCGTGACCTCATGGATGCATTTGGTGGATTGTGAAATCCCACAGGGGTCACCTGTGGAGCCCTGAAAGGAGCCACTGGCATAGAAATTGAGCGCCACGGTCACTTTCACAGCCATTGGCAGTGGATGCCCTCCATGCCCCCTTGGTGCCAAGTCCTGGCAGATGTGAGCCACCAGGTCCCTAGACATGCGCAGTCGTCGGCGACACTGATTGTCAGTCATCTGCAGGAATGGCAGGCGGCGTTTATAGACCCTGGGTGTCGCTAGGCACCAACCAGCCACAGCTCACTGTCGCTCCTGGACAGTGCGGGAGCCCCAGCTGCCCCTTCTTCATGAGGTTGCTGCTCCTACCTTTGCACAGCCAAGAGCTTCAGTCGCTCTCTCCTCCATCTTCTACGGTCTCTGTAGGCCATCAGGCATACAGCTAGGTCATCAGGATCCATGATCCTGATGTGGTCCTCCTGCAGCATGAAAGAGAGAGAGATGTGGTTATCATGGGTGTATTTAGCACCTTTCCTGGCCCTGTGCGACCACCCCTTAATGCTTCCCGGAGAGTGCCGGTCGCCCCTCAGATGGCCAGAGATGTGTGCGCTGTATGGCTGCCCTGTCAACCTGCGACATGGGGGAGACAGGTCTCAACCGGGATGCTGAGTTTGCAAGGGGGCTGTGAGTGCCTCCAGCAGTGACTGCTACATTGCCAGCGTTGGTGAGGAGATTGTACAACGTGCGCAGTCCAACTGCTCTGCAGTCCAATAAAGTTGTGGCGGACTCGAAATCTGTGCTGGTGAGGGGTTGGGGGGGCGGGTGGGGTGTGCGGTTGGATGCTTGTTGGCTTTTTGGTGCCTCCGCATTGCTTGTATGGGTGGGCAGGCTAGGAGCCTGACCCCAATAATATCACTGTGGCTGCGCCTGATCTGTCTCAGTTGCAGAGGAATGGCCAGTTTATACAGGTGTCCTAATGCGTGACCACTTCCCTCGCTTACCCTGCTCCCCCCCACTTCCCCAATTGCCAATGCGCGGAATGCAGTGTCAGGGCAGCACTTGACTCCCCCCTCCATCCCCGAGAACAGTTGCCTCTGAAGCTGGCCAGCACTTACCCTGGACATCTCACCACCTCCCTCCTCAGCAGTTGCCTCCGAGGCTGGCCAGCACTTGCCCCCGGACAACCCTCACCCCCCACCCCGGTTTCCACCCCCCCACGCCCCTGAGGCCTGTAAACAACAGGCGAGCTGTGGAGAACGCTGCTGCTCACTCACCTCAGTTCCCCCCAGTGAAGGCCGCCAAGTGCATGTCGCCTGCGCGCTGTGAAACATGTCTGGGTGTTTTCCCACCAAAATGGGCGGATAATACGGCAGAGTTCCTAAAGCCTGGTGGGATGGCCTCTTAATTACATGCTGATGTATTACAATTAGCTTACTGCTGGTGGTGGGCTGAGCAGCCAATCGTGATCTACCTTCATGCCATTGTGAAGCACGTCACGCCATATTTTCTGCGCACGCCACCTATCACACCCACCGCCAGCGGGTTGGGAGTATTCCACCCATTATCTGAAAATACAGCATTAGATTTCAGATGTATGCTGACAGCATCCATTTCTATCTCACCACCATCACTCTTGACCCCTTGATGGTCTCTGAATTAACAGATTGTTTGTCTGGCATCCAGTACTGGATAAGCAGAAATTTCCTTTGATTAAATGTTGGAAAAATTGAAATCATCATTTGTGGTCCCTACTGCAAATTCTGTTTCCTATCTACTGACTTCATCCCTCTTCCTGGCAACTGTCTGAGGCTGAGCCAGGCTGTTCACAGCCTTGGGATCAATTTTGACACTGAGATGAGCTTCCAACTGCATAGTTGCACCATCACTAACACCGCCTATTTCCACCTTTGTAGCAATTCCCAGTCTGCCCCTGCCTCAGTTCATTGACTACTGAAACCCTTCTCCATGCCATTGTTACCTCTAAACTTCATATTCCAATGCACGCCTGGTTGGCCTCCCAACATCTACCCTCCATAAACTTGAGGTCATCCAAACTCCGCTGCCCATATCCTCACTTGTACCAAGCCCTGTTCACCCATCACCCCTGTGCTCACTTATCTACATTGGCTCCCAGTTAAGCAACGTCCAATTCTCATCCTTGTTTTAAAATCTCGCCATGGCCTTACCCCTCCCCATCTATGTAATCTCCTCCGAGTGAACATACGAACATAGGAAGTGGAGCAGGAGAAGGCCACTCGGCCCCTCGAGCCTGCTCCGCAGTTCAATAAGATCACGGCTGATCTGATTTTAACCTCAGCTCCACATTCGCTTCCACCCCCAATAATCTATCACTCCCTTGCTTATCAAGAATCTATCTAGTCCTGCCTAAAAAATATTCAAAGCTTCAGCTTCCACCACATTTTAAGGAAGAGAGTTCCAAAGACACCCAACCCTCTGAGAGAAAAAAATTATCTTCATCTCTGTCTTAAATGGGTGATCTCTTATTTTTAAACAGTAAACGCTAGTTCCAGGTTCTCCCACAAAATAAAACATCCTTTCCCCATCCACCCTGTCAAGACACCTCAGGATCTTATATGTTTCAATCAAGTCATCTCTTACTCTTCTAAACTCCAGCTGATACAAGCGTAGCCTGTCCAATCTTTCCTCATAAGATAACCAGCCAATTCCGGTATTAATTTGGTAAACATGTTCTGTACTGCTTCGAACGCATTTACATCTTTTCTTAAATATAGAGACCAGTACTGTACACAGTACTCCAGATGTTGTCTCACCAACTGTATAACTGAAGCCTAACCTCCCGCCTTTTGCATTCAATTGCCCTTGCGATAAATGATAACATCCTATTAGTTTTCCTAATTAGTTGCTGTACCTGTATATGAACTTTTTGCGATTCATGCTCTAGGGCACCCAGAATCCCCTTGCATCTCAGAGCTCTGCAATCTCTCACCATTCAGGTAATATGCTTCTCGTTTATTCTTCCTGCCAAAATGGATAATTTCACATTTTTCCACATTATACGGCATTTCCCAGGTCTTTGCCAACTCACTTAACTCATCCATATCCCTTTGTAGCCTCCTTATGCCCTCTTCACAACTCACTTCCCTGCTTATCTTTGTGTCATCAGCAAATTTAGCAACCACGCCTTTGATTCCTTCATCATAATCATTTATATAAATTGTAAAAAGTAGAGGCCCCAGCACTGATCCCTGTGTCACACCACTTGTTACATCTTGCTAACCAGAAAATGACCCGTTTATGCCTATTCTCTGTCTCCTGTTAGCTAGCTAATCTTCTATCCATGCCAATATGTGACCCCCACACCATGAGCTTTCATTTCCCGCAATGACCTTTGATGTGGCGCCTTATCAAATGCCTTATGGAAATCTAAGTATAGTACGTCCACTAGTTCCCCTTTATCCAAAGCACATGTTTCTTCTTCAAAGAACTCCAATAATTTTGTCAAACATGATTTCCCTTTCACTAAACTATGTTGACTCTGCCTTGCTATAATATCTTTAATAATAGCTTCTAACGCTTTCCCTATGACAGATGTTAAGCTAACTGGCCATTAGTTTCCTGCTATCTGTCTCCCACCCTTTTTGAATAAAGGAGTTACATTTGCTATTTTGCAATCTAAAGGAACCTTTCCTGAATCTAAAGAATTTTGGAAAATTCAAACCAATGCATCAATTATCTCAATTGTCACTTCTTTTAAGAGTCTAGGATGAATTCCTCAGGACCCAAAGATTTGTCAGCCTGCAGATATAACAATTTGCTCAGTACCACTTCCATGGTGATTGTAATTTTCTTGAGTTCTTCCCTCCATTCATTACCTGATTTACAGCTGTTTCTGGGATATTGCTTGTATTCTCTATAGTGAACACCAATGCAAAATGCCTGTTCGATTCATCTGCCATCTCCTTATTTTCTATTATCAATTCTCCAGACTCAGTTTCTATAGGACCAATGTTTACTTTGTTAACTCTTTTCTTCTTTAAATATCTATTGAAACACTTAATATCTGTCTTTATATTTCTAGCTAGACTTCTCTTTTGTACTCTAATTTTTCCCTGCTTATTAATCTTTTAGCCATCTTTGCTGTTTTTTAAAATATATTCTGACCAATCTTTTGACCTGCCACCCATCTTTGTGCAATTGTATGCCTTTTCTCTAAGTTTGATACAATCTTTAATTTTTTAGTTAACTACAGATGGTGGGTCATCCCCTTGGAATTTTTCTTTCCCCTTGGAATGTATCGATTATGTGTACTGTGAAACATTGCCTTAAATGTCTGCCACTGCATCTTTATTGACCTATCCCTTAACCTAATTTTCCAGTTCACTTTAGCTAGTATACTTTCATGCCCTCATAATTGCCCTTATTTAAGTTTACAATACTAATCTTAGATCCCCTCTTCTCTCCCTCAAACTGAATGTAAAATTCAATCAAATTATGATCACTGCTACCTAGGGGCACCTTCACTATGAAGTCATTAACTAATCATATCTCATTGCATATCTAGCCCACAACCATCCGAGATATCTGCATTCATGTAATTCTGGCCTCTTGAGCTTTCCAGATTTTAATCATCCCATCATTGGCAGCTGTGCCTTCAGCCACCTGAGCCTTATGTTCCCCCCTTAAATCTCTTCACCTCTCCACCTCCCTTTCCTTCTGCAAGAAGCTCTTTAAAGCCATTCCTCTTTGACCAAGTTTTGGTCACCTGCTCTAATGTGGCTCTGTGTCAAATTTTGCTTGATAAAACTCCTGTGAATTGGCTTGGGTTGATTAATCATGTTAAAAACTCTATATAAATTCAAGAAACCTAGAGTACAATTTTATTTAGATACCTGTGTTATGGCTATCATTTATTTTAAATTTCCTTCGTTACTGCTTTTAATTGTAGTAACCATGGATCGTGTAACATTGTGGTGCATTGGTCTGTGGCATCATGGTATGCGGCCATTCTTTTTTGCACTGTTCAGGATGATGTGAGCTTGTGTCAAGTATCCTTTTCTGACTCGATTTATTTGCCGAAGCTGAATACTTTGCTAGGCTGCTAACATTATCCTGTGAGTAAGAAACTTGCAAACAGCTGAATCATGCTGAATTAGTGGCTGCACTGGTTACAGAGATTGCTGATGTGCCAGTATTACAGCTGAGCGATAATTTTAGATAATCTACTCCGAAGAAGGTACTCTATTTCATTGCAATGTTTTGTTTAGATTTGACTGGACCAAATAAAACACTACCAGGTCCATTTTTGTCTGTTAAAATTGCTTACTATTCCAGGATCGTTCTAGAATGCAAAGATAACCCCCAACTTCTTTCCTCTACTGCAAACTGTCTTCTTAAACCCTGTCTCCTCCACACTTACCTTCAACAACAAGTGTGATGAGCTTATAGACTTCTTTGTCACCAAGATGGAAATAAACTGTCCGGCTGCTTCTGCCACATCACCCACTTCCACTAGCCCACATGGTCAAACCTCCTTTAATGCTCCTTCCTGCCCTAGCCCTGAACTTGCATCTTTCTCTAATTTCTCTCCTATCTTCCCCCATGCCTTCTCTGAGCTCTTCTTGTCCATGAGTATTCGCCTCAATCCTATTCCCACTCAACCTCTGATCATCCAAATTCCCCTGCTGGCCCCCTTGTTAGCCAATATTGTAAATGGTTCTCTCTCTTTCGGTGTCATCCCTGTCTCCTTTAAACCTGCTCTACTCATAAAGAAACCCTTGACCATCCTTGCAAATGTCCACTCCATCTCCTTTTCCTCTCCAAAGTTCTTGAACGTGTTTTTGCCTCCCAAATCTGGACATCATCCAAAGGCACAGCATTAGTTTTCACATGTATGCTGATGACACCCATCTCTACCTCACCACCACCTCTTTTGACTCCTCCACTGTTGCTAAATTATCAGATTATTTGTCTGACATCCAGTACTGGATAGCAAAAACTTCCTCCAATTAAATATTAAGAAGGCTGAAACCATTGTTTTCGATCCCCACTCCAAACATTGTTTTCTAGTTACCAACTCCAACCCCATCCCTGGCAACAGTCTGAAATTAAGCAGTTTGTTTGTAACCTTGGTGTCACATTTGACCCTGAGATGAGCTTCCGACCTCATATTTGTGTTATCACTAAGGTCACCTATTTCAACCTCAGTAATAATTCTCAACTTTGCCCCTGTCACAGCTCATTTGCTGCTGACATCCTCATTCATGTATTTGTTTCCTTTAGACTTGACTATTCCAATGCACTTCTGGCTGGTCTCTCAGGTTCTACCCTCCATAACTTTGAATGCATCCAAAACTCTGCTGCCCGTGTCATAACTTGTTGCAAGTCCTATTCCTATATTACCCCCATGCTTACTGACTTACATTGGCTCCCAGTAACACAACATCTTGATTTTAAAATACCTCCCTAACTCTGTAATTTCCTCCAACCCCAAAATGCCCTGAGATGTCTGAGCTCCTCTAATTCTGGGCTCTTGTGCATTCCCAATTATAATTGCTCCATTACTAGTGGCCGTGCTTCAGTTGCCTCAGCTCCAAACTCTGGAATTCCCTCCCTATACCTCTCCGCCTCTCTACTCCCCTTCTCCTTTAAGACCCTTCTTAAAACCTACCTCTTTGACCAAGCTTTTGGTCATCTGACCTAATATCTCTTTTTGTGGCTCGGTGTCAAATTTTGTTTTATAATGCTCCTGTGAAGCACCTTGCGATGTTTCATTACATTAAATATGCTATATAAATATAAGTAGTTGTTGTTGTTAGGAAATGCCAAATGACAGAAGCAGTAAAAAGTATTGGAGCCTATCAAGAGTTAATCAGAGGTGTGTAAACATAGACAGGCATTTCATTATTTTGTCCATGCTATTTAGTAAATGTTCTTTAGCACTGTCCAACGGATATTGTTATGTTTCTTTTATTCTTTCATGGAAAGTGGGCATCGCTGACTAGGCCAGCAACTATTGCCCACTCCTAATTGCCCTTAAGGAGATGATGGTGAGCCACCTTATTGAACCACTGCAGTCCATGTCGTGTATGCATAACCACAGTGCTGCTAGTAAGGGAGTTCCAGGATTTTGACCCAGTGACAGTGACAGGTGGTGGAGTTCCCATGCATCTGCTGCCCTTGTCTTTCTTGGTGGTAGGGGTCACGGGTTAGGAAGGTGCTGTTGAAGTTGGTGAGCAACTTGGTGAGTTGCTGCACTGCATCCACTGGAGTTTCACACTGCTGCCACTGTGGTGGTGGAGGGAGTTGATGTTGGAAGTGGTGGATGAGGTGCCAATCAAGTGGGCTGCTTTGTTCAGGATGGTGTTGAGCTTCTTAAGTGTTGTTGGAGTTGTACTTACCCAGGCAAGTGGAGAGTATTCCATCACACTATTGTGAATGATACCTACTAAATACAATTAAGCAAATATAATTTAACAAGTGCTCTTTTAATGCACATTTCTTAATGGATGCTAACTTTATAGGTCAGAGGTTGATATCAAAACCAGAGCCAAAATGGCTAAATTGGGAAATGAATAACCATGACAAGGAAAGACAGGCTTTTAAACAGAAAATAGAGATAAGGGGAGATTGCTACATAAGTAATTGGAACATAAGTAAGCCAGATTAGTGACTGGTAAAAGATGAAAATAAAACATCAAGAAAGAAATTATAAATGGCAAGTTAAAGGTTTGTAAAAATGAATATATTTAGAATAGGCAAAACTGATTTGAGTGATAAAAAGATTAGCTAGCAACAAAGAAAAAAATGGGATAGGCTTTAAATTATATGATTAGCATAGTTTTTTTCATAGTGTTGCTTTCTTGACACTATTAACTCCCCAATTTGACCATTTTTTTCCAGGTTTTAATATTAGCTACCAACTTCTGTATCACATAAATTAATTGACCAACAGGAGGAAGTCCCAAGTTCATGCAGAAAAACAATGCTTGAGATTGAAATTGTTAATAAAATGTTTGCTGTTCTTGAATATTCACAATACAACAGAATCAGATGGAATGCATCCAAAAACACTTAGAGAAAAGAGGATTGTAAAGGAACTGTGCTTGAAAATTTCTGCAGCTCATTAAATGCAGGGCTACTGCCAGATGTTTGAAAAACATTCTAGTGTTCTATTTTTGTGGGGGAAAGGGGATCTGAAACATGATCCTGGGAATTACAGGTCTATTAGCTTGATATTGATAGCAGGAAAAGCATTGGAGTTTATTATAAAGGAAACAATTCAGACACATTGAAAATGTCTAAAGGTAATAACTTGAAGCCAACGCAGATTTATGAAAGGCATGCCTAAAAAAAGTGATGGGAATTCTTTGAAGATGTAACAGAATTAGTGGAGGATGATAATATGTTGGATGTTATATGTCTAGATTTTCTGAAAACATTTGATAAGGTGTCTCGCAAGAGACTTGTGGTTAACATGAAAGCTTTTGGAGCAAAGGAAATGGTGATAAATTTAATGAAACATTTTCTAAATAACAGGAAACAAAGCTCTCCCTTTTATTACAAAGTAATGAATATATGGGCCAGGGCTTTCAGTTTTTATACTTGGACCCAATGCAATTTTCTCCCTATTTACTTTAAGTGGATAGAAAATTGTCAGCCAATTTGTACAAAAACAGTAAATGTCAGCCAAAGAATGGGTTCATAGCAAGAACAATTAACGCTATGTTTTGAAGAAATCTGTTTCGAACATTGAAGGTCATAAGAATAGGTAGAGATAAGTCAAATACTCGATGGGACATGATGGCTTGTGCATTGATGAGAGCACTTGTGCAATGTGACTTGAGAACATTAAATTGTATGGATTCTTAGATGGAATAAGTATTGGGGTGAATTTTACGCCCACCCTCCAGCTTATTTGAAAGCGGGTGGCTTGTAAAATAAAACAGGTAGTCTGGTCTGTCTGCTGTCTTCCAGTCCCGCCCCTAAGCTGTCTCCCATGTTACTATGGGTGGGTAAGGCATCAGGATGTCCACAAGAATACAAGAAATTGGAGCAGGAGTAGACCATATGATCTGTCGAACCTGCTCCGCCATTTGATATGATCACGGTGACCTTAGGCTTTAACTCAATTTTTCTGGCTACTCCTCATAACCCTTAATTCTCTGAGTGACCAAAATTCTGTATATCCCAGCTTTAAATGCATTCAACAATGGAGCATCAACAACCCTCTGGGGTAGGGAATTCCAAAGATTCACAGCCCATTGTGTGAAGTGATTTCTCCTCATCTCAGTCCTAAATTGACCCCTTATCCTGAGACTGTGTCCCCGTGTTTTAGACTTCCTGACCAGCAGAAACAACCTCTCAGTGTCTACCCTACCAAACCCCTTCGGAATTTTTGAGATTGCCTCTCATTCTTCTAAACTCCAGAGAATATAAGCCCAATTTATTCAACCTTTCATCATAAAACAAACTCCTCATCCCAGGGACCAATTTGGTGAACCTAGAACTAGAAGGCAGATTGGCTGGAAGATCTCTAGGGTGGAAGCCACACTCTGAATCAATTAAGGCTGCCTCTAGTATATTACTGCTGTGAGGCAGCCGGGTTTCTCGCTGATGGGTGCTGATGGACTTTTCTGTCGTGGGGTGGGGAATGCAGGCAATCAGTCCCACCATAAAATCCATCCATTTATGTGTTTTCACAGGATTATGGTTAGCCAGTTGAAGAGAAAGCTGTAGCGTTAGCTTAGGTTGCTCAGCTTATTTGAGAGATTAACTGCATTTGATAGACTCCCTGATGGTCCAAATTATGCTTAGCCTGTGGAGGTACAAGCTCAGTGGACCAAATGTTCCTTTCCACTCTGAAGAAGAGTCATACGGACTCGAAACGTTAACTCTATCTTTCTCGCCACAGATGCTGTCAGACCTGCTGAGTTTTTCCAGCAATTTTTGTTTTTGTTTCAGATTTTCAGCATCCACAGTATTTTGCCTTTATCTCCCTTTCCCTATTCTGTGCCCTCATATAATCTCCTATCCTCTGATTGAAGTAACCCCAATTGAATAACTGTGACCAGGGAATATTTTAGCTTTTCACCCCAGAACTTCTGCTGTTCCTCCATATATAATTCCCAACAACTGCACTGAGAACTTTGGTCTTGTTTTCCTGATATTGGATGGCTGAAACTATGGAGTAAGCAGTAAAAGTTGAACTTTCTAATTATCCTTAAATAGCAATTTTTAAAAACCTAAATACAAGAACCAAAAAGAGGAAGAAAGGAACAAAATGATATGTCATTATGGTTAGATGAAGTAGATTGAGGGAGGCTTGTGTGGAGCTTAAATACTGTCATGGATCAGGTGGCCTGAGTGGCCTATTTATGTACTATACATTCTATGTAATTCTATGTAAAATGTCATCCTTTCAATTTCCAAGTCATTGGAAATCAGCCTGTCATTTCATTTATGCTTTTTAATGCATTTAATATACCAAGCACAAGAACAATTAAACAATGCCATGAGAGAACTGCAGGAATTTGATGTGATCGTTATGAGAAAAAGCTCATCACTGGGAGTACTTGGCTCTATCCTATAAAGTTGCTGCCAAAAGCTCTTGAACCCTTTGTGCTTCCACAGTAGGTGTTGGATTCTATTTGTCAGAGATATTTTCTGTTTGTTGATTCAGGTACTCTGTATATCTTTGGCCTATAACCTATTGTAATTTTTGCTAATGGTGTGTTTAACTGCGTCCGTCGATCTTTTAAACAGTAAGGTATGAAGGCCATGATTCTTCCTTATCAGAAGTGAATTATATCTGTTGTCACTTTCTTTTCTAAGATTATTTTCTTCAGATTGCACACTTCTAACAAAGAATTTACATTGCCCTGTGAGAAAACAGAGATCTCTTGAATGTTAGATTTCTAATACAAGAGCTTTGCTTCACCACCCAGAACTGAACACCAGGCCTTGTAATGGAAGAAGGTAACAACATAAAATATGTAGGAATATGCAAAACCTGTTCCACTCATGCAACTTGACCTGCTCCTCACTTAGGGTGCACTCACATTACAACTGGAGCATTGTGATGTGAAGGGTTTTGGCTTTGTATGACACTGCAGTAACGGTGAAAATTCAAGGTGACTCCAACATTAGAGCTTGACTGATACCAAGCCAAGCAAAGCGAGGCCCTCAGGAGGAGGTATAGTGTGACTCTGATTCACGTCAGTGCACCAGCACCTGATTTACATTCTTAAATTTAGTTTTATTGGGAAGCATTTTTAACTTGGTAACAATGCTGAGTTTGTGGAATGAGTCGCTCTTGAACATGCACAGAATATTACTTCCTGTAGTGGTATCAAACCCATGAACCTATACAAGCTTATTAAACTTGTGTAAAAATGGCTGTGTGAATGTGATCCCCAACCTGTGGCAAGCTCAATGCCAGGTAAAATTACTCTAGAGTACATCATTCAATTGGAATTATTTTCTCGATTCAAGCAAACTTTGAATCACTGACTTGGTGAATAAATCATAGATCATAGAATGGTTACAGCACAGAAGGGGGCCATACAGCCCATAATGTCTGCACTGGCTCTTTGCAAGGGTAACACTGCCAGTCTCACCACCCTGCACTTTATTTGTAGTCCTGCATTTGTTTTCTCTTCAGTGCATATCCAATTGCCTTTTAAAAGCCATGATAGAATCTACTTCTACCATATTATCAGGCAGTGCATTCCCCAGGTCCTAACTACTTGCTGTGTAAAAACATTTTTCCTCATGTAATTGTTAGTTTTTTTGTCATTGATGTTAAATTAGCATTCTCTGGCTCTCAATTCTTCCACCAATGGGAGCAGTTTCCCTCCATCTACTCTGTTCAGATCCCTCATGATTTGACATTTCTTTCAATTTTTTTCTCAACCTCTCTTCTCTAATGATAACAGCCCCAGCTTTTTCCATCAATCCACATAACTAAAGTCCTTCATCCCTTGAACCACTCTCATGAATAATTTCTGGCACCCTCTCCAAAGCCTTCATATCCTTCTTATAGTGTGTTGCTTAGAATTGGACACAATATTCCAGTTGAGGTCAAATCAATATTTTATAAAGGTTCATTATAATTGATGAACTGAAGAAGGGCTCAAAACATTAATTGTTTCTTTCTCCACAGATGCTGTCAGACCTGATGAGTTTTTCCAGCATTTTTGTGTTTTTATTTCAGGTTTTGATTTTATCATCATAATTTCATTGCTTTGTACACTATGGTCTGTCATACCCACCCTTGTTCTGCTTCATCTTACTCCCTATCTCTTTTGTCATCAAGGGAGTATTGGCTTTGGTTTTCCTACCTTTCCCCCTCACAGGAATATACATCAATTATAATTGAACCATCTATTCTTTAAAAGTAATCCATTGTTCAATTACAGTTATGCCTGCCAGTCTTTGATTCCGATTTGGGCCGGATCAATTCTCACACCACTGAAGTTACCTCTCCTCCAATTAAGTATTTTTACTCTAGATTGATCATTGTCCTTTGCTGTTGGTATCCTTCTTAGCTTCCGATAATCTGCATGTAGGACTTCATCCATCTTTCTACCTATATCATTGATACCGATATGCATCACAATCGCTGGCTGTTCACCCTCTCCCTTAGGGTATTTTACAGACACTCAGTGACATACGTGACTCTGGCACCATTGAGGGAAGATGCGTCCTAGATGCATGCCTGTGTCCGCAGAAATGCCTGTCTGTTCCCCTAACTATAGAATCCTCTATTACCATTGCTTTCCTAGTCTTCCCCATGCCTCCTGTACAGCAGAGCCTCCCGTGGTGCCATGGAATTGGCTCTGACTGCACTTCCCAGAAGAACAATCGCTCTCACCAGTATTCAGAACTGAATACCAGTTGGAGTGGGAGTTGTATTCAGGAGACTCCTGCACTACTGCCTAGTCCTCCTTGACTGCCTGGTGGTCACAAATTCCCTGCACAACCCTAAACTATGGGATGACCCCCCTCTAGAAATGTACAATTTGTGTAGCTCTCAATCTTGTGTATGTACCACAGTGACACGAACTCAAGCTCAGGGTGTGAAACCTTGAACTTGAGCAAAACGTTAATGTTTAGTCTTACAGTAACTTCACCTTGCAGTTAGGTATAGGTGCTCATGACATTGAACACAGGATGGTTGAAGGTGCTGAGGCAAATTATAATTTTATCACTGTTTAATCCAAGGAGGCCACTGTATCCCTGTGAGGCAATAATTTGAATGCTTACGAACTGTCAGCCATGGTTCAGTGATAGCATTCTTTACCTCAGTCAGAAGTTCTGAGTTCAAGTGCCATACCAGAGATTTGAGCACTAAATCAAGACTGATGCACTAGTGCAGTACTGAGGGAGTGTGCTGCACTGTCAGAGATGCTCTTTTTTGGATGCTCTGTAAAGCAAGGCCCTGTTTGCTTTTTGAGATGGATGTAAGAGATTCCATTCCATTCCATTTTGGAAGATGAGTAGGGGAGTTTTCCCCAGTATCCAGGCAAGTATCTAACCCTTAATAAACATCGCTAAAACAGATTACCTGGTCATTAATCCATTGGTGTTGGACCTTGCATTGTGCACAATGGCTGCTACAATTTCAACATTATTTAGTTATTACACATCAAAAATGACTTTAATGATTGTAAAATGCTTTGGGGTGTCTTGGCGTCATGAAAGGTGCTATAGAAATGCAAATCTTTGTTTTTTTTTAACTAATGCTGTGCCTTGTTACCTGAAAGCATTCAGATTTTCAGCTCTTACTTTCAGTGTTTCTTTATGATGTTACTGCTTTATGATTTTACAATGTTGATGACCTAGATCAGCATGTTTGTGAAGGATTGTAGACACTGAAATGTTATATATGAAAAGCCAGGAAAAACTGAAGAACAATGAATTAGAAATGTTGTGTTATGCAACATATGGCAAAGTGGCACCAATCAAATTTATGAACACTTAAGAGTTTATCAAAGCACTCTTAACAGCTGTTATGCAGCATGCTATTGCTGTGAATGCTTGCAGTTGACCTGCTTGAGAAAATGCTATACATCTGGTTGCTCTCTATGCTGGTTTGATGTTGCAGGCCAAGTAAATTAATTTACACAGCATATGCAAACTCTAGCACACAACCTTAAACACTTTAATCTCTTAAACACTTTTAAGTGCAGATCTCCATAAGCTTTCATTGTGACATTTGCTTAAAGCATGTTTACACTTGGGAAAAGGAGTGCATTGGGATCAGCTGGATTTGTCGACCTGTGTGGCCTCAACTTCCAACTCAATCACACACAGTGGGGATAGTTTGGTTTGGAGGCTGATCGATTTTCATTTGAGTTGTATGTATCAATAATAGCATTGATCCATTTTAAACAAATTAGCATTTGGGTTGTTGCACTGCTCATGGCATCAAAATCGTTACACCTTTAAAAAAGATAAAAACATCCCAAATAGTCTAACGTTTGACACAGTTTGCTGGTTCAGGTCAGACCTATCCGAGCCTTCTTCATTAGTTTCCTCTCCCACTGCTGACAGGATGGTGACTCATGAGAAGGTATATAGTTCAGTTTTTTGTACCCTCCCCCACCCCCGCCGAGAGCCTCACCATTCCTCTCTGAACATAGATGCTGAATCTATCAGCTATACTTGAGAAGCATAAGCCTGAGCTTTTCGTTTAAATGTACTGATAAAACTACATTTAAAACACATTTTAAAATAATGCCAATAGGCATTTTGTTTAAGCATCTGATAGTTAAACTTGAGGGGACTAGAAATCTGTAACTCTTCCATCCGAAAGGCTGTGGATTCTGGGTAAGTTGGAGCTTTCAAGATGGAGATCGATAGGTTTTCGTCAGGGAAGAGTATCAAGTAATTAAGGAGCTAAGGCAGATAAATGGGAATGAAGTACAGATCAGCCATGATTGAATTGACTGATGGAGTAGGCTTGATTGGCTGAATCAGCTGCCCCATTCCATCTTTCAATTGAGATGTGATACGAATCATATAGAGAGGAATTTTCTATGCCCACTGGCATCGGGTGTGCTGGGCGGCGTGAGTGGACAATGTGGCGAGAAGACCAGAAATCAGTTTCATGACATCGTGAAACCAGTTTGCGATCATCTGCTCAGCCCATCAATGGCCGGCCACGTTTCCCACCATTGGACGTCAGGAACTGCATTGTAATACATCTGCATATCATTATAAGGCCAGCCTGCTGAAATCATTCCCTCCTGCTGGATTGTCCACCCATGTCAGTGGGAAAACACACCGGTGCAGAACGTCTTGACCAGTGTGATGTGCAGAAGTTGGGAGTAATAGCCAGGGCCTTGTTCACATCGCGGACATCTGAGGAGCAGAAAATGTTGGAGCCCAACAGCAACAGCACACTGGAGGAACATCCATGGCATGCTGGGTGGATTCTCATGGACATGACTCAGCCGCGAAGCAGCTCATGGAAGGTGGAAAGTCACCCTTGAGGGTCTGCTCGCAATGGATGATGGTCGAGGGGGCTGGGAGGACAGTACAGCTGTGTTTGGGAGAGCAAGATGTACTCAGATTGGGGGGGAGGTGTGGTGGGTCTAGGATCGACTGAGAGAGGAAGAGATGTCGGTGGGTGAGGAGGGTTGGGGGGTAAGAAAGGTATCAGGGGAGGCTGGGGGGAGGGAGTATGGGGGAGGTGGGGGTAATGGGGGAAAAGACGGCAACTGGGGAGGTAGGTGAAAGGGGGTGGAAGGTATAAGTGAAGGAGTTCAGAGGGGGAACGAGTTTGGAGAGGGGTGGGAGTCCAGGGGGAGGAAAGAGTGCGGAGAAGGAAGGGGGTCTGGTGGGAGGAAGAAGAGCGGAGAGGATAGGAAGGGTGGAAGAAGGACTGGAGGGAGGGGAGGGAGTAAGAGTGGAGGAAGAAGTAAGGGTGTCTGAAGGAGTCAGGAAGGGGGAAGGATTAAAAGGGGGGTGGTGGTGGAGGACTAAGGGGCAGTGTTTGGGGGAAGTAAGGGATTCCAAGGCGGGAAGCGGTTCCAAGGTGGGATGGGTTCCAGAGTGGGGGATGGCCAGGTGAACGTGCAAGGGAGGGCTCTGATGAATCCATGACAACTCCTGGGGAGTGAACCGCAGGTGGGCGTGGTCCGAGGGAATGATGAGAATGACCGAGGGCAGGGTGAGGTTGTAGGGTGGGAAGGTGAAGGTTCAACAGTAGTGGTAGAAGGGACAGCGAGGGTGATTGTTTGGCACTCGGAGGCAAACACGGGATGGGAAGGGGGAGGTTGGGGAGTTGAGTGTGGATGGGGGTGGGATTCTCAGGAAGGAAGGGAATGTACACATTCACCTGGACATCCATGAAGGAAAAGGGTTGTGACTGGTAGGTCACGGAGGGAAGGTAGAAGGTGGTGCTAGAGGGGTTAACTGTGATGGGGGAAAGGAAATGGGAGACTGGGGAAGGGGAAAAGATGGGAGTGAATGAAGAACTGAATCAGCACTATGCTGATTAAGTTGAAAGCAAAACAAGGGTCATGGTGGGTGAGATCAGGCGCTGCATGACAGTGTGATCAGTGGGTTGGTGGAGATGCAGGTCAGCTCAGATGAACCTAAGCAGGCAGCATTGAAAATGCTCAGGACATTGAGGTGAGCATGATATGGGAAGGATCTGCGTGCATGGGAGCATGTTCACACGAGGCTCCGAAAGGCCCTGCCCCACACACACTTCTCCCTTCAGGATCTCTCATTGGCCAACTGCTTCCTTTGCGGTGACAGAGGATGAGGTGGAAGGGGTCATAGGTAAGGGGGACTTAGAGGGAAGTGACAGCCTCTGAGATCCTTGTGTGAATGACCCAGGGTTGTCCAGTTGCCACACTCCTCCCTTCGGGCGCCTGGGAGCCCCAGCCTGACTCCTTGAGGGGAAAGAGCACCTGGAGGGATGTTGAGGTGCCCCAT
The DNA here is from genome assembly GCF_964194155.1 of Cetorhinus maximus. Classification (NCBI taxonomy): domain Eukaryota; kingdom Metazoa; phylum Chordata; class Chondrichthyes; order Lamniformes; family Cetorhinidae; genus Cetorhinus; species Cetorhinus maximus. The sequence goes on from NC_135885.1 coordinate 100,486,196, forward strand.
TTCCCTCTCGCATTGCCACTGCAGGAACTAACCCATGGCTCCCATGATGGGGTGCAGGTCTGCACACATCTCACATTCTGCTGGACCAGGTCTCCATAGTGTCCACCATCCTCCCCATGGAGACCTCCATTCACACACATGTGGGCACCACTTCATCAGAGAGCAGGCGGACATTGTCCTTCAACTCACGTGCCACTCTGTTGATGGCTTCCAACTGTTTTGCATGATGTTCCCATGCCTCCTGCTGACTTGCCAGGATGAGTTGGAAGACCAAATTCAGAGGTTCGTCATCTGACTTGGACCTCACAGATGCCTCTTCTCCAGCAGTCCTTTGAGGGCTGGGGAGCTCGGCTTAACCTGCCTCCTCCTGCTGTAGACACATGTCCATGCAGGGACCACCAGATAGTGAACCCGAGCCTGCTCTAGATCTAGGTCCCACCAAGGTTTGTATCTCTGTGCTGGTGGAGGGTGTGAGTAAGCACTGTGACAGATCTTCCAGGCTGTTTATTCCCATTGAGCAGGTGTCCTCTCAGTGGAGGTGTGGACCTGGGTAGGGTTGAGGGACTCGGTAGCTTGGCAGAACCCACTGTGCACCAAAGTAGAGATAATTAGTGCATGGCAACAGAGTCAAAAGCAGGAGAGAGAGCACTCACAGTTTTGTTGAGAGAGGGATGATGTGGTGCAGGATCCTCATGAGGGTGTTCACCGCTGACCTCACTGTCGCCGCAGCACGGTCCGTGTCCTCACCAGTCAGCATGATGGCACACTCCTCAAAATGAGTGAGAGTCCTAGTGTGGGACACGCCAGCCCTGGTTTGGGTCCTCTTCCTGCTGATGTGAACAGGCTTCTCCTGCATGGAAACAGATGGAGAGTGTGTGTGCAGGACACATGGCACTGCGTGGAATGTTTGCGTGGTAAGCGGGGCCATGGACAGGATGAGGACACGAGCTCCAGAGGATATGAGCTTGACGGAGATGTGAGGGTGTGTGTGAGAGTTAGTGGTGATGTACCTTGAGGTGTGAGATCCCTGTGGATGTGTGATGGGTTTGTGAGTGTGAGAGTTGAGAGTGATGAGAAGAATGAGTTACCCTGGCAGAATGGATGAGACCATTCATCCTGTAGTGGTACTGGGTGGCTGTCCTCTTTTGCAGGGTATTGGTGCTGACCACCGCTACCACCACCTCCCATGCTGGACTGGTGATGCAGCTGCCCCTCCTGCGGCCAGAGCGGGGGTAGAGTACATCATGGCGGGCCTCCGCAGCGTTCAAAAGGTGTTCGAGGGACACATCACTAAACCGGAGGGTGCTGCAGTCTTTTTGTCTTTCAGGGCCATCCTGTCTTCTGTGCAGCAGTCCTGGGCTGGAAGGACTGAGAGGTGTACACGTGTTAAAACGTGGCACCTGGTATGATGAAGCAGTGAGGTGATGGCATGGCGGGCGAATGAGAGCCTGCCCACCATGGAAATGCCGTGTTTCCTGGCAATGCATATTTAAAGTGGCAGGTTTGGACGATATGGTTTGGGGCCATCCTTGACTTCTCCAACCCCTGTGGTCTCCAGTTCTCCCCATGATCCCCAAGTCCTCCAACCCGTGATCTCCAATTCCCTTATGATCGCCAATTGCCCTCAACCTCCGTGATCTCTGATTGAGATCTCTGACCCTCTGGAATACAAGTCTTCATGACTACTTCCAGGTTGTTGTCAGGGCCCATAGCCTTTGCTGTATCCAGTGCATTCAGCTGTTTCTTGATATCACATGGAGTGAATCGAATTGGCTGAAGACAGGCGTCTGTGACATTTGGGACCTCAGGAGGAGACCGAGATAGATCATCCACTGATTAAAGATAGTTTCAAATACTTCAGTCTTGTCTTTTGCACTGATGTGCTGGGCTCCCCCATCATTGAGGATAGGGATGTTTGTGGAGCCCCCTCCTCCCATTATTTGCTAAATTTTCCAACATCATTCATATAACTGGATGTGGCAGGACTGCAGAATTTGATGCTTTGGTTGGGAGATCACATTGCTCTGTTTGCTTCCGCTGTTTAGCATGCACATAGTCCTGTGTTGCAGCTTCTCCAGGTTGACATTTCATTTTTGGGTATGTCTGGTGCTGCTCCAGGCATGGCCCTCTGCACTTCTGATTAAACTATGGTTGAATGATATTGAAAGAATGAGGGATATGCCAGGCCATGATTCTGGTCGAATTCTGCTTCTCTTGATTGGCCAAAGTGCCTCATGGATAACCCAGTTTTAAACTACTAGATCTGCTCTGGGTCTAGCCCATTTAGCACAGTGGTAGTGCCCCAGAGCATGATTGAGGGCATCCTCAGTGTGAAAACAGAAATTAGTCTCCCCAAGGGCTGTGTGGTAGTCACTACTACCAATATTTAAATGAACAGATGGATCTGCAACAGGTAGATTGGTGAGGACAAGGTCAAGAAGGTTTTTCCTTATTGTTGGTTCTCTTACCACCTCATGCAACCCCGGTCTGGCAGACTTGGCTAACTTGGTCAGTAGTGGTGTTTCTGAGCTACTCTTGTCATGGACATTGAAGCTCCCCATCAGAGTGCATTCTGTGCCCTTGCTTCTCTCAGTGCTTCTTCCAAGTGGTGTTCAACATGGAGGAGCATTGATTCATCAGCTGTAGGGAGGGCGATTGGTGGGAATCAGCAGGAGGTTACCATGTCAGTGTTTGATCTTGTGCTAGGAGATTTCATGAGTGAACCAGATGAGTTTTATGACAGCCTGGTACTTTTATGGTCACCCTTACTGAGACTAGCTTTTTATTGCAGATTTTTAAATTAATTGAATTTAAATTCCACCCGCTGCTGCGGCAGGATTTGAACTCACATCTCCAGAGCATTAGTCCATGCTTCTGGATTACTACTCTTGTAACATTACTATTATGTTACCATCCCATTTATAAAATGTCAAACTAGGCTGCAACAGCTGCTTAAGATGAACATTTTTCTGCAGAATACATAGAATCATAGAAACTTACTGCACAGAACGAGACCATTCAGCCCATTGTGCCTGTGGTGGCTTCTTGAAAGAGTAGTTGTGTTTTGCCCCATGCCCCTGCTTTTTGTCAAATACCCTGTATGTGTTCACACATACCCTGTATGTGCAAGTGAATTAAAACTGAGAAGTCAACATATCTTGGAATCCAAGTCTCAGGGTCACAGAGTCCAACCATCTTCCATTCAACCCTTACCTCTGATGAGAGGACAGAATTTAGGCTACCACTATTATAAGATGATGGAGTAATCATAAAATCCTACACACAGCTGGAGGCCATTTGGACCATCATTCCTCTGCCAGTTTTTTGGAAGACCGATTCAATTAGTTCCACTTCCCTATTCTTTCCACAAACTCTGAAACCTTTCCTTTTCCAGTATATAACCAATTCGCTTCTGAAAGTTATACTGAATCTGCTTCCACCACACTTTCTTGCAATACATTCCAGATCATAACAACTCACTGCATAAAATAATTTTCTGCGTGTGCCCCACTGGATCTTTTACCAATTATCTTAATTCCGTGACCTTTGGTTATTGCCCTTCCTGAGTGGGAACAGTTTCTTGCTATCTATTCTATCAAAAACTTCATAATCTTGAACACCTGTATTAAATGCCCCCTTTACCTTTTCTGCTCTCAGGAGAATAATCCCACCTTCTATAGTCTTTCCACATACATAAATTCCTCATCCCCGGTCACATTCCTGTAAATCTCCTTTGCATGTTCTCTAGGGCAAATAGAGAGTTGTCGATTGTCAAACGTCTTGTGAGTCATGTATGATGAGAGGCCGCAAATATTTAGTTTTGTAACATCTTTGCATCTCAGTGCTATTTTAAAAGAGTTGAATCATTTTTCTCAAATAAGTTAGTGGGAAAGATATAGAAGAACAAATTTACAGGAGAAGTGCAAGAACTCGCGAGCAGTAATGATAGGAGACTTTAATTAACCTAAATAGGCTATGATAGTAATAACATAAAGAACAGAGAAGGAGATAAGTTTCTCAAGTGTGTTTCGTAGAAATTGCTTGATCAGTAAGTTTCTGGTACAATAAGGAAGGAGGCATTGCAGAATCTGGTTCTGGGGAATGAGGTGTATCAAGTAGTTCAAGTATCAGCAGGGAAAAATTTAGGAACAGTGATCATTGTATCCTAAGGTTTAGATTAGCTATGGGAAAGGAGAAATCTAATGTAAAATACTTAACTGGTCAAGAGACAATTTCAGTAGGTTGAGAATGGATCTGTCCCAGGTATATAGAAATATAGGGAAGAATTTTCCCCCCATCGGGGGGGAAGTGCAGGAGTGGGAGCGCGCAGGCATATGGGCGCGCCACCATTTTACATTGGCCCGCCCAGCTTGATGTCCACGAGAAAGCACTATACGCTCCCTGTGCGGGCTGGGGGGGATTCCCTCAGCCGAGAGTGTGCTCTTTCGCACATGCGCGCAAAAGAGCGCACTCATCTCCCTGAGGCTAAGTGCTGCCTCAGGGAGATCAACGCCAAATCTAAAAATGCTCAATGTACAAAATTAACATTTCCCTGACATATCCCCTCATGTGACATTGTCACATGAGTTGGGACATGTCCATCACTTTTAATCAAACTTTTGTTAAATTTTTAACAAACCCTCATGAAACCTCATCCCACCCTTGGATGAGGTTTCATGCTTTTTCTGAAGCCCGCCAAGGCTCCCGGCCTGCCCGCCAACCTTAAGGTTGGACGGGAAGGTTCCTTAATTACTTGAATTAGTTTTTAAATGGCTTCAATAGGTTGTTGACAGGTCAGTGGGCACACGGCTGACTTGGCTGCACCCCCGCTGACCTGAAAGTTGAAATAACGCGGGGTGACGACGGGAGTTCCGCCCAATGTCATCCTGCATCATTTTATGCGTCGGCAATCGGGCTCCGCCCCCCCCGGCTCACCAACCAAAATATCCTGGCCATAGAAACATAGAAAATAGGAGCAGGAGTAGGCCATTCGGCCCTTCGAGTCTGCTCCACCATTCATTATGATCATGGCTGATCATCCAAATCAATAGCCTGCTCCCGCTTTCTCCCCATATCCTTTTATCCCTTTTGCCCCAAGAGCTATATCTAACTCCGTCTTGAAAACAAACAATGTTTTGGCCTCAACTACTTTCTGTGGTAACGAATTCCACAGACTCACCACCCTATGGGTGAAGAAATTTCTTCTCATCTCAGTCCTAAATGGTCTACCCTGTATCCTCAGTCTGTGACCTCTGGTTCTGGACTCCCCCACCATCGGGAACATCCTTCCTGCAACTACCCTGTGTAGTCCTGTTAGAATTTTATTTCTATGAGATCCCCTCTCATTCTTCTGAACTCCAGCGAATATAATCCTAACCAACTCAATCTCTCCTCATGTGTCAGTCCCACTTTCCCAAGAATCAGTCTGGTAAACCTTCACTGCACTCCCTCTACCGCAAGAACATCCTTCCTCAGATAAGGAGACCAAAACTGCACACAATATTCCAGGTGTGGTCTCACCAAGGCCCTATACAATTGCAACAAGACATCCCTGTTCTTGCACTCAAATCCTCTCGCTATGAAGGCCAATGTACCGTTTGCCTTCTTTACCGCCTGCTGCACCTGCATGCGGCTGGAGTACAAGGACACCCAGGTCTCGTTGCACATTCCCCTCTCTCAATTTATAGCCTTTCGGATAATAACCTACCTTCCTGAAATCAAAGATTGGCAGGTAAAACTGTAACGGAGCAATAGGCTGTATTTTAAGAGATGGTTCAGGTACAATTGAGATTTGGACCCATGAACAGTAAAGGTAGGGCAACAAAAGCCAGAGCTTTTTGGATGACAAAACAGTAAGATTAAGCAGAAAAAGGGTGCAAATGACAGATGTCAGTTTGTTGATACAGCTAAGAACCAGGATGAATAAAAAATGTTCAAAATAGCGGTGGGGGCGGTGGTGGGGGGTGCGGTGTGGGGAGAGTGAAAAATAAAATAAGAAAGGCAAAGAAAGAGTATGAAAGGAGACTGACAGCTATACTTACAAAGGAATGCAAAATGTATTTTATAGACTTTTGAATAGTAAAAAGGTAGTGGGATGATGGCGGGTCTGATTAGGGAGCAAAAAGTGCATTAGCACATGGAGAAAGAGGACATGGCTAAGGTACAAAATAAGTACTTTGCATCTGTCTTTACCAAGGGACAAGGTGTTGTCAAAGTCACAGTGAATGAGTAGGTAGTTGAGATACTGTATGGACTAAACATTGATAAAAAGACTGGGTATACTTAAAGTTGATAAATCACCAGGACTGGGTGGTATGCATTTGAGGATGCTGAGGAATAAGGCAGAAATTGTGGAGGCACTGACTGTAATTTTCCAATCCTCCTTATATATAGGGATGGTGCCAGAGGACTGGAGAACTGCACCGTTGTTCAAAGAAGTGCTTAAGGATAAATCAGCAAATACAGGCCAGTCAATTTAGCTTAGTGGTGAGAAAGCTTTTGGAAACAAAAATCTTGTACAAAATTAACAGTCATGTTCACAAGTGTGGATTAGCTAGGAAAGCCAGTATGGGTTTATTAAAGGCAAATTGTGATAGGCTACACAAAATGAATATTTTTGGTGAGGTACAGAGAGGGCTGATGAGAGAAATGAGGTTGATGTAGTGTACATGGACTTCCAAAAGTATATATACCATAATATATCAAATAATACATCTGCCAGAGATATTGAAGCTTGTGGAATATAATGGGACAGTGGCAGCATAGATACAAAATAGGCTGAGTGACAGGAAGCGGTTTGTAGTGGTGAACTATTGCTTCTCAGAGTAGGGGAAAGTATACAGTGGGGTTCCCCAGGAGTCAGTGCTAGGGGCTCTGCTTTTCTTGGTTATATTAATGTCTTAGGATCAGGTGTATAGGACACAATTTCAAAATTTACAGATGTCCCAGATCTTGCAAGTATTGTGAATTGTGAGGCTGATAGCAATAGTCTTTGTAAGGATATAAACAGGCTGGTAGAATAGGCAGCCATGTGTGTTATGGTCCAGTAGTTGGTAAATGCTGAGATGTTTAAATCCCAAAGGGAAACATGAACAGCAGTCATAACCTATATTTCCAATTGGTATGTTTGAGATGCAGCTCTGAATTCAGGAATAAAACCGCCAAGCCTCAAGAGGTGTTTTTTTTATAAAACTAAATTAAACATTTATTAATTTAACAACCAAGGAAACACATAGATGTCTACAAATTACTACCATAATAACTTTTAAACAAACCCCCAAATTAATCACTCCAAGGTAAATCTTCAGCAAGGCAACAATGACCCATTGACTTTAGACAGATACCAAGCAAAGCACATTTGACTTTACAAATTTGAAATAAGGCTCCTTGCAATTTGGTTCCTTTGCAGACAGTTGTCATAGGGAAAAAATTTTCCCACATCAGTGGAGAAATGCAAGAGCGGGCGAAAGCAGGCGTGCCTCCGATCAGCACCCCCAATCGGGGCGCGCCGTCATTTTATGTGGGCGGGCCAATTAAGGCCCGCCCAGCGTGACGTCCGCCAGGAAGCACAGTGCGCTCCCTGTGTGGGCGGGGGGGATTTCCCTCAGCCGGGAGTGCACTCTTTCGTGCATGCACATGAAAGAGTGCACTGATCTCCCTGAGGCTAAGTGCTGCCTCAGGGAGATCACCTCAGAATTAAAACTTTTAAGACAAATGTGTAAAAAATTCCCCTGACATGTCCCCACATGAAACATTGCACATGAGTTGGGACATATCCATCACTTTAACTCAAACCTTTATTAAATATTTAAAAACCCTCATGAAACTTCATCCCGCCCATGGATGAGTTTTCATGCTTTTTCTTAAGCCCGCCAGGGCTCCCGGCCTGCCCGCCAACCTTAAGGTTGGACGGGCAGGTCCCTTAATTATTTTAATGACTTTTTAAATGGCCTCAATTGGCCGTTGACAGGTCGGCAGGCACACTGCTGATTCGGCTGCGCCCCTGCTGACCTGAAAATGGAAATGACGCGGGATGACGTCGGGAGTTCCGCTCGACATCATCCCGCGTCATTTTATGTATCAGCGAGCAGGCCCTGCCCCCACTCACCGACCTAAAGATCCTGCCCATAGGCTTACAGACTGGTTAGATCTTACATGCCTCTGACTCACACACACACAAACTCCTCACAGTTTATGCTTAGCTTTCCTTTTGAATGTAAGTTTTCCATTGTGTTACTGCTTTTAAAACATTTTTTTACCTCTCCTAACAATAATCCTTTCATTCCACCAATGTTATTAGTAATATAAACACATTGCTTGGTGTCTCCTAGCTAGGTGAAAGATTTTACCCATTCTTTTGAATGGGTTATTCAATAAATGTAAATGTACCCTTTGCCTTTTATCCTTACATTTATCTAATTAACATTTTAATCTCCTATACATCAAGGCACCCAGACTAACTGGCTGTAATGCAATTGAACCACACACAGACCCACGCATGGACACAGACCCTACTACAGTTCCAATTTAAAAATAATTTCCAATAACATTATACACATTAATATCTCTTCATGACATGTGATAGAAGAATTTTAATGCAAAGAAGTATAAGGTGATACATTTTAGTAGGAATAACAAGGAAAGGCAATATAAATAAAGGCTCAATACTGAAATGGATGCAGAAACAGAGGCATGGGGTATACAGGTTGAAATCAGTGAAGGTGGCAGAGTAGGCTGAGAAAGTCTTTAAAAAGGCATAGAGGATCTTGGGCTCAATAAATAGAGGCATAGAGCTGAACCTTACACTGGGGTGGTGGTTCAGGCCCTTTGTGTAAAATTCAGCAGCAAGCCTACCTCTGCTTAGACAGCTCACCCCACAGTCACGACAGTCAGGGGAAAGCCCACCTCCGCTTAGGTAGCTCGCATCACATTCATTAAGCAGCAATGGCCCATTAATTGGTTAGAAATGTGATGTTTGCTCTTCACCAAGAGGAAGTCCCGCCTCAGAGAGAGTGCCAGCCAATCAGGAGGCCGGCAGCTCTCAGGGTCCCAGCAGAATCACTGGGAGTGGTGGCCGTTGGTGGGACCGTAGTGAGGCTGAGAGGAAGGCATTCAGCATTGAAGTTGAGAGGTAGGGTCTTGCTGTGGCCAGGGTGACATGGCTTTTAAAAAAATATTCTGCTTTTCTCTTCTTACTACCAAAGTGAATAACCTCAGAGTTGTCCATATTAAACTCCATCTGCCACTGTGTTGCCCACTCACTTAACCTGTCTATATCGCTTTTCAACCTCTTTGTGTCCTGCTCACAGCTCGCATTCCCACGTAACTTTGTATCATCAGCTAACCTGGCTATATTACTCTCAGCCTCTTTTTCTATGTCATTAATATAGATTGTAAATAGCTGAGGCCCTAACACTAATCCTTGTGGCACTCCAGTAGTTGTAGCCTGCCAACTTGAAAATGCCACATTTATCTCTACTCTCTTCTTCTTGTCTGTTAACCAATCCTTTTTCCATGCTAATATGCTACCCCAAATCCAAATGGTCTTACCTTGTGTAACTAATCTTTTGTGTGGCACCTTATTGAATATCTTTGGGAATGCAGCTATCCAGCATTTAGGTCAAGTTCAGCTTCATCGACTACTCCTTAAATCCTCAAGAGACTCTAACATGTGTCAAATACAAATTCTCTTTCATACGACTATGTTGACTTTTTCTGATCATACCATGATTTTCTAAGTGCATTGTTAAGGCTTCCCTAATAACAGATTCCAGCATTTTCATAATGGCTGTCAGACTAAATGGCTTGTAGCTCCTTGGGATCTCTCTCCCTCCTGTTTTGAATAGCGGTGTTGCATTTGCTAACTTCCAAACTGCTAGCATCATTCTAGAATCTAGGGAATTTTGGAAAATCATAACCAGTGCATCCACTATCTCTGCAGCTACCTCTTTTAGAAGCCTAGGATGTAAACTATCTGGTCCTAGGGATTTGTCAGCTTTTACTTCCTGAAGTTTCTCCAACACTTTTTCCCTGCTGATATTAATTACCTTAAGTTCCTCACTCTTACTAACCCCTTTGTTACCCTCTATTTTGAGTATGTAATTTGTATATTCTACTGCGAAGGCAGGCACAAAATATTTGTTCAATGTCTCTGCCATTTCCTTGTTCACGTAATAATTTATCTGCCTTTAAGGAACCAGCATTTATTTTAATTATTTTCTCCTTTCTTTATACTTGTAAAAACTCTTATAATCTATTTTTATTCCTGGCTAGTTTACTCTCATTCTACTTTTTCCCCTATATATATCAACTTTTTTGATCACATTTTGCTGGTTTCTAATCCGTAGGCTTACTTTTTTTCTTTGCAACATTATAAACCCCACCTGTTACTATTGTTACAATCAGGTGTGGAGGGGTTGAATAGCTCCCCTCTTTTTCCTCTCCTAGTTTGACCGCAACAGGTTTTTGTTTTCAAAAGGATATACTTGCCAATTTAGTGAGCACTTAACAGTTTACACGCTGTGATCATAAAAAGAACCAATCAGACAGGTTTTATTGAGCTTAACAAAGTGGCTAGCTTTATTATCCTTAAGTCGATCTGGGTAAAATAATAAAATACACTCCAACTTTTGCGCATATACACATTCAAAGTTCACACACGCACACCAACGGTTTACAGAGTGAGGAAGAATAGATTTGTCAACTTAGATTCCAGAGAAATGAAAGGGGTATACAGCCTGTAGTTTGGTGACTTGGCTGGCTTCAGGCTGAATTTGCATTTTCTTCAATGGTCCCAATCTAACAGTGTAGATAGCTGGCTGCTGTCCTTCTGGAGACGGTAGTGCTGGGTTGAATTCTTTTAAGAATTCTCTGTCTGCACAGGTGCATCCCTGGTTGATCACAGTTAGAGAACAGGGTTCGAAGCTTGCAAGGTGAGTTGGAGAGAGAGAGAGAGAGAGAGAGAGAGAAGAACAAGGAACCTCACTCGAGTCTTCTCCCATTGGCACCTTAGCTGTTTGTCCTGATTAGTGTAGAGAAAGTAGAAGTTTAAACACACAAAGGTTGGGCCTGTCACATGACTGCCACCCAATTATTCAACTATGGGCGTGACTAGTGTATTCCCCCATGTAACCTAATCAGCTCATGTCTGGCAATCCTCAGTTGAAGAGTCTAGCTGATTTCCCTGACACCTTGCTAATGGGGACAGGATATGTAGCTCACACATATTCTCCTGAGACCATTGTCCTTGATGGATCTTTGCAGACGCAGTGTCTCCATCTCAATGGGTTGCAATGTGGAGAGTATAGTGCTGCAAATTATGGTAGACATCTTTGTTGCAAGCTCAAGTCACACTTTTAGTCTGTGTATGCATCTTCCATAGCCATCAAGTCCTGGAGTGGGAATCGATCCTGGAGCTTCTGGTTCAGAGGCTGGGATGCTCTCCATTGCACCGTAAGACCTTCTCAGGTATTTTGTCTAGAATGCATATAGCTTCCCACAAGTTATAGCACGCACCTGCCCTGCCTAACCTTATTTCTTTATTTGATTAGTTAACTAGCAAGTTACAATCCCCTAGCTTGGAGACAAAAGAAGAACACTCACCAACTACAGGAAATAAAACACGAAAACTAAAAAGCAACAAATTAAATGAAGCACTCTGTTTCCCAGTCACTCTGTGTTCATGAGGGGTCCAGACAGAGCAGATAGAGAGGAATTTTTCCCATTGGCAGAAGGACCAGGAGCTGACAGACAACAATTTAAGGTGATTGGCAAAAGAACCAACAGTGACATTCGGGAAACTCTTTCTAGTAGTTAGGATCTGGAATGCACTGCCTGAGAGAGTAATAGAGAGTTTCAATCTTAGCTTTCAAAAGGGAATTGAATAATCATAGCTCACTGGGCCAAATGGCCTCCTGTGTTGTAACAAATCTATCATTCTCTGACTGTAACTGAGATTTCTGAAGTTTAACAGCCTATGTCAGAACGTACAGCTTCTCACATGGCAAAATCAGCTGATTTACTAGGAAACCTACACCATTAGATTAACAGGGATTTGAAATGTAAGATCCAACTCTTGTGGAACTAGCACTGAAAATCAAATGCATTAGAAAAATATTTATTAATCCCATTAACACATCGCACATGGCCCAAAAATCTTTTGGCAAGTTACAACCGCATCCTTGCATTTTGAATTCATCATACTTCTGTGCTGTTCTTTAATTCAAATGTCCTGTTGAATTAAATGGCACAGATAGAGCAAGCTGTTGGCATAGTGATGGAATGTCATGCATGGGCTTTTGTAGATTAGTTATTGGGTAGTAAGGCAGGCTATTCAATGGACAAATATTTGCAAAATGAAGTACTTCTCGATTTAATAACATTTTTTCATTAATCCTCTCCTCAATATTGGGAGAAATGTAATTTACTGTCACTTTGCTCAACTATCACAGGTTCAGAATTCAGACTGGGTGGAGGCATTTACATACTCCTACCTGATTCTAGAAGTCATAACCAAATCTATTATCAATCCAGCAGGGTAAACATTCTTTTTGTTCCTCGATGCCAGCTCAAAGTGATAAAGTCTTTGGATAACTGCATACCAGCTGAGCACCCAGGCAATGGGGGTGTCCTGATGTGAATGTGGTGATGCTAAGTCATTAACTGTGACATGTGAACAAGTGGATATGGTGGGCCCATTTCCAATAGGTTTTTGGCAAGACAAAACAAATCTCCTTTATTTATCATGGTTCTGTTTTCTCTTGGTAGCAATGATCTCATATCATGATCACATTTCTTCAATAAGCCATCACCAGACTGTTCATGTTATTTCTATGGAGTTTCTGTCAATCATTTGCCAAAGTCACAGCGGGAGATTGAGAATCCTGTGGAAAATATAGCCTCATATGATTTTACCTTGCATTCTCTTCATAGATTTTTTTTCTGTATTGTTCCAAGTCTTATCACAAGAGTGAAAATGTACCACATGAAAATGAAAACAGTGAAATTATGGTATTTTGTACATTTGTGGCTCACGCGATGAAAGCTTCTAGTTTTCAGTTGCTTGACCACAATTCATTAACATCTGCTACTTGTTCTATTCCACACACACTTTGATATGCCAATTTTAAAACCATTACACCCTATTCATGGGACAGCACAGCTCATTTTTCCTCTCTCTCATTCTCTTTCACATCCCTGAAGATTGACAAATTTCATTCTTACTATTCTAAATCAGCATTGCTTTTCTTGTGAACATTTTCAGTATTACTTGAGCATCATTCATGTCAGCACTTGATACCTTGTTCTGTGCTTACCTAGCGTAGAACTACAGCAACCTTGTGAGATTGGAGGTAATATACCACTCACAATAACTGACCAGCAAAATGGAAATTGTGAGTTTTAAATGAAACTGAAGAAATCTGAAGCATTTATAAGATTGGGGATAATAGCATGAATTGAGGATTGGTTAATGGACAGAAAACAAAGAAGAGGAATGAACAGGACATTTCAGGTTGGTATCCTGGGATACCACAAGGATCAGTATTTGGGCCTCAGCAATTTACAATTTACATTAAAATAGGCTACTGAGTGTAATATATCCAAGTTTGCTGATGATACAAAGTTAGGTGGAAAAGAAGAGATGAGGAGAATGTAGAGGCTGCAGAGGAATACAGATTCAGTGAATCAGAAAGGACATGGTAGATGCAATACAATCTGTTTAAGTGTGAAGTTACAAAGGGATTAGAGTAAAATAATAAAATAAGTCTTACTACAATTAAACGCCATTGATGAAGTCACAAGTGGAGTACTGTGTGCAGATTTGGCTCCCTATCTAAGGAAGATCATACCTGTCCTACAGGGAGTGCAACAAAGGTTCATTACACTGTTTCCAGGGATAAAGGGATTGCTCTATGAGGACAGATTGAGTAGACTAGGCCTATATTCCTTGGAGTTTTGAAGAATAAGATTCTTAAGGGAGTTTGCAAGGCATTAAGGGGATAGGTGTTAAAAAAAAATGTTTCCCCCTGGCTGGGGAAGCTAGAACATGAGATCACAGTATCAAAATTAGGTGTAGGACATTTAGGACTGAGATAAGGGAAAATTTCTTCAATCAAAGAGTTGTGAATCTTTAGAATTCTCTTCTCCAGAGAGCTGACAACCCTCAGTCAATGAATATTATCAAGGCAGGGGCTGAATGATTTTTGGGTACTGATGGAATTAAGGTATGTAGGGTTAGTGCAGGAAGGTGGAGTTCAGTTGAAAGATTAGGCATGAACTTGTTGAACAGCAGAGCAGGCTCCAAGGGCCAAATGGCATTCTTCAGCTCGTATTCTTATGTTCTTATTAACTGTGAGGTCATCACAGAATAATAACTATGGAAGTTGCCAGGTTGTCAGAAAAATGTCCTTCAGGGAAGATTTTATGTAATCATTCGTGGGATATTGGCATCACTTGCAAGTCCAGCATTTATTAACCATTTATAATTACCCTTGAAAAGGTAGTGGTGAGATGGACTTATTGAACCACTGCAACCTATGTTGTTTTCTTATTCATTCATGGGATGTGGGCTTCACTGACTGGGCCAACATTTAATGCCCATATCTAGTTGCCCCTGAGAAGGTGGTGGTGACCTGCCTTTTTGAACCGCTGCAGTCCATGTGGTGTAGGTACACCCACAGTGATGTTAGGAAGGGAGTTCCAGGATTTTGACCCAGCAACAGTGAAGGAACGGCGATATATTTCCAAGTCAGGATGGCAAGTCACTTGGAGGGGAACTTCCAAGTGGTGGTGTTCTCATCTATCTGCTGCCCTTGTCCTTCTAGATGGTAGTGGTTGTGGGTTTGGAAGGTGCTGTTGAAGGAGCCTTGGTGAATTCCTGCAGTGCATCTTGTAGATGGTACACACTGCTGCTACTGTGCATCGGTGGCGGGGGGAGTGAATGTTTGTGGATGTGGTGCCAATCAAGCGGGTTGCTTTGTCTTGTACAGTGCCAAGCTTCTTGAGTGTAATGGGACTGTACTCATCCAGGCAAGTGGGGAGTATTCCATCACACTCCTGACTTGTGCTTTGTAGATGGTAGACAGGCTTTGGGGAGTCAGGAGGTGAGTTACTCGTCACAGGATTCTTAGTCTCTGACATGTTCTTGTAGCCACAGTATTTATATGGCTAGTCCAGTTCAGTTTCTGGTCAATGGTAATCCCCAGGATGTTGATAGTGGGGCATTCAGTGATGGTAATGGCATTGAACATTAAGGGGCAATAGTTGGGTTCTCTCTTGTTTAAGATGGTCATTGCCTGGCACTTGCTTGGCACGAATTTTACTTGCCACTTGTCAGCCTAAGCTTGGATATTGTACAGGTCTTGCTGCATTTGGACATGGACTGCTGGCAGATGTACATGCACAGTGCTGTTAGGGAGAGAGAATTCCAAGTTTTTGATACAGTCACAATGAGGGAGCAGTGATCTAATTTCAAGTCAGGGTGCTGAGTAAATTGGAAGGAAAGTTGCGAGTGGCGGTTTTCCGACACTTGTGCTTCCTTTGTTTTTCTAGGCCGTGGTGGTTGCAGGTTTTGTAAGGTGCTGTCAAAGAAGCCTTGGCAAGTTGCTAGCACTGCAACTTGTGGATAGAACACACTGCAGCCTCAGTGCCTAGTAGATGGGGCTGTCAACAAGCAGGCTGATTTATTCTGGATAGTGTCCAACTTCTTGAGCGTTAGTGGAGCTGCTCATAAGATAATAAGAAATAGGAGCAGGAGTAGGTCGTTCAGCCCCTTGAGTCTGCTCTGCCATTCAATATGATCATGGTTGATCAGATTGTGGCCTTAACTCCACTTTCCTGCCTGCCCCCCAGAACCTTTAACTTCCTTGTCATTCAAAATTCTGCCTAACTCAGTCTTGAACATATTCAATGCCACAGCCTCCACTACTCTCTGGCCAAAGATTAACAACCTTGGAAGAGAAGAAATTCCTCCTCATCTCCATCTTAAATGAAATACCCCTTTTTTGAAACTTTTCCTCCTAGTTGTAGATTCCCCATGAGGGGAAACATCATCTCAGCTTCTAGCTTGTCAAGTCCCCTCAGAATCATATGTTTCAATGATATCACCTCTTATTCATCTAAACTCCAATAAGTACGGGCCCAATCTCCACGACCCTTCCTCATGAGACAATCCATTCATCCCAGGAATCAGGCTTCTCTGATCTTTACAGTGCAGAAGGAAGCCATTTGGCCCATTGAGTCTGTACTGGCTCTCTGAAAGAACATTCCAACTAGTCCCACTCACCTGCCTTATCACCATAATCTTGCACATTCTCTCTTTTCAGGTAGCAATCCAATTCCCGTCTGAATGCCTCAATCAAACCTGCTTCCACCACCCTTCAGGAAATTTGTTACCGACTCTAAGCATCCTTTGGGTGAAAAAAAATTCCTCACATCACATTTACTCCTTTTGTCAATTATTTTGAATCTGTGTCCTCTAGCTTTTGATGTTCTCCTGAGTGGGAACAGTTTCTCACTATTTACCCTGCCCATACTCCTCAGGATCTTGAATACCTCTATCAAGTCTCCTCTCAGCCTTCTTTTCTCCAAGGAAAAGAGTTCCAGCTTCACTAATCTATCCCCATACTACAGTTCTTTATCCCTGGAATCATTCTTGTGAATCTCCTCTGTACTCTCTCCAATTCCTTCACATCCTTCCTCAAGTATGGCACCCAGAACTGGACCCAGTACTCCAGATGAGGCCTAACGAGCGTCTTATACAAGTTCAACATGACCTCTTTACTCTTGTACTCAATGCCCCTATTAATAAATCCTAAGACACTATATGCTTTATTAACTGCTCTCTCAACATGCCCTGTCATCTTCAATGGCCTATATATGTATACACCAAGGTCGCTCTGTTCCTGCACCTACTTTAGAGGCTCTCCCTTTATCTTATATGCTCACCATATCTTTCTAATCAAACTAATCACCTCATAGTTGTCTGCATTGAACTTAAATCTACCATTTGCCTGCAAACAACATGTCTATGTCCTTTTGAAGTACAAGATTATCCCCATCACAGTTGGCAACACTTCCAATCTTCGTATCATCTGCAAATTTTGACATGCCCTGCACACCACAGTCTAGGCCATTAATATATATCAGGATGGGCAAGGGTCCCAACACTGACTCCTGGGGAACTCCACTACAGATCTTCCTCCAATCTGAAAAACAATCATTTATCACTACTCCCTGTTTCCTGCCACTCAGCCAATTTCTTATCCAAGCACTGACTTTCCCTTTTATTCCATGACCTAGAATTTTGCTCACAAGTCTGTTGTGTGGCACTGTTTCAAGTGCCTTTTGAAAATTTATATACACCACATCAATAGAGTTTCCCTTATCAACCTTCTTGGTTACCTCCCCAAAAAACTCCAGCAAGCTCATTAAACATGATCTTCCCTTAATGAATCCATGCTGGCTTTCCTTAATTAT
Organism: Cetorhinus maximus; assembly: GCF_964194155.1. NCBI lineage: Eukaryota > Metazoa > Chordata > Chondrichthyes > Lamniformes > Cetorhinidae > Cetorhinus > Cetorhinus maximus. The sequence continues at coordinate 100,503,671 of NC_135885.1, forward strand.
CCTGCACTTGTCCAAGTGATCACTGATTTTGTCTCATACTATAGTTTCCAGAAGCTTCCCTACCACTGAGATCAAACTGACTGGCCTGTAGTTGCCACCTATCCCTTCTTGAACAGGGGTGCAACATTCACAATTCTCCAGTCCTCTGGCACCTCCCCTATGTCTATGAGAGACTGGAAGATTATCACTAGTGCCTCTGCAGTTTCCACTCTCACCTCCTTCAGCACCCTTGGATGCATTTCATCCGGTCCTGATACTTTATATATTTTAAGTAAAGATAACCCTTCCAATACCTCTTTTCTCTCAATTGTAAGGTCTTCTGCTGTACCAGCTCAACCTGGGTAGCATATTCTTCTTTTGTAAAGACAGATGTAAAGTACTCGTTTAACATCTCCACTATTTCTCCAGCCTCCACATGCAAGTTCCCTTTTTTGTCCCTAATCGGTCCTACTCTTTCTTTTACCACCCTTTTATTATTTACATGCTTATAGAAGATCTTGGGATTCCCTTTTATGTTCACTTCCAGCCTGTTTTCATGCACTCTCCTTGCTTTTCTTTTTAGTTTCTTCACTTCCCCTCTGGCCCTTTTATACTCAGCCTCATTCTCCATTGTATTTTCTACCTGACACCTGTTGTTTACGCACTTCTTCTTTTTAACCTTTACTTCTCTCTCTCTTTTATCATCCAGGTTGCTCTGGATTTATTTATCCTACATTTCCCCTTCAAGGGGATATACCTTGCCATTGCTTGCAATACTTTCTCTTTGAAGGTGGCCCATTGATCAACCACCATCTTTCCTGCCAACATTTGATTCCAACCCACTCAACTCAGATGCATTCTCATCCCATCAAATTTGGCTTTCCCCGAATTAATTATCCCCGCCCTGGATTGTTCCATGTCCTTTTTCATGATTAGCCTAAACCTTATGATACAATGGTCCCTGTCCCCTAAAGGCTCTTGCATTGATATTTGATCCACTTGGGCCAACTCATTTCCCAGATACAGGTCCAAAAGTGCATATCCTCTCATTGGACTGGAAACATACTGCCACAGAAAATTATCTTGAATGTATTCCAGGAATTCTCGCCCTCTTGTCCCTTTGTACTATTTCTACCTCAGTCTATATTTGGACAATTGAAGTCTCCCTTTATGATTGCTCCATAACTCTTGTAGCTCTCCGTAATTTCTTTGCAGACTTGTTTCTCCACATCCCTCCTAGTAGTTGGTGGTCTATGTACTACACCAATCAATGTTATGGCAGTTTTTTCATTCCTTACCTCTAGCCAGAGTGATTCCATCCTTGACCCCTCTGGAACATCCTCTCTCCCCAGTACTGTAATGCCATCTTCAATCAATGTTGCCACTACACACCACCCTTTTCTTCCTTTCCTGTCTCTCCTAAACATCTTGTACCCAGGAATATTTAACACCCAATCTTGCCCTGCTTTGAGCCAGGTCTTTGTTATAGCAATAATATCATAATTTCATTTGTCAACCTGTGCCTGTAGTTCACCAATCTTATTAACCACACTGTGCATTCACATACATGCGCATTAGCACTGATTTAGACTTTTTTACTTTCCCCCTTACTCGGACCCCATCTAATGACTTACTGTTGCCTACACTAATTCTATCAAACTCTCCAAGTATTCTATCTACCATGATACTACTCTCTGATATATCCTCATTATCAGTTGATACTTCAATACTTCCCACTGCCAGTCTTTTTCCTCTGCATTCTGAATTTCCCCTCAGGTTCCCATCCCCCTGCTAATCTAATTTAAACCCTCCCCAATAGCACTAGCAACCTCCCCATGAGGACATTAGTCCCAGTCCTGTTAAGGTGTAACTCATCCTTCTTGTACAGGTCCCACCTGCCCCAGAACTGATCCCAGTGCCTCAGAAAGCTAAAGCCCTCCCTCCTACTCTATTTCTCCAGCCACGTGTTGAACTGTTCAGTCTTCCTGTCCTTATGCTCACTAGTATGTGACACTGGGAGTAATCCTGAGATTACTGCTCTTGAAGTCCTGCTTTTTATTTCCCTTCCTAACTCCTTAAAATCTGCTTTCAGGATCTCATCCTTTTTCCAACCCATGTCGTTGGTCCCAATGTGGACCCCGACCTCAGGCTGTTCACCCTCCCTCAAAAGAATGTCCTGCAGCCACTCTGTGACATCCTTGACCCTGGCACCAGGGAGGCACATACTATCCTGGAGTCGAGTCTATGGCCACAGAAGCACATGTCTGCTCCCCTAGCTATGGAATCCCCTACCACTACAGCACTTCCACTCTTCCAACTTCCTTCCTGTGCAGCCAAGCCGCCCATGGTGCCACAAACTTGGCTGTTGCTATAGTCTTCTGAGGAACCATCTTGCTACCAGTATCCAAAATGGAAAAGCGAGATGCAAAAAGGATGCATGAAAAAACATTGGCAGGTAAAATAAAGGAAAATCCAAAGTTATTTTACAAGCACATTAAGTGTAAGAGGATAACTCGGGAAAGAGTAGAGCCCATTAAGGACGATCGTGGTAATTTGTGTGTGGAGCCGCAAGACATAGGTAAGGTTCTAAATGAATACTTTGTGTCGGTGTTCACAAGTGAGAGGGACGACGTGGGTATGGAAATCAGGCAGAAGGACTGTAATATAATTAAAGAAATTAGCATAGAAAGGGAAAAGGTTCTAAGTGGTCTGGCAGGCTTAAAAGTGGATAAATCTCCAGTCCCGGATGAATTATATTCCAGGCTGTTGAGTGGGGCAAGGGTAGAGATAACAGGGATGCTGGCAATAATTTTCAATACCTCTCTGGCCACAGGAGAGGTGCTAGAGGACTGGAGGACAGCCAATGTGGCACTGTTATTCAAGAAGGGAGGAAGGGATAAACCAGGGAATTATATTCCAGTCAGTGTAACTTCAGTGGTGGGGAAACTATTGGAAGCAATTCTGAGGAACAGAATTAATCTACACTTGGAGAGGCAGGGATTAATCAAGGACAGTCAGCATGGTTTTGTTAAGGGGAGGTCATGTCTGACCAACTTGATTGAATTTTCCGAAGAGGTGTGTAGACGAGGGCAATGCATTTGACATAGACTACTTGGACTTCAGCAAGGCTTTCGATAAGGTCCCGTATGGGAGACTGATAACAAAGGTTAGAGCCCATGGGATCCAAGGCAATTTGACAAATTGGATCCAGAATTGACTTAGTGGCAGGAAGCAAAGGGTGATGGTCGAGGGGTGTTTTTGTGACTGGATGCCTATGTCCAGTGGTGTTCCACAGGGATCGGTGTTGGGTCCCTTGCTGTTTGTAGTATATATAAACGATTTAGACTTGAATGTAGGAGGGTTGATCAGTAAGTTCGCGGATGACACGAAAATTGGTGGGGTGGTAAATAGTGAGGAGGATAGCCTTAGATTACAGGAGGATATAGACAGGTTGGTTAGATGGGCTGATCAGTGGCAAATGGAATTTAATCCAAATAAGTATGAGGTGATGCACTTGGGCAGGACAAACAAGACACAGGGATACACAATGAATGGTAGGACCCTGGGAAGTACCGAGGATCTGAGGGACCTTGGTGTACATGTCCGCCGGTCCCTTAAGGTAGAGGGACAGGTAGATAAGGGGGTTAAGAAGGCATATGGGATACTTGCCTTTATTAGCTGAGGCATAGAATATAAGAGCAGGGAGGTTATGCTGGAACTGTATAAAACGCTGGTTAGGCCACTGTAGCTGGAATATTGCGTGCAGTTCTGGAATCTGCATTATAGGAAGGATGTGATTGCATTTATTTTCTCTGGAGCAGAGGAGATTGAGGGGGAACATGGTTGAGGTGTATAAAATTATGAGGGGCACAGATAGGGTAGACAGGAAGGAACTTTTCCCCTTGGTGGAGGGATCAATAACCAGGGGGCATAGATTTAAGGCAAGGGGCAGGAGGCTTAGAGGAGATGTGAGGAAGAACTTTTTCACCCAGAGGGTGGCGGGAATCTGGAACTCACTGCCTGAAAGGATGGTAGAGGCAGAAACCCTTATAACATTTAAGAAGTATTTGGATTTGCACTTGCGATGCCATTGTACACAAGGCTATGGGCCTAGTGCTGGAAAATGGGATTAGAACAGTTAGGCACTTGTTTGACTAACTCAGACTCGGGCCGAAGGGCCTTTTTCTGTGCTGTAGACCTCTATGACTCTATGAGATAACCTCAGGGGATTCCTGCACTACTTGCCTGTTTCTTAGATGCTCTGTCAGTCACCCATTCCCTCTCTGCTTGTGTACTACTTAGCTGCGGTGTGACTACCTCTCTAGACATGCTATCCACGTAGCCTTTAGTCTTGCGGATGCACCACAGTGCCTCCAGCCGCCGTTCAAGTTCTGCAACCCGAAGCTCAAGTTTCTGTGGCTGGTGACACTTCTTGCAGATGTAGTCATCGAGGGCACTTTGTGCCTGCATGACTTCCCATATCCTGCAAAATGCACATTCCACATGCCTGAGCTGCACTGACATACTTAAAACTTTATATAAACCGTTACTCCTTATGAAGTATTGCTGTTCTCTCCCTCTTGCATCTCTTTATGAAGTCCTTTATCAAGACTTTATGAAGTCTTTATGAATTGCCTCCAAAGCAAGCATATGCATCCCCAAGTAAGAAGACCAAACTGTACACAGTATTCTAGATGTGGTCTCACCAATGTCCTGTACAGTTCTAGCAAGACTTCCCTGCTTTTGTACTCAATCCTCTTTGCATTAAAGCCTAACATTTAATTTTCCTTTATAATTACTTGTATAACTACATAGCAACATTTTGATTCATGTTTAAGGACACTCAGATTCCTCTGTACCACAGAATTCTGTTGTTTATCTCCATTAACAAAATATTCTTTCTGCCAAAGTAGACAACCTTGCATTTAGCCACATTTTTGCCACTGGCTCCCTTCAGCAATGACAAAACATGAAGAAGTCACCCACACAAACATGAGAGTGTATCAACAATCTTTCTTCCCAAGGACAATGTCACAAGGGAACAAGCTGCCAAAGGAAATAGTCACACCCCCATCACTTGAAACCCTCAAGGCCCAACTTTAGATTGTTTCCAATTAAAACTTTTCATGAATGAGATTATCATTTCAGCAGGTCATGCCTGATGCAGCTAGCGCTACCCATATAAATGTTGGTGATGCTGACACAACTAAAGCACAAGCAGAAACATATCTCTATCATAGAACCATAAGACGTAAGAGCAGAATTAGGCCATTCGGCCCATCGAGTCTGCTCTGCCATTCAATGAGATCATGGCTGATCTGATATTCCTCATCTCCACTTTCCTGCCTTTTCCCCTTAACCCTTGATTCCCTTACTGATGAAAAATCTGTCTATCTCAGCCTTGAATATACTTAACGACCCAACCTCTACAGCCCTCTGCGGCACAGAATTCCACAGATTGACTACCCTCTGAGAGAAGAAAATCCTCCTCATCGCTGCCTTAAATGGGTGCCTCCTTACTCTGAGATTATGCCCTCTGGTCCTAGACTCTCCCACAAGGGGAAACAACCTCTCAGCATCTACCCTATCAAGCCCCCTAAGAATCTTTTATGTTTCAATAAGGTCGCCTCTCATTCTTCCATACTCCAATGAATACAGACCCAATCTACTCAGCCTCTCCTCATTAGAAAATCACTCCAAACCCAGGATTCACCTAGTGAACCTTCTCTGGGCTGCCTCCAATGCCAGTATATCTTCCCTTAGATAAAGGGATCAAAATTGTTCATCGTATTCTAGATGTGGCCTAACTAGTGCCTTGTATAGTTTTAGCAAGACTTCCCTATTTTTATTTCCTTTGAACTTGTATGTTAGCTTTTTGGGATTCATGCACTAGGACTCCAAAATCTCTCTATGCCGCAGCCTTCTGCAGCCTTGCTCCATTTAAATAATATTCAGCTCCTCTCTTCTTCCTGTCAAAGTGCATAACCTCACATTTTTCCACATTATATTCCATGTGCCAAGTTTTTGCCCACTCACTTAACCTGCCTATATCCCTCTGTTACCTCGTTGTGTCATCCTCACCAGTTTTCTTCCCACTTATTTTTGTGTCATCCACAAACTTGGCGATAGTACATTCAATTCCCTCATCTAAGTCATTAATATATATTGTAAATAATTGAGGCCCCAGCACTGATCCCTGTGGCACTCCACTAGTTACAGGTTGCCATCCCAAAAATGCCCCCCTTATCCCAACTCTCTGTCTTCTGTTAGTTAGTCAATCCTCTATCCATGCTAATATACTACCCCCAACACCATGGGCTCTTATCTTATTAAGTAGCCTCATGTGAGGTAATTTATCGAACACCTTTTGGAAATCCAAATATATTTCATGTACTGGTTCCCCTTTATATATCCTGCTTGTTACCTCCTCAAAGAATTCTAATAAATTTGTTAGGCATGATTTCTCCTTCATGAAGCCATGCTGACTCTGCTTGATTAGATTATGTATTTCTAAATGCTCTGCTATTACATCCATTATCATCGACTCCAACATTTTCCCAATGACAGATGTTAAGCTAACTGGCCTATAGTTACCTGTTTTTGTCTTCCTCCCTTTTTTAATAAGGGTATTACATTGGCCATTCTCCAATCCTCTGGGACATTTCCAGAATCTAAGGATTTTTGGAAGATTGCTACCAGTGCATCCACTATCTCTGTAGCTACTTCCTTTACTTCCTATCACTTTGCAGATTCTTTAAATCATCCTTACAACTTGCTTTCCTACCTACCTTTGTATCGTCAGCAAATCTGGTTCATCCAGGCAAGCGGAGAGTATTACATCACACTCCTGACTTGTGCATTGTGGATGGTGGACAGGCTTTGGGGGGTTAAGACCTGTCTTGTAAATGAAACTTAATACTGTGCAATCATGAGTGACCATCTTCACTTATGAACTTGTGATGGAGAGAAGGTCATTGATGAAGCAGCTGGAGATGACTGGTTCCGGGACATTGCCGTGTGGAACTAATGCAGCAATATCCAGGAGCTGGGATGCTTGGACTCCGACAACAACCACAATAATCTTCCTTTTTAGGTATAACTCCAGTCCCTGCCACTGGGGAATTTTCCCCCTGAATCCCATTGGTATTTTAATGAAAGACCATTATCTCCAGAAAGATCTTAAGTATGAGTAAGAAGCCAATGAACCCTGAGACGAACCAACAATAACAGATGGTGGCAGCAATGCCTACACCCACAGAGACACAGAAAAAAAATGCCATTAAAAGCTTGATGAAATACCCAGCAAAAGTGTAGAAAAGTGAAGGGCTTTGAGGCCAACCCAGCAAACCAGTCATGAAAAAATACAAGGGCATTCCAGCAACTAACTTTTTAAAATTTATTTAAGGGATGTGCACGTTGCTGGCTAAGCCAGCAATTATTAGCCCACACCTAATTGCCTTTGAGAAGGTGATGAGCTGCCTTCTTGAACCTCTACAGTCCCTCTGTTGTAGGTACACCCATAATGCTGTTAGGGAGGCAGTTCCAAGATTTTGACCCAGCGACACTGAAGGAACAGTAATATATTTCCAAGTCAGGATGGTGAGTGGCTTGAAGGAGAACTTCAGGCAGTGGTGTTCCTATGTATCTGCTGCCCTTGTCCTTCTAGATGATAGCAGTCGTGGGTTTGGAAGGTGCTGTCTAAGGAGCCTTAGTGAGTTTCTTCATTGCATCTTGTAAATAGTACACACTGTTGCTATTGTGCGTTGGTAGTGGAGGGAGTGAATGTTTGCGGATGGGGTGCCAATCAAATGGGCTGCTTTGTCCTTGATGGTGTCAAGCTTCTTAAGTGTTGTTGGAGCTGCATTCATCCAGGCAAGTGGGGAGTATTCCATCCCATTACTGACCTGTGCCTTGTAGATGGTGGCCAGGCTTTGGGGAGTCAGGAGGTGAGTTACTTGCCCCAGGATTCCTAGCCTCTGACCTGCTCTTGCAGTCACAATATTTATATAATTCATCCAGTTCAGCTCCTGGTAAATGGTAATCTCCAGGATGTTAATAGTGGGAGATTCAGCGATGGTAATGCCATTGAATGTCAAGGGGTGATGGTTACATTCTCCCTTGTTGGAGATGGTCATTGCCTGACACTTGTGCGGTGCAAATGTTACTTGCCACTTGTCAGCACAAGCCAGGATATTATTCAGGTCTTGCTGCATTTGCACATCATGTGTGTCGGTATCTGAGGAGTCGCAAATATTGCTGAACATTGTGCGATCATCAGGGAACATCCCCACTTCTGACCTTGAGGTGGAAGGAAGATTATTGATGAAGCAGCTGAAGATGGTTGGGCCTAGGACACTACCCTGAGGAACTCCTGCAGTGATGTCCTGGAGCTGAGACGACTGACCTCCAACAACCACAACCATCTTCCTTTGTGCTAGGCATGACTCCAGCCAGTGGCGAGTTTTCCGCCTGATTCCCATTGACTACAATTTTGTTAGAGCTCTTTGATGCCACACTCGGTCAAATGCTGCCTTACTGTCAAGGGCAGTCACTCTGACCTCACCTCCGGGGTTCATCTCTTTTGTCCATGTTTGAACCAAGGCTGTAATGAGGTCAGAAACTGAGTGACCTTGGCAGAACCCAAACTGAGCATCAGTGAGCAGGTTATTGCTAAGCAAGTGTCACTTGATAGCATTGTTGATGACCCCTTCCATCACTAGCAAGACAAGCAGCGTGCAAAAAAGGAACCTTTGCCCAGGGGGAGAAATAGCTACTACTTTACCCCTACCAGAATCATTTCAAAATATAGAATGGCCCAGACAGGCTGAGAAATGGCAAAATTAGCAAAGGTGTTTCACTGCTTCCGCAATGCTTCTGGTCTTGTGAATAAAAACAACAAACACCAAGCCAGCACTTTGTTATATGTTGTTGGGAGCACCGTGGATGATGTGCTGGCCAGACAGGGGGTGGGCGAACCAACAGCCTCCTACGAGGATGTCATGAGAGCCTTTGACTCATACTTCGGTCTCCGTGGAAATATTGTGATAGAGAGGGCAAAATTTAATTGCTGCTATCAAAAATAGGGTGAAGGGATCGACTCATTTATCAATGAGTTGTACTGCCTGACTGAAAATTGTGAACATAGAACAGAAAAAGACAACCTGCCAGAGATAGAATATTCATTGGTATTTTAGATGTAAACCTCTCAGACTTTTTACAACCTCGGGAAGATTCAAAATTAAGTAAAGCTGTGCAAATGGTCAGACAGGGCAAAGAGCTGAGGCAGAATGAAGGGAAAAATTTTCCACTATTGAGACTAAGTGTGATGGCGGGAAGTTTCAGCAGCGCCCACCCTGACGGGAACTCGTGCCGGATTCCGCACTTGAAGGGTCATTAATTATGCATGTTGGGAGCTGTTTTGTCCACTCTCTGTCAGCTCCCTCCAATGTCAAACTCTCGTCATGGCATCATGCACTCAAACAGCTACTCTCTTCAGGGATCTCACACAACCATGAGTACCAATACTCATTCTCTCACCGAGACTTCACATCACCATGATCCCATCTATCATGTTGCTCACACTCCATCCTCTGGCCCTTCTGGGGAGATCTCATCACACACAGGGGACATGCATCTCACCCAACCTCTGCTCCATCCCTTCTCATCACCTGCCTTTCTTTCTTCTTCATACAGGCCAAGTTGGCACGCAACAGGCACAAGACCAGGGGAGGGATGGCCGGCATTATTGCCCTCACTGAGTCTGAGGAGGCTGCAGTTGAGCTGGCTGGGGAGGACAGGGGTCACTTTTGTGGGGAAGGGAAGATTTGCCTCTCCCACCAACCTAGTATGGATCACAGCTCCATCATTTCATCAAATCCTGACAATCACAGTGAGTCACAGGCAGTCTTATCTACCTCATGCTCATTAACTCAAACTCTGTTTTCTATTTTCTAGGCACCAGCAGATCGAGGCCCCCAAGCCAGTCCAGCAGCACCAGTGCGAGCCCCAAGACTACACCCAAAGAGGAAGCTCTGGAAGAACTGTCACGGTGCTCACACACCCCCTGCGCCAGCTCAGAGCCACACACGCCAGTGGCACACAGCTGTAGGTTAGGCTCAGGCTCACCTACTGGGGAACACCTCACTGACACCGACACTGACACATCCCCTGCAGTCGGAGGCAGGGACAGCCCAGGTCTCCGGCACTCGGAAGGCTGCTGGAGATCAGCAACCTGCTCAGTCTGAGTCAGGTGATGACCCTCTGGAAGTGGCCACCAACTCAATGCTGGAGATGCAACGACAGGTGGCAGAACATCAGGCAGAGATTCGACAGTCACTCAGCAGACCAGAGCGAATGTTGGAGGAGTCCGTCCGTGTTCTGTCTGATGTTGTGGCTCCAACAAGCGAATGCTTTGAGATCACCATGGGAAGGCTGGCGACCACCATGGAAACCTTGGTCCAGCAGGTCATGCCACATTTGTGCTCGGTCCTGCACTCCGTGACCGAGCACCCTTCTGGGCACCATCGAGATGTAGGTGACATGGTAATGAGGCACCTTGACCTCCCTTTAGGTGCACCATCTCATACAGGAGTCAGGGCAGGGTCTTCAGGCACCAACAGGAAGGATGAGCATCAGCTCACACCTGGGGTGGGGTCGCCTTCTCTCAGGACACTCCAAGGATGTGCAACTGCCTTCAGGCCCCTTTGCCTTTGACCCCATCCACTCCAGCTTCTCAGGCTCCCGAGGGCTCTTCTTCCCCTGAGCAGGTGACCCTTATCAGGCTGGGGCCCTCGAGTTCTCGAGCCACCAGAGGATGTCCGCCAAGGTCATCTCAGACATTAGTACGTAGCAGTCAGCAGGCTGCCTCCACCTCTGCTGTAGATATTGGGGCTGCACCCAGGCATAGCCATAGAGTTAGGAAAGTTAAGAAAAAATGATGTCACTTTTGGGTTACAGATGAGCTATACATGTTACGAAATTACATATTTTGAATACATTTGATAGTTATGTGAATGTTCCTGTCAACTGAAGATGTTGTGATTTTGTACTTGGAATCCTCTTATTTCATATTAATAACCAATCAGTTGCTCATGGTCAATGAGTAGACGCCCTTTGAACTGTTAGGAGTGTCACATTTGCTGAACGGGTGACAGGCCTTCATTGGTAGAACACCATATATGATGCAGCTGTGCCTCCTTCACTATTGCCTGCATTCCCAAATTCAACATTGCTATGTGTTACTCTTGAGATGTGAAGCCACTGAGTTCTGAGTAGCCGTTTAACAGTGCTAATGAAGCCATTGGCTTTCGGTAGCTTTCGTCACAAGGAGATATTCCTCCTTTCTTTCTAAGCAGGCTCCTGTTTACTCATGTAGCAACAAGAGGTTTGACGGCGACCCCAGAAAGGCCCCCCTCGTGTTCGCCCTTCCCCCTGACTACCACTCCACAGCCTTCTCTCCCCGTTGTCCGCCTCGTGTTTGTCTTTCCCTATGATTGCCACTCCACAGCCCTCCCTCCCTGTTACCGCCCTTGTGTTTGCCAACCCCACCCTCGCCTCACCCCCGGTTGAAGTGCTTCTGAAAGTGGAGGCCTACAGGAGTACCACAGCAGTGCTGTTCTTCAGTAGAATAAAAGCAAAGAACAGGAGCAGTCCAACCCTACAGCCGCAGCATTGTGGCGTTCATCTGAAGAAGACCAGCGCAGCGCAATGGCAGGTAGGCTATGTATGTTGCACTCACCTTGAAGTAACCAGAGAACTGAGGTCCAACTTGTGCATGCCGCCCCTTTTCAAATGGGTTTGAGGCCGACGTAATTTCCCGTTGGTGCGATGCAAGATTGGAAGGCCTGACATGATTCCGGCGAGCAGCTGTTTTAATGAACATTTACAAGATGTTAATGAGTGTAAACATCATTCACACGATTAGCTGGCAGGCTAATCGACCTGCCATAAACCCACCAACAGTAGAATTGCAAGCTGTTTTTACGTCGGTGGATTTTTGACTTTTTGCCTGTTGCTGGATTCTCTGCTCCCACCCGTCATGAGACCCGCCACTGGCAGGATGGGAAAATTCTGCCCAAGGCCTTTGTAAGAAATGCGAGGAAAATCCCAGAGGAACAGCCCAAAGAAGTCATTCAGTTTGTGGGCTATAAAACTGGTATAGCAAGGCAGCTACCAAGGAAGCGCCCTGAAAAGGCATCGACCACCATTTTGCACTGTCCCCACTGTGGCAGGAAGAAGGTCCACAGGTGGGAAGAATACCCTGCCTGAATTGCGTAGCCCCACAGGTGTTGCAAGATAGGCCATTTTAAATTGGCCTGTTGTTTCAGGGATCTGTGTTTACAAGACAGAAAGAAAAAGTTGTTAGAGAAACCTCCATCCAAGACCTTGACAACCAGGAAATCACTTTCCTAGATGAAACAAAGGAAAATAAAAGCCAGCTTGGAGTGCTGACATTGAAGTAAATGGGCATCCTATTGAATTCAAACTAGATGCAGGAGCTGAAGTCTCATTTTTATCTGGCAGAGTTTCATGGCTGAACACAATAACTCTACACCCGTCCTCTATTCTACTCCAGGGGCCAGGAGGAATCAAGCTAAATGTTAAAGGTCAGCTTGACCCAACACTAACATACAAAGATAGGGAAATTTCTGAAACATTATACGTTATTCAGAATCAAGAATGCTCCTATTGAGCAGAAAAGCCTGCATTGCTCTGAACCTGCTCATGAAAGTTGATGAAGTCAATGCACAAAAAGGTAAATTGAAGACTGTGTACCACGTTATACTCAAGACAGATACTAAACCCATTCGTCTATATATACCAAGGAAGGTGCCACACCCACTTCTGAAAAAAGCCAGGAGTGAGATAGCGGCAATGCTTCAATAAGGGGACATTTCACCAGTCACTAAACCAACTAGGTGGTGCTCTGATATGGTACCATTCCAAAACCTAAAGGCTCCATTTGAATCTGCACTGACCTGGCACATCTCAACAACGAGAAATCCGTCAATATTAGCAGTAGATGAGAACTCGGCCAAACTACAATCTTCACCAAACTTCACACCAACGGTAGATTCTGGCAGTTGCCACTAGATCAGGAGTCAAAACTCCTAAACACTTTCATTCTGCCCTTTGGATGGTACCGTTTTAACCGTCTGCTGTTTGGCATCAGGTCCACCCCAGAAATTTTCCAGTGGACAATGTCCAACATAATGGAGGGCGTGAAAGGTATCATATGCCACACGGACGACATTTTGATCCATGGCTCAAAAGAAGAAGAACATGACAAATGGGTTAGAGAAGACTTACTAATGCTGCAAGAGGCTGGCTTGACACTCAATGGCAAATGTGAGTTTTCTAGGCCCACGATAAAGTTCCTGGATCATATTATACAGACCCACAGAAAACAAAAACCATAAACAAATTCCCGCCACTTAGAAATATAACAGATCTACAAAGGTTTATGGACATAGCCAACCAATTAGGCCAATTCTTACCTCACTTACCCCTCAGATCTGACTTTTATGACAGGTCCAGGCTGGGTACTGGACTGAACGTCAGCAGCAACCATTTGAACAAATGAAAACAATGCTAACATCCCCAGAGGTCCTAGCCCACTACGACCCAGACCTTCTCACGAACGCTGCAGTAGATGCATCTGCAACAGACCTCGGAGCAGTGCTATTCCAGGTCCAAAGTGTTGGCAAAAGAAGACCTGTTTACTGTGTTGAGGATGCAGAAAATTTGGATTTATTTTAAAGTACTAGCCAGGACCAGCTGCTAAGGCACCAAAGCATACACAAACAGTCGCAGCCTTACATGAAAGCTATAAACTTGTACAAAGGGCTCAGCTGTAAATTTGCAATTAGGAAATGGGAGACACACGGGTGGGGACACGGGATAACTCAATCAAGAAATCGGGAAGGCCATTTTGCACCGTCTGATAGCCATCTTCAAAAAAGACAATGCCCAGTCTCTGCACTGCAATTACTGTACAGGAACACAATTATCAGCCCACCGGGGGGTCATTGTGCTGTGGCCTTTGTCTAACAAACACAACTAAGTTGTAACTGATAGTAAAAGATATATAAACTCTGCTCATTTCAACCTTGGTGGAGAAGCACCTGGAGTGCCCAGCGTAATGCGTAATAAAGGAACCACTTGAATATTGCATCTGGACTCCGAGTGTTGAAATTTTGTACCAGAGTATTCCTCAGACCTTTCACTGTGCATCCAGGTCATTAACGAGACTGAACAGCACCATGCTGTTATCGAAAAAAAAAACCTTCTCAGTGACTTGGACGTGTGAGGAATTATTTGATTACATCCTGAGCTTGCAGTGTAAACTTGAGACCGACCATAAACCACTTGTAACTTTGTTGAACACAGAAGAAATTTTGAAGATACCATCCAAGATCCAACAATTCAGATTAAGACTCATGTGATGTAACGCTACTACGGAGTACGTACAGGGTAAATATCAGACTATGGCTGACACTGTCAAGAATGTCCACCAATTATCCAGTATAGGAAGATAAAGCCTTCACAACCCTGACTACTCAATACTTGATGGCAACAAGCCAGAAGTTGTAACACTTTTGTGAGGCTCAGGGGCAAGGTGAAGAGCATATTCAAATTCACACATACTGCCTGGATGGTTGGCCACAGTATATTCCAAACGAACCTATCTTGAGGCAATACTTTGAACAACATCATCAGGTTAGAGTCCTGGTATATGGTGAAAGAGTCTGGACTCGAAATGTCAACTCTCTTTCTCTTTCCACAGATGCTATCAGACCTGCTGAGTTTCTCTAGCATTTTCTGTGCTTGTTTCAGATTTCCCTATATGCAGTATTTTGCTTTTATCACGAGCTCTCTGCCTGGAAGTCCTCCAGAAGATTCACCAAGGACATCTTGGTATTACCAAGTGTCGCTCCAGGGTGCAGCAGTCAATATGGTGGCCAGGGATTTCACAATGTATTGAAGAGGTGATCTCCAACTGTGTCACCTTATGCCATTAACAGACAGAGGAGCAGAAATAGTCACTTCTGCCCTCCTCCTTCCCATCCAGGCCTTGGGAATGCCTTGGTATGGAATTGTTTGACTAAAAAGGGAAAATATTTCTCATTATAGTATACTATTATTCCCACTGGATAGAAGTGCAAAAACTACCTGGCCTCACTCCTGAAGCCGTTATTATTTCCTTGAAGAGGATTTTCTCTACACCTGGCATTCTGGGTGTTGTTATCTGTGACAATGGGTGACAATTTGCCAACATGAGCGTTTCCAATCCTTCATATCGTCATATGGATTTGTGCATGTCACAAGTTTGCCAAAGTATTCTCAATCTAATGGAGAAGCTGAGCAAGGCGTACATACTATAAAATACCTACTAAGGAAGAATGAAGACCTCGAGCTCATTCTGCTCAGTTATCGCTCTACACTGTTGCAGAATTGTGAGCTTCTGATGGACCACGGGCTAAGAACCCAACTTCCTTTCCTTCCCCACACATTGCTACCAAATGTCATGTTGGAAGATCATGATTGGGCTAGAAAAGGGGAAGATACCTACAGAGCAAGTCAAGCCCGTACTATTAAACAGAGACACAGGGCTCATGACCTTTCCACTCTCAAAAGGGGAGACATGGTGTAGATAAGAGACCAGCAGTAACAAGGACTGTAATAGAGAAGCTACAGAAGCCTGGCCAAGACACAATCAGGTATCAATCGAAGGAACAGAGCTGATTTCAATGGACATGGAACCATTAACAGGATGGGCTGTGTACCCTAACCCTCAGGAGAACTTCACAACTGCAGAACCACAAATGGAAACCAGCCCTGACAACCCCCAGGAACCAACTGTTCCCAACTCCCTCAGAAGGGGCTCCACACTCATTCAGGAAGACTGGGCACCAGAGACTATCCCTTTAAAAGCAGAGATTTTGGGGGGAGCATAGGAGGATATGTATATGATAATATGGGAAAAAAGACTTGGGGGAGATGTAGAGTAAGAGTCACATATAGGGACATTTTTTTTACACCTTAAAATACCTTATTTTTTATTTTGAAAAGTGTTCATCTCCCTGAGGCAGCTCTGTGCCTGAGGGAGCTTTTCCAGCTTGCACCCACGTGCATGCGCAAAGTTCATGATCGCCCTCCTTGCCCCACACAGGCAGTGCTGCCGCGCGCAACTCGCGCTGAACGGGCCTTAATTGGCCTGCCAGCATGAAATCGCGGTTTGGCCCTGATCGTGGGCAGCGGGCGGCTTCCCGACTGCCCCCACCTTCCCCTGCCGGGCGAGGGCAAAATTCTGCCCCTGATGTTCTATAACCTTGTAAATATTTAGTGATTTTAATAAAGGTATTGTTACAGACTGAACTGAACTTTGTTATCCTCTGCCTGTCTGTTAGTAGGCGGAGCTGTTTTTGAATTATTTTTAAAGTAGGCTGTGGCATTTTTCCCTTCATTTGTGTGGTTCAATTTTATACGTAATACGCAGAAAAGTCTCTTTACGATTACCTCAGGAGGTTAGTTTATCACATTCAAACACAGATGGTGGCACGATGCGGGGGGGTGGTGGTGGATTGTTAGCAACCCCACACACACATACATACACTCATACATATGCATACACACATACAGTAAGGGGATATAGAAAAGAGGGATGTTTTACAACTATAGATAACAACAATAAAAGAACCAGAGAAATGAATATTAGCTCACATGATATACGGAGTCTGAGAAGTCAGAGTCCAGAGGGTGTTTGCTTCATGGCAGAGTTCAGTCCATTCTGGTTCTGGTTGGAGACAGCAACAAGAAAATCCTTGAAATGAATGATAATGTAGCACGGTGGGGTTTCTGTGCTTAAATCATTTGCCCGGCAATGACCAGAGACTTTTAAAATCAAACAGGCTTTGAGGAGTTGAGAGGTGGTGGCTGGCTGCTTGATTAGCTGGGCGATCAACTGGAGGTTTTTCCAGTTGATATTAGATCAGCAGACCGAGCTGTGAGGCTAGAAATTTAATATTAAAATGGTCCAAAAGGCTTTAAGCATAGGGCTTTGTGACGGGGCCCATTAATGAGTTAATTGCAGTCTCGCAAGCCGTTTCTGTGCTTCTGGCCAAAGTCCATTGTTTCCCTTAGGAGTGAAATGGCGTCTGTTAACAGCTCTTCAGGTATAATGAGCTTTGTTGTCTCCGATGTTTTTTATTGTCTTAGTTTGGGGGGAGTCACTTCCTCTGTTAGTCATCTAGTTTTGAGATTATAATGTGGCTTTACAATGGGACATGAGATCACTCAAGGATGAGAGTGGAACTCTTTTGTTCTTATAATCTTTGTTGGAAGCTTCCAGAGCAGATGGCCAAACTTGACAGCCATATGACCTGTAACAACCAACTTGTGGTTCAGCAAAATTCAATTTTAAAATAGCAAAAAGAATACAGTTTTGATATACATAGTTTTGATTTTGTTTCATGTTTTATTGACATGACAGTATTTTGAATGAAAGACCATAGCCTCCAGCAAGATCCTTCCTAGAGTAAGGAGTCAATGAATCTTAAGACAAATTCACAATAACAGATTAGCCAGATTGGTTTTATCTTTCTCTTTGTTGACAAGGCATAACTAGGTAATTTTCCGCTTTTGTCAGGTGGATGCCTTTGGTACAGCTGTAATGGAACAGCTTGGCTACAGGCATGGCTAGTTCTGGAACGCAACTCTCCAACACCATACCTGGGATGTTGTCAGGGTCCCTAGCCTTTGCTGTATCCAGTGTGCTCAACTATTCCTTGTTATCACCTGGACTGAATTGAATTGGCTGAAGTCTGGTAACTGATGGTGGGATCTCAGGACAAGGCTGAGATAGATCAGCTACTCGGCAATTCTGGCTGAAGTTAGGTACAAACGCTTCAGGCTTGTCCTTTGCACTGATGTGCTAGGCTCCCACATCATTGAGCACTGTGATTTTCATGAAGCCTTATCCTCTGGTGAATTGTTTAATTGTCCACCACCATTCATGACAAGATGTGGTAGGGTTGCAGAACTGTGATCTGATATGGTGGTTGTGGGATCACTTAGCTCTGTCTGTAACATGTTGCTTTCATTGTTTAACAGCCATTTAGTCCTACGTTAATGGTAATCACAGAGGATTTACAATAAGACAGGTTAAACCTCGCTAGTGCATTAAATGCTGGTAAACTTATACATTAATATTAAAGAAGCAATCACCAATATTTGCCAATGATTTAATATATTTCTTAAAAGTAAATTGTTTTACCACGCATTAATGCACCCACTGGCAATTTCATTTTTCTAATTGGTAAGACCTTCAAAAGCAGCAAATTACTGGAGATTTTACAAATTAACCCATGCTTGCCCTCATCAAAAATGAGGCATGTAAGTAGGTATGGAGAGTGATTTTTAGTAAAATTTCACTATTTTCATTTTATATTCACTGAAGTAAGCTAACAAGGTCAAGGAACCCATTTCAAGTCTAGCGTGTGGCTTCCTGCAGCCATTTCACATTCTGTATTTTTAAAAATTAACTACTATATTGATTTTGCATTCAGAGCCACGCATGAAACAAATAATCTCTTTCAGAAATGTGCCATGGTTAAATTATAATTAATGAATTGATGTAATTGATAAATATATAGGAAGACTGGATTTTTATTTTAAATTAATATAGCATACATTTAAATGTTTATAGAAAATGCAGAGCAACAGAAACTGTTCAGATAAAGCAATATTTCTAACTTTTGATAAGCCAGAGAACATTATGGCCTGCCAAGGTCTGACTCAAGAATAAGACTCATTGTTCACAATCTGATCAAGATTAGTAAGTGAAGAGCTATCGTCTTCCATAAACTGTCCTTTTGAACCAAGGATAAAAACAAAAAGCTAAAAGCTACTGCGGATGCTGGAAATCCAAAACAAAAACAGAATTACCTGGAAAAACTCAGCAGGTCTGGCAGCATCAGTGGAGAAGAAAACAGTTGACGTTTCAAGTCCTCATGACCCTTCGGCAGAACTGAAGTATAGTTAGGAGAGAGGTGAAATATAAGCTGGTCTAAGGTGGGGGGTGGGGGGAGAGAGAAGTTGAGGGTGGGGCTGTTGTAGGGATAAGCAAGCAGTGATAGGAGCAGATAATCAAAAGATGTCACAGACAAAAGGATCAAAGAGGTGTTGAAGGTGGTGATATTATCTAAGAAAAGTGCTAATTAAGAATGAATGGCAGGATACTCAAGGGCTCTAGTGGGGGTGGGGTAGAAAGACTAACAAAGTTTTAGTTTTAGATTTAAAAATAATGGAAATAGGTGGGAAAAGAAGAATCTATATAAATTATTGAAAAAAAAGGGGGAGGGGGAGTTTAAGATCTAAAGTTGTTGAATTCAATAGTCAGCCTGGAAGGCTGTAAAGTGCCTAGTCGGAAGATGAGGCACTGTTCCTCCAGTTTGCGTTGGGCTTTACTGGAACAATGCAGCAAGCCAAGGACAGACATGTGGGCAAGAGAACAGGGTGGAGTGTTAAAATGGCAAGCGACAGGGAGGTTTGGGTCTTTCTTGCGGACAGACCGCAGGTGTTCTGCAAAGCGGTCACTCAGTTTGCGTTTGGTCTCTCCAATGCAGAGGAGACCGCATTGGGAGCAACGAATGCAGTAGACTAAGTTAGGGGAAATGCAAGTGAAATGCTGCTTCACTTGAAAGGAGTGTTTGGGCCCTTGGACGGTGAGGAGAGAGGAAGTGAAGGGGCAGGTGTTGCATCCCGCTAGAGCTGTACCTTGAGTATCCTGCCATCCATTCTTAATTAGCACTTTTCTTAGATAATATCACCACCTTCAACACCTCTTTGATCCTTTTGTCTGTGACATCTTTTGATTATCTGCTCCTATCACTGCTTGCTTATCCCTACAACCACCCCACCCTCAACTTCTTTCTCCCCCCGCCCCCCACCTTAGACCAGCTTATATTTCACCTCTCTCCTAACTATACTTCAGTTCTGCCGAAGGGTCATGAGGACTCGAAACGTCAACTGTTTTCTTCTCCACCGATGCTGCCAGACCTACTGAGTTTTTCCAGGTAATTCTGTTTTTCTTTTGAACCAAGGCATTATCATTGAAAGATATAATTAAAGTCCAATTAAATTGGCCTAACAATAGATCGAGCCAAACAATAAGGGAACCGTGGTCTGAACCAACATGGCTTGATTTCCACTAAAAAGGGTAAAAACGGAATCCTGAGAAAGGTTTCTTGCTAATCTTGTACTAGAAATACCTGAAGGGACAGATTCTGGTCAAGAGTTGTCGAAGAAGGGGCACCGATGTTTACGCTTCTGTGGTTTGATAAAATGTTGGAAGTCGTAAAAGTCTGTTTTGGATTGTTAAGTATGCCTTATTACACTCCTTTTCCTCCTGCATTGATTGATTTATTTTCGATTAGAATTATGTCTGGCTGGGAAAGGAGGTAGTGAATTCCATAATATCAAACATGCATTCTGTATATTCAATTAAGAACTGTACAACCCTCCCCCACCCCCCACTCAGGCTTAAGTAATTTTATATTTTAAGTCTGCATCAATAAGTATTCTTCTTTTAAATAAACTTCTTTAATTAACCATCTGAGGGTCCTGTCTTACCTTATAGGTTAAAAGTCTTGTTTAAACTCGATTGAGTTTAAAAAAAAAATCAATGGTGATTTGGTTGATTAAAATTGGGTTTAAATAATTTAATACTTGAATAAATTCATCCAATTTCTTACAGGCAGCAGAGAAAGAGGCAACAGAAGCTCAGCATAGAGGGACTCAGCTGGTCCAGTCCATACAGCCAAATAGCTGCATCAACATGTTCCACTTTGCTGGAGTTATTGGAGAAAGATGCCAACAGCAAAAGAAGATTAGGTGGGTCAGAGACCACAGAAAGAAGGGGTTGGATTTTACGGCCTCTTGCAGGGCTTGTTTCGTTGCAGTGGGGGTGGGTGGGAGGGGGGGGTGGGTGGCACATAAAATATGAAAGATGGCTACCACCTACCCGCCTGCCCCTGAGATGCCCCCCATAATGCAGTAGGTGGGCGGGCACCGAAATCGGCAGCCCACCTGCCATTTTCAAATAAATAATTGCCAGCCAATTGAGATTGTCACCAAGCCTGAATATTACTTTGCTCACCCACCATAATACAGCTGGAATGGGCAGGTGAGCAGGAGTGGGCAGTCCATTTTTTGAACACAATTTGTAAAAAGGTGGGAAGGAAGGGGTGGTGGTGGGTACAGTTTTGAGGGAGGTGGGGGGGATGCCCAGTGCACATCAGTACACTTTCCCAAGATATTAGGTCCCCACTTCATTCCTTCCCATCTGGCCTCCAAAACCAGTCATCCACCCACCACCTCCCACTCCACCTCACCACTCCTTTGCTGCCCAATCCCTCCCCATCCTAAAAACCCGGGACTTACCTCTCTCTGGGATACATCAACGTTCTCTGTGAGCCTGCTTGCAGTCCTGGCAGCACCCACTGTCAAGTTCTGGTACTTCTGGGACTACTGGAGCAGCTGGTCAATCAGATTTGCTAGCAGCTGTCCAGGGCAGGACTTCCTCCCACTGTCTGCCTCTTTACCCCACCAGCAGTTTGTTATGGCTGTGGCGTAGCTTCTTTTAGGATGTGCCGGCTGCCGGCTGACTTTTCTTCCTGACCACAACCCACCACCCCCCTCACCCCCCACCTCCCCATAAAATCCAGCCCAAGATCCCCAGGATGCACTATTCAAATGACCCAGATACCTCAGTGTCAAGTAAAAGGAACTCTGTAAGGTGGAAACACTTCATCAAGGGAACCACAAATGAATCTTGCCACAGATTCCATCTAGGAAATGATTGAAAACTTGGTAAAGAAGAGTCAGTTTGGAGTTTACCACTGTATTAATAACACTGGGTTTGCTGATGTGACTGACTACATAAATTTCTAAAACATGATGCAAAACCAGAGGATGGGATAACAGAGATTTTTTTGAATAAATATTGTTGCATCCTGGATACAGGATATCATTGACTGCAATGTTAAAACATGTGAAGTACATCCCTTAAAACTGAAAGAATATCCAAATGATTTCTGATGACTGCCCATTCTGAGGTTTAATGTATTAGGAAGAATCCACAGTGACACTATCTGCATTGTTAAAACATGTGAAGTACATCCCTTGAAGCTGAATGACTGTCCAAATGATCTCTGGTGACTGCCAATTCTGTGGTTTAATGTATTAGGGAGAATCCACAGTGACACTACCTGCAGCTCCTCCCTCAATTATTCCAAGGTATTAAGATGAGTGTTTGTCTCCTTGGAAACATAGGCTACCCATCCTGAAATATGGCTCATGACAGTGCTAAATCCTTGCTCTCCTCAGCAAATCAATCTGCAGCAAAGCACATTTTAAAGCCAGCAGTCTTTACAAGGTGCATTTTATGATTTTACATTCCTGATTCAAGAGGATTTCTGCCAGCATACAAAATCTGCTGCATTGAAATGAAGTATCTGAATGCCTTCATAAAATTTATCCTGATTGTGCTTTCCAGCACGAGAAATGGTCATTTATCAGACTGCCAACCTCATTACCCTGACATCATTAACAGAAGCATTCCATAACATGCTCCAACTGTTCTCTGCACCTCGTTGCTGAATCTTCCTTGTTGATTCCACTGATACTGCAGGAGAAATTTAATATTTGCCACAGGGGTTTCGCCTGCCAGCTGGAGGGCGGCTGGCAGCCCCGCGTCGCCTCCATTGGCATTAAGTGCCAATCAGGTACTTACATGGCCAGGGTCTTGCCTTCCCCCGGATTATGGACCCTGGGGCTGGAAATCCCGCCCCCAAGAGCTGCCAGCCAATCAGAGACTGGCAGCTCTCCATTTCTGTCAGCGTCACCAGGAGCATTCTTTGGGATATCCTGTTGGAAATTAAAACATTACTTTAATAAATATTCTGCATGAAGCAAAAGTTGATGCATTTTTGAATCAATTGGCTCCCTGAAATAAAGTTGCTATTAATCACATCCTTATTAACTTCAGTCAATGATTGCAGTGAGTTATTATTCCAAATACACTAATTAGTCACAACAAAGCAAAAATAAACCCACTATTCAAATGGGAGGTTCTCTTATATCTAGTTACTCATCTGAAAACTAATATTCCAGCATAGCTGCATAAAGAGATACATGGGAGCTATCAGTTTAATAAACTATGTGATGAAATATAAGATATGGTTTCATACTTGTTCTAACAAAATGTACTTTATTTTAGCAATATAAAGTCTTTAGGAACAACTTGAAATTCCTTACCTTTTCAGAGATATTTGTGAAAACCCTCTAATGTTCTGTTAAGTAGTTGAATTCATGAAAATATATACTTCATTGACACTTACGCCTAGTATTAATACATTGTCTGGTGTCTGTCAGTCCCTAATACTAACAATGCCTTCCTGTATTCATGTTACATGACTCCAGTAATAGATGCTTCAAAATAGTGTAGTCTGATCGAGAGTCGCTATATAAACAGGGATGCTTGATGGGGTTCTGGTTAGCTGGGGAATAAATCATTAAGCCATCATGAGGTTCAAATGAATTATGAGACTGAGTCTAAAGTGACTGCTATTTTCTGGTGGAACACAGTCTATGCCATCCATCTGTTTCTAAAATCATAATATTTATGTAATAGAAATAACTTTTATTGGATGTTGTGGGGGACGGGAGAGAGCAGCTTAGTCTGTAATTGTCATTTGCATTGTGGCTGTTGCTCAGCTTCAGTTAGGCCAGTGGTTTATTCTCAGCTCAGTTTGTTTCATATGGTGTAATGCTTTATTATTTATTGTTCAGGTCATTGCCACGGTGCTGTGAGTAGCAGTGGCCATTTAAAAAGTGTAGCAATTGCTTAACTGACTGGTATCTTTGCATCACAAACTGAATTTCTTCTGTATGCTTACAATTGATCAATAAATAGTTCCAATTCTGAATTAACAATTATAATAATAAATTAATTCCTGCTAAGACCACTATGACATCCATTTAAACTGGGTCTGAATTTTCCGGAATGGTTGCTTGGCAGTGACTGCCATTATTTGGACTTCTCAGCTCACAGTTCATCCTGCTTTGCAAGTTGCTGCAATGTTGATCCGTCTAAGGCAGTGTGAGGTCAATGCAAAGTCAACGGCTTATCACGCAAACCAGCCACACGCTACTATAACTGGCTGAGAGAGCCAGTTGTGAGAGTCATGCGTTAGCCATATATCACCGATATATCAGGTCCCCCACACCTTGGTTTTTCAATCGAACTGACAGCGACAAGTTAGTTGTGAATCCAACAAACTGCTGACTGCCGTTGACTGCATCGAAAAGCTGAGCAGCAAGAATGGGCTTTTATCAGCTTTGGCATAGCTATCAGTGGAGTGGCACTATGTACCAGCAAGCTATGGCATGTCACAATTCATGGTGAAACTTACTTATTCCTTTCACTCCTTGAACATTTATGCACTGACCACGGTGCATGCTGTTGATACATCAATACTCTGGAGCAAATTGGAAGCAAGTTCAGGACTGTTATCATACTGTTATATATCAACTTCTTATGAAAATATTTCAGAAATCAAGACAATTCCCACTGAATTCCATATAATTTAGCCTGTAAATTTCACAGCGAAGCTAATTAAATGTCACTTCTGATCTGTGTTAAAGCATCTTAACTAATCACAATCAATCTACATTCAACACGCATTGAAACATTTTCACACCTAGCCTAGCGTAGATTTGGAGATTCGCGGCATCATTAACCTGCTGAACACATTAGCCACACAACCTAGTCTTCAATTAGAGAGCGTTCAGTAGAATGCAAGCCTACCACCTGCACCCCACAGAGATCAAATGGAGATAGACATGCCTGAATGGTGGTAGGGTTAGATACCATGACAGCAGTGAAAAAAAGTGCTTTCCATAAGCAAGGGGATGTTGTTATGGTTTATAATTGTTTTTGGTTAATGCATAGTATCATTTCTGTTAATTTAATCTAATTACATTTATCAATCACAATACAGATAATATACCTATTTATCAGACTTTTTTTGCAAGGTGTTTTGTATTTTCTTTTTGTGATCACGGCTCTGCCTTAGCTGCCTCCACACTACTCTGCCAACTAGTTGAGAGAGCTGAGTGACTTGGCGCAGAGCTTATGTGGATAGTTCAGTAAGAGGCCAGACATGGAGATCTGAAAGTTGGCTGCTTTGCTTTTCCATCCCGCCTTTGTAGTTAAAAAAAATTTGGACCTTCCTCTGTGCCTCTTTTGAATGGTATGACAGTGACTGGACAAGTCCTCATCAAGACAATGACACAAGGAAACCATGTTTGCCCATCCTCTCACCTGCATCAATATTCTTCACAGTTATTCCATAAAGCTCCAAGGGCCATAATTCAATGCCAAAGCCTGGTTTTTTAGCTCATGTAGTAAAAACCTTGAAACATTGCCAAATGTCAACTGTCCAGTAGTTATCAATTGTTTGCTAATTTTGGGGATTTCATAGCATTTCAACATAAAGTGTTGCAATTAATGTGTTAAGGTGTATGTTTATATTGTATTGAATGAAGTGTATATACTATAGCTTGTAATGGTAGAAAATAAATTAGAATTAACATGAATTCTTTAGAGTTGTTTGTTATTTTATTCCATTGTAGTGGTCTTTTTTGGGCTCAAATGAAATACGCATGTCAATTCATCAAAAACATTACCAGTGTAAAAGTCAACCCCATGATGTTTGGCTGGAAAAAATGTGTCTCAAAAATTTGACCTTTACATAAATAAATGCACTATTTCATAAATTTAGATTTAATTGGTTACCAATTCCTTAGGATTCACTACCATTGCTTTAAGAATGTGAGTATGGACTCCATAAGTTACTATCCTTGCAACTATTTTCCAGAACTAACCTCTTCGACTGTCAGTTTCATGTTTTTCAGGGATTTTTTATTGAATGTAATCATCTAGCATTTCTTTAAACTAAGTTGTCTCCAAATCATTAAATTTTTTTCTCACTTTCCGTACCTATTTTCTGATTTTAATTTGAAGTTTTACAATCATTTTTATCTTTTCTATCTGCACTACTTCTGTATTTAATCATCTGCATCGCTAAGTTACATATCTCTTTTTGTTTTTAATTATTTGTTTGATCAATTTCTCTCATAATTTTGTTGGAATTTCAGACAATGAATTATCCCAGCACCACATTGGCCTTAAACTATAACACTGCAAAGCTTTGTCCACATCCATGGCAAGCTCAGTTGTTTAGTGACATTCTTCATCTACTCAGCATCTGAGGTGAGGAACTATTTCAAGCTTATTCCCTCTTTGAAGACATTAAAAAAACATATTTCTATAATAATTTTCAACATGACTAACAAATAATCACTTCTGTCAGCAGGACACGGTAAGAAACAGTAAAATGTACATAAGGTCACAAACAAAAGACTCTGAAATGTCCTTAGGAATTTAAAAAACCTGAGCCCTGAGTTAATCCCTTAATCCCGTTGGTTAAAACATTTCTGCAAATATCTCTTTCTTGTTTGATGTATCTCGTAACATTAGTATGTTTACAATTTAAGCATTTTTACTTTCATTTTCATTTCAATTTGACTTTATTGTAATTTTTAAACAATTTGAAGGAGGGTTTTCACTTGCTTATACCAATAATATCAGCAAAATCTAAGCAGAATCAACTAAACCAGCACAAAAGATCCAGAAGTTTAAAGGGTTATACCCCAGACCACTTACGTTTGTATTTACCTTTCATCTTTTATGTTGGTTCAAAACTCAATACACCTATATCAGGCCCCGATCACAAAACTGACTGCACTTTCATATCATGCTAGTTTCCAACAACTGCGCTAGTTAGGGAAGACTCTCTCAAATTGCACTAATTTTCTTATGTGTCCAAGCACTCGTAGCCACATTTTAAAAGTTTACTTCATATCAAAATATATATATATATATATACATATATAATATACATTTTTTTTTAATTCATTCACAGGATATGAGCCTTGCTGGCTGGGCCAGCATTTATTGCCCATCCCTTGTTGCCTTTGAGAAGCTGGTGCTGAGCTGCCTTCTTGAACCACTGCCATCCATGTGGTGTAAGTATATCCACCGTGCTGTTTGGGAGGGAGCTCCAGGATTTTGACCCAGCAACAGTGAAGGGACGGCGATATATTTCCAAGTCAGGGTGGTGAGTGACTTGGAGGGGAACTTCCAGGTGGCGGTGTTCTCATTTATCTGCTGCCCTTGTCCTTCTAGCTGGTAGTGGTCAAGGGTTTGGAAGGTACTGTCTAAGAAGCCTTGGTGAATTCCTGCAGTGTATCTTGTAGGTTGTACACACTGCTGCTGCTGTGCGTCGGTGGTGGAGGGAGTGAATGTTGATGTAATGCCAATGAAGTGGATTGCTTTGTCCTGGATGGTGTCCAGCTTCTTCAGTGTTGTAGGAGCTGCACTCATCCAGGCAAGTGGGGAGTATTCCATCACACTCCTGACTTGTGCCTTGTAGATGGTGGACAGGCTTTGGGGAGTCAGGAGGTGAGTTACTCATCACAGGATTCCTAGCCTCTGACCTACTCTTGTAGCCACAGTATTTATATGGCTAGTCCAGTTCAGTTTCTGTTCAATGGTAACCCCCAGAATGTTGATAGTGGGAGATTCAGTGATGATAATACCATAGAACATCAAGGAGCGATGGTTGGATTCTCTCTTGTTGGGGATGGTCGTTGCCTGACACTTGTGTGGTGCAAATATTACTTGCCACTTGTCAGTCCAAGCCTGGATATTGTCCAGGTCTTGCTGCATTTGGACACATGGGCACATCCATGCACACATGCACATGGACAGTATCTAAGGAGTCATGAATGGTGTTGAACATTGTGCAATCATGAGTGAACATCCCCACTTCTGAGCTTATGATGGAAGGAAGGTAATTGATGAAGCAGCTGAAAATGGTTGGGCCTAGGAAACTACTCTGAGGAACTCCTGCAGTGATGTCCTGGTGCTGAGATGATTGACCTCCAACAACCACAACCATCTTCCTTTGTGCTAGTTATGATTCCAACCAGCAGAGACTTTTCCCTCTGATTCCCATTGACACCAGTTTTGCTGGGGCTCCTTGATGCTGCACTCGGTCAAATGCTGCCTTGATGTCAAGGGCAGTCACTCTCACCTCACCTTGGGAGTTCAGCTCTTTTGCCCATGTTTGAACCAAAGCTGTAATGAGGTCGGGGGCTGAATGCCCCTGGTGGAACCCAAACTGGGTGTCAGTGAGCAGGTTATTGCTAAGCAAGTGCCGCTTGATAGCACTGTTGCTGACCCCTTCCATTAATTTACTGATGATGGAGAGTAGACTGATGCGGTGGTAGTTAGCCGGGTTGGATTTGTCCTGCTTTTTGTGTACAGGACATACCTGGGCAATTTTCCACATAGCTGGGTAGATTCCAGTGTTGTAGCTGTACTGGAGCAGCTTGGCTAGGGGCGCGGCAAGATCTGGAGCACAAGTCTTCAGTACTATTGCCAGAATATTGTTAGGGCCCATAGCCTTTGCAATATCCATTGCCTTCAGCCATTTCTTGACAACATGTGGAGTGAATCGAATTGGTTGAAGACTGGCATCTCTGATGCTGGGGGCCTCAGGAAGAGGCCGAGATGGATCATCCATTCGGCACTTCTGGTTGAAGATTGTTGCGAATGCTTCAGCCTTCTCTTTTGCACTACTGTGCTGGACTCCTCCATCATTGAGGATGGGGATATTTGTGGAGCTTCCTCCTCCAGTGAATTGTTAAATTGTCCGCCACCATTCACAACTGGATGTGGCAGGACTGCAGAGCTTATATCTGACCTGTTGGTTGTGGGACCGCTTAGCCCTGTCTATCACTTGCTGCTTACGCTGTTTGGCATGCAAGTAGTCCTGTGTTATAGCTTCACCAGGTTGACACCTCATTTTTAGGTCTGCCTGGTGCTGCTCCTGGCATGCCCTCCACGCTTCATTAAATTAGGATTGATCCCCTGGCTTGATGATAATGGTAGACTGGGTATATGCCAGGCCATGAGGTTATGGATTATGTTCAAGTACAATTCTGCTGCTGCTGATGGCCCACAGCACCTCATGGGTGCCAGTCTTGAGTTGCTAGATCTGTTCGAAATCTATCCCATTTAGCACGGTGGTAGTGCCACACAACACGATGGGGGGTATCCTCAATGTTAAGATGGGACTTTGTCTCCACAGTGATTGTGCAGTTGTCGCTCCTACCGATACTGTCATTGACTTGCAGTAGGCAAGTTGGTGAGGATGAGGTCAAGTATGTTTTTCCCTCTTGTTGGTTCCCTTACAACCTGCCGCAGACTCAGTCTAGCAGCTATGTCATTTAGGACTCGGCCAGCTCGGTCAGTAGTGGTGCTACTGAGCCACTCTTGGTGATGACATTGAAGTCCCCCACCCAGAGTACTTCCTGCGCCCTTGGCATACTTAGTGCTTCCTGCAAGTGATTTTTAACATGGAGGAGCACTGATTCATCAGCTGAGGGGGTGCAGTACATAGTAATCAGCAGGAGGTTTCCTTGTCCTTGTTTGACCTGATGCCATGAGACTTCATGGGGTCTGAGGTCGATGTTGAGGACTACCAGGGTAACTTCCTTCTGACTGTATACCACTGTGCTGCCACCTCTGCTGGGTCTGCCCTGCTGGTGGGACAGGACGTACCCAGTGATGCTGATGTCTGGGACATTGTCTGTAATGTATGATTCCATGAGTATGACTGTCTCAGGCTGTTGCTTGACTAGTCTGTGAGACAGCTCTCCCAATGTTGGCACTAGCCCCCAGATGTTAGTAAGGAGGACTTTGCAGGGTTGACAGGGCTGGGATTGCCAATGTCATTTCTGGTGCCTAGGTTGATGCCCGGTGGTCCATCCGGTTTTATTGACTAATGCACACCAATGAAACTATTAAATGGCTCAGTGTTTTTTATTTACTAAGTTCTGTGATTTTTAATTAAATGGAGGACAGGACAGCCTTTGTTTTAATAAATCTGCATCAAGTTGCCACTAGTAAATGCATCAAGGGCTGTGTTTTAATAGAAAGAAAAGAAAGAAACAGTTACATTGTGTTACATGACAAGATTGCACTAATTCATGGAAAATTCACGCAATCAATTTAACACAATTCCAAACTCATTTTGGGTGCTATTATTTTGTTATATTCTTATATATCTCAGTAAATCATGAGATAGAAGGCCTAGATATAAAGATCCATCACCAAGTGAAAGTAACACCACCAAAGTTGAGTTAAATTAAAGAGACCAGTAAAGAGGAGCTGCTACAGATGCCCTCTCAGCAAGTGATCCAGGCCTGTTAAGATACAGCAAGCACCAGCCAGCAATACAGCATTCAGAAATGACAGCTCACTAGAAGATGGTGCTCGATGAGCCAGATCCAGAATAACCATACCCAAATGATGCAAGAAGCACGTCTCCAGAAAATACTTGAAGGCCACATAGGAATGGAGAAGTATAAGCTCAGGGCCAGATCAGCTGTATACAGGATAAGCATCCACAAAGGCAGCAAAAGAATGGTGTCTGCATACAATATATGCCAGAAGCACAGAAATACAAAACAGAAAGAGGAGATGATAGCCATTGAAGTGCCACGCAGATCATGATTTATTCACACACAACCAAGAATGGTATCTCATAGTTGCAGACTGCTATTCAAAGTTCCCTTTTATCTAAAAGGTGAAAGATTTGAGAGCTATGGTAATCATCTCAGCAGGACGAATTCTGTTCGCTGAGCAAGGGATTTCTGAAAAAATTAATTTGTGACAATGGAACCCAATTCACCTCCAGAGAATTTAACAAACTTACTGAGCAGTATGAGATCAATATTATCACCTTAGTCACCACATTACCAAAGGGATAAGAGTTTATAGAAAGACACATCCAGACGGTCAAAAGAGCCCTCACGAATGCCGAGGGACAAAGGAAGACCCAAATCTTGCCTTATTGTTATTCGAGTCTACACCTCACAAGGCTGACACAAAATCACCTACAGAGCTGTTGAATGGAAGAAAGTGTCAGATAACTCTGCCAAGCAAGATACTTCCTCCAGGTGTCCAGGAGGAAGTAAGATGGCAATTCACTGATGCACAAGTAGAAGGAGGTCAACACTTCAACAAGCAAATGACAAGGAACAGAGTCCATATTTGACCTACATCTGAGCTGGAAAAGCAGAAAATGCATTATGAACACCAGCATCCTCACCAAGAGACAACATTAACAGTATCACCAACAAGTGTTATGTTAATATCAACAACTTCACGTGACACAACATAAACAACATGAAGCACGACTCCTACAACACCACGAGCAACAAGCACAATATCTCCTGTGCAGCGTGCCATTTGATGAATGACAAATTTACAAGATGGAGGCACAAAATCCTACCGCCTAAGCAATACCATGATAATAATTTTAGAAAGGAAAACAAGCTATAAAAGACTCTTAAGGGGTTCAGTTTATTTCTATATGTCAATTGTTAATCAGCTTTTGTTTAGAAAAAAATGTTAATGATTGGAACAATTATACTGATATAGAGGCATTATATTTCTTTCAAAGAAAGAGAGATGTTATATTTTTTAATTATCCGTAAGGAACTAGAAACTAATTGTCATATTCATACAGTCTAGTGTCTCAAAAATGGTAACCTCGGGACTGAGGCTGTGCCAGATTTCAGACTTTACCGGATCTTGCGTCAGCAGTTTCGGCCACGGGTGGTTTAGGCCAAGTTGAGTTGGGTTGGGTCAAGTGTCGCTTGGAGCATGGAAATAGAGTGGTGCAAAAATGGTGAAGTGGATAACTAGTCTGGTGTCACACCGTGCCAATGCAGCACATAGTTGAATTGTCCAGGTAAGTTAGTTTTTAAAAATTTTATTCAATTAAAATTGATGTATGGCACATTCCAAAAATGTCCAGTTTTTGGACATTGGTAGATCTGGGCACTACTGTATATATCTCAAGATGCCACATTCACTGCTGCACAGCAGTCATATGCCTAGTAACAGTCTATCAGTCTACCAGCCACATGGAGACATGCAAGAAATACAACTAATGAAGCTTCAGCATTTTGAATATAAAGTGTGATTAATTCTAACTTATGGGGCTGAATTTTCCCTCTGTCGGGTGTGAAGTTGAAGAGCAGGCGCACACAGGCGTGCTTCCGATCGGCACCCCC
This sequence comes from Cetorhinus maximus, assembly GCF_964194155.1. NCBI lineage: Eukaryota > Metazoa > Chordata > Chondrichthyes > Lamniformes > Cetorhinidae > Cetorhinus > Cetorhinus maximus. The sequence goes on from NC_135885.1 coordinate 100,535,924, forward strand.
GATCAGGGGCGTGGCACCATTTTACATGGGTGGGCCAATTAAGGCCTGCCCAGAGTGACGTCCGCACAGAAGCGCTATGCGCTTCCTGTGCGGGCGGGGGGGTGGGGGGAATCCCAAAATCGAGAGTGTGCTCTTTCACACATGTGCACGAAAGAGCGCACTCATCTTCCTGAGGCTAAGTGCAGCCTCAGGGCAATCGGCTCTAAATGTAAATGTAAAAAAGCTCAAAATAGAAAAATAAAATTTTCCTAACGTGTCCCCTCATCTGACACTGTCACATGAGTTGGGACATGTCCATAATTTTTACAAAAACGTTATTAAAATTTTTAAAAACCTACATGAAACCTCATCCCGCCCATGGATGAGGTTTCATGTTTTTTCTAATTTGCGTTGAGGCTCCTGGCCGACCCGCCAACCTTAAGGTTAGACGGGCAGGTCCTTTAATTACTTAATTACCTCTGTCAATGGCCTCAATTGGCCATTGACAGATCGGTGGATGCGCAGCTGATTTTGCTGAGCCCCCGCCTACCTGAAAATTTAAATGGGGCATGGTGACGACAGGGGTTCTGCCCGACGTCACCTCTCATCATTTTATGCGTCAGTGAGCGGGCCCCGCCCCCGCTCGGCGATGCGTAAAATCCTGCCCATGGGAACCAGAATAATTAGCAGGCGCAATTTCCCAATTGCACCCAAAGTGGAAACCATAATATCCTAATTTGCTGTGGAATATTGAATATTGTAACAGAAGGACTTCATATTAATTTGATACCTGATTCAGCAGAATGGTTACTTTGATGAGCTGAAATATTAACTATAGAAACCTGAATGATCAGTTCTTAAAATTAAAAATCGCATGTAAGGCAGCATTAAAACATATCTCGTGTGATTTAAAGATGTATTTGCAAAGCATCTTCACAATCTGCCAGAGACATTTTTTGAAGAGTTAAAATTATTGAATTTAATAGTAAAATGCAATGCGAAACAAAAACAGAAAATGCTAGAAAAAGTCAGCAGGTCTGACAGCAGCTGTGGAGACAGAAACAGAGTTAACGTTTCGAATCCGAACCCTTCAGTTTCTCTCTCCAAAGATGCTGTCAGAACTGCTGAGTTTTTCCAGCATTTCCTGTTTTTGTTTCAGATTTCCAGTATCCACAGCATTTTGCTTTTATCTTAAGTGTAAAATGCAATGTAATTAGTTGATTTATTTGAATCACTAAGTTTTGAAGTTGCAGCTGTATTTTTTTTTTGTACCATTGTGTTTTTCTCTAGGTTAACTTGACTTGCTTGCCTGGCAATCTTTTTATGGTTATGTTACTGCATCATGTTGTGTTTAAATTCTTCTTGTAGCTTGATGGAAGTGGCTCTGCTGAGTTTTAAGTTCTGTTCATGGTAAATATAATGGGTCTCTCCCACTCACAGCTGCTTCAGATCACAATGATGCCAACACCAGCAGTTTTAACAAAGTCAGCCACATGAGGTGTCAGCAACATCCAAAATGTAAAATGCTTTGCTCTGAAACCATGAATCCTGCAGTTGAGAGAGTCTATTCTAGAGAAGGTTTTGCAATTTTTTTCATTTTATAGATGGCTCTAAATAAAAAGGCCCTAATGTATGAATGCTGTATATGGCATGGCGTGATGTTACTGAGCAAAAGAACTTTGATTGGAATTAAGATTGGAATTGAATTAGGGCAATTACATCCTCATGCATGAGGTGTCAGCTCTGGCTCAGTTCATAGCACCCTCGCCTTTGAATCAGAAGGTTGTGGGTTCATGTCCCACTCCCGGAAACCAAGAACTGTGAATGTACTCGAAAGAGTTACAATCTGTGACTGTTGATAACTCGAAAGAGTTACATCCTTCATGCATGAGGTGTCAGCTGTGGCTCAGTTCATAGCACCCTCACCTTTGAGTCAGAAGGTTGTGGGTTCATGTCCCACTCCAGGACTTTGAACAAAAAAAAATCAAGAACTGTGAATGTACTCGAAAGAGTTACATCCTTCATGCATGGGCCACCCCTACCCGAGCCTGGTACCTGGTTCATGTGTATGTGCAGAGCAGTGTCACTCCTAACCCAGCTGAGATGAAGAAGACCTTTCTGTTCTACCCTGTCCCAATAGAAAGTTGATTCAAACATAAATAGTGCTAAAGTAAATCAATTCCAATACCACTGTTGCTTATCCAGCTCAAAAAGTTGAAGAGTTAAAACTATTGAATTCAATAGTAAAATACAATGTGAAACAAAAACAGAAAATGCTGGAAAAACTCAGCAGGTCTGATAGCATAGATAGAGAGAAACAGAGTTAACGTTTTGAGTCTGTATGACCCTTCTGTTTCTCTCACCACATGCTGTCAGAACTGCTGAGTTTTTCCAGCATTTCCTGTTTTTGGAAAGTTGAGGAGTGCCTAATTTTTATCACTGCTTTTTAAAAAACTCTTTGATATATGTGGGTACCATTAGCAAGGCCAGCATTTGTTGTCCATCCTTAATTGCCCTTGAACTGAGTGGCATGCTAGGTCATTTCAGAGGCAACTTCATTGTTGTGGGTTTGGAGTCACATGTTAGCCAGACCAGGTAAGGATGGCAGATTTCATTCCCTGAAGGACATTAGTGAAACTGGTTGGGTTTTTATGACAGTCAATGATTGTTCCACCATTACTGGGACTTGCTTTTAATTTGATGTGTTATTACTTGAATTTAAATTCTACCAACTGCTATGGTGGGGTTTGAACCTGTGTCGCCAGAGCATTAGCCTGGGCCTCTCGATTACAAGTCCAGTGACAGTTCCACTCCACTGCCATCTCCTCCTAATGCAAAGGTTAAAACTTTTCTTTCTTTAGTCATTTCACAAGCCACATTAATAAAATATGCATAAAAAGCCTTTTTAGTTTTACCAGTAATTAATAATATCACCCATAATTTACTCTTAGGCCAATTCTAGTCAGTCATGGTTTAGCCACATATGTTTGAACATTAACATTTCCAACTGAAAATTGACACCATTGAGAAGCAAAATAACTAAGCAAGGCCAGGTATTATACAGAACCTGAGTCAATAGAAAGAGGCCAACAGAAGAGATGCAATTAATCCAACCAAACAACTTTTCAAAGAATGTCAATTAGATGGAAAACAAAAGAAGATAAGGAAACAAATCACAAGTGGCCTGGTTGAGGTAAGCATGATTACTGCAACCTGGGAGTGGTAAAATGATCCAATGAAAAGAAAACAAACAGTATGTGATAGCCCCAGTCCATAGTGAGGCCTAAAAGCAAAAACTGCGGATGCTATAAATCCAAAACAAAAATAAAAATACCTGGAAAAACTCAGCAGGTCTGGCAGCATCTGCGGAGAGAAACACAGTTAACGTTTCGAGTCCGTATGACTCTTCAACAGAACTAAGTAAAAATAGAAAAGAGGTGAAATATAAGCTGATTTAAGGTGTTGGGGTGGGAGGGGGGTGGGACAGGTAGAGCTGGATAGAGGGCCAGTGATAGGTGGAGATAGCCAAAAGATGTCATAGACAAAAGGACAAAGAGGTGTTGAAGGTGGTGATATTATCTAAGGAATGTGCTAATTAAGGGTAGAAAGCAGAACAAGCAAGGTACAGATAGCCCTAGTGGGGGTGGGGTGGGGTGAAGGGATGGGATCGAAATAGGCTAAAAGGTAGAGATAAAACAATGGATGGAAATACATTTAAAAATAATGGAAATAGGTGGGAAAAGAAAAATCTATATAAATTATTAGAAAAAAAAGGGGGATCGGAAAGGGGGTGGGGATGGAGAAGAGAGTTCATGATCTAAAATTGTTTAACTCAATATTCAGTCCAGAAGGCTGTAAAGTGCCTAGTCGGAAGATGCAGTGCTGTTCCTCCAGTTTGCATTGAGCTTCACTGGAACAATGCAGCAGGCCAAGGATGGACATGTGGGCACAAGAGCAGAGTGGAGTGTTGAAGTGGCAAGCGACAGGGAGGTCTGGGTCATGCTTGCGGACAGACCGAAGGTGTTCTGCAAAGCGGTCACCCAGTCTGCGTTTGGTCTCTCCAATGTAGAGGAAACCACATTGGAAGCAACGAATGCAGTAGACTAAATTGAGGGAAGTGCAAGTGAAATGCTGCTTCACTTGAAAGGAGTGTTTGGGCCCTTGGACGATGAGGATAGAGGAAGTAAAAGGGCAGGTGTTGCACCTTCTGTGGTTGCATGGGAAGGTGCCATGGGAGGGGGTTGAAGTGTAGGGGGTGATGGAGGAGTGGACCAGGGTGTCCTGGAGGGAATGATCCCTGCGGAATGCCACCAGGGGGAGTGAAGGGAAGTTGTGTTTGGTGGTGGCATCATGTTGGAGTTGGCGGAAATGGCGGATGATGATCCTTTGAATGCGGAGGCTGGTGGGGTGATAAGTGAGGACAAGGGGGACCCTATCATGGTTCTGGGAGGGAGAGGAAGGTGTGAGGGCGGATGCGCGGGAGATGGGCTGGACACGGTTGAGGGCCCTGTCAACCACCATGGGTGGAAAACCTCAGTTAAGGAAGAAGGAAGACATGTCAGAGGAACTGTTTTTGAAAGTGGCATCATCAGAACAGATGCGACGGAGGCAAAGGAACTGAAAGAATGGGATGGAGTCCTTACAGGAAGCGGGGTGTGAGGAGCTGTAGTCGAGGTAGCTGTGGGAGTCGGTAGGCTTGTAATGGATATTGGTGGACAGTCTATAACCAGAAATTGAGACAGAGAGGTCAAGGATGGGAAGGGAAGTGTCAGAGATGGACCATGTGAAAATGATGGAGGGGTGGAAATTGGAAGCAAAATTAATAAATTTTCCAGGTCCTGACGAGAGCATGAAGCAATCATCGATGTACCGGAGAAAGAGTTGTGGGAGGGGGCCGGAGTAGGACTGGAACAAGGAATGTTCCACATACCCCATAAAGAGGCAGGCATAACTGGAGCCCATGCGGGTACCCATAGCCACACCTTTTATTTGGAGGAAGTGAGAGGAGTTTAAGGAGTAATTGTTCAGTGTGAGAACAAGTTCAGCCAGACGGAGGAGAGTAGTGGTGGATGGGAATTGTTCGGGCCTCTGTTCGAGGAAGAAGCAGAGAGCCATCAGACCATCCTGGTGGGGGATGGAGGTGTAGAAGGATTGGATGTCCATGGTGAAGAGCAGGCGGTTGGGGCCAGGGAACTGGAAATTGTTGATATGATGTAGGGTGTCAGAGGAATCATGAATGTAGGTGGGAAGGGACTGGACAAGGGGAGAGAGAATGGAGTCAAGATAGCAAGATATGAGTTCCGTGGGGCAGGAACAGGCTGACACGATCAGTCTGCTGGGACAGTCCTGTTTGTGGATTTTGGGTAGGAGGTAGAAGCAGGCCATCTGAGGTTGGGAGACTATCAGGTTGAAAGCTGTGGAAGGAAGATCTCCAGATGAGATGAGGTCAGTAACAATCCTGGAAACAATGGCTTGACGTTCAGTGGTGGGGTCATGGTCCAGGGGGAGGTAGGAGGAAGTGTCTGCGAGTTGACGTTCAGCTTCTGAGGTAGAGGTCAGTGCGCCAGTGAGGCCTGCTTGGAAGGGTCTCAGTCATGTATGTGTTCAGGCTCTGAGAGTTCACTTTTGCTGAATCTAATTCCATGCAGCCTCAGTTTTTTGCAGCGTTTTTAAATCACACTGTTTTGCCTGAGCTGTGCCAGGTTCTAAAGAGAAATCATCTATCTCGTACATCATAAGATTGTAAATGTGATGGATACTTTTTAACTCAGTCTCTGCTGTTGGAATGACATCTGATATGCTGCTGCCTCTCTTCTCATTGTTACTATGCTTACTTAAAGAGGAAGTATCCTCAGGAAAGCATTTGTGACAGCTTTATGTTTATTTGAGAAGATGTTAGATGTTGTGTATAGGTGGCAAAATAACTAATGGCATGATTTTATGACCATATCTGATACCATTTATTTCAGAGTCTGCATTGCATCCGTGACTCATGAAATTCTGACTTCATGCTGAATAACTGAAATAGACTCGGACTCTTTAGAGATTCAGAGTTAGCTGTCAGAAGGGTCCCTTTTACACCAGCACAATGGTTCATTGGCATTCTGTTGATAACAAAGTTCTACTTAATGTAACACCAGTTGAAACTGATGTTTTAAATCTCAGATTTAATCCCATTTCTGGCTGCAGTTTACTGGTAGCCACTTCATTTTTAAACAATTAATAGTAGGAACTATCTAGTGCCAGATTTGTGAGCTTTTCCAATCCCTGAGTTGTGGCCCAAGGGAAATTCCACTCAATAAATAGGGTGGATTAGGTGTCAAGCGAGTGGGCTGGTTCTTTTGACAACCCTTTTTGCACTGAATGCCACCACTTTTCTTAAAAATATATGGAAGGAATAAAATTTGTTTGGTCATGTGTTAACTTATATTTTTTTCTTTACAAATGCTGGCATATCTGCTGCACGTTTCTAATATTCTTTATTTCTTGGTTCCCAGGTGAATACCTTTCTTCAGTATTATGGAGAACAAATAGGTGGCGACACCTCAACCTGCTATTAACATGGATCGCTGCAAAACCTGGTTCCCAATCAGTTTTAGCCCCTTTTGTACCATAGCCTGTACTGGACTTGACAGAGAAGAAAGTTTGACAAGTTGGTCAAGTTCGGTTTAGAGGGAGAGCGATGAATTGCTGAAGCTTAAACACTTCAATAGAAAGCTTTCTCTATTAAAAAATATAGCATTGATTTTATTAAGTGTTAAGCAAACTTAAAGGATGAATCATCCACTTAATGACAGGGTGTGCAAACATTCTCCAGGTTGACAGGTTAACAGCAGCATGTGACAGATGGTAAATGTTAAACTTGCCAATCGTCAGACAAATGTTGAATCTGAGAAGCCTGATAAAATATGCTCCAGGTGAATCTTATCCCACCCAAAGCCTTCTGCCAGATTCAGGTGGAATTACAATTGCTCAGCAAACATGTTATTCAAATGAACTTTTCTTCAACACTTGAATCTAGCCTCAGGCATAATTCCAAAAGCTTCCTGCAAAATTCCATCATCACATAAGCACTCCTGTAACATCCTAGGAGATGACAAATATGATTTTAATGCAAAACTTTGTGCTCATTGAAGCATCTTTAATTTTTTTTTCAAATCGATCAAAAAAAAATGTTCAAGCTTGCTCTGTTGAATAAATGCTACTCTCTGCCATAGAGCTTCATAATTACATCTAACATTAATTCTTCTTTTCTTTTGTTCTGTTAAGAAGTTGTGACACATTTTGAGCCAAATTCCCAACTTAGTTCCAAAATGCATAATTGGCAGAATTTAATGTTACCAACAAGGGTCCTGGTGGCAGACTTAGGAGTGGGTAGCACTGCCACCAGCAGTGGGGATGGCTGGCTGAATGCAATCATGCGACACAGGGCTGGGCTTGGACAATTATGTGGTGGGGCAGGCAAGAGGATGCTAGATCTGGCATCAGCTGATGGGTGTCATAAGTCTGGGCACCATTTTTAAAAGCCCCGTTCCCCCCCACCCCATCCTGCCCCCAGCTAAAATGGTGGGCGCGGATTCAGGGATGGGTCTTCCGGAATTGGGGCTCCAGTGGCATTTTGGCTAAGGTGCAGAGCCCTTCCATCATTGTGAAAATTTGTGATGTTGTCACTGACTTTTCTAAGTGATCGTGATCCCAAATTTCTATGCAGCAGTTGAGAAGACACTTGGAATTGACGGCAGGCCTACAACTGAATGCCTCACAAAAGCTGCATCATCAGCACATATGAGTTTACGATAATTCTCCACAATTAATGACCTGCTAAACAGAAAAATACTGCTTTGGACTATGCAATATCTGCAAAAGCAATTTTCAGAAGGTCAGTAGATCTGACAAAAATGGGGCATACTTCCATTTTTCTTTCTTAAAAGAAGGACTTGGTTTTGTGTTTCCTATGCTTGCTTTATACAAATTTACCAATCTCACACTAGGACTGGTAAATTAAAGGTAGTTTTGGTTTATTTGAAGGTACAATACAGGATGGTTCAGCAGACAGATCTACTTTATGGCAACTGTTTCAGCAACCATTTGTCATAAGGATAACAAGGATTTCTACATACACACTACATAAGGATTCATAAGGATTCCTACATACACACTACACAAACAGTTAGCTGCTGGTCACATGCTGCTCTACATCCTGGCTACTTGCTCATATGCATTGTTTATTTATCGAATAGACAGTCAACCAATTAATCTCAGTTGACCCTAATCCAAAGCCAAGACCATCCCTACCTCAATCATTGAGCTCCAATACGCTGATGATGCTACAGTTTCTGTGTCAGAAACGGTCCTCAAGAGAATCGTTGATGTATTTACTGAGGGATATGAGAAGATGGCACTTACACTCAACATTCAGAAGACCAAAGTTCTCCATCAGCAAGCTCCAAATGCACACACTCCAGCCCCATTGATTAGGATTTATGATGAGTGCCTGGAAAATGTGGAACAGTTCCAGTACCTTGGAAGCTAGCTGTCGCTGAAGGCTGGCATTAATGAAGAAATCCAACATCACCTGAAATCTCATTTCTATATGCCTTAGTTCTGATGAAGGGTCATACGGACTCAAAACGGCAACTGTATCCCTCTCCACAGATGCTGTCAGACCTGCTGAGTTCTTCCAGGTATTTTTGTTTTTGTTCCAGATTTCCAGCATCCGCAGTATTTTGCTTTTATCACCTGAAATCTGCTGGTGCAGCCTTTGGCCGATTGAGGAAGTGAGTGAAGATCACGACATAAAAGTTTAAACCAAGCTCATGGCCAGGATTTTTGGCTCGGCGAGAGGGGGCGGGTGTCCCGAAGTCACCGCACGTCATTCAGATTTTCAGTTCGGCAGGCATGCAGCCGACTCAGTTGCGCACCCACCGAACAGTCAAAGGCCTGTTAAGTCCATTTAAATATCAATTGAAGTAATAAACTGAGCTGCCCCTCCAACCTTAAGGATGGGCGTTTCATGAAGAGATGAGGTTTCATGAAGGGTTTATAAATTAAATACATTTTTTCATTAATGTTCATTGACATGTCCCAGCTCATGTGACACTGACACATGAGGGGACATGTCTTAAAATGTTTTCTTTTCTTAGTTTAAGTTTTAAAAATTTAAATAAATCTCCCTGAGGCACTTCTGTGCCTCAGGAAAATTTCTGCGCTCTTTTGCATGCACAGGGAGCACTCAGCACTTTCATGCGCATGTCACGCTAAGAGGGCCTTAATTGGCCCACCCACGTAAAATGGCGGCACTGACTCGATCACTGGCACCGATCTGGTCCGCGCCCGCCCCCGCACAACTCCCCCGACGGGGGAAAATTTCTCCACCATGTTCTATCATGCGGTCATGATCCGTTCCTCACTGTATGGAGCTGAAACGTGAACAACGTATAGGAGGCATCTCAAAGCACTGGAGTCATACCACCAACACTGCCTGAAGAAGATCTTGCATATTAAGTTGGAGGACAGGTGCACCAACATAGTGCCCTCTCACAAGCAGGCACCCCAAACACTGAGACTCTGATCATTCACCATCAGCTTTGTTGGGTCATATATTTCAGATGTCAGGTACCAGGCTCCCAAAGCAGGTCTCCTTCTCCCAGCTCAGTCAGGGCAGATGCACCAGAGGAGGACAGAAGAAGCACTTCAAGGATGTGCTGAAAAACAATACAAAGAAATGCAACATATGGGCAGGACTTTCCCGTTGGCGTGTGGTGGCGGGCCCCGCACGGTGACATTGGGCGAGTGTCCCAATGTCACCGCGCACCATTGCGATATTTTGTTGGGCGGTCACGCCATGATATCTGCTGCGTGCCCGCCATTAATTAACGGGCTACTTAAGGCCCTTGGCTCACCAATCAGCGCCAATTTTTGCACGCCAGTGCAACCTTCGGATCGGAGCACTGGCGCAACGGGCAGGCGGGTGGGACACATTTGTATAAACCTCATCCACGGGTGGGATAAGAGGGCTCACTATGGTCGCGAGTGTGCACAGTCAAATATGGATTTTTCAAAGTTTTTGAAACTTGCCTGTTTGATCTGCAATACTTCAAAACGCATACCAGCTGCTTTGTCTGGACCCTTAACCCTCAGGACAGCACTCTGCAGTGAGGGATCTTTTTTGGGCCTGCAAGTTTCTGAAAGCCTTTCTGTGGCCTGGGAATGGGAGCTGAACTCTCCGCTGGAGGCAACTCCTCTAAGGAGGATGAGAGGGCTAGAAGGGGGAGGAGGCCAAGAGTGCACATTCAGTCTCCAGTGGAGCAACCTTTGGGAGGACAGGTGCAGGCACAAGGGGCGCAGGGCCAAGAGGTAGTCCAAGGCGGAAGGGGCCGCAGAAGACGTCACTATCCTGCTGCCAGAGTATACAGGTGGCGAAGTCACCTATATATATGAGGTGCAGTGCCGAAGGAGGCTCCGTTTCTCAAGGGAGACAGTCAACTATATCTGTCAGATGATTGGGCCTGAGATCTCCGCGAACTGTGTGGGTGGACATCCCATGCCAGTGGCTCTAAAGCTGCCCTCAACTTCTATGCTTCTGGCTCCTTCCAGGGGTCAGTGGGTGATCTTTGCGGTGTCTCCCAATCAGCTGTCCACACTTGTGTCAAGCAGGTTACAGATGCTCTGTTCAGATGGGCATTGACCTTCATCCACTTCCGCTGGGGCCAGGCAAGCCAGACACAGCGAGCCAGAGGCTTCGCGGCCATTGCTGGCTTCCCCCACGTCCAGGGTGCAATCGACTGCACACATGTGGCCATCAAGGCGCCAGCAGGTGAGCCCGGTGCCTTCATCAACAGGAAGGGCTTCCACTCTATGAACGTGCAGATAGTGTGTGATCACAGGATGCTGATTCTACAAGTCTTTGCAAGGTACCCACGCAGCTCCCACGACGCCTACATCCTCAGACACTCCCAGATGCCAGGGCTCTTCAGTGCTCCGGCTTGGCTGGGTGGATGGCTGCTGGGTGACAAGGGCTATCCCATCAGAAGGTGGCTCATGACGCCTCTCCACCATCCAAGAACAGAAGCTGAGCAGCGGTACAATAGGAGCCACGCCTCCACAAGGGCTGTGGTGGAGAGAACCATCAGTCTTCTCAAGATGTGCTTCTAATGCCTGGGCTGCTCAGGGGGTGCACTCCAGTATCCCCCAGATCGTGTCTCGGTGATAGTGGTTGCATGCTGCGCTCTCCACAATCTTGCGCTGGAAAGGGGGGGCGGAGTGAACGATGAAGAGGTCGATGTAGTGTCTACGGCTGCACACGATGAGTCGAGCAGTGAGTCCGAGGATGAGCAAGAACAGGGAAATGCTGAGGGGGTAAATACTGACCCGGGCATACTCCAGGGAGGCAGGGACACCCGGGAGGCTTTAATCCAACGAACCTTCAGCTAGCACACCACAGATGGACCTCCAGGAGAAGCCTGGTCTGTGGGGTCCATACTCGGTACCTATGTGCCAAATCTTCCAGGTTAGGAACAGTCACTAAGGGCCTTGTTAATAAAGCTGAATGTTCCGCAAAGCACTCCTAACATTTTTGGAAACCATACAAATGCAGAAGAAAAGAGGCACCCTCGGCCATGGTCACATGTCTGAATTTACTATCACAGGCAAAGAAACGTAATGAAACAAAAAGACAATGGTGTTTCAATTCAAAGCAAATCATAAAGAACTCATCTCGGGCCAACACAAAAGCACCAGTGACAGACCCGTGGTGTGCCTTATGTTTATGTTTTCAGGTGCTACATCTTGATACTGCCCCATCGCTGGGAGTGGCATCTGAGACAGCCTGCTGACTCTGCTGTCCTGTTGGCCTTGATGACCTTGGCAATCGTCCTCTGGCCCATGGATCCTGTGCTGGCCCCATTTGGGAGGGAGCTGCCAGTTCCCCAGCTGGCATCTCCCCCGTCATCGCAGCCTCACCGGATGCTATGGTCGCTGGGAGAGGGGGGGAGGTGCAGCCGCTTTCATCCAGAGCGCCCTGAGAGGAGCCCGCAGAGACGACAGGCAGCTGCTGCACCAACCAGATGTCGCTTTGGACCTCTCTGCTCACCATGGATGTATGGGCACCGAGCTGGGAAGCTTGGTGCCCACATCATCTCCCACACTGGCACTGACCAGCTGAGGTCAATGCTGTTGTGAGGGTTTGCTGGTCAGAGTGCAACCCCAGGAAGCCCTGATGGGTCTCCTGGAGGAGGCTCTCCACGAGAGTCGCTACTCTCTCCATGGAGGGTGCATGGTGGTTGGACATGTGGCTCATTGCTTCGGCGATCATCCATGTAGACTCCTCCACCATGGAGGCCAAGCCAAGCATGGCTTCATGTATTCCCTCAGGTGCTCCTGCATACCTGTCTGCATTTCAGGCCCCTGCTACATCCCAGACGACTCCAGAGGCACATCATCAGGCACCAACTGAGCACGTGCCTGGTCCCCTGAAGTCCTCCGACTGCTGAAGCCATGGGCACTCTCTGTCTCTGCCAGCTCCTCCAGCAACTGCAAAGTGCCCTCACCGCTGTGCCCTGGGACACTAGCCAATGTTCTAACTCCCACCTAGGTGCTGGTATCTGTGCTGGAGCCTGCTTGGCAAAGATGGTGTGACGCTGGTGAGACCTCACAACCCTCAGGTGTGAGAGGGGGCCTCTGCTGCTCCTCCTCCTGGCCCTGCTCCACTGATGCTGAAAGGAAGAACAAGGACATTGGATCAGTTTATGTGGAGACAATGACCAGGACATGTCCTGCAGTTCCAGCACAGCGCCTAGGTGCAGTTCCTCCCGTATGCCCCAAAAACACTCATGTGGGTCTTGGTGTAACACATGCTGCAGGCGCAGAACCCATCTCTTCACCATCCTCTCAGGCTGACCTTGGCATGGGCAGTATCTGCTGGCCCACCCAGCAAAGGACACACGCCGTCAATAATTCAATGCAGTCACTACACTCAGACTTGAGCGACAGCAGGGCAGAAAGCCGACCTGCTGGTTAAGTGCCCAATGCCAACATTGTCCTCACCCTTCCAAAATGCAACATGTCATTGAAGCGCTTGAGACACTGGATCCAGGTGCACAGCACCACGTCACAGGAGCTCACCACCTCCGCCACCTCCTCCCAGGCACGTTTGGTCATGTAGGGGGGGCCTCCTCCTCCCATCCTGGGGAACCAGCACCTCCCGCCGTGCTGCCACCTCCTCGAGGAGGGCAGCAAGGCAGTCATCAGAAAATCAAGGGGCAGACTGACTCCCCGCCCTACCCTCCGGCCTGGCCTGCTCCAATGGCCTACTCTTCGGATTTGTATAGCCTCCATTGCCCCTCTGCAGAGCCCTTCGCCCAGCCATTGTGAGCAGCCTTTCCATCCTGAGATCTAGACTTATCACTTAGGTGTCCTTGACTTGTAGGCACCTTGGCATCCTGTGTATTATCTGAGTGTTGTCTGTACTCATGGTGGTCTTCCACAATTTCACTTTCCGGGTTCATATTTGGATGTATTCTGGTGCAGCTGGAATGCTGGTTGTTACATCGTTGTACAGTTCCCTAGGCTAGCTTCTGTTTCTCGTTAGCGTTATTCCATTTGGTGTTGTGACCCCATAGGATCTAGGCTCATTGCACACTTTGGATACTTCTATGTGTAACAACGTTCTCTGGGTAGGATGAATGACCTGAACCTTTTGTCTTATGCACAGACTAGGCAGTTCCACACCTTCATGCCAGTCATGTGCCATCTTCATTCTCCCTTGTTTTTTTGATAAGTTACTCCTGTATTTCTGAGAAATGAGAGAGGTGGTGGCTTGGCCAGGTTGTCCTAATCTGCCTTCCAAACGTGATTTCCACTGATGATGGTGAGCCCATACCTAAAGGTGTTGCTCTCAAGTGTAACATGGCAATGCTTAGATCTTGTTTTGCCTCCCTGCACTTCATGATTAATGGCTTAACTGTGTGAATCATTCACTTGGCAAGAACTTAGGATCTGGGGTAGTGTGATGAGGCTGTCAAATGTTTTATGCCCCATTTAGCACACACATCCCTAAAGGTCTGCCAGTATACTGTGGCCCATTGTCCAATATGATTTCTTCAGGTGCACCAACAAACTGAATATTGCGCTCACTGTGTCCGCCACAGATGTACTTGAGGTATCCTTCAGTTGTCTGATGACTAGAAACTTAGAAAAATAACCTGTGACTCGGAGAAAGTCATCACCATGGATAGTGAATAAGTGTGTTGTGATGGAATTGTATCTTCTCTGAGGTGTAGTACAGCATTACCTCTGAAGTTTCCTATAGAGTCAAAGCTGTCTGGGTACACCTGCTGTAAGGCGTGGACTGACTCAGTGCGGTTATTATCTTCTGTCGTGCTTGGTTTGTTGGTGATCTTGTATGTGGTCACAGTATTGAGTTCTGTACATGCCAGTAACCCTGCAATTGCTGGTCAGCTCTGCCCACTAGGTAAAATACTCGTGGTTTCCATGCAGACTTGCCGTAGCTGCATTTCAATGTCAATGTACCTACGCAATGAATGGGTGAACCATTATTTGCAGCTATTTTTGGCCGTCATAGGTTTTAGCATTGACTTCCAATGATCGAGATACATATTCTTCAGGATTCTGAGTGGTAAAATGTTCACACTTGCTCCTGTATCAACTTTGGCTATAAGCATGTGTTTGCCACTTTTCTTCAGGCTTATGATCGTAAAGACTCCCAAGTTTCCTACATAGGCAAGCCTAGTCTCCTTTTGTATTGCATTTTTTGCAAAGATATTGGAACGTAGGACAGCTTAGCAGTGGGTGCAGTAAACCACACTTCCTACATGGCTAGCTTGCTTTCTGTGTGCTGGCCCCTGTGTTAATACTGGTAGTTGCACCTAATGCATGCAAGTGTTGTCCAACCATGATAGCTTCATATTTTCTGCCATCTTTTAGCAGTGTGTCAATATCGTGACCTTTCTTTTTCTCCAAAAGGTCTTCTTTGGAAGGCTTTGATTAGCTTTGAACCAAAATCAGCTTCCAAAAAAATCCCAGTCCTTGCCCTTATTTTTGTTTTTAAATCCAAGTAATGGCTTTATTTAATTTGAAATTTTATTCATTCATTTACAATGGAATGCTGGTCCAACACAGGGTAGAGTTCAGACATTATATCCAATCAGGCTTCTTTGACCAATGACCTCGCCAATGTAAAACCACATCACAATTTCCGTGGCCACAAGTGTGCTCCTCAAGGCATCCTTTAGAGTTATTTGCTTGTAACTCCCAGCCTTAAATGATGCCACAAGACCCTTGAAGCTTTCAACAACCACTGGGATTTCTCCAGGCGTTGGAGGAGTCAGCTCCACCTCAGCATATTTCTAGAAGGTAGCCAGGCGTGGTTTAGGATAATTAGCAGCAGCCAGGGCAAGCTTAGGTCCGTCGGTCACCACTTTCTGCACCAAATGCCGTGCCACCTCTGTCATCTTCACATAGCACCTGCTGATGAACTGATCAATTGATTTTTGTGGCTTCTGTCTGTAGGACATCACCCCCAGACAGTGAATCCTAAACTTCACTTTCAAATGAAGCTGATTCTCCAGCATGTTCCATAGCTTAACAAGGCTCTCCTGATCCTCCTCAGACAGACAGTGTTGACTCTGTGCAACCCCTCATTTCCAAATCTTTATTGTTGCTGTTTTTTTACCCAGTTCTGTGAAGGATAAATCTGAAAAGCATAGTTCCATTCTTTATTTGAAAAGCCTAAATTCAGATAGACTATCTGTGGCCTTCCAATGCAGGCTAGGAAATTTGGTGGTGATCTTCCTGATGTGTAGCAGATTTGTAACCACTCTAGGGAGAGATTCACAAGTGCAGCTGCTGTGTTTCTTCTTCTTCCCTCTTGCTCCGTGGCTGCGGCTCAGGTTTTTGCGTTTCGGACATTTTTGTTTTTTTTGTGTGGGAATGGCACCCAAGGGCGTCGTAATGGCCCTTGCAGCTTTTCCTGCCCAATTCTGAACCAGCCACACAGCACAACTCTGAAACGACTTCCTGCTCCCTTTAACCACTGATCCGGCTAGTCCACAAATCTGGTACACACTGTTCTGCAAAGTAGAATTTATAGAGGGATTCTGCCTCCCGGGATTTTGATGTACATACATCCCCTGTCTTATCTGTGGCTCATCCTGTGGTCTTCGAAATTGCATCGCTGCTACCATGTTGTGTTCAATGTTTGCTTTACATAAACTTATCAATCTCACACCAGGACTGGTAAACTATATGTAAATTCAGTTTATTTGAAGATACAGTACAGGATGGCTCAGCAGACAGATCTACTTATGGCTTCAGCAACAAGAATAGCACTGCTGTGATTCCTATATACACACTACACACACTACTAGCTCCTGGTCACATGCTGCTCTACATCTATATGGGATTCGTGTAGTCAGATCTTTGTTGACCGGTATGGATATGATGGGCTGAATGGACTCCTTCTGGGTTGTAATATCAATGAGTCTGAGCCTATGAACCCTGGCTACTTGCTCATTTGTGTACTCCCTTAAAGTGATATCAAATCACTTGGGATAAGTCTTAGCTTTGTGCAATAATTTACATAAATGATAGTCAGTTGACAATCTGTTTTGCATCTCTCTTGATTTTTATTTCCACAATCAAATCAATGAGAGATGGAAGACAGGCTATTGATTCCCTATCATCTATGTTATACAATCAGACAAAAAATACAATCAGGCTTTTATTTTTGTTTTTATTCTTTTGAAGTTAGGCTTTCAGTATCTGTTCAAGGCCTGCTTGCTTGTCATTTCAGGTCTTGAAATTATGCAGTGTGAATATCAGTGTACAAACATTTAATCTGTTCACTTGAATTGTCTTATGTTCTCTACTTTAATTAAGCATTGAAGTCAATGGAATGAAAACTGAACAGATTATATAATAGGAACTCCACCCACACCAGTCCCAAGCCTGGCTGGAAAAGGAGGAGGGTTGGGTATGGGGCTTGCACCCTCACCCTGCGAAAATTCTTCACCACTACAGAAACAGCAAGAAGTAGCTATACCAGCAAACCATGGCAAAGAAAGGGTAGCACTTCTGGGGATGTATGTAATGGGTGGAAGCTGAAAGGAAGTCCGATACTTGACAAGCCCAATCTTTCAAGCTTAAACCATTACGAGAATCGACAGCTGGAATGTCCAAACACTCTCCAGTGTGGGAAGATGTCCCAGGTACTGTGAGAAATGAGAACCTATCAACTTGACATCCTAGGCATCAGCAAGATGTGGTGGACAGGCCAAGGTTGAATCAGCAGGGAAGGTGCGACGAGCAAAAAGGTCACCACACCTATGTGTAGAGTAAAAGGTTAACATCAGAAACATACATAATGCTGATGTATTAATGATGTCAGATCACATGACTGAGAAATAAGATAGATCTTGAAGAGAGCAGAAGTTCTTACCTCATGTTGAGGTCCAAAAATGTAAATACTTACTATAAATAAATAATTCTGGTTAAAAAGACTATGACCAAGATTTTCCAAGCCCACTGGTATCGGGCATGCTCGGTGGTGTGAGTGGACAATATGTCTAGAAGGTCAAAAATCAGTTTCACAATGTCGTGAAAATTGTCTGCTCAGCCTGTCGATGGCAGGCCACGTTTGCCACCATCGGATGTCGGGGACCTTATTGTAATACATCTGCATATCTTTATAAAGCCTGCCCACTGGACTCATTCTCCCCGCTGGATTGTCTGCCCACGTCAGCGGGAAAACACGCTGATGTGTTTCACAACAGCATATATAAGGTGTGCACTTGACGGGGCTACACTTCGCTCAGGACTTCAAGGTTTGTTTGCCTACCTTGCTTCTGCAGCATTCACAGTCATCAGCGCCAAGCTTCACGGAAAGCACCACATCACTTATATGGGGGCTCATGGGGAGGTCTCTGCCTACCAGATCAGCTATATGTGGGTGGCTTTTCAATGGCTGCAGGACGAGGGCTTAGTTGGGGAGGTGGGAGAAGTGGCCTCAGGCAAGAGAAGAGGCTGCATGATGAGGGTTGCACTGGGGAAGGAAGGTAATCCAGGTGTGTGTGGGGGCACATGTTGATCTGTGCAAGTGGCCTCAAAACAGTGAAGGCTGAGGAGGCAGTCTCAAGACGCCAGTGAATGTGTGATAGGCTTGAGTGTGTGGGTTTAGAGTGACAAGATGGCTGCCATACCCTGGCAACATGATGAGATCATTCATCCTCTATCTGCATTGGAAGGCCAACCCCTTCTGTGCAGCGTTGGCACTGATCACCACGGCCATTACCTATTAGGCTGGAGTGGTAATGTTGCTGCCCCTCCTGCGGCCAGAGCGGGGTTAGGGGACATCACAATGGGCTTCCACAGTGTCCAAAAGGTGCTCGAGGGCTGCTGCCTTCTTGCCTTTTGCGGCCATGTTTTTCTTTGCTGCAGCCCTGGGCTGGAAGCACTGAGTGCAGCTGTACTGTAAATGTGCTGCCTGGAGTGATGAAATGTCAAGGTGACAGTGTGGCAGGTGAACCGGAGCCCACCTGCCATCGAAACAGCATATATCCCAGGGATGCATAATTAACACGACGGGCTTGGGATGATATGGCGTGTAAAGCCGCCATTATGGCCAGTGGGTAAAGCATCATTTTTCCTGCCCTCCACCATGCTTAGTGCAAATCTGGGCTGGTTCTGCCCTATGGACTCGAGTAGCATGCCTTTGGGAGACAAGGCAATCCACAAACCAGCACTCTGCTCCTCAACAGATTGAAAGCAAAATAGACAGCACCCTTTGTGAAGAACAGGCAGGTTTATGGAGTGGCAGATCATGCTGCAAGCAGATTTTTATGCTCAGAAACATCATAAAACAGATCTTAAAGTATCAGAAGCCATTTGTTATCGACTTCATTGATTTCAAGAAGGCCCTGGATAACATCCATAGGCAGTCACTGTGATACATCACAAGACAGTGCTGCATCTCGGAGCAGGATACTAACATTTTCAGGGCCTTATACCATGACACCAGCTGCAGCGTCAAATCCAGCACAGGCACCATGAACTCCCTCAACATCATCACAGCGAGGCTGCATGCTGTCCCCATTCCTGTTCCTCTTGGTTATTGATTTCATCTTGAGGGAGGCAAGGGGGGGTGCAGACTTTGACATTCCATGGCAACACTTGACAGGACTAGATTTCACAGACAACATCATCTTGTTGGCAGAAGAGTCATGCGCGGTCCAAGACATGACCATCAGTCTTGAGAGTAGTGCGCTAAGATTGGTCTGTGCATCATCTGCAAGAAAACCAAATAATGGTGACTGGATGGCAACAAGGCCCTCCCATCACCATCGGGCAACAGAACATTGAGGACATCGACCACTTCCCCTACCTAGGAAGCAACATCTCCAGGGAGGACGTGTAGAGATTGATGTCCACACTAGAGATGGCAAAGCAGCATCAGTTTTTCAGTGGCTCCACGCAGTTTGGGTAGCCAACACCATCAACATGCCATGAAACTGTAACTCTACATGTCCATAGCACTGCCAACTGCAATCTATGCCAATGAGACCTGGAAGAGAACAGCAAAGGTGTCATGCAAGTTGGATGTCTTTCACCAGTGTTGCCTACATAAGATCTTGGGTATCACATGGAGAGAAAACATCACCAACAAAGAAGTGCTACAGAGGACTGGTCAGAAGTGCCTGCAGGGCATCGTAATGGAGAGATGTCTGAGACTGAGGCAGGACAGTATTTCACCTCCTGAACACATGCCCCATGAGGGTGGCAGCAGAGTGGACACCACCAGATGGAAAAAGAAGACGGGGTCAGCCAAAGAAGATGCAGTGAAGTATGTTTAAGGAGCACCTTCAAGAGCAGAACACCACCTGGTCTAGAGCGAAAGAAATTGTGATGGACCGGGGCCAGTGGTGGAGTCTTACTGCCCACTGTCCCGCACAGGACCGGAAGGACTAAGTCCGAGTAAATGAGTCTCTTATAGGAGAACATTCTGCACCAGATGATCAAGGTGAAAAGGTATCTCAAGGTCTCATGCTTTTGTTGTATATCATTCATAAATATCAAATTATCTGGTGAATCAGATGTAGTAACAAATGATCCTTAAAAAAAAAATCAAAAAAAAACTATTTCCCTTATCTTGTTTAAATCATAGAAAGCTTTAATTTATATTAGCATCTGTGGCTTAGTTGAAAGACATATGAACATATAAAAATGATGGGCCGGAAAAGAGTAGCTGGCACAGCAAACATGCCCCATGCTCATAATGCTGGGAACATTGCGCCTAGACACTTCCTGTTACTTCTCCCATTCGCGCAATTCCACAGTCATGTAATCTCCTGGGAGAAGCAAAAAAAATAGAAAAAATAAATCCAGGGCAGTAAGGGAAAGAAAACCTCTGGAAAATTCCTCCCTTCTGGCGAGCGAAACCAGTCCAGGAGGTTTATAATAAAGGACAGCAATACCATATAGGGCTACTGTTTCAGCACACATCTAAGGAAGCTTGCAAATCATTGTGGAAGGATGCAGACCAGTTTATTAATTGGCATAAGGTATATTTGAATTTCTAGCCACTGCCATTTCTGTAAAGAATTGGTTGTTTTGCAATTGCACAAAATGGCTTCTTTGATGCATTGTAACACTTCATTACTTGGATTTTAGTTATATATTCCACAACAGTGTCAAGAGATAAACTGTGACAAAAATAAAATGAGATCTTTTGCAATGTTCATAATTACTAAAACAATGCATAAAATCACTACTATCCTTGCTTCAAAGCGTTGCATTACTATTATCAATTGCCCTCTCAGTTTGAGTTTATAACATTTTTCTGAGCTGCTATTGATCTTGTTTTAAACTCTTAAAGTTGCAATCATGATGAATTGGAAAGTTTTTCAGCTAATATTGTTTTAATATTTCCTCGTGTTTACTATTGTTACCCCAACACAATTAGCAAATGTATAATATAAATAAAATAATAAACTTATACATATAAATAATCTTTTTATGTTTCTGTTTTAACAATCATTTATGAGAAAAGTCAAAATACAGCCAGATAATGTTTGTTACTACCTCGTGTCTGGGTCATGACAACCATTGTATAATGTTAGCTACATATTTTTTTAAATTAATTTTTGGAACTTATTTTCCATAAAAACTGTCACTTTTCTGAAGATGAGAGAATTATAGAAAAAAATCAAAAATCTTAAATAAAAGAGTTGAGCGCCCAAATCTAATATAAATAATAAGTGTACAATCAACAGGAGATTTTTTAGCCCATGTTTTCACCTTCTCTCTGCAAAAATGCAGAGCAAAAGGAGATTTTTGTCTCTGTTATCATTGAGATGATGGAGCCTTAGTCAGACCCCATCTGAAGTAATGTGTTTAGTTCTGGGCACCACACCTCAAAAAGGGTATTGTGGCTTTGGAGGGAGGGTAGTGAAGATTTATCAGAATGATGCCAATGATTCTTTTGATTCTAAATGATTGATGGATGATTTGATTGTGGTGTCTAAAAAGTTAAAATGATTCAATAAGCTAAATATAGAGAAGTTATTTTCTCTGGTGGAGGAATCAGGAAAAGGGGACATCATCTTAAACTTAGAGCTAGGTTGCTCACTATTGAAAGCGAGTGTTCACACAAAGCGTGTAGGAATTTAGAACTATCTCGCCCAAAGGCTGTAAGCATTGGGATGATTGAAGCTTTTAAGACTGAGGATAATTTTTGTTACGTAAGGGGGTTAAGGGATGTGGAGCAAAGGCAGGAGAATTGAGTTGACTTGCAGATCAACCATGATCTAATTTCATGGTGAAATGGTCTCAAGGGTTTGAATGGCCTCTTCCTGTTCCTGTTCCTATAAAATGCTGATTAGTTCAGGATGCTTGTTGGGCTTTGTGACATAACACAATTCTAAGGACAGTTATTGTTTACATTATGTTATACTACAGGTGTTGTTACCAATGGTGTTGTGGTAACTGCATGTATTGTCCCTCCCTCCTGTCAATCATGGGTCATGTGATATACTGCAGGGGCTTTGACCAGTGAGCTCTCAGTGTGGGCAATCCAGGGGGTGGGGTCTTTGGGACAAGGGATTCCAGGAGCAAGCACTCCTAGATGCCTCCATAATAAAGTTTTACCTTTCTTTACGAAACCAGTCTCCTCCATCGAGTCATCACAGGTATGCTTTGTTCATTTTCAATTAGCATTTTCTTTGCAATGTAAACTAAGCAGTTTGACTCTACCCTAACAGTTAGAGTTTAACATGAGCAACTTCAATGTAAACATTCACCACACGGTTGCCTTAGTCTATAATAACTCCAATTCAATGTTGTAAATTAAGTCTTTTCTTTCCAACATCAGTCCTCAGCTGATCTCTTTGACACTCTATGACTTTCTCTTTTGTACTTGTGTTATTACCACCTGTCAATCCAGGGTTATTTTGTCAAAATTTAGGTCAGATAATCACAAAAAAAAGCAATAAAGATCTTGAAGTCCGTAGGGTAGAAAGGGAGGGTGCTCTAAGAATTAGTGATGACCAATGCTCCAAAAAAAACCTTTATCAAGTTAATAAGTGTTTCCTTTTGATCATATGGGGCAGTGGGGACGGGTTGGGGGGACCTCACTAATCCTTAGAAGGGTGTGGAGATATTTTCCATTGTATGTGGATAAAACAGCAACTGACAATGTTTCACAGAAAAAGAAATATAAGTGGATATACCTGAAATAACAGCTTAAAGGACTTTGTACCCAAAGGCTAGTAGATCTGTCTTATAAATGCATAATATAGAACTTCAATGAAAGAGCTCTGCATCATTCTAACACAGAGTCTTCATTCTTCATACAATACAGCCAAGGGAGCTGTCAATCTTCTCATTGATTTACCTGTAATATCCAATGAGATTTCCTTACAGCACTATCGTGCTTTGACCCAGCTGTTCTGATTCTCTGAGGCCTACATTTGTTCACTTCACCAAGTACTAAACACAAGGGCCAGAATTTTGCGTTGGCTGAGTGGATGCATGGTACACCAAATGGGAAGGCGTCTGGTATCATCGCGCCGCTTCGCGATATTTCGGTTGTCGGGTCGCGCCAAAGTTAAAGGGCCAATTATGCCCATTTAAAGAGCAGTTGACAGCAATTTTGAGTGGCCCGTGCACTTTTATGCTTGAGCCATGGGCCAATTGGCCAGGTGGCCTTCATGTTTTTCATTCATTCTACATCTAGCACAGGATAAAAAGCCCACAGGATATTGGTAAGGTGAAGAGTTAGGAGCTTTGCTGTGAGTTGTTTGGAGTTGGTGTAGAGATCGTTTCTAGCATTTTTTTGGTGTTTTGCATAACTCCCTGATTTTTAAGCATTTGCAGAGGCTTCCTGCAGAAGGACCCCTTCAGTGCAGAAACCTTTGGAAATATCTGGACAAATGTGGATTGTGCACTCTGCTGGAGAAACCGCCTCAGAAGAGGAGGAGAGGGCCAGAAGGGAGAGGGGGGCAGTTGTCCACAGGCAGCATCCCAGAATTGCCCCTATGGACTGACTGAGAGGTGCAATCAGAAGGAATGAAGGGCCAGCAGGAATTGCAAGGCAGAAAGGTCCAGAGAAGGACCCAGTGGCCAGCATGTAAAGGCAGGGATCATGCTATTGGACATGTCAGAGGTTCAGTGACGAAAAAGGCTCCACCTCTCCAGGGACACTGTCACCCCTATCTGATGATCGGCCCTGAAGTAGTCTCCAACAGTTTAGGTGGCCACCCTAAGCCAGTGGCTCTGAAGGTGACAGTGACCCTGAATTTTTATGCCTCTGGATCTTTCCAGGGGCCATGGGAGATCTCTGTGGAGTTGTGCAATCTGCTGCCCAGAGCTTCATCAAGTTGGTCACAGGTGCACTGTTCTGAAGGGTTAGCACCTTCATTCACTTCTGGCAGATGAGGCTAGCCGGGCAGAGCGAGCCAGAGGCTTTGCTGCAATTGCAGGATTTCCCCAAATTCAGGGAGCCATTGACTGCACAAATGTGCCCATAAAGGAGCCAACAGGGGAGCCGTGTCTTTGTCATTAGAAAGCGTTTCCACTCCCTATAAGTACAGGTTATCTGTAACCACAAGAGTCAGATACTGCAGGTTTGTGCCAGGTATCCAGGAAGCTGCCATGATGCCTACTTCCTGTGTTACTCCCAGGTGCCAAGGCTGTTCATTGCTTCGGCATTCTTGGATGGCTGGCTACTGGGGAACAAAGGCCATCCACTGAAAAGGCGGCTGATTACGCTGCTGAGACACACAAGGGCTGCAGCCGAGGGGAACTACAACTGCAGTCATGCCTCCACTAGGGCTATAATTGGGAGGACAATAGGGCTACTCAAAATTATGTTTCACTGCCTGGGCCACTCAGGGGGATCAC
Organism: Cetorhinus maximus; assembly: GCF_964194155.1. NCBI lineage: Eukaryota > Metazoa > Chordata > Chondrichthyes > Lamniformes > Cetorhinidae > Cetorhinus > Cetorhinus maximus. The sequence continues at coordinate 100,560,314 of NC_135885.1, forward strand.
TTCATTAGCCTCCTGAACGTGTTTCCCTTATTATTGTTGTCTGCTGCGCCCTACACAATCTGACTCTGTCAAGGAGGGACCCAATGGAGGATGAAGACAGTGATGCTATTGCAGAGGTCGCAGAGGGTGAATCCAGTGCTGAGTCTGAGGAGGAGCCTAATCAGCCCCAGGGTGAGGAGCACGATCCCGATGTGAGGTTGCTTATGGGAGGCAGGGAGACCAGGGAGGCCTTGATTCAGAAGATTTTCAGTCAGGAATCTAAAGCAAGGAATCAAGGTGATGGCAAAGGAAATGCAACCTAACTCATCAGTGCTGATGAGGCACTCCTGTCACGCTTCACTCAAGTCCTGACCTCTGAAACAAACTTTGCGGCCTTTTATATTTGTGACACGTGGCTCCCAGGGTTCTTCCCAAAATGCAAGAAGCACACTATGGCCATTGCATATTATCTAACATTTTATTATTTGGGGGAAAGGTATATATGCACCATTACACAAATGCCAAGGAGAAATTAATCACTCATGAGACTCATTGTGTGATCATTATGACTTAAATTTCCATTTGTGAGTGCTGTGTCTTGGTGCTCCCCCCTCGCTGGCAGCTGGATTGGAGGCAGACTGCTGACCCTGATGACCTGTCAGCCATCCTCTGGTCGTCGGGCCCTGTGAAGGCCCCATCTGGATGGGAGATTCTAGCACTGTGGTTGGGCACACCTTAGGCATCGCAGACTCCTCAGATGCAACAGTCACTGGCAGAGGGGCAGAGGAGCTGCTGCCATCATCAAGAGCACCCTGAGAGGAGCCCCCAGAATCATGGAGCTGCAGGTCGTCTGCCAACATGAGGTTTGTTTGAACCTCCTTGCTCACCGGAGATGGACTGGCAGGAGAGTCACTAGATGTCTCATCCATCTCTCACGTTGGCAGTGATTTGCTGAGGTCACTGCCAGTGTGTGGGTTTGCAGGTCTGAATGCAACCCCAGAAACCCCTGATTGAGTTCCTGGAACTGCCTCTCCATGAGAGTTGCCACTCTCTCTACTCTCTCTCTCTACGGATGAGGCTGCGCTCCAGGTCAACACAGTGCTCACCCTCTGCATGGACTCCTCCAAGACAGAGACCATGGCACATAGACCCTCAAAAAAATTGAATTTCAAAGCAGTTCCTTGAGCTCTTGAGTGCAGAATTTCTGTCTTCAGGGAGCTCCATTTAAATTCCCTGCCCACACCCTTTCTAGTCCCAGTGCCCGCCCACTTCTTGCCCTGCTGGCAGTGCTGAGCCTGTCTCAGCACACATTTCATGCTGGCTGGCAGTTAATTGGCCACTTAGCATGAAATTGATGTTGGGAGCCGGTTGCGGGTGGGAATGGATTTCACATCCGCTTCTAGTCCCGCCGATCGTGCTCGCCTGACAGGCTAAAAATTCAGGCCATGCATTTCAAATGGGCACATTAAGGCTGAATGAATATTCGAACATTAGAAGGTAATGACCATCTCCAACAAGAGAGAATTTAACCATCTCTTTTTGACATTTAAAGGCATTACCATTGTTGAATCCCCCACTACCAACATCCTGGGGGTTACCATGACCAGAAACTGAACTGGACTAGCCATATAGATACTATGGCTACAAGAACAGGTCAGAGGCTGGGAATTCTGAAGCAAGCAACCCACCTCCTGACTTCCCAAATCCTCTCCGCTATCTACAAGCACAAGTCAGGAATGTGATGGAATACTCTCCACTTTCCTGGATGAGTGTGACTCCAACAACACTCAAGAAGCTTGACACCATCCAGGGCTAAGCAGCCCGCTTGATTGGCACCCAATCCACCAACTTAAACACTTGGTCCTTTCACCACTGACGTACAGTGACAGCAGTGTGTACCATATACAAGATGCATTGCAGCAACTCACCAAGGCTCCTTCAACAGCACCTTCCAAACCCACAACTCCTACCACCTAGAAGAACAAGGGTAGCAGATATATGGGAACACCATCACCTGCAAGTTCCCCTCCAAGTAAGACACCATCCTTTCTTGGAATTATTTCGCTGTTCCTTCAATTGCCACAGGCTCAAAATCATGGAACTCGCTTCCCAGCAGCACTGTGGGTATACCTGCACCAGGTCAGCAATTAGGGATGGGCAACAAATGCTGGCCTAGTCAACACCACTGACATCTCATGAAAGAATAAAAAAAGAATAAATTGTGGTGAAATAGAAAGGCCTATTCAGGCAACATAAAACTGTAGGTATGTAAAGCCACTGCAAATCATGCATACTGATGCAAAAGCCGGAAGGAATACTATCTTCAGTGTGTGGAATTCCAGTGTTATGAACACTTACAGCACTGAAGGTATAAAGTACCATCATTACATTCTGCGAAGCAACAACAGGACTTCACATGCAGTGTTGTGGCATAACTGCCCTGAATAACACTGTGATATGTGGGTGATAAATGCATTGAGAAACCAGAGATTTACAACAATAAGAAATGATTTTCCAGTTGGTCAAAGTGAGTAGCAATGGGAGCAACATTAATAATGCTGCCTTTTACTTGATGATATTTCTAAGTTTTTGGTTTTCCCTCCAACTCTCCACTATGTTATTACAATGAATGCAAGGTGAAGAAGGGAATGATGACTTTCAGCGTGATTTCCTCTTCTGTTGCTTGTGTATTGCTAATTTCAGAGATAGAAGCAAACCTTTTTGCTAGTGGCCCCCCATCGCAAAGCATTGATTTTTCACAGGAGAATGTCTGTTTCTCACCGATTTAACAATCTGCGAGTGAAGCTGCGGAAATGCATGCCTTTCGACACCTGAAACCGGAGAACGCCAATTTTTAGCAAGTTGGTACTTAAGGAGGAAAACTAGGCATTGTCTTATTGTTCATAAAGACAAATTTCAGCCCAGCCTTTTCCAACTATTATCCTGACCTGGAGTCTTGGCCTTAGGTGTAAATTGAATGCATGTGCAAAATACTCACTATTGCTCTCTGAAGCTCTCTTGACACAGTTTTTTTATAACTATATGCAAGTCTCTACTAAACATTAGAAAGAAAGACTGAAAAGGTATGTGTTGTTGTATAACACTTCATCATGGGCAGGATTTTGAGGTCATTGGGCGGGTTCAGTGGGCGGGCCTGGGGTTAGCCACGAAATGGTCCACTGCCCGTGATCGGGCCCTGACTGCGATTTCACACTGACCCGCCCAGTGTGAGCTGCAGCTCCGCACTGGCCGGGAAGGGTCGAGCGGGGCGGGGGCCTGTTGGCTGCTGGGTCCAATGGCGACCCGGTGGCCCATTTAAAAGCGGCCTAGGCAGCCCCTGGAAGGCTGCCATTGAAGGACATCTCCCGTACTTTCACAATGGAGTCGAGTGCGGCTGGACATGGCAGGTGGGAGGGCAGGTAGGGTGGGCACTCAGCACTTTCTGATGAGTGCCTCAACTATCTTTCTGGAGGAGGTGCCTGACAGGAGGGACATCCTTGTCCCTAGGGATGGGAGGAGGAGGCCCCTGCAGCTCACCAAGAGGGTATGGGAGGAGGTGGTAGCAATGGTGAGCAACCAAGGCGTGGTGTGGCATACCTGGGTCCAGTGCTGGAAGCACTTCAATGACCTGCCGCACTCAGGAAGGGCGATGTTGGCATGTGTCAGTGTGCAGAAGTGTTAAGGTGTGGCCTTTCCCCCTCAGGGATGCTAAAGTCTGAATGCCAATTGTCAATGATGCCGGAGCTGGCCAAGGGGGTGAGCCCTGGCTGCTTGGACTGAGTGCCTTGCGGCTTGAGGCCCAGGACTTGGATGTGTACAAGATCCTGAGCAGCCTTGACAAGGTGGATGCTGAAAGGATATTTCTTCTTGTGGGTGGTCCAGCGCCAGGGGACACTGTTTTAAAATTAGTGGTTGCCCTTTTAGGACAGAAATTAGGAGAATTTTTTTCTCTCAGAGGGTTGTGTGACTTTGGAATTCTCTGCCTCAGAAGGAGGTGGAGGCAGGGTCATTGAATATTTTTAAGGCAGAGGTAGATAGATTCTTGTTAGACAAGGAAATCAAAGGTTATCGGGGGTAGATGAGAATGTGGAAATCGAAACACAAGGTCAGCCATGATCTTGTTGAATGGCGGAGAAGGCTTGAGGGGCTGAATGGTCTATTCCTGTTCCTATTTCTTATGTTCTTATGTTCTAAGGTGCCCTGCCAGGTGTTCCTCAGCTGGGGTTGGCCAGGCTGCAATGGTGCTGCAGATACAGAGTGGGCTAATCAAAGCTCCTCTGTTGTTTCAGGAGAAGGCTACCCACAATGATATTGAAAGGGCGCAGACCAGCAGAGGCTCTTTTCGCCTCCTAATCCTTTCCAGATACAAGCAAGATGCCCTGGAATTCGAGAGCCACCCCGTGTAACTGGGCGTGGAGAGGCGGGCGTGCCAGATGAAGGTAAGAGCATAGTGCACAGAGGTAAGAATTTCGGTTTGTACAACCATTCTAGTGTAATCTCTTCATGATGTGAGCCTCGAACCTGGAGTCCCCATTGATCATTGGAAGATGAGGGCACCATGATGCAGATCTCCATTGTCCCACCAGGGTACCTGGAATGCACAGTGACAAGTGCTTTGACTTTAACTAATGACATGTCCTTGTTCTCCCTTTTAGTTTCACCAGCAGGCATGCACTCTGTGGACCCCAAGGGGCCACCCCTGACATGGGAGGATCACCGAGCTTCTGTTGTACCTGAGTCACATCTGCTCTCTAAAGCAGGCACCAGCGTAGATACCAGCACCTTGGTGGGAATTAGATCGGTGGCTAGTATCTCGGTGCACATTGGTGAGGGCACTTCACACTCGCTTGAGGTGCAGGCGGAGGTAGAGAGTGCCCAGGGCGCCGGCAGTCGGAGGACGGCTGGGGACCAGGGCGAAGCTCAGTGGAAGGCTGATGATGAGCCTCTGGAGCCATCCATTAGGTAGCAGATGCTGGATGTGCAGCGAGATGTGTGGGAGTATCTGACGGAGATCCATGAGGCTATGTCTGCCATGGTCTCCACGATGCTGGAGTCGATGCGGAGCATCAGCACTCTGTTGACCCTCATGGCCGTGGCGACTCTCATGGACAGGCAGCTCCAGAGACAGAATCAGGAGTTCCTGGGGTTGTGCTCGGACCTGCAACCCCTCACATAGGCACTGACCTCAGGTGGTAAGTGTTAGTGTGGGAGATGGATGAGGCACCCAGAATCCCAGCTAGATGCCTGTCCATCAATGGTGAGCAGGGAGGTCCAGAGCAACCTCACGTTGATGCACGAGCTGCCTGTCATCTCTGTGGGCTCCTCTTAGGGCTTTCTGCATGACGGCAGCAGCTCCTCCGCCCCTCTGTCAGTGACCGTGGCATCTCATGAGGCTGCAGCGACTGGAGGGATGCCAGCCATGGCACTGGCCGCTCTCTCCCAGGCGGGGCCAGCACAGGCTCCACTGGCCAGAGGACGACCGCCAAGATCATCAAGGCTAACAAGGCAGCAGAGTCAGCAGGCTGTCTCCGATGCCCATGCCAGCGAGGAGGGAGCACCAAGATGTAACAGTCACAAATGTAAGTTAGAGGCACCATGAGCACAAGAGGGGCAGGGCAGGGGTGATTTTATGTTCATTTATGTTTACTTTATGTATACTGGTCTGGGGTTAAAGACCAAAAGTGTTTATGTAAATATTACTGAACTGTCAGGATGAGATAAATTGTGTTTTTGTCGTCATGGCCTGAGTATGCTTCACCTTTTTTTTTCATTGGTGTGGAGAAAGTCATTATGTAATGCTGGATCTAGTTGGCTCTGAACTTTATTGCACAGGCACTGAGTGTTCTTTGTGTTCAAATGAAAGGGTCCTTTCAGATATCCGGGATGGAGGTGGCAGCCCTGGCAGGTGTTTGAAGCTGACCTTTAGTAGCCTAGCTCAAGGAGTTTTGGATCAAGGTGTCCCTAGTGTCCTTGCCTCCCTGCAGGTTACCAAGGTCTGCCTCCATGCCCTCAGTGTCCTCCTTACCGTACTCATCTTCTGACTCACTACTGGGCTCATAATCTGTAGCCTGTGCAGCTGCATTAAGATCCTCTTCCTCCAGTGGGTCCCCCCTTGCCAGTGCCAGATTGTGGAGAGCGCAGCATGTAACCACAATCAGTGACACCCGCTCTGGGGGGTATTGTAGTGTTCCCCCTGACTGGTCCAGGTATCGGAAGTGCATCTTGAGAAGACCTATGGACCTTTTTAGAACTGCCTTTGTGGAGCCATGGCTGGTATTGTAACGCTTCTCTGCCTCTGTTCTTGGCTGATGGAGAGGTGTCATGAGCCAACCCTTCAACGGATAGCTCTTGTCACCCAGCAGCCATCCATCCAGCCGGGCTGGAGCACTGAAGAGCCTCGGCACCTGAGAGTGTCTCAGGATGTAAACATCATGGGAGCTGCCAGGGTACCTTGCACAGACTTGTAGAATCAGCATCCTGTGATCACACACTATCTGCACGTTCATTGACGATGACACCCACCTGACTCGCTGGTGCCTTGTTGGCCACATGTGTGCAGTCGATTGCACCCTGGACGTGGGGGAACCCAGCAATCGCTGCAAAGCCTCTGGCTCACTGTGCCTGGCTGGCCTCATCCGTACAGTAAAGAAACCCGCCTGAACAGTGCTTCTGTCACCAGTTTGACGCTACTGTGGACAGCTGATTGGAAAACTCCACAAAGATCCCCCATTGAGCTCTGGAAAGAAGTTGAGGGCCACTGTGACCTTCAGAGCCACTGGCATGGGGTGTCCACCCACACAGTCAGAGCTGATCTCAGGCCCAATCATCTGGCAAATGGTGGTCACTGTCTCCCTTGAGAGACAGAGCCCGTACAGAGATGAGGCTGCCAAGTGCCAATAAGCAACCAGTGGCAAACTATCTCCAAAGCTCTTCACTACTCACACTGGCAAAGTTGCGGACCCTTTTTATCCTGCCGGCAGATGAGGTTTTTGAAAATGTCGGCTGGCTGCCTGCCCTTTCTGCCAGTGCGACGAGCGCAAAATCGTGCTGGCAAAGAAAAATCATCGCCGGTTGGACTATTAAGGGCCTTAATTAATGGTGGGCGTGGCTCTGGTACCCGCATGTGCCTGCCGACCGAAATATCGCGCAAGCTTGCGATGACACCGGGACGCTCGCCCGACGTCATCGGGTGCAATCAGGTCAGGCACGCGCCCGTCCGCGGGACATAAAATTCTGCCCCATGCCTTCACAACATTCCAAAGCACTTTGTAAGCAATGAACTACCTTAAAGTGGAGTCACTATTGTGGTGTAGGAAAATTAGCATATTTTTTAGCTGCCATCTACAAGATATGTTTTAAATGGCAGTAGTTAGTAGAAAGGTATAAAAGTATTTTGGGGCTTTTGATAAAACTTTAATGAAAGGCCTTGGGAATGTCTGTCACTGGGTCTAAAGTTTAGAATGATATTTCAAGCATATCATTGGTGAAAGGTCTGGCACGCTTATGTGTTTTAGTGAGTTGGGAGGATTTTGAAAATAGCAGAAAGAGGTCTATGACCTTTTGTAAAAGACTTCAACTTCAACTCTATCAGGTATTGATCATTGAGATTCCTGACATTACATAAAGAGTTGTGGCCTTTGCTGATGGATGAAGTAGTCAACATGGTTTAGCCTCAATCTGGTTGGAGCTCAGCCAGATTGGAGAGCTAGTGGCATCTTTTCCATGTGCATGCTTTTAAGATCGAGGCTCCTATTCCTCCTCTTTCTCTGTCGGATTCAAATTACAAGAGGAGAAAGGATTTGACCAGCTGTTAATAGAACTTTTGAAACAAAATCCATTTGTTTACTGTGATAGAGTAAGAGATGCAAAACAGGGAAGGTTTGGCATTCAAAATAGAGGTAAAATAATAGTAGGTTGATACTGGGGATGTGACAGTTAAATTATAAGGACAGGTTGCTTAAATTTTTCTCATATTATGTGCCATAGCCTGTTGAATACAGGAGATTGAGGGGTAGTCTGGTCAAGGTATTTAAAATTTTAAAAGTATGTGATAGGCTAGATACCAATGAACTATTTTGTCTGGTGGTGAAATAAAGAACAAAGGTACATAATCTTAAAATTAGAGCGAGGTCAATGGAATTTCTGCAGAATGAGGTCCCACAGCTGCCAATGAATTGAGTGATCAATTAATATTTCTTGGTTGTGTTGGGGAGAGTTTGAGAGTGGAAGAAGAATTGATAAATCTGAGGACATTAGGAAGAGAACTTCCAGTCATCAGGTCAATCTTGCTATGACCCTGCCCTGTTTACCTGTCTACTAAAATTGCTCACTATTCCAGTATTGTACTGGAATGCAAAGATAACCCTCGTCTTTTCTTCTCTACTGCAAACCATCTTCTTAAATGTTTCCTCCCTGTTCCCTCGACCTCCACTTCCAAAATTTAGTGTCACTAAATTGGAGATTACTCATTCAGCTGCCTGTGCGTCTTCCCCCCTTCTGCTAACCCACCAGCTGGACTTCCTCTAACATTCCCCACTGCCCTAGCCCATGAACTTGCACCTTCCTCTAGTTACTCCCCTATCCCCCCTCATGCCCTTATAGAGCTCATCTTCACCATTAGATTCACCTCTTCCATTGACCCCTTTCTCACTAAACTGCTGACCACCCAACTTTCCTTTCTGGTCCCCATGTTAGCTGATATTGTTAACAGCTTTCTCCCTTCAGGTACTGTGTCTCTCTCTTTATGTCTGCTGTTATCACTCCTCTCCTCAAAAAAGCCACCCTTACCATCCCTGCAAATTAACACCCATCTCCAACTACCCTCTCTTCTCCAAACTCCTTGAACATGTTTTTGCCTCCCAAATCTATGCGCATCTTTTCCAGAGCTCCATGTATGACTCCTTTCATTCAGGTTTCCACCTCTGCCACAGTACTGAAATGACTCTTACTAAAGTCACAAATGACACCCTTTGTGACTGCGACATAGGTAAACTTTCCCTCCTCAATCTGTTACAACCCTTGACATGGTTAACTGCACCATCCTTGTCCAGTGCCTCTCTGCTGTCTCCTGCTGCTTCTTGGAGACGTAATCTGAAAATATTGCTTTAGCCTTCACATATACGCTGACAACACCCAGCTCAATCTCATCACCAACTCTCTCAACACCTCCACTGTCTCTAAATTGTCAGACTGCTTGCCGACACACTGTAGCTCCTGCCATCAACCAGAAAGGCATCAGGAGCAGTTGTGCATGTGTATTCAGCCCACACTGCAGCCACTGGCGCATATGCAACTGTTCCTGATGTATTTCTGGTTGGCGGCAGGAGTTTGAATCTATTAATGCGTTTCCCATGGGAATTCCTATGTTGTCCCACACTATTGGAACCTGGAACTTAAGTATTTCCCATGGGAATTCCAATGTTAATATTCAATACTCATGTGTGTACATTGCCAGTAATACCACCACATGGCACTATAATGGAAACTCCACTGTAACATTTCATGTGCAGGAAGTGCTGCCCCTGGTGTTGCGGCACAAGTAAACACAACGGGCAGAATTTTTCCGTCAGCAAGCAGGGGGCGGGGCCCGCACACCGAAGCATAAAATGCATAAAAACCAACGCATAAAACGCAGATGGAACCCCCGACGTCACCCCGGTCCATTTAAATTTTCAGGAAGGCGGGCCCACAGCAAAATCAGCTACGGGCCCACCGACCTGTCAATGGCCAATTCAGGCCATTGACAGATCAATTAAAGTACTTAGTGTTCCTGCCCATCCAACTTTAAGGTTGGCGGGCAGGCCAGGAGCCCCGGCGGCAAACAAATAAAACATGAAACCTCATCCACAGGCAGGATGAGGTTTCATGCAGGGTTTTAAAATTTTTAAGAAAGTTATCATGTTAATTATGAACATGTCCCATATCATGTGACATTGTCACATGAGGGGGACATGTTAAGGATTTTATTATTTTTCTATTTTTAAAATTTACACAGATGTCAGCGATCTCCCTGAGGCAGCACTTAGCCTCAGGGAGATGTGCGCTCTTTTGTGTGCATGCGTGAAAGAGCGCACTCTCGCATTTGGGGAATACCCCCCCCCACCTGCACAGGAAGCGCATAGCACTTCCCACTGGGCTCATGCTGGGCGGGCCTTAATTGGCCTGCCCACGTAAAATGGCGGCGGGGCCCGCTTCTTCGGCGGGGATCGTCTCCCCGCCCGCCAGAGATTGGGTCAGGCCCACCCGCCCGACAGGCAGAAAATTCTGCCCAACGTATCCGACATCCAGTCCTGGACAAGCAGAAATTTCCTCCAATTAAATATTGGTAAGATCAAAGCCATTGTCTTCGGTCCCCACCACAAATTCCATCCTCTGGCTACTGAATCTACTCTCTTGCAAATTTCTGAGGCTGAACCAGACTAGCCAAAACCTTGGTGTCATAGTTGACCCCGAGATGAGCTTTCTACCATTAACCCACACTATTAATAAGATCAATTATTCTCACTTCCATAGCATTGCCCAACTCCAGGATTGGCTCAGTTTATCTGCTACTGATACCCTCCTCCATGTCTTTGTTACCTCTGGACTTGGCTTTCCCAGTGCAATCCTGGCTGGTATTCCCCCATTCTTGTGAACTTATTCAAAACTCTGATGCCAGTGTCATGTTCACCGGTCACCCCTGTGTTTGTTGACCTACATTGGCTCCCAGTCAAGAAACAGCTCGATTTTAAAATTCTTGTCCTAGTTTTCAAATTGCTCCATGGCCTTCCTGCTCCTTATCTCCTCCAATTCCACAGATATGGGGAGCCATGACTTTCCTTTTGAAACTGAAAAAAGCACCCCTTCTTTTCTGAGTCACACAAAGGAAAGTTTTCCATTTCTGTTCCAGGACTTCTTCATCGACCCTGTTAGCTGATTACCTGATGGCAATACCACAGCTACTTGCCTGCGCAGACACCCCAATAGGGATATGTCTTACCCAATAGGACCCGATTTGCAATGCTTCAGGGGTCCTCCTGCTTCTGAGAGACGCCTCAGCTGCCTAACTGCAATGGGCAGTTAAAATGGTAGCTAGTGGGATTATAGTGGGAATGAGGTGGTAAATCACAACACTCGATCTTTAAAGGCCCCTTGCACCATTTCTGCTGAGTAAATATCAAGCACCTCAGTGTGCTGCAATTGACTTTATGGGATTTATGAGGATTGCATTGTTTTATTGTGAGGTAGCTGTGAAAACTTGCAACTGACACAATTTAGAAGGTGGCAGTGCCTGGCAACACAGAGGTAGATTTTCAACTTGCCACCTGGACAAAAACACTCAGCTGAAATCTTTATTTATGATGTCACGAAAACATGTTTTATGCCAAATAATGATTTATAATCCATCGTCTGGAAAACCAAACTGAACTTTTAAAGACAGAGACTTTCTAAAATACAGACTAAGACTCAGATTTTTGCTCCTGGGTCGGGTGCACAGAGACAGGAGAATTCCTGGCTCTGCAAACTCGACCTTTAAAATTGGCTGCCCGAACTACCAATTTTCGGTCTGGGGGGAAAGGCGAGAATAGAAGTCAGGGCAGGGCGACTCCTGAATTAGTGAGGAGTCCGAGGCAGGCCTGGCACAGGTTGGACAACTTGGATGCAGATAAAAAGTGGGCCTTCAGAAAGGCCCATTTGAGAGGTAGGTCGTTGGTGGTGAAGTCCCTGTGATACAGAAGAGATGTCATTGCCTTGTCAGATGAGCATCAAAGCTGTAAATGTTGTCCAACTGTTAGCTGACTCTGGAATGGATGGCCCATTATGGGCTTTCCCTATGAGAGAATTGTCATTGTTGCTGCCTAATCAAAGTGTACTCTACTGAACCACTAGATGTTTGGAGTGGGTTCTCAAGACACATAGAGATGGCATTGTCTTGCAACCACTACCTGGTACAGATATATACAGTCATGTAGTTGGCTACCAAAACTCAGTGGGTGAATGAATGATGAACAATGCCATGCTCATTATCCCATCCACTTGCTCTCTTATCACTCATCTATTGGGATGTGCCCACATTGTTGATCCTTGACCAAGTCCTGTACATGTGCACACTGGCACTGTCACACTATCACAGTGTGACCAAGAGGGAGTAAATCAGTAGGACAGTCAGTCATCGCAGAGCGCAGTACGCTACTTTGGAGTCACAGCCGCAACATACATGGCACCAAGCATTTGCACAGAGCCATTTTCTCCACCACACCGTACCAGTAATCATTGATATAGTGAAAGTGTTTAGTACATGCAAGCACACAAAAGTGAATGAAAGCATTGTAATCTGAATAGCTCATGATCCTTTTTGCCTTACATTTTCATTGATAGAATGTCACATAGAGGAGACACGGGGGAAGGAATGGATCCAGTTGCCCCACGACTTTCTGAGCAGCAGCTTCAGGTTTTGGTGGAAGAAGTCCAGAAGAGGAGACCAGCCCTCTACCTAGCTGGCTGCCATAATACCCATGAAGCAGCCCAGCAGGCCTGGAGTCAAATTACCATCCCGGTGAATGCAGGAGACCATCAGCATTCATGGATTCAGTGCAGAAAAAGGCTCAATGACCTGCTGTGTGCTGGCAAGGTGAATAGCTTGGCCCATCTACACTGAGCTCCAAGGGAAGGGTCATATCTGCATGCTGCAGCTAAGATGCAAGACATGGCGCATACCTCTGCTTCAGCATTGAGATTTGTATGTGTAAGCTGTTCACGTAGGTGTGCACAGAACGCCCATGAGTGAGCACTCTGATGCACAAACACAGTGAAGTGTCTGTGCATCAGGGTGCTCACAAAAATATAACTGCATGCACAATATATCAGGTTAACATAAATTCATGTTGTCATTGCAGACCAAAAGGGCAAAAAACGCCTTACATTTGGCCTGGACTGGGGGTGGGTCAGACTGGCTGAGATGCAGCTGTCCCGTAGAACAGACGGGCATAGAGATTACCAGGGTGCCAGAATGGCTGTCTGCTAGCGATGGTAAATCAACGTTAACAGGTGATAAAGGTGGTGTTTCAATCACGTTGGTGCTTGGTGGTAATGATGGAGGTCATGACCTCAGCTCACTGAGCACAAGGAGATGTTGGCTTGAGAGGGTGTGTGATGATGGAGTTGCACCATATGGGCAGCACCAGCATGGTTAAGGCAATGGCATGCATCAGAGGGTGCTTTCACTTTGAGAAAGGCTATACCTAAATAACTCCTTCTGTGTCTCACACAGGGCCCAGCTCTGCTTCCTCAAAACCTGCCCCCACACCCCAGTTATCCCCCAGGCCACATCATCGCACAGGCATCAAGAGGAGGAAGAGATGTCCGAGGAGGCAGCATCACATCTGACTAGCCCACACACTGCTAACTAAGATGACAGCACTTTGGAGGGATGTAGCACATGTGTAGAGCTGGTGGCACAGAGTGAAAGACACTGCACAAGAGTGCAGGAGAAGGTATCAGAATCAGAGACATCTATGCACAGTCTCCCTTGGAGGAGGGAGGAAAGTCACAATAGTGTTCTAGTAGGCAGGAACATGGGGCAGAATTTTGCCCTTGATGGGCGGGTGGGCCCCACCAGCTCGGCGGCGGGCGGAAAGCCGATCGCCGCCACCGAAACGGGCCTCGCCGCCATTTTACGTGGATGGGCCACCCGACGGGATGCGCTATGCGATTCCTGTGTGGGGGGGGAGGGATTCCCCAATTGTCAGAGTGCACTGTTTCGTGCATGCGCGCGAAAGAGCGCACATCTCCCTAAGACTAAGAGTTGCCTCAGGGAGAGCGCTGACAGTGTTTGAAACTTTAAAAATGGAAAAATAAAAAAATTATTAACATATCCCCCTCATGTGACAATGTCACACGAGATGGGACATGTTAATAAATATCACAAAAACTTTATTACACTTTTTAAAAACAGACATGAACCCCCATCCCGCCGGTGGATGAAGTTTCATGTTTTTTCAGAAGCCCGCTGGGGCTCCTGGCCTGCCCGCCAGCCTTAAAGTTGGACGGGCAGGGCCTTTAATTGTTTTAATTACCCTGTCAGTGGCCTCAATTGGCCATTGACAGGTTGGCAGGCGGACAGCTGATCGCGCTGTCCGCCGCCTTCCTGAATATTTAAATGGAGCGGGATGACGTCGGGGGTTCCCTCCGACGTCATTCTGCATCATTTTCGCGCCGGCGAGCAGGCCCTGCTTCCAGCTCGCCGACGGAAAAATCCTGCCCATGGAGACTCAGGAGTCACCATCTGGGGCACAGTATTTAGATAGTCAACTGCAGATACGTGGCAGAGCTTCTTGAGGCAGTGGGGGGCCTCGGACTGCGAATAGAGGATTCCATCATCATGACCAGCTCCACATTGTCCTGGAGGATCAACCACATGAGCTCTGACCATGAGAGACTGGCCGATCTCATATGCAGCAGCACTTGAAGTGGGTGCAAGAGCAGCATCACAGGCAGGAAAAGGTGCAAACCTCCCTCAGTAACCTGGATCAATCCACTCCGAGTATGAGTGATGACATCCACAAAATACTTGAGGAGCTTCATTCCCTTAACAAGGCTGTCACACTGTTAGCACAATGGTTGCTGGAATGGAAGACTGTTGCTCATGAGCAGCCAGAGCCATCAACCCCAACTGAAGGCCAGCCCAGGGCTGTGGAGGTCACTGAGGAAGGTGTACTGAGAGCTCCTCAGCAGCCTCATCTCCCTCCACTCCCAGCCACTCCGCCAGAGCCCTTGTCTGTTGCACATATACCAACGACCACGGCTGCAGATGCAATGGGTGCCTGCAAGATGAAGCAGGCTTCTAGGACCCTCATTGCCATTTGGACAGAGAAGAGCAGCCTGCCTCCACCTCCTCTGAGGTAACATGAGGGTGCACTTCATAGGAATGTGCGAGAGTGAAGTGTGCCGTCTCACTTAGAGCACTAATGGGTTGACCGTAGTTACACTTTGTATATAGCACATTTGAGCACTTCTTGAATATACTTTCTTACACTTGTATGTGACTCAGTGTGCATTTGTACATTAGGGAGCTCAAAAAGAATGGTGACATTATGAAGGCTGTTCAGCCAGTAATAATGAGGGTGGCATGCTGAGGTCCATCTTGACATGCCATCAAGAGGATCAGGTTTGTTGGCTGATGTGTGATGCTTTGGAAGTCTTCTTTCTCTGCTGTATCACATAAGATTCCAGAGGTCAAAAGCTTAAGCATTGAGATGCTTCTCATATCTTTTATTATCCAAGCAAACTTGGCTTTAAGGGAGGCTCAATGATCAGACTCCACAAAGTGATGCCAGGCAGCAGGTACATCTCAAGCATGAGTGCTGGGTGCAAGGCATTCATCCGCACTGCAGTGTTACACATTGGCCTATGTGAAGGCATTGCAGCTCGAGAGGCTGTGTATCGTGTGAGTAATATTGGTCGTTTGCTGTGCTCCTTGCTTTAGTTTCTTTGCATTCCGAGTGTCCAAGGATGTGCTTTGTGTGGTGAGCGGAGGTGTATGGAAGCCAGGATTGTTACACGTTGTGCCCAGGTCAGAAACTGGACCATTGGCCAGAATGGATGGTGTGCAGGTTCTTTCAAAGAGCTGTTGTTGCAAAGTTATGGGCTTCTCATGCACAAGATGCTTTATCTGCATGTATGCTACATATCTTATGCTACATATCTTATCAACATGTATCAGTTTTAATTCTGATGTGTCACACTCAGCATTGTTGGCATGGTTTGACTATGGACAATTTGACAGCATAGGCCCGTCATTTACAGTCGTTGGCGTTCATGTGAGGGGACCAGGTTGTGAATGACTTATTACCCTGTGTGTTTGCAGTATGATGAGGACCATGGTTTTGATGGTGAGGGCTTCAGCTATATCAATTTGACTGAGTACAACTCATTGATGTTTATTGTCTATCTTGTGGGGTAGGGCAGTCCCCTCAGTAATTGTGGAGTCAATATACAGGGTTCTTTAGGTGGAAGTACTTGACCAGGGATTGGCTGATGACAGTTGTGATATGGGGGTACTTTATGAGCATCTATTTTGCACAAGGACCCATCTGGCAATGATTGTCTCCTGCACAGAATCAGCCCTGGATACAAGGACAGTTACCCAGCTGTTGACATTGTTGGCCTCCTCATCCTCACTTGTTTTGGACTCTTCTGAATAAACAGGGGCTTCCTTCTTCTCCTTATCTTTCTCCTCCTCAGAGTTTAGAGCTCTGCCCACGGTATTGTCATCATCAATTTATATGTCCGTCCACGTGCAATGGTATGCAGCATGCAGCACACTACTACTATTCTTGATACCCTTGCTGGGGCATATTGCAGAGTTCAGAGTTCCACCTGAGCAATTGAGGCACCTGAAACACATCTTTAAAATGCCAATTGCTAGCTCAATGCTACTCTGGGTGACGACATGACTGCCTCCATTTGTGGGTTCTTAAAGGTGGTCATTATCCAAGTTCTTAAGAGATGGCCCTTGTCCCCTAGAAACCAACCATAGATCTGCATTGGTGACTAAAATAGCTGAGGGAATTGGGAACTCTGAAGTATGAAGGGCTTGTGGCAGCTTTTTTTTAGCCATTCATGGGATGCGGAGTTGCTGACTAGGCCCATCCCTAATTGCCCTTGAGAAGGTGGTGGTGAGCTGCCTTCTTGAACTGCCGGGGAACCTTGCATACACACAAAGGAAGACTTTGCTGTCATCACAAACTACCTGTACATTGATTGATTGGGAGGATTTTGGTTGACAAAGGTTGCATGTTGAGTTGGGGCCTTTATGGCAGCATGCATGCAATCAATAACACCCTGAACCTGAGGGAAGCCTGCTAATTGGGAAAAGGCCATGGCTTTCCGTGTCTGAGCGGCCAAAACTACCGGGAAATTAATGTGATCCCCTGCATGACCAAACTGGGCATTAGTTACAGCTTTAATATAACTGTGTACTGCTGACTGGAATATACCAGACAGGTCTCCTGATGATCCCTGGGAAGATCCTGAGGCATATGTCTTGAGAGTGACAATTACCTTCACAGCCCCTGACAGGGCATGGCGGTCAATGTATTGTGGCTCAAGTTGCTACTGGACCGTGCAAAACATGCCTATCACCACATCACGGCTTAACCTTAGCCTTCAGCACTGGCTCTCCATCATATTGTGGTATGATGTCCTAGGTTGTACACCCTTCCCATGGAGTAGTACCTGGTTGTCCTGCCTCTCCTCCTGCTCCTCCCTGGTGCACATGCAGCAGCCTCTTCCTCCTGATCTTCTGCCCTCCCTCTGGCCTCTGGCTGCACAAGGTAACTGGTTTCTATAAGCGTGGGTGCCATGCGCATCTTGTATCTACCTGCTTGCAAGGCGCTATGCCCTCTTCTCCAGCATAAAGTTCTTCCTGGCACCTGGTTGGATGAGTCAGTAGGGGCAAAAATAATTGCCCTGCAGCACCGGGAGCCCCACCCTTCTACTCACTCGGGTTAGGGAAAGACAGTTAGAATCTGTTTGGTGGCAATTCTGGGGCTGTGAATAAAACTTTGAAGCAAGTTCAACAGGAGTACCCTATCTCTCCCAAAGTGTCCCCTGGCTCTCCAAAAAAATATGCTAAGTTCAGCCCTAGTCTTACCAGGTCTACTCTGCATGCTTCAGGTTCCACACTCTTCGGCTACCAAAATCTGACTAGAGTGGAGGCATCTTATGATTTAAATGGCCAGCTGTCTCTGTAAAACAGGCATGTGTGAAACATGCCCTGCCCCATACACCCCCACCCCCGCGAATATGGGAAATGTTGTGTTCGAGGGCAGGATTTCTGTTTTTCAGGCAGTTCTGCTATTTTCGCCTAATCAGAGGTGAAACTCTGGGGGTAAAAGTGTGATTTGAGCTTGCAACAAAGATGACTACCCAATTTGCATCACTCTTCTCCCCACATCGCAACCCACTGAGATGGAGAAACTGCATCTGCAAAAACTCATCAAGGTCAATGGAAGAATATGAGTGAGCTACATATCCTTCCCCATTAGCAAAGTATCAAGGCAATCACTTGGGATATTTAACAGGCATGAACTCATCAAGCCGCAATAGGAATACACTAGTCAAAAACACTTGAACAATGGGGCACTGGCTGAGAGAGAAGATTCTCAGACATGAACTGATTAAGTTACAAGGGGGAATACACTAGTCACAACCATATTTGCATCACTGAGTGACAGTCATGTGACAGGGCCACCCTTTGTGTGTTTAAGCTTCTGCTTCCTCTGCAGTAAGAGGACAAGCAACTAAGAAACTGATGGGAGAAGACCAAAATGGGGCCCCTCCTTCCTCCCTCTCTCTCCAGCCCAACATGCAAGCTTCAAATCCTGTTTGCTGACTGTTACCAATGAGGGATGCCCCTGTGCAGACAGAGGCTTCCAAAAATAATTCAACCCAGTGCTCTACTGACTCTGGGAGAACAATCAAATCAGCCATCGACATCTTTAAATCGAAGCATCGGAACCACAGAAGGGAAGTCGCAAGACCACCGAATTCAGCCTGAAGCCAGCCGAGTCTAAGCCGAGAAACTACAGGCTTTCTCTGTACTTTTATTTCTCTGGACTCTAAGTTGCCAAATCTATCCTTCCCCACTCTAACCTGTTGGTGTGCTTGTGTGAACTTCGAATGTGTGCGTGTGTGTGCATGCGTGTGTGTGCATGCGTGTGTGTGTCTGTGTGTGTGTGTATGTGTGTGTATGTGTGTGAAAGTTGGAATGTAATTTATTATTTTACTTAGATCACTTAAGTATAATAAAGCTAACCTCTTTGTTTGTTAAACATAAGAAAACATGTCTGACTGGTTCTTTTATACTCACAGTGCGTGAACAGTTAAACACTCACTAGCAAATATACCTTTTCAAAAAGACTTGCAGTCAAATGAGGAGAGGGAAAAGAAGGGAGCCATTCGACTTCTCTTTGCCTGATTGTAACAATGGTCACACAAATAAGAAGTAGGGCTACAGCACCTTGGCCCCAGTCTTCAATCATGGTCCCCACAAATAGGACACTTCTCTTCCTCAGCTCGGAAGTTCTTACATGAAAAGAATTTTGAGAATCTCAATCCAGTTTCTAATGTGCAAAGGCCTAAAATGTGGAACCACCTAAAATTTAGCATAAACTGACACTTTCCCTGAAAGAAACCCTCCAGCATAATTGGGTCACAAGTAGATAAATTATACCTTTGTTCACAGAGGACCAAATGCCTGAACCTGGAGCTAACAATGACAACGGCACAAATTTGCATTTATGGTGTCTTTAACATAGAAAAATGTTCCAAGGTGCTTCACAGGCATGTAATCAGACAAAAATGACATCTAGTCAAAGAAGGAAACATTAGCAGTGGAATCTAATGCCTTGGTCAAACTGATAGGCTTTATTGAGGATCTTAAAGGAGGAGGGATTTAGGAAGTAAATGCCAAACTTGGGGCCTGGTGGCTGAAGATGTGACCACTATTTGTGGATTGAGGAAATAGCTAATGTAGCAGAGGCCAGAATTGGAAGAATAAAGAGTTCCTGGAGGATTATAGGGCTGGTAAAGGGTGCAGAGCTAGTTAAGGAGAAGGGCATGAAGGAAATCAATGCCAGATATTTTGTGGAAATGGACCCTTAACTGCTTCAAGTAGAAGAACAGAGACATATGAAATTGATTAGTTGGTCATTCCAGACTCTCCCACACGATGATGGCCAAAGCATCATGATTAAACACTTCCTTACTACCACACATCCAACATTGACATGTAATTTCCAAAAATAGAACAAAAATCCAGCGCAATAATGAAGTAAATACTCTGGTAAATTCTCTGAAATAAGCTGAAATGATGGGGAGAATTTTACCGTCCCACAATAGGCAGGCACAAGGTGGGGTTGGGATTGGGTGGGGTGGGGGGCGGGGGGCGGTAAAATCAGTGGGGAGCTTTGGCGAATCTGCTCCCTTACCTTGTCCTGCCATCAGGGAATTTACCGAGCAGACTCACCACAAGGAGAGAGGAAGCTAATTTGAAGATGTAAAGGCTCTATTAAGGGGCATTTTCCCAGGCCCTTGGCATTTTGCTGATGGTGGATCAACCATCCGCTGGCCTCTGAAGGGCAGCCCAAGGCTAGTGCAAGGGTTAGGCTGCAGGGTCTGTTCCTTCCTCGGCATTGGCTATTCAGATTGGCTGGCAGCTTTCTAAAGCGGGACTTTCTCCAGAATGAGGGCCAGAAGTCCCTTCTGCTCCACAGAGCGTTAAATCACTGTGTTGGGGTGAGAAGCCACACTATCCAAAAAACGAAATAGATACCATTGCTTTCCTTAACAGAAATATAATAAAACAGTGATGTAGATATCCACTTTTCACTGAAACGTTGCCAAACGCTATTTCTAAAAATGTTCCTTTCACGTTCCAGATAATTACATGAAACATTCAGTGCCAATGAACTATCTGGTACAGAATCACTGACCTAAACTCCATACTCAGGTGCAACAACTGCCCCTTTACTTCCCCTCTCCTCACTGTCCAAGGGCCCAAACACTCCTTTCAAGTGAAGCAGCATTTCACTTGCACTTCCCTCAGTTTAGTCTACTGCATTCGCTGCTCCCAATGCGGTTTCCTCTACATTGGAGAGACCAAACGCAGACTGGGTGACTGCTTTGCGGAACACCTTCGGTCTGTCCGCAAGCATTACCCAGACCTCCCTGTCGCTTGCCATTTCAGCACACCACCCTGCTCTCATGCCCACATGTCCGTCCTTGGCCTGCTGCAATGTTCCAGTGAAGCTCAACACAAACTGGAGGAACGGCACAGCATCTTCCGACTAGGCACTTTACAGCCTTCCGGACTGAATAATGAGTTCAACAACTTTAGATCATGAACTCTCTCCTCCATCCCCACCCCCTTTCCGGTCCCCCTTTTTTCCAATAATTTATATAGATTTTATTTTCCCGCCTATTTCCATTATTTTTAAATGTATTTCCATCCATTGTTTTATCTCTACCTTTTAGCCTATTTCCCCCCACCCCAACCAACTAGGGCTATCTGTACCTTGCTCGTCCTGCTTTCTACCCTTAATGTCACCTATAAGCACATTTCTTAGCTAATATCACCATTGTCAATGCCTCTTTGTCCTTTTGTCTATGACATCTTTGGCAATCTCTTCTTTGCCTCTAGCTATCACTGGCCCCCTATCCAGCTCTACATGTCCCACCCCCCCCCCTCCCCCCCTTAACCAGCTTATATTTCACCTCTCTTCTATTTTTCCTTTGTTCTGTTGAAGAGTCATACGGACTCGAAATGTTAACTGTGTTCCTCTCCGCAGATGCTGTCAGACCTGCTGAGTTTTTCCAGGTATTTTTATTTTTGTTTTTGTTTTGGATTTCCAGCATCCGCAGTTATTTGCTTTTATTTCAATAATCACCTGCATTTGATTTCAGAGGGAATGAAGCAATACCATAACTAATTGAAAAAATATATACAAAGTAAGTCAGGGTACCTCAATGCCCTTTAAACATTTTAAACAAAGGAAAGGCATTTAATGCCCATCATTCCAAACAAGACATAATGCAAACCGAAACCTCAAACATGGTGACTGATATTTTAGCATTTTACAATGAAATATGTGAAAAGAAAGGCACATGTAGGGCCTGAACTTCCTCAGAGTGGTATTTAGCGTCGGATTGCCACTCCATGTCCAATTACTTGTCCTAATTTTTTTCCCAGCCTGTCCCTCATCCAGCCTTCCAAAGCAGGCTGAGAAAGACCCAGGCAGTGCAATGCATCCTGGGGCCCAGCGTCAAAGTCCAGGAGAGTCAAAGTGAAGGAGGCCACATTCCCTTTTTTACGGCCCTAGTTTCCATAAACCAGGCAAGGTTAAAGGTCCATTGAAATTTAAAGGTCCTTGACAGGCCTTGGAGAAGGTAAGTGTCTAAGGTAAGTGCATGGGACTTAGGTGGTGGGTGGGATTGGAGGTTGAGGGGATGGGAGGTTGGGGGGGGTGGGGGGGTTGGCGATTAGAGATCCGGGGGGTTGGAGGTCGGTGGGGGGGGTGGAAAGCCATGGGGGGGATTGGAGGTTGGGGGGAGCAGAGTTCCGGGTATCAGGTCGGGCTGAGCTTGCAGGCGGTGTGGTCAGGCCTCGGGGTGTTGGGGTGTGGTGGGTCAGAGTTGGGTTGGCCCTGGCCTGGGTAGGATTTTGGGAAGAGGGTATTGTGCCTTGAGGGGCAGGTGTTGGGTCTGTGGGGAGGGAAAGGGTAGGGGGTCATGCCTCATGAGGGTAAGGCCTCGGGGAAGTGGGGGCAGGGTGTCGGGCCATGGAGGGAGGTGGATTGGGCCTTGAGTCAGGTCTGGGCAGGGGTTGAGGGGGCGTGTGTTGAGCCTCAGATGTGGGGGGTCAGACCTGTCAGGGGGAGGGGGCGGAGAGAAGGATGTCAGGCCTCAGGAGGGTCAGGCCTCGAGGGGGTGGGGGGAGGGTGTCAGGGTGGAGGTCAGGTCTTGGGCTTGGTCATACCTGCAGGTGGTTGGGTGGAGGGTGGAGGGCACTGCGGGGGATCAAGGAGGGCTTTGGGGTGGGGGGTCAGGCCTTGGCCTGGGCCTGTTTGAGCCTCAGGGGATTGTGGTGAGAGTCAATCCCACTGGGTCGGGGAGAAGGAGTCCTGTGCACGTGTGAGGCACCCCGTGGGGGGGCAGTGGTAGCCTGCTGAGGGGCTGGGGGGGCCGAGGGGGTGTTGGGGTGGTGGGGGATTCCCATGGGGGGTGGTAGTCGGTGGTTGGGATAGTCCCCTGGAGGCATGGGGGCAGTGCTGTGGGGGTCAGTCTGGGCCTGTACAATAGTTACCCAGAAGTAAGAAGTGGTTTTAATTCTTCTAATTTTTACTGGGTATCTATTGATGTGACCCAATCGGAACCATCTGAAGTTTGCGATTTAAATTGCATTTTCCAATGGTTCCCTGTGCAGGGCAATTGCCCAGGGGAAGTTTGCACTTCTGGGCAATTGTCATGCAAAACCTTACTTGTAAACTGCCAAGAGAATTCCCCAGCGCACCTTTGGGGTACCCCCCTCCCTAAATCCGGCACTGGGGAGCTTGGAAGTTAAGGCCCTTCTTTTTACATATTTCATTGTAAAATGTTTATGTATCAGTCACCACGTTTGAGATTTTGGTTTGCGCTATGTTTTGTTTGGAATGATGAGCATTAAATGTGTTTCCTTTTGTTTCCTGTTATGATTTGAAATGTTTTAAAAACATTGAGGTGATGACTTAGTTTGCGTATAATTTTTCAATTAGTTACGGTGCTGCCTCACTCAATGTTACTCTGTAAACTAATGCAGCTGAGTATGGAGTTTTGGCCAGTGATTCTGTACCAGATTCTGTCCCTTGCAGCTGAAATATATTTACAAAAGCTTCTGATGTACCAGGTGCCTAACAAACAAAAGCAACAATATTGGGGAAAATGAAGTCAGAAGGGTTTGTTGCTGGGGTCTTGGGTAAATTTTCTTAGAAAATTCTACCACTGGAGTTTTCAGGTCAATAAAATGCAGCACACATCCGTGCAGTGAAATATAATTTCCAAGTGTCCCTCTATCAATTATTTAATCATGGGTAAGTGAGCCTATTGGAGAGGTAGGTTAAAAATAACAGACGATGTAAGTGGTCAGATAATAAACTCACAGAGAATAGTTGATTGTTTCACAAATGATCACACAAATTGGCTGCAATTTGCCGACATAATAACAGTGACTACATTTCAAAAGTTATTCTTGATGTAAAGCGTTTTGGGACACTCTGGGGATGTGACAAGCATTCTACACAAGTCATTTTCTTTCCTGAGATTATTTCACTCATTCTAAAAGAGCATTACGATCACTGACCCTTCTGATTTATGGAGTGACTACAGCCAAGAAATAATGTTAGCGATTGTTTAATCTCACTAGTTCGGTTAACTCTTTACCAATGGCAAGGTTTACTTAGTGGAAGGCCTATTAGATCTATTGGGAAGAAAGCAAAATACTGCGCATGCTGGAAATCCGAAATAAAAACAAAAAATGCTGGAAAAACACTGCAGGCCTGGCAGCATCTGTGGAGAGAGAAACAGAGTTAATGTTTCGAGTCTGTATGACTCTTCTTCAGAGCTAAAGTGAAGTAGAAATATGATGGAATTTATACTGTTTAATAGGGGGTGGAGCAGGTGGAGCAAGATAGAAGATGAGGGTAGGTGGGAGCTATGGAGAGATGACAAAGATGCCATGGACACAAAACAAAGGGAGTGTTAATAGTAGTGGTGAAGACTAAAGAAGGTGCTGATAGTGGCATAAAGGTAAAAGCATAATGTGTTAATAGTAGAACAAGGATCAGTGCCCTGTGACAGCACAGTGTAGAAACCAGTGACAGGTGGCTTTGTGGTGGGGGTTGGGGAAAAAGGATTTTAAAAAATGAATGAATAACTAAAAATAAATAAAAAATAAAATTAAAATTAAAAAAACAATTGCATGAATAAAGGGGCAAAAATGGAGGAGAGAGCTCATGGTCTGATGTTGTTGAACTCAATGTTAAGTCTGGAAAGCTGTAAAGTGCCTAGTAGGAAGATGAGGTGATGTTCCTCCAGCTTGCGTTGGGCTTCACTGGAACATTGCAGCAGAGCAAGAATGGGCATGTGGGCATGACAAGAAGATGGTGAGTTGAAATGGCAAATGGCAGGAAGGTCTGGGTCATGTTTGCAGACTGAGCGATGGAGTTCTGCAGAGCAGTCACCCAGTCTGTGTTTAGTCTCCCCAATGTAGAGGAGACCACACTGGGGGTTTAGATTGCATTTTTTGGGGTGTCTGAGGAAGAGGTACCAGCTGGGGAAAAATCATCCAGTGAATGCTCAGAAATCCAGTGGAAGAAAACTGTTTACAACTGATCTAGCCCAAGCAAGAAGCCTTGGTGTTGAGATAGTGGTAAGCCTTCACTGGGGTTTTGTGTCTGTAAGGGTATTGCTGGGATAAAAGGACTAACGTGAGTTTGAATCATTTTCTGGTGTTTTTATTGAAACCTTTCCAGTCTTTTTGTCTTGTGTAATATAGTTAATCTTTCTTTTTAATAAATGTTTTATCCTTTGTGTTAAGAGCATACTGACAGACTCTTGTGAATGTGTTCAGTAACTGACATTCACGGTTTCTAAAACAGAAGTTAGCATCTATCCATCCAAGTTTCACTCTGGAACTTGATTTGCCCAGTATTAACATCAGCTGAGATTATAATAAAATACATGTATTTTTCCTGTCACAGGTTGTAGGTTACCTATGAAAAATGTTCTGTGACTAGAGTGAGGAAGAATACTAATGAAATGAGTGCTTAATGTAGTTAGGAAAAGCTGGCTCCTTTGGCACAAAATCCAGTTACGTCAAAAAGTTGAGGTCCTGCATTGTTTGTTTTAACTTTTCTGCCTCCTTTAATTTATGCTAAACCATTGCTGCCCTGTTTGTGTCATTTTTAATGATATAATTTTAATTATTGAGATACCATTTTGACATGTATAAAGGTTGTTCCTGTGTGAGGCTTACATTCAAGGGGTAAAAAAAATCATAAAACATAGGTTTGCAGTTTTAAAGATAGGTTGAATTGTAATTATGTGCAGGAAAACATGCAATTAGCAAGACACTCCATTAAGACCATTAACAGAAAAAACCTAGCTTATGTTTACAAGCTGAACTAAATAGATGAGGAAAGAAAAATATTGAATTTCAGCAAAATTAATATTGGGGCACTGCTAGTGACCTCTTTACTGTAAAATGAGCATAGGTACAATTCTGCTCCTATTTTTTATTCGACCACTATTCTCTGGTACGAGTCAAAGCATTGTCATCATCATTATCATCATCCTTATCAGGAGCTTTACTCCAATCATGTTGGATTGACATCACTTATTCAGCTCCCATTAATGGAATCTAGTTTGTTCAGCTGTGGTTTCTTTGTTGGAGCATTTGGCACAGGTTCCTGCAGGAGGCCTTCTGATACCAGTTTATTTTTGCCAATGGACAACAACAACTTACATATATGTGTATATATATAGCACCTTTAAGGCAGTGAGGCGTCCAAAAGTGTAATTAGATAGAAAATGACAAAAACAAGGTGGCATTAGGACAGGTGATTGAAGGATTTGTCAAAAAAGTAGATTTTAAGCAGCATTTTAAAAGAGGGAGAGGTTGAGAAGCAAAAAGGTTTGGAGAGGGAATTGCAGAGCCAGGGTCTAGACAAATAGAGTTGGAGGAACACAGAGTTTGGGTTGTAGGGATGAGAAAGTTACAGAAATAAAGAGGGACAAGGCAATGGAGGAATTTGAACATGAGGATCAGAATTTTAAACTTAAGGTGTTGGTGGACTGAGAGTCAATATAGGTGATGGGTGAACAGGATTTGGTGTGAATTAGGATCTGAGCAGCAGTATTTTGGGTGAACTCAAGTTTATGTGTTGTTGAAAATGGAAAGCCAGCCAAGAGCTAATAACTCTTTCGAGTACATTCACAGTTCTTGACTTTTTTTTTTCCGGGAGTGGGACATGAACCCACAACTTTCTGACTCAAAGGTGAGGGTGCTATGAACTGAGCAACAGCTGACACCTCTAATAGCTGCACTAACAACCAAGTTAAGATAATCAGTTGAGCTCATAACATGGTTCATTTATGCTTGCTAGAAGCAACATACATTCATATGGAGGGACTGTTTCTCTGCAAACAAAAGGAATATGTTCAAGCATTGCGCCTTTTTTGAATTACTCAGGAGCTGAGGGGTTTCCCTGTTGCTTTCTCCATGGCAATGCCAGTCAGGGTCGACTTGCCAACCAATCAGCCCTCCTTTTCTCCTGTAGTATAAGTTTTTCTGATTGTCTGAAATTCTTGCGTTTGTCCTGATGAGTGCCCAAACAAAAAGCTTTGCCAACATATTTCTCTTTTCAGCAGTATAATACTGTCACTTTTTCACAGTTGCAGCACAAACTGCTTTGCCTGGCTCTTCAGATTTGGATGGATCCAATGGGGTGAATTTCAACACCCAACAATGGATGGGTTCGGGGTCATCACAAGTTAAATTTTAAAATCTGAAACCTGACCCAACCCACCTCCAATCCTCACAATTCTGGGTTTAATGGAGGCAGGGCAAGGAGTGGGCAGCCAACCTGGATCCAGGTGGTGGGTAGGAAATTTGGATACTTTGTGAAGCTGATGGCCACTCATCTTGTTTTGAGGTTTGATTTTGCTATTGGGGAATCTGGCAGCTGTAGGTTGGTGAGGACAGTTCAGGGAGAAGGGAAGTGCATTTCCTATAGAAGCAGGGGTTTTCCCCATACTCCCTGGTCCCGTAAACCCCCTCCCCCATGAGCATCACCCTCAAATAAAGAGCCTCAGGGATCAGGATCACTCCCAGACCCCCAGGGGTCAGAGATTGGGCTGACCTCACCAAGGTCAGACACTGGACTTACCAAGTCCTTCCCATTTGATTGAAAACCAAGCCAGTCAATCAGGTTGACTTCTGTGAGGGGAACGTGTCAAGGATAAAAGATGCAACCTGCGGAGTTGACTCTGGAGTTAAATCCAGAGCATCCAGGGAAACACGGATTTCCGGGTTTCCCGTCCTGTTTCCCATCCAAAACTCCCTCACCTACATTAGCTGCCCCTGTTAATATCCAGGTCAATGTCTGTGCCTTTCAAATAGTTTCTGCCATACAAACATTACAGCTGCTATGTTTTCCTGTTTCTAATAATGACGCTGTGTTTTTTCCCTCAGCAGTCAGAATTCAGGACAGCTACACAATTACTAATTTTTCCAAATAGGCAAAAACATAACATCTTGTAGCCTGCAATATACCGTTACAGTTATTCTTTCCTGCCTTGTTACATATAAAAGACATAGCTATTTTGCTTCCTAAATTGTCACTGTCCCCTGTAAATCAAAAGGCTGTGAGCCCAAATCCCACGAGGAGCACATCATATAGGCTGGGTTTCCAATCCAGTATTGCAGAGAGTGCTGGCATGTCAGATGAAACATTAAACGAAGGCTGCTTTCTTGGATGAATGTAAAAGATCCCAAGGTATTATATGTAGAAGGACAGGGCAGATCTCCTGCTGTCATGGCAGCATTTATCCCTCATCCAACAAGTGAGAAAGATTCAAAGGCAAAATGGTACAAATGTTGGAAATCTGAAATAAAAATAGATAATGCTGGAAATACTCAACAGGTCAGGCAGCATCTGTGGAGAGAAACAATGTTAGTGTTTTGGGTTGATGCTGAACATTCATCAGAACTGAGGAAAGACAGGAATGTAGTAGATTTTGAGCAAGTGAAAGGGGTTATGGTGGTTGGGTGGGGTGGGGGGAGAACAAAAGGAAAGGTCAGTGAAAGGATGAAGGACAGGAGAGATTAAATGACAAAAGGTTTTGTGGTAATGGGTAAATAAAGAAACAAAAGATTTGTCCAAATGGGGTGTGAATGACTAGATAGCAGCCATCAGAATGTCAGAGAGTGAATAAAGAAAGAAATGAGACAAAATGGAGGCAAAGATTATGATCTCAAATTGTTAAACTTAATGTTGAGTCCAGAAGGCTGCAGAGTGCAGATTTGAAAGAGATGTTCCTCGAGCTTGCCTTGAGCTTCAGTGGAACACTGCAGCAGGCCAAGGTCAGAAAGGTCAGTGTGAGAGCAAGGTGGAGAATTGAATTGACAAGCGACATGAAGCTTCAGGGCCATGTAAGTGGACTGATCAGACCTGTTCTGCAAAGCAGTCACATATTCTGAGTTTTGTCTTCCAGCGTAGAGCAGACCACATCATGAGCAACGGATACTGTACAATAAATTGAAAGAAGTTCAAGTAAATCACTGTTACTCTTGGAAGGAACTTTTTAGGCTTTGGGTGCTGAGAAGGAAGGAGGTAAAAGGGCATGTGTTGCAACTCCTTCAATTGCATGGAAAGATGCTGTAGAAAAAGGAGGGGTTTTGGGGGTCAGGTGGATTTGGAGCGGACTGGTGTGTCATGCAGGGAACAGTCCCTTTGGAATGCTGAAAAGGAAAGGGGGAAATGTGTTTGGTGGTGGTATCTCACTGGAGGTGGACGAAATGGTGGAGGATGATCCACTGAGCTTGGAGGCTGGTGGGGCGCAAAGTGAGGACAAGGGGAACATATGATTGGGAGAGGGAGGGGAAAGGGTGAGAGCTGAATTGCATGAAATAGATCGGACATGGTAGAGAGCCACACTGGGGGTGGAGATTGGTGGGGTGGGGGGTGGGGGGGGGGTGGGTGGGTTGGGTGGAGGGAGTGAATCCTCATTTGAAGAAAAAGGAAGACATATTGGAAGTGCAGGCATGGAAGGCTCATCATCTAAACAGATGCAATACCAGAGAAACTGGTAGAATGAATGGAATCCATACAATAAAAAGATTAACTGGTCATTTATTTCATTGCTGTTTGTGGGAGCTTGCTGTGTATAAATTGGTTGCCATGTTTTACATTACAATAGTCATTACACTACAAAAGTAATGAATTGGCTGTTAAGCAATTTGAGATATCCTTAAGTTGTGAAAGGTGTTATTTCAATGAACATCTTTGTTTTCACCATTGTTACATAGGCATTGTGCAAGATATTTTAGCAAGCCAGTGAAAATGTAACAACTAGAGTCACTTTTGCAAGTTTCATCCTCAATTTGGCACCAAACAAATGCTGCCTACATGCATGTCAATACAGTATTGCACCAGACTATACTGACATCATTATTACATCCTGACCTATAATGTCTGTGTAGACTTGCTTGAAATTCTCCTTCCTCTCTCTTCATTTTCTTTCTCTTCTCTTTGGACCACTTCTCCTGTGTCTTTCTCCCTTGAGATTCCCATTGGGAGAGCATGGGCGAATGTGGTAGGTATTTGGATCACTAAATGCTAGGTTACAGGGTAGTCTGATGTCCAAGATTTGTGTTCAAAGCTTTTACAAACATTGTCTTAGATTTAACAGGATTGTTATGACAAGACTTTGTGCTGCCATATCACAAGAAGTCTTCTCAAATCCCCGTGGAAATGAGATCCCATAAAAGACTCCTGTTGGGTTGTGTGAGATCTAATTGATTCTCTGGTTTTATTGAGTTTTCATGGTGCTGCTTTTCACAAATTAATTTCAAATGAGGGAAGCCATTTGGCCTATATTTGTTCATCCAACCAGCAATATTCCCTTTTTAATTGAAGTATCCAGTTATTCCTGCAATGATTTATCATCTACTCTATCTGGAAATTCATTCTGTGTGTTTTCTCCTTGTGATTAGTTTCTGTAAGCAGGAAACATCCCTTATGGTATCAAATCTCCTTTCACTGTGACATCAAAATAACAACATAATCGTACATCTTGTGTGTTCACACAAAATGTACCCTTCTATCTGCGAACCGTTGATCCAGTTACAACTAGTTTACTTTTTTAATGGGCATGCCAGCAATCTGGCTTTGTTTACTGTTTTAATTTAGATTTGATTTAGATCATGTCGAGGTAGATTGAATCAATTCCATTTGAATGTGATGTCTGTTTGTGAAGAAACCTCGGTAATCCTATGTAAATGAGTGATTCATTTCAAATACTCCCTGTACACAATTGGAATGCAAGATCACACACACAGAAGGATCATGACAAGCACAAAGCTCCTTCAAGGATGATGGGAAATGAAATTCAGAGTGACACACACATGCTTAGTTACAGTGATCAAATTTGGATCAAATTTCGATTAGGCTCAGGGAAATTCTAGAATATAATTGTAATTCGGAATCGACTTGGACTGAATTGATCTGTAGCTCGTAGCATTTGTCAGAATGTAATTAGGACCCTACTTGCTAGTTATTACTTTTCCTAATTCACTTACTTTGCTGTTTTCTCAAGATGATTTCCTCTCTTCTGTCATTTAGTACAAAAATTACTGGTAATAAGCATTTATTTTAGACACTCAGCTATTCTATTGACAGTCAGTAAAAAACTATAGTGAAAGTGAAATGTTATGAAGCTGGAAATCTGGAAAAGGAAAAGCAAAATGCTGTAATCACTCAGCATATCAGGCAGCATCTGTGGCGACAAAAACAGGCGGCCTTGATTTTTAAAGGGTGGGGAAATGGTACATGAAATCTGGTAATGCGCAACACACCTAAGAGAGAGTTTGAGCATATGGAGGCCCTGTCGATCTTCACAGTAGAACCTGATTTAAATAACAATTACAGGACTACCACCTGACACCTGGCCAGGTTCACTACTGCCCGATGGGTGGGAATGAGAATCTGGCTGCAGGAGCCTGCAACTGGTGACCCATGGAATTTTAAATTTCAAGACATTGGCTCAATTTTTTTGCAAGCGGGTCGTTCCAGGGATCCAGAGGGGACCTATCCAGCATCTCTCAGTCTTCAACGCATAAATGTATCAAGGAAGCGATGGATGCCCTCTACAGTAGGGCTCATCACTATGGATGATGTGGGCCAGGCTGCTGGATTTCTTGGATTCGCGACTATCTCGGGCTTCCCTAGAGTGCAGGGTGCAATCGATTGCACACATGTTGCTTTAAGAGCCCCTTGGCAGCTGCCCCTGATCTTCATTAACAGGAAAGGGTTCCACTCCCTCAACGTTCAGCTGGTGTGTAATTATCAAAGGCACATCACGCACATTTAAGTCAGATACCCTGGGAGTTCTCATGACTCCTACATCCTGAGTCACTCCAGGGTGCCTCAGATATTCGAGGTGCCTTAGCGCTTAAAGGGGTGGCTGCTGGGTGACAAGGGGTACCCGCTGAAATGATGGCTCATGACACTCATGCTTCATCCTCAAAATGCCTTGGAGAAGAGCTATAATGCAACACCCTGTGCAACAAGATCCATCATAGAGAAGACAATTGGCACCCTAAAGATGCACTTCTGATATTTGGAACACTCAGGTAGGGCTCTGCAGTACTCCCCACAGAGGTTGTCCCACATCACCATGGTCTATTGCACCCTGCACAACCTGGCGCTTCAAAGGGAAGATCACTTGCCTGAGGGAGGCATGGAAAGGCTGAGAACTCCTCGGAGGGTGAGGATCTGGAAGGGCAGGAACCGGAAGAGGCCGATGAGGGTCACCTTCCATGTGATGATGCCCTCGAAGCAGCACAATGCGGAGGACTATGCAAGATGCATTCAAGTGATGAGACCATTATCATTAGCAGCAAATGTATTTACAAAGATGTGTTATATATACAGTGAGGGAACACTTATGCCCCTATATGAGATCAACGTTTCTAAATGTTTCTAACCCTACTGCTACATCTGGGTGCATCTCTGACATCCACAGCAGAGGTGGAGGCAGTCTGCTGACTACGACACCCTGTTGTCTGTAATGACCTTGACGGGCATTCTCAGGAGTGCCGAGGCATGGAGGGCTTGCTTTGGGTCTCCTGGTGCAAGACAGGTGCACTACCTTGGCTTGTGAAGTTGCAGGTGATGGGATCACAGGCATAGGGGATTGGGATCAGCTGGACACTCTTGGACTCTTCAAGGCAGCCGCCACCCTTCCCATGGAGACTTCGAGGCACTTGCATGTTGGAGTCACAACATCAGACAGAATGTGGACCGACACCTTCATCTTTTGCTGCTAGCCTGTTGCCTTTCGCAACTCTGCCTGTTGTTCCGCTGCCTGTCTTTGCATCTCCAGCGTGTTTGAGACAGCCATTTCCAGAAGCTCATCATCTGACTCGGACACAGCAGGTGCCTATTCTCCAGTAGTCCTCTGAGTGCCAGAGGCCTGGGCTGTCGCTGCTTCTGACTGCTGCAGAGATGTGTCAGTAAGATGTTCCCCAGAATGTGACCCAAGCCTAATCTAGATGTGTGATCCACCAGGGTGTGTGTCTCTACGCTGCAGGAGAGTGCAGGTGAACGTATTGATGGGTCTTCTTCAAATGGATCCTCATCAGCCTCCTCAGAGGTGGCCTGAGGGCTAGGGCTTATGGTGGATGTACTGGTCTGTCTGGACCTGCTGCTGGCTATAAGATATAAATGATAGATTTAGTTCATGAAGTGGCTGAATACAACATTGCATGTCACTCACTGTGAATGTCAGGATGTGATCAAATCATGGGGGGCTCGTCCGTACTGGCCTTTTGGGAGAGGCCTTCACCACAGGGGGGTTCTCTGTCCTCCCCTGCCAACTTGCAGGCATCCTCCTTGAAACTGGAGAGCTCTTGGATGTTGGCTATCCCTCCTTCAGTCTGGGATCTCTCCCTCTTGTTGTGGGCAAGCTTGGCCTGCATGAAGACAAATGGATGTAATGTAATGAGAAGAGATGCAGCAGAGGGTGGGAAGCACACGTGCCTGCTGTGTCTGCTGAGCTCTCCCCAATAAGGACTGAGGATGCTGTTTGTGCAGCATGATAGATGACATGCTGGTGAATAGGTTTTCAATGCTGATATTTCTCCCGCTAATATTGTTGAGATCCTTGAGCTGTGTGACATTTTGAGTTCATAATGCCATGATGAGAGTGTAAGCTTAGAGTGAGCTGAAGGTTGACTTACCCTGGTGGTGTGGATGAGATCATTCATCCTCTTCCTGCACTGAATGGCATTTCTCTGGCAGTTGCCCGTGGAGCTGACCTGCTTTGTTACTGTCTCCCAGGCCAGCAAGGTGAGATTGGTGGACCTCCCAGACCCAACCCTGGGAAAAAGGACGTCCCAGTGTTGGCGGACACCTCTAATTAAACCTCCATGGAGCCATGGCTAAACCTTGGCGCACTCTTCTTGTTCCTTGAGGCCATCTCTGGAACTTCCAACCACACAGCTGAACTGCAGAGAGTAATGTGTGTGCTCAGGTGGCATTTGAATGTGCCGCCAGGAACTTCGACCCCATGAGGTGACTGCGGGCAGACGAATCAATGCCCGCCCTGCCATGTATTCAGCGAGCAGCTTGCCTATGCATAACTAATGAGGTTTCATGCGGAAGATCGGGCGTGAGGCCCCGACCCGCCAATCAGGGGAAAGTCACGGCTAATCCCACCCGCCATCCCGCTTAGTCTCCAGAGCAGAAAATTCCATCCATTGTTTTAAATGAAGAGAAGAGAAGATGGGAAGTTACTACTGAAGAGTCAGCTAGGTGAGCTGGCTTTTTAAAAAATCTTGCAATGTTACTTTCTTTTAGGGTACAATCCTATTTTAGTGACAGTTTTGGGTCACAGTGCTGGTGTATAAAACATAGTTACGACTGGGTTTCTCAATGTTCTGGATACTGGATAGTGAGGATAGATGTGATCTGTCAGTTCAAGTGACTTTTGCAACACTTCTAGTGTGCTGGGAAAAGTTGGACTATTCACCCAGCCTTTGACCTCCCCTCCACTGATTTCAGCCCCCATCTCCCGCTGCCATAGTTGGGGAATTGCCTCACCTAAGCCCCAAACTCTCCAGCTCCCCCATACCCTAATCCCCTCCTCTCCCTTCTTCCTGTAATCACTGATCTTCCCCCAAGCCCCGGTCTTCTGCTTGCTTTCTTTGTCTTGTGATCTTTGACCTCACCACCCAGGTCTGACCTTCCACTCCTTCCCACATTTGGAGACCTCAGCCCCCAAACTATCCCTTGCTTCCATGATCGCAGGTCTCCCCTCACCAAGCCCTGATCTCTTGCTCCACCTCCTGCAATAAGTGACCTTCCCCCAAATGCTGATCTCTCCTTCCCTCCCTCCCTGATTATTGACTTCCACCTCAAGCCACAATCGCTAACTCCGTCCCTCCTACAATTGCAGCAGCTTCCAATCATGCTTTCTGTTTCCTGAGGTAAGCTTCTTCCCCATTTTTCATAAGTTCATAGACTTTTTTTTCAAGGATAGCATGAAGTAGCGGAAGGATTTGTAGACTGATTGAGTGTTGAATTTTAACTATCAGACCCACTCACAACAGGGAAGCCAGCAGCACACGGGACACCCAGAAATGTAAGCAGCTAGTTTGTCAGTGGGTTTTTAACCCAGCCACTGTATTTATACCTGATTTTGGGCTTTCCTGATAAATTAGCGTGATTGGGCATGATGACAACTCGCATTAGTCTATTTCAATATTTAACTGTTTAACAAACTCGATGAGGATTAGAATTGAAGCATTGCAGATATCTTTCCACACAGCCAGAATGTGAAGCTTTGATGATACAACATAGCAAGGCAGTACCATGCTTCAACATTGTCTCTCTGGAGATGATGCAATGAGCTGTGAGGGCCCACATGGAGATTCTGCTCTTTGTGTGCAGGAGGAAGAATCTTGCCTCAGAAAACAAGATGTGGTTGGAAGTCGCTGAGGAAGCCAGTAGCAGGAATGTGATGTCACACTCCTGGATACAGCATCATAAGAGGTTCAGTGACCTAGTCAGGGCAGAAAAGTTAAGTGACATGATATAATCAATTATATCCTGATGCCCTTCTTACCCCAACCCCCCTCACTCTGTCTTCTCAAACCGACTCCTGCACATCATTCTTCAAACCAACATACCTCACAGGTGCACCCTTTACTCTCTGTCTAGGCACCTCCTCACATGCAGTCACCACTGACACACAGCCTCATCTTAATACAATGTCACACTCATCCCTCATCATGACCGCCAAAATTTTGTCTTTCCATCCTCTCAACACATTCTATTTCTCACACTCATCAGTCTCTTCCGTCTCTCTTTGCAGAATAAGAGAGCACAGAAAAGCAGAACCTGAGGCGAGCCTCCAGTCATCTCCACTTTGATAGCTGTCAGAAGGAGATAAGCCAAGTCTCAGCATATCTGGTCACTGGAGTCGGAGAGATGGGCGTGTCCCTGCTACCTGGTGACCAAATTCAATATTACACAGTCACATGGCATGCAACACTCATGTTTTCTTGATGTCAGCAACCACTGAAATACAATAACGTGCACAAAGATGACTTCTCACCTTCTTACTTTGACAATTCTAATCCATGTCTTTCATCTCCTACAAGCCTTTAAAGTGCCCCTTGGGAGGTAGTGCAGGAGGATAATGAAGACTCATCAAACGAGGTCACTCACTCTTAGGAAGTGCCATCAGAGAACTCATGTACACCCTAAACCAGATCAGATACACATACCTTGGTGGGACCTCAAAGGCAGGTACATGGGTTGCCACATAATTAGTTTTACTTCCCAATGAGCTGGAGCAGGTGCTGGAGGCAGGGACAGCATTGGCGAGTCTTCATCAGCAGGCACAGGATCCTCCAAGTTCTCTCAGCTTAGATGCAGATGCTGAGCCTCTGGAACCATCGACAAAGTGTACAAACCTGAAGCAACAGGAACAATGCATGGGATTCTGTTAGGTTTTCGAACCACACCGCACACAATTGGAGAGAGATTGGAGGAGTCTGTTTGCAGCATGTGTGCTATGATGTCTCAGGCCTTCCTGCTGATGTCTACATCCATGGAAAAATTGGACACCTATATATTTTTTTTCTTTATTCTTTCATGGGATGTGGGCATCACTGGCAACGTCAGCATTTGTTGCCCATCCCTAATTGCCTTGAACTGAGTGGCTTGTTACATTGTTTCAGAGGGCAGTTAAGAGTCAACCACATTGCTGTGAATCTGGAGTCACATGTAGGCCAGACTAGGTAAAGATGGCAGATTTCCTTCCCTGAAGGACATTAGTGAATCAGATGGGTTTTTACAACAATCAATGATAGTTCCATGGTTGCCATCACTGAGACTAGTTTTATATTCCAGATTTATTAGCTGAATTCAAATTCCACCAGCTGCTGTGGTGAGTGGGATTTGAACCCAAGCCCCCATAGCATTAACCTCAGCCTCTGAATTACTAGTACAGTGATATTACCACTAATCCACCATCTCACCTAAATACAGCATCAGATGCAGCAATCCACCGGGGTCATGCAGGCCCTCACCGATGACCTGCACACTGGGAATGCCTCCTTAAATAGGATTCAGGAAAACTTCTCCTTGGCCATTCAACATCTCACGGAACATCGTAAACCCAGGACTTCATCCAGTCCCAGGACTTAGGCTCAGGCATCTTCCTGAACGTTCTCTTCTGTCCATTGCAGTTCTTGTCACTGTAGGAGCTACAGAGCTGCTGGCCAATCAGATATTTAGACCTTGGTTTTTTTCTAACCCAATATATGGTTCACTTGTCTTTATATCAACAGCTTAAATCAGTATAATTCAGAATGTTTTACATTATGTAATGCTGCCATTAAAGTTTGAAATTTTCTGCTGTTGATTTTACTTAAATGTCTAAAGATTCATCTTCTGAGGTAAAATAGCGATTTGTTAGAGACAATCAACCCAAACTCGTTTTAGATTTAATGCTGCCAAAAACAGTACTAAAACTGGAATAAATTGAATCCACAGATCGATGCACAGATAGCTTTCAAAGCTTTCTTGTAACCAAAATTCTATCCCAGCAGCTGTAATAGGATTGTCATTTATTCTTTGTGTTTGACCCGAATTCCCAATTTGATGAAACCATTATTTCATATTTAGATCACAAGTATAATGGTTTGTGACCACATGTACTCATATTAAAAAAAATTAGAACTTAACAAACTTCAGTTTCAATGCTTAAATTATCCCAATCCCAGCATAGATTTTTCACAGTGGCTACATTCAGCGTATATCGCATGTGCATCACCACAATAATGTCTACCTATTCCTGCTAAAGGATGTTTGTACAGTCTGTTGTTTTCCCCATGTAATGCACCTAAAGGAGGAGGACACAGCAAAGAATGGGGGCCCTCGCAATCAAGTGAGTTCTGGTGGGGCCGACGCACCTGCCCAGTCGGGCAGGCCCTGGCTGGGGTTGGGTGGGGGAGCAGTTGTTGAGGACAGGTGACGCCATTACCTGGGGGCTCTCTGTGGACCAAAGAGTTCCAGAAAAGGAGCCTCTCCCCCCGCCACCTAGCCTGGATCCTACCAGGAGCCACTAGGGTTTACCTGGCGGTCTCTCTACATGGCGGAGGGCCCATCCACCACTGGTTAAACACCAACAGGGGCAGGAAGAGGGCATTAATTAGCCACTTAAGAGGCTTAATTGGTCTCTGGTTGGGAGGGCTGTCTACCTCCCTTTGCTCTACCAGCAAGATGACAGGGTTGTGGGAATTTGACAGGCACTCCACCTGTCACCTTCCTGCCTCCCAGCCTATCACCAAAGGGCTGATAAACTTAAGCTAAGAGAGTAGTGAAACTCTCTCTCCATTAAAGACTGCAAAATGGGTCAAGTTCCCAAGACTGAGATTTGTAGGTTTTTGTTAGGTAAGGCATATAGACCAAGGGTCGGTAAATGGGGTTGAAGTACAGATCAGCGACAATCTTACATAATGGCAGAAAAGTCTTGAGGAGGTAAATGGTCTACTCCCTTTGTCATGAAAAGACTTTTTTCTCTCCCTGTGTGCTTTGTAAGTTGGCATCTGTAGAGATTGTAACATTCAGAGCACAGAATGTTTCAATACTTGTTACATCTGTTCCCAACTAGAAGCAAGTGTAGGACCCTCTTGGATAATTTTTATAGATCACCCAGATCAGTTCAAGAGTCAGTGAAGAGCAGTTCAAGGTTCAGTCAATTTTAGTCAGTCAGAAAGTCAGGAGCATGGGAAGAAGCTCTGTGTAGCCTAAGTGCTGCTGTTAGCTCTGAAGAGTTGGGTTAGGGGCTCAGTGAAGCCCTGAGAGCTGTTTGGTACTTCCGTGCAGTTGGAGCTCAGTAGAAGCCCTGGGAGTCGTTTGCTGGTTCCATGCTGCTGAGAGAGTTTGAGCTTAGATAGCTTGGTTTAACCAAGAGTTGGGGCTTAAGAAAGCCCACATGACTGGGTGTGTTCAAAAGCAGGGAGAAAAAGTTCCATGCAGCAGCAGTGTTGTAATTAGTAGCCTCCAGGCAGTCAGGGCTCAGGAGAAGTCCTGCAGAGCTGAGAGGATGGCGGAAGGTTGCTGGTTCCATGCTGGAGAGATTTGGACTCGTAAGAACTCCTGGGAGCTATTTATAGCTTGGCGTAGCTGGAAGGCTGGAGTTTGGAGTAATCCAGGAGTTGTGCCAGCTTAATGAAGTCAACAGCCTGTGAAAGAGCTGGAATTGTGCCAGTAATTAGAGGCAGGAGTGCAACTTTGTGAATCCCGTGGAACACAATCTCAGGAGAAGAGATTGAACCACAGGGAGGAGAGGGGTCATTGAGGCAGTCCGAGTTGCAGTGACATTGGAGAAAATTCAGAGGCTAGATGTTCCAAAGTGAAGATTGGAAATGCTTTGTGAAGGGGATAGAGTTTTAATGAGATTTTGTGACTCACAGCAACACTGATGTCTGAGTGGATTGTTGAGAAATGTATGGGATCTGTCTTGGCTGTATCTGCTATTTGAGGTACAGAGTGGTGTGTTTGACCACAGTTTGTTAACGCATATTTACCTCATGTTAATTCTGGGTGTTACAGTGAGAATTAGATATTGTAAATTGTTTTACTTTTCTGACTTTGTATAATAAAGTTGATTTTGTTTGTTCAAAGCTGTGAAATCTTGTGAATTTATTCCCTTAGTAAGTACCTGGGGTATCAAATGACATCTCTTTAAGCAGAAAGTTATTGATCCCTGATTGGATCATACCAAAATCCGGGGGTCTGGTCTGGGGTCATAACTCCTTTTCTAGGTTCCTATAATGTATGAGTATATATAACAAGAGCAGCAACTTACATTATTTACATAGCATTTTTAATAAAATGAACATGAGATAGTAACACAATGAATAAATATGTGTAGGCCCGTGATCGGCACTGGACCGCAATTTCACACTGGGAGGCCAATTAAGGCCCACCCAGCATGAAACACGAGTGGCAGCGCTCAGAGCTACCTATGCTGGGTGGGGGGGAGGAGGGCAAATGGGCCAAACGTGAAGTTCATGCATGCGTGTGAGTGAGCACTTCATAATCTCCCTGAGACACAGAGCTGCCTCAGGGAGATGAAGCATTGTTAAAAAATAAAATAAAGAAAATAAAAATATAATAAAACATGTCCCTTCATGTGACTGTGTCACATGAGTGGGGACATGTTATTAATTCAATTGTAAAACTTTTATCTTATTTTTATTTGCATTTGGAAACCTCATCCCACCCATGGATGAGGTTTCCAAAAAGATGCAAAGGCTGCTTGGCTTTGCATTTTTTTGAAACCGTTCATTTAATTTAGGTTAATTGATTATTTAATGGTCTTAACAGACCTTTTAATTGTCGGCGGGTGCGCTGCTGACTCTGGCGCGCGCTCGTGGATCGAATTATCTCGTGGCTGCGCGTTGAAGTTGGCATGCTCGGCCGACGTCAAAGTACGTTATTTCACGCTCGAGTAGGTCGGGCGTGCGCCAGCCCACTGAGTGAAAATTTCTGCCCATAAGGTCTACGTCTGCATGTCTCATAAACATTTTTGTTAAGCAAAATTTTAGCGTATACAATGGAGCTGGCTGATTGCTTCTAGGTGACGTTAATTAGCAATTGCTTTAAATTTTCAGTACAATGATATTCAACGTTTTCCAGATTTCATATTTTCTATTATAATTCCACGTGCTTTTGGGGATGGGTGAGGGTCTCACTTTAAAATGCACGGAACAATATTAATATGTCAATTTCTCTTTTTTTTAAATGTTATTTTCATCTTCAAGTTGGATATACCTGACTAAGTCATTGTACATTTAAGGTTACATGGCCCTGCATTGCAGTAGTTTTGATAGATATCCAAATGAATCAGGATATACAATGTATCATGCATATTCTAAAATACATAAAAGTTGTTAGGCCAATAGCAGAACACAGTGGGGCTCACCTTGACAGGTGACTACAGACTGCTTGGAAAGAATAGGACGTTGAGGTCATTGAGAATGAGTACCAGTGGGCACTTTGGAAGATAATTTGGTATTACCAATCTGTTAATTTATGACTTATTGAACTCTCTTAATTGAAGGCAATCATTGGAAAGTAGCAGTTTAAATCTACAACTACAACATGCTTTTATATAGCATCTTTAACATATAGAAATATGTCACAAGCCTTTCTCAAGAGCATAATCAGACAAAAATTTACACAGCTGAAAGAAGAATAGGAGGGGTGCAGAGGAGATTTTTAAGGATAGCATTAAAGGTGAGGGAAGTGGTGAATTGGAGAGATATAGGGAGGGAATTTCAGAGCATGGGGCCTAGTTGCTTAAGGTGTGGTGGTTGTGGTGAGTTGAAGGGGGTGGAGGATGTAGGAGAGACAAAGAGTTGTAGAAATGCAGTGTTTTCAGAAGTTGGAGAGGGAGAAGGTTACTGAAACAGGAGTAATGAGGCTATGAAGGGATATGAACTTTAAATTAGTTGGCACAGGGGAACTTGGAGCCAACTTAGGTCAGTTAAAACAAGGGTAATGGATTTCTTAGTGCAGGTTAGATATGACCAGCAAAGTTTTGGATGATTTAGAAGTTTATGGAGGTTGGAGGAGGGAAGGCTGGTCAGGAGACTATTTGAATAGTTGAGTCTAGAGGTGACAAAGGCATGGGTCTCTAAATGAATATTTACGTTGATTTGAAGGGACTGAGTACAGGTGTCT
Organism: Cetorhinus maximus; assembly: GCF_964194155.1. Lineage (NCBI taxonomy): Eukaryota > Metazoa > Chordata > Chondrichthyes > Lamniformes > Cetorhinidae > Cetorhinus > Cetorhinus maximus. The sequence continues at coordinate 100,601,851 of NC_135885.1, forward strand.
TTGGAGATGAAAAAGTTATTCCTATTCTCATAGCCAACTTTTAACTGAACTTTCCAAAACCACCCTAATAGACTTGTCAGGAAAATTACATTTTAAAACCACTCTTCTTTTGTTAAACATGCTCCTTAAACCTCAGGGGCCTGGCTGCATGTTAATATCATAGAAGTCTTGGCAGATGACTGCACTAAAGCCCTTGGCAGTCAAGGAGGTTGATAATGTCTTATACTCTCTGCTGAAAGTAATATCATGCATCAGTGTAGAAAACAGTTTTTGCAGTTGTCTCATGGGACACCATAAGTATGAAGTGTCTAGCTGAACAGATTCAAAAATATACGAGGTATCAAATACACTCTCAGCGTTCATCACCCTGCTGATTTCGAGGTGAAAATTTGAAATGACCCTCTCTTAGTGAGAGAATAGTAAAATGTAGAAATTATAGATTCAAAGAATCATCCATCATCATCATTTCAGCTAGCGCAAGCACTCATCCAATTGCTGACTGTGAATGAGAAAGCTTGTCTTTATTGTTGTTTTTCAAAGCAAGGAAATTAAAGTTCTCAGTGCAAGTACATTTATTAATTAAGGACGAAGGTGCCTCTGGGAATAAATATATACTCCAACACTTTGGGTGCTATTATTAAACAGCTTACAAAAATATTCTTTTTTTAAGATAGTTCTTTTATGAGGCCCATCAATTTTCTTCAGAATCTAACCAAGAGGATTCATAACCAATTTGCGAAGGGATTCATCCATTGAATAGGACAAGCATGACAGAATTGTATATGTCGCATCACCTTAGGGTGTCCACTCATAATTTTCATCAAAAAGTGTTTGGGAGATACAGCCTTTAAATATACTCAAGACATTAAAAGTGCAATTAGTTGATTTCCCACCTAGCGAGACAACAAGAATAATCAGCAAGCTTTGTCTAAATGCAATTAACACACTTCCCCCAAGAATTTAAAAAGGGATCATAGGAAATGCCAAGCAATTATAGGCCAGTTAGTCTTACATCGGTGGTGAGCAAATTAATATAATCACTCTTGAGAGATAGGATTAACTGTCATGTGGAAAGGCATGGATTAGTCAGGGATGGTCAGCATGGATTTGTTAAAGGAAGGCCTTGCCTCAAATATTTAATTGAATTCTTTGAGGAAGTGACAAGAAGGGTTGATGAAGGTAGTGCAGTGGATGTTGTGCACATGGATTTTAGCAAGGCATTTGACAAGGTCCCACATGGCAGATTGGTCAGGAAAGTAAAAGCCCATGGGATTCAGGGTAATGTAGCAAACTGGATAAAAGGTTGGCTTTGTAACAGGAAACAAAGGGTAATGGTCGATGGATGACCTTGCGAATGGAAAGTTGTCTCAAATGGTGTTCCACAGGGCTCAGTGTTGGGACCTTTGCTGTTTGTGTTATATATTAACGATTTGGACAGGAACGTGGGGGGCACGATTGGGAAATTTGCAGATGACACAAAGATTGGCCGAGTAGTGGATCATGTAAAGCATAGCCATAATCTCCAAAACGATATAGATGGGTTGGTGGAGTGGGCGGTAAAGTGGCAGATGGATTTTAGCATAGAGAAATGTGAGGTCATACATTTAGAGAGGTCAAACAGTTACAGGGATTACAAAATAAATAGGAATATACTAAGAGGGGTAGATGAAGTGAGAGATCTTGGTGTACAAGTACACAGGTCCCTGAAGGCAGCAGTTCAAGTAGACAAGGTTGTAAAGAAGGCATATAGAATGCTATCCTTCATTGGCAGAGGTATAGAATATAAAAGTAAGGATATAATGTTGGAATTGTATAAAACACTGGTGAGGCCACAACTGGAGTATTGTGTGCAGTTCTGGTCACCACATTACAGGAAGGACGTAATAGCTCTGGAGAGAGTGCAGAGGAGGTTTACAAGAATGTTGCCAGGGTTAGAAAAGTGTAGCTACGAGGAGAGATTGGTTAGGTTGGGGTTATTTGCCTTAGAACAAAGAAGGCTGAGAGGTGACTTGATTGAGGTTTACAAAATTATGAGGGGAATAGATAGAGTGGACAGGATAAAATTGTTACCCTTGATAGAGAATTCTAGAACCAGGGGACATAGATTCAAGATAAGTGGCAGAAGATGTAGCGGGGGACATGAGGAAGAACTTTTTTACGCAGGGGGTAGTGGGTGTCTGGAATTCGCTGCCCAAGTTGGTGGTAGAGGCAGAAAATTTAAACTCTTTTAAAAAGTACCTGGATCTGCACCTAAAGTGCTGTAAGCTGCAGGGCTATGGGCCGGGTGCAGGAAGGTGGGATTAGAAAGGGCACCTGGGTGTCCTCGGGCTGGTATGGACAAGGTGGGCCAAATGGCCTCCTTCTGTTCTGTAACTTTTCTATGGTTCTAATAGGAAGAGAATAGCTCAGAGGGACTACTGGCAGAAGAAGATCTGGCAACCCTTAACCACTGAAATATGTGGTGGAGAGGGGTCTTTGAGAAGGGCTTGTGGAAGGTAATTGGGGAAGGGAAGGTTTCAACTTTCTCTGTGTGATATGGAGGAGCTCAATGCTCCTCTCACCCCACAAAGAAAAGTTTTAGACTTACGAGAAAGGTCTTTTTTGTCTTCAGACCAGCTGTAGACCTGTTCTATCTATTGGGAACCTACTGCATTTTCCCTAGTAGAATTGCACTGGGTTGCTGTAGATATAAACCACCTGCATAAATTTATGAGGCTGCCATCTGAATAAATGGACAGCCCACCCATCTTCAGAACCATGCAGGATAATATCATAAATGGTCATGGTCTGAGCAGGTAAGAATCCTATTCACTTTTACCTTGCCACTCATCTAGCTTCTGTCAAACACGTCAGGTCAAAAGCTAAGGCTTAAGTGGTATTTTTTTTCCATTTGTGTTTCTGACAGAGCAGATTGACCAATCAAGGACAGAGGTCAGTGGACCTGAATTGCGACCCTCCTAATTTTCCCATCATAAGAATTATCAATCAGGCATCTGACTGCCTGATCTGCTCTCCAACGAAATGTGGCTCTGCAACAGCAGCACTAAAATATAATGGCCCAATTTTGAGCTAGCAGTGAGAGTGAAACTGTCAGCGTTGGTCATCATTTCTTCCCTGAAACAAACAGGAACCCCTGGAGTCCACACACGTGCAGTTAAAAATCAAAGTCATTGTCAGTGACTCTATACTTCTCCGGGTGCAAGCTGTTGAGGCTCCACCAGAATGCAATCAATTGTAATCATTGAACTGATGAGATTTTCCACTCTTATATACTTAGTATCGTTGTAAAAGACCTTGACAAAGTTTGACCTTGTTGAATAACGTGTGAATGCATTCTTCACTGGCCCTAGAAGAGTAATTTTATTTTGTTGAGTGTCAATTCTCTCCATTATGATAAGAAATTTGGCAAATTTTTTAAATGGTTTCTATGTTTAACTTGTTTATAACATTTTACCTTCTTACTTAATCTCATGTGCAGATACCAAACATTTATTTTGATACTTGTAAAATTTGAAAATTAAAGAAGGAATTCAATGGCTTTTACTTGCTGGTTTGTTGTATGTGAGAATACTTCAATGCGATTGGCTACTTACTCTTCTTGATGACATTCCTGTTGCTGGATGCCTGGAGATCCTTTTAACTTAGCACCAGATTCAAACTGACATTGGGAAAGAAGAAATTCATGCCAGTCAGGGAGGTGTTGGCATAGTGTATTGTAGCTGGACTAGTAATCCAGAGATTCTGGGGACTTGGGTCCTGTTACAGTGGATGGTGGAATTACAATTCAATAAAAATCTGGAATTAAGAGTCTAATGATGACTTATGAAATCATTGTCAATTGTTTTAAAAACATATCTGGTTCACTAATGTCCTTTAGGGAATAGGAAATCTGTTGTCCTTACCTGGTCTGGCCTACATGTGACTCCAGGCCCACAGCAATGCGGTTGACTCTTAAATGCTCTCTGAACAAGGGCAATTAGGGATAGACAATAAATTCTGGTCTAGCCAGCGATGTCCACATCCCATGAATGAATAAATAATACCCAGCATCGCTAAATGTTTATGGACAGCTTTTTTCAAGGTTAGTAGCGAGAATTCCTATTTCATCGCTGACCGTTAAATCTAGCCCAATTTTTATCCAAAAAAGACCAAACTGTAGATCAATATTTATTGATGATTGTATGAAGTAATTTCAATAGTTGATCATCTGCCGTGGAGGAGGCCTGGCAATTGTCAGTATAGCTGACTGCCTCTTATCATAATTCCTGGGGGTTAGTAAAACTCAGCCTCATGTATCTCTGCTTTAATTATGAAATTGGAGTTTCAACTCATGTAATCATCAAACTTGAACATCAGGCACAGTTGGTTCAAGAATGTGCAATTTGAAGCTTTTCAATTTTTTATGTGACTTATACTTGTGCCATATACATGCATTAAAGGAAATGGAAAATAAAAAGCAGTTCCCAGTAGGATTTTATATGAAGGCATAATAAAGTGCAACTGAATAGACACCATCTTCATTCTTTTGTAACCATCTTCAACCAGGCATGCTAAGTGGATGAGTAGCAAATAACATTTGTGCCACACAAATGCCAGCCAATGACCACTTCCCCTTGATGTTGATTGGTATTAGCATTGCTGTAAACATCCCATCAACATCCTGGGGGTTACCATTGATCAAAAACTTAACTGGAACAGACTTAGAAATAAAACAACAGGTCAGAGGCTGGAAATTCTGTGGCAAGTATCTCATCCCCTGACTTCCAAAGCCTGTCCACCATTGACAAGTGTTAGGAACTAGAGTTGTTTAGGTAAATTAGATTTATATGTGTGGGTTTTAGGGATGAGTTTTAGCTTTAAGTTTAATTTGTGTTTCTGTGTTGGTGTTAAGATAGAGGGAATTTGAGTTTTGGTTTCACTTTTTAAAAAATTCATTCACAGAATCTGGGCTTCACTGGCTGGGCCAGCATTTATTGCGCATCCTTAATTGCCCTTGAGAAGGTGGTGGTGGTGAGCTGCCTTCTTGAACCACTGCAGTCCATGTGGTGTTGGTACACCCACAGTGCTATTAGGAAGGGAGCTCCAACATTTTGACCCATCAGCAGTGAAGGAACGGCAATACATTTCCCAGTCAGGATGGTGAGTGACTTGGAGGGGAAGTTCTAGGTGGTGGCGTTCCCATGTGCCTGCTGCCCTTGTCCTTCTAGATGGTAGTGGCCGTGGATTTGGTAGGTGCTGCCGAAGGAGCCTTGATGAATTTCTGCAGTGCATCTCGTACATGGTACACACTGTTGCCACTGTGCATAGGTGGTAGAGGGAGTGAATGTTTGTGGATGTGGTGACAATCAAGCAGGCTGCTTTTTCCTGGATGGTGTCAAGCTTCCTGAGTGTTTTGGGAGCTGCACTCATCTAGCTCTGCTAGGCCTCCTTAATGCCACACTCAGTCAAATGCTGCCTTGATGTCGATGGCAGTCACTCTCACTTCAGCTCAGGAGTTCAGCTCTTTTGTCCATGTTTGCACAAAAGCTGTAATGAGGTCAGGAGCTGAGTGGCCCTGGTGGAACCCAAACTGGGTGTCAGTGAACAGGTTATTGCTAAGCAAGTACCGCTTGATAGCACTGTTGATGACCCCTTCCATTACTTTACTGATGATCGAGAGTAGACTGATGGGGCGGTAATTGGCCGGGTTGGATTTGTCCTGCTTTTTGTGTACAGGACATACCTGGGCAATTTTCCACATAGCTGGGTAGATACCAGTGTTGTAGATGCTCTGAAACAGCTTGGCTAGGGGCCCATCAAGATCTGGAGCACAAGTCTTCAATGCTATTGCCAGAATATCAGGGACCATAGCCTTTGCACTATCCAGTGCCTTCAGCCATTTCTCGATATCATGTGGTGTGAATTGAATTGGCTGAAGACTGGCAGCTGTGATGCTGGGGACCTCTGGAGGAGGCTGAGATTGATCATCCACTTGGCACTTCTGGCTGAAGATTCTTGCGAATACTTCAGCCTTATCTTTTGCACTGATGTGTTGGGCTCCTCCATCATTGAGGATATGAGGGGATATTTGTGGATATCAGTGACCTCCTCCTCCAGTGAATTGTTTAATTGTCCACCACCATTCACGACTGGATGTGGCAGGACTGCAGAGCTTATATCTGATCCGTTGGTTGTAAGATCGCTTGTCTATCACTTGCTGCTTATGCTGTTTGGCATGCAAGTAGTCCTGTCTTATAGCTTTACCAGGTTAACACTTTGTTTTTAGGTATGCCTGGTGATGCTCTTGGCATGCCCTCCTGCACTCTTCATTGAACCAGGGTTGAAGCCCTGAATTGATGGTAATGGTAAAGTGGGGGACATGCCAGGCCATGAGCTTTCAGGAGTTCTGCTGCTGCTGATGGCCCACAGCGCCTCATGGATATCCAGCCTTATGTTGCTAGATCTGTTCAAAATCTATCCCATTTAGCATGGTTGTAGTGCCACACAACACGATGGAGGGTATCCTCAATGTGAAGGCGGGACTTCGGCTCCACAATAACTGTGCAGCGGTCACTCCCACCGATACTATCATGGACAGGTGCAGGCAGACAGTTTGGTGAGGATTAGGTCAAGTATGCTTTTCCCTTTTGTTGCTTCCCTCACCATCTGCCGCAAACCCGGTCTAGCAGCTATGTCAAATAGGACTTGGCCGGCTTGGTCAGTAGTGGTGCTATCAAGCTACTCTTGGTGATGGATATTGAAGGCCCCTCCCAGAGTACATTCTGCATCCTTGTCACCCTCACTGCTTCCTCCAAATGGTGTTAAACATGGAGGAGCTGAGGGAGGGCGGTACATAGTGATCAGCAGGAAGTTTCCTTGCAATTGTTTGACCTGATGTCATAAGGCTTCATGGGGTCTGGAGTCGATGTTGAGGACTCCCAGGGCAACTTCCTCCTGACTGTATACCACTGTGCCACCACCTCTGCTGGGTCTGTCCTACCGGCGGGGCAGGACATACCCAGAGATGGTGATGGTGGTGTCTAGGGCATTATTTGTAAGATATGATTCTGTGATGATGCATTGTCAGGCTGTTGCTTGACTAGCCTGAGAGACAGCTCTCCCAATTTTGGCACTAGTCCCCAGATGTTAGTAAGCTGAACTTTGCAGGGCCGACAGGGCTGAGTTTGCCATAGTCATTTCCGGTGCCTAGGTTGATGCTGGGTGGTCCGTCCGTTTTCATTCCTTTTTTGAGACTTTGTAGTGGTTTGATACAACTGAGTGGCTTGCTAGGCCATTTCAGAGAGTATTTAAGAGTCAACTACATTGTTCTGGGTCTGGAGCCACATATAGGCCAGGCCATGTAAGGATGGCAGATTTTCTTCCCTAAAGGACATAAAGGGTGCCTACATTTTAATGAGGTTTTACAACTCTTGAAGGGAAGTTAAAACAAATACAAAATAGAAAAACTGGGTTTTTGCCTAGCAACAGGGGCCCACAGACACAGGGAGAAATAAAGTAGCAGTTTTTGAGTTTGTCTGACAATTATGCTCTAAGGTGGAGGAAGCAACTTAAGTCTCTCTTTAGCTGGGCATACTAGAAGATTGCTGAGAAAAATAAGTCTAAGACTCTTAGATAACTTGCTCTAAAGTTAGAGTAACAGGGAATGTTAAGTGTGTTCTAGATCTCAGGGGAGATACCAAGTTGTCAGCTGTCTACTGGAAGAGAGAACTACAGGAAGCATGTCCTAAAGGAAAAAGAGAAAAGTCCCAAGAAGACCTTCTAGTCAAAGCAAAAGAACAGGAATCTGGAAAAGGTCCTGCTAAGTGAAGTTAAGAGTGAGGAGCAGAGGAAGACTCCAAGCTTAAAAGTAGAAAGCTGCAGGATGCAGACTTAAAGCAAAATCGGCTTGTGAGAAGCCAAAAGATTCAAGGAGACCGTCAAAGGTTGGTGACGCCTTACTATGGGCATGTGAAGTAGTGGTGTTCTGTTGGCATGGCTGAGTATCTGGGAGAGAGTGTGTGGAAGACAAAGCTTAAATGCACGTGGTGATCTAAGGAAGAGGAACACCCTGGAGGTGAACCCTTGTGGAAGGCCTCCGAGGGAAAGCATCTTTTGGGAGAAGATTCCAAAGCAGATTCCTTAAGAGTTCAGATTGGAAACTCTCATGTGAAAGATAGAGTTCAGTGAGACCGGTTGGCTCACTTTGTGACAAGCATCTGAGGGGAGTTGATGAGGGATCCATAGCATCTGTTTTGGGTGGCATCTGTCACTTGGTTTCAGAGTGTGGCGTGCCTGACCTATTGGTTTACATGGAATGTGTATTTACTATGAACATGAGGGTATAAGATAACTTTTGTAACTTGTGTTATCCTTACGAACCTGTGTATATCTGTAAATGTATAGTTGTGGGTGTGGGCAGAGTAATGTAATATAGTTAATCTTTTCTTGTTTAATAAATGTTTTATTCTTTTGTTAAATTTCCACCAGCTGACTCCTGTGACTCAGTAGCCGCCCTCCACGTTTATAAACAAAAAATAAAGGTTACGATCTATCAAGCTGGGTTCCAACCTAGGATCTGGCTTGTCTAGTAGTAACATCAGCTGGGATCATAACGCAAAGCACAAGTCAGGAATGTGATGGAATACTCTCCACTTGCCTGGGTGAGTGCAGCTCTAACAATACTCAAGCAACTTGACACTATCAAAGACAAAGCAGTCCACTTCAATGGCACCCTATCCACCACCTTAAACATTCACTCCCTCCACCACTGGTGCACAGCGGTAGCATTTGTGTATGTCACAAAGTACGCTGCAGCAACTCTCTAAATCTCCTTTGACAACACTTTCCAAACCTCTGACCTCTACCATCTGGAAGAATAAGGGCAGTAGAAACATGTGAACACTACCACCTGCAACTTCCCCTACAAGTTATGCATTATTGACTTGGAACTATATCTCTGTGCCTTCATTGTCACTGAGTCAAAGACCTGGAACTCCCTTGCTAACAGCAGTATGGGTGTACTTACACCACAGGGATTGAGTTGGTTCAAGAAGGCAGCTCACTACCACTTTCTCAAGGGCAATTAGGGATTGGTAATAAATGCAGCCCTTGCCAATGATGCTCATACCTAATAAACAAATAAAAACAAACTAACATGGTCACAATGTGAAGAGCCTCACTGAACAAGAGCAATTGAAGGAGATTCCCAATTGAGCGTTGGGGCCATATCTAGGTTTCTGGGCAAAGATTCAATCCAAATTAAATATTTAGCGAATGGACATAAAATATTATAGAGACTTGAACATATTGGAGTAATGCTCATTAACCACATACACCTAAAATTCTGAGTTCTCTCAAGCCATGTGATTGATTTGCATCAAGATTAGCAGTATCTCTGGGCCAAATGCAAAGGGAACTCTGGGTCCTACTTTATAATATGGTGCATTAGAATTTTACCACAAGACATTTTTGCAGATGCTACATGATAGATAAGTTAATCTACTGGAATATCACTGGCCCATCTGTATTTGGCAGGTTAAACAGCAGCTCACTCTTTGTGTTCTTTGTTTGGTTTGAGTTTGTTATAAATGACATCCAAATGGAATCTTTCATGAAGTTTTGAAATGCAGAATATAAACAAGTCAGCTTCAATATGATTGGCGTGGTTAATTACTTTTTTGGAAGCTGGCAATACCCCCACACATGGAACTTCATGTATAATTGAACAGGAGAAGCATGAATTCTTATTACTAAAAGTGCAGCTTTTCGATTCTGGCGTTTCATTTCAAAGGTGCAATTTGCATTATCATTGGTGCACGCCCTAACAGCAAATTTGTCATTGCAAATCTCTTTTCTGTTGTCTTTAAACAATACCATGGAGGATGGGCTATCATCCTGTACTGTAATTCAACCTAAATAAGTAATCTATAGCTTCCATGATCCTGAACCATTACTTTTCACAGCATCAATATCACTATAATGGTCAACATTGAGGAATTGTTCTCCCTCCGCCACCTGTCCCACAAGGGATCGTTCATTGTCATTGCAGTGGGAGAAACGTTTGAATAGGATACATCGTGTGATAATTAATTTATTGCAGAGTTCTGTTCTATTTTTAATATTGTTTGCCAGTTCATTTGATGCCTCAACAACCATGAGTACACAGTTGCATTTTTGTGAGGGCCAGGTCAAAGAGACCACAATCGGTATTGAGTGATATAAAAGTGAGAAGATTATGAAAACAGTCAGTCTGAGGCCTGAGCTGTATGATCCCACCAAATACAATGGAACTGCTGGTATTCATCTTAATTCAGAATAGCCAGGAAACTTGATTGTTACAGTCCTATGCTATTAAAAACTCACTGTTTGCAGTGGGAAGAAAAACAATAATTAAACCCAAACTACAGCAGTTCAGGTTTACAGAACAAAACAAAATTACTCACCAGAACTAAACAGAACTCTACGCATGATGACAATGTCTTGAAAAGCTCCTTCGCTTGAAACATCAGTTCACAGTGGACCCAGGTGCATTCAAATTTTCCTTTACTACTGCAATGTTTGTTCCTGTGGTTTCCTAATGCTTATTTTGTGTTGAGAAATGGGATACAACCCACAAATGATGCATCTGGTACGTTAAAGTTTGATGAGGTCTAGTTACATAGCTGGCCTCATTCCACTATGTAAAGTTATAATTACAGAAAACAGATGTTGATAACATTACTAATAATAATATTGAAACTGCACTTCTAGAAATACAACAAAATTATATGAGTGCAGTGACAACTATAGAAGTTTGAGGGGTGACTGGAACAAAGGAACATAGAAACTAGGAGCAAGGGTAGGCTATTCAGCCCCTTTAGCCTGCTTAATGGCTGATTTTTTACCTCAACACCATTTTCTTGCACTATCCCCATATCCCTTAATAGCTTTAATATTTAGAAATCTATCAATCCCTCTCTTGTATATACTCAATGACGAAGCCTCCACAGCCCTCTGGAGTAGAGAATCACAAAGATTCACCATCCTTGGAATGAAGAAATTCTTCATCATCTGAGTTCTAAATGGCCTACCTCTTATTCTGAGATAGTGCTCCTTATTTCTAGAACTGCCCCCCACCCAGCCAAGGGAAACATCCTTCCTGCATTTACCTGGTCCAGCTCTGTAAGAATTTTGTATGCCTCAATGAAATCATGTCTCATTCTTCTAAATTCTGGAGAATATAGGCCTAGTCTCCTCAATCTGTCCTCATAGGGCAATCCCATCATCCCAAGAATCAGTCTGATGAACCTTTGTTGTACCCCCTCTCTGACAAGTGTATCCTTCCTTAGGGAAGGAGACCAAAGCTATACACAATACTCCAGGTGTGGTCTCACCAAAGATCTATATAATTGCAGCAAGACTTCATTACTCCTGTATTCAAATCCTCTTGCAATAAAATGTCAACATACCATTTGCCTTCCTAATTGCTTGCTGCACCTGCATATTAGCCTTCAGTGACTTCTGAACAAAGACATCCAGGTCCCTTTGGACATCAACACTTCCCAATCTCTCACCATTTAATAAATACTCTGCACTTCTGTTTTTCCTACCAAAGAAGAGAACTTCACATTTTCCACATTATATTCCATCTGTCATGTTCTTGCCCACTCACTTAGCCTGCCTAAGTTCCTTTGAAGCCTCTTTGCATCCTGCTCACAACTCACATGGCTTTGTGTCTTCAGCAGACTGGGAAATATTATATTTGGTCCCCACATCCAAACCATTGATATAGATTATGAATAGCTGGGGCCTAAGTACTGATCCTTACGGTACCCAACTAGACACAGCCTGCCAAACTGTGAAGGACCCATTTATTTCCACTATTTTCTGTCCGTTAACCAATTTTCAATCCATGCCAGTATATTACCCCAATCCCATATGCTCTAATTTTGCATACTCCCCTCCTGTGTGGGACTTTACTGAAAGCCTTCCGAAAAATCCAAATACACCACATCCACTGGCTCTTCCTCATCTATTCTGCTAGTTACATCCTAAAAAAAATCCAATAGGTTTGTCAAACATGATTTCCCTTTTATGAATCCATTTTGACCTTGCCCAATCCTACCATTATTTTCTAAGTGTCCAGTTATCATATCCTTTACCTTAGATTCTGGCATTTTCCCTAATACTGATGTCAGGTTAACTGGTCTGTAGTTCCCTGTTTTTTCTCTCTTCCTCTTTTCCTAAATAGTGGGGAAGCATTCCAGAATCTTGAGAATTTTGGAAGATGACCACCAATGCATCCGCTATTGCTACAGTCACCTCTTTCTCTGACCAAAGCCTTTAAAATGAAAAAGGACTTTATCTTGAACAAGCGGGCATAATCTTAAAATTAGAGCCAGGGCATTCAGGAATGAAATCAGGGAGAATCTTTTTTCACATGGAGTAGTAGAAACCTGCAACTCAATTCCTTGAAGGCTATGGGTCAATTGGAACCTTCAAGATTGAGACAGGTAGATTTTTGTTAGGTAAGGACATCAAGGCTCAGTTGGCAGCACACTCATCTGAGCCAGAGGCTGTGGGTTCAAATCTCACTCTAGAAACTTGAGTACAAAAATCTGATATGGCAAACTGCTGGTGCCAGTACTAAGGCTCCCTGGAGTGCTGCACTATCAGAGGTGCTGTCATTCAATTGAGATGTTAAGTTGAGGTCCTTCTGCCATCTCAGGTGAACATAAAATATCTGATGACACTATTTTGAAGAACAGGGAAATGTCCAGGCCAATATTTATCCCTCAATCAGCATCACTAAAATCAGATTATCTGTTCAGTATCACATCAATGTTTGTGGGAGTTTGTTCTGCATAAATTGGCTGTCATGTTTCCTAAATTACAACAGTGTCTACACTTAAAATGTACTTAATTGGCTGTAAAGCACTTTGGGATGCTCTGAGGTTGTGAAAGCCATGATATAAAAGCAGGTCATTCTTTTCTGCTTCTAACCTCCTTTAAGGAGCTGAATTTTCACCTGGATGTGGGAGTACTTTTCAATGCATGAATGGCCACAATTTGATTTTTTTGAAGACATCCAATCTTTCTCCTCATTCCCAAAACTGTGGCATGTTTCTATGGGATTTTTGCAGGTCATGCCTAGGCCTGGATTTTCATAATTCCATCCATTTCAGAATGGAGGCAGGCCAAGTAAAATGGAGGATAGGATCAGCTCCACCCCTATTTTTGGCTCTGCACTGCACATTTTCATTTGCACGGGCACGGGGTGTTTCACATTCGACTTCAGAGAGAAGTCAGAGGAGCCAGTCCTATATTGGAAAACGTTTTAAGACCCCATTTTCATCATTCCTGACACAGCAGTGAAGGATCTCAGAGGCACACCATTGGCAAGGAGCCGTGAACGCTACTGGAGGTTTGGAACACTACTGTCATTAGCTTGTTACAGTCACCTGGACGTCATTATTCAAAGTGTTGGTCTTATGTCTGGGAGGAGGGAAGAGGGAGGGAATAGTGCTGGGCCACCTCAGGTTCTTTGACAATCTCTGGTGGCAAAGAGGGCACCGGGCAGTCATGCCAGGCTTTCAAAGAAACTTCTGTGGCAGGTGCCATGGCGGGTGAGGGACATTCAGTGGGAGGGACAGAAATTGGTTTCACGCCGGTGTGAAATCATAGTGGGATCATCTGATTGCTCCCACCATGGCGTATCCCGAATCCCACTGGAGGTCGGTGTAAAACTGATTTGCATTCCGCTAATGAGATGCAATGTAAGGCCCTTCTGGAATTATCCCCCTATGCCCGATTTACCATTATGCTGATGGGAAAACACGTCGGACCAGAACATAGCTGGACAAGAGTGAAGTCGGGACTTACTTCCAAGGCCTTGCTCAGATCACGGACAACTGAGCAGAATAAGATGCTGGGGTCTACAGCTACTCCACTCTGCAGGAACATGTGCATCGCATGGTGGCTGGACCCTCATGCACATGGCTTCGCTGCGAAGCAACTCTCAGAAAGTGGGGGGTCTCCATGCTGCAGCTTTGACTTCACTGAGGCTTTGGATCTTTGTGGACTTCACTGATGTATCGGACCTGCTTCGAGAGTTCGCCATGGCCCCACACCATCTTCCAGGGACTTTGCCATGGGCAGGTATGGATGTACGGCGAAGGGGGCATGGTGGTGGGGAGAGAGAAAGATCTAGGTGTAAGTGGGAGAGGAAGGTGTACCAGTTGGGGGGTGAGGTTGGGGGGGGTGGGTGGGGGGAGGAAATGTGCTGGGGTGAGGGGTGTGAAGTTGGGAGGAGGACAAAGGTGTTAGCACGGGTGAAAATGGAGGGGGGGGTGAAGTTGTTAAGGAGGGGCGAAGTTGGGGGGGGGGGCGAAGGCATTGGGGGGGTGAAGTTGGGTGGGAGGGTGCAAAGGTGTCAGTGGAGAAGGAGGAGTAAATGTGGAGAAAG